>NC_141894.1:21445000-22695000 GCF_030686135.1 Camelina sativa | reverse complement strand
ATCATTCATCTCACACAACCATAAATACCAAGTTTCAATTTGGCGATGTTGCCCATTTGTGTGTTTGTTTTTGACATTTAGGATTTATACAAGTCTAAGATTAAGTTCTATTGTTCCTTTGATCACTATTGATTAAGATTCTTCATCTGCTTGGTTGTTTTAAATCTCAGGTACCAACTCGACATACAACTCGAGCTACCGCTAGACCGTCTGCGTGATCGAGTACCTCATCGAGTCACTACCCGGATTCAATTAGTCTTCTCGTCTCAGTCAGTTCAACCTTCAACTCGAGCATGTGCTCGACCGAGTGCCTATTCGAGTGAGTGATCGAGTCAGTTAATGCAAACAAGATCCAAGGGAAATCAGAATCTTCAGAGGTACCTTGATCACATCAACTGACTACCAAGAGATTTGAGACAGCAGAGAACAAGAATCCTCCAAGAACAAGAGAATCAGTTGCTAATGGAGCAACAAAATAATCAAGAGCAAAGGCCAAGGCACATTGGTGCTGGAGATGCACCAAACACACATAACCAAAGAGCTGGCATTGTTCCTCCTGCAGTTGCAAACAACAACTATGAGATCAAGAGTGGTCTCATCTCTATGATTCAAGCAAATAAGTTCCATGGTTTTCTAATGGAAGATCCCTTAGACCACCTTGTTGAGTTTGACAGAATTTCTGGACTTCAAGCTTAGGCTGTTTCCTTTCTCACTTGGAGACAAAGCTCATCTATGGGAGAAGACACTTCCAACTGGAACTATCACTACATGGAATGCTTGCAAGAAGGCCATTCTAGCTAAGTTCTTCTCCAATGCAAGAAATGCAAGGTTGAGGAATGAGATTTCATGTTTTGCACAAAGGAACAATGAAACATTTTGTGAAGCATGGGAGAGATTCAAGGGCTTCCAAACTCAATGTCCTCAGCATGGATTCAGCAATGAGTCTTTGCTCAGCACTTTATATAGAGGGGTTCTACCTAAGATAAGGATGCTTCTTGATACAGCCTCCAATGGTAACTTCCTCAACAAAAATGTAGAAGAAGGCTGGGAGCTGGTAGAGAATCTAGCTCAATCAGATGCAAATTATAATGAAGACTATGACAGAACAGTCAGGTTTGCCTCTAATGATCAAGAGGAGAAGTACAAGAAGGACTTGAAAGTAGTCAATGAGAAGCTAGATAGAATTCTACTCAGCCAACAAAAGACCATTCATTTCATTGGTGAAGAAGACTCTCAAGTTCAAGATGAGGAGAGAGAGTTTGTTGAGCTCTGCTACATGCAAAACCAAGGAGGATTCAAGGGTTACAATCAAGGAGGAGGATTCAAGAACAACAACCTCTCCTATAGAAGCAACAATGTAGCCAATCCTCAAGATCAAGTATATCCACCTCAACAGCCTCAACAACAAAACAACTATGCACCCAAACAACAACATCAAGGGTGCCAGCCTCAATTGTGTCCCCCTCCAGGGTTTCAGGCCTCACAAGGCCAAGAACCAGATTTAAGAGCTATGATGCAACAAATGTTGATTGGGCAAGCAAATGGGAAGATTGAGGAGGCAAAGCAATTTTTTGAGCTGAACCAAAAGCTGACTTCTCAGTATAATGATCTCAACATCAAGTTTGAAAGTCTGAACTCAAGAGTGAAGTACATGGAGAGCAACATTGCTTCTACTTCAGCTCCAAAGCTTAATCAACTTCTTGGAAAAGCTGTTCAAAACCCAAAGGAGTTTACTGCTAAGGCTATTCATCTGTATGAGGAAGCTGTCACTGAGGACAGTGAAGTTCAAGCTGGGGAGGATTCAATATTTATTGAAGCCCGGAGTAAAGGTTTCTCACAGCAAACTGAATCCGGCAAGGTACTCGACCAAGTACTCGACCACACACACAATCGAGTACATGATCGAGTGACCGATCGAGTCAATACCACAGTAGCTGTTAAACCTGCTATATACATTCCTCCTTCTTACAAACCACCTCTACCATTCCCAGGACGTTTCAAGGCACAAAAGCTGAAGGAACTAAGAGAAATTATTGAGAAATGATGGCTTTACAACAAGAGGTTGTCATTGAGAAGAAAGAGGAAGTGATGGCTTTGAAGGAAGAAGTTGTCATAGCATTAAAAGAATAAGAGAGAGGACCTGCTTTGGAACAGTATACCCCATATCCTCTCTACCAAGGCATGCTACTTGAGATGTCTAGGAAGAAAGCTCATAATCAAGACAAGAAGGCTCTTGAAGAGATTGAGGGAGTTATCATCCCAACAAAACTTGAAGATCCTGGTCCATTCAATCTGCCTTGCTCCTTCAGCTATCTTCACTTCAACAAATGCTTGTGTGACTTGGGAGAATCTATAAGTGTGATTCCTTACTCTATATCACAGAAGCTTGGGCATACTGAATTCAAGTCTAGCAACCTCTACAATAGTATAGCTAATGGTTCCAATAGAGATGTGGTTGGAAAATTGGAAAACTTTCCAGTCAAGTTGGGCAAGGCCAGAATTCCCACTGATTTTGTGATCATAGATATGGATAAGGAGCTAGAAGATCCTATCATTCTACGAATGCCATTCCTAGTCACTGTTGGAGCTGTAATTGATGTCAAGGAAGGGCTAATAACTTTGAACATAGCTGAGGATGTGATCATGAAGTTTGACATCAACAAGCCAACCAACTTTCCCACTAGATGTCAACCTTTTGTTTTTAAAGACAAGAGAGGTTATGAGGTTTCAAGTGAAGTGGAAACTCCAAAAGCTAAGCTCTCTTCTCATGAGGAATCAGTGGAAAAGCTCAAGGGTTCAGTTCAAGAGTTAACTGATCTGGTGAAGGATCTTCAAGTGCAACTCAACAAGAGGTCTTTGAAGAAGGCAAGACCAAGGCTCAAGATTAAGAAGAAACAAGGTTCATGTGTTAAGGGTGAAGTGATCAAGGATCAGCTTTATAGTGATCAAGTGGTGCCAAGGAGGATTTCTTCACCTCCTTGGTCTCTAAACCAAGCCTGAAAAGGCATCAAAGTCAAGCTTAGTGACTTTAAACAAGCTCACTAGGGAGGAAGTCCCTAAGGTAATTGTAAATATGTTTAATTTTCCTTGTAGTTTTGATTTCTTTTCTTTTATGTTTGTGTTGGGCAGGACATTTTATGAGAGTGTAGATGGGTTTAAGAAGAATTGGACTTGTAAAAGTGAATTCGCAAAGCCACTCGACCAGTCCACAAGAGGTACTCGGTCGAGTGGAATAAAATTTCAAGTCCAATCGATTCAATTTTGTCTTGAACGATCGAGTGGAGGGAGAAAGAAGTTCAAATTTCAAATTTTGGTCAAGCACTCGACCATATGGGGTCGAGTGGTGGGGTCGAGTTGTAGTAAAAATTGAGTCAAAGATTCCCAGTTCAAATTTGAATGGTATGGACGCTCCGCCCTTGTCTCTTTTTCCCCTTAGCTTCCTTATAAACAGCTAAACTCGATCCTATGCTTCTCACACTCTCTCATTTGCTTAAAACAATCAAAATCTAGCTTAAAATCTCTCTCAAGTTCATCTTTTTCCTCAAGTTTAGTTCTTTTGGTTTTTGGGTTACTAACCTATTAACTTTGAGCTTTGAGTCTATTCCTTTCGGTTTTCTTTCAAAATGTCTTCAAGGATTTCAAGAGCTTCTCAACAAGCTATTGATCGCTCCTTGGACCGACGTGATGCACAGCTTGCATCAAGAAAAGAAACTAGTGGAAGTACTCGACCACCTACTCGAGCAGGCAAACGACCGAGTGCTGGTCCGAGTAGGAGGTCGAGTGGCGTGCCGAAGAAGAGACATCAGCCAGTTGAGGAGGATCCTGAGCGAACTGAAAGTGAAGAAGAGATGGAGTTCACTCTTCAAGAACACATGAGGAGGAACAAAGGAAGAAGAAGAAGAAGAAGAAGAAGAAGAAGAAGAAGAAGAAGAAGAAGAAGAAGAAGAAGAAGAAGAAGAAGAAGAAGAAGAAGAAGAAGAAGAAGAAGAAGAAGAAGAAGAAGAAGAAGAAGAAGAAGAAGAAGAAGAAGAAGAAGAAGAAGAAGAAGAAGAAGAAGAAGAAGAAGAAGAAGAAGAAGAAGAAGAAGAAGAAGAAGAAGAAGAAGAAGAAGAAGAAGAAGAAGAAGAAGAAGAAGAAGAAGAAGAAGAAGAAGAAGAAGAAGAAGAAGAAGAAGAAGAAGAAGAAGAAGAAGAAGAAGAAGAAGAAGAAGAAGAAGAAGAAGAAGAAGAAGAAGAAGAAGAAGAAGAAGAAGAAGAAGAAGAAGAAGAAGAAGAAGAAGAAGAAGAAGAAGAAGAAGAAGAAGAAGAATCTGGTCTGGTGATCTAACCCCAAGGCAGCTCTATGAAGCTTTTATGAGGATGAGATTTCAAGGAACATGATATCCACACAAGGAGACCATGGAGAAGCTGGGAATTGCTGAAGATGTGGAATTTATTTTTGAGAAGTGCAACCTAAGCAAGTTCATGGGATTGTGCATGGAGGGTATAGAGAAGAAAGCTGTGAGTTCTTAGCCACCATCAAGTTTCACTTCTACTCAAGGGTGGATAAAGAGTTGGGAGCTTGTTGTTGTGATTTCACCATCAAGGGGAAGAGATATGAGCTTTCATTCAAGAAGATAGCCAATATCTTTGGATTTGAAGTTGGTAGTGAAAGAAGTATGGCTATACCAAGGGAAGAGCTTTTCTCTGTTTGGGAAACCATTGGAGATAACATCACCTACTCATCCTCCAAGTCCAAGATCTCAAAGATAAGGAGCCCAGTCCTAAGGTACTTCTACAAGGCCTTAGTAAACACTTTCTTTGCTAGAAAGGAGACTGGAAATGTGAATGAGGGAGAACTCAAGATGATTGATGCAGCACTCAATGGCATCATCCTTCAAGCAAGAAATGGCACCATTATCCTTGGGAGTAGTGTGGAGACTGATCTTGCTATGCTCCTCATTAACCAAATGATCTACTATAGAAGCTGGGTGAGAAAGTTATACAAGAGGGGTTCAACTGGAGTTCTAACCATTGGAGGCATCATCACTCCAATGCTTGTAGCTGCAAAAGTACCACTTAAAGGAGAGCAGGCCAAGCCAAGATTGATTGACACCAACTACCTCACCTCCACTCTCATTCTAGCCAAGGATATGCACAATGGGAAGCACCTCTTCAACTTTGATCTCCCAACACTAGGGAAGACTCAACTTGTTCTACCCAACAAGGTACTTACCACCATAAGTGAAGGACAAAACATTGATTTTTGGCCAGCTGATGAGTTCTTGTTTGATGGGACAGTCCAAGTAAGAGTAGATGAAGCTGGAGATGTGGAGATGGCTGATGGGGAAGAGCAATTCTATTTTGAAGATTATGAGCCAAGCCCAAGAGATAGTAGAAGAGTGAGAGAGACTAGCAAGAGGTTGACACTTCTACCAAAGTGGAACAAGTGGCATGGGAAGAACTTTAACAAGCTGAAAAAGAAGATGAGAAGGATGACTAAGTCCATCAAGGGTTTAAAGAAGGAGATTGCTGAATTGAAGAGTGGAAATTCTTCACCAACACCATCTAGCCCTCCGAGGAGGAGTAGCTCAACAAGAGCATTATCTAGAGCTGAAACAACAGTGGAACCAGCAAGAGCTTCAATGCATGAGCCAATTCAGAGGAGGAGAGGTTCAAGTCGCCCAGAACAACAATTTCCAAGGCACTCGAGCACCCACTCGACCGAGCACCTCCAATGCACTCTGCCGAGTACCTACCCAGACCTCCTTATGGTTCCCCAGCTCCAACAGAGTATCCAAGCTATTCCTATGGCCAAGCTTACCCTCCCATCCCACCCCAATACTTCATGGATCCAGCCCTCTTGCAGCAATTCTACCAGCAGCAAGGTCAACAATTTTTCCCACCACCACCAACTCGACCAGTCCACTCGACCGGGCACTCGACCGAGTACCAATCGATGGTCATAGTCGAGTTGCCTCCTTCTCCACCTCCAAGTCAACCACAAGACCCCCACTACACATATGAAAGCATGAATGAGGATGTGGACAGCTTCTTCCACAATCGATGAGGTACCAACATCACCTTTTCATTATAAATACCATTGCATCTCTAGTTTTGTTTTGTTTGAATCCTCTTACAAATTTCTTTTACACAAGGGACTGTGTAATTTAAGTTTGGGGGAGGGTTTGAGATAGTATTTGATTTTGTGTTATGTTTTCTTACTTCAAATTTTTAGCATTATCGTGTTAGTATTTGTATTTCATCCAAGGCATAGAAAAACCATAAAATTTGAAATTTTTTGCAAAAATCTTTACAAAACAAAAAAAGTGTTCATGTAGTTTGCATTGCATATTAGCATCTTGTTTAGCATGTTTCATGTAGGACTGTTTCATATTTGCATTAGGGATCTATGATAAGTTTTGTCTTGTTAGCTTGCTTAAATTCACTAAACTAGGATCAATGTCCAAGTTAATAGTACTTTGATGCTAGATGAGTGGTTAGAAACATAAGATTGAAACCAAGCCTTGAATTCATGCATTGCATTTGGTCTAAATTGAAGCATGTTGTGATTTGATGCCATTTCCTATTTATAAGAACCTAATATTGACTTTCAATTATCAGTTTGTGCATTGCTTTAAACTCATGGATACCATATACATATTTGGATCATCTTTCTCCTTTTTACCACTCTTGTTGATCCAAGTAGCTGATTTCCTCATTAAGAATCAGTTTCCCCTACCCTTAACCAACCTTTCTTTCAAGCCATGTTTATTCTTGAGTGTGTAAGGCGTTTTTGGGATTGAGCTTGGTAGAAAGTGTTAGGTTTGAGCTGACAAGAATAATGCCTTGTGTAGTTCTAGTTTGCAATTTTCAAGCTATATAGGACTAGAAGGTTTCATTGTGGGGTTTGGGACTTGGTTGTTTTGGAAAAAATAAAAGAAAAGAGAAAAAGAGAAAGAAAAGGTTATAGTCTTTAGGAGGGGAATGTGTTTAAGAAAATGTAAACTCCAGTGAAAGAATGGAAAGTGTGAAATTGTTAAAAATGGTTCTAGTCAAAGAAAAGAAAGAAAGAAATGAAGAGTCTAGCAAAATGCTTTTATGTCTTAAAGATTAAGAAGAAAAGGGAACTATAGTAAATAAGAAAGAAATCTCCATTCCACTAGTTGATTCAAATAAGAAACCTCTCCTAAGACTTTAAAAGAAAAGAGAAAAGGGAATTTGAGAAAAGATGAAGACAAAGGGTAGAACTAGGACAATTTGGGTTTAGAATGATAGGATCAAACACTTTGGTTACTTTTGGGTAGACAAAGTTTTGTTCTTGTATGTGTATAAGTGTTCTTACCTTTAGCCTTCTTCTAAAGCTAAATCCATTTTTATGAGAGAACCTTGATATTGATAAGCCCCACTCTAAAGAGAGACCATCACGTCTCTAAACCTTTATTACCAAGCCAAATGAGTTTAAGCATTGCATAAAGTTGATTCATGTTCTTGATTAATGAATGTTAAAGGAAATGGTTGATTTGAATGCATGTGGATATCTATGGCTCAAATCAGTAAAGGTTGTGATAGGCTTGTCTAAAATCTTTAAGTACAGCTCATTCAACTTGCATCATAGTACTAGTAACTTGGACATTGATTCTAGCTAGTTTGTTAGCAAGCTTTAGGAGCTGAGATCCCACTTTCAAACCTCATCTACCTCTTATGTCTTATTTATTTGCTTGAGGGCAAGTAAAGACTAAGTTTGGGGGTGTTGATGTTCATATATTTTACCTTGTTTTCCCTTAGTATATTCACATCTTTTGTATGATTTTCTATCTCATTTGTCCATTATTGTATAGCTTTATAACTGTTTATGCATTAAAGTAGATTTGCATTGCATTTGCATAGTTTCTTGCATAAACAGGTGATTTTGGATCCTAAGGAGCATGGAAGGAATGCTGAAGAAGATTGAAGCTATCAAGTGAAGAAAACAAGGGAGTTAGAGCTGAAGAATCAAGGTCCAGAAGTCCACCCGACCGCCCACTCGACCAGACACTCGACCGTGTGCGGAGAAGGACTCGATCGGATGGAAGAAGCAGAAGAAGAGGTCACTCGACCAGCACTCGACCGAGCACCTGGTCGAGTTGACCGAGCCGCCCTTCAATTTTGTCTCTTAGCATTTTTAGGGCTTCCCCTCTTTTTTCTATATAAAGCCTTGTACCCTGCAGCCACCAAGGGGAGACCTTTTAGAAACAAAATCTAGACCTAGTATTTACCCTTTTGGAAATTGTTTACTTTTTGCTTTCTTTTGCTTATATCTTTAGCCATTTTTGTAGAAAACTAAGAAATCTTTTGAAACGACCCGACCCGTTTTTAAAAAAAATAAATAATAAATAATAATAATAATAAATAAACTACAACTAGTGGTCCTATATCCACTAGGCACCTAACCAAAAACACAATCAACAGCGGAATAACAATACCAATATCCATTAAATAACCAATAATAATCCAATAACCAACATTAATTCCAAATCATAAACTAATGATCCAAACAACATAAACTAGAGAACCAGAAATCCTAAATGATGTCACTATATTTTACCATATTTATGGCCTTGTTTAGTTCATGTTTTGCATCATATAGAAGTCATTCCTTAGGTTTTATTGCCATTTATTTCCAAATATGCACTTAGGATGTTTAGAAGCATTCATTGCATACATTTGTGCATTTGGAGTATTATTAGGTGTTATGGAGCTCTAAAAGGGTAAGGAAGGACTTGCTGTTATTTCTGGAGCTAAAAACGAGGATTAGAAGTATCAGGAAGGGAAAAGAAGGCACTCGACCATACCACTCGAGCCGGCACACGGTCGAGTACATGGTCGGGTTCATAACAAGCTCCTCAAAGATCGATCCGAATGTAGATTTGACGTTGCGATTCAGCTTCAGCGTCCTTCATGAGAGTTGTAGGAAATTAAGTTATCTTTCCAATGCAGGTGGTTTCAAGGCAATCGGAGCTGTCGTTCAAGAGTTATACCTGTTTTACTGAATCAATATCATACCAGATCGAAGACTGGAGTTACTTGACGGACCAACCACTCGACCATGCACTCGACCGAGCATGGTCGAGCACTTGCAGCCAACTCTCTATTTTGTCCTCTAGCTAACTAGGGCTTCCCCCTCTTTACTATATATATGCGCTGGCACTTGTGGCCGAAAAGAAAAAACCCTGTAGACACCTCATAACCTAGTTTTTGCCATTTTTAGCTATTTTTACATTATTGCATCATCTCTTATCTTTTCTCTAGATTTTCATAGATTTGTAACATTCATAACTTTGAATCTATTGAGTATTTTCTTTCACTTCTTTGTATTAAATTGTTCATCTCATCATTATCTATTCATCCATGTCTATATCATCATTTTCTGGGTTTGTGTTCTTCATGATGATTTTTAGATCTTATTAGTGGCTTAGGATCTTAGGGATGGATTAGGCTGGGTAATAGTTATGGTTGCTTAAACTGATCAAGCTTGATTGTTTAAATATCTCTTCTAGATTAGATATGCTCTATGCTATTCTTATACTGAGAGGGTAAGAATAGATCTTAAGTTTCTTAGCATCATACCAATGTTTAAGTTGCTAGATAAGGCTAATGCTAGAGATTATCATGAAGCATGCTAAGAGATTAGATGTTTTGTTGATTTTTGACTATAATGATCTGTGTTTAATGCCTGCTTTTATATGATCTTTGCTAGTGAGAGCTAGATTGGGAGTATCTTAGCTTGATTGTTATTGCCACGAGATTGGATTAACTTGTATTAGGAGGTCATTGTCAAGAGATAGCTCATGTTTGATTGAGGTTTGTTGTCTAGTTTAGATAATCATAGCTTGATTCCAGCCCATGAATCCATCCTTAGGACTCTCTTTATCTATTGATTTACCTGTTTGAATCCTGTTTAATCACTTGTTGTTTGTTTACTTTCGTACTGCTCTGTTTTGTTTGATGCTCTGTTTCAGTTCTGTTCATTCGCTTGTCAACTCGACCACCCACTCGACCATGCACTCGACCGAGTGCTAGGTCGAGCTCCAGTTTACTTTCTTGTTTATGCATTGTTCTGTTCTTGTTTTCTTCTACTTATTAGTCAATTCTGCTTAGTATTGTTTATTGCACTTGTTCTACAGTTTAATTCAGCATTACTATTGTCTTAATTAGTTGCCTTAGTTCATTGCATTTCATTATTGTCATTAGGTTGTTAGAAACAAATCAACTTGATATTTGGCTTAACTTGAATGCATTGATCACATCTTCACTGCTTACATATCACACTCTTTATGGACTGACATCCTTTATGCTAAAACATCATAAGGGTATTGAAACACCTTGCATACATTCTGATCATCACTACTTATGTCTCTGTTTGCATATCATCATACATTCATTGCATAAGTAGACCTAGATAAAATCCTTGTTACACTAAACAACATTCTAGGATTCAACTCTAGCAACCTAACATAAGCCAGACAACCAAGCGAACCACTAGAACATCCTCCTCTTCATTTCCTTGATTCCACAATCACACTTTGCCTTTACTTAGACCACAAACACAAATTGCAATGCATGAGTATTTAATAAACACTCAGTAAGGCAATCCTCCCATCTACTGGGCTATACACACAAGCAATAGAGACATCTCTAACCATCAATCAACAATCAATCAATCAACAATAACAAACCAGGACTCTGCATCGACCGACACCAACATGCATCGACCGACACCAAATGGGGATGCATCGACCGACACAAGGTTGCATCGACCGATGCTCTATGCACTTGCATCGATCGACACTCGCACTGCATCGACCGACGCATGCCGACATAACACGAAAACTCTAGGGTTTTACGCGCTGTCCTCGCACTTGCATCGACCGATGCACAAAGTGCATCGACCGATGCAATGCCGAGCATCGTGTTTCCCCAAAGCTTCTCGCCGGATCTTCGTTCCTATAACCACAAAACTCGATCTCAAGCCACAAGAAAGCTTCCTAACGTCCCAAATAACGATCTAACAAGCCTAACAACACATAACAAGCAAATCAGAGAAATCTCTAGCTTAGATAAGCCATGGTCCTGCACTTACCTTTGCCAAGAAGTTTCTGAACCTTAAACAAGCAAGAACACGCTCCTAGGAAGCTCCTACAACGATGCCAGCTAGAGATCTCCATAGGAACAGCCTCAAATCACCCAAAATCCTCAAGAACACTCAAGAACCTTTTCTATCTTTTGTTTTCTCTCAAAAACTGCCAAAGTCGACTAATGAGACAAAAGAATCGACTTCAGGGTTTTCCTTTTCCCTTAGCCCAAAACGCAGCGTTTCACTTAAGTCCAAACGCAGAAAACTGAACCTGCATCGACCGATGCACTATATGCATCGACCGATGCAATCTCCTAAACCAGGATTTTGGTTCACAGATGTTACATCTTTGATACTTGTTGGTTCCATAACTTTCAAAGTATTGAGATTTTGGGTTTGATTTCTTCTTCAATAATGTAGGTCTCTTACTCATCTATCTGATAATGCAAGTTTCATTGATTTATGGGTTTATGATTGTATTCATCATGTTTAGTGATTGTGAGTAGTGGCTTAGGATCTTGAGGGATGGATTAGGATGGATAAAGGTTATGGTTGTTTGGATTGGTCAAGATTGAGTGTTTAATATCTCTTCTGGGTTAGATAAACTCTATGTTATTCTTATACTGAGAGGGTAAGGGTAGATCTTAAGCTCTTTAGCATCATACCAATGTCTAAGTTGCTAGATAAGGCTAATACTAGAGATTATCATGAAGCATGCTAAGAGATTAGATGTTTTGTTTGATTTTTGACATTAATGATCTGGTTGTTTAATGCCTGCCTTGATATGTAATAGCTAGTGAGAGCTAGGTCTAAGAAGTATCTTGGCTTGATTGTTATTGTAATGAGAATGGATTAACATGTATTAGAAGATCATTGTCTAGAGATAGCTCATTGTTGATTGAGTTTTGTTGACCAATTTGAGATAACCATAGCTTGAGTCCATCCCATGAATCCATCCTTAGGACCTTTCTTTGTCTATTTATTTCCCTGTTTAATTCCTGTTAATTGCTTGCTGTTTGATTTGCTTTCATCTTGCTCTGTTTTCATTGTTTGCTCTGTTCTGTTGTTCGATCTTCAACTTGACCACCCACTCGATCGAGCATCTGATCGAGTGCTTGCTCGAGCTCATTCCAGAGTTCTTGTTTATGTTCTGCATCTGTCCTGTTTCATTTCCTGTTGCATTTCCTGTTTCATTTATGTTTCATTCATTTAGTTTTGGTTTGATCCTGTTTCATTACTTGTCTTGCATTACTGTAGTTCTTGTTCCTGTTTCATTCCATTACTGCTTTGATCATTCTGTTTACTTTGCATTTATTATCTTGTTTTAGTAGCTTTACATTCTGCATTTAATAATCATTAGGTTGCTAGTTAAAAACATCCATCATATTTGGCTTAACTTAGATAAGTATTCATATCCTGATTGCTTGCATCACACTCATTTAGGTTTGACATCCTTTATGCTACAACATCATAAGGGTAATTGAAACTCCTTTTTTCCATCATTCATCATCATATCTCTATAATCATCATTCATCTCACACCACCATAAATACCAAGTTTCAAGTATCCTTTTCAGTTGCATCTTTAGAGGCTGATGCAAGTTTGGATTCCAGAGCGAGCTTTTCTTGAATAAGCTTAAGTTTATCCTTGCTTAGTTAAACCCAACTATCATACAGGATTCTGTACTCCTCCTTAGGGTTCACTTCTTCATCACTCGCCAAATTAGAACCAGCTCCAATCTGAACATCTTCTCCACTGACTATAAAAGCAACAAAGTTGAGAAGCTCTTCTTCTTCCTCATCAGATTCAGAGTCGCTGAAGCTCAACAGAGATTTCTCTTTTGACCTAATTTTGTTAGGAAATTCAAATTTTGTGTGTCCCATACCTTTGCAGTCAAGACACTTCAACTCATTCTGTTGGTAACTGGACACTCAGGTTTGATATGACCATAACCTCCACATTCGTAACACTGAATCTCCTTTCTCTTTGCAGAGTTGTCAGCGTCTGGTTTTTTCGATCTACCACTAAGTTTGTCCCCTTCTGAATTACTCCAAGCCACCCATCTTTTTTGTTGTTTCTCTCAACCTTTTTCAAGGCTTTACCAAAGTTGCTGCCCAGCAAGGCCATGCTATCCTTGATTTCTTGAAACTGATCAGGTTTTTGCTCAGCTTGAAACGCTTTTAGACGGTTTAGCTTTGTCTTCATCAGCTTCCATTTCTTCAGATTTCAGTATGCCAACCAATTCTGCAAATGTCATTGAATCAATATTACTAGCTACCGTCATCACAGCCTTATGAGCAGCAAATTTGGCCGGAAGACACCTTAGTAGTTTCTTTACTAGTTTTTGATCATTGTAGGTCTTCCCAAGTAATCCAGCTTCATTTGCTATGGCGTTTATCTTTGAACTGAACTTCACAATTGTTTCATCAGAAGAGAGAGAGGAGAGATCAAGAATAATTTTCTTTTCTTCTAGAAAATCACTTGCTAACAATTACAGGTTTGAATGGGAGAACAGAAGTAGGTCACCTTTTAATGCATTACTCTTATCATTAAGTCACCATTCGAGAATTTTTTTACTTTTAAAAGTTAATGCAGATGAACTACACACAGTTGAAATGTTTTTGTCTTTTTGTAGTAAATGCAGGAGAGATGCATGCAAATCTAGTCTACAGATTTTTTTATGATGTTCACCCTTTTTTATGCAGACCATTTAAATAAAATAATAATTCAAACACATTTTTTTTTTTTTGCTTTTTTCTTTCCACTTTTATAAAAAAATTATATAACACACAATCAAAGTTTCTATCATTTTCATTCATCTTCTCTATCAAAAGTATTTTTTTTATACAAATTAAACATAATTTATTTTCTATATATTAAAATATTCTTTTATCTTTTCTACACTTATTAATATTTAATAAAATTCTATAAGTAAATAAAATATAATTTTTGTAATTATTGATATTTATGTTTATGTATTGTATATAACTTATGTACATACTAATTTTGTTGTAGTTAGTATTAAATTATATTAAAAGAAATTATATAATTTTAATTAGAAAATAAAATATATTTAAAATATATCGAACCGCTTGATCTGCACTTGAACAGCCAAATCTGCTTGATCAGCTTTTGTTATGTTTGATCTGTTTGAACCACTTGATCTGCTCTGCCTGATACACTCTCTCCATTCAGAGTCTACATTGAAGAATACAAATTATACAATAATGATAAGAAAAGAAAAAAAAGCACAAACAGCAAAATAAGGAAATCACATAGTCATTATTAAACTAAAGTCACTTTATTCTTGTCTGGTTAGAGCTCTCCTCCAATCAAATATTTTACCCACTTGTTCTTCACTTCTATCTTCAACTCTAAGGTAAGTTTTTTTTCTTTATTTTTTGTAAAAGAAATATAGTTTAGAAGTGACAGACATATAAGAAAGATCGTAACCTCTGATTAAAGAAACAATTTTGTGGTTTGGTGTTGAGAATTTGATAATGAAATAACTAGAATCTTGAATACTAATACAAGAACACCAAAGATATAGATAAACTGAGCTTTATTAAAGATTCCTCAAACAACTATCTTACAAGCTTGTTTGATCAGTTTCATTCAACACCACAACATGTAGTTTGCCACTGAATCGATCATAATCTATCCAACCTTGCCTGCACAGCAATAGCTATGCCCACTCGTTTATTCACTCACCAACAAAGACGCTCAAGAAATATCTTTTCTTTTGCTTAATTCTATACTTACACTTTTCTACCTTTGAAAGTGCTAACCCTAATAAGATGTGTTTCTTTCTCTTATATAGACTTCAACAATCTTCACCATACTCTTCTTTATCCAGCAAATCCTCCAATTCTTCATATCCTTCACAACACCTCTCTTTATCCATTAGGTCTTGAGAAGTTTCCCATCATCATCATGTTGACTTTACCAACCCAATTGTTTGTAGCTTCCAACGAACACCTTTTAGGCTCACACCTTTTTCGCCCATGCTCCCCATCTCCATCCTTGATGTGTTTCACTGTCTCCAATGTATTGTGTTGGCAGATGCCACTTGATAATTTTCCGCTTCGTCTGAAGTCCTTCAAGCATGTTCAGACACAGCTTGTAACTGTTACAGACACTCTGTTTTTTCAGATACGACCCTTTTAAGTTTGGTGTTGCTTGCAGGGAACGGGTCTGAGGAGTTTAAGATCTCAATTTCAAGACTTTGGTGAGTTTGATAACTTTAGTGAAACAAAGAGATTGAATTGATAATATGGTCATCTTTTAGGATCTATAGTTTTCATAAGGTTTACTTCTTTGACAAATATTTTTGTTATGCTTTGGAAGGACATCATATTTCTCCCTCAGAACTATCGCATCATACTAGATCCACACAAAACTTTGACCTCGTTCTATATCTCCCGCAAATTTAAGTGTTCTACCTATTTCTACCCGAATCTATAGTTCTATTACTATTTTTTCCAAATTTTATGGTTAAAACGGTTTACTAACCAAATCTAATAGAAACCAATGCAAATCCGGTATGAAATTTTTAAAACCAAACAAACATTAAAAACTCGACCCGACCCATAAACAATCTGATCCAACACCTTCTTCTTCTTCTTCACCCGGTTCTTCAAAGCTAAAAAAAAATATTATTTTTGTGATTTTTGATTTTAAAATTAAGAAAGTACATTGTCAATATTTGTAATAAGAAAGTGTGTCAATATTCCCGGAAGTGTGACACACACACTTTCTATGGTGAATAAGTGTGTCTTTATTCAATAAAGTTTTTTAAAGTTTTTTACTTCGGGAACTGGATTCCTCATTCACCGGAATCTTCTTCTCACCACTCACCTCAATCTCCCTTCCATCTCCGTCACCGAAACTGCTGAGGTCCGTCTTCAGAACGGTGTTGCCGCTGGCTCTCTTCCTCACGGGTCCTACCCCTCTCTCTCTCTCAAGTTTGATACAATTTGATATTGTGATTTTCATGTATTGTCGATTGCTCCATCCGAGTCAACTTTGATTCAATGCCATATTTAAAGATTGGGTTCTCAGAAACAAGTTAGTGTATATGTAAAGTCTAAAAAAACAGAAAGGGAAATTCTGAAAAACCAAAGCTCACAAAAACATAGTAGAAAAAGGTTATGCAAGTCATAGGTGCGCGAAAGAGTTTGGAACAACACTTATAAGTTATAACACAACCTCTATTGTCTTCATGTTGTGGCTTATGCTCCTAAACTGTCTTTGTATAAGATTCAGTGAGATTGAACTTAACTTGTAACTTATTGATTATGTATTTTGACATTTTTCAGATCATGGTATCATGCCAGACGATCGTTGTGATGATGATGGTGGTATTGGTCACATTGCAGTGGTTGGGGTATACTTGTAGTTTTGCAGAAGGTTACCCGGAAGACGATTTGGTGGTGAGGCTTCCAGGTCAACCGAAGGTCGGGTTCAGACAATTTGCAGGATATATCAATGTGGACTCGGAGAATGGTCGTAGTCTGTTTTACTACTACGTCGAGGCTGTAAAAGAACCCGACACTAAGCCCTTAACCCTTTGGCTTAATGGAGGTCTCTGTTCCGTTTCTCTGTTTCTGTTATAGTTTCATTGGTTTAAGCTAGTTTACTATTTCCATATTAAATTACATATTTGAGGTTTGTATTGCAGGTCCAGGTTGTTCTTCAGTTGGTGGAGGAGCTTTCACTGAGTTAGGTCCATTTTACCCCACAGGCGATGGTCGTGGCCTCCGCATTAACTCCATGTCTTGGAACAAAGGTTTGTTGTTTTGACTGTTTTATATATAAAGCGACCAGAGAACTCTGTAATTCAATGCTATATTGTCTCTTGTTGTGAAATGTGTAGCCTCGAATCTGCTATTTGTGGAGTCGCCAGCGGGAGTAGGATGGTCATACTCGAACAGAAGCTCTGATTACAACACCGGGGACAAGTCTACTGGTAAAGCTCTAAATTGCATTTTTCAAACTATATTAGAAGACTGTTGTTTCCAGCTGACATGTTTTTGTATTTGAACAGCTAATGATATGCTTATGTTCTTGTTGAGATGGTTCAAGAGGTTCCCAGAGTTGAAGTCTCGCAACCTCTTTCTCACTGGCGAAAGCTACGCTGGTGTGTCTTTGGTTATTCTGATTCTTACTTTACGAAAATGGAGATTATCTGAAGATCATGGAACTCTTTTAGCTTAGCTGGTTTGCTTTTTAATTTCCTCAGAAGTTACTTGACCAGGACTTGACTTCATTCTCTCTCAGGACATTACATACCTCAGTTGGCTGACGTGATACTTACCTACAATTCACGCTCAAGTGGGTTCAAATTCAACATCAAAGGCATTGCAGTAAGCCAAAAAGGAACCTTCTTCTTTGGCGTTACATCAACTCTTTTGTCTCTCTTCTGATTCCTTTGTGTGTTCTTCTCTTTCTGATCAGATTGGGAATCCACTTCTGAAGCTTCACAGGGACTATCCAGCTGCATACGAATTCTTCTGGTCGCATGGGATGATTTCTGATGAAGTAAGACTCACAATCATGAGCCAATGTGATTTTGCCAGTCCACAGAACATGAGCAAAGTCTGTACCGATGCTATCATTGAAGCCCGCATCGTCACTGAGTATGTCAACTATTATCATGTTCTCCTCGACTTATGCTACCCGTCTATTGTCCAGCAAGAGTTGAGGCTCAAGAAAATGGTTAGCACTTTTGTCTTTTTTTCCACCTTCTGTTCCACCAACAAAACTTTTTGTGTCTAAAATTTTGAAAATGTTTTCAGGCCACTAAGATGAACATGGGAGTTGATGTCTGTATGACATACGAAAGAAGTTTCTATTTTAATCTCCCGGAGGTACAGAAGGCCCTTCATGCAAACCGCACTCGCCTACCTTATGAGTGGACCATGTGCAGCAAGTAAAATTATCTTACCTTCTTTTTAGTTTCCATTGACAAAAAGATTAAGAAATTCTTTATAACCAGAGCTAATGTAACTGATTTCTATCGGCTACCTTTGACTATGTTACAGCCTGTTAAATTACAGTGGCATCTACTGGAACATCGATATGCTTCCGATTCTTAAGAAAATTGTACAGAGCCAAACTCCTGTTTGGATCTTCAGGTAAGAGAATTCTATTCTTTAATCTCCTTATTCCCTTGTATTAAGTGGCTAATCAACCAGCTTGCTGACACTATAGTGGAGATCAAGATTCTGTAATTCCTCTTCAAAGTTCAAGAACTCTCGTACGAGAGCTTGCACAAGATCTCAACTTCAAGACTACAGTTCCATATGGAGCCTGGTTCCACAAAGAACAGGTAGTTTCCCTTCACCACTAAACAATGTTATGATAAGTTCTTGTGATTGCTAACTTGTCCATGTTTGGATTATGACTAGATTGGTGGCTGGTTCACTGAGTATGGAAGTCTACTAACCTTTGTAACGGTAAGAGGAGCGGCTCATATGGTGCCGTATGCGCAGCCCTCACGAGCTCTACTTATGTTCAGTAGCTTTGTGAGTGGCAGGAAATTGCCTAACAAACCGCATTTGTCTATTGATGATTGAAAGAGAATATAGTGGAGTTTGGTTGGAAGAATCTACTCTTAGGTTAGATGCGTCAATATATAAACATATTACGGTTTCTGTTGTGGTTTGCTTGGATCTTCAAGTGCACTTTCGTTTAGTTATTGTGTGCTACATGCATTAACATTGTGATAATAATGATAATCATCGATATACTATAATACTTTAATTTTGTATTGTTTTTATGATTGGATAGTTAGTAACAGTTTTGTCTTTGTTTTAGATGTGAGAAGAGAAAAAACTTTTAAGATCATCTCCGTTATTATATTTGTTGACAACAAAACCCCAAAAAAAACCCACCAGTACTCATTTGATCACTCACTAATATATTACTTCTTCCGTTTCACAAAGAGTGTCATTCTAATACTTCTCACACAAATTAAGAAAACATTGAAATATACAGATATGCCCTTATTTAATAAGTTTTTAATAGATTATCTTAATTATAATTAAGGGTAAAACTAGGAAATCTAAGGTAAAAAATGCATTGGAAATATAAAATAGAGAATTTGTTAAACATACCCCCTTTTGATGTACCATTTTTCAAAAATACCCTCTTTTCTGGCCATTTTTCTTTTTGCCCTCTTTTAATTTTTAATGACTATTTTACCCTTAGATGAAAATTATTTTATTCAATAAAAAGAAAAACAAAATTTTCCCGCCAAAAAATTCCAGACATATTTTCCCGCCAAAATTTTTTCGAAAAACCTTTTAAAATTTTCGACAAAAAAAAATTTTCCCGCCAAAATTTTTCCCGCCAAAAAAAATTTACAAGGTTTTTAAAAGGTTTTATAAGGTTTCTACCTTATAAAAGCCTTATAAACACCTTGTAAAGGCTTTTACAAGATTTTTTAAAGAGTTTTAAAAGGTTTTTTAAACAACTTGTAAACGCTTTTACAAGATTATTATAAGGTTTTTAAAAGGTTTTAAAAGGTTTTTAAAAGTTTTTCAAATGGTTTTTAAAAAGATTTTTAAAAGGTTTTTAAACACCTTGTAAACGCTTTTACAATGTTTTTAAAAACCTTGTAAAAGTTTTTATAAGATTTTTAAAAGGGTTTTAAAAGGTTTTTAAACACCTTGTAAACGCTTTTAAAAGCTTTTTAAAAGCATTTACAAGGTTTTTAAAAGCGTTTACAATGTGCTTAAAAACCTTGTAAACGCTTAAAAAAAACTTTTAAAAGCGTTTACAAGGTTTTTAAAAGTTATAAATTTCAATATTTTTGGCGGGAAAAATTTTCGATTTTGGCGGGAAAAAATAATTTTTCCGGGAAAAGTTTTCGATTTTGGCGGGAAAAAAATTTTTGGCGGGAAAATATTTTCGATTTTGATGACTGAACATTCTTGCTGTCACTCAAAAAAGGGTAATTTGGTCATTTTGTACATAAAGAGGGGTAGTTTTAAAAATGGTCAACATGAAAGGGTATTTTTAAAAAGGGATATAGAAAAAGGGGCATTTTTGAGAATGCCCCTATAAAATAATGTATTGGAATTATAAAGTGACACTCTTTGTGAAACAAAGAAAAATCTCCAGAATGACACTCTTTGTGAAACGGAGAGAGTATTAATATTTTTAATATTGTTGATGTGTATTGATGAATAGTATTCACATACATGATTTTATTAACCTAGAAGGTCTTTTAAAATGTTTAATTTTAAGTTAAAAAGCTTTATGATAAAACCTTTCACCCCTATTGGTAGGTGACTTTATAGAGTTTAATTTTAATTTACCAAACACGCTTTTTTAGTTTAAATTTTTAAAAAAATTTCAAAGCCACTTTGATTTTTTCCTTCGTTGCTTTCTCAGACTTTTTAAAGCCTCAAAACGAGGCTTAAAAATTAAAGAAGTATAAAAAAATTATTTTGTTCTTTCCTCATTCTATTTAAAAGTACTCCATTCTATTTTTTTTTTCTATTTCACTTTTTTTTCTCATCATTAATGATAGTGATAAAAAGTTTATGAAAAAACTTTTCATAATCACTATAATAATTTTTTTAATTTCATAACAAAATAAAACAAAGTAGTTCTCTTTTTTTTATTTGTGGTAAATTCAACACCATTCACTACTTATTTATTATATAATCTATTTCTTAATCATGTGCCATAATAGTCATTTTTATAATAAGTTTCACTGGAAAATTTCATATAATTGTATGTTTTTAATTAATTTTTGAGAAAAATCACATATTTGATTGACTTACATTTTGAATTTTTTCTGTTATCATAAATAATATGAGCTCATTTCTAACATAATTTATATTTATTATTATTATATATATATATATATTAATGATAAAAGTAACAGCTTGAGCTTTAAATTTTTTGTGTTAAATTTTATTTTTGTCATTAAATTGATTTATGAATTAATTTTTTTACATAATTATACTTATTATTAATATAATAATAATAATAATAAATAACAGTTACAACTTTAAAAGTTGTTAGTAAACAATCAGATTTTAACAGTTAAAGTTTTTACAGTCAAAACATCTACAACCAAATTCTCTGCAGCTAAAATTTAAAAGTCAAAGTCTCTACAGCTAAAAGTAACAGCCGTTAACCCAGTTTATAAAATCATACTAAATACAAATCCTTAAATTCTATCAACTACAATTTTAAGAAAAAAATTATATATCGACTCCGAACAATTAGTTTCAACTTTCAAGTTATGACCAACCACCAATGCAATCTGCAAAATAAACTTAACTATTGTATGTTTAAGTTTCTTACCTAATTAAGTGTGAAAACATATTAATAACCATTTGCACCCTTAATTAGGTAAGAACAAACATTCTCCTTATTATTGTTATATAATTAAGAGACAAATTTTTAAAAAATATGGAGTAATAATTTTCGTTGACCAGATTTTTTTTTCCCTTACAATTTGTATTTACAATTGATTGCACGTATTACGTGATGACACGGTGAGAAGAACGATTACCGTAATTAATTG
Organism: Camelina sativa; assembly: GCF_030686135.1. Lineage (NCBI taxonomy): Eukaryota > Viridiplantae > Streptophyta > Magnoliopsida > Brassicales > Brassicaceae > Camelina > Camelina sativa. The sequence goes on along the minus strand of NC_141894.1, from coordinate 22,673,360 downwards.
GAAAAATGATTGTTAACTATTTGAAGTATTCGCCAACACATGGCCACAAATATAAATAATATAAATGTCTTGTTAACTACGTGAACTATTGTCATCACATAAGGACATCCGTAAACAAACACATGTTATGTATACAACACCATAAATATTCAATTCCGGTTTTGGTTGGCCAGAATTCGGTGTTGACCACTGTTGACTGACATTGACCAGTGTTAACCGACGTTGAACAATGTCGACCGGTGTTGACCAAAAAAAATACTCCATCCGTTTCAAAATATAGGATGTTTTAAGCAAAACACGCAGATGAAGAAGACTTTACTTTTAACAAGTTCAACCAATCAGAAACAATACTGCATAATATAAAATACTAAACTAATCTAAAAGTTGCATTAAAATTTGAAAACATCCTATTTTATGAAACAACAAACTTCTCTAAAACATCCTATATTTTGAAACGGAGGAAGTATATTTTTTCTTTTTTCTAATAATAATAATTTTTTATTTTTATATATTTTTATAATTATATAAAAAAGATTAAATGATTTGTATAATTTACAAAAAGAAAATATAACAAAAAAAAGTTAAAAGACAAAAAAATACAATAAAACTATATACCAAAAAAAAATTAATAATGATATGACAAACAAAATTTGTGGTATATCTAGTAACAAGTTTTGTTAATACAGAAAATATACCAAAAATAATATAGTAAAACTATACCACCAAAAATTATGTGTAGTAGATTTTTGTATAAAACTATAACAAATATATACCTTTTCCTTTAAAAAATCATTTTTTGTTTTGTATTTTCAAAGGTAAGGGCTTTAAATATTTTTATTTATTTATTTATAAGATTATGTCATTTGAAATATATTCAAAGCATTACCAACTATTTCTTTCATTTTACAAGACCGACCTTTGATTTTACAAAATCAACTTTTATTTTTTAACCTTTTTAACTATCTTCTAGATATATGTCTATCATGTAAATAAATAGAATTAAATCTCTTTTATTCAATGTGATAGGTTAATTTTCGAACATAATCAAGTAACTGAATCACCATATTTATTTTCTTCTGATTGCAATTTTGACTAGAGAAAAAAAAAAGGTTACATTTTACGTATATGTGTCATACACTATATATATGTAGTCATCCGAAGCATATAACATAAAACTTCAAAAGCTAAAGATAAATATCATAACAAAATGGCCATCAACAAGAAAATCTTCCTCGCATTTGTTCTTACTATCCTCTTTGTCGTACCTTCTATTCATTGCTCTGATAACACTTCTGGTACTAATTTCTTATATTGTACACTCCATTTTTTTTTTTTATTATAGACTTGTTTTATGACTTTTATCTTTTTTCCGAATATGTGTTTGTTATGTTTGTATTGTAAAATAGGTTTTGAAATAAAGCAAGAGTATAAGCAATGCTACACCTCAGCTCCGTGTATAAAGGGAGGGAGCAGTGAATGCGAAAAGTTTTGTGTGGGTATAAGCGGTTTACTATACGGCAAATGTAGACCTAACGACAACGTATGTTGTTGTTTGTCAAAGACGACATAATTGAACCAAACATATGTATTTGGTAGACTAATGATGTAGCAATATGGTTTTAATAATATAAATACAAGATTCAGAGAGCAATAGAAAAACCGTATTAATATGATGATAGTCTGATCAAATTCAAATGAATTTTCTGGTAATTCTAAACCAGATCTTAAAAGAAAAATACATATTATGAATTCAATTTGAACATTTATTCTATACAAAATCGTCCATTAATTATGTATATATAGATGATATGTGTGAATATGGGCTTGATTGGAACAATATATAATAGGGCATTAGCATTATGCAGCATAAGCATTAAGGTGCATAAGCTGTATGCTCTGATTAATAAAACACATTTAGTTGATTGGTATAGCAGTGGAGTATTAGATATTATATTTATATTTGATAGATGTTTTAATTATAAAAATATAATTTAAATATGTTTCATTAGAAAATTAATTATCACTCATTGCTATATAATTATTTTAAAAATATATTTACATTTAATAAATTGTTATATATATAAATGTGTAATTTAATAATTTTTAATTATATATATTTATAATGTTACACATTAATTACAAATAATTAATGTATATTATAACTTTTTTTAAAAGTTTATATCTATATTTACATTTTTAATTTCAATAAATTTTTAATATATAATATAACACATTAAACTAAAATAAAACAATAATATATATTATAAATATTATATCCACATTAATATTTTAATATATTAAATAAATTATTATATTATTTTATATAATAACATTAAGTAGTTTCTCATATATATTATGTTATAACAATAATTTTATCTTTTGTAAAATCATAATTTTCTATTTTTACAAAAGAAATTAATTATTTAAAACTATTTTAATATATATTAATATTTTAGAGTTAAATGCTTGGGAAATGCTTCAAATGAGAGCATATAGGAAGAGAGCATATGAGAGCATCTGCAGCTTCTAAATGCTCTCTTATATGCTCTCCTAATAGATGTTGATTTGGTATTAATTTGTTTTCTCACATTTTTTTGAATTATGCATATGCCTCTGTCCTTATTTTCATGATCCGTTAATTTGGCGTAATTAATGGTTATTGTTTTATAGATTTTGGTATAAAGCAAGAATATACAAAATGCTACGACCTAAAGGAATGTTAAAACCCCAAAATTGACGATGACGGGCGCAAGCAAGAGGTTCTGAGGAGAAAGCTTTTTTTATTATTGAAAATATTGGGGGGTTTTAGTACATTTTAAAATTTAATTAGAGAATATTGGGGGTTTTAGTACATTTACTCATAGCCTGATTAATCACTTTGTCTGGCGCAAGCTACGCGTCTTGGAATATTTTTTTATTATTATCATTCCAAATCGACCATAAAATCTCGGGTAATTGAGGAAGATAATCTTGATCTTTTGAGTGAGAGGATCCTCTCCAATAAATAAAATCTAGATTCGAATACATAGACTCATAAGGAAAGTTCCCTCGAAAAACTTGAATTGGAGAAAAACTTCAAATTTGACACGAGCAAGAACACTCAAAAAGAGCATGGTTAATTGTCTCACACGCTGAGTCACATCTTTTTGAAACAATATATTTTGGTGGTGTGTGATGATGAATGATGATGAATGATGATATGAAGAACAGGTGGAAAGTAAGGTGTTTCAATTATCCTTATGCTATTGTAGTATAAGAGATATCAATCCTAAGTGAGTGTGATGCAAGCAATCAGAATGTGCAATACTTGTCTAAGTTAAGCCAATTATGTAGGATGTTTGTCACTAACAAACTAATGATGAATACAAAATGCAGAAAGTAAAAGCTACTAAGACTAAATACTAAATGTAAAGAGAACAAGATGATTAAAGCAGTGATGCAATGAAACAAAAATAGAAACTACAGTAATGAAGGACAAGTGATAAAACAAGATCAATAAGACTAGATGAATGCAACAGAAACGAAACTACAATGCAATGGGAAATGAAATAGGACAGATGCAGAACATAAATTACAAATACTGGAGGGAGCTCGAGCAAGCACTCGATCGAACACCGATCGACTACTAGGTCGAGTGGGTTGAAATTCCAGAACCGAAACAGAGCATCAACAAAACAGAGCAGAACGAAACTAAAGCAAACAGCAAGCGATTAAACAGGATTCAAACAGGTAATACAATAGATAAGGAAGGTCCTAAGGATGGATTCATGGGCTGGATTCAAGCTATGTTTATCTAAACTGGTCAACAAACCTCAATCAAACATGAGCTATCTCTAGACAATGATCTCCAAATACAAGTTAATCCAATCTCTTGGCAATAACAATCAAGCTAAGATAATCTCAATCTAGCTCTCACTAGCAAAGTTCCTATAAAAGCAGGCATTAAACAACAGATCATTATAGTCAAAAATCAACAAAACATCTAATCTCTTAGCATGCTTCATGATAGTCTCTAGATCTAGCCTTATCTAATAACTTAGACATTGGTGTGATGTTAAGATGCTTAAGATCTAACCTTACCCTCTCAGGTATAAGATTAGCATAGAGCATATCTAGCCTAGAAGAGATCTATAACAAACAAGCTTGACCAATATAAACAACCACAACCATCATCCAGCCTAACCCATCCTTAAGATCCTAAGCTACTACTCACAATCACAAAACATGATGAACAAAATCATAAATGCAGAAATCAATGAATCTTGCATGATTAGAAAGATAAGATTAAGATCTACAATATTGAAGAAGGAATCAAACTCGAAATCTTAATGTTTTGAAAGTTATGGAACCAACAAGTATCAAAAATTTCTCAAAAGTGAACAAAAGCGGCTAAGAGATCTAACAATAAAAATGCAAAAGGAATAATTCCTCAAAAGGATAAATACTAGGTCTAGGATTTTGTACTATAAAAGGTCTCTCCTTGGTGGCTGCCTGGTACAAGGCTTTATGTAGAAAAAGGAGTTGAAGCCCTAAAAATGCTAAAAGACAAAATAGAAGGGCGGCTCGGTCAACTCGAGCCTGAGCTCGGTCGAGTGCATGGTCGAGTGGGCTCTTTTCCTGCTTCTTCCATCCGGTCGAGTCCTTCTCCGCACTCGGTCGAGTGCCTGGTCGAGTGGGCGGTCGAGTTGACTTTTGGACCTTGATTCTTCAGCTCTAACTCCCTTGTTTTCTCCTCTTGATAGCTTCAATCCTCTTCAGCATTGCTTCCATGCTCCTTAGGCTCCAAAATCACATGTTTATGCAAGAAAATATGCAATTGCAATGCAACTCTACTCTAATGCATGAACAGTCCTAAAGCTATACAATAATGGCCAAAATGGATTGTAAAAGATGCAAAAGATGTGAATATACTAAGGGAAAACAGGGTAAAATATATGAACATCAACACCCCCAAACTTAGTCTTTGCTTGCCCTCAAGCAAATAAACAAGACATAAGAAGGTAGGTGAGGTTTGAAAGTGGGATCTCAGCTCCTAAGCTTGCCAATAAACTAGTTAGAATCAATGTCGAAGTTACTAGTACTATGATGCAAGTTGAATGAGCTGTAGTTAAAGATTTTAGACAAGCCTATCACAACCTTTACTGATTTGAGCCTTAGACATCCACATGCATTCAAATCAACCATTTCCTTTAACATTCATTAATCAAGAACATGATTCAATCTTATGCAATGCTTAAACTTATTTGGCTTGGTTATAAAGGTTTAGAGACAATGATGGTCTCTTTTTAGAGTGGGGCTTATCAATATTAAGGTTCTCTCATAAAAAATGAATTGAGCTTTAGAAGAAGGCTAAAGGTAAGATCACTTAGACACATACAAGAATAAAACCTTGTCTACCCAAAGGTACCCAAAGTGTTTATCCTAACATTCTAATCCCAAATTGTCCTAGTTCTACCCTTTATTCTTCAACTCTTCTCAAATACCCTTTTCACTTTTGTTTTTAAGCCTTAGGAGAGGTTTCTTACATGAATCAACTAGTGGAATGGGGTTTTCTTTCTTATTGCTATGGTTCCCTTTTCTTCTTATTTTTTAAGACATAAAAGTTTTTGCTATAATCTTCTTTTCTTTCTTTATTTTACTTGACTTGAACCAACTTAAACAATCTTATACTTCCCATTCTTTCACTAGAACTTAACTTCAACACATTTCTCTCCTAAAGACTTTAACCTTTTTCTTTCTCTTTTCCTCTTTTCTTTTCTTTTTCAAAGCAACCAAGTCCCAAACCCAACAATGAAACCACCTAGTCCTATCTAGTTTGAAAATTGCAAACTTGAACTACACAAGGCAAAGGCCTTACACACTCAAGAATAAATATGGCTTGAAAGAAGGATAGGTTAAGGGTAGAGAAACTGATTCTTAATAAGGAAATCAGCTACTTGGATCAACAAGAGTGGTAAAAAGGAGAAAGATGATCCAAAAATGTATATGGTATCCATGAGTTTAAAGCAATGCACAAGTTGATAATTGAAAGTCAATATTAGGTTCTTATAAATAGGAAATGGCATCAAATCACAACATGCTTCAATTTAGACCAAATGCAATGCATAAATTCAAGGCTTGGTTCAATCTTATGCTTCTAACTACTCAACTAGCATCAAAGTACTATTAACTTGGGCATTGATCCTAGTTTAGTGAATCAAGCAAGCTAACAAGGCAAAACTCATCATAGATCCCTAGTGCAAATATTAAACAGTCCTACATGAAACATGCTAAACAAGATCCTAATATGCAATGCAAACTACATGAACACTCTTTTTTTTATAAAGATTTTTGCAAAAAATTTCAAATTTTTAAGGTTTTTCTATGCCTTAGATGCAATGCAAATACTAACATGATGATGCTAAAAATTTGAAATAAGAAAACAAAACACAACATCAAATACTATCTCAAACCCTCCCCCAAACATAAATTACACAGTCTTTTGTGTAAGAGAAATTTGAAAGAAGATTCAAGACTAAAACAAAACACAACATGATATGCAATGGTATTTACAAGTGTAAGGTGATAGTGGTACCTCATGGATTGTGGAAGAAGCTATCCACATCCTCATTCATGCTCTCATAGGTGTAGTGGGGGTTTTGTGGTTGACTTGGAGGTGGTGAAGGAGGCAACTCGACTATGGCCATCGACTGGTACTCGGTCGAGTGTCTGGTCGAGTGGGGTGGTCGAGTTGATGCGTGAGGTGAAAATTGCTGTCCTTGCTGTTGGTAGAACTGGTGCAAGAGAGCTGGATCCATGAGGTACTGGGGTGGGAAGGGAGGGTAACCTGGATATCCTGGATAGCCTGCTGGAACTAGGAAGCCAAAGGGAGATCTGGGTAGGTACTCGGCCGAGTGAAACGGGGGTACTCGGTCGAGTGGGTGTTCGAGTGAACCGGTCGAGTGCCTCGAAGATTGTTGTTCTCGGCGACTTGAACTTCTCCTCCTCTGAATTGGCACGTGCATCGAAGCTCTAGCTGGTACCATTGGGTTTTCAGCTCTTGACAGTGCTCTAGTTGAGCTACTCCTCTTCAAAGGGCTAGATGGTGTTGGTGAAGAATTTCCACTCTTCAATTCAGCAATCTCCTTCTTTAAACCCTTGATTGACTTGGTCATTCTTCCTACCTTCTTCTTCAGCATGTCAAATTTCTTCCCATGCCACTTGTTCCACTTTTGTAGGAGTGTCAACCTCTTACTAGTCTCTCTCAGTCCTCTAATATCTCTTGGGTTAGGCTCATAATCTTCAAAGTAGAATTGCTCTTCCCCATCAGCCATTTCCACATCTCCAGCCTCATCTACTCTAACTTGAGCTGTCCCATCAAACAGCTTCTCATCAGCTGGCCAAAAGTCAATGTTTGCCCCTTCTTGTATGGTGGTGAGCTCTTGATTAGGTAGAACAAGGTGGCTCTTCCCAATTGTTGGAAGCTCAAAATTGAAGAGGTGATTTCCTTGATGCATCTCCTTGCCCAGTATTAGAGTGGAGATAAGATAGTTGGAATCAATCCACCTTGGCATGACCCTTTCTCCTTTGAGTGGCACCTTTTCAGCTAGAAGCATTGGGTGATGATTCCTCCAATGGTTAGAGTTCCCATTGAGCCCTTCTTGTAAAGCTTGCTCACCCATCTTCTCAAATAGATCATGTGGTCTATAAGCACCATGGCAAGGCCTGTCTCCACACTACTTCCAAAGACAAAGTTTCCATTTCTTGCTTGAAGGATGATCCCATTTAGAGCCATATCAATCATCTTGAGCTCACCCTCATTGAGATTTCCAGTCTCTTTCCTAGCAAAGAAGGTATTTGCTAAGGTCTTGTGGAAGTACCTTAGGACTGGGCTTCTTATCTTGGAACTCTTGGTCTTGGAGGATGAGTAGGTGATGTCATCGCCAATGGTCTCCCAAACAGCATAGAGCTCTTCTCTTGGTATGACCATGCTCCTCTCACTACCAACTTCAAATCCATAGATATTGGCTATCTTTTTGAGTGGAAGCTCATATCTCCTTCCCTTGATGGTAAACTCACAACGCCGAGGACCAAATTCTTTATCCTTCTTTAAGTAGGAGTGCATCTCAATGGTGGCTAAGAACTCACAACTTTGTTCTCTATATCCCTCCATATAAAGCCCCATGAACTTGCTTAGGTTGCACTTCTCAAAAAGAAGCTCCACATCTTCAGCAATTCCAAGCTTCTCCATGGTTTCCATGTGTGGATACCTTGTTCCTTGAAAGCTCATTCTCATGAAGGCTTTATAGAGCTGCATTGGAGTCAACTCATCAGATTCTTCTTCTTCTACCTCCTCTTCTTCTTCTTCTTCTTCACTCTCACTTTCAATCTCTTCTTGTTGCTCTTCAACTGCTGGCCTCTTGCCTTTTGCCTTGTTTCTCCTCATGTGCTCTTAAAGAGTGAACTCCATCTCTTCTTCACTTTCTGTTCGCTCAGGGTCTTCATCAACTGGCTGATGTCTCTTACTCGCAAGCCCACTCGACCGCCTACTCGAGCTTGCACTCGGTCGTTTGCCTGCTCGAGTGGCTGGTCGAGTGCTTCCACTAGCTTCTTTTCTTGATTCAAGACGAGCATAACGACGATCTAGGGAGAAATCGTCAGCTTGTTGAGATTTCCTTGTTAACCTTGAAGACATTTTGGAATAGAACTGAAATGAATATACTCAAAGCTCAAAGTTAATAGGTTAGTGACCCAAAAACTAAAAGAACTAAGCTTGAGAAAAAAGATGAACTTTGAGAGAGATTTTAAACTACATTTTTACTATTTTAAGCAAATGAGAGAGTGTGAGAAGCATAGGATCGAGTTTAGCTCTATATAAAGAAGCTAAGGGGACAAGGAGACAAGAGAGGAGCGTCAATACCATTCAAATTTGAATTGGGAATCTTTCACTCACTTTTTGCTGCCACTCGACCCCATTACTCGACTGTACGTGGTCGAGCACCTTGACCAAATTTTGAAATTTGAATGTCCTTTCCCTCCACTCGATCATGCAAGAGAAATGGGAATCGAGTGGGCCTTGGTGTCCATACAACTCGATCGAGTACCTCTCGTGGGCCGGTCGAGTGGGCTTGCGAATCTACTTCCTCAAGTCCAATTTTATCCAAACCCATCTACACTTTCATTAAAAAGCCTGCCCAACACAAACATAAAACAAAAATATCAAAACTACAAGGAAAATAAAGCATATGTACAATGATACCTTAGGGTCTTCCTCCCTAGTGAGCTTGTTTAAAGTCACTAAGCTTGACTTTTGATGCCTTTTCAGGCTTGGTTTAGAGACCAATGAGGTGATGAAATCCTCCCTGGTACCACTTCATCAATCTGAAGCTGATCCTTGATCACTTCACCCTTAACACATAACTCTTGTTTCTTTTTAATCTTGAGCCTTGGTCTTGCCTTCTTTAAAGACCTCTTGTTGAGTTGCACTTGAAGATCCTTCACTAGATCAGTCAACTCTTGAACTGAACCCTTAAGCTTCTCCACTGTCTTGTCTTTAGTCCTAGGGTCCTCTTCATCCTTAAAAGTTTCACAACTAGCTTTTTTCTCTATCACAAAGTGTTGACCTTCAATAGTAGGTTGATGTGTTGAATCCTTGATGTCAAACTTCATAATGAAGTCTTCAGTTAGGTGGAGCTTGATGGTTCCCATCTTGACATCAATTACAGCCCCAGCTGTGGCTAAGAATGGTCTCCCCAAGATGAGAGGATCTTCTGGCTCTTGATCCATATTCATGATCACAAAATCAGTTGGAATCCTAGCCTCCCCTATCTTGACCAGAAAGTTTTCTACTACTCCAACCACATCCCTCTTGGATCCATCTGCTAGGCAAATATAGAGATTGCATGGTTTAAAATGTTCATATCCCAACTATTCAGCCACTGAGTATGGCATCAAACTCACTGAAGCTCCAAAGTCACATAGGCACTTGTTGAAGTGCATATAGCTGATGGAACAAGGTAGATTGAATGAACCTGGATCTTCAAGTTTTGTTGGGATAATAGCTTTCCCAACCTCCTTCAAGACCTTCATGTCTTGTTCTTGAGCTTTTTGCTTGGATAATTCAAGAAGCATTTCCTTGAGGAAAGGATGTTGAGCATATTTTTCCAAGGGATGTCCTCTATCTTCCTCTTTCTTCTCAATGACAACCTCTTGTTGAATGGCCATCACTTCTTTCTTTTCAATGACAGCCTCTTGTTGTAAAGCCAACTATTTCTTTTTTTCAATAATTTCCCTGAGTTCCTTCAGCTTTTGCGCCTTGAAATGTCCTGGGAATGGTAGAGGCGGTTTGTAGGCAGGAGGAATGTACTTAATAGGTGTAACAGCTTCAGAGTCTTCAACTCGATCGATCACTCGATCGATCACTCGATCAGTCACTCGATCGTGTGTGTGTTTGAGTGGTAGGTCGAGTGCACTGCCGGATGCAGTCTTCTTCGCACAATCTTCACTCTGGGCTTCAATAAATGATGAATCCCCCCCAGCTTGGACTTCACTGTCCTTAGTGACAGCTTCCTCATATTTATGAATGGCTTTGGCAGTGAATTTCCTTGGGTTTTGAATAGCTTTTACATGGAGTTGGTTAGGTTTTGGAGCTGAAGTAGATGCTATATTGCTCTCCATATACTCCACTCTTGAGTTCAGACCTTCAAACTTCATGTTGAGATCAATATACTGTGATGTTAGCCGCTGGTTCAACTCAGCAAACTGCTTGGCCTCCTCAATCTTTCCATTGGCTTGCCCAATCAACATCTGTTGCATCATAGCTCTTAAGTCTTGTTCCTGGCCTTGGTTAGTCTGAAATCCTGGAGGGGGACACAATTGGGGCTGGAACACTTGATGTTGCAGCTTGGGTGCATAGTTGTTTTGCTGTTGAGGCTGTTGAGTTTGTTGGGATGGGTAGACTTGATCTTGAGGATTGGCCACATTGTTGCTTCTATAGGAGAGATTGTTGTTCTTGAATCCTCCTTGGTTGTAACCTCTGAATCCTCCTTGGTTTTGCATATAGCACAACTCAGCAAACTCCCTATATCCATCCTAAACTGGAACCTCTTCTTCACCAATGAAATGAATGGTCTTTTGTTGGCTGAGTAGAATCTTGTCTAGCTTCTCATTGACCATCTTCAAATCCTTCTTGTACTTCTCCTCTTGATCATTGGAGGTGAACCTTACTGTTCTGTCATAGTCTTCATTATAATTCCGATCTGATTGAGCTAGATTCTCTACCAACTCCCAGCCTTCTTCCACATTTTTGTTGAGAAAGTTACCATTAGAGGCTGTATTAAGAAGCATCCTTATCTTGGGAAGAACTCCTCTATACAAAGTGCTGAGCAAAGACTCATTGCTGAATCCATGGTGAGGACACTGAGTTTGGAAGCCTTTGAATCTCTCCCATGCCTCACAAAAGCTTTCATTGTTTCTTTGTGCAAAACCAGAAATCTCATTCCTCAACCTTGCAGTTCTTGCATTGGAGAAGAACTTGGCTAGAAAAGCTTTCTTGCAAGCATCCCATGTGGTTATTGCTCCAGTAGGAAGAGTCTTCTCCCAGAGATGATCTTTGTCTCCAAGTGAGAAAGGAAACAGTCTAAGCTTGAAGCCATCTTCACTAACACCATTGATCTTGGTGAGTCCACAAATTCTGTCAAACTCATCAAGGTGGTCTAGGGGATCCTCCATAGGCAACCCATGGAACTTGTTGGCTTGTATCATAGAGATCAATCCACTCTTGATTTCATAATTATTATTAGCAACAGCAGGAGGCATAATACCAGCTCTTTGGTAATGTGTGTTTGGTGCATCTCCAGAACCAATGTGCCTTGGTCGTTGAACTTGGTTATCTTGTTGTTCCATTAGAACTTGATCCTCTTGTTCTTGTAATACTCTTCTTCTCTGATGTCTCAAACCCCTTGGTAGCCTGTTGATGTTGTCAAGAAGCCTTTGGAGATTTTGATTACCCTTAGACCTTGTTTGCATCAACGAACCCGATCACCGACTCGGACAGGTACTCGGTCGAGCACAGGCTCGAGTTGATGGTCGAACTGACTGAGATGAGACGTCTAATTGTATCCGCGTCGTGACTCGATCAGCAAACGGCGAGTGTGAGCTCGAGTTGATGGTCTAGTGGTACCTGAAACGCAACACAGACAAGCAGAGGAAGAAATCGAGATTAGTAGTGAACAAGGGAATGAAGGAACTTAATCTTAGACTAATATTAATCCTAATTGTCACAAACAAACACTCAAATGGGCAACGGCGCCAAATTGAAACAATATATTTTGGTGGTGTATGATGATGAATGATGATGAATGATGATATGATGAACAGGTGGAAAGTAAGGTGTTTCAATTACCCTTATGCTATTGTAGTATAAGAGATATCAATCCTAAGTGAGTGTGATGCAAGCAATCAGGATGTGCAATACTTGTCTAAGTTAAGCCAATTATGTAGGATGTTTGTCACTAACAACCTAATGATGAATACAAATGCAGAAAGTAAAAGCTACTAAGACTAGATACTAAATGCAAAGAGAACAAGATGATTAAAGTAGTGATGCAATGAAACAGAAATAGAAGCTACAGTAATGAAGGACAAGTGATAAAACAAGATCAATAAGACTAGATGAATGCAACAGAAACAAAACTACAATGCAATGGGAAATGAAATAGGACAGATGTATAACATAAACTACAAATACTGGAGGGAGCTCGAGCAAGCACTCGATCGAGCACCGATTGAGTACTAGGTCGAGTGGGTTGAAATCCCAGAAGCGGAACAAAGCATCAACAAAACAGAGCAGAATGAAACTAAAGCAAACAGCAAGCGATTAAACAGGATTTAATCAGGTAATACAATAGATAAGGAAGGTCCTAAGGATGGATTCATGGGCTGGATTCAAGCTATGATTATCTAAACTGGTCAACAAACCTTAATCAAACATGAGCTATCTCTAGACAATGATCTCCTAATACAAGTTAATCCAATCTCTTGGCAATAACAATCAAGCTAAGATAATCTCAATCTAGCTCACACTAGCAAAGTTCATATAAAAGCAGGCATTAAACAACAGATCATTATAGTCAAAAATCAACAAAACATCTAATCTCTTAGCATGCTTCATGATAGTCTCTAGATCTAGCCTTATCTAACAACTTAGACATTAGTGTGATGCTAAGATGCTTAAGATCTAACCTTACCCTCTCAGATATAAGATTAGCATAGAGCATATCTAGCCTGGAAGAGATCTATAACAAACAAGCTTGACTAATATAAACAACCAAAACCATCATCCAGCCTAACCCATCCTATAGATCCTAAGCCACTACCCACAATCACAAAACATGATGAACAAAATCATAAACCCAGAAATCAATGAAACTTGCATGATTAGAAAGATAAGATTAAGATCTACAATATTGAAGAAGGAATCAAACTCGAAATCTTAATGCTTTGAAAGTTATGGAACCAACAAGTATTAAAGATTTATCAAAAGTGAACAAAAGTGGCTAAGAGATCAAACAATAAAAATGCAAAAGGAATAATTCTCCAAAAGGGTAAATACTATGTCTAGGATTTTGTACTCTAAAAGGTCTCTCCTTGGTGGCTGCATGGTACAAGGCTTTATATAGAAAAATGATTGGGAGCCCTAAAAATGCTAAAAGACAAAATAGAAGGGCGGCTCGGTCAACTCGACCCTGAGCTCGGTCGAGTGCATGGTCGAGTGGACTCTTTTCCTGCTTCTTCCATCCGGTCGAGTCTTTCTCCGCACTCAGTCGAGTGCCTGGTCGAGTGGACTTCTGAACCTTGATTTTTAAGCTCTAACTCCCTTGTTTTCTCCTCTTGATAGCTTCAATCCTCTTCAGCATTGCTTCCATGCTCCTTAGGCTCCAAAATCACCTGTTTATGCAAGAAAATATGCAATTGCAATGCAACTCTACTCTAATGCATGAACAGTCCTAAAGCTATACAATAATGGCCAAAATGGATAGCAAAAGATGTGAATATACTAAGGGAAAACAGGGTAATATATATGAACATCAACAACCCAAACTTAGTCTTTGCTTGCCTTCAAGCAAATAAACAAGACATAAGAAGGTAGGTGAGGTTTGAAAGTGGGATCTCAGCTCCTAAATCTTGCCAATAAACTAGCTAGAATCAATGTCCAAGTTACTAGTACTATGATGCAAGTTGAATGAGCTGTACTTAAAGATTTTAGACAAGCCTATCACAACCTTTATTGATTTGAGCCTTATACATCCACATGCATTCAAATCAACCATTTCCATTAATATTCATTAATCAAGAACATGAATCAATCTTATGCAATGCTTAAACTCATTTGGCTTGGTTATAAAGGTTTAGAGACAATGATGGTCTCTTTTTAGAGTGGGGCTTATCAATATCAAGGTTCTCTCATAAAAAATGGATTGAGTTTTAGAAGAAGGCTAAATGTAAGATCACTTAGACACATACAAGAATAAAACCTTGTCTACCCAAAGGTACCCAAAGTGTTTATCCTAACATTCTAATCCCAGATTGTCCTAGTTCTACCCTTTATTCTTCAACTCTTCTCAAATACCCTTTTCTCTTTTGTTTTTAAGCCTTAGGAGAGGTTTCTTACATGAATCAACTAGTGAAATGGGGTTTTCTTTCTTATTGCTATGGTTCCCTTTTCTTCTTATTTCTTAAGACATAAAAGCTTTTTGCTATACTCTTCTTTTCTTTCTTTCTTTTCCTTGACTTGAACCAACTTAAACAATCTTATACTTCCCATTCTTTCACTAGAACTTAACTTAAACACATTTCTCTCCTAAAGACTTTAACCTTTTTCTTTCTCTTTTCCTCTTTTCTTTTCGTTTTCAAAGCAACCAAGTCCCAAACCCAACAATGAAACCACCTAGTCCTATATAGTTTAAAAATTGCAAACTAGAACAACACAAGGCATTACTCTTGTCAGTTTAAACCTAACACTTTCTACCAAGCTCAATCCCAAAAAGCCCTTACACACTCAAGAATAAATATGTCTTGAAAGAAGGATAGGTTAAGGGTAGGGAAACTGATTCTTAATAAGGAAATCAGCTCCTTGGATCAACAAGAGTGGTAAAAAGGAGAAAGATGATCCAAATATATATATGGTATCCATGAGTTTAAAGCAATGCACAAGTTGATAATTGAAAGTCAACATTAGGTTCTTATTAATAGGAAATGGCATAAAATCACAACATGCTTCAATTTAGACCAAATGTAATGCATAAATTCAAGGCTTGGTTCAATCTTATGCTTCTAACTACTCAACTAGCATCAAAGTACTATTAACTTGGGCATTGATCCTAGTTTAGTGAATTAAGGAAGCTAACAAGGCACAACTCATCATAGATCCCTAATGCAAATATTAAACAGTCCTACATGAAATATGCTAAACAAGATCCTAATATGCAATGCAAACTACATGAACACTCTTTTTTTATAAAGTTTTTGCAAAAAATTTCAAAGTTTTAGGGTTTTTCTATGCCTTAGATGCAATGCAAATACTAAAATTTCTCCCCTACTTAGGACTGGTTCGTCCTCGTATCTTTGCTCCCTTACGAGGGACTTCTCTCTTATCAAACCATTTCCTGAAATTTACTTTCATAACTTCTTCTGGTTCCCAAGTCGTTTCCTCTATTCCCTCACAATTCCATACGACTTGAATAAACTTTGTCTTCTTTTTCTTGTGCTGACCTCTCATCTTTTTACCAATTATCCGAACTGGCAGACCGATGATGGTCATATTCACTTGTAGGTCGGGTGGGGGTTCGGAGATTACATTCTCTCGTCCCGTGATGCACTTCCTTAGCATCGACACATGAAACACCGGATGGAAAGCTGACATAGCCGGAGGTAGTTCCAACTTGTAAGCCATCGGACCAATCCTTTCCAGGATTCGATACGGTCCCATGTATCGAGGTGTCAACTTCGTGTTCAATGCTACCCGATCCTTACCCTTATAAGTTACGGTTTTGAGATATACCATATCCCCAACCTGTAACTCGAACTCTCTTCGGCGCTTATCCGTATAACTTTTCTGCCTATCCAGGGCTTCTTTCATTTTCAGCTTCAAGATCTTAATCTTCTCGGTCGTCTTGTCCACAAAATCTCGACCATAAACACTCCGCTCCCCTACTTGTGTCCAGCACAAGGGTGTTCTGCAAGGTCGGCCGTATAAAGCCTCGTACGGTGACATGCCTATACTCGCGTGGAAGCTGTTATTGTAGGCAAACTCTGCTAATGGTAGATGCCTTACCCAATTATCTCCCCAATCCATAACACTTGCTCGCAAAAGATCCTCAAGCGTCCGTATCGTGCGCTCGAACTATCCGTCCGTTTGCGGATGGTTGGCCGTACTCATATCCATTCGCGTCCCAAAACGCTTTTGTAAGGCCTTCCATAACCCTGAGGTAAATTTCGAGTCTCTGTCTGACACTATGCTCGCTGGAACACCATGTAACCGTACTATCTCTTGTACATATACCTCGGCCAATTTCTCGGCGCCGTCCTTCTGGTTGATGGCCAAGAAATCTGCCGATTTGGTCAGTCGGTCCACGACCAATCATATGGCCTCCTTCTTGTCACACGACGGCAAGCGCGTGACAAAGTTCATGGTTATCATGTCCCATTTCCATTCGGGTATCGGTAAGCTTTGCAACAAACCGCGTGGAACTTGATTTTCGGCCTTAACTCGCTGACATGTCAGACAAGCTGCGACCCATTCTGCCACGTCTCTCTTTGTAGCGCCCGTGTCCCGCAATAATAGAAGATTTGAATTATATCGTGAATTGTAGTGAAAAGCGGTTAATTTCACTTGGGTTATTAAGTTGGTCAATTTATTAATTAAACCAAATAATAGTTTAATTAATTATTGTTTTAGTTATTATGTGTTGATTTAATTAAACCAGAAGCATAAGTGTTGTGATTGTGATTTGATTTGTGTGGGTGGTCACGTATGTTGATGGTGGTGTATTATGGTTAGACCGTTTGGTTTGGTAAGTGTGCTATTAAACCAAGGTTAATTATTTACGCAAGGGTTTTCTTATTTATGAGGACCGATCACGTTAGGGGAATAAAAAGGGGGAAAACCCTAAATGAGGAGGGGTCACGCGGTAGTGGGGGGTGGTGGCCTCCATCGTGAGCCATGAGCGGGTTTGGTGGTGATGGGAGAGAGAGGGAGATGAGTTTAGGGTGAGGACGAAAGGGAGAGGCGAGCTGGGTTGTGGGAAGAGAAACCCTATCCCGTTAATGAGGAAGGGGTTGTCGTCGTTGATGATGATATCGTGGCATTGATATATTGTTATGTTGTCGGGGTTTAACTATGATTATTGTTGCTGAGGTCGTTGCTGTGATGCGTCTCTCGGAGGAGTAGCGTACAGTATGGACCCGTCGGTTCCGTTGGCTACCGTCGATCGCCACCATTGGTTAGTCTGCCACCGTGTGTTACCGGAGTAGGCAGCCATTGTCACCGGAGAAGCCGTAGCCATCGTCGAGAACGTTAACAGTGTGAGTAAGTAACCACGGTTAGTTGAATAAGCTGGTCGATTCATCACGAGGGTCTGCCGAGAAAGGTAAACGGCAAATCTTTATCGTGTCTGTTTTGGTTGTGTCGCTTGATTATTGAACCAAAGACCATAACCAGACTAGACCGAGAATCTTAAGTAGTGTAATTAAAGTACAGAACCGAACTTAATTGTGGTGAAGGTGCGTTCACGTGAGTATGTGAGTTGTTGACGTACGTGTAGTGGTGTTAGTTTCTTTGGCTGGTTAGGATTAATGTTGAACCGAACCATAGTCACGTGAATTGATTTGTGTGTAGCGTATTATTATGGCTTGTGGTAGTTAATATTAATTTATGTAATTATGGTTTGATTTAATTATTAAGCTAAATATAAATAATTTAATTGGTGGGATGCCAAATCAGTTTGAATGGAGACTTTAGTTTTGGGTTAATTTTATGGATTAAATCATGGAGATTGTTTTGTGTATTTTGTTTGAATTAATATTGGCCCGGTAATCATTTTTGTTACGGTTTGAGTGCCGAGCGACACTAAATGGGGATCAGCTTGTTTCTGGCAAGAGTTGTTGGGAAGACTTGAACGGGTGTTGGAAACCCAAGGATGGAACCGTAGTTGGGGTTAATAGACTGTGGAATGGCTAGTGTGGGCCAAAGCGGATTGGTTGTGAGGCAAAATCTGTGGCTAGAGCGGAAAAGAGTATTCCAGCCCATCTCTCTTGTTATTTGGTCGCTTAGGGGTGGTTGGTTGTGCGACTAAGTTTCAAGATGAGGTGGTATTTGGGATATGTGATTAAGTGAAGCTTATTATGGGAAGTGGATACAAGTGGCTTGTCCGGTCGGATGTCGAAGTCTACAAATGTAAGGTGCTTGTGGAGTTGAAGTACGTTCGTATGACTATGGTATCTGGACGTGGAGTATGAGTTAGTAGCTTGTAATTATGGAAGATTTTGTAAGGAACGATTTCTACGTCAGTTGTCTCTTCAGAATTATGGGTTTCCGGTGAGATCGTTTCCCATGGATCATGTGCAAGAATTGGGAATCCGGGTGCGGTCGTTTCACTCTTCATGCCCGACCAATGGTAGTACCTCTTCAAGTCTCAGTACATTTTGGTGGATCTGGGGTGGATCGCTAATTTGGACTGGTGTGCCTCCTTAAGGATTTCGGTACGCAAGTCCTGATCCGAAGGAACACACACTCGACCCTTAACCAAAATAGTACCATTATTCGCGGTCTCATACTTGCTTCCATCCACCTTGGACAACCGCATCAGCTCTGCATCTCTCTCTTGTGCTATCCGTACCCTCGTTAGCAAGTCTGCTTGGTTCGCGGCCCCAAGGCCTAACGGTTCCAATTGTTCTGTCAATGCATTCAACCGCAAGGTTCTGATCATTCCAACTAAGTTCTCCGCGTCTCTCTCGGCATTAATAGCCGACCCTCTTCTACTTAAGGCGTCCACCACTAGATTGGCCTTACCGGAATGGTAACTGATCTCCAAGTCATAATCCGCAACTAGTTCCATCCACCTTTGCTGTCGTAGGTTCAGTTCCGACAGACTAAAGATGTACTGTATGCTTTTGTGGTTCGTGTATATTTGCACTTTCCCACCGTGATGTTCATATATTTTACCTTGTTTTCCCTTAGTCTAATCACATCTTTTGCATCTTTTGCTATCCATTTAGGCCATTATTGTGTAGCTTTAGCACTAATCATGCATTAGAGTTTAGTTGCATTGCATTTGCATATTTTCATGCATAAACAGGTGATTTTGGAGCTGAAGGAGCATGGAAGCAATGGAGAAGAGATGTGAAGCAATCATGAGGAGGAAACAAGGGAGTTAAGGCTGAAACAACAAGGTCCGGAGCCCAACTCGACCGCACACTCGACCTGACACTTGACCGTGTGCTGAGGAGGACTCGACCGAGTGGAGATTGCACGTGAGAAGCCAGCTCGACCCCTCACTCGACCGAGCACAGGTCGAGTTGACCGAGCCGTTGACTACTTTGACTTTTTCTATTTTTAGGGCTTCCACTCCCCCACTATATAAGGCTTTGTACCTGCAGCCACCAAAGTGTCCAGCTTTTTAGATATTCTCTAAACCTAGTTTTTACCTTTTTTAGCTTTATTCCTTTTGCATTTTTATTTTTAAGATCTTGTACTTTCTTAAGAAAGAAGACTAGATTCTTGTATTTTGTTGGTTCAATAACTTTCATGATATTGAGAATTTGAGTTTCATCCTTTCATCAATAATATAGATCTTTGTTTTATCTTTCTAATAATGCAAGTTTCAATATTTTCTGGGTTTTTGACTTTGTCATCATGTATTGTTGTGAGTAGTTTGCTTAGGATCTTGAGGATGGGTTAGGATGGATTGATCTTGTGGTTTGTGTGATTTGGTCAAGCTTGATTGTTGTAGATCTCTTCTAGGCTAGATGTTCTTAATGCTGATCCTATATCTGAGAGGATAGGATCTGATCTCAAGCTTCTTAGCATCACACCAATGTTTAAGAAGCATAGATAAGGCTAGATCTAGAGCTTACCATTAGGCTTGCTAAGAGATTAGAGGTCTTGTTTGGTTTGAGATGTATTGCTTAATGCCTGCTTGTGTAGATTCTTTACTGTGTGAGAACAAGTCTAGAATTGCATAGGTTTGATTGTTTCTTGACCATGAGAGTGGAAGAAACTTGTCTTAGATTTATATGTCTAGAGGTTAGCTCAAAGTTTGCTTGAGATTTGTTGACCAAGTTAGATAGCCACAATGATCATTTCATCCCATGAATCCATCCTCAGTAACCTTCTTTGTTTATTGAAATCTTAGTCTTAATCCCGTTGCTTGCTTGTTGTTTGATTGGTTTTTGCATTGCTTTGTTTTTATTGTGTTGCTCTGTTTTCCAGATTTAACCAGCTCGACCTCCCACTCGACCAACACTCGGTCGAGTGCCTGCTCGAGTTCATCCCCAGAACTTGTGTTTATGATTTGTGATTGTCTTGTTTCATTCCTGTTTCATTCCAGTTGCATTCATTTAGTTTTCAGTTCATTAATTGTCCTGCATTAGTTCATTAGTAGTAGTTTCTGTTTCTGTTCTTGCTTCATTACAGTTACAATCATTCTGTTTCATTTGCATTTAGTTCTTAGTTCTTGTAGTTTATTTTCTGCATTTTACATTTCCATCTTAGGATTGTTAGTGACAAACAATCTTTACATTTGTCTTAACTTAGATTCATATGCATATCTTAATTGTTCACAAACACTCATTTAGGATTGATACCTCTTATACTGCAACAGCATAAGGGGAATTGAAACACCCATCCATCATTCCATTCATATCTCACCATTGCATACATTCATCATCCACCACCATATAAATACTTGTTTCAATTTGGCGCCGTTGCCCATTTGAGTGTGTTTTTGTGACATTTAGGATCCATATTAGTCTAAGATTAAGTTCGTTTATACACTTGAATCTTCTGTTGCTGGGTTGAAGTTCCATTTCACGTACCACTCGACCAGTTACTCGACCACCACTCGACCGAGCAGTGACCGAGCACTTGATCGAGCCAGAAGCCGTGTACATTTGGGCACCACTTCCCAGTCGACTTGACCCCCCAGACGAGCCTGAGCTCAATTGTGAACCCGTTTGAATCAGTACTCGTGTTTGTTGATGCACACAAAGTCTAAAGGAAAAGACAATCTTCAAAGGCTTATTGACAACATCCACAAGTTGCACAAAGGTTTGGGAAATCAGAGAAGGGTAGTTCAAGTTCAACAAGAGGATCAAGTAATCATGGAGCAACAAGCTAACCATGAGCAGAGACCTAGGCACATTGGTGCTGGAAATGCACCCAACACTCACAACCAAAGGGCTGGAATTGTGCCTCTAACTGTAGCAAACAACAACTTTGAAATAAAGAGTGGATTAATCTCCATGATCCAGGCCAACAAATTTCATGGATTGCCAATCGAGGACCCACTTGATCATTTGGATGAGTTTGACAGAATCTGTGGTCTAACCAAGATAAATGGAGTAAGTGAAGATGGTTTCAAGTTGAGGCTCTTTCCATTCTCACTTGGAGACAAGGCTCACCTTTGGGAGAAGACTCTTCCTACTGGAGCAATCACCACCTAGGATGCTTGCAAGAAGGCTTTCTTGGCCAAGTTCTTCTCAAATGCTAGGACAGCTAGATTGAGAAATGAAATCTCTGGATTTGCTCAAAGGAACAATGAGACCTTTTGTGAGGCATGGGAAAGGTTCAAAGGATATCAGACTCAATGTCCTCATCATGGTTTCAGCAATGAGTCACTCTTGAGTACCTTGTATAGAGGAGTGCTTCCCAAGATAAGGATGCTTCTTGACACAGCTTCTAATGGAAACTTCCTCAACAAGAATGTGGAAGAAGGCTGGGAATTGGTAGAGAACCTTGCTCAGTCAGATGGCAATTATAATGAGGATTATGATAGAACCATAAGGAGTTCCTCAACTGATCAAGAGGACAAGTATAAGAAGGATTTGAAGATGGTCAATGAGAAACTTGACAAGATACTCCTCAGCCAGTCCAAGTCTATTCACTTCATTGGTGACGAAGAAGCTCCAGTTCAAGAGGGGGAGACTGAGTATGCTGAGTTGTGCTACATGCAAAACCAGGGGGGATTCAAAGGCTACAACCAAGGAGGGTTCAAGAACAACAACCTCTCTTATAGGAGTACCAATGTGGCTAATCCTCACTACCAAGTCTATCCACCTCAACAGCCTCAACAGCAACAAAACTACATCTCCAAACAACAACACCAAGTGTTCCAACCTCAGTTGTGTCCCCCACCAGGGTTTCAGACTAACCAAGGCCAGGAACAAGACTTAAGAGCAATGATGCAACAGTTGTTGATTGGGCAAACACAAGGAAAGATTGAGGAAGCCAAGCAGTTTGCTGAGTTGAACCAAAGGTTAACATCACAGTACAATGATCTGAATATGAAGTTTGAGGGTCTTAATTCAAGGGTGGAGTATATGGAGAGTAACATTGCCTCTACTTCAGCTCCAAAACCCAACCAACTCCCTGGAAAAGCTGTTCAAAATCCAAGGGAGTTCACAGCCAAAGCCATTCTAATTCAAGAGGAAGAAGTCACTGAGGACAGTGAAGTCCAAGTTTGGGGGAATTCATTAGTTACTGAAGCCCCAAGTGACATTTGTGCAAAGCAACAGGAGCTCGCAAGCGAACTCGACCAGGAGCTCGACCACACACTCGACCGAGTCCATGCTCGAGTGGTCGATCGAGCTGGAGACTCCGAAGCTGTCAAGCCTGCTAAGTACATTCCTCCTGCTTACAAGCCTCCACTACCATTCCCTGGGCGTTTCAAAGCACAGAAGATCAAGGAGTTAAGGGAAATAATTGAGAGAAAGGAGATGTTGGCTAAGCAACAAGAGGAAGAAAGGGTTTTGAAAGAAGAAGCTTTGGTTGAGAAAAAGGAACAAGTGTCAGCCATTCAAGAGATCGTCATAGCTTACCAAAAAGAGGAGAGAGGACCTGCCTTGGAACAGTATGAACCATATCCTCTCTACAGAGATTTTTTGCTTGATTTGTCAAAAAAGAAGGCTCAAGCTCAAGATGAGAAGGATCTTGATAACCTTGAAGGAGTGATCATCCCACTTAAGCTTAAGGATCCAGGTCCATTCTATCTGCCTTGCACAATCAGTTACCTTCACTACAACCAATGCCTTTGTGATTTGGGAGCTTCAACAAGTGTGATGCCATACTCCATAGCTCAAAAGCTTGGGAGAACTGATTTCAAATCCACTAACCTCCATGTGTGCCTAGCTGATGGGACAAATAGAGAGGTAGTTGGAAGGTTGGAGAATGTCCCACTCAAGATAGGGAAGGCAAGGGTTCATACTGATTTTGTAGTCATAGAGATGGACAAGGAGCCTGAAGATCCAATCTTATTAGGGAGGCCATTCTTAGCCACTATTGGGGCAGTAATAGATGTTAGGGAAGGTCTTGTGACCTTGAACATTGCTGAGGATATAGTCATGAAGTTCAACATCTATAACCCAACCAACCTTCCTACCATTGATGACCAGCCTTTTACTATCAAGGACAAAGGTGGTCAAGGAGGTTTAGGTGATAAGGCAACCCCAAAGGCTGAGCTCCCACTTCAAGAAGATTCTGTGGAGAAGCTTAAGAGGTCAGTTCAAGAGCTGTCCAGTATGGTTGAGGATCTCCAAGTTAAGCTGAACAAGAGGTCTTTGAGGAAAGCAAGACCAAGGCTCAAATTTAAGAAGAAATATGGTTTGAGTGTTAAGAGTGAGGTGATCAAGGATCAACTTCACAGTGACCAAGAGGTTCCAGGGAGGATTTCATCACCTCCTTGGTATCTAGATCAAGTCTAAGAAGGAAACCAAAGTCAAGCTTAGTGACTTTAAACAAGCTCACTAGGGAGGAAGTCCCTAAGGTATCCTTTGTAAATATGCTTAAATTTCTTAGTAGTTTTGATGTGTTTTCTTTTATGTTTTTGTTGGACAGGCTTTTAGGTGAAAATGTAGTTGGGTAAGGAGAGATGTGGACTTGGAGAAGGAGACTCGCAGGCCCACTCGACCATCCCACAAGAGGTACTCGGCCGAGCTGGGTATGATTTGAGGCCCATTCGATTCCCAATCTTCTAGAACGATCAAGTGGAGGGAAAAACAAGGAGAAAAATTTTGAAATTTCAAATTTGGTCAAGGAACTCGACCACGTGCTGGTCGAGTGTGGGGTCGAGTGGCAGCCAAAAGTGGGTCAAAGATTCCCAATTCAAATTTGAATGGTATGGACGCTCCACCCTTGTCTCCTTGTCCCCTTAGCTTCTTTATATAGCCCTTGCACGAGATTGTACTTCTCACACTCTCTCATTTGCTCAAAACCTTAAATTCAAGCTCTAAAATCTCTTTCAAAGTTCATCTCTTGCTCAAGCTTTGTTCTTTCAAGTTTTTGGGTCACTAACCTATTAACTTTGAGCTTTGAGTTTATTCTCTTCAGTTTCTTTTGAAAATGTCTTCCAAGATCACCAAGAAGTCTCACCAAACCGCTGCCAGCTCCATGGAACGTCGTGATGCTGACCTTGAATCAAGAGGTGAAGCTAGGAGAGTCACTCGACGGACCACTCGATCGACCACTCGACCGAGTGGCGGTTCGAGCACTCGATCGAGCCAGATGCCGTGTCCAAGGAGAGAGCCTGTTGAGGAAGATCCTGAGAGGACTGAGAGTGAGGAGGAAAGGGAGCCTACTCTCAATGAGTTTATGAGGAGACAAAAGGCCAAAGGGAAGAGGCCAGCTGTTGAAGTTGAGCAAGAAGATAGTGAAAGTGAAAGTGAGGAGGAGAGTGAAGAAGAAGAATTGATGGATGATGGAGAAGCTGAGTCTTGTGGGCTGTCAAAGAGGCATCTTTATGATGCTTTCATGAGGATGGAGTTCCTGGGAACTAGATATCCTCACAAGGAGACCATGGAGAAGCTTCCCATTGATGAGGATGTGGAATACCTCTTTGAGAAGAGCAATCTCACCAAGTTCATGGGGCTGTGCATGGAAGGCTACAAGGAGGAAAGCTGTGAGTTCCTAGCCACTATCAAGCTGCACACATATGCAAGGAAGAGTGCTGAACATGGAGCTGGTCACATCTCCTTTACTATCAAAGGGAAGAAGCATGAGCTTTCAATGAAGGAGATAGCAAGTGTGTTTGGATTTGAGGTTGGGAGCAATAGGAATTTGATGATCCCAAGAGAAGAACTGTTAGCTGTGTGGGAAACCATTGGGGATAACAAGTACTACTCATCCTCCAACTCTAAGAGCTCAAGGATAAGGAGCCCAGTCCTAAGGTACTTCCACAAGGCTCTTGCCAATACCTTCTTTGCAAGGAAGGAAACTGGGAACATCAATGAGGGGGAGCTAAAGATGATTGAATTGGCTCTCAATGGAGTCATCTTACAAGCAAGGAATGGTACCATCATCCTTGGGAGCACAGTGGAGACTGACCTAGGAATGGTGCTCATTGACCACATGATTCAGTTGAGAAGTTGGGTAGGAAAGTTGGAGAAAAAAGGGTCAAGAGGAGCACTTACCATTTGGAGGCATCATCACTCCAATCCTACAAGCTACTAGAGTTCCACTTAGAGGAGAAAGGGTCTCACCAAGATGGGTTGACTCAAGCTAACTCACTTCTACTCTCATCCTAGCCAAGGAGATGCATCAAGGGAACCACATCTTCAACTTTGAGCTTCCAACACTTGGGAAAAAGCAATTCATATTGCCTAACTAAGAGCTCACCACCATTCAAGAAGGAGCAAACATTGATTTTTGGCCACCTGAGGAGCATTGGTTTGATGGAGTGATTCAACATAGAGTTGAGGAAGTTGGGAATGCACAAGTAGCTGATGGAGAGGAGCAGTTCTACTTTGAAGATTATGAGCCCAACCCAAGAGATAGTAGAGGAGTGAGGGAGAATGCCAAGAGGTTGACTCTTTTGCAAAAATGGGGCAAGTGGCATGGAAAGAGGTTTGATAAGCTGAAGAAGAAGGTGACCAACATGGCTAAGTCTATCAAAGGCTTGAAGAAGGAGATTGCTGAGCTGCAGAGTGGAAACTCATCTCCTAGCCATTCAAGCCCTTTGAGGAGAAGTAGCTCAACTAGAGCACTTTCAAGGGTTGCAAACCCTGTGGAGCCAGCTAGGGCTTCAATGTATGAGCCAAATCAGAGGAAGAGGAGCTCAAGTACCCGAGAACATCAATCTTCGAGTCACTCGACCGGGTCACTCAAGCACCCACTCGACCGAGCACCTCCAATGCACTCGGCCGAGTACCAGCCCAGATCACCCTATGGTTTCCCACCTCCAGCTGCTTATCCAGGTTATCCAAGTTACCCTCCCATCCCACCTCAATATTACATGGATCCATCTCTCTACCAGCAGTTTTGCCAGCAGCAAGCTCACCATTTTGACACCGGCGGACCAACTCGACCCCCCCACTCGGACACGTACTCGACCGAGTCACGGTCGATCGCCGTCGTCGAGCTGCCCCAAAGTCCATCTCCAAGCCACCAGCCTGACCCTAACTACTCCTATGACAGCATGCAGATGGATGTGGACAACTTCTTCCACAACCCCTAAGGTACCATCATCACCTTCACTTGTAAATACCATTGCATTTCATATGGTGTTTTGTTTTGTTTTTAAGTCTTGAATCCTCTTACAAATTTCTTTCACACAGAGGACTGTGTGATTTAAGTTTGGGGGAGGGTTTGAGATAGCATTTGATGTTGTGTTTTGTGTTCTTATTTCAAATTTTTATTATCATCATGTTAGCACTTGCATAGCATCTAAGGCATAGAAAAACCATAAAAATTTGAAAATTTTTGAAAAAAATCTTCATAAAAAAAGAGTGTTCATGTAGTTTGCATTGCATATTAGGATCTTGTTTAGCATGTTTCATGTAGGATTGTATAATATTTGCATTAGGGATCTATGATGAGCTTGTCTTGTTAGCTAGCTTATTCACTAGACTAGGATCAATGCCCAAGTTAATAGTACTTTGATGCTAGTTGAGTAGTTAGAAGAATAAGATTGAACCAAGCCTTGAATTCCTGCATTGCATTTGGTCTAAATTGAAGCATGTTGAGATTTGAAACCATTTCCTATTTATAAGAACCTAATATTGACATATAATTATCAATGTGTGCATTGCTTTAAACTCATGGGTACCATATACATACTTGGATCATCTTTCTCCTTTTTACCACTCTTGTTGATCCAAGTAGCTGATTAAATCATTAAGATCAGTTCCCCTACCCCTAAACCAAACCTTCTTTCAAGCCTTGTTTATTCTTGAGTATGTGAGGCCTATTTTTGGGATTGAGATTGGTAGAAAGTGTTAGGTTTGAACTGACAAGAGTAAGACCTTGTGTAGTTCTAGTTTGCATTTTTCAAACTAGATAGGACTAGGTGGTTCACTTGTTGGGTTTGGGACTTGGCTGTTATGAAAAGAAAAGAAAGAAAAGAGAAAGAAAAAGGGTAGAGTCTTTAAGAGGAGATTGTGTTTATGTAAAAGTCTAGTGAAAGGATGGGAAGTAAAGTGTTGTTTAAGATGGTTCTAGTTAAGGAAAAGAAAAGAAAGAAAAGAAAAGTTTAGCAAAAGCTTATATGTCTTAAGAATAAGAAGAAAAGAGAACCATAGCAAATAAGTAAGAATCCCCCATCCCACTAGAAAGATCAAATAAGAAAACATCTCCTAAGACTTGAAAATCAAAAGAGAAAAGGTTAAAGAGAAAAGAAGAAGCAAAGGGTAGCACTAGGATCATTTGGGTTTAGATTGATAGGATGAAATCTTTGGGTGCCTTTGGGTAGACAAGGTTTTATTCTTGTATGTGTCTAGGTGTTCTTACCTTTAGCATTCTTCTAAAGCTCAATCCATTTTCATGAGAGAACCTTGATATTGATAAGCCCCACTCTAAACAGAGACCATCAATGTCTCAAAACCCTTTATTACCAAGCCAAATGAGTTTAAGCATTGCATAGAATTGATCCATGTTCTTGTTTGATGAATGTTAAAGGAAATGGTTGATTTGAATTGCATGTGGATGTCTTAGGCTCAAATCAATAAAGGTTGTGAAATGCTTGTCTAAAGTCTTTAATTCCAGCTCATTCAACTTGCATCTTAGTATTAGTAACTTGGACATTGATTCTAGATGGTCTATTTGCAAGCTTTAGGAGCTGAGGTCCCACTTTCAAACCTCACTTACCTTCTTATGTCTTTGATTATTTGCTTGAGGGCAAGCAAAGACTAAGTTTGGGGGTGTTGATGTTCATATATTTTACCTTGTTTTCCCTTAGTCTAATCACATCTTTTGCATCTTTTGCTATCCATTTAGGCCATTATTGTGTAGCTTTAGCACTAATCATGCATTAGAGTTTAGTTGCATTGCATTTGCATATTTTCATGCATAAACAGGTGATTTTGGAGCTGAAGGAGCATGGAAGCAATGGAGAAGAGATGTGAAGCAATCATGAGGAGGAAACAAGGGAGTTAAGGCTGAAACAACAAGGTCCGGAGCCCAACTCGACCGCACACTCGACCAGACACTCGACCGTGTGATGAGGAGGACTCGACCGAGTGGAGATTGCACGTGAGAAGCCAGCTCGACCCCTCACTCGACCGAGCACAGGTCGAGTTGACCGAGCCGTTGACTACTTTGACTTTTTCTATTTTTAGGGCTTCCACTCCCCCACTATATAAGGCTTTGTACCTGCAGCCACCAAAGTGTCCAGCTTTTTAGATATTCTCTAAACCTAGTTTTTACCTTTTTTAGCTTTATTCCTTTTGCATTTTTATTCTTAAGATCTTGTACTTTCTTAAGATAGAAGACTAGTTTTTTGTATTTTGTTGGTTCAATAACTTTCAAGATATTGAGAATTTGAGTTTCATCCTTTCATCAATAATATAGATCTTTGTTTTATCTTTCTAATAATGCAAGTTTCAATATTTTCTGGGTTTTTGACTTTGTTCATCATGTATTGTTGTGAGTAGTTTGCTTAGGATCTTGAGGATGGGTTAGGATGGATTGATCTTGTGGTTTGTGTGATTTGATCAAGCTTGATTGTTGTAGATCTCTTCTAGGCTAGATGTTCTTAATGCTGATCCTATATCTAAGAGGGTAGGATCTGATCTCAAGCTTCTTAGCATCACACCAATGTTTAAGAAGCATAGATAAGGCTAGATCTAGAGCTTACCATTAGGCTTGCTAAGAGATTAGAGGTCTTGTTTGGTTTGAGATGTATTGCTTAATGCCTGCTTGTGTAGATTCTTTACTGTCTGAAAACAAGTCTAGAATTGCATAGGTTTGATTGTTTCTTGACCATGAGAGTGGGAGAAACTTGTCTTAGATTTATATGTCTAGAGGTTAGCTCAAAGTTTGCTTGAGATTTGTTGACCAAGTTAGATAGCCACAATGATCAGTTCATCCCATGAATCCATCCTCAGGAACCTTCTTTGTTTATTGAAATCTTAGTCTTAATCCCGTTGTTTGCTTGTTGTTTGATTGGTTTTTGCATTGCTCTGTTTTTATTTTGTTGCTCTGTTTTCCGGATTTAACCAGCTCGACCTCCCACT
Organism: Camelina sativa; assembly: GCF_030686135.1. NCBI lineage: Eukaryota > Viridiplantae > Streptophyta > Magnoliopsida > Brassicales > Brassicaceae > Camelina > Camelina sativa. Next base: position 22,643,663 of record NC_141894.1, on the reverse strand, counting down.
CGACCAACACTCGGTCGAGTGCCTGCTCGAGTTCATCCCCAAAACTTGTGTTTATGATTTGTGATTGTCTTGTTTCATTCCTGTTTCATTCCAGTTGCATTCATTTAGTTTTCAGTTCATTAATTGTCCTGCATTAGTTCATTAGTAGTAGTTTCTGTTTCTGTTCTTGCTTCATTACAGTTACAATCATTCTGTTTCATTTGCATTTAGTTCTTAGTTCTTGTAGTTTATTTTCTGCATTTTACATTTCCATCTTAGGATTGTTAGTGACAAACAATCTTTACATTTGTCTTAACTTAGATTCATATGCATATCTTAATTGTTCTCAAACACTCATTTAGGATTGATACCTCTTATACTGCAACAGCATAAGGGGAATTGAAACACCCATCCATCATTCCATTCATATCTCACCATTGCATACATTCATCATCCACCACCATATAAATACTTGTTTCACACCGTACAAGTAGGACCTCCAAATTTTTAGTGCAAATACTACGGACGCCATTTCCAAGTCATGGGTTGGATAATTCGCTTCATGCTTCCTCAGCTGTCTAGAAGCATACGCGATCACCTTCCCATTCTGCATGAGTACACATCCCAATCCTTGACCAGACGTGTCCTTGTATACCACATACAGCTCATCCGGTTCTGGTAGTGCCAACACAGGTGCACTAGTCAGCATATCCTTACGTACGGTTCGTCCGACCATACGTACGGTTCGTCCTTTCCTGTTAGCTTGGTCAGCGTCTGTGCCATACTTGCAAAATCCTTCACGAATCGTCGATAGTATCCGGCCAGTCCTAGGAAGCTTCTTATTTCTGAGGCGTTCTGCGATCTAGGCCACTGTGCTATGGACCGAATCTTTTCCTGATGCACGGACACTCCTTTGTCTGATACTACATGTCCTAAGAAACCGATCTCTCGTTTCTAGAAGCTGCACTTGCTCAGTTTGGCGAATAGCTTCTGCTCTTTTAACCTTTCCAACACTTTCCTCAAATGTGCGGCATGCTCATCTTTACTCTTCGAATAGACTAAGATGTCATCTATAAACACAATCAAAAACTCGTCCAAGTACTCTCGGAACACATTTTTCATGAGTTTCATGAATACTGCCGTAGCGTTGGTTAACCCAAACGGCATGACCACAAATTCGTAATGGCCGTACCTTGTCCTAAAGGCTGTCTTTCGAATGTCGGACTCTTCTATCGGGATTTGGTGATATCCCGAAGCCAAATCAATCTTCGAGAAATATGTGGCTCCCCGGAGTTGATCAAGCAACTCGTCAATCCTCGGCAAAGGATACCGATTCTTCACCGTCACTTTGTTCAATCCCAGGTAATCGATGCAAAGTCGGAAAGTACCATCCTTGTTCTTTACAAAGAGCACCGGTGCACCCCATGGTGAGCTACTTGGTCTCACTAAACCTTTCTCCATCAACTCTCCCAACTGTTTCTTTAGTTCGGCCATCTCCGCCGGTGCCATGCGGTACGGAGCTCTTGATATCGGAGCCGTACCAGGTTCCAGTTCGATAGTGAACGGGTCTGACCATGTTGGTGGTAATCCGGATAGGGGTCCGAACACGCTCTCATACTCTTGTACCTCCGGTATCTCTTGTAGTTATGTACTCGTACCCACTTCCTCTATCATGATCGAAGCCAAGTATGTCTCGCACCCATTACTGATCAATTGTTCGGCCTACACCGCCGAGACTAACAGATTTCCCGACAATGGCCTGATACCTTGATATCCTATCATTCCCTTGGCAGTTTCAAACACTACTCGCCCGCGGTAGCATTCCATGTGGGCCTTGTGTTTACTTAGCTAGTCCATGCCTAGTATCACATCGTGTGCCTTCACTCGGCATATGACTAAGTCTGCCGGCATATCCATACCGCACACCATGACCAAGATATTATGTACCACTCCGTACGTCATCATCACTTGACCGCCCGATGCTTGTACCAAACCAAAATGATCTACGGGTTCCTTCCAGAAACCGCCTTTCCCAATCATATTCAGACTCACAAAAAAATGCGTAGCCCCACTGTCAAACATCACATGAGTTTCCACACCGCCCAAAAGTAAGGTCCCTACACAATTCTACTTGCTAAGAACCTATCCACACACAAACAAACACACGCACACACACAAGTTTCACGCAAAATTCCACTAAGATGAGTATCAAAACTTACCAGTGATCTACCGTGAAGTGCTCGCTTCCACCTGCCCGTCCGCAATCAAATACACCCTAGGCACAATCGCCGGCCATTTCGGCGGTGGTGGCAACGGCAGCACCTCGCTGGCCCGTTTCTGCCCTTGCGTTCTCAACTGCGGACAGTTTGGCCGGATGTGACCCGCCTGCCCACATTGGTAGCACACTCGTGTGTCACTTCCCTTATTCTGGCAATTGCTAGCCATGTGGTCTTTCCCACCACAAGCAAGACAAGTGCTGAGTAAACGTCGAAACTGTCCCGAGTGACTCTTGCGGCAAGTCGGACACACACGCACACTGCCCGAAACCTTACCCGTAGGTTTCCGACTCCCAGTCTGCTTACTCCCAGTTCCTAGTTCAGTTTTCACCATCGGCTCCTGCTGCACCGCAGTTCCTCCGGAATGTTGCTGAGCTTCCTTGGCCAGTCCGTCCTCCAACATGGCCGCCTTTTCAACCAGCTTGGCAAGACTCCCGAAGTTCCAAATCATGCATCGGTTGCGGACATCCACCCTCATGCCTTGCAAGAACCGACGAATCTGCACTTGCTCATCCGCCATCTCATTTCTACCGTACCTCTTAAGTCGGTTGAACTCGGTCTCATACTCTCTTGCCTCAAATCCAGAAATTCCGACTCAAGACGGTCAATAGCTTCCTGCGGAAAATATCGCAAGAAACATACCACGAAAAGTCTCCCATGAGCAATTCGGGTTGACCATACGTTTCACCATGCCTGTCCACCACGTATGGACAACGCATGGAGTCAAAGTTCCTCTCGAGGCGACTTCTCCATTCATCAGCCTCGGTAGGGTTCGCTCCAACACTAAAGTATTGTGTACCCAACTTTAACATGTGGTCCATGATAGTCAAGTACGAAGGAGTTGCCACTCCCATTGGCACCACGTTAGGTACAGGCGGGTTTGCGACCTGTGGTGGTGTCATCTGGTTCAGTATCTGGACCAAGGTGTCCAATACTTGCCCCATCCCCATGTTCGCAGTCGCATTAGCACCCTACCCACTGTTGGTATCACTCCCGTACTGACCCCATGTGATGTGACCCACAGACGCGTCTCGGACGGACCGGATCGATCTTCTTCGGTCAGGTCGGACGTGAGCCGACTTTCCTCGGTCAAGCTTCTGGGAATCGGCTCTATGAGGGAAATGACCGACGGAAACGAGAAAGGAGATCAAACCAACGGATGGTTTGATAAATCCTCGAGTCTGGCTTTGTTTTGGTCGAAGGGCTCCGAGAGGCTTCGAGCGGCTGCGAGAGGCTTCGGTCGGTAGTGACGCAGAACGACGGTGGACTCGGGAAGCTACGATGGGATGACGGTAGATGCGGTGCAAACGATGGACGCCTCAATAGGCGACGGTGGAACGACGAAGGGACGATGAAGGAACAACGGTGGTTGCGGTGAGAACGTTGGACGACGATGGACGCCTCGAGAGGCTACGAGAGGACAACGTTGGCGACCTCGAGAGGCTGCAAGAGAACAACGTTGGACTCGAAGGCGATTACGATGGGGGAACGATGGAAATGAAACGAAGGGGGGGATGATGGGTGGATCGATGATAACTCGAGAGCTTGTGGAAGAGAACTCGAGGCTGGTGATGGTGGAACGAACGAGATGGAGGATGGATAGAGGTGAATCCATGCGATGACACAAGAGGGCTGGCTCGTCTCTTGATTTAGTCGACTAAGAGATTACGAACCCGGTTTGTGAATCTCTTAGGGTTTCTCAAGAGCCAAATTCCGGACTTGGGCTAAGGAGAGAGGTGAGACAAGAACAAAGATTCTCTCTTTGTGAAATTTAATTCAATACTTCAAGTCTGCCTTTTACATTGTGGGTTGATGCCTTTATATAGTGAGGCTTACAAATGGAGACTCTAAACCCTAGAAAACGTGGCCTTGATCTAAACCACACACTTGTCCTAAAGCAAAAACAAAAGCAAATCAAACAATGACCAAAAGCAACGGTCATAGAAGAGTCTAGACTAATTTAAAAGAAGGAAGGGGATAGGGTCGCCACGTCATTGGTTGAGGCGTGGCAATAGAATCTTCACTTCCTTGGCTCCCAAGCATGTCATTGATGTTTCCAAGTCATGAGCCAAGTGGGATCGAAGTGTAGATGCACTAGAGTTTGCTGCCTCGTTAAAACCTCTTTGGTAAACCCATTGGGACAAACCCAAAGTAGGAAAAAGAGTACAACTTCGTGTAATGGCTTAGAGGTGTCTTCACACTAGCGTGGTGGTGAAGACTCGCGAGTATGGCTTCCCAAACCTGGTCGCGTCTCAAGGCTCCTTGGTGGTGATGCTAACCTTGGGCTCTTGGTGTGTAAGTTGTGAGCTTTGTCTTGAAAAACCCGTACACGGACGTACCGGCCGATAAAATTTTTCTTAGGGCCTATGAATTTCTACTCATTCTTTTAACAAGACTTAACAGCAGATATGTATAGCAGATGATATAACTTAAAAATACGCATTCATTAATGGAAAAGGTTCGATTCATCCTTAATAAACAACTTGTCCCATACATGGAAATAACGAAGTACTTATAAAATAAACACTATGATTAAATCTACCCAAAGCCACCATCCTCTTCCTCCCTTGCCTTCGTCACACGAGCTGGTCAGCCACTATAATCCTGATCATCGAACTTTTCCTTTCCTGTGTCCATTGAAAGGAGGCGTAAGCAAACAATGTTTGCTTAGTGGAGCGGTCATCCCGTCTCACTAGGCTCAGTTCAACGATCTCAAACTAACACAGGGGTATATTCCAATCAAGTCACGCAAGTCAAACAATTCACATCGGATAGTTGCCTAAGTCGTTTAGACCAACCATCATTCATATTGCAATAGAACACATTAATCATCAATCAAGACAAGCAATTAACGAGATTAAATAAACCGTGGGTCAAGAGAAATCAACCATGGAACTCGGCCACAGTCACACACTCACTTTCGGTATCGACCTAAGGTATGCAAAACTAAAGAATTTCTAATGGTTCCATCCCTTATATAGGGTCGACTAAACCGCCCTATGTTTCCTTAGAACGATAAGTCTTCCCGTCCCTAGCTTCCCTTATTTCTCGCATCTATCCTTATCCAATCACCTTACCTTTTCCGCGAGTTTCTATTTCTCTCAGGTTTCCTCTCCCGTGAGTCGGCTTAAATCTTTGCAAGGTTACCGAGTCCCCGGGCCATTCATCGGCCCATAGTCTAATCGATCCACTCTCGTCCATCGGCCCGATCCATCGTTCACCGATGCAACCATTTCCGGATAGCCTACTCACTATCACTCTCACTTCACTATCACTATCACTCGGACTGTTACTTAGACTAAATACTGAATTTCCCCATTTTCATCCAGGAACTTGCAAGCCTGAATGATCCATCACTGTAAACTTCGGTAGTCTCGAACTCCTTTCTCGGCTCATGGTCAAAGTCCTTTTATCCCATTTATTTGTCCCATTCTATACTGAGGTTTGTGCCAATTTCCTCCTATTCGCGTACCGTGGTCGGCATTCCTCGGCCCAGGCCATCGACACTTCTCGACACTAAGTATCGGCAACTCTCGGCACTAGCTATCGGCATTCCTCGATACCAAGTATCGGCATTCCTCGATACCAAGTATCGGCATTCCTCGATACCAAGTATCGGCATTCCTCGATACCAAGTATCGGCATTCCTCGATACCAAGTATCAGCATTCCTCGATACCAAGTATCAGCATTCCTCGATACCAAGTATCGGCAACTCTCGGCACTAGCTCTCGGTAACTCTCGATACTGGTTCTTAGTAACTCCCGATACTGGTTCTAGGTAACTCCCAATACTGACTCTCGGTCACTCTCGGTACTGACTCTCAGTAATTCTCGATACTGCATGTACCGAGGTTCCGGGTCGGGACAGAAACCCTAGGAGATTCACAAAGCGTGATCCCCTAGTCCGACCGTATAATTAGCCGAGCCATCTCCCGTGTGTCGTCGCATCAATCCACCGTTCCGTCTACTGCGTTCGTTCATCCGTCCATCTTCTTGAGAACCGATCGGGTCGAGAATCTTACCAAGACATTCTCCCATCCGTTCATCTCTTCTGAAGATCGCCGAGTCGAGTTTCTAATCGGTCGATTTCCTCCATCCCATCAAACCTTGAAGAGAGCCGACTAGTTCGAAGTCTGTACGTCAATCCGCAACCGTAGATCCGCGTCGGACCACATGCAACGACCGTTCGACCGTCCGCAGTGACTCTCCGTCCGCAGCGTTCGTCCGTCCGTCCATAGCGATCGTCTGTCCAATGACGTAGAACTCCGTCCGAGCCTTTAGGCCGTCCGGCGTTCATATCATGGCCCGTACAATGCCTCATAAGGAGACATCCCAATACTCGCCTGGTAACTATCGTTGTATGCAAATTCCACCATGCTCAAGTGGTCTGCCCATTGGCCACCCCAATGCAGCACACACATCCTTAGTAAATCTTCCAAATTCTAGATCGTCCCCTCCGACCATCTGTCTGAGGATTATAGGATTTACTCATATGCACCTTCATGCCCATCTTTGCCTGAAACGCCCTAGATAACACTGAAGTGAACTTGGAATCTCTGTCAGACACGATACTCGAAGGCACACCATGCAATTTATTGCGTCTCGCATCAACTGCTGCATCACCTTGATTGTTTGCAAATCCTCGCGACTGCGTCGACTGATACCCTCCATGCATCGATCGATGCAGTTGCCATAGTGTAAATTCCTGCCGTCATCATCGAGAATCATCCTCCATCATCACAAATTAGTCATGAACACATCCACACCAAAACAAGTCATAGGGAAACACGAAAATCATAACAAACAAGGAAAAACAATACCTAAATCATAGAGAAACGCAAAGAACTCATAAATCTCATGCTCAGATAAAGCCATGGTCATGCATTCACCTTGAAACTAGTAAAGAAAATATGTATAACCACAAAACTTTTAGTGGTCGAGGTTAAAATTTCATGGCTATACGTTGTAATAGTCACGAATGATCACTAAAAATTCATGGTTATAGCGTCGTGACTTCTTTTTTCCTGGCTTTTTCGTAGCTGTGTAGCCACGATTTACTTACGCGTATTTTGTAACTAAGTTGTCACGGAATAACCACTTAAAATATTTATGGCTCATTGCCACGAAGATAATTATTGACTAATTCGTGACTTTTTATAATTTTAATTAAAAAATAACAAAAAAAAAATTGTTAAATTAAATTTGAAATTATTTCTTTATCAAAAAGAATTATTTACGAAAGCGTAATTACTTCAATTGATAAAATAAATTAAAAATGCTTCAATAGAGGCGCTACTTCTTCCGTCAAGCCTCTGTGGTAGTCTTCTGGCTTTGGATCTGGTGTGGCTGGAGTTTGAAGGTGAGGGTTTTGATGGGCAACAGATCTAGGATCTAGACTTTCTTTTTCTTCTTTGTAAAGTGATGGTGGTTGGATGGTGATGGTTTCGTTGGAAAATGGATCTAGGATCTGAAGCTTCTCTGTTCGTATTCTCTAAAGTGGTGGTGATGGAGGGTGATGGTTTCGTCGTTGTTTTTAAAGCAATTGCAGCAAACAGAACTTCTTATGTTCAATATATTTATTAATGATTTATAGAGTGATGATTTGATGTTCATATATTTTACCTTGTTTTCCCTTAGTATATTCACATCTTTTGCATCTTTTTCTATCCATTTTGGCCATTATTGTATAGCTTTAGGACTGTTCATGCATTAGAATAGAGTTGCATTGCATTTGCATATTTTCTTGCATAAACAGGTGATTTTGGAGCCTAAGGAGCATGGAAGCAATGCTGAAGAGGATTGAAGCTATCAAGAGGAGAAAACAAGGGAGTTAGAGCTGAAGAATCAAGGTCCGGAAGTCTACTCGACCGCCCACTCGACCAGGCACTCGACCGTGTGCGGAGATTGACTCAACCGGGTGAAGAAGCAGGAGAAGAGGTCACTCGACCATGCACTCGAACGAGCACAGAGTCGAGTTGACCGAGCCGCGCTTCTATTTTGTCTTTTAGCATTTTTAGGGCTTCCACTCCTTTTTCTATATAAAGTCTTGTAGCCTGCAGCCACCAAAGGAGAGACCTTTTAGAGTACAAAAACCTAGTATTTATCCTTTTGGGAATTATTTACTTTTTGCATTTTTCTTCTTTGCTTAGATTCTCTAGCCACTTTTGAGAAAACGAAGAGATCTTTGATATTTGTTGGTTTCATAACTTTCAAGGCATTAAGATTTTGAGTTTGATACCTTCTTCAATATTGTAGATCTTTATCTTATCTTTCTAATCATGCAAGTTTCATTGATTTCTGGGTTTATGACTTTGTTCATTATGTTTTGTGATTGTGAGTAGTGGCTTAGGATCTTAAGGATGGGTTAGGCTGGATGATGGTTGTGGTTGTTTGGATTGGTCAAGCTTATTTGTTATAGATCTCTTCTAGGCTAGATATGCTCTATGCTAATCTTATATCTGAGAGGGTAAGGTTAGATCTTAAGCTTCTTAGCATCACACCAATGTCTAAGTTATTAGATAAGGCTAGATCTAGAGATTATCATTAAGCATGCTAAGAGATTAGATGTTTTGTTTGATTTTTGACTATAATGATCTGTTGTTAAATGCCTGCTTTAATATGATCTTTGCTAGTGAGAGCTAGATTGGGAGTAGCTTACCCTTATTGTTATTGCGAAGAGATTGGATTAACTTGTATTAGGAGATCATTGTCTAGAGATAGCTCATGTTTGATTGAGGTTTTTTGACCAGTTTTAGATAATCATAGCTTGAATCCAGCCCATGACTCCATCCTTAGGACCTTCCTTATCTATTGATTTACCTGTTAGAATCCTGTTTAATCGTTTGTTGTTTGCTTTATTTTTGTTCTGCTCTGTTTTGTTGATGCTCTGTTTCGGTTCTGGGATTTCAACCCACTCGACCTAGTACTCGATCGGTGCTCGATCAAGTGCTTGCTCGAGCTCCCTCCAGTCTTTGTTGTTTATGTTCTACATATGTCCTATTTCATTTCCTGTTGCATTGTAGTTTCATTTTTGTTGCATTCATTTAGTTTCTATTGATCCTGCTATAGTACTTGTCTTGCATTGCTGTAGTTTCTGTTTCTGCTTCATTACATTACTGCTTTAATCATTTAGTTTACCTTGCATTTAGTATCTTGTTCTAGTTGCTTTACATTCTGCATTCTATTTTCATAATTAGGTTGTTAGTGACAAACATCCTTTATAATTGGCTTAACTTAGACAAGTATTCCACATCCTGATTGCTTGCATCACACTCATTTAGGATTGGCATCTCTTATACTACAACATTATAAGGGTAATTGAAACACCTTGCATCCATCATACATCATATCTATCATCATTCATCATTCACACACAAGAAAGCAAGTTTCAATTTGGCGCCGTTGCCCATTTGAGTGTTTGTTTATGACATTTATGATTTATACAAGTCTAAGATTAAGTTCCTTCGTTTCCTTGTTCAATACTAATCTCGAATTCTTCCTCTGCTTGTTTGTGTTGAGTTTCAGGTACCTACTCGACCACTACTCGACCGTGTCACGATCGAGTACCCGATCGAGCCAAACCCCGGATACAATTAGACGTCTCGTTTCAGTCAGCTCGACCATCTACTCGAGCCTCTGCTCGATCGAATGTCTGTCCGAGTCCGTGATCGAGTCCGTTAATGCAAACAAGGTCCAAGGGTAATCAGAATCTTCATAAGCTTCTTGACCACATCAACAGGCTACCAAGAGATTTGAGACAGCAGAGAACAAGAATCCTACAAGAACAAGAGAATCAGTTACTAATGGAGCAACAAAATAATGAAGTTCAAAGGCCAAGGCACATTGGTGCTGGAGATGCACCAAACACACATAACCAAAGAGCTGGTATTGTGCCTCCTACAGTTGCTAATAATAAATATGAGATCAAGAGTGGATTGATCTCTATGATTCAAGCCAATAAGTTCCATGGTTTGCCAATGGAAGATCCCCTAGACCACCTTGATGAGTTTGACAGAATTTTTGGGCTCACAAAGATCAATGGTGTTAGTGAAGATGGCTTAAAGCTTAGGCTGTTTCCTTTCTCACTTGGAGACAAAGCTCATCTATGGAAGAAAACACTTCCAACTGGAGCAATCACCACTTGGGATGCTTGTAAGAAGGCTTTTCTAGCCAAGTTGTTCTCCAATGTAAGAACTGCAAGGTTGAGGAATGAGATTTCTGGTTTTGCACAGAGAAACAATGAAAGCTTTTGTGAGGCATGGGAGAGATTCAAAGGCTTCCAAGCACAGTGTCCTCATCATGGGTTTAGCAATGAATCTCTGCTCAACACTTTATATAGAGGAGTTCTACCTAAGATAAGGATGCTTCTTGATACAGCATCAATGGTAACTTCCTTAACAAAAATGTAGAAGAAGGCTGGGAGTTAGTAGAGAATTTAGCTCAGTCAGATGGGAATTATAATGAAGACTATGACAGAACAGTAAGGTTCACTTCCAATGATGAAGAGGAGAAGTACAAGAAGGATTTGAATATGGTCAATAAGAAGCTAGACAAGATTCTACTCAGCCAGCAAAAGACCATTCATTTCATTGGTGAAGAAGAGGTTCCAGTACAAGAAGGAGATAGGGAGTTTGCTGAGTTGTGCTACATGCAAAACCAAGGAGGATTCAAAGGTTACAACCAAGGAGGATTCAAGAACAACAATCTCTCCTATAGAAGCACCAATGTAGCTAATCCTCAAGATCAAGTCTATCCACCTCAACAGCCTCAACAGCAAAACAACTATGCCCCCAAGCAGCAACATCAAGGGTTCCAGCCTCAATTGTGTCCCCCTCCAGGGTTTCAGACCTCCCAAGGCCAAGAACAAGACTTAAGAGCCATGATGCAACAGTTGTTGATTGGGCAAGCCAATCGAAAGATTGAGGAGGCCAAACAATTTGCTGAGTTGAACTAGAGGCTCACATCCCAGTATTATAATCTGAACATGAAGTTTGAAGGTCTGAACTCAAGAGTGAAGTACATGGAGAGCAACATTGCCTCTACTTCAGCTCCAAAGCCTAACCAACTCTATGGAAAAGCTGTTAAAAACCCAAGGGAATTCACTGAAAAAGCCATTCATGTATATGAGGAAGCTGTCACTGAGGACAGTGAAGTTCAAGCTAGGGGGGATCATTTATTGAAGCCCAGAGTGAAGATTGTATGAAGAAGACTGAATCCGGCAATGCACTCGACCAGGTGCTCGAGCGAGTGCTCGACTGAGTGACTGATCGAGTGGTCGATTGAGTTAAAGACTCTGAAGCTGTTAAGCCTGTTAAGTACATTCCTCCTACTTACAAGCCGCCTCTGCCTTTCTCAGGACGTTTCAAGGCACAAAAGCTGAAGGAACTCAGGGAAATTATTGAGAAAAGGGAAGAGTTGGCTTTGCAACAAGAGAAAGTAATGGCCATTCAACAAGAGGTTGTCATTGAAAAGAAAGAGGAAGAGAGATGACCTCCCTTGGAAAAATATGCTCAACATCCTGCACTCAAGGACATGCTTCTTGAATTATCCAAGCAGAAGGCTCAAGACCAAGACATGAAGGATCTAAAAGAGATTGAGAAAGCTATTATCCCAACAAAGCTTAAGGATCCATGTTCATTTAACCTACCTTGCTCCATCAGCTATATGCACTTCAACAAGTGCCTATGTGACCTAGGAGCTTCAGTGAGTTTAATGCCATACTCAGTAGCTAAAAAGTTGGGATATGAGTATTTTAAGCCCTGCAATCTCTATATTGGCCTAGCAGATGGATCTAAGAGGGATGTGCTTGGAGTAACTGAGGATTTTCAGTAAAGATAGGGAAGGCTAGAATCCCAACTGATTTTGTGATCATGAACATGGACAAAGAGCCAGAAGATCCTCTCATCTTGGGAAGACCATTCTAAGCCACAGTTGGGGCTGTAATTGATCTTAAGATGGGAACCATCAAGCTCCACCTTGCTAAAGACTTCACTATGAAGTTTGACATCAAGAATTCAACACATCAACCTACTATTGAAGGTCAGCACTTTGTGGTAGAGGAACAAGCTAGTTGTGAAGTTTTTGAGGATGGAGAGGACCCTAGGATTAAAAGTTCATCACAAGCCAAGCCAGTGGAAAAGCTCAAGGGTTCAGTTCAAGAGTTGACTGATCTAGTGAAAGATCTTCAAGTGCAACTCAACAAGAGGTCTTTGAAGAAGGCAAGACCAAGGCTCCAGATTAAGAAGAAACAAGGGTTATGTGTTAAGGGTGAAGTGATCAAGGATCAGTTTCACATTGATCAAGAGGTGCCAGGGAGGATTTCATCACCTCCTTGGTATCTAAACCAAGCCTGAAAAGGCATCAAAAGTCAAGCTTAGTGACTTTAAACAAGCTCACTTGGGAGGAAGTCCCTAAGGTATCATTGTACATATGCTTTCTTTTCCTTGTAGTTTTGATATTTTTGTTTTATGTTTATGTTGGGTAGGCTTTTTAATGAAAGTGTAGATGGGTTTGGAGAGATTTGGACTTGAGGAAGTAGACTCGCAAGCCCACTCGACCGGCCCACGAGAGGTACTCGATCGAGTTGTATGGACACCAAGGCCCACTCAATTCTCATTTCTCTTGCATGATCGAGTGGAGGGAAAAGACGTTCAAATTTAAGGTTTTGGTCAAGGAGCTCGACCACGTGCAGTTGAGTAGTGGGGTCGAGTGGCAGCAAAAAGTGAGTCAAAGATTCCCAATTCAAATTTGAATGGTATGCACGCTCCTCTCTTGTCTCCTTGTCCCCTTAGCTTCTTTATATGGAGCTAAACTCGATCCTTTGCTTCTCACACTCTCTCATTTGCTTAAAACAATAAAGATCCTTGCTTAAAATCTCTTCCAAGATTATCTTCTTGCTCAAAGCTTAGTTCTTTTTGGTTTTTGGGTCACTAACCTATTAACCTTAAGCTTTGAGTCTATTTCTTTCAGTTCTATTCGAAAATGTCTTCAAGGTTAACAAGGAAGTCTCAACAAGCTGCTGATAGCTCTCTGGATCGTCGTGATGCTCATCTTGAATCAAGAAAAGGAGCTGGCGGAAGCACTCGACCAACCACTCGAGGAGGCAAACGACCGAGTGCAAGCTCGAGTAGTCGGTCGAGTGGGCTTGTGAGTAAGAGACATCAGCCAGTTGAAGAAGACCCTGAGCGAACTGAAAGTGAAGAAGAGATGGGGTTCACTCTTCAAGAACATATTAGGAGGAACAAGGCAAAGGGGAAGAGGCCAGCATTTGAAGTTCAACAAGAAGAGGTTGAAAGTGAGAGTGAAGAAGAAGAAGAAGTATCTGGTGATTTGAGTTCAAGACAGCTCTATGAAGCTTTCATGAGAATGAGCTTTTAAGGAACAAGCTATCCCCAAAAAGAGACCATGGAGAAGCTGGAATTGATGAAGATGTGGAGTTTCTCTTTGAGAAGTGCAACCTAAGCAAGTTCATGGGGCTTTGCATGGAGGGATATAGAGAAGAAAGCTGTGAGTTCTTAACCACCATTAAGATGCACTCCTACTTAAAGAAGAATAAAGAATATGGTCCTGGTCGCTGTGAGTTCACCATCAAGGGAAAGAGATAAGAGCTTTCACTCAAAAAGATAGCCAATATCTTTGTATTTGAAGTTGGTAGTGAGAAGAGCATATTCATACCAAGAGAAGAGCTCTATGCTGTTTGGGAAACCATTGGAGATAACATCACCTACTCATCCTCCAAGACCAAGAGTTCAAAGATAAGAAGCCCAGTCCTAAGGTACTTCCACAAGACCTTAGCAAACACCTTCTTTGCTAGGAAGGAGACTGGAAATCTCACTGAGGGTGAGCTCAAGATGATTGATATGGCTCTCAATGGAATCATCCTTCAAGCAAGGGATGGAACCATCATCCTTGGGAGCAGTGTGGAGACTGATCTTGCAATGGTGCTCATTGACCACATGATCTATTTGAGAAGCTGGGTGAGCAAGATTTACAAGAAGGGCTCAATGGGAACTCTAACCATTGGAGGAATCATCACCCCAATGCTACTAGCTGCTAAGGTGCCACTCAAAGGAGAGAAAGTCATGCCAAGGTGGATTGATTCTAACTATCTCACCTCCACTCTAATACTAGCCAAGGAGATGCATCAAGGAAATCACCTTTTCAATTTTGAGCTTCCAACAATTGGGAAAAGCCAGCTTGTTTTACCTAATCAAGAGCTCACCACCATACAAGAAGGGGTAAACATTGACTTTTGGCCAGCTGATGAGTTCCTGTTTGATGGGACAGTCCAAGTGAGGGTAGATGAAGCTGGAGATGTGCAAATGGCTGATGGGGAAGAGCAATTTTACTTTGAAGATTATGAGCCTCACCCAAGGGATAGTAGAGGAGTGAGGGAGACTAGCAAGAGGTTGACACTCCTACAAAAGTGGAACAAGTGGCATGGGAGGAACTTTGAGAAGCTGAAGAAGAAGATGGGAAAGATGACCAAAGATGACCAAGTCAATCAAGGGTTTAAAGAAGGAGATTGCTGAGTTGAAGAGTGGAAACTCATCACCAACACCATCTAGCCCTTTGAGGAGTAGCTCAACTAGAGCACTGTCAAGAGCTGAAAACTCAATGGAACCAGCTAGAGCTTCAATACAAGAGCCAATTCAGAGGAGGACAAGTTCAAGTCGCTGAGAACAACAATCTTCGAGGCACTCGACCGGTTCACTCGAGCAACCACTCAACCGAGTACCCCCGATTCACTCGGTCGAGTACCTACCCAGATCTCCCTATGGCTTCCCAGTTCCAGCAGGATATCCAGGCTACCCAGGTTACCCTCCCTTCCCACCCCAATATTTCATGGATCTAGCCCTCTTGCACCAGTTCTACCAGCAGCAAGGTCAGCAATTTTCACCTCGCGCATCAACTCAACCCACCCACTCGATGATGTTCACATATTTTACCTTGTTTTCCTTTAGTTTATTTACATCTTTTGCATCTTTTGTTAGCCATTTTCACCATTATTGTGTAGCTTTAGGTCCAATCATGCATTAGAGTCTAGTTGCATTGCATTTGCATCTTTTCATGCATAAACAGGTTATTTTGGAGCTTAAGGAGCATGGAAGCAAAGGAGAAGAGATGTGAAGCAGTCATGAGGAGGAAACAAGGAAGTTAAGGCTGAAGAACCAAGATCCGGAGTCCAGCTCGACCAAGCACTCGACCGAGTGGGAGATGGACTCGACCGAGTGGAGTTGCACCAGGGAAGCCAGCTCGACCGGTCACTCGACCGACCACTGGTCGAGTTGACCGATCCGTTGACCACTTTGACTTTTCCTATTTTTAGGGCTTCCACCTTCCCCACTATAAAAACCCTTGTACTGCAGCCACCAAAATATCTAGATTCTATTCAGCTTTTCAGAAACCTAGTTTTTACCTTTTTAGGAATTTTATTCCTTTTGCCTTTTTATTTTCTTTTTGGATTTTGTTCTTGAAAGAGAAGAAATTCTTCATACTTGTTGGTTTAATAACTTTCTGGGTATTGAGAATCTGAGTTTGATTTCTTCTTTAAAGTTGTAGATCTTTATCTTATCTATCTAATCATGCAAGTTTCAATTATTTCTGGGTTTATGATTTGTTTGATCATGTCTTGCTGTGAGTAGTCATATTAGGATCTTGAGGATGGTTAGGATGGATTGATCTTGTGGTATATCTGATTTGATCAAGCTTGATTGTTGTAGATCTCTTCTAGGCTAGATGTTCTTAATGCTGATCCTATATCTGAGAGGGTAGGATCTGATCTCAAGCTTTTTAGCATCACACCAATGTTTAAAAGGCATAGATAAGGCTAGATCTAGAGCTTACCATTAGGCTTGCTAAGAGATTAGAGGTCTTGTTTGGTTTGAGATGTATTGCTTAATGCCTGCTTGTGTAAATTCTTTTCATTGTGAGAGCAAGTCTAGGATTGCATAGGTTTGATTGTTTCTTCACCATGAGAGTGGGAGAAACTTGTCTTAGATTAATATGTCTAGAGGTCAGCTCAAAGTTTGATTGAGGTTTGTTGATCAAGTTAGATTATCACAAAGATCAGTTCATCCCATGAATCCATCCTCAGGAACCTTCTTTGTTTATTGAATTCTTAGTTTAAATACCACTGCTTGCTTGTTGTTTGATCTGATTTAGCATTGCTCTGTTTTTCTTGTCTTGCTCTGTTTTCACGTTTTAGTCCCACTCGACCACCCACTCGACCTACACTCGGTCGAGTGCTGATCGAGCTGTTCCCCAGATTTCTAGTTTATGTTTTATGTTTGTCTTGTTTCATTCCTGTTTAATTTCCATTGCATTCACTTAGCATCTAGTTCATTACTTGTCTTGCATTAGTTCATATCTAGTGTTTACAGTTTCTGTTTCTGTTCTTAGTTCATAATCATTTTGTTTCATTTGCATCTAGTTCTTAGTTCTTGTAGTTTATTTTCTGCTTTTTATCATTATCATCATAGGATTGTTAGTGACAAACATCCTTTCATATTTGTCTTAACTTAGATTCATATGCATATCTTGATTGTTCACAAGCACTCAGACTGGATTGACACCTCTTATACTGCAACTGTATAAGGGGAATTGAAACACCCACCATCATACACTTTCACACACACCATTCATCATCACATTCACATCCACACACAAAAGAACATGTTTCAATTTGGCGCTGTTGCCTGTTTGAGTTAGTTTTTGTGACATTTAGGATCCATATTAGTCTAAGATTAAGTTCTTTTAAGCATTTGTGAAGTTTCTGCACTTGAATCTTGTGTTTCTGGGTTGAAGTTCAATTTCAGGTACCACTCGACCAGTCACTCGACCACCACTCGACCGAGTAGTGATCGAGCACTTGATCGAGCCAGACACCGGATCTCTGTACGCCTCTTTTTCCAGTTGCCCTACCTTCCTTCTGGAGCCTGTGCTCAGTTGCTTGCTCGGGAAAAATCGCTTGTGAAAGTTGATGCACACAAGGTCCAAAGGAAAGGATAATCTTGTTAAGCATAGTGACAGCATCAACAAGTTGACCAAGGGTGTGGGATCAAAGAAAAGGAGAGTTGTTCAGCAACAACAGGAGGTTCCAGTAGCCATGGATCATCAGGATCAAGTTCAGAGACCAAGGAATATTGGTGCTGGAGATGCACCCAACACACACAACCAAAGAGCTGGCATTGTACCACCATCAGTTGCCAACAACAACTTTGAGATCAAGAGTGGATTGATCTCAATGATTCAGGCAAATAAGTTTCATGGATTGCCTATAGAGGACCCTTTAGATCATCTTGATGAGTTTGACAGAATCTGTGGCCTCACAAAGATAAATGGAGTAAGTGAAGATGGTTTCAAACTGAGGTTGTTCCCTTTCTCTCTTGGGGACAAGGCTCATTTGTGGGAGAAGACTCTGCCTACTGGTGCTCTCACTACTTGGGATCAGTGCAAGAAAGCCTTCCTGGCCAAATTCTTCTCCAATGCAAGGACAGCAAGGCTGAGGAATGAGATCTCTGGTTTTGCTCAAAGGTCCAATGAAAGCTTTTGTGAAGCTTGGGAGAGATTCAAGGGCTACCAAACTCAATGCCCTCATCATGGTTTCAGTATGGAGTCATTGTTGAGCACACTCTATAGAGGAGTCCTTCCAAAGTTCAGAATGCTTCTTGACACAGCCTCCAATGGAAACTTCCTCAACAAGCATGTGGATGAAGGCTGGGAGTTAGTAGAGAATCTTGCTCAGTCAGATGGTAATTATAATGAAGATTATGATAGGACCATAAGGAGTTCCTCAACTGATCAAGAGGACATATACAAGAAGGATTTGAAGATGGTCAATGAGAAACTTGACAAGATACTCCTCAGCCAGTCCAAATCTATTCACTTCATTGGTGAAGAAGAAGCCCCAGTTCAAGAAGGAGAGCATGAGTTTGCTGAGCTTTGCTATATGCAAAACCAAGGAGGTTTTAAAGGCTATAACCAAGGAGGGTTTAGGAACAACAACCTCTCTTATAGGAGCACTAATGTGGCAAACCCACAAGACCAAGTCTACCCTCCTCAACAGCCTCAACAACCTCAACAGCCTCAAGGATTCCAAAACTATATCCCCAAACAACAGCAGCAAGTGTTCCAGCCCCAGTTGTGTCCCCCAACAGGGTTTCAGACTAACCAAGGCCAAGAACAAGACCTTAGAGCTATGATACAGCAGCTGTTGATTGGTCAAACACAAGGGAAGATTGAGGAAGCCAAGCAGTTTGCAGAGCTAAACCAAAGGCTTACATCCCAGTACAATGACCTGAACATGAAGTTTGAAGGTCTTAACTCTAGAGTGAAGTACATGGAGAGCAACATAGCCTCTTCTTCAGCTCCAAAACCCAATCAACTCGCTGGAAAAGCTGTTCAAAATCCAAGGGAGTTCACAGCCAAAGCCATTCTAATTGAGGAGGAAGAAGTCACTGAGGACAGTGAAGTCCAAGTTTGGGGGAATTCATCAGTTACTGAAGCCCCAAGTGCCATATGTGCAAAGCATCAGGAACTCGCAGGAGAACTCGACCAGGAACTCGAGCAGCCACTCGACCGAGTGCATGCTCGAGTGGTCGATCGAGCTGAGCATTCCGAAGCTGTCAAGCCTGCTAAGTACATTCCTCCTGCTTATAAACCTCCACTACCATTCCCTGGGCATTTCAAAGCACAGAAGATCAAAGAGTTGAGGGAAATAATTGAGAAAAAGGCATTATTGGCAAAGCAACAAGAAGAAGAAAGGGTTTTGAAAGAAGAAGCTTTGGTTGAGAAAGAGGAACAAGTGTCAGCCATTCAAGAGATCATCATAGCTTACCAAGAGGAGGAGAGAGGACCTGCCTTGGAGCAGTATGAACCATATCCTCTCTACAAAATTTTTTTGCTTGATTTGTCTAGTAAGAGGGGTGAAGCTCAAGATGAGAAGGATCTTGAGGACCTTGGAGGAGTGATCATTCCAGTGAAGCTTAAGGATCCTGGCCCTTTTTATCTGCCATGCACTATCAGCTACCTCCACTACAATCAGTGTCTTTGTGATTTGGGAGCTTCAACAAGTGTGATGCCATACTCCATAGCTCAAAAGCTAGGGAGAACTGATTTCAAATCTACCAACCTCCATGTGCTTCTAGCTGATGGGACAAATAGAGAGGTAGTTGGCAGGTTGGAGAATGTCCCACTTAAGATAGGGAAAGCAAGGATTCACACTGACTTTGTGGTGATAGAAATGGATAAGGAGCCTGAGGATCCAATTTTGCTAGGGAGGCCATTCTTGGCTACTGTTGGAGCAGTCATTGATGTGAAGGAGGATCTTGTGACCTTGAACATTGCTGAAGATGTGGTTATGAAGTTCAATATCCACAATCCTACCAACCTTCCTACCATTGATGACCAGCCTTTCACTATTAAAGACAAAGGAGGTCAAGGAAGTTTAGGTGATAAAGCAACCCCAAAGGCTGAGTTCCCATCTCAAGAGGATACTGTTGAGAAGCTTAAGAAGTCAGTCCAGGAGCTGACTAGTATGGTTGAGGACCTCCAAGTCAAACTGAATAAGAGGTCTTTGAGGAGAACAAGGCCAAGGCTCAAATTTAAGAAGAAATATGGTTTGAGTGTTAAGAGTGGGAGATCAAGGATCAACTTCACAGTGATCAGGAGGTTCCAGGGAGGATTTCATCACCTCCTTGGTATTTGAACCAAACTTAAGAAGGAAACCAAAGTCAAGCTTAGTGACTTTAAACAAGCTCACTAGGGAGGAAGTCCCTAAGGTATCCATTGTAAATAAGGTTTATTTTCTTAGTAGTTTGATGTGTTTTCTTTTATGATTTTGTTGGACAGGCTTTTCATTGGTGATATAGTTGGGTAAGGAGAGATGTGGCCAAGGAGAAGAAGGCTCGCAGGCCCACTCGACCACAAAACAAGAGGTACTCGGCCGAGCAGGGTACCAATTAAGGCCCAAACCATTCTCATTCTTCTAGAACGATCGAGTGGAGGGAAGAACAAGGAGAAACTTTTCGAAATTTCAAATTTGGTCAAGGAGCTCGACCACGTGCTGGTCGAGTGGTGGGGTCGAGTGGCAGCCAAAAAGCAAGTCAAAGATTCCCAATTCAAAATTGAAATGTAAGGACGCTCCAACCTTGTTTTCTTGTCTCCTAGGCTTCTTTAAATAGCTCTTGCTCGATCCTATACTTCTCACACTTGCTCATTTGCTCAAAACACTTAAATTCAAGCTTTAAAATCTCTCTCAAAGTTCATCTTTTGCTCTAGCTTAGTCTTTCAAGTTTTTGGGTCACTAACCTATTAACTTTGAGCTTTGAGTCTATTTCCCTTCAGTTTCTTTTGAAATGTCTTCTAAGATCACCAAGAAGTCCCACAAATCCGCTGCAAGCTCCCAGGAACGTCGTGATGCTGATCTTCAACCAAGAGGTGAAGCTGGGAGAGCCACTCGAAGGTCCACTCGACTGAACACTCGACCGAGTGGTGGGTCGAGCAGTCGGTCGAGCCAGGTGCCGAGTCTCAGGAAAAAGCCAATTGTGGAGGATCCTGAGAGGACTGAGAGTGAGGAGGAAAGGGAGCCCACAATTGTTGAGATGATAAGGGGATACAGAAACAAAGGGAAGAGGCCAGCATTTGAAGTGGAGCAAGAAGAAAGTGAGAGTGAAAGTGAAGAGATGAGTGAAGAAGAAGAATTGAGGGATGATGGAGAGGCTGAGTCCTGTGGGCTGTCAATGAGGCAGCTCTATGATGCTTTCATGAGGATGGAGTTCCTGGGAACTAGATATCCTCACAAGGAGACCATGGAGAAGCTTGCTATTGAGGAAGATGTGGCATGTCTTTTTGAGAAGAGCAGCCTTACCAAGTTCATGGAGCTTTGCATGGAAGGGTATAGAGAGGAAAGCTATGAGTTCCTAGCCACTGTCAAGCTGCACCAACATTTGAGTAAGAGTGCTGAACATGGAGCTGGTCACATCTCCTTTACCATCAAAGGGAAGAAGCATGAGCTTTCATTGAAGAAGCTGGCTGATGTGTTTGGTTTTGAGGTTGGGAGCCATAGGAGCATGATGGTTCCAAGAGAAGAATTGTTTGCTGTATGGGAGACCATTGGGGATAACAAGTATTACTCATCCTCCAACTCCAAGAGCTCAAGGATTAGGAGCCCAGTCTTGAGGTATTACCATAAGGCTCTTGCCAATACTTTCTTTGCAAGAAAGGAGACTGGAAACATCAATGAGGGGGAGCTGAAGATGATTGACTTGGCTCTCAATGGAGTTCTTCTTCAAGCAAGAAATGGAACCATCATCCTTGGTAGCACTGTTGAAACTGATCTTGGAATGGTGCTGATAGACCACATGATACAGCTGAGGAGTTGGGTAGGCAAGCTTGAGAACAAGGGTTCAAGAGGAGCACTCACCATTGGAGGCATCATCACTCCAATCCTTCAAGCTGCTAACATCCAACTTAGAGGAGAAAGGGTTTTACCAAGATGGATTGATTCAAGCTACCTTACCTCCACCCTCATCCTAGCCAAGGAGATGCATCAAGGAAACCACATATTCAACTTTGAGCTTCCAACACTTGGGAAAAAGCAACTCATTTTGCCTAACCAAGAGCTCACTACCATTCAAGAAGGAGCCAACATTGATTTTTGGCCAGCTGAGGAGCATTGGTTTGATGGAGTGATTCAGCATAGGGTTGAGGAAGCTGGGAATGCACAAGTAGCTGATGGAGAGGAGCAGTTCTACTTTGAAGATTATGAGCCCAATCCAAGGGATAGTAGAGGAGTAAGGGAGAATGCAAAGAGAATGACTCTCTTGCAAAGATGGAACAAGTGGAATGGGAAGAGGTTTGATAAGCTCAAGAAGAAGGTGACCAACATGGCTAAGTCTATCAAAGGCTTGAAGAAGGAGATTGCTGAGCTGAAGAGTGGAAACTCATCTCCTAGCCAACATTCAAGCCCTTTGAGGAGGAGTAGCTCAACTAGAGCACTTTCAAGGGTTGTGAATCCTGTGGAGCCAGCTAGGGCTTCAATGTATGAGCCAAATCAGAGGAAGAGGAGCTCAAGTACCCGCGAACATGAGTTTTCGAGGCACTCGACCGGGTCACTCGAGCATCCACTCGACCGAGCACCTCCGATGCACTCGGCCGAGCACCTTCCCAGTCCACCTTATGGCTTCCCACCTCCAGCTGCTTATCCAGGTTATCCACATTACCCACCCTTCCCACCCCAATACTTTATGGATCCAGCACTATACCAGCAGTACCAGCAGTACCAGACTCAAGATTTGGAGACTCGCGGTCTAGCTCGACCCCCCCACTCGAACTGGCACTCGACCGAGTCAAGCTTGATTGGCGTAGTCGAGCTGCCCCAAAGCCCATCTCCAAGCCACCAGGAAGACCCCAACTACTCCTATGACAGCATGCAAATGGATGTGGACAACTTCTTCCACAATCCCTAAGGTACCATCATCACCTTACCATTGTTTATATCATTGCATTTGATGTTGTGTTTTGTTTGTTTCTAAGTCTTGAATCCTCTTACAAATTTCTTTCACACAGAGGACTGTGTGATTTAAGTTTGGGGGAGGGTTCTATATAGCATTTGATGTTGTGTTTTGTTTTCTTATTTCAAATTTTTATCATCATCATGATAGTACTTGCATTTCATCTAAGGCATAGAAAAACCATAAAAATTTGAAATTTTTTTGCAAAAATCCTTATAAAAAGAGTGTTCATGTAGTTTGCATTGCATATTTAAAGTGATTTGTTTAGCATATAGGACTGTTTGCATTAGGGATCTATATTGAGTTTTTCCTTGTTAGCTTGTTTTATTCACTAGACTAGGATCAATGCCCAAGTTAATAGTACTTTGATGCTAGTTGAGTGGTTAGAAGCATAAGACTGAACCAAGCCTTGAATTCCTGCATTGCATTTGGTCTAAATTGAAGCATGTTGTGATTTGATTCCATTTCCTACTTATAAGAACCTAATATTGACTTGTAATTATCAATGTGTGCATTGCTTTAAACTCATGGATACCATATACATATTTGGATCATCTTTCTCCTTTTTACCACTCTTGTTGATCCAAGTAGCTGATTTCACTTTTAAATCAGTTTCCCTACCCCTAACCAAACCTTTCTTTCAAGCCATGTTTATTCTTGTGTGTGTGAGGCCTTTTTGGGATTGAGCTTGGTAGAAAGTGTTAGGTTTGAACTGACAAGAGTAAGACCTTGTGTAGTTCTAGTTTGCATTTTTCAAACTAGATAGGACTAGGTGGTTCACTTGTTGGGTTTGGGACTTGGCTGTTATAAAAAGAAAAAGAAAGAAAAGAGAAAGAAAAAGGGTAGAGTCTTTAGGAGAGGGATGTGTTTAAGTGAAAGCTAATGTCTAGTGAAAGGATGGGAAGTAAGAAAATGGTTATCTAAGATG
The DNA here is from genome assembly GCF_030686135.1 of Camelina sativa. Taxonomy (NCBI): domain Eukaryota; kingdom Viridiplantae; phylum Streptophyta; class Magnoliopsida; order Brassicales; family Brassicaceae; genus Camelina; species Camelina sativa. The sequence continues at coordinate 22,619,966 of NC_141894.1, read as the reverse complement.
GTTCTAGTTAAAAGAAAAAGAAAAGAAAACAAAGAGCAGTTTAGCAAAAAGCTTAAATTTCTTAAGAATAAGAAGAAAAGAGAACCATAGCAATCAATAAGAATCCCCCATTCCACTAGAAAGATCAAATAGGAAACCTCTCCTAAGACTTGAAAACCAAAAGAGAAAAGGGTTAAAGAGAAAAGAAGAAGTTAAGGGGTAGCACTAGGATCATTTGGGTTTAGATTGTTAGGAATAAACACTTTGGGTACCTTTGGGTAGACAAGGTTTTGTTCTTGTATATGTCTAAGTGTTCTTACCTTTAGCATTCTTCTAAAGCTCAATCCATTTTTTATGAGAGAACCTTGATATTGACAAGCCCCACTCTGAAAAGAGACCATCATTTGTCTCTAACCCCCTATTACCAAGCCAAATGAGTTTAAGCATTGCATATAATTGATTCATGTTCTTGATTAATGAATGTTAAAGGAGATGGTTGATTTGAATGCATGTGAATATCTAAGGCCCAAATCAGTAAAGGTTGTGATGTGCTTGTCTAAAGTTTTTAAGTATAGCTATTCACCTTGCATCTTAGTACTAGTAACTTAGACATTGATTCTAGCTGGTCTATTTGCAAGCTTTAGGAGTTATGATCCCATTTTTTAAACCTCATCTACCTTCTTATGTCTTGTTTATTTGCTTGAGGGCAAGCAAAGACTAAGTTTGGGGGTGTTGATGTTCACATATTTTACCTTGTTTTCCTTTAGTTTATTTACATCTTTTGCATCTTTTGTTAGCCATTTTCACCATTATTGTGTAGCTTTAGGTCCAATCATGCATTAGAGTCTAGTTGCATTGCATTTGCATCTTTTCATGCATAAACAGGTTATTTTGGAGCTTAAGGAGCATGGAAGCAAAGGAGAAGAGATGTGAAGCAGTCATGAGGAGGAAACAAGGAAGTTAAGGCTGAAGAACCAAGATCCGGAGTCCAGCTCGACCAAGCACTCGACCGAGTGGGAGATGGACTCGACCGAGTGGAGTTGCACCAGGGAAGCCAGCTCGACCGGTCACTCGACCGACCACTGGTCGAGTTGACCGATCCGTTGACCACTTTGACTTTTCCTATTTTTAGGGCTTCCACCTTCCCCACTATAAAAACCCTTTTACTGCAGCCACCAAAAATATCTAGATTCTATTCAGCTTTTCAGAAACCTAGTTTTTACCTTTTTAGGAATTTTATTCCTTTTGCCTTTTTATTTTCTTTTTGGATTTTGTTCTTGAAAGAGAAGAAATTCTTCATACTTGTTGGTTTAATAACTTTATGGGTATTGAGAATCTGAGTTTGATTTCTTCTTTAAAGTTGTAGATCTTTATCTTATCTATCTAATCATGCAAGTTTCAATTATTTCTGGGTTTATGATTTGTTTGATCATGTCTTGCTGTGAGTAGTCATATTAGGATCTTGAGGATGGTTAGGATGGATTGATCTTGTGGTATATCTGATTTGATCAAGCTTGATTGTTGTAGATCTCTTCTAGGCTAGATGTTCTTAATGCTGATCCTATATCTGAGAGGGTAGGATCTGATCTCAAGCTTTTTAGCATCACACCAATGTTTAAAAGGCATAGATAAGGCTAGATCTAGAGCTTACCATTAGGCTTGCTAAGAGATTAGAGGTCTTGTTTGGTTTGAGATGTATTGCTTAATGCCTGCTTGTGTAGATTCTTTTCATTGTGAGAGCAAGTCTAGGATTGCATAGGTTTGATTGTTTCTTGACCATGAGAGTGGGAGAAACTTGTCTTAGATTAATATGTCTAGAGGTCAGCTCAAAGTTTGATTGAGGTTTGTTGATCAAGTTAGATTATCACAAAGATCAGTTCATCCCATGAATCCATCCTCATGAACCTTCTTTGTTTATTGAATTCTTAGTTTAAATACCACCGCTTGCTTGTTGTTTGATCTGATTTAGCATTGCTCTGTTTTTATTGTCTTGCTCTGTTTTCACGTCTTAGTCCCACTCGACCACCCACTCGACCTACACTCGGTCGAGTGCTGATCGAGCTGTTTCCCAGATTTCTAGTTTATGGTTTATGTTTGTCTTGTTTCATTCCTGTTTAATTTCCATTACATTCACTTAGCATCTAGTTCATTACTTGTCTTGCATTAGTTCATATCTAGTGTTTACAGTTTCTGTTTCTGTTCTTAGTTCATAATCATTTTGTTTCATTTGCATCTAGTTCTTAGTTCTTGTAGTTTATTTTCTGCTTTTTATCATTATCATCATAGGATTGTTAGTGACAAACATCCTTTCATATTTGTCTTAACTTAGATTCATATGCATATCTTGATTGTTCACAAGCACTCAGACTGGATTGACACCTCTTATACTGCAACTGCATAAGGGGAATTGAAACACCCACCATCATACACTTTCACACACACCATTCATCATCACATTCACATCCACACACAAAAGAACATGTTTCACTCGACCGGGCACTCGACCGAGTACCAGTCGATGGTCATAGTCGAGTTGCCTCCTTCACCACCTCCAAGTCAACCACAAGACCCCCACTACACGTATGAGAGCATGAATGAGGATGTGGATAGCTTTTTCCACAATCCATGAGTACCACTATCACCTTACCTCTGTAGATACCATTGCATGTCATGTTGTGTTTTGTTTTTAGTCTTCAATCCTCTTTCAAATTTACACAGAGGACTGTGCAATTTAAGTTTGGGGGAGAGTTTGAGATAGTATTTGATGTTGTGTTTTGTTTTCTTATTTCAAATTTTTAGCATCATCATGTTAGTATTTGCATTGCATCTAAGGCATAGGAAAAACCTAAAAATTTGAAAATTTTTGCAAAAATCTTTATATTAAAAAAAAAAGAGTGTTCATGTAGTTTGCATTGCATATTAGGATCTTGTTTAGCATGTTTCATGTAGGACTGTTTAATATTTGCATTAGGGATCTATGATGAGTTTTTCCTTGTTAGCTTGCTTAATTCACTAAACTAGGATCAATGCCCAAGTTAATAGTACTTTGATGCTAGTTGAGTAGTTAGAAGCATAAGATTGAGCCAAGCCTTGAATTCCTGCATTGCATTTGGTCTAAATTGAAGCATGTTGTGATTTGATGTGATTTCCTATTTATAAGAACCTAATATTGACTTTTAATTATCAACTTGTGCATTGCTTTAAACTCATGGATACCATATATATATTTGGATCATCTTTCTCCTTTTTACCACTCTTGTTGATCCAAGGAGCTGATTTCCTTATTAAGAATCAGTTTCCCTACCCTTAACCTGTCCTTCTTTCAAGCCAAATTTATGCTTAAGTGTTTAAGGACTATTTTGGGATTGAGCTTGGTAGAAAGTGTTAGGTTTGAGCTGACAAGAATAATGCCTTGTATAGTTCTAGTTTGCAATTTTCAAACTAGATAGGACTAGGTGATTTAATTGTTGGGTTTGGGACTTGGTTTTTTTGAAAAGGAAAGAGGAAAAAGAGAATGAAAAGGTTAAAGTCTTTATGAGGGAAATGTGTTTAAGTAAAGTTCTAGTGAAAGAATGGGAAGTATAAGATTGTTTAAGATGGTTCTAGTTAAAGAAAAGAAAGAAAGAAAAGAAGAGTCTAGCAAAATGCTTTTATGTCTTAAAGATTAAGAAGAAAAGGGAACCATAGCAATAAGAAAGAAAACCCCATTCCAATAGTTGATTCAAATTAGAAACCTCTCCTAAGGCTTAAAAACAAAAGAGAAAAGGGTATTTGAGAAAAGTTGAAGATAAAGGGTAGAACTAAGACAGTTTGGGATTATAATGATAAGATCAAACACTTTGGTTACTTTTGGGTAGACAAGGTTTTGTTATTGTATGTGTCTAAGTGTTCTTACCTTTAGCCTTCTTCTAAAGCTCAATCCAATTTTTATGAGAGAACCTTGATATTGATAAGCCCCACACTAAACAGAGACCATCATTGTCTCTAAACCTTTATTACCAAGCCAAATGAGTTTAAGCATTGCATAAAGTTGATTCATGTTCTTGATTAATGAATGTTAAAGGAAATGGTTGATTTGAATGCATGTGGATATGTAAGGCTCAAATCAGTAAAGGTTGTGATAGGCTTGTCTAAAATCTTTAAGTACAGCTCATTCAACTTGCATCATAGTACTAGTAACTTGGACATTGATTCTAGGTAGTTTATAAGCAAGCTGTAGGAGCTGAGATCCCACTTTCAAACCTCACCTACCTTCTTATGTCTTGTTTATTTGCTTGAGGGCAAGCAAAGACTAAGTTTGGGGGTGTTGATGTTCATATATTTTACCTTGTTTTCCCTTAGTATATTCACATCTTTTGCATCTTTTTCTATCCATTTTGGCCATTATTGTATAGCTTTAGGACTGTTCATCCATTAGAGTAGAGTTGCAATGCATTTGCATATTTTCTTGCATAAACGGGTGATTTTGGAGCCTAAGGAGCATGGAAGCAATGCTGAAGAGGATTGAAGCTATCAAGAGGAGAAAACAAGGGAGTTAGAGCTGAAGAATCAAGGTCCGGAAGTCCACTCGACCGCCCACTCGACCAGGCACTCGACCATGTGCGGAGAAGGACTCGACCGGGTGGAAGAAGCAGGAGAAGAGGTCACTCGACCATGCACTCGACCGAGCACAGGGTCGAGTTGACCGAGCCGCCCTTCTATTTTGTCTTTTAGCATTTTTAGGGCTTCCACTCATTTTTCTATATAAAGCCTTGTACCCTGCATCCACTAAAGGAGAGACCTTTTAGAGTACGAAAACCTAGTATTTATCCTTATTGGGAATTATTTACTTTTTGCATTTTTCTTCTTTGCTTAGATTCTCTAGCCACTTTTGAGAAAACAAAGAGATCTTTGATACTTGTTGGTTTCATAACTTTCAAGGCATTAAGATTTCGAGTTTGATTCATTCTTCAATATTGTGGATCTTTATATTATCTTTCTAATCATGCAATTTTCATTGATTTATGGGTTTATGACTTTGTTCATCATGTTTTGTGGTTGTGAGTAGTGGCTTAGGATCTTAAGGATGGGTTAGGCTGGATGATGGTTGTGGTTGTTTGGATTGGTCAAGCTTATTTGTTATAGATCTCTTCTAGGCTAGATATGCTCTATGCTAATCTTATATCTGAGAGGGTAAGGTTAGATCTTAAGCTTCTTAGCATCACACCAATGTCTAAGTTGTTAGATAAGGCTAGATCTAGAGATTATCATTAAGCATGCTAAGAGATTAGATGTTTTGTTTGATTTTTGACTATAATGATCTGTTGTTTAATGCCTGCTTTAATATGATCTTTGCTAGTGAGAGCTAGATTGAGAGTATCTTAGCTTGATTGTTATTGCCAACAGATTGGATTAACTTGTATTAGGAGATCATTGTCTAGATATAGCTCATGTTTGATTGAGGTTTGTTGACCAGTTTTAGATAATCATAGCTTGAGTCCAGCCCATGAATCCATCCTTAGGACCTTCCTTATCTATTGATTTACCTATTTGAATCCTGTTTAATCGTTTGTTGTTTGCTTTATTTTCGTTCTTCTCTGTTTTGTTGATGCTCTGTTTCGGTTCTGGGATTTCAACCCACTCGACCTAGTACTCGATCGGTGCTCGATCGAGTGCTTGCTCGAGCTCCCTCCAGTCTTTGTTGTTTATGTTCTGCATCTGTCCTATTTCATTTCCTGTTGCATTGTAGTTTCATTTTTGTTGCATTCATTTAGTTTCTATCGATCCTGCTTTAGTACTTGCTTGATGTTGTTTATGTTTCTGCTTCATTACATTACTGCTTTGATCATTTAGTTTACCTTGTATTTAGTATCTTGTTCTAGTTGCTTTACATTCTGCATTCTATTTTCATAATTAGGTTGTTAGTGACAAACATCCTTTATAATTGGCTTAACTTAGACAAGTATTCTACATCCTGATTGCTTGCATCACACTCATTTAGGATTGACATCTCTTATACTACAACAGCATAAGGGTAATTGAAACACCTTGCATCCATCATACATCATCTCTATCATCATTCATCATTCACACACAAGAAAGCAAGTTTCATGATTAATATTTTTAGTGATATATCATGATTTTTGTGGTTTTTAACCATGGTATAAGTGTGATTTTTGAGTCTTTTGATTTGTTTTCAAAGTTTTTTTGAGTCTTTATAAGTTTAGGTACTCATTGGCACGGATGGAAAACAAATGAGCTAAAAAGGATGATTTGGAGCATAATCAAAGCATTAAGGCTGATCAACGAAGGTGGGAGACGAGTTCAAGAGTGTGCATCGACCGACGCAATGACAGCATCGATCGATGCAGCTGCCACAAGACAATCAAAAGTTTTCTCCACAAGCTTTAGAAGATTTACAAAATTTGCCCAAGTTTCTCTTATTTGCAATTAAGGCCCAAGACGTGTTTTAGAGTATTTATAGGATTTTTATGGTCATTGTTTAGACCTGTTTTTATCTAGAAAGTTTTATTCTGCAACCTTTTTGGGAGAAGAGATATTGAGAGCTTTGGAGAGATAGATCTGATTTCATCTGTAGAGAGAAGATTCTTGAACTCCCTTCTTACTTCTTAATATCTATTGCTTATTATTCAGAAAAGATGTTTTGTGTTTCATTGAATATGTCTGAGTTGTTTGCTTGTTAGGTTCAGGTTTTTTCATAGGGTTTGTATGGTTTATTAGATCTGTTATTTTTAGGGTTCATTATCTTCTGTGATCTTTATCTTATGTTGTTCTTCATATTGATTCTTGATTGATCACAAGAATTAATAACTTAGGAAAATAAATTGATATGAGAATATAATTGATTTTCCTGATAAAACCTTTTAATGAGCAAAATTACTTTCTGAAAAGAGATTTGATTTAGTGATTTTGTGAACAATCAAAACTTGTTTTTAAAGCTGATTTATTACCTAGAATTTTGCAAAGAGATATGAAGTTTCTGGTTTTAAATTTAGATAATATTTGCAGTGAAAACTGATTTATTTTACAAAAGAGTTTACAGTTCTAGATCTGAATTTTAATTGCTTGAACCCTACTAATTTATTAATTTAATATTCTGTAATATCCTGAGAAATTCCCTAGGCCTAGCTCTTTGATCCTTTGAATCTACAACACTTTTAATTCTGTTTTTGCATTGTTTTTAATTTAATATTTTAATTTAGCATAGTTAAAAGATTAATAAGTCTATTGTGTGATCTAGAGTCTCTGTGGATTCGACCCCTAGAGTATTACAACTGCAAAGCTGTTAGTACCATTAAGGTATTACAATTTGAGCATATCAAATTTTGGCACCGTTGCCGGGGACTCTTTTAATTCACCATTAGATTAAAGTCTTTGATTTTGTCTAGATTTTTATTTTTCTATTTTACTCACACGCTTTTGTTTCTGTTCTCTTGTGTGTTTCAGGTACATGCGTAAGCCTAACACCAGGAAAAATCTACTGGTCTAGTTGTGAAGCTTACGAACCAAGAGTTAGGACTACTATAGCGTGATAACACGAAAGCAGCAAAGTCAGCGAAGATGGCCAATACAATCATATTGAGACCTGATGAGGCTGGAGTTTTAAGGGATCAAGAGGGTCATGTGCGCAACGAACAAGGCCAAAAACTTGATGCTGAAGGACGGGTTATTCAGGAAGAACTCGTCGTTGTAGATGAGAATGCACATGGCATCGATCGGCGCAACGATGGTATCGATCGACGCAACCAGGAAGGCATCGATCAACGCAATGTTGGCATCGATCGACGCAATGTCGGAGCTGGTGCGAATGGAGCCGATTTGGATGGTAACAACCAGCAGAACCTTCAGCCTAGACGGGATAACAATGGAGAGCTTGTCAAGACTCTTGCAGACTTCAACAGACCAGACTTATTCTATGAGAACCGCTCTGCAATTGTCCCTCCTCCATTCTCAAGGAATGATTTTGAGTTGAAGCCTGCTTACTTTGCTCTTGTTGGACAAAGGCCATTCCAAAACCTGCCACATGAGAAGCCTCTAGACCATATTGAGCACTTTGAGGATATAGTTACAAGCATCAAAGCTAATGGAGTTACGGTGGACTATTTCTATTGCAAGCTCTTTCCCTACTCTCTTGTTGGGGAAGCTTCTCATTGGCTAAGACAACTCAAACCAGGATCTCTGACGACCTGGCATGACATCCAGGTGGCATTCTTGAACTACTTCTATGATGATGCGATGTCTGATGAGCTGTGGATTAAGCTCTCCACCTTTAGACAAGGACCAGCTGAATCTTACAAAGCTGCTTGGGTGAGGTTCAAAGCATACTAGAGAGACTGTCCGCATCATGGATTCTCAGAGGTTCAGTTGATTAGTATCTTCTTCAGCGGGATTGGATGGATGTATCAGATGGCTTTGGATGCTGCTAGTGATGGAAACTTCAAGACAAGGTACCTAGATGAGGCTGAAAAGTTGATAGATAGGCTAGCATCCAGCAACAGTACTATGAATGCGGACTTAGAGCGGAAAAGGGGTCATGAAGGGTATGATTCAAATCAGTTTGCTACAGTAAATGCCAAGTTGGATACAGTGCATAACCTTCTTGTTGGGAAAAAGTCAGTCCATTTTGCTGAAGATGTTGAGATTTTTGAGCCAGAGCCACAGAATGTAGAAGAAGATGTCAACTTTGTGTATGGAAATCAAGGCCAAAGGTTTGGAAATCAGCAAGGCAATAGTTCTTTTAGTGGAAACAACCAGCGCAACAACTATCAGTCTAGTTCTACAGGCTACATTCCCAAGCAAGATTATCAGAAGCAGCAGCAGAGCAGTGGTTACACCAGGACCTATGGCAAATCTTCTTACCAATCTCCTCCTCCTAAGACAACTGAGAGTAGGATGGAGGCAATGCTTGAGCAGATCCTTCAGGGGCAGGAACAGTTGACAGTAACATTCAATGGCAAGATTGACAATGTATATACTGAGCTTACTGGAAAATTTGATTCATTGAATGTTCATGTGAAGAAGTTGGAGAGCCAAGTTGCACAAACCGCTGGAGCTGTGAAAAGGCAAGAATTGTTCTTACCAGGAACAACTGAATCTAATCCTAAGAACTCCTGCAATGTTGTGACCTTAAGGAGTGGTAAGCAATTACAGTCTGAAGCTGAGAAGAAGCAGAGAGCCAAGGAATTACAGGAACTGATCGATGAGGATGATGAGTTTGACGATCCGGAACCAGCATCGACCGATGCAACTGCAAAGCATCGATCGATGCAACCCTCAGTGGTCGAAGAAGAATCGAATTTGCGAAAAAGCATCAACAGACGCAACATAAGCGTCAACCGATGCAATCTGCAGACCGAGAAGGAAGTTACGAAAGCTCTGATTCCAGTTGTTGAGAGAGTGTACAAGCCTAAGGTTCCTTTTCCCAAGAACCCAAGGAAGTCTAAACAGGAGATTGATGATGCTAAGTGTAAGGCTATGATGGATAAGCTTATTGTTGAGTTGCCATTGATTGATGCAGTTAGAAATTCTCCAATGCTTAGGAGATATGTCAAGAGGATGGTAACCAAAGATTTGAATGCTGAGAAAGGAGTAATGATGATATCAGCCCAAGTCAGTACCATCATTCAGAACAAGATTCCACAAAAGCGTAGTTTTGTTCTTGATTGTACAATCTTCAGTGAGAGGTTTGCTAGATCTTTCTATGATCTTGGTTCCAGTGTCAACTTAATTCCTAGATCAGTAGCACTCAGCCTTGGGATGACAGATTTCCAACCCACTGAAACACATTCTTTTATGGTTGTGGAATGGATGATGAATGGAATGATGATGTGATGATGAACAAGTGAAGTGCAGGGTGTTTCAATTCCCCTTATGCAGTTGTAGTATAAGAGGTGTCAATCCTAAATGAGTGTATGCAAGAAATCAGGATATGAAGTCAAGCCAAATATGTAGGATGTTTGTCACTAACAACATAATAATGAATGTAAAATGCAGAAAGTAAAAGCAACTAGAACAGGGTACTAAATGCAAATAGAACACACAAATCAAAGCTATGATGAATCTAGAACAGAAATGGAAACTATTGTAATGCAAGTAATAGGCTGATGCAAGGCAAGTAATGAACAGGATACTAAGTGAATGCTACCGAAATGCAACTAAAATGAGACAAGAAATGAGACAGGACAAACGTGAATCATAAACGAAAGTTCTGGGAATGAACTCGAGCAAGCACTCGATCGAGTGTAGATCGAGTGCAGGGTCGAGCTGGACAAAAGCGTAAAACAGAGCAATGCAAACAAAACAGAGCAATACGAAAGCGAATCAAACAACGATCAAACAACAGGATTTAAGCTAAGAAATCAATAAACAAGGAAGGTCTTAGGGATGGATTCATGGGCTGGACTTTAGATTGTGGTTATCTAACTTGATCAACAAACCTCAATCAATATGAGCTAATCTCTAGACAATGATTTCTAAGAACATGTTAATCCACTCTCATGGCAAAAACAATCAAGCTCATATATTTCTAGACTTGTTCTCAGAAAGCAAAGAACCTATACAAGCAAGCATTAAGCAATATGTCAAATATCAAACAAGACTTCTAATCTCTTAGCAAGCCTAATGATAAACTCTAGATCTAGCCTTATCTATGCTCCTTAGACATTGGTGTGATGCTAAGAGGCTTGAGATCAAACCCTACCCTCTCAGTTATAGGATCAGCATTAAGAATATCTAGCCTAGAAGAGATTTACAACAATCAAGCTTGACCAAATCAAATAACCACAACATCCAGCCAGCCTAAACCATCCCTAAGAGCTAAGGAAACTACTCACAATCACACATGATGAACAACAAAGTCATAAACCCAGAAAATAACGAAACTTGCATCATTAGAAAGATAAAGCAAAGATCTACAATATTGAAGAAGGAATCAAACTCGAATTCTCAATATTATGAAAGTTATCAAACCAACAAATATGAAGAATCTCTTATTTTTCTCCTTCAAAAGAAGGTACAAGATCTAGGAAAATAAAAGTGCAAAAAGTAAAAATTCCCAAAAGGGTAAATACTAGGTTTGAGAATATCTAAAAGCTGGACTCTTCGTGGCTGTAGGGTACAAGGCCTTTATATAGGAAAGGGAGTGGAAGCCCTAAAAATTCTAAAAGACAAAATAGCTAGGCGACTTGGCCAACTCGACCCGGTGCTCGGTCGAGTGACCGGTCGAGTTGGGTTTTCTTCTGTTCCTTCCACTCGGTCGAATCCCTCTCTGCACACGGTCGAGTGTGTGGTCGAGTGGGACTCCGGACCTTGGTTCTTCAGCCTTAACTCCCTTGCTTTCTCCTCTTGTTTGCTTCACTTCTCCTCAGCATTGCTTACATGCTCCTTAAGCTCCAAAATCACCTATTTATGCAAGAAAAGATGCAAGTGCTATGCAACTATACTCTAATGCATGAACAGTCCTAAAGCTATGCAATAATTGTCAAAATGGATAGCAAAAGATGCAAAAGATGTGAATATACTAAGGGAAAACAGGGTAAAATATATGAACATCACCCACCAAGATTACTCTTATACTTGTTGACCGATCAGTTCGCATTCATGATGGTATTCTTGAAGATGTTCCAATTAAGATTGGTAATTGTTTGATACCAACTGATTTTTTGGTCTTGAAATATGAAGAAGAGCCTAAGGATCCTCTAATCTTAGGAAGATCATTCTTAGCCACTGCTGGAGCTATTATTGATGTCAAGAAAGGACAGATTGGCCTTAATGTTGGAGACTTGCAGATGCGTTTTGACATGGATAAGCTGGTTAAGGGGCCAACAATAGATGGTCAAACTTTTTATGTGGATACATTATCTAATCTTGCTGAAGAGATTTTCAAGGAGCTGCATCCTGAGGATCCTCTTGAGAGAGCATTGGTTGCTTCTACTGAAGAAGCTGAGCATTTAGATGACATTGTTGCTGGGTATGTCAAACTACTAGATGCTAATGAGCAAGTGAAGAAGTTGGTTGCACAAGAGGAATTGGTTGGTACTTCTTCACAAGCTGAGAAACTATCAGATTGGAGCCTTGAGAAAGCTCCAAAGCTTGATCTCAAGCCACTTCCTGTAGGGTTAAGGTATGCCTTTTTCACTTGTCCATATGGTACTTTTGCATATCACAGAATGCCTTTTGGTCTCTGTAATGCTCCTGCGACATTTCAGAGATGTATGATGTCCATCTTCACAGACATGATTGAAGATTACATGGAGGTTTTCATGGATGATTTTTCAGTATATGGGTCTTCATTCAAGAGTTGTTTGGATAATCTCTGCAAAGTGCTAGCTAGATGTGAAGAGAAGCACTTAGTTCTTAATTGGGAGAAGTGCCATTTTATGGTTAGAGATGGTATAGTGCTTGGTCACAGGGTTTCAGAAGCTGGTATTGAAGTTGAGCGCGCAAAGATAGAAGTGATGACAGGTCTTCAACCACCAGATAGTGTGAAGTTGGTAAGGAGTTTTCTTGGACATGACGGGTTCTACAGACGATTCATCAAGGATTTCAGTAAGATAGCTAGACCATTATCCGCTCTATTATGCAAGGATGTCAAGTTTGAGTTTACTGATGAATGTCGTTTAGCTTTTGAACAGATTAAGCAAGAGTTAGTGAGTGCTCCAATTGTTCAACCACCAGATTGGGATTTTCCTTTTGACGTAATGTGTGATGCCAGTGATTTTGCAGTGGGAGCAGTGTTAGGACAGAGGAAGGTTAAAAAACTTTATGTTATTTACTATGCTAGTAGAACACTTGATGATGCTTAAAGGAATTATGCAACAACAGAGAAGGAGCTGCTAGCAGTAGTGTTTGCTTTTGAGAAGTTTTGTTCTTACTTGGTTGGATCAAAGGTAATAGTTCATACAGATCATGCTGCACTCAAATACTTGATGTAGAAAAAGGATGTCAAGCCAAGGTTATGAAAATGGATTCTTCTTCTTCAAGAATTTGACATTGATTTTAAGGACAAGAAAGGGATTAAGAATGGAGTAGCTGATCATTTATCCAGGATTAAGATAGAAGATGAGGTTCCAATACATTGCTGCAGTCTCGGGAAATTTTTCATAGTCGTGGCAATGCATCGATCAATACATCTGGTGCATCGATCAATGCTGCATCTCGATACGAACAGAACTTGGCGATTGCATCAACCGATACATCATTAAGCATCGATCGACGCTTGGTTCAGGAATCGTCGGGTTACGAGTTTGATGACGACATAGCTGCTGTAACTACTTCTGATCAACCGTGGTATGTTGATATCGTGAATTACCTTGCTACAGAGGTGGAACCAGACAAGTTTACAGGGTATGCTAAGAAGGAATTCTTGAAAGAGCTTAGAATATACTATTGGGACGAGCCATACTTGTATAAGCATTGTTCATATGGAATTTACAGGAGATGTCTAGCTGAGACTAAAGTTCCTGATGTGCTATTTCATTGCCATGGATCTGACTATGTTGGACATTTTGCAACCTTCAAGACAGTGTCCAAAGTTCTTCAAGCAGGGTTCTGGTAGCCAACAATGTTCAAAGACGCTCATGAGTTTGTCTCTCGATGTGATGCTTGTCAAAGAAGAGGGCAGATTAGTAAGAGACATGAGATGCCACAAAGTTTCATCCTTGAGGTTGAAGTTTTTGATTGTTGGGGCATTGATTTTATGGGACCATTCCCCTCTTCTTACAAGAACAAGTATATCCTTGTAGTTGTTGACTATGTCTCCAAGTGGGTAGAAGCTATTGCAAGTCCCAAGAATGATTCTGTTGTGGTTCTTAAGCTGTTTAAGACCATCATCTTTCCACGGTTTGGAGTGCCTCGGATTGTTATCAGTGATAGAGGTAAGCACTTTATTAATAAAGTGTTTGATAAGTTGTTGAAGAAGTATGGAGTTCAAAATAGAGTAGCTACTCCATATCAACTCCAGACTAGTGGTCAAGTTGAGGTTTCTAACCACAAAAGCAAAGAAATCCTTGAGAAGACAATGGGTGTTACAAGAAAAGATTGGACTGCCAAGTTAGATGATGCATTTTGGGCATATCGGACTGCATATAAGACACCACTTGGCACTACTCCTTTTCATCTGCTTTATGGGAGAGCATGTCATCTTCCAGTGGAGTTAGAGCATAAAGCAGCATGGGCTGTTAAATTGCTGAATTTTGATGCCAAGACAGCTTCAGAGAGAAGGTTAGTTCAGCTGAATGAGTTGGATGAGTTTAGACATCATGCATTTGAGAACTCTAAGCTATATAAGGAGAGAACCAAGGCTTATCATGATAAGAAGATCATCTCCAGAAATTTTGAGCCTAATGAACAGGTACTTCTGTACAACTCTCACTTGAAGTTGTTTCCATGCAAACTTCGTTCTCGCTGGTTTGGACCTTTCACTATCCAAGAAGTCCGCCCCTATGGAGCTATTGTGCTGCTTAACTCCAAGGGAGAGAAGTTTACTGTCAATGGAAAGAGAGTGAAACACTATTGGGCTGAACCCGTGATACCAAACAGACACATTGTGCGTTTGGATGATGCACCTTCTGCCTAATCTGCTGCCAAGTCAAGCTAATGACTTAAAACAAGCGCTGAGTGGGAGGCAACCCACTGGTAGGAATTAATTATTTTTATTTTTATTTTTATTTTTTAGGATTTACTAACATATTAATTTTTAGTTTTGAGTTTAAGTGATGCAGAAATCGTAAAAAGAATATACAGAAGTGAATTGCATCGACCGACACAACTGGTGCATCGGTCGATGCATAGCTCGTGATGTTAATGGATCAGAGGTTTAGTTGGTTGATGGGATGGAAGATTCGAGTTTTGCTGGGCCGGACCAAAGCCCAGTTGCATCGACCCAACATTTGCATCGACCGATGCAACCTCAGCATCGATCGATGCACGTTAACCTAAAGGCCCGATTAAAGAAGCCCGACTTCGTCTTCTTTGCCTCTCTTCGTGAAAACAAGAACCGAAAGAACACAATACTCAGTCGACCATATCTCTCTCGTTTCTTACCCAAATCCATCGATTCCAAGGTCCATTCCACTTGATTTTGTCTCCTCTACTCGATCCCCACATCCGCTCATCGATTCAGAGCAATGGCGACCGGCCAACGATCGAAGAGACTTCGCCGCTCCACTTCCGCCACCACTCAGCCGCGCCTCCACGATTCTCCAACGCTGGCGATTCCTCCTCCGGTTCCACTGAGGCCAATCCGACCACTTCCAGCTCCTGATGCACCTCTTCAAGCCACATGTCATGATCCATGGCCAAGAAGAGAAGAACTACGGATTCCGCCACAACAAGTTTGGCCTGGACGTCCAAGTGCAGAAGTTAAGAAGCTTGATTACATCAACCGACCGCTACTTTATACTTGGGGAGAGTATGAGACTCTGTTTTACAACGCTTGGTTGAAGGTTGAGATTAAGCCAACTCGGTTTGTTGATCCTGCTACTATGCAGAGGCTTGGGATTCATGATGAGGTACTGAGATTATTGGAGAAGCTAGGACTTGGGACCATGTGCACTCGCTCCTATGACTGTTATCCGGAGCTGGTCTGGCAATTCATGGCTTCAGTCCGCCTTCTCTTCCAGAACGAGCAGGTCCCGAAAGCTAGTGAAGGAAAGTTGTCTTTCTTCATTAGAGCTATTCGGTATGAAATTTCTTTACGTGATCTTTGTGACATTTATGGTTTTAGTAGAGAGCCAGAGGGAGTTTCACTTCCAGGAGAGTTTGTAGATGTTTCGCATCTTTGGTCCTACTTCGGTACTAGCGACTATGATTCCCGACGTTCCACTATGACTGATGTGAGGCATCCAGTGATCAGGTACATTTTTAGGGCCATAGCCAACATTATTTTGTGTAAGATAGAACCTAAGATGAAAGTGACTGAGTTGGAAATAATGGCATATGGGATTTATGATTTGATTGCTGAGGATGATAGCTGGGTGACCCTGAGAGGGTAAACTATGGTGTAGTGTTTGCTTCCCACTTGATCTCTCTGAAGGTCAAGGCTTTTGGGCGTGGGAAGAAGGAGTATGTTGGGAGTCTGCTTACTCCTATTTTTCAGCGACTGTGTATTTCTACTGATACTGTCTCCATTTGTACTGAGAGGAGCGTTATTGATGAGAAGCATTTGAGGAACTCCACTTGGATGAAGAGAGAGATGCAATGGCGTTTTTGTGATTCTACTGGTACTCATCTGATCAGATTGCCACGACCAGATCTCACCACTATTGGAGAGGATTCAGAGCAGTTGCGTATTCTTCCTCCTGCCTCTGATTTTGTTATACCATCACCTTCCCGTCATCAGAGCAATGCTGCTACTGCTGAGCCACCTGTTTTTCTGGCTGACGGTTTTGCTGATGATCACCCTGCTGGGGGTTTTGAGTTTGGTTCCTCCTCTGGCACTACAGCGTTTGATTTCCCTGAGCCACTACAACCTTCTGCTACTATGAGTCAGGGAGCCTACCAGGAGTACCAGACATCCACCATGCGTGCCATCTGGAACGCGATTTCTTGATTGTCTCGGTGTGGCTGTGTCTGTCCCACTAGGCGCAGATCACGTTCTCCTCCCCTTGGTGGAGTGAGCGGTAGCGATGCTGATCTTCCTTATGGTGATGCTGATCCTGAGGCTTGATCCTACTTCTGTATACAGTTTCTTTTATCCTTTTTCTCTTTCACTTTAAGTCATTTTTATTTTCCTTGAGTCAGTTTGTCATTTGTTTCAGATTGAACTTGTATTGCATTATGAACCACTATCTATCATGTTGCATTTAATGTTGTGTTTGAGTGATTATTAACAGAGCTGACTTCCAGGAGACACAACTAACATGCGACTAACAGGATCCAACGTCGGACTCTCGAATGATTTAGCTCTGCATCGATCGATGCAACCTTTGCATCGGTCGACACAGAGGCTAACAGTTGGTAACACGAATCTGGTTCATTTTGTTTACTACTTTTTCAATCTGATTTTTCTTTCTTAGTCAATCTTAGGCTTGATAACACTGGGGACAATGTTGTTTAAGTCTGGGGGAGGCTAGCTACTAACTACTACTTTTTCTTTCCTAGTTTCAGTTGTGTTTGTCAAAACCATATTTTTGAGTCAAATTTTTCTTTTTGTAATTAGGATTTCTAACTAATGGTTTCTGTTTTTTTGGCTAACATTCTTATGAATCTTGATTATGCTTGATCTCAGAACTGAAGTTTGGAAAAGCTATGAGCTGTATCAACAATCCCGAAAGCCCTTATCCAAAGGATATCTGGTTAAACTAACGTTGTCTCAACTTTTATCAGGATTTTAACCGGACTTAATCTCTTACTTTGGGGTTGGAAATCAGTGGACTAGACTTCTTCTTCAGGCCATACAAGATAGTGCAATTTTTCAAAGTATGTCTCCCCTCTCTCTTCCCTTCAGTACTTAAAAATAAAAGAATAAAAGATGAAATGATTTTGATCAGTTTAGAGGGGTAGGTAAATTACCTGTGACCTCAGTATTCTACTCTTCAGTCAAATGATCACACAAAGCTTGGAAGCGAGGGGTAGGTAAATTACCGATGACCCCGGTATTTGCTTACACCTTTGATTTTTCTAAAAAAAAAATAATAAAAAAAAAATAAAAAAATTGGAAGTGAGAAAAGGGAGAGGAAAGGAGATGTATGAAGAATGTCTTGGCCTGAAGAGAGTCCATATGCCACTGATTGATACACCAAGGTAAGAACACACCTGTACTTGGTTTAATTTATGTAATGAGATAACAATGATGAAATCAGAGATTCCAGAGAATTGTGGGATTTGAGTAAGGAATGTTTGTTGGGATTTAAGCGGAAGAAGTTAAGAAGAAGAGGATTGTCGGCAAGAAGAATGAGAGAAAATGTTGTATTCCATAAGTATGTCTTACAAAGGTTTACAAAAGTCTATTTATACTAAGAGAAACTAGGGCTACACCCTTTACAGCCGATCGCATAAGAGATAAGGAAAGAGAATCGGTTCTTCCCAAGAGTGAAAGCGACCCCTCCTTGTTTCCTTAAACAGAGCACAACCCGTGACTCTTCTCTCTCTTCTTCTCCAACGGCTACAAGGAGGATCTCGAACCTTCTCATGGGCTTTAATGCAACCAGGCCTCCTCACTACTCCATATATTCGTAGATGACTCGGCCTTATAGCATAATTGTACGGACGCCTTTAGCATAGTTTGTACGGACGACCGATACTTGTTCGGACTAGCATGATCACTTGTCAATACTCCCCCTCAAGCTTAGCCAGGTGAAGCGGCTAGGCTTGGAACCCATGAGAGGTCACCTCATTAAAAACCTTAACATTGAAAACCACATGGGACAAAATTATGCTAAGGAAAAGAGTGTGATCTCCATAGGTTAGAGGACTTTCTCACGGATGTGTTGGATCTACTAGTCCAAGCTTGCTGGAAATGTATTCGCAAATCTGAGGACTAGTAGCTTTGGTGAAGATGTCCGCCAGTTGGTCTTTGCTTGGAGTGTGACATGGCAAGACTACGCCTTCTTCAATCTTTTCTCGCACTTTATGGCAATCTACCTCAATGTGCTTAGTCCTTTCATGGAAGACCGAGTTGGTTGCTATGTGAATTGCTGCTTTATTGTCACAATGCATAGTGATTGGTTGATCAGACTCCACTCCAAGATCCTTGAGGAGGCCTTTGAGCAATGTGAGCTCGGTTGTTAGCTTCTTCATAGCCCTATATTCTGACTCGGCACTTGATTGAGATACAACCTTCTATTTCTTCGACTTCCAGGTTACTAGGTTGCCTCCGACAAATGTGCAATACCCTGTTGTGGACCTCCTATCAATCGTACCACCCGCGTAGTCCGCGTCACAGTAACCAACAAGTTCAGTGTTATCATTCTTTCCCATCCAAATGCCTCGCCCCGGACTGCCCTTGAGATAAAATAGGATCCGCTCGAGTGTTTGCCAGTCAAAGTTCGTTGGAGCCTTCATGTGTTGGCTAACTTGGTTCACCGCAAGAATATGTCCGGCCTCGTGATCGTGAGATAGAAAAGTTTGCCCGCGAACCTACGGTAGCGTCCCACATCTTCATATGGCTCGTGCGACTTGTTAATTGGAGCACCGTGTGTTGGCTTCTCCCTCTTTCGCTTGACCTGGTAACCTTCCTCAAGTGGCGTCGACACCGGTTTGGCTCCCATCTTACCTGTCTCATGTAAAAGGTCAAGTGTATACTTCCTTTGAGAAAGAAACAAACCCTCCGGAGAGTGAGAGATTTCTATCCCAAGGAAGTATTTAAGTTCACCCAAATCTTTAATATAAAAAGTTGAGTTAAGAAGAGCCTTAGTGGCACAAATACCCTCCTTATCATCACCGGTGATAATAATGTCATCGACATAGACGAGAACGACGACTCGGCCACCGTTGGTGCAGAGAGTGAACAGCGTATGATCAGCCTCAGAGTGCTTGAAACCATGCGTGCGTAGGGTAGAGCTAAGCTTGTGGTACCACGTCCTCGGAGATTGCTTTAGACCGTAGATCGCCTTGTGAAGCCGGAGAACTTCACCCGGAGCAACAATGTGCTCTAAACCCGGTGGAGGATGCATGTAGACTTCCTCGGTCAGCTCCCCCTGAAGAAAGGCGTTCTTGACGTCCATTTGACAGAGCTCCCAAGAGAGGTTAGTGGCCAAGGACAAGACGACCCGGACTGTATGGAGTTTGGCCACCGGAGCAAAGGTGTCTGTATAGTCAAGTCCATAGGTTTGAGTGAAGCCGCGTGCGACCAAGCGGGCTTTGTAGCGCTCAATCTCTCCAGTGCTCAGATATTTAATAGTGAACACCCACTTGGAGCTGACAGCCTTTTTACCTTTAGGGAGATCAGCCTCATCCCAAGTTCAATTCCGGATCATAGCCGCCGTTTCATCGTCCACCGCATCAAGCCACTCCTTATATTGCTTAGCTTCCTCGTAGGTTTGAGGAACAAAGTGCTCATCAAGTTTACCGAGGAAGGCAGATTGATCCGAGGAGATAAGGTCAAGCGAACACACGGCCTGAATAGGGTGGGCGACTGCCTGATTGTTGTACTAGACTCGTTGATTCTTTAACCTTTCACTACGCCGCGGTTGGTTTAAACGTTCACTGCGCCGAAGTGGTGGGGGAGATGGTGTGGGCTGGCCTGTCTCAGCTGTACTATCGTCAGGTGATAGATCAGGTGGTGTAGTCAAGGCTCCTTCGGATTGTGTCTCTCTTGGCTCTTGAATAGTGTTCTCCGAACGGGTAGGAGAAGCATCATGAGTTCCTAGAGGTTCCGGTAATATTGTAGGCTCATCGGAGGGTGGTTTTGGTAGAGATGCCTCGGGATATGATGGTTTGGTAACGCCCAAATGGTCAAGGAGGAACAGAAAGTTGGCCGCCCGGTCAGTATTGGATTGAGAAAAGTCTTTTAGGCCTTCCCAGTCCTTCTTATCATAATACCCTTGTTGTTCAAGAAACTTCACATCTCTAGAGACTAGTGTGCGGCCAGTGATCGGATCGTAACACTTGTACCCCTTCTGACTTGTTGAGTAGCCAATGAACATACTTCTAGTGCTTTTGGCCTCAAGTTTATTCCTTTGTTCTCCAGGCACTAAAACAAATCAAACACACCCGAACATGCGTAAGTGATCAAGAGAAGGTTTAACTTTGTTTAGTACCTCATAGGGTGATATGTCATTTAAGACTTTTGTTGGTGTCCGGTTGATCAAGTAGCACGCCGTCATGACCGCATCACCCCAAAACCGCTTAGTGACATTCGAATGAAACATCATTGACCGAGCCACCTCCATTAAGTGTCGATTTTTCCTCCCGGCCACTCCATTTTGTTGAGGAGTGTATGGACAACTGGTCTGTTGGAGGATTCCATGCTTAGCTAGGTGCTCTTTGAGTTTGTGACTTGTATATTCACCTCCATTATCCGATCTTAGTACCTTTATTTTTGCATTAAATTGATTAGTAACATAATTCTGAAAATTGACAAAGGCATCATAGACTCTATCTTTAGATGGTAACAAGGTGAGCTAAGTATATTTAGATTTCTCATCAATAAAGGTCACGAAATACTTGTTATTATCCCTAGATAGGCAAGGAGATGTCCACACATCAGAATGTACTAAATCAAAGCAATGTTCATAAATAGTACTTGATTTAGGAAAAATAGTCTTGCAATGTTTACCAAGAATACAAGACTCACAAGTGGAGTTATCAAACGAAACATTAAGCAACATTAATTCAAATGCACGAGAATGAGGATGGCCTAGTCTAGCATGCCACACATCACTTAAACTACTACTAAGATTCGAAGCAAAAGAAAAAGAATTAGAAGGACTTGAAGCTTTCTCTAGGACATAGAGATCTCCTCTACCATCTCCTTCTCCAAGAACCTTTCCACTCTTAATATCCTGAAAATGTACACTGTTAGGTCCAAAAATCGCATAACAATTCAAGTCTTTAGTAGCTTTCTTAACCGATAAGAGATTCGAAGTAAATGAAGGCATAAAGAAGGCTTTATAACTTTTATCAAATAATTTTAGTTCTCCTATTCCTTTAACCTCTACTCGATCTCCATTAGCAATAATAACATTACCTAGTGCTGGTTTTATGTTTGTATAAGACTAGGGTTACTAATCATGTGGTGAGAAGCACCCGAGTCTACAACAAGTGAAGTACTAGGTTTTGAAGCAAAGAAAGTGGTACCGGAGTCCTTTAGCGCGGAAATGGACTTGATGAGGGCCTCTAGGTCCGACTTTCTCACCAGGTCTCCAAGGGAAGCTGCCATGGCCGTGGCTGCTGCGTCTCCTTGATTTGCTGCTCCGGTGCCTTAACCGCTTGGTCCTCCTTGCGATAGGTTGGCCTTGAACTTCGCCGGCTTGAGATGCGGGTGAAGGATCCAACATTTGTCTTTCAGATGGCCCCTCTTCTTACAATGGTCGCATACCATCGCTTTCCGGTCCTCATGCTTGTACACTCCCTTGTTAGCCGTAGCCAAATCCTCCTTACCGCAAAACAAACCTAGCGACCCTTGCTCTTTTTGAACTTGAGAACACACATCTTCAAGGGTCGGAAGCTTGTCACCACGAAAAATGTGCTTGATAAGGTCGTTGAACGCCGGGTTCAGAGTGAGGAGGAGACCGAAGACCTTGTCTTGTTCCTTTCTTTCGTTGAGGATGGCCGGATCTATGGTGCTTGACCGAAGCATCTCTAGTTCGGCCCAAAGAGACCTAAACTTGCCAAAGTGCTTTGTGAACTCCAAGTCTTCTTGGTGGAGACAGTTGATAGCCTTTTTGACTTCAAACACCCTGGTCAAGTTAGTCACGTTTCCATACACGTTCGCAAGTGTCTCCCATAACTCCTTGGCCGTCTCACAGTAAGAGTATGCTTCAAGGATTGGTGCATCAAGCGAATTCTGAAGAATGGCAAGCACGGTCTGATCTTCTTGGAGCCATTTGACTTCCTTTTCGAGTTCAGCCTCCTTGTCTTCTTCCTTTCCTTCTTTACCGTCGTTCTTGGTGACTTTCTTGGGAAACTGGTCCATTTCAACGTGAATCCATAGTCCCCGGCCACTCAACGCGGTCTTTGTGGTTCTTTTCCACAGCAAATAGTTGGCCCCTTTTAAGACCACCGGTGTAACAATAGGTTTGGTAGTGTCCATGAGCGAGATTTGCGAGAAATAGAGAGAAAAATAACTAAGAATGTCGAGTAGAGAGTATAGAATACGAGTAAACCTAGAATAGAGAGAAAGATTGAAGGAGATAGAGTATAAGAGAGAATAAGAGTAGGTTTAGAGAATCAAAGATCGAAAAACTGCTCTGATACCATGTTGGGATTTAAGCGGAAGAAGTTAAGAAGACGAGGATTGTCGGCAAGAAGAATGAGAGAAAATGTTGTATTCCATAAGTATGTCTTACAAAGGTTTACAAAAGTCTATTTATACTAAGAGAAACTAGGGCTACACCCTTTACAGCCGATCGCATAAGAGATAAGGAAAGAGAATCGGTTCTTCCCAAGAGTAAAAGCGACCCCTCCTTGTTTCCTTAAACGGAGCACAACCCGTGACTCTTCTCTCTCTTCTTCTCCAACGGCTACAAGGAGGATCTCGAACCTTCTCATGGGCTTAAATGCAATCAGGCCTCCTCACTACTCCATATATTCGTAGATGACTCGGCCTTATAGCATAATTGTACGGACGCCCTTAGCATAGTTTGTACGGACGACCGATACTTGTTCGGACTAGCATGATCACTTGTCAATAATGTTGATGCTTCTCAATTGACAAAGTATATTAAGTAAGTTCTGAAGATCAAGGCGATGAAGAGTGCAAAAAACAGTTATTTGCAGTTGACTGAATTCTATGTTTTCAAACCTCTTTCACAGGTCTAAGTTTTTGTTTTGCTTGAGGGCAAGCAAAAGATAAGTCTGGGGGAGTTGATATATACCATGGTATAAGTGTGATTTTTGAGTCTTCTGATTTGTTTTCTAGGTTTTTTTTTTAGTCTTTATAGGTTTAGGTACTCATTGGCACGGATGAAACACAAAGGAGCTAAAAAGGATCATTTGGAGCATAATCAAAGCATTAAGGCTGAACAACGAAGGTGGGAGACGAGTTCAAGAGTGTGCATCGACCGACACAATGACAGCATCGATCGATGCAGCTGCTACAAGACAATCGAAAGTTTTCTCCACAAGCTTTAGAAGATTTACAACATTTGCCCAAGTTTCCCTTATTTGCAATTAAGGCCCAAATCGAGTTTTAGAGTATTTATAAGTTTTTTATGGTCATTGTTTAGACCTAAGTTTTTATCTAGAAAGTTTTATTCTGCAACCTTTTTGGGAGAAGAGATATTGAGAGCTTTGGAGAGATAGATCTGATTTCATCTGTAGAGAGAGGATTCTTAAACTCCCTTCTTACTTCTTAATATATATTGCTTATTATTCACAAAAGATGTTTTGTGTTTCATTGAACATGTCTGAGTAGTTTGCTTGTTAGGTTCAGGATTTTTCATAGGGTTTTTATGGTTTATTAGATCTGTTATTTTTAGGGTTCATTATCTTCTGTGATCTTCATCTTAGCTTGTTCTTCATATTGATTCTTGATTGATCACCTAGAATTAATAACTTAGGAAAATAAATAGATATGAGAATATAATTGATGTTCATATATTTTACCATGTTTTCCCTTAGTTTATTCACATCTTTTGCATCTTTTGCTATCCATTTAGGCCATTATTGTGTAGCTTTAGCACTAATCATGCATTAGAGTTTAGTTGCATTGCATTTGCATCTTTTCATGCATAATCAGGTGATTTTGGAGCTTAAGGAGCATGGAAGCAATGCTGAGGAGAAGTGAGCCAATCATGAAAGGAAAGCAAGAGAGTTAAGGCTGAAGAACCAAGGTCCAGAGTCCAACTCGACCGCACACTCGACCAGACACTCGACCGTGTGTTGAGGAGGACTCGACCAAGTGGAGAATGCACGAGAGAAGCCAGCTCGACCTGCCACTCGACCGAGCACAGGTCGAGTTGACCGAGCCGTTGACTATTTTGTCTTTTAGTATTTTTAGGGCTTCCACCCCCTCTCCTATATAAGGCCTTGTACCTGCAGCCACCAAAACAGTCCAGCTTTTAGATATTCTCTAAACCTAGTTTTTACCCTTTTGGAAATTATTCTTTTTGCACTTTTTATTTTCCTTAGATTTTGTACTTGTTTGAGAGAGAAAAAACTAGATTCTTGTATTTTGTTGGTTTCATAACTTTCAAGATATAAAGATTTCGAGTTTTATTTCTTCATCAATATTGTAGATCTCTGTGTTATCTTTCATTTGATGCAAGTTTCAATATTTTCTGGGTTTATGATTTTTGTGTTCATCATGTGTTCTTGTGAGTAGTTCTTTAAGATCTTGAGGATGGGTTAGGCTGGATTGATCTTGTGGTTTGTGTGATTTGGTCAAGCTTGATTATTGTAGATCTCTTCTAGGCTAGATGATCTTAATGCTGATCCTGAACTGAGAGGTTAGGGTTTGATTTCAAGCATCTTAGCATCACACCAATGTTTAAGGAGCATAGATAAGGCTAGATCTAGAGCTTACCATTAGGCTTGCTAAGAGATTAGAGGTCTTGTTTGGTTTGAGATGTATTGCTTAATGCCTGCTTGTGTAGATTCTTTTCTGTGTGAGAACAAGTCTAGAATTGCATAGGTTTGATTGTTTCTTGCCATGAGAGTGGAAGAAACTTGTCTTAGATTTATATGTCTAGAGATTAGCTCAAAGTTTGCTTGAGATTTGTTGACCAAGTTAGATAACCACAATGATTAGTTCAGCCCATGAATCCCTCCTCAAGGCCTTCTTTGTTTATTGATTTTTAAGTCTTAGTCCTGTTGCTTGCTTGCTGTTTGATTCGTATTTGCATTGCTCTGTTTTTATTGTGTTGCTCTGTTTCCCGGATTTATCCAGCTCGACCCTGTACTCGACCTACACTCGGTCGAGTGCTTGCTCGAGTTCATCCCCAGAACTCTTGTTTATGATTTGTGATTGTTCTGTTTCATTCCTATTTGCATTTCTGTTTCATCTACTCATTGTCCTGTTCATTATTGTCTTGCATTAGTTCATCATAGTAGTTGTTCTAGCTTCATATAGTCATAATCATTCTGTTCCATTCACATTTAGTTCTTAGTTCTTGTAGTTTTACTTTCTGCATCTTTACATTTTCATCTTAGGATTGTTAGTGACAAACAATCTTTGCATTTGGCTTGACTTAGATTCATATACATATTTTAATTGTTCACAAACACTCATTTAGGATTGATACCTCTTATACTGCAACAGCATAAGGGGAATTGAAACACCCATCCATCTATCCATTCATATCTCACCATTGCATACATTCATCATCATTCATTCATCACCCACACCAAAAAGATCTTGTTTCAATTTGGCGCCGTTGCCCATTTGAGTGTGTTTTTGTGACATTTAGGATCCATATTAGTCTAAGATTAAGTTTGTATAACCACTTGTTTACTACTGCTCTTGTTTCTTCTCCTGCTTGTCTGTGATTGAGTTTCAGGTGCCAGCTCGACCCTCAACTCGACCACCACTCGACTGAGTCGTAATCGAGCACCTGATCGAGTCAGACGTCGGATCTAAATAGACAGCACTTCCCAGTCGACTCGACCATCAACTCGAGCCTGTGCTCGACCGAGTGTCTGTTCGAGTTAGTAACCATGTTTCAAGGCAGTGAGTTCTATTATGCACCCATGCACCAGCAACAAGGTTTCCAGACTCAATGGTGTCACCCTCCAGCGTTTCAGACCTACCAAGCCCAAGAACCTGACTTAAGCACTATGATGCAACAATTGTTGCTTGGGCAAGCCAATAAGCAGATTGAGGAGGCAAGGCAGTTTGAAGAGCTGACCCACAAATTGAACTCTTAATCTCATGACCTGAGTAACCAGCTTGAAAGTCTGACCTCTTCATTCTAGTACATGGAGAGCTCCATTGCTTCTACTTCAGCTCCTAAGCCACACCAACTTCTTGAACAAGCCATTCAAAACCCAAGGGAGATCACTGTTAAAGCAATCCATCTCCATGAGGAATATATCACTGAGGACAGTGAGGTTCAATTATGGGAGGATTTGTTACTTATGGAAGCCCAGAGTGAAGGTTTTTCAAAGCAGACTGAAGCAGGGAAACCACTCGACCAGGTGCTCGAGCTAGCACTCGACCGAGTGCATGATCGAGTTGAAGACACAAAAGCTGTCAAGCCTGCTAAGTACATTCCTCCAGCTTATAAACCACCTATGCCATTCCCTGGGCGTTTCAAGGCACAAAAGCTAAAGGAACTAAGGGAAATTATTGAGAAAAAAGAAATGATGGCTTTGCAACAAGAAGAAGTGAAGGCTTTTAAAGAAGGGGTTTTCATTGAGAAGAAAGAGGAAGTGATGGCTTTGAAGGAAGAAGTAGTCATTGAAAAGAAGGAAGTAATGGCCATACAACAAGAGGTTGTCCTTGAGAAGAAGGAGGAAGTGATGGCCTTGCAACAAGAGGAAGTGAAAGTCTTGAAGGAAGTAATGGCTATACAAGAGATTACCATTGCCTACAAGGAAGAGGAGAGAGGGCCTGACTTGAACAAATTTGTTCAAAATCCTTCCTACAAGGACATGCTGCTTGAATTATCCAAGATGAAAGCTCAGGAACAAGACATGAAGGATCTAAAAGAGATTGGGGAAGCTGTTATACCAACCAAACTTGAAGACCCAGGATCATTTAATCTTCCTTGTTCCATTAGTTACATGCACTTCAACAAATGTTTGTGTGGTCTAGGAGCTTCAGTGAGTTTAATGCCATACTCAATGGCTGAAAAGTTGTGGTATGAACATTTTAAGCCTTGCAATCTCTATATTGGCATGGCAGATGGATCCAAGAGGGATGTGCTTGGGATAATTGAAAACTTTCCAGTCAAAATAGGGAAGGCAAGAATCCCAACTGACTTTGTGATCATGAATATGGACCAAGAGCCAGAAGACCCTCTCATCTTGGGGAGACCATTCTTAGCCACAGTTGGGGCTGTAATAGATGTTAAGATGGGAACCATCAAGCTTCACCTTGCTAAGGACTTCACTCTGAAGTTTGACATCAAGAATACTACTCATCAGCCTACTATTGAAGGTCAGCACTTTATGATAGGAAGAAAGGCTAGTTGTGAAGTTTTTGAGGAAGGAGGGAATCCTGGGATTCAAAATTCAGCCCAAGACAGGACTATCCAGAAGCTCAAGGGTTCAGTTCAAAGGTTGGCTTGTCTAGTGATGAATTTTCAAGAGAAATTCAACAAGAGGTTTTTGAAGGAGGTAAGACCAAGACTCAAGTTCAAGAAGAAACATGGTTCAAGTGCTAAGGAAGTAGTGATCAAGAAGGAACACAAAGGTTATCAACTAGAACCAGGGGGGATTTCATCACCTCCTTGGTCTCTAACTCAAGCCTGAAAAAGGCATCAAAGTCAAGCTTAGTGACTCTAAACAAGCTCACTAGGGAGGAATTCCCTAAGGTATCTCTGTATATATTGCATAGGATTTTGGTATTTTGACTTTTGTTTTGGTGTTTTCATGGTCAGGGAAGCAAGGGAGTCTAAACAGAAGAGGAGAGGGACACACGCGGTCCAGCTCGACCCCCCCCCCCACTCAGACATGCACTCGACCGAGTCACGGTCGATCGCCATCGTCGAGCTGCCCCAAACTCCATCTCCAAGTCACCAACAAGACCCCAACTACTCCTATGACAGCATGCAGATGGATGTGGACAACTTCTTCCACAATTAAGGTACCACCATCACCTTCACTTGTAAATATCATTGCATTTCATATTTTTTTTTAGTTTTCTTAGTCTTGAATCCTCAATCAAATTTCTTTCACACAAGAGACTGTGTGATTTAAGTTTGGGGGAGGGTTTGAGATAGCATTTGACATTGTGTTTGGTGTTCTTATTTCAAATTTTTAGCATCTTCATATTAGTATTTGCATAAGCATCTAAAAAAAGAGTGTTCATGTAGTTTGCATTGCATATTAGGATCTTGTTTAGCATGTTTCATTTAGGATTGTATAATATTTGCATTAGGGATCTATGATGAGTATTTTCTTGTTAGCTTGTTTATTCACTAGACTAGGATCAATGCCCAAGTTAATAGTACTTTGATGCTAGTTGAGTGGTTAGAAGCATAAGATTACACCAAGCCTTGAATTCCTAAATTGCATTTGGTCTAAATTGAAGCATGTTGTGATTTGATGCCATTTCCTATTTAAAAGAACCTAATATTGATTTTTAATTATCAATTTGTGCATTGCTTTAAACTCATGGATACCATATACATATTTGGATCATCTTTTTCCTTTTACCACTCTTGTTGATCCAAGTAGCTGATTTCCTCATTAAGAATCAGTTTCCCTACCCTTAACCTATCCTTCTTTCAAGCCAAATTTATTCTTGAGTGTGTAAGGCCTATTTTGGGATTGAGCTTGGTAGAAAGTGTTAGGTTTGAACTGACAAGAGTAAGACCTTGTGTAGTTCTAGTTTGCATTTTTCAAACTAGATAGGACTAGGTGGTTCACTTGTTGGGTTTGGGACTTGGCTGTTTTGAAAAGAAAAGAGGAAAAAGAAAAACAAAAAGGGTAGAGTCTTTAAAGAGGAGAATGTGTTTAAGCAAAGTCTAGTGAAAGGATGGGAAGTAAAGATTATTGAAATTGGTTCTAGTTAAAGAAAAGAAAGAAAGAAAAAAAGAAAAGTCTAGCAAAAAGCTTGTATGTCTTAAGAATAAGAAGAAAAGAGAACCATAGCAAACAAGTGAGAATCCCCCATCCCACTAGAAAGATCAAATAAGAAACCTCTCCTAAGACTTGAAAACCAAAAGAGAAAAGGGTGAAAGAGAAAAGAAGAAGTTAAAGGGTAGCACTAGGATCATTTGGGTTTAGATTGATAGGATAAACACTTTGGGTGCCTTTAGGTAGACAAGGTTTTATTCTTGTATGTGTCTAGGTGTTCTTACCTTTAACATTCTTCTAAAGCTCAATCCATTTTTTATGAGAGAACCTTGATATTGACAAGCCCCACTCTAAGAGACCATCATTGTCTCAAAACCCTTTATTACCAAGCCAAATGAGTTTAAGCTTTGCATAGAATTGATTCATGTTCTTGATTAATGAATGTTAAAGGAAATAGTTGATTTGAATGCATGTGGATAACTAAGGCTCAAATCAATAAAGGTTGTGATATGCTTGTCTAAAATCTTTAAGTACAGCTCATTCACCTTGCATCATAGTACTAGTAACTTGGACATTGATTCTAGATGGTCTATTTGCAAGCTTTAGGAGCTGAGATCCCACTTTCAAACCTCACTTACCTTCTTATGTCTTGCTTATTTGCTTGAGGGCAAGCAAAGACTAAGTTTGGGGGTGTTGATGTTCATATATTTTACCATGTTTTCCCTTAGTTTATTCACATCTTTTGCTATCCATTTAGGCCATTATTGTGTAGCTTTAGCACTAATCATGCATTAGAGTTTAGTTGCATTGCATTTGCATCTTTTCATGCATAATTAGGTGATTTTGGAGCTTAAGGAGCATGGAAGCGATGCTGAGGAGAAGTGAGCCAATCATGAAGGGAAAGCAAGAGAGTTAAGGCTGAAGATCCAAGGTCCAGAGTCCAACTCGACCGCACACTCGACCAGACACTCGACCGTGTGCTGAGGAGGACTCGACCGAGTGGAGAATACACGAGAGAAGCCAGCTCGACCTGCCACTCGACCGAGCACAGGTCGATTTGACCGAGCCGTTGACTATTTTGTCTTTTAGTATTTTTAGGGCTTCCACCCCCTCTCCTATATAAGGCCTTGCACCTGCAGCCACCAAAACAGTCCAGCTTTTAGATATTCTCTAAATCTAGTTTTTACCCTTTTGGGAATTCTTCTTTTTGCACTTTTTATTTTCCTTAGATTTTGTACTTGTTTGAGAGAGAAAAGACTAGATTCTTGTATTTTGTTGGTTTCATAACTTTCAAGATATAAAGATTTCGAGTTTTATTTCTTCATCAATATTGTAGATCTCTGTGTTATCTTTCATTTGATGCAAGTTTCAATATTTTCTGGGTTTATGATTTTTGTGTTAATCATGTGTTCTTGTGAGTAGTTCTTTAGGATCTTGAGGATGGGTTAGGCTGGATTGATCTTGTGGTTTGTGTGATTTGGTCGAGCTTGATTGTTGTAGATCTCTTCTAGGCTAGATGATCTTAATGCTGATCCTGAACTGAGAGGTTAGGGTTTGATTTCAAGCATCTTAGCATCACACCAATGTTTAAGGAGCATAGATAAGGCTAGATCTAGAGCTTACCATTAGGCTTGCTAAGAGATTAGAGGTCTTGTTTGGTTTGAGATGTATTGCTTAATGCCTGCTTGTGTAGATTCTTTACTGTGTGAGAACAAGTCTAGAATTGCATAGGTTTGATTGTTTCTTGCCATGAGAGTGGAAGAAACTTGTCTTAGATTTATATGTCTAGAGATTAGCTCAAAGATTGCTTGAGATTTGTTGACCAAGTTAGATAACCACAATGATTAGTTCAGCCCATGAATCCCTCCTCAAGGCCTTCTTTGTTTATTGATTTTTAAGTCTTATTCCTGTTGCTTGCTTGCTGTTTGATTCGTATTTGCATTGCTCTGTTTTTATTGTGTTGCTCTGTTTCCCGGATTTATCCAGCTCGACCCTGTACTCGACCTACACTCGGTCGAGTGCTTGCTCGAGTTCATCCCCAGAACTCTTGTTTATGATTTGTGATTGTTCTGTTTCATTCCTATTTGCATTTCTGTTTCATCTACTCATTGTCCTGTTCATTATTGTCTTGCATTAGTTCATCATAGTAGTTTCTATTTCTGTTCTAGCTTCATATAGTCATAATCATTCTGTTCCATTCACATTTAGTTCTTAGTTCTTGTAGTTTTACTTTCTGCATCTTTACATTTTCATCTTAGGATTGTTAGTGACAAACAATCTTTGCATTTGGCTTAACTTAGATTCATATACATATCTTAATTGTTCACAAACACTCATTTAGGATTGATACCTCTTATACTGCAACAGCATAAGGGGAATTGAAACACCCATCCATCTATCCATTCATATCTCATCATTGCATACATTCATCATCATTCATTCATCACCCACACAACAAATCTTGTTTCAATAATTAATTTTTCTGATAAAATCTTTTAATGAGCAAAATTACTTTCTGCAAAGAGATTTGATTTAGTGATTTTGTGAACAATTTAAATTTGTTTTTAAAGCTGATTTATTACCTAGAATTTTGCAAAGAGATTTGAATTTTCTGGTTTTAAATTTAGATAATATTTGCAGTGAGAACTGATTTATTTTACAAAAGAGTTTAGAGTTCTAGATCTGAATTTTAATTTCTTGAACCCTATTAATTTATTAATTTAATATTCTGTAATTTCCTGAGAAATTTTCTAGGCCTAGCTCTTTGATCCTTTGAATTTACAACACTTTTAATTCTGTTTTTGCATTATTTTTAATTTAAAATTTTGATTTAGCATAATTAAAAGATTAATAAGTCTATTGTGTGATCTAGAGTCTCTGTGGATTCGACCCCTAGAGTATTACAACTGCAAGGCTGTTATTACCATTAGGGCATTACAATTTGAGCATATCATTTAGTTTGGGGTTAAAAATTGATTAGATTTGAAACATTTGTTTGCCTTTGAAAAAAAAAAGTGATTTTATGTAAAGTATACATGTAAATGGTTTTAAATATTAGTTTCATGTGAATATAATTGTTTAAATTTTGGTTGTATAGTTTAGAAGTGATGGATTTTAGTTTTAGGGTATACTTTAGTAATTAGATTTTTGGTGTAAATTTGGATTTTAGATTTTGTGTTTAAAATTTAGGTTTTTTGAAGATTGGATATACTGAATATTTTTTTTGAAAAATAAAACGGCCACTGAAATTTGGGTGTTTTTTTGTAGATATTTAAGCAACGATTAAGTTATGTGACATTTTCGTGACTATAAATAGCCACGATTTAACAAACATAATTTATAAATTTGTTTAGTCACGAAATTGCCACAAATAAAATTTGTGGCTATAGTTAGTGACGAAATTGTCACAGATAAAATTCTTAGCTAAAATTAGTCACGAAAAAACACAAAAAGCTACGAAACAGTCATGTTATTTGTTAATGACTAATATTAGTGACTAATATTAGTAGCTATACGAATTTTTTTTTCTAGTGGAGAATGACGAATCTAAAACAAAAGAACGAAAACAATCTACACAGCAAAACCCAACATGTCCTCAAACCTGGATCTTCATTCCCACATCAGAAATCCCTCAAGAAAGGCACCAAAAACCCACAAACCTTACTGAAAACATTTCTCTCCTTTATCCACACTCAAAAACGACAAAGTGAGGCTAGTGGGTCTGCGGGACGGGTTGTCACATGACTAAAGAAAGAGAAGATGGCGTCGACTTTGGCTTAAATACTCGGCCCCTTGTTTTCCATCGAGTAAACCGCAACAAGCCAGAGAAATAGAGTCACCCCGAACAGATCATTTAGTTTTCTTATATATATATATATATATATATATATATATATATATATATATATACTAGGTACTAACCCGCGGAGAACCGCGGGTTGAACATTTTTTTAATAAAAAATTGCAATAATTTATTTTATTATTAGGTTATTTATAATAGTTTGTGATTAAAAATTTGGTTTGCTTATATTATAATTTTTATATTTTAAAAATGTTTATTGAAAACCTGTCAATAAAATATTTGTATGTAATGAATAAAATTGTTTAAACCTTTGTCAACTAAACACAATCCTTACTAACATGCAAAAAAGAGAAACTAAATATAGCTAATAAAAGTTTTAAAAAGTCTCTTTGAAAACAACATTCATTGTTTTTTCTGTGGCTTTCTCTTTTTGTCTGTAATAATTTTTACTTGTGGTAAAAATTTTTTTTGATAAAATTTGTAGTTGTATATTTTATTCGATTTAGTTTTTATCTGTTAATTTTTTTAAGTATGTATTAGTTTTTATTCTAATAGATTTTTTTTACTTTTCTACAATTTATTTTAAATAATATGAAAAACTTAATAGATTTTCCATCTATTACTCAAAATAATATGAAAAACTTAATAGATTTTTTTTACTTTTCTACAATTTATTCTATTTAATGTATCCCTAATTTTCATTTTTTAGTTAATTATATTTATTTAATTAATTTATTAATCTTAATTAAGTTTTTTTAATGGCAATTGAATGTAATTTTTTACACATTTAAGGTTAGTTTCATATTTGTACTTCCCAATTAATATAGTAGGATATATATATATATATATATATATATGTTGATATACACATTTTATTTCTACAGTTGATATATATATATATAGTATACTAAATATGGGTGAAAAATAAATATTTATATTTTTATATCTTTATATACTAAATGAGTTATGGATGCTCGTCAAGTTCAATTTTTTTATGTTTGTCATTTTCAGTATATGACACATATTTCTGCTTATGTAATAAGTTGTTTACTAGAGTTTTGTATTGACTTTGTATCTGTTGTAAAACCAAATTGATTAATGAAAGATATTGGAAGGAAAAAAAAAAGTAAATGTATTGAAAATTTAATTAAATTTTTAAAAATATATTATTTTGCAAAAAAAGCCATTTATTAATTGCAAGTCTAAAACGAAATAATCAAATAATGTATCCGGTTGACAAATAAAATCACTAGTTTCATATGGTTTTGACCATCATTAAAAAAAATGGAGAGTGGGTTTTTTTCTGGTAATTCTAACCGAATCTGATAACAAACCGTACTACACCATCCTTACGTGAATCAAAATTAAACAAATACTGTTTATTTCTTGTCATATCTTTTGTGAATCACGGTTGACTTTGACCATAATTCCTTTTGAAATCGAGATATTATGTCTAAAGTCTTTATATTAACATGAATACTAAAAACCCTTATACAGTATGCATCTCCATCAAAGCTAGACATTGGGCTTGGGCTAGTTAGTTAGCTAAGGGTTTGGGAGGTACATCAAAAAAATTGGCATGTTGCATCAGTTAATATGTGTCACATAAATAAATGATTTAAATTTGAATTACTTTTTATGAATGATACCAAAAATAAAATTTAACATCAATTTAAATAACTGATGCTATCAGTAATCTTATTTACATCAATTCAGTATAATTGATATAAATTTCTATTAATTTGCATCACTTTTAAAATATTGATACAAAATATAATTTTACATCACTTAAACAATCGATATAATTTATAATTTATATTAACATTACTTAAAGAAATTGATACAAATTTACATCAATAAAAAGTGATGCTAATTATATGATTTCACATCAATTGTTAAAACTGATATACCTATTTATTTGTTGTATATCGATTAGACGAAACTGATGTTATTTTCTCTTAATTTGTATCAGTTAAGAAATTTGACGCTAATATATTCAAACTAGTTTTTAATAAACGTATATGTATATATATATTTCAATTTGACATACATAAAACGTATATATTTTTTAATTTATTAGTTTTTAATCATTTTCAGATTTAATTCTTTTAACTCTATTTAAATATCTAGATACTTTAATTTTGAAATTACAAAATATAATATAGTAGAAATAATATATATTATATAGTATATAAGTATTTTTTTCCATTTTGCAGTATGTATATCTAACTCGGGACTTGTCATATGGTCATACTGTATATCTAAAAGTAATATGCCGGCACAATTACAAAGCACATGAAAGTGTAGAAGCTTCCATTTTAAACAGGTCGAGGAGTCTCCAACATGAACTGTTTCGCGTTTTATGCATGCAAGCTTTTTAAATTAAACATAGAGAACCTAGAACAAGATAAGCAATTAAGCATGTGAAAGGCGGAGACTAATAAGAAACTTATATATACCAAATCATGTGAATTTGAAGACAAAGAGTAAGAGAGGCATATAGGTAGAGGTTGGGTTAAAGACAGGTACCACCACTTGGGGCTACAACTTGAATGGATCACTTTTTCGGCCGATAAATTGGGGAGTGGAACATTGACTACTGTGCATCTGCTCTACCAAATTAATTTGTTGATTAGTCATAACGTGGTGGTCCATTTTTAATGAGTTATTGTTTGTTTTTAAGAGCTGCTAAGTAAAGTCTTTTGATTACTTATGTTTGAGGGGAACCAATGCGGTCGTTGATTGCGAAAAGTACTAGTCCCTATACGAAATAGGTGTAGTTTAAGCGGTTGATCATATCCATACTCCCTCTGTTTCACAAAGACTGTCATTTTACAGAATTTTCCTTGTTTCACAAAGACTGTCACTTTACAATTCCAATGTGTTTTTTACATTAAATTTTCTAATTTACCCTTTATCCCAAAGCTCACTTTCATTGAATTTAAACCATTAGTCACTTATTAAAAAGGGGCAAACATGTATAATTCTATATTTTCTTAATTTGTGTGCATTATGTCAAAATGATACTCTTAATGAAACGGAGGGAGTAATTTTTTTTGAAGAGATACATATGTCAAATATATATGCAATATATATACTGAATCACAAATTTGACGACATAAGCAAATAATTTTCATAATTTGGTTTTCGGTCCAAATTCTTTATATATAGGTTGCGAACGTAAATGAAACTAGCTACTTTATTAGAAAATAGTGCTAAAATTCATTTATTAAAAAGAAACTAGTTTATATCATGGAGAAAACCTTTAATGTGAATTAAATTCGGTATGTTGTATGTACTTAGGGCATCTCCAATAGCTCTCCTCATTTTGAAGGGAGCAAATCCTCAAAATGAAGATTTGAAGGTTGTTTGCTCCAACAATCAATCCTCAAAAAAATCCTTAAAAACTAATTAATTTGGAATATAGTCCTTAATATTTACAAAATTCATTAATATATGTAATATATGTAATATATGTGTTCAAGTATTTTGGTACAACTTGCATACATTCAAGTTGTAATATATGTGTTCAAGTATTTTGGTACCTAATTACTAGTATTTTGGTACAACTTGTAATATATGTAATATATGTGTTCAAGTAATTTATATGTATTTTGCTTTAATTTGTGTTAAGTTTGTTTAATGTATTTTTATTTTGTGAGAATCTTGTTTAATGTATCTGTTTTGTAACTTTGTTTTAATATTATATTTTATTTTGTAAACTTTTTTTTTATATATTAAAAATTATTTTTTGTTTATTAAATTTATTTTAGTGTGCTTAAGTTTATTAATTAAATTTTATACAATAAATTATGAAAGACATAAATATAGGGACTAAACTGAAAATAAAAAGTAGTTTTGAGGTTTTGAATAGTGAAACCTCAAATTTAAGGTTTCACTATTCAAAACCTCAAAATTTGAAGATTTGAAGACTTGTTAGGTTGTCAAAAACCTCAAAATTTGAGGGGATAAGGGCTTGTTGGAGATGCCTTTAGGCTTCTTACTCGTTTGCATTATTTTTGATGCAAGAGGTGCGTGTAACCGCACTCATTATGAATAAAGATCAAGTTTTTTTTTTTTTTTTTGCTCTTTCGTCGTGGAGTTTGATATAACCACGAATAAAGATCAAGTTTAGAAGAAGAAATTGCCACAATAGTTTTAAACTCTGATGTTTTTTTTTTTTTTTGACAAAAGTTTTAAACTCTG
The DNA here is from genome assembly GCF_030686135.1 of Camelina sativa. Classification (NCBI taxonomy): domain Eukaryota; kingdom Viridiplantae; phylum Streptophyta; class Magnoliopsida; order Brassicales; family Brassicaceae; genus Camelina; species Camelina sativa. The sequence continues at coordinate 22,582,696 of NC_141894.1, read as the reverse complement.
ATGTTTATTCATTCAATATCACATTATTTTTTCTCGAAAACTTTGGAATATGGAGTGGTTGAAAAAGAAAATTTCTCTTAGTCACAACCACTACATTATTTCTATAGTAATATAGAAACCTAAAGCCTTATTTTTCGTTACTCCTTTATTTGGTGTCCCGTATGTATGTGTGTCTTATATAGTTACCTCTAAATTTTTTTTTTTTAATAATCAAAACTACTTAACACTTTTCGATTAATCGAGGAGACCAAAACACATTTAAATTGTTATTTTAGATATTATTTTCTGTAAATATAATGTATATTTATTTATGTATGCACATGCAACCATGAATTCGTTTAGTCAAAAATATGAGCCATAAATTGCGCAAACACACACAGACACATATAATATATATTTATATACGTAGGCTCCAAATTCACAGAACATCAGACACACACACACACACACAATGGATTGGTTCTCATGGCTGTCTAAAACCGATCTTGACCCGACCCTAAGCTACGAGTACGGACTCATCTTCGCCCAAAAGAAGCTCCAGCGTGAAGACATCGCTCTCTTCAACCACAACTATCTCCGCCGACTTGGCATTAATGTAGCCAAACACCGCCTAGAGATTCTGAAACTCTCAAAAAAAGAGACACAAGAACTCGGTTCCAATCACCATCGTCCCGCCTCGGCCAAACTCATATCTCTCGTCATCAAGGCGACCAAAAGCATCGGCGATCGCTTAAACAAGTGGCTTTTTCTCGAAGGAACCGCCGTGGTTAAACCGTTGAAAGAGAAGCAGTCCTCACCGCCAGCCTACCGCACCGGAGCGTTTGTGACTGGTAGGTCAAGATAATGCACCTAATCATTACAACCAAACTAATTTTTTTTTTCCAACAAAACTGCATTTATGATTGAAGCAAGAAAAGTCTAAATTCTGTAGATTCATAATTGGTGTATATAGGTAGGAGAAACTAGTAAAGTGATAAAATCTTTCAAGTTATGTAATAATTAGGGTTTAATAGTTGAGGTGGTATTAGTTAAAACTTCTTTTTATTATGTTGAGAAAATTAGTTAACAACTTTCAGGTAACAGCAATAAAGTCAATGCTGAAAAAGCTGAGGTACACATGGAGAGATTACCTGTGATCAAAAGGAAAAGGATCGCAAAATCTGGACCGTTAGATCTGAAACATGGAATGCAAGAGAAAACGACGTTAGTAAGCAACCGAAGCATGAACCTATCAGGACCGTTGGACCGAAGCGTCCAAGAAAGACTCATATTAGCTTATAGAAGCCCTGTTGTGGCAGGACAGTTGGATGGAAACTTAAGCGAACGGCTAAGATTATCAGGGCCGTTGAAGGGAAGACCACCTAGCCCAAGTGTGTATGTGGAGTACAATAAAAGATACGATGATACACAATGAGATGCTATGTTTCATAACTTGAAGCCAACGTAGATCCCAGAGTATAAAATTATGTTTTTGTTTCATTTTGGAAAACGGATGTAGCTACTTATATGTAACTAGGGAGGAAAATCGGTAATTTCATACCTCAGCTAGAGAGGTATGTTTGATTCCTACACCATGTTTAATATTGTGCAAATCTATACATTAAATTCAATAAAATTCAAATTCGCTACTCCAGCTTATTAAAATGTGTTATTACATACATAAGCCGTGACAGATGTTAACCAACTGTCAACGACTGCTTACGTGGACGCCACGTATGAAATGACGTCGTTATGAAAAATAAAAAAAAATAACTTTTTTGGTTAAAAAATATCTCTTTGGGGTTCTCTTTTCTTCCTCATTTTTGCCCGATTTGGGGATTGAACCGAAAAACACTAAAAAAATTTAAAAATCCCCAAATCAATTAAACAAAGAAAAGCAACTTCAACTCGGCGAGTGACGTCATTTCAAGTCTCTCTCTCTCTCTCTCTCTCTCTCTCTCTCTCTCTCTCTCTCTCTCTCTCTCTCTCTCTCTCTCTCTCTCTCTCTCTCTCTCTCTCTCTCTCTCAATTTTTGCAATTTCAATGGCTTCCTTCACAACATATTCTTCTTCGCGTCGTGTGGCGATTGTCAAAGCTGCGACGGTGGATTCGGATTACTCTTTGAAACGAGGTAATGGTAATGAGCAGAGAGAGACGATTATGCTTCCTGGTTGCGATTACAATCATTGGCTTATTGTAATGGAGTTTCCCAAGAAGCTTTTACAAATCGGAAAAGAAGGAGGAAGAAAAGAGAAGTAAGAAAATGGGTTATCCGTAATTATTTTTACACCATCCTTATCCGTAATTGAATCAAATGGGTTTCTGCTTTTTTCTTTTTTTTTTTTCAATTGAATCAAATGGGTTTCGTAAAGTTTCAATTTTTCTGTTTTTTTTGTGAAGATTAAAGTTTCGATCTTTGATTTTGGGGTTTTGTTGTGAATTATTAGAATTTCTTTAATGGTTTACATGGAGGAGCAATAGCGTCAATTGCAGAGAGAGTATCTATGGCTTGAGTGAAAACTGTTGTCTCTGAAGATAAACATCTCTTCCTTGGTGAATTGAGTATGTCTTATCTCTCTTATGCTCCTATCTCGGTAAACCATGCATTCTTTTAAGATTTTTGGATCTTCGAAGAGAAGAAGCTTAATTTGTGTGAGAGATTTTGCAGTCTGAATTGTGATAAGCCTATGCAAGTCTATATCAGGAAGAAGAACAGAGGATGTGTAGCACGTGCGGACGAAGAGGGAGACACGTGCGAGTGAATTGTTTTGTTGTATATAAACTTGAGTTGTAAATAGTTTTTGGGTATGTTGTTTGTTGGAGTAAACGAGACGTATGTGTCTTCGTGGGAAGAGGAATATGATCTAGCTGCGTCTAGAGTTCCTTTGAGAGTTTGTTACGATACAGTTACAGAGAGTTGTATCATTCATTCTTGAGAGTTAATAAAAAGAGAGTCTTTTTCTTAACAAATGGTGCGTTTGTGATCGAGATCGAAGCCATCGCGGGAAATTAGGGTTCGAAATTGGGGATTTTTGAGAAGAGTCGAAGAATTGAGCGATGTTGAGGGTTACATCTTTGAGGTTATCACCGGTACGAGAGCTTTCGGAGGAGGAACAATACAACGCATCGTTAGCAGACATCTATGATCAATTGGGCGAGGTGCGAAGTTTTGGAGGCAAAATGAAGGATCAGATTGAGACGATGAATTCTCAGATGGGGTCGAAGATCGAATCTTTGGGAAACGAATTGAGGATTCGCGATCAGAAATTGGAAGATTTGGGAAGGAAGTTAGATCTCCTCTTGAATTCTTTACCTGGAATTGAGATGGTTCGTGAAGTGGGTGGCTCAAGTCAATCGGGTCCATCGCGAGTTCAAGAAAACAACAACCAGGTACGTATCTCACCCTTGGAACCATGCCGTAGCAATATTAGGCCGGGGTTACGTGAGAATTTGGTAAAGAATGTTGAAATGGCTGTATTTGATGGAGCGGGAGTATATGGTTGGGTAGCTCGAGTGGAACGGTTCTTTCGCTTGGGAGGCTATAACGACGAAGAGAAGTTAGCGTTGGTATCAGTTAGTCTTAGCGGTGAAGCCCTGAGCTGGTATAACTGAGTGGTAAACACAAGGCAGTTCGACAGTTGGACACAGTTCAAGTCAGCCTTGATGCTACGCTTTGGGAACTTGAAGATAAGAGGTCCAAGCCAGAGCCTCTTTTGTATACAACAAACGGGTTCTATAGCAGACTATATTCAACGGTTTGAGGATTTATCCTCCCAAGTATCAAGCCTTGATGAACAGAAATTAGAAGGCATATTCCTTAATGGATTGACGCAAGAGATGCAGGAACTGGTGCATATGCAAAAGCCTCGCAACCTTCCGGAAATGGTGGCTGAAGCTAGAGCGATGGAGACAAGCATTATGCGGAGAGTGGTTAAGAAGGAGCTATTATTGGCCAATAAGGAGAATAATCAAGATTATTGAGGGAACTCTCAGTACAATAATAACTCGTGGAAGATGAAGACTATTGCCACTGATACGGTTCAGGCATTGGAAAAGCCTTTGACAAGAACTGATCAACGACCAAGAAAACACAACACCAATGCGGAGTTAGATGAGAAAAGAAGAAAAGGGCTTTGCTTTAAATGTGATGGGCCTTGGTCGAAGGATCACAAATGTCCAAACAGGGAGTTGAGGATAATGACGGTGTTCAATGGATTTGAAGTAGAAGTTCTAGATGAGAATCGTGAGGAAGAAGTGTGTGCAGGACCAATGGGCGAATGCATGTCGTTATCTTTTCAATCCTTTAGAGGGATATCTGGACCCTCAACTACGAAGGTGAGAGGATCGGTAGGCAAGGACAGTATTGTGATTATGTTAGACAGCAGTGCAACGCATAACTACATATCACCGGCGGCTGCAAAGAAGTTGAAGTTGAAGTGTAGAGAAGATCCTAACCTGAATGTGACCTTGGGAACGGGTATAATGGTGAATGGGATAGGAGTTTGTGAGAAAGTTACCTTCTCTGTTCAGAATCTGGAGTTTACAACAGATTTCATTGTGTTAGAGTTGGGACAGATTGATGTCATCCTAGGAGTTTATTGGCTGCGAACACTGGGAGATTGCAGAGTTAATTGGGAGATAAATGAGATGTCTTTTATCCACAATGGTCAAATGGTTTCTATAAAAGGAGAATCAGACTTGCTCATTTCAAAGATGTCTCTTAAATCTTTAACGAGTGAATACAGAATTCAGAAGAAGGGTGTAGAAGTGGCATTATACAATCATCAGTTGACTCAAACTGCTTGTGATCAACTCGACATAGGAACTCAAACCATTTTAAACTCGTTTGGTGATGTCTTTGAGGTTCCTTCCGGATTACCGCCATTAAGAGGAAGGGAAAATGCAATCATTTTATTGCCAGGGCATAATACCATCAGTGTGAGACCGTATAGATACCCACATGCACAGAAAGAGGTCATGGAGAAGATGGTCAAGGAGATGCTAGACTCGGGAATCATCAGACCTAGCCACAGTCCATTCTCAAGTCCAGTGTTGTTAGTGAGGAAGAAGGACAATAGTTGGAGATTTTGCGTTGATTACAGAGCATTAAACAGGGTAACGAAACCTGATAAGTTCCCAATCCCCATGATAGATCAGCTATTGGACGAGTTAAATGGAGCCATCGTCTTTTCAAAACTAGACCTTCGTGCATGCTACCATCAGATTAGAATGAAGGAGCAAGATATTGAGAAGACTGCTTTCAAGACACACGATGGCCAATATGAATTCTTGGTCATGCCTTTTGGGCTGACAAATGCTCCTGCAACCTTCCAGTCTCTAATGAATGAGATTTTTAGACCATACTTACGGAGATTTGTATTGGTATTCTTTGATGACATATTGGTCTACAGCAGTTCACTCATAGAACACCATGAACACTTGAAGATAGTGATGCAGATTCTGAGGGAGAGTAGACTATTCGCTAATCAAAAAAAGTGTTCTTTTACTCAGAAGCAAATTGAATATTTGGGGCATATCATATCAAGAGAAGGGGTATCTACTGATCCAGTAAAAACTCAGGCAATGACAAGATGGGTCACACCAAAGTCAGTCAAAGAGTTGAGAGGATTTTTGGGGCTCACTGGGTATTACAGGCGTTTCATCAGAGGTTATGGAATCTTGGCGAGACCTTTAACCAATCTACTGAGGAAAGATAGTTTTGAGTGGACCTCGGAGGCACAGAAGGCTTTCGAACAACTAAAACTTGCTATGTCCACGACTCCTGTTTTATCACTACCAAATTTTGAGGAAACCTTTGTAGTAGAGGCAGATGCATCAGGATTTGGATTGGGGGCAGTATTGATGCAGAACAAGAAGCCAATAGCATACTTTAGCCACGGATTGACTGATAAGGAACAATTGAAACCAGTGTACGAAAGGGAACTTATGGCTATTGTGTTATCGGTTCAGAAGTGGAAGCACTATCTTTTCGGGAGACATTTCATAGTTCATACGAATCACAAAAGCTTAAAATTTCTATTGGAGCAGAGAGAGGTAACAATGGATTATCAGAAATGGCTCATTAAGCTCTTGAACTATGACTTCGAGATATTATATAAACCTGGTGTGGAGAACAAAGCAGCCGATGGATTGTCAAGGATGGTGCAACCTCAGGGTGTATTATTATCGCAGTTGTTAATGGCCATTACGGTTCCATCAGTTCTACAACTTCAGGACATATATGAAGAGATTGACAAGGATGAGAAGATTCAGAAAGAAATACACTCATGTTTAGAGAAGAAGAATGAGAACAAGAAGTTTTCAGTGCATGAGGGCAGGTTGTGGTTTAAGAACAGATTGGTGATTCCAAAGAACTCACGGTCAATCCCTTTAATCTTGGAGGAGTGTCACAGTGGTGTGGTTGGTGGTCACTCGGGAGTTTTAAAAACGGTTAAGAGGGTGCAACAATCATTTCATTGGGATGGTCTGTTCAATGATACACAGAAGTTTGTAGCAGAGTGTGAAATATGCCAAAGACACAAGTACTCCACACTGTCTCCAGCGGGACTTTTACAACCCTTACCCATACCACAAAACGTCTGGGAAGACATCACAATGGATTTTATTGAGGGTTTACCAACGTCTCACGGGAAAAATGTCATTTTGGTCATTGTGGATAGATTGAGTAAATACGGGCACTTCTTGAGCATGAAACACCCTTTTGAAGCAGCGGATGTTGCGAAATTGTTTGTGAAGGAGGTAGTGAAGCTTCATGGTTACCCAGCTACCATCGTATCAGACAGAGGAAGCACATTTTTAAGCAAATTCTGGAAAGAGGCTTTCAAACTTTCAGGTACCAAACTTAAGTATAGCACGGCGTTTCACCCACAAACCGATGGTCAAACAGAGGTGTTGAACCGGAGTCTAGAAACATACCTGATATGTTTTGCTTCAACTCATCCAAGGACGTGGCACCAATACTTGTCTTGGGCTGAACTGTGGTACAATTCATCTTATCACACATCATTGAAAGCTACACCATTTCGTGTCTTGTATGGGAGGGATCCTCCAGCAATTGTGCGTTTTGAAGAACATTCGACTAAGATCTTGGAGTTAGAAAGAATGATGAAGGAACGTGATCTAATGTTGTCGCAGATTAAGAAGCATCTTACGCATGCACAACAGCTGATGAAAAACAATGCAGATAAGCATCGAAGAGATGTGGAGTTTGATGTGGGAACTTGGGTTTTTCTGAAGCTTCGTCCGTACAGACAACAGTCAGTAACTAAGAGAGCTTGTCAAAAACTAGCAGCCAAGTATTTCGGTCCTTATGAGATATTAGAGAGGATTGGGAAAGCAGCGTATCGTCTTAGTCTTCCGGATGGCTCAAAGATACACCCAGTGTTTCACGTATCACAGCTTAAGAAGGTACTAGGTGAGCACCATCAGGTTATTTCACTCCCTGATCTTTTCAGCGAAACAGAGGAGCTAATACTCGAGCCAGAAGAGGTACTGGAAACCCGATACAATGCAAATGGAGCGTTGGAAGCTTTAGTGCGATGGAAGGGTCTACCGGAGTGTGAGAATTCTTGGGAACTTTTCAAAGATTTGAAGAAGCAGTTTCCAGATTTAGCGCTTGAGGACAAGCTTCATTTCGAAGGGGGGGGGGTATTGATAAGCCTATGCAAGTCTATATCAGGAAGAAGAACAGAGGATGTGTAGCACGTGCGGACGAAGAGGGAGACACGTGCGAGTGAATTATTTTGTTGTATATAAACTTGAGTTGTAAATAGTTTTCGGGTATGTTGTTTGTTGGAGTAAACGAGACGTATGTGTCTTCGTGGGAAGAGGAATATGATCTAGCTGCGTCTAGAGTTCCTTTGAGAGTTTGTTACGATACAGTTACAGAGAGTTGTATCATTCATTCTTGAGAGTTAATAAAAAGAGAGTCTTTTTCTTAACAAATGGTGCGTTTGTGATCGAGATCGAAGCCATCGCGGGAAATTAGGGTTCGAAATTGGGGATTTTTGAGAAGAGTCGAAGAATTGAGCGATGTCGAGGGTTACATCTTTGGGGTTATCACCGGTACGAGAGCTTTTAGAGGAGGAACAATACAACGCATCGTTAGCAGACGCCTATGATCAATTGGGCGAGGTGCGAAGTTTTGGAGGCAAAATGAAGGATCGGATTGAGACGATGAATTCTCAGATGGGGTCGAAGATCGAATCTTTAGGAAACGAATTGAGGATTCGCGATCAGAAATTGGAAGATTTGGGAAGGAAGTTAGATCTCGTCTTGAATTCTTTACCTGGAATTGAGATGGTTCGTGAAGTGGGTGGCTCAAGTCAATCGGGTCCATCGCGAGTTCAAGAAAACAACAACCAGGTACGTATCTCACCCTTGGAACCATGCCGAAGCAATATTAGGCCGGGGTTACGTGAGAATTTGGTAAAGAATGTTGAAATGGCTGTATTTGATGGAGCGGGAGTATATGGTTGGGTAGCTCGAGTGGAACGGTTCTTTCGCTTGGGAGGCTATAACGACGAAGAGAAGTTAGCGTTGGTATCAGTTAGTCTTAGCGGTGAAGCCCTGAGCTGGTATAACTGGGTGGTAAACACAAGGCAGTTCGACAGTTGGACACAGTTCAAGTCAGCCTTGATGCTACGCTTTGGGAACTTGAAGATAAGAGGTCCAAGCCAGAGCCTCTTTTGTATACAACAAACGGGTTCTATAGCAGACTATATTCAACGGTTTGAGGATTTATCCTCCCAAGTATCAGGCCTTGATGAACAGAAATTAGAAGGCATATTCCTTAATGGATTGACCCAAGAGATGCAGGAACTGGTGCATATTCAAAAGCCTCGCAACCTTCCGGAAATGGTGGCTGAAGCTAGAGCGATGGAGACAAGCATTATGCGGAGAGTGGTTAAGAAGGAGCTATTATTGGCCAATAAGGAAAATAATCAAGATTATAGAGGGAACTCTCAGTACAATAATAACTCGTGGAAGATGAAGACTATTGCAACTGATACGGTTCAGGCATTGGAAAAGCCTTTGACAAGAACTGATCAACGACCAAGAAAACACAACACCAATGCGGAGTTAGATGAGAAAAGAAGAAAAGGGCTTTGCTTTAAATGTGATGGGCCTTGGTCGAAGGATCACAAATGTCTAAACAGGGAGTTGAGGATAATGACGGTGTTCAATGGATTTGAAGTAGAAGTTCTAGATGAGAATCGTGAGGAAGAAGTGTGTGCAGAACTAATGGGCGAATGCATGTCGTTATCTTTTCAATCCTTTAGAGGGATATCTGGACCCTCAACTACGAAGGTGAGAGGATCGGTAGGCAAGGACAGTATTGTGATTATGTTAGACAGCGGTGCAATGCATAACTACATATCACCGACGGCTGCAAAGAAATTGAAGTTGAAGTGTAGAGAAGATCCTAACCTGAATGTGACCTTGGGAACGGGTATAATGGTGAATGGGATAGGAGTTTGTGAGAAAGTTACCTTCTCTGTTCAGAATCTGGAGTTTACAACAGATTTCATTGTGTTAGAGTTGGGACAGATTGATGTCATCCTAGGAGTTTATTGGCTGCGAACACTGGGAGATTGCAGAGTTAATTGGGAGAGAAATGAGATGTCTTTTATCCACAATGGTCAAATGGTTTCTATAAAAGGAGAATCAGACTTTCTCATTTCAAAGATGTCTCTTAAATCTTTAACGAGTGAATACAGAATTCAGAAGAAGGGTGTAGAAGTGGCATTATACAATCATCAGTTGACTCAAACTGCTTGTGATCAACTCGACATAGGAACTCAAACCATTTTAAACTCGTTTGGTGATGTCTTTGAGGTTCCTTCCGGATTACCGCCATTAAGAGGAAGGGAACATGCAATCATTTTATTGCCAGGGCATAATACCATCAGTGTGAGACCGTATAGATACCCACATGCACAGAAAGAGGTCATGGAGAAGATGGTCAAGGAGATGCTAGACTCGGGAATCATCAGACCTAGCCACAGTCCATTCTCAAGTCCAGTGTTGTTAGTGAGGAAGAAGGACAATAGTTGGAGATTTTGCGTTGATTACAGAGCATTAAACAGGGTAACGAAACCTGATAAGTTCCCAATCCCCATGATAGATCAGCTATTGGACGAGTTAAATGGAGCCATCGTCTTTTCAAAACTATACCTTCGTGCAGGCTACCATCAGATTAGAATGAAGGAGCAAGATATTGAGAAGACTGCTTTCAGGACACACGATGGCCAATATGAATTCTTGGTCATGCCCTTTGGGCTGACAAATGCTCCCGCAACCTTCCAGTCTCTAATGAATGAGATTTTTAGACCATACTTACGGAGATTTGTATTGGTATTCTTTGATGACATATTGGTCTACAGCAGTTCACTCGTAGAACACCATGAACACTTGAAGATAGTGATGCAGATTCTGAGGGAGAGTAGACTATTCGCTAATCAAAAAAAGTGTTCTTTTACTCAGAAGCAAATTGAATATTTGGGGCATATCATATCAAGAGAAGGGGTATCTACTGATCCTGTAAAAACTCAGGCAATGACAAGATGGGTCACACCAAAGTCAGTCAAAGAGTTGAGAGGATTTTTGGGGCTCACTGGGTATTACAGGCGTTTCATCAGAGGTTATGGAATCTTGGCGAGACCTTTAACCAATCTACTGAGGAAAGATAGTTTTGAGTGGACCTCGGAGGCACAGAAGGCTTTCGAACAACTAAAACTTGCTATGTCCACAACTCCTGTTTTATCACTACCAAATTTTGAGGAAACCTTTGTAGTAGAGGCAGATGCATCAGAATTTGGATTGGGGGCAGTATTGATGCAGAACAAGAAGCCAATAGCATACTTTAGCCACGGATTGACTGATAAGGAACAATTGAAACCAGTGTACGAAAGGGAACTTATGGCTATTGTGTTATCGGTTCAGAAGTGGAAGCACTATCTTTTCGGGAGACATTTCATAGTTCATACGGATCAAAAAAGCTTAAAATTTCTATTGGAGCAGAGAGAAGTAACAATGGATTATCAGAAATGGCTCATTAAGCTCTTGAACTATGACTTCGAGATATTATATAAACCTGGTGTGGAGAACAAAGCAGCCGATGGATTGTCAAGGATGGTGCAACCTCAGGGTGTATTATTATCGCAGTTGTTAATGGCCATTACGGTTCCATCAGTTCTACAACTTCAGGACATATATGAAGAGATTGACAAGGATGAGAAGATTCAGAAAGAAATACACTCATGTTTAGAGAAGAAGAATGAGAACAAGAAGTTTTCAGTGCGTGAGGGAAGGTTGTGGTTTAAGAACAGATTGGTGATTCCAAAGAACTCACGGTCAATCCCTTTAATCTTGGAGGAGTGTCACAGTGGTGTGGTTGGTGGTCACTCGGGAGTTTTAAAAACGGTTAAGAGGGTGCAACAATCATTTCATTGGGATGGTCTGTTCAATGATACACAGAAGTTTGTAGCAGAGTGTGAAATATGCCAAAGACACAAGTACTCCACACTGTCTCCAGCGGGACTTTTACAACCCTTACCCATACCACAAAACGTCTGGGAAGACATCACAATGGATTTTATTGAGGGTTTACCAACGTCTCACGGGAAAATGTCATTTTGGTCATTGTGGATAGATTGAGTAAATACGGGCACTTCTTGAGCATGAAACACCCTTTTGAAGCAGCGGATGTTGCGAAATTGTTTGTGAAGGAGGTAGTGAAGCTTCATGGTTACCTAGCTACCATCGTATCAGACAGAGGAAGCACATTTTTAAGCAAATTCTTGAAAGAGGCTTTCAAACTTTCAGGTACCAAACTTAAGTATAGCACGGCGTTTCACCCACAAACCGATGGTCAAACAGAGGTGTTAAACCGGAGTCTAGAAACATACATGATATGTTTTGCTTCAACTCATCCAAGGACGTGGCACCAATACTTGTCTTGGGCTGAACTGTGGTACAATTCATCTTATCACACATCATTGAAAGCTACACCATTTCGTGTCTTGTATGGGAGGGATCCTCCAGCAATTGTGCGTTTTGAAGAACATTCGACTAAGATCTTGGAGTTAGAAAGAATGATGAAGGAACGTGGTCTAATGTTGTCGCAGATTAAGAAGCATCTTACGCATGCACAACAGCTGATGAAAAACAATGCAGATAAGCATCGAAGAGATGTGGAGTTTGATGTGGGAACTTGGGTTTTTCTGAAGCTTCGTCCGTACAGACAACAGTCAGTAACTAAGAGAGCTTGTCAAAAACTAGCAGCCAAGTATTTCGGTCCTTATGAGATATTAGAGAGGATTGGGAAAGCAGCGTATCGTCTTAGTCTTCCGGATGGCTCAAAGATACACCCAGTGTTTCACGTATCACAGCTTAAGAAGGTACTAGGTGAGCACCATCAGGTTATTTCACTCCCTGATCTTTTCAGCGAAACAAAGGAGCTAATACTCGAGCCAGAAGAGGTACTGGAAACCCGATACAACGCAAAATGAGCGTTGGAAGCTTTAGTGCGATGGAAGGGTCTACCGGAGTGTGAGAATTCTTGGGAACTTTTCAAAGATTTGAAGAAGCAGTTTCCGGATTTAACGCTTGAGGACAAGCTTCATTTCGAAGGGGGGTATTGATAAGCCTATGCAAGTCTATATCATGAAGAAGAACAGAGGATGTGTAGCACGTGCGGACGAAGAGGGAGACACGTGCGAGTGAATTGTTTTGTTGTATATAAACTTGAGTTGTAAATAGTTTTCGGGTATGTTGTTTGTTGGAGTAAACGAGACGTATGTGTCTTCGTGGGAAGAGGAATATGATCTAGCTGCGTCTAGAGTTCCTTTGAGAGTTTGTTACGATACAGTTACAGAGAGTTGTATCATTCATTCTTGAGAGTTAATAAAAAGAGAGTCTTTTTCTTAACAAATTGGTTGTGGAGGCATTAGTGGTGAGTATTGGGAGGAATCTGTCGGTGGTGACTGTTGAGTTCATGTCTCCTGTAGATTTGTTAGAAATCTCTTATAAATAATTGCGAACACGTTGGTTTTCATAACTCAGTCAACTAAGAAACCTGAATAATTCTGTAAAATTATCAATCATTCTACATTATCTTACGGATTAAAAACATTAGAACTGAGAAGTTTATCCTAGAATTAAAAACATCTGGCGTACTAATTACTAAATTATAAAAATGGTAAAATTCATCACTTATCATAATTAACACTCAACTTAAAAGAGATTAAAAAAATACACATAACTTAAACACTAGTATTATTGTAGTAATTTACTAAGTCGTAAAATATAATAAGGGTTAAAAAATTCTGTGAACAATATATTTTAGCTATTTTGTATCTCCGCTAGTACGTTTTGCTTCTGATTAGGTCTCATATATTTTTTTTTCTCTGTATTTTTTTGTTGGATTTTAGTAGTTTTGTAATTTATCTTTAAAAAGTAAAAATTTGACAATAAATTAAAATATTATAATTTAGTGGTATGATGTTGTCAACTAACTCTATGGTTTTTGTTGCAAAAGCAAAAAAAAAAAAAAAAAATCAGGTAAGACCAAAAAAACAAAAGATAACATGATCATTCGTCAAAATTCAATCGTTCCAAACAAAAGTAACTATTCAAAATTGAACCCATGATCATTCGTCAGTTGACCAAACTTACACATTTTACTACCTATTTCCAAACAAAACAAAAATCATCGTTGTAAGAACAAATTCAATCGTTTATACTTACTTTTATTAGCTATTGGAGATAAGATGACGTATAACTCGAGATGGAACACATGTTAATTTCTCAGTGGATATTCCAACTGTTTACTGTTGGTGCGGAAATTAGCACCTCCAACATACCGATCTAAACCCGATTAAAGGAACCAGTTATCTAAACCGGGAGCTCGGCCCTGATTTGGACTTCATCTCTGAAGGCCCAGTAATACCGAGAAGCCCAGTGCCGAGGTGACAAACCGACGTCTCAATTCGCCCTGCGGCTGACCTAGAAAGAAAAGAAGGACTTTCCTAATCAGCTCGGCCATGATTAGGAAAGTGGATATATTCAGTAGATTTTCGAAAACCTATAAATAGAGGGCAATCCTCTGATTCTAAGATCATCCAACAATTAATACAAAACCCTAATTTCTCCTTGTTCTTGAGCAAAACCTAACTTGTTTTCCAAGAGATTTCAATTCTTCTTTGCTTGTTTACTTTGATCCAAATTTCTAGAGAGATTGTGTTATTGAATTTGTTTCCCCTACTAAACAAATTCATTGTGTGAAACTCTTTTTTTTTTTTTTTTTTTTTTTTTTTTGTCAAACAACTTGCATTCATTTACTCAAAAGAGGTAAGGTTCATACAAGCAGAAACTAGAAGACATAAACTAGAAGACATAATAAAAAGGCATTCCCCAATGCCAAAATACAAAAGAAGTACAACAAAGATAGGATTAATCGGCAATGAGTTCTTGAGAGGTTTGAGCCAAGGTCTTGAAGGAGCTTGGTACATGAGAGATCAAGATTGTCGACAGACTCTTCCATGAACAAGTCAGTGGATGAGGGGTTGCCATAGTCATGAGACAATTTGGCGTTAGAGAAGGGGTCAAGGTTGAAACTTCCCACCGGTTTGAGAAGGTCTACACAAAGTAGAAACTTGACAGGGTTTCGAGCAAGGGTTAGGATGCTCTAGTGCTTGAGACTGTTTGGTAAAATTGTCGGATGGTGTGGGGTGACCTTGAACAGACCAAAGCCATAACCATAATTCGGACAACTTGGACTCAGGATCCAATAACCATAGACATTCCAGCAAAAGGTTTCAAAGATCGGGGTCAGAAGGGTTACCAATACCAGGATTCTTATTGATATAAAGTGGCACCAAAGCAACAATGATGAATTACTACTCATATGACAATCATAGATTTCGTAATCTTGATCACACCATTGGCTAGAGATTGATGTCCACAAGAGAAATACAGAACCATACCTGGATCTGGATAGCTTGAGAGTTGGAGCCACCAGAGAATAGGCTCTTTCCCGGATAAATTGAGCATTGTAGGGCGCAGAGAACACAGGATATGAGCTCAGGGGATGGAGGAGGTGTCGGTAACCACCGCTTCGTAGAGGCGGGGTCATAATGCCGTCCTTCCTCATCCCATAGATTTGGTCTAAGACCAGAAGCAAGTTTCCCAAGAGCCTAGAGCTTCAATAAGAAGTGATTTTCGGGGGAAAGCTTTGAACCAGGGATTGGAATTGATCTTCACGGACCCAAAGCATCACAGTCGAGATACAATGTAGGCACTTTCGGCCCTTACAAGCAAAACGAGGGAGCGATGAAACAGGCCTTAGCGAGGAGACATAAAGATTAAACCTGGATTTATTTGATGTGGGCTTGGTTTGTTGAAGCGGTAATGGGCCGGCCAAAGAAACAATGCCCATCAGCAGAAACACTCCTTCCTCGCTGGTTGACCTAGTTGGGGTGAACGTGCTGCGGCGGTTGTCCGGAGATAGTAGATAGGCTTTCAGGAGAGGGAATAGCTTTGGTGGACAAGGCTTCAACAATGGTAAATCGGGGAATGGATCAGTGGTTGGGGCAGGAGACCACGAAAACAGTTTGATGCAGCGCAGTCTTCACTCTTGTTGGGCCTTACCGAGTGCTTTCTTGTCCAACAAGTTACGTGGTGTTTAGTGAGCTTTTATTTCGCTTTGTTAGGATTTCAATTTGGTTTTATTCTTTGAGTTTATCTTCTTAGGATTAGGTTGAGCTTTGGTCTTATCTTTATTAGCGTCAGTTTCGATTGCGTCTCACGACTCTATAACTAGAGCTCGTGCTCCTCATGTAAACTTCACCATTGAAAGAAATAAAAGAAAACCCAAAAAAGAGGTAGTCTTAACTACCCAAATCAAGAGCTTCTCATAGCCCTGCAAGGAGGACTTGCACCCGTTATCCCTTGATCTCGAGTCTCTGACCCGAGCTCGATACATTCCCGCTCTCATTTTCAACCGTTCGCTATCCCGATCACGTCCCCTGTTTCGTTATAGCAAAACAGAGCACACCTCTCCTCTTCTTCGCTTCCGCCCCCTTATCAGTTGGTATCAGATTCTTCTCGATCCGACCTCATCCTTCTCATGGCTCCACTTCCCAAACAAGTCACGGACCTGACAGAGTTGTGTGATGTACTTCTCACAGCCACTGACAACTTGCATGCTGCCCTTCAAGCATCTTTGACGGAGATGAACCAGGCAGTAACCCGACTCGTTGAAGCCCAAATGAATCAGATTCAACGACCAGCGGCCGTAATGGCGGAGCGCGATAACCTTCCTCTCGTCGAACATCAACCCCAAGACGTTGCTAATTTTCGCAACAATGATAATCGACAAGTTGACACTCGCTGGGAAACGAGTTTTCCCGTTGATATTCCCAAATTCATGGGGGGATTCGCGGCGACGCTCTCATCGATTGGCTCTTCGCCGTCGACGAAATCCTTGACTTCAAGGCTGTTCCAGAGGATCGTCGTGTTCCTCTTGTTGTCACGCGCTTTCGTGGACATGCTGCATTGTGGTGGCAGCAAACTAAAGTCACTCGTTCTCGGAGTGGCAAGGATCCAATTCGGTCATGGGAACAATTGAAGAAGAAGCTACGAGCTACGTTCATGCCTCACAATTACGACAGGACCATGTACAGTAAGCTGCAAAACTTACGACAGGGCTCCCGCACGGTTGACGAGTACGCAGAAGAGTTCTATTTGCTTTTGACCCGCGACGAGATTTTCGATAGCCAGATCCAGCTTGTCTCGCGCTTCATTGGCGGATTGCGACTTCAACTCCAAAACGCCATGGCACAGTTTGATCCGGATGCCGTCGCTAAAGCTCATCGACGTGTTGCGTCCTTTGAACAACAACAGCGTACGTCTTCCTGGTCATCCCTGCTCCACGTAGTCGTATCTCTGACATGAGCCCGCAGTCCAGTGGGACATCGTCCCGGAGCATCATCGAACAACCTGCGTCAGATCAAAAACCTGTCGTGAAGGAGGAAGAGCAAGCTTCGCGTCGACCCGTCCGTAATGCTCTACGTTGCTTTGCTTGTGGTGAGACAGGTCATCGCCAAACTACATGCCCCAAATAAAAACGTGGTGGTCTTCTCGCTGAGAAGAATTTTAAAGACGATGACGAAGATGTTGATGATGCTCACGATGACAATACGGCGCAACTTCCAGATGATGAGTCTGTTCATCACACTCATGGTGATCAAGGAGTGTCTTTGGTAATGAACAGAGTTTGTTTGACCCCTCAACAACGCGAGGACCACTGGCTTCGTACCAATATTTTTTGCTCCACGTGCACCATCAAAGGACGCGTTTGTACTTTCATCATTGATTCTGGTAGCTCCCGCAACGTAGTCTCTGCCGCGGCACTTCAAAAACTGGGTATTCCAAGCGAGCCTCACCCCGCACCTTACTCGCTTACGTGGTTTCAAGATGGTGTGTCTGCTCGAGTGTCTCACCGGGCTTTGGTGGCTTTCTCCATTGGTCCTTTTTACAAGTATCGTTTCTACTTTGACGTGGCTCACATGGATATTTGTCACTTGGTCCTTGGCTGTCCTTGGGAGTACGATCGCAAGATCATACATAATGGCCACACCAACACATATCAGTTCTTTTAGGAAGCCCATAACATTGTGCTCCTGCCTTCACGTGAGCCGTCCTTGTCTCCTCGACCATCGCCTTCTCCAAGTTGCACTGCTAACTCTGTGCTTTGTTCCTACTCGCTCTTTGACCAGGAGTTTCGTCCGGAAGGCATGGCCTTCGCGTTGGTTTTGATGTGCTCCACCCCTTCCACTTTACCATTCGCCGTGTCATCCGACTTAACATCGCTTTTACAAGAGTTTGCCGATGTTATTCCCACCGATTTACCTCAAGGCCTCCCTCCATTGGGGGACATCCAACATCAGATTGATCTCACCCCTGGAGCTACCCTTCCCAATCGACCACACTATCGGATGAGTCCTAGCGAGCACGAGGAACTGCGACATCAGGTCGAGGATTTGTTGAAAAAGGGTCACATCCGTGAGAGTCTGAGCCCTTGTGCGGTTCCAACACCGCTTATTCCGAAGAAGGATGGGTCGTGGCGGATGTGTGTCGACAGCCGTGCCATCAATAAGATCACTGTTCGTTAGCGTTTTCCTATTTCGCGCCTAGATGACTTTTTGGACCAAATTGGCAAGGCTTGCATCTTTTCGAAGATTGACTTGAAGAGTGGATACCACCAAATACGCATACGTCCTGGCGATGAGTGGAAAACCGCTTTCAAGACCCGTGAAGGCCTTTTTGAGTGGCTTGTTATGCCTTTCGGGTTGTCGAATGCTCCAAGCACCTTCATGCGTGTCATGAATCAATCACTGCGCCCTTTCATTGGCAAGTTTGTGGTTGTCTACTTCGATGATATCCTCATCTTTAGTTCATCCATTACCGATCACTTGGAGCATCTTCGCGCTGTCCTTCTCATTTTGCGGCGTGATCAACTGTTTGGAGCTCGCCAAAGTGTGAATTTGGGTCTTCGGAGGTTAAGTTTCTGGGCTATATTACCTCTGACAAGGGTCTTGCTGTGGACTCTTCGAAAGTTGAAGCTATTCGTTCCTGGCTGTTACCTAAGACAGTCACCAAAGTCCGAAGCTTTCATGGGTTAGCGTCCTTTTACCGTCGGTTTGTGCAACATTTTAGTTTGATTGTCGCTCCCATCACCAACTGTATGAAGGAGGGACGTTTTGAGTGGACTCCGGAGGCGAATACGGCTTTTGAGCTGATCAAACACAAGCTGACGACCGCTCCCATACTTATCCAGCCAGACTTTACCGTGACATTTAAGCTTCATTGTGATGCTTCCAAGTTAGGCATCGGAGCAGTCCTTAGTCAGCTCGGTAAACCGATCGCTTTCTTTAGCGAGAAGTTGTCTGGTGCTCGACAGCGCTACAGCACCTACGACGTGGAGTTTTATGTCATAGTCCAGGCGATATGACATTGGAGACATTACTTGGTTCATCGTGATTTTGTCTTGTTCACGGACCATGATGCATTACGCCACCTTGATAGCCAAGCCAAGGTCTCCGCTAGACATGCTTCTTGGATTGCTTATCTTCAGCAGCTCACTTTCTCGATTAGGCACCAATCGGGAAAAACTAACTGCGTCGCTGATGCCCTTAGTCTTCGTCATTCCCTACTCTCCACGATTCATACAACAGTCCCAGGTTTTGCTGCCTTCGCTGAGCTGTATAAGACCGATCCATTCTTTTCACGTATTTTCATGGATGCGGAGCAGGGCCTCTCTGACGATTACTCGATCCATGACGGTTTTCTGTTCCTTGGCCTGCGTGTTTGTGTACCCGAGTGCAGCTTGCGACATCAGATCATTAGTGAGATGCACAATGAGGGTCATGTTGGCCGCGACAGGACGCTACACTTGGTTTCGGCTTCCTATTTCTGGCCAACGTTGCGTCGTGATGTGGCTCGTTTCATTGAGCGATGTTGGGTCTATCAACAAGCTAAAGGAAAGGCATCCAATGCTGGTTTATATCTTCCTCTTCTCATACCGACGCAACCATGGACTGACATTAGCATGGATTTCGTATTGGGCCTCCCACGTACACAGCGAGGTTTTGATTCGATTTTTGTAGTTGTTGATCGCTTCTCCAAGATGGTGCATTTTGTTCCTCGTAAAAAGACAACTGATGCGATCAATGTAGCGACCTTGTTCTTCCGTGAAATCTATCGTTTACACGGTTTGCCACAGTCCATTGTCTCGGATCGTGATTTGCGGTTTCTCAGTCATTTTTGGCATTCGTTGTGGAAACTCCTTCGTACCAGTCTCGACATGAGCTCGGCTTACCACCCTCAGACGGATGGTCAGACTGAAGTCACGAATCGCTCCTTAGGTAATCTGTTGCGTTGTTTGGTGGGTGACAACATTAAAAGTTGGGATGCGATGTTATGTCAGGCGGAATTTGCACATAATCATGCGTTTAATAGGAGTATTGGTGACAGTCCCTTTCATGTGGTTTATGGTGTGGTTCCCCGTTGCCCCCTCGATCTCACGACGGTTCCTGATCCTTCCCGTTTCCATGGTGAAGCAGTGGATTTTGTTGAGAATCTTGAGGCCGTTCACAAACAGGTGCACAAGCACTTGGTCGACGTTACTGCTCAGTATAAAGCCCGTGCCGATGCTAAGAGGCGGGTGTTGGAGTTTCAACCAGGTGACTTGGTGTGGGTTTATCTTACACGCGAGCGTCTTCCCCTTCAGAGTACAACAAATTGAAGTCGCGCAAGATTGGTCTTGTGGAGATCCTCGAGCGCATCAATTCCAACGCTTACCGTATTTTGTGCCATCTCATTTGCGTATTCATGACGTCTTCAATGTCAAGCACCTTTTTCCGTTCCATGGTGACAATGCCGCGTTGGATTCGTGGAAGAACCCTTCTCTACCGGGAGGGAACTGATGCAGCACAGTCTTCACTCTTGTTGGGCCTTATCGAGTGCTTTCTTGCCCAACAAGTTACGTTGTGTTTAGTGAGCTTTTATTTCGCTTTGTTAGGATTTTGATTTGGTTTTAGTCTTTGAGTTTATCTTCTTAGGATTAGGTTGAGCTTTGGTCTTATCTTTATTAGCGTCAGTTTCGATTGCGTCTCACGACTCTATAACTAGAGCTCGTGCTCCTCATGTAAACTTCACCATTGAAAGAAATAAAAGAAAACCCAAAAAAGAGGTAGTCTTAACTACCCAAATCAAGAGCTTCTCATAGCCCTGCAAGGAGGACTTGCACCCGTTATCCCTTGATCTCGAGTCTCTGACCCGAGCTCGATACATTCCCGCTCTCATTTTCACCCGTTCGCTATCCCGATCACGTCCCCTGTTTCGTTATAGCAAAACAGAGCACACCTCTCCTCTTCTTCGCTTCCGCCCCCTTATCACAGTTCGTATTTGGGAGGATTAAATCTTCGTCTGAAAGAAGAGACGCCGTGTGCCGTCGTCGTCTCCACCGGGTGAGAAAAAGCAGATGTTCCACAGAGGAGATCGTCTGTTACACTCGATGCCTCAACAAGAGGTTTTCCAGGGGAAGGCAGGTATCCAGATCTGAGGTTATGCATGACTGTTTGTGGTTCTTTTATGTCGGCTGAAGCAATCAGAGAAAAAAGAAGGGGGTTCACCGGAAACCTCCTGCGACTTTGGTCTCTGCCAGTTGAAATTGCACCGAGATCTGAAGGGATTGGGGGGATTTTTAACCAAAAGAGAAAAATAAGTGGGGAAAAAACTAAAGAAACAAAAGGGGCAATAATCGAAAGCAGAGCGGAGGTGAAGGAGTCCCGACGCCGGTGAGCAAGAACTACACCGGCGCCGGAAAGGATACTTAGGTTTGATTCCTCGATATTAGTGTATTCATTGTGTGAAACTCAGTTTCTATATTCACCTTCTTGGAATTGTCTACTGAATTCGAAATTCAACCCGAACGGAGAGAGTGATATATACTCACAATAACAAATACGTATCCGAAGATATTTAGCACATAAAAAAATAAAATAAAAAAATAAAAAAAAATAAAAGATACTCCCTCTGTATCAGAATACTTGATGTTCTAGAATTTTTTCTTGTATCACAAAGGATGATTTTCTGTATACTTTTATCAATTAATACTAAGAAATTACAAATTTCAAGAATCATTAAATGAGAATTTAAAAATTTGATGAAATACTATTAGTTAATAATTATAAAAATATGTTATTATAAATGAAGAATACATTTATTGCTAAACATTAAATGTTTTTCTTAATTTATGTAAAAATTCTAAAACATCAAGTATTATGATACAGAGGGAGTATTTAGCACATTGAAAATTAAAATATGGAACATCAATTAAATAAATAAATAAAGAGGACAGTTGTGCTCAAAAAGATTAAATATCTTTGTCACCTCCAGGCTCCAACAACAAGTCTTTATTCTCAAAGATTTGCTTTGTGACGCGTGGGCACATACTTAGAAAATGTTAAGTTTCTACTAATTTTATTTAATCATACAACAAGTTTTAAACGCAACCAAAATATTCTATTCCCGATTTTAATCTTATAAAAAAGAAAAGAAAAAAAAAAGTTTATGCTTTTATTTAAAAGAGAATTAAATTCGATGGAACATCTTTTTAATTAAAAAAAGATTGAATTACTTTACAAAATGCAGATTAAAAACTATTATTAAGAAAATTGATTTGAAACTTATATTAAAAAAATCAATAATGAAAACGCCGATGATTCGAGGAAGAGAAGAAGAGAACCGCGTCAAGCGAGCTCTCAAAATCAATCGTGTTCTTAACGTGACCCCATTGTTTCTCAAACACGATCATCAAGAATAAACATTAATCTTGAAAAAAAAAACAGAGAGAGCAGAAAAAAAAACCAAACATAATGTTGTGTTTCAGATCTAAATTAGTGTTGTGTATTCTTTCTTCGCTTCTTCTTGTCGCCACTGCAACATCTTTTACTGGTAAATACTACTATTATAGATTAAAAATTTTAAAATGTACTTCATTTATTAATCGTATCGATTCAAGTTCTTAAGGGGTTTGGATTGTTTTAAGGGTTTGGTAAGAAGGAAGAAGAAGTAGGTGTAGAAGAATGGACCAGGACAACAACAAGTGTAATAGAAAGAGTTATTGCAGAGGAAACTGGAGGAAACTCATCTTTGATTTTGGCTGCAAAGAGAACCAAAAGAAAAGATCCTCAAGATGATTTTAAGCTTTACACTGGTGGATGGAATATAAGCAATTCTCATTATTGGACTGTGAGTCTTTTTTTTTCTGTGGTCCAAAACTTTTCTTTTGTTGGGTGTATGTAATCTCTCTCCTTCCTAGTTGGGTATGCTTCATGTTGCCTTGGGTTCTTCTTAGATTCCATAAGTGTTTTGGCTAAAGTTTAGATCTTTAGTAAAGATTGGCTAGGGAGGTGTAATTATGCTCACTATGAATTAATCAATGGATTAGGTCACAGACTATTTGGGTTTGGTTTGGGTTCTTCTTAGATTCCTGTATTTTGATTTAAAGTTTTGATCTATACTATCAAAACTCTGGGTAAGTGAAGTTTGATTGTTTTGAGGTGTATTTATTATGCTCAATGAAAAAATTAGGATACTTAGCTAGCCTTCTTGATTGGTACAGTTTCGTGCTAATATGGATGAAAGATTTTTGAAAACAATGGATAAATTTTTCATCTTTATGAAATTGGATTAGCATTCATAACTTGTCTGAATCAGTTTTGTGCTTATATGAATGAAAGATGTTTGAAACCAATGGCTAGAGTTTTCATCTTTATGAAAAAGTGTGGAGGATATTGCTATAAACTTTTGACCAAAACAAACTCTCTCATTCTTTGGTTGTGATGCAGTCTGTTGGTTATACGGCAGCGCCTTTCATTATAATCGCATTAGTCTGGTTTGTGTTCTTCGGGCTATCGTTGTCTCTGATTTGCCTTTGTTATTGCTGCTGTGCCCGTCAACCTTACGGCTATTCTCGGATTGCTTATGCTCTGTCCCTTATCCTCCTCATATTGTTCACAATTGCAGCAATGTAATTCTCATTACTCTCCTTTTACTTTGCTCACCTTTAATTGTTCCTAGCGGTTAATTTTCTGGAGTTGATTGCGGTATCTTGTGTTTGATATTCCAGAATAGGATGTGTTTTCCTGTACACGGGTCAAGGGAAATTTCATGCTAGCACAACCGATACTTTGGACTATGTGGTGAGTCAGGCAAACCTCACGTCAGAAAACCTCAGGAATGTGTCAGATTATCTCAACGCTGCTAAGAAGGTGGATGTGCAGTCCACCATTCTGCCAAAGGATGTTCTGGCGAGCATTGATAACATACAGGGAAAGATTAACTCCTCCGCCACAACTCTTTCTGTCAAAACAATGGAGAACCAAGAAAAGATTCAAAATGTCTTAGACAACATGTAACAAATCCAGTACCATATTGTTATTTCTGTTTTCACCTTCTTGCTTTATATGATTATTTGTGTCTCTATTTATTGCAGGAGACTTGCGCTCGTCATCATCGCTGCCGTGATGCTTTTCCTTGCATTTATTGGATTTCGTAAGTCGTCTAGTTATATGCATCAGCAAATGTCTAGGGATTAATAATGGTTACAACTCCCAGCAAGCACTTAACTTGGTGACTTCTTTTTTCGCAGTTCTCTCTATCTTTGGACTGCAGTGCCTTGTGTACACGTAAGTGAAGTCTCATTCTTATGTTCCCGTTTACGATGGTTCCAATCTCGTGTTGAAATTGTGTTTTGTGATTATCAATGGGTAGGTTGGTGATCCTTGGTTGGATTCTCGTCACGGGTACCTTCATCTTGTGTGGTGGATTTCTGCTTCTACACAAGTGAGTTCTGTTCTCTCTCTACCATTTTGTCTTACTCAAATGCATTGAAAGCTTTCTCAAAAAAAAAAAAAAAAAAAAAAAAAACTTCGTCTACTTTGTCAGCGTTGTAGGGGATACATGTGTTGCCATGGACCAATGGGTCCAACACCCAACAGCCCACACGGCTCTAGACGATATTCTACCATGTGTTGATAATGCAACCGCGAGAGAAACATTGACTCGGACTAAGCTTGTGACATACCAGTTGGTCAACCTTCTTGACACTGCCATCAGCAACATGGCCAACAGGAACTTGCCACCTCAACTTCGGCCCTTGTATTACAACCAGTCGGGTCCTCTAATGCCCCTTCTCTGTAACCCCTTCAACGCTGATCTGTCAGACAAACAGTGCCAGCCTGGTGAGGTCCATCTGAACAATGCTACTGAGGTAAATCTATGATTCCATCTGTATATTTCTAAATTTTCAAAATCACAACTAGAAATTGAAATCAAAAGATTCAAATTGAATGCAGAACATTCTTAAAAGTAGTGTAGAATTTGTATCAGTCTGTCTTATGATTCGGTATTTATGCAGGTGTGGAAGAACTTCACTTGCCAAATTGTAACACCGGGAACATGCAGCACACAGGGACGTTTGACCCCTAAGCTTTACAACCAGATGGCTGCAGCAGTTAATGTAAGCTATGGTCTATACCGGTATGGTCCGTTCTTGGCAGACCTGCAAGGGTGTGACTTCGTGAGGTCTACATTCACTGATATAGAGAGGGATCATTGCCCGGGACTGAAGAGATACACAAAGTGGATCTATGTAGGTCTTGTATTGGTGTCTGCAGGCGTAATGTTGTCTTTGGTGTTTTGGGTTTTATATGCGCGGGAGAGGAGGCACCGGGTTTATACAAAAGACTACAATGCCATGCACTCTGAAGATCCACGAAGCAAGGGCCATTGAGATATTATCTTCTTTTGCAGGTTCGCAGTGTACATTATGTGTGACAGTTTGGTGATCTTATGTGTAGTAACTGATGGGAGGAATCTTTGATTGTCATTGTTGTCATTATTAATACTTTTTTTCTAATATTGCTTTGTGGTACTACAAGATGGCTTTCTGTTCTTTTTTTTTTTTTTTACCTAAGATCGTACAAATCTGTAGTGTTATTTATTTAACCAACACTTCTCTTGAGTTTAAAAACCATTTCCTGGCGACTTCCCTGTAGGCTTATACGTAGATTAGTGTTTCATCTTGTAATTGTAGTCTCTCCATCACACACCACTACAGGTATAACACCTAAAGATTGATGACTTCGAGAAGTGAGAATCCATCACCTCCTTGTAAATCAGTACCTATAAACTTCATGATGTTTTTTATTTATTTTTATTATATAAGGTTAATCAGTCAATCTTTGTTTTCGACTGAGATCTCCATATTTGAAAGGTTACAAGAGAATGATTTTCCGAGTTTATGGAATGGAGGCGAGTTATATAAAGACGATGAAGCAAAGAGTCAAATTATATGATGTTTTTCCTAGTTAAGCCATACTAGCTAACGGATTTACTAACTCTACTATTTTCTTTCTTTCAAATAAATCTCATTTTAATCCACGTAAATGTTTGATATTTTAGTTGTTAGCATTTGTAAATTAATGTGTTTTAAAATTCGATATTCCACCATTGTTGTCATTTACTTTTGGTTTTTTTTTTTTCTTCATTCTTCCAAGGTGGGCGTTCCGGTTTGAAGCGAGTATGTTGAGTTTTCGAATTTCGAAATATAGGATCCATTCGACAATTTCTACATTTCTGGTTTGGATAGGTTACTTTGGATTTAGATTATGATTACCCAAAATTTTAAAACTCAAAATTTCAGTATCCAAATATGTCCAAACTAGTAGAAAATATATAAACTATTTCAAAAAGTTAGTATTTTTTTATCCAATTTATTATAAAAAATAGTTTAATACCTAAAAAAAATATCTATAATATACAAAATCTGAATATTTTGAACATTTAGACTATTATAAATATATATATATTACTAATATATTATTATTATATACCTATATTATCGGTGTATTCAAATATTCATTCAGATTCAGGTTTTTGAGATCTTGATATTTAGGCTCCGATTGGTAGCGACTGTTACTTATGGCTGTAAAGACTTTTATAATTTTAGCTGTAGAGAATTTGACTGTACAAACTATAACTGTTAAAATTTGATTAGTAACAAACTCTTTTAAAGCTGCAACTGTTATTTTTATTATTAAAAATATTGAAATGATGATATTAATAATGATAATAAAAATAAAAATAATTATTATTGAAATGGATCTTAAAAGAAAGAGAAAAATAAAAATAATTAATTTATAAAAATAAAATATGTAAAATATATATATACTTGTGCAAATCTTTATTATTATTTCAATCATCATGGAAAATAAAAAAGAGAAAAAATAACTACAGCTTTTTATTATTTATTTTTTAACAGCCAATAAAGTCTCATTTTTGTGGCTTTAAAAATTTGTACGTACAAATTAAAAAGATGAGTAGTTAGATTTTTAAGATTTTTAAAAATAATAAAGCAATGAAAGCATGATTGGTAAAATTTTGGTTTTTAAGACTTTAAATTAATTTTAGTCTTTAAAGTCTCTCCCAATCAGAGCCTTAAAACCTATTCAAGTATTTTGAAATTTCAGTTTTAGATTCGCATCGAGTTCGGATCGATTCTTCGGGTTTGATTATTTTGGCCATGTTTCTTCCATATGATAGTTGTAGTTATGAAAATTCCAACAATAAAACTAACATTTTACAATAAAATTCCAATGGTGTGAATAAGATTAATATTTAATACAAAGAAAAGTTATGAATTTTAAAATATATAAATAATTCTTTACAGAAATAATGATTATACAACAATAAATAATCAAGTATGAACTTGAGACAGATCGCTATGCTGGTCGAGGATGGTTTTGTACTTCACCTTAAGGAGGACTTCCCTCTATGGGAGCAGCGAATTTTCGTCGTAGTTTATCACCTCTTCATGCTAAGCTTGAAGCTCTTATTTGGGCAATGCGTTGTATTATTGGTGTGGATAATCAATCGGTCATTTCCTTTACCGATTGCTTGGATTTGGTGAAGATGGTGTCTTCCCCTGCTGAGTGGCCAGTTTTTACGCATTATCTGGAGGATATACAGGCAGATAAAGAGGAGTTTGCTTCATTCACATTGACATACATTCCTCGCTTTCAGAATGGTAAAGCGGATAACTTAGCGCGACGAGTTCGTTCATCACCGCATTTAGTTACCTATGCAAACAATATTCCTTCGCATTGGTTTGTTTGAGTCAATCTTGTATATGCTGTTGTCAAAAAAAAAAAAGAACTTGAGACTGTTTTTAAAAAAAATCATAATAATTGGTTTAAATTTAATGTGTGAAGATGCACTTTTACAGTAATAATTTTTATTTTGAATAAAAGTTACATAAATATTATATAGATAACTAAATTATCCAATTTTTCCTAGATTAAAATTTAATCTCTCAAGAAAAATAACTATTTTTTTTTTAAATAGCTAATCCCTTAAATAATGAATAATCAGGATAAAATCTAGATTACACCAATCAAAAAACTTCTTAATTCTTATCATGTGTCGACATAGCAATTAATCTGTCTATAAATCAGATCTTACCTCAAAGACAAAAAAACCCTAGTCGTACCAAAATCTAGGGTTTACCTTGACCGGATTTAGACACATAAGCTATTGAGGTTCTCTCCTCTTATTCTCTCTCTCTCTTCCTGTCTCTTGGTCTCCTGTAGAATTTTGTTTTTGTTAAAAGTTGAACACTTTCTGTCTTCTCATCTCTTACAGGAGTGTTTTTTTGTGTGTTCAGTTTTGAGTAGCTATGGAAGTGGTTGCTGCTGCTGGGTCAATGGTGACGCAGAGTCAACAGACATGGGCTTGCTCTGTCACTGAGTCGCTTCTCATCCTCGTTGGAAAGAATCTGGCTTGTCTGCTCCTTGTGGTAAAGAACAGTTTTTTTTTCTTTTTCTTTTCTTTATCAGTCTCCTTGTAGTGTAGATTTGCTTTGTTTGCCTCTTGTTTCTCTGTTAGGATTATAGTTGTGGTTGTTTGTATTGTATTTGATTTGCAAAGAACATTAGGGATTTTTCTTCTCTTTTGTCTTAACCCAATGTTTATAGATTGAGAAATTGCTTCATATTTGCATATTCAGATTTCTGTTCTAAGGTCTAGATTTTGTGTTGATATTGTTGTGGTTTGAATTTAGCTATGTGCAGGTTTTTGATGGGTCTATAGTCTCTGTGGCTGTAGTCTTCTGTGTAAATGGTTCTGGATGGGTCTTTCGACTATGAAGTTGTACCTTAGAAACAAAGTCCAGTGTCACTCTTTTTGTTAATTGGTCACTTTTATTTTGTGGGTTTTGCCAATTGTTGTTAATTCATTGCCCACGGCTTGTGTGTTTCTTTGTGTTGAGGATGTGTTCTTGGAGTTGGGTAAGTAATAGAGCAAAACGCAAATGAAGTCCCTCTTTGCAAGTTTGGATCTCTATACACAAGGACTGCAACAATGAAAATTTAGTTTTTTTTTTGTGTGTGTTGGTGGTTGTTATTTGCTTTCCTTTTTCGAGTATGATCCTTTTTAACTTGTTTTCTCGCTTTTGAATTCCCTCGTCGACCAATCTTGCATTAATGCATCATATCTTTATCACACTTTCTGCTGTTTAGTTCTGGCTTCCTATTTTAATAAGCATTCTTGTGTGATTGTCGCAGGCAGAATCATTGCTAATGGGGTTGATTGCTGTTGACCAGAGGTGAGTATGACGGGCTTCCTTTCCTTGTCTTATTGTCAAGGTGCAAGAGTTTTATTTAAATGAACCAATCTGTATTCATGTTTCTCTAGGTTGTCTCTGAAGGAGGGATACAAAAGAGGAAGCCGTGTTGAGGAAAACAAAGATGCCAGTGACAGTGACGATGATGACGATGATGATGATGATGAAGACGCTGATGAGGATGAAGACGATGAGGATGATGCTAATGATGAAGATTTCTCAGGGGAAGAAGGGGAAGAAGCTGATCCAGAGGATGATCCAGTGGCCAATGGTGGAGGACACAGCGATGATGATGATGACGACGATGATGAGGAGGGTGATAATGATGATGATGGAGATGAGGACAATGAAGATGAGGAAGAAGACGAGGATGAGGAAGATGATGACGATGTTCGCCAGCCACCCTCTAAGAAGAGAAAATGAATCATGTGTTAACAACAAGTGTTTGTGCTTTGGATGGTTAAGTCTTGAAGAGGATGATCTTCTGTGTTGGTTTAAGTAGTGTAGGGATACTTCTTGTCCTCTTATTGAGATTTCATCTTGTATTGGTTACCATTTGTTGTCATGTGTGATTTTTTTCGATGTGGATTTTAGTTATCTTCTGTGTTTAGAATGCTTGCTCTCTTCTTCTTTTCTTTGTTTCCACATCTTCCTACGGTTAGCGGCATGAATGCCCACCGTGGTTGGCAGTTTCTTGGTTGCTGTTGATGTTTCTCTTGCCATTGTTGCAGCAGCTGTTTAGTCGTTAACACTTAGGGTATCAATATGGTAGGCACAATTCATGTGGTCGAACAACATACACCTTCGCAATAAGAGAAACGAATCTAAGAAAAAAACTAAGAGCTTTTATAGTAAGAGCTATCACCATATGTCCTTTTTAGGAATATTTTACGTTGTTGTTCTTTTGAGTTTCAACTAAAAGACTTTTGGCGTACTTCTAAACACAGAAAGGACATATGGTGAAAGCTCTTTTATAGACTTTTGCCACGATACAAAGGTGTAGGTTCTAAGACTACCCTCTACACAATTTGTAAGGTACGGAACATAGAAATTATGTAAGCTTTTATGGTAAAAGCTTACATAGAAGTCTCACAACCCATCATATCTCAGCTGACTTGTCAACTTGAAGTAGTTCAGACCATCAGTAACCAACGCTCCTTCTTCTTTCAAAAGAAGGGCCCTTTTCGAAGTTTATTTCAGATGTTTAACAAATCCTATATAAACCCTTCATTTTGTCTTCATCATTAGGTTCTCTCTCTCACTTAACTGTTAACATTTGTAGTGTAAAGGTTTTGGTTGAAATCAAAGTAACAGAAAAACCAATTCCAAAATAATATTAAGGCTCATGAACCAATCCTTAGAACTTAGAGAGATTGCCAAGACATTGAGAAATAGTACAAACTGTGATCATCTAGTTCAATAGTAAATATTCTTGCAAATGGCAATCAATATAATTAAGTTGATCATGCTGATGCCCGAAATCCGTGAACCAAGAAACCACTCTTCCTCCCACCTACTGAATACACGAACAAAGTAAATTAGATCATATGGAACCAAACATGACAAACCAAAATTGTATGAGTCTCTTCAAAGCATCCATATGGAAGATTCCACAAAGCAATCCACAAAAATGGATATGAAGATATTTAGCAACAAATATTGATAGAAGAGTTAAACCAGTTTAGGCGTCTCTGACATATACATGAATCAGAATAGTATCAACACATCAAGATGAACACTTTGGTCCTCTGAGACCAGCAAACAAACTAACAAGACATCATACTGAAATGATTGAGACCCATTTCTACAAAGAACATTCTATAGTTTAATCAAATGGAACTCATTTCTTCAAAAACCCCAACTTGACTTCAAAAGATAGCACTCTATCGTATACTTACAAATTCAATCAAAACATCGAGCTAACCATTCTATATTAGAATCTGATAGAAACCATTTCTTTAATAACTAATTTTTTTATCTCACTAAATCGAATACTTATAAGTTTACTGGTGAAATTCAATCAAAACAAGCTAACCATAGAGATTAAGAAAGACTAACCATGTCAAGGAAGCTTTCCTGACCGGAAAACAGCAAACTTTGTCATGTCCGAATTGGAGAACTCAATCTTGTTCTCTGTAAGAAACTCCTCAATCATGGTCTTAACACGCTCTGGTTCCTCTGTCTCACATTCAATCTCAAAACATTTCCCAAAAGCATACTTGGTCTCATCAACCTCAAGTTTGACACCTCTCCATTCATACACATTCCTAACATTCTCAAACCCACCTAAGCAAACAAACCCTAGAAAGTCTTTACACCCATACTCCTCTTGAACCCTTTTCAAAACCCTAGATCCAACGGCTGAGAGCTTATCCGGTGAATCAACACATTCTTTACCAACCCCATAGTCAATCTCCTCTTCATCTTCCTCCACACGGCTAATCCCATTAGCCAGAGTCGGTTTCGCCTTGAGAGAGACGATACAACGAGGAGGCGGAGCAGAAACGGCGGCAGAGTTTTGGAGGAAGCGGAGGCGGAGGACGGCGCGGCGGAGGGAGAGATCGTTTTTGGGTGTGTCGAAGAAGATATTGCGTTGGTGAAGGGTTTTCAGGTGGAAAGGAGTGAGGAGAGTGGTGAGACGGAGATGAGCAGCGGCGGTTAGGAGAAGGAGCTTGACTTCGACTTCCATGGAAGTTTTCAGGAGTGGCCGATTCTGTCGGATTTGGAAGAAGGGTTTTTGTGTTTTGGGTCTATAAGTTGGAGGAGGGAGGAGGACGAAGCTGTTGTGGCGGTGGCGGTGGTGGTGGTGGGAGGTTGAGATTTGCGTGATTGTTCAAGCTCGTCGCGGTCTTCGATTTTGAGTTGGATTTTTGTGGGTTTTCTTCTCAACATTTCGGAATCAAGCGACCGACAGACCGACCGACAGACCACTCTGCATCAATCTCAGTTTCTTTTGTTATTGACTTTGAATTCAATAGGGTTGCTTTGACGGATTTGTCTCGGCCTCGGCCCGTTTTAAAACCGGCCCGTTTTAATAAAAAAATTTAATAATGTAATAAACTAATATATTTTCAGACCGAATATATTTATCTATATTAATATTTTTGAAATTCATTTTGTTTTATGTCCTTTAAGTCTTTTTTATTTAAATTTTTATTTACAACATTAATCACTAAAAAATTTCATAAATAACATTGCAGGGAAACTCAAATACTAAACTTTCTTAAATCGACCAACATTTATTACATTTATTGCCATAAAATCTTAACAATATCTATACATTCCGATTTTTCCAAAAATAGCTCTACCCATTAAAGTTTTAATCCCATTAAAGTTTTAATCTTATAAAATCACCAAAACTATCTTTAGAGATTTTATTTGTATAGACTTTCTATAAAAAATTTTGCTTTACATATTTTGATTGCAAAATGTAGATTTAGTCATCTACATTACTTGATTTGAGGTACTTAGGGTTGATTCCTCATATTTCTCACATTATAATAAATAAAACTAAATAATTATCCCGTGGTGTTTCTATAAAGTGCAGTACATTTGGTGTCCTTTAAATTATACTTATTTACAAAGTTAATCCTTAAAAAATTGCACATACAAACAGAATCAATTAGATTCCTAAAATGTCTCTACAAATTTGGTTTATAATTTCCTAAAAAAATTTATATAAAAAAAAATTATTACACTTAATAACATATGACAAAAATATCTATACAATATTTGGTTGAATCTGGTTCCATTGAACTGCAGATGGGTAAATTTGGTCTTGAGGAGTCGCAACATTCGGGTTCCGATAAGACAGATTCGGATTCGGCTTGAAGTTGTTGTACCCTCTGTTGTAACCTCCTTGGTTGTTGATGTAGTTAACATCCTCTAGCTGCATAGTCTCCCCATCTTGTTGTTGAAACTGCTATTCCTCAGATATAGCATGAACATGCTTCTGCTGGTTGAGGAGCTGATCGAGCTTGTCATTGAGGGCTTTCATGTCCCTCTTATACTTGGCATCTTCCTCTCCTGTAGATCGCACAGAGCGATCATATTCCTCATTGTAGTTTCCGTCAGATTGAGCCAAGTTCTCAACTAGGTCCCAACCTTCATCAACATCCTTGTTGAGGAAGTTACCATTACTTGCGGTGTCCAGCGACATCCGTATCTTGGAGACCACTCCTCTGTATAGTGTGCTCAGCAATGAAGCATTACTGAAGCCATGATGTGGACATCGAGTAGTGTACCCCTTGAAACGTTCCCAAGCTTCATTGAACGTTTCATTGTTCTTCTGTACAAAGCTGGAAATCTGCTTTCTTTCCTTCTGCTTCCGAAGAACTGTTGGTCTCTTTGTATCCTTAATTTTTTTTGTTTTCAGAACAGATTTATAAATTTCATTTTGCAACCTTGCGGTTCTGGAGTTGGAGAAGAACTTGGCTAGGAATGCCTTCTTCCATGCTTCCCAAGTGGTGATGGACTCCTTAGGGAGCGATTTCTCCCAGATGTGTGCTTTATCTCCCAAAGAGAATGGGAAAAGCCTGAGCTTGAATCCATCTTCACTGACTCCATTTATCTTAGTGAGGCTACAGAGCCTATCAAATTCATCCAGATGATCCAATGGGTCCTCCATTTGCAGTCCATGAAACTTATTTCTCTGTATCATCTGGATGAGACTACTCTTGATCTCAAAATTGTTGTTCTGCACAGCTGGTGGCACAATGCCATTCCTCTGAGTGTGAGTAGTCGGAGCATCTCCTGCTTCTATGTTGGTCCTTGCTTGAGGAGCTGGTGGACCGTTCTAATTATTCATCGTCTCCTCAATGATTGCTGTTTCCAGTTGAACTTGCTGTTGTCTGAGTAGCCGAGGTCTGTCGATGTTGTCGATGAAAGGACTCAGGTTTTGGCTACCTCTGGATCGTGTTTGCATGCACAGGTAGGTATCCGAGTGTGTACACAAGGATCAACTCGATCCAGGTGATCAAGTGACGGGTCGGGTGGGTGCTCGGGTTTTACCTGAGATTCAAAACAAACAAAAGCGAAAGCAAACAAGTCAGTATCCGAAACAAATATATATAAACAAACTTGATCTAGCAAGTCCTGAAATCCTAAACGTAGCAAAATTAAAACAACCAAATGGCAATGGCGCCAAATTGATAAACAGGTTTTCACCCAAGGTATCAATCCCCTATGCAGTTGTAGTACAAAGGGTTATCAATCCAAATGGTTGTGTATTGCTAACAGGAAGGTTATGATCAGTACAATACAAGTCAAGCCAAGCAATTAAGGTTTGGGTTCTATCAGTCCTAAAATAAACAAAGTAAAAGAATATAAACAAGTAAACCACACGACCTAAGCGCTCGATGCAAGCAATCGAGTACAGGATCGAGTGGGGGTGATCGAGTATGTAAGTAAGTTATGAACAGCTCGAGGTATTACTCGATGCAGGTTATCGTGTACCTGATCGGGTAAGTGGTCGAGTAAGTAAAGAAAATGTAAACAAATAAAATACGAAAGTTCCTAAGGATGGGGGTAATCGAATCCTAAGTGTTCTAGACCAGTACGGATGCCTTACATGCCTCAAGCAATTATTTCCTAGACAATGAACCTCTAAAACCTTGTCACCACACTGTTGCACTAGCAACAATCAACCTTGAACATACTACCACACTGTCGCACTAGCAATATGAACAAGCAGGCATTAAGAACAATTCATTTTTGTCAGTGAACTTAGACTCATCTGATTTTGTCACTCAGAGTTAAGTAAACGTCTAACATTGACCTAATCAAGCATTTTATCTACTCCTTTCGGCCTGTAGCATTGTAAATGCCCTAGATCTAATCTCAACCTTTCGGTCTGTCGACAGCATTAAGAACATCAACCTAGAAGGAAATCTATCAATCATCACAATCAACTAAAGCATCCTAACCGATCAAGAACACCTAATCATCTATCCCATCCCTAGAAACTTTGCTACACTACTCGGACATATAAACGAATGAAAAAGCAATCATAATAAACGAAAATGACATTATATTAAAAGATAGAGTAGAGTAGAAAGAGTATGGGATAAAGATCTAAGAAAACTACAAAATAAAAATGCAAAAACAAGAAGAAAAATGTTGAGTCGCTTAGTTCTCTCACAGAAGCTCTCGCTCTCTGGTTTGAGGGTCTGCGACGTGCTCTATTGTGAGCTAGGGAAAGAGGGGGTTTATATATGGAAACCCATTTGACGTAGCTTCCTAGACCTGCCCGATGGTCTACTCGATGGGGTACACGAGAGTGAAGTTGGGTAACTCCTCGGGTGGATCTTCGGGTTGCTCTTCGCGCTCTTGGATCCTCTTCGATCGTGTTGGGGTTCGGACTTGTTCTTGTAGCTCGATGGCTCCTTCGGGTATATGTTTGAGTTGTCCTTGTTTTTCCCCATTTTTGGCTCTTTAGCACCTGTTTTCATCCAAAATATGCAAATGCAGAAATGCAACACCCTAAATGCTCTAAAAGTTGATTCTTACAGTAAATGACCTAAAAATGCTAAGTTAGAGGTATGAACAATGCAAAATATAGACAAAAAAAAAGATGCTAAAAACATGTAAATTAGAGTGTTATCAGATCCCCAAACTTAAATCTTGCTAGTTCTCTAGCAAGGAAGTAAGAGGGTACGGTTTGAAAGTGGGGACTCATAACCTTAAGATGCTAACCGAAGGATTCAAGCTATAGTCCTTAAAGATAGTTTAATAGTGCTAACATCAATCAACATACTTACAAAATGCTTATTACCTTGCATCGATCTATCTCAACCTCTAACTAAAGATAAAAAAACATCTCTTTCACATTCAATTAAGTGTTTGTCGAATTCTTGCAAATGGAAGGTGAATCAAGCTCAATCAGTTTCAAGGGTAAGGCTTTTTGGTAAATGTGGTTTCAAACAAATTCTTTAGGTGGTTTTCTCTAAAAAAAAAATGGAGTGCTAGACAGTCGTGAAAACTATCTAAGACTGAGAACAATTTGGGCATACAAAGCTTAACTCTTGATGATCTACCATTTTTTCATTCACTCTTTTTTTTTTTTTTTTAAATTTAAACCCCCTAGAATTAAACTATCCATATCCTTGATTTTAACTCTTTTTTTCTACTCCCTAAGGTTTAGACTTTTAGACTTTGAATTTCTAGCTCTTTCTCTTTTCTTTTTTTTTTTTTTTTTTTTTTCTTTGCTAAACTCCTAATATAAATATATATATCCTTTTCTTTCTTTCTAGGAGACTATAGCAAGAATTTTTTTCTTCTTTTTTTTTTTTTTTTAACTTAGAGACTTAGAGCTAATTAATTCTAACCTTAGGGACTTTCTTCTCTTTTTTTTTTTTATTCCACAACCCAACCCCAAATAAACATTCTAACCACCTATTTTTTCAAAACCGAATCTATTAGCTAGTTCAAATCAAACTTAGCTAAATCAAGAGGCAGTTCTATGTCGTTCTCAATACTCTCAAGGTTTCACAACCTATAGCACAATGAAAAAGGCCTCATGCAACAATTCACAACAAGGTTTGAAAGAAAGGTTTGGATTCAAGGGTAGGACAATATGAATCGGGTTAAACGAAAAGATTGGTAAAAAGTGGAGTGCTAACCCGAGTTTTAGAGTTACCATGAGCAAGTATTCAAGTTCCATAAGCAAGACAATTAAAGTTCAAATTAAATCCAATAATATAGAGATGTTCTAATGTTCAAGCAAGTGGAGGAAGCATTCAATCGACACAAAGGGTCTAAGCAAAGGTTTGTCATTTTTTTCCCAAGATTGATCTAGCAACAATGAACTGTGACTAAAGGCTATAGCTTCAATCCTAAAGTTTGATTTTTAAACAAGGTGGTTTTAATAATTGTCCCATAAGATGCATATGCAACAATCCTATATGAAATAAACTAGACTCAATCCTAATATGTAAATGCAACTACATGAACACTCTTTTTTTTTTTGGGTTTTTTAATGCACATAAATGCAGACTCAAATGAATAAAACTAGCATGCAAAAATTTGAAATAATAAGAATAAGAAAATAAAACACAATGTTAAATACATTCTAGGACCCTCCCCCAAACTTAAATTACACAGTCCCTGTGTAAATAAAATTTGGAAAAGAATCCAAGAATCACATAAAATTAATGAAACTAAATGCAATGATATATACAAGGTTGGATGAAATTGGTACCTCAAGGGTTGGTGAAGAAGGAGGTTGCAGCAGCCTCCATACTTGCCAACGTGTAGCCAGGGTCGTCGCCGGCTTCAGCAGGTGCCGGTGTTTGCTTGTCAGGGAGCTCAGTAATGTGCACAGACGACTTACTTGGACCAGCATCCAAGGTGTTGATCAAGGGTGGGATCGCGTAGCTCATCGGGTAGGGCATCAGGTAGTAGGATGGAAATGCCGGAAGAGATCCAGAATGATCACCCGTGTATCAACTTGCAGGGTGCATCGTGTACGGTATCGTGAATTGCATCTAGTACGGTGGAGGGAAAAGTCCAGCATAATCACCCTATTGGGTGCTCGATGGGTGCATCAGATAGAGCATCGTGTACCCCATCGGGTTGGGTGTCAGGTAGGCGTCGGAGTGGCTTCTCCTCGATGCTTCTGGTCGGGTGATGTCCTCCTCCGCTCGGGGCTCATATGATGATGCTCTTTGAGGTTCCGGAGGTGGCAGTCCTCGAGTTCCTCCTAGCGGTCCGCTTCTCCCCATCCAAGTAGGTGCTTGTGCCGAGGTAGGAGTTGAGGCACAACTTGCCTTGTCTTGCAACTCCTTGATTTGACCTCCCATTGTCTTCACCGAACCAGCAAGATCCTTCACCTTCTTCACTAAGAACTTGTTCATCTTCTTCAGCCACCCAATTCTCTTGTTAGCTTCCCTCACTCCAACCAGTTGCTTTTGAGAGCACGCATACTCCTCAAAATCAAAATCTTCTGAGCTATCTCCTTGTCTCTGCCCGGTTTCCTCTCTCTTCTCAGCTTCGGACTCCTCCTCCGGGTTGTACAGCTCTTCCAACGGTGGTGCAAAGTCAGTGTTGTTTCCTAGCCAAACCTTGGTGCATATGACATTGGGTAAAACCATTTGCGCAGCTCCGGCAGTTGGATGAACAAACTTGAACAGTGTCATGTCATTATGCCTCTCATAGGCCAAAAATCTCGCCAGCACGAGGTAGTCCGCATCCAGCCACCTTGGTTCGTGAAAAATTCCCTTTAAGGGCACATCGCATGCCACTAAGATTGGTGTGACTAGTCCCCCAATAGAGATCTCTCCGCCTCCTTCTCTCCTTTTCACAGCCCACGATTTCAATTATAGGAATTGATCGAGTAGCACAAACAACATACTAGTATCAGCAATATCTCCTACTAGCGGTGTTCCATCCCTAGCACTATCCAAAACTCTACACAGTGCAACATCTAACAACTGAAGCTCATGGTCGTTCACATTCCCAGTCTCCTTTCTAGCAAAAAGAGTGCATGCGAGGGACTTGTGAAAATACCTCAAGACGGGGCTCCTTATTTGAGCGGATTTGGAGCTTGTGGACTTGTAGGGGTGTTTGTCTCCTATTGTCAGCCATAGGGACCTCATCTCCTCCTTGCTAACCTCCATACCTTCTCCTCTACCAGCTTTGAAGCCATAAAGCTTCTCCATCTCCTTGAAAGTGAGCCGGTATTCCTTGTTCCTAACGGAGAAGGTGATGAACCTGATCCCCCCATCGGGTAGTAGGGTCGGGTGGTCCTCGAAATAGTGCAGCTTCAAGGTTGAAAGGAAGTGGACAGTCTCCTCCTCATATGCTTCTAGGTGGGATCGCATCATCTGGCCCATGTGGCACATATCGAACAGAAATTCTGAATCTCTAGCGATTCCCAACTGCTTCATAGTCTCACGGTGAGGGTATCGGGTACCAACAAAGCTCATCTTCCGGAAGACCTTGAATAGTCTTGCCGGAGTGTCTACTTCCTTTTGCTTCAGCCTCCGCGAGGCTTGGCAGGTCCTCTCTCTCTGCTCCTCTTCTCTTTCTCTTTCCTCCTCCTCGGCGTGTTGATCTTCTTCCTCAACTGCTCTCTCAACCACCTTCTCTGCCTTCTCCGAAGCCGGTCTCTTCCCCCTTGCAATTGCGGCTCTACTCCTTGATCGAGAGGTTTGGATCTCACCTTGTTCTTTTCCTCCAGCATTAGAATCGACCTCCATAGGGTCGGTAAGTGTCTTTTCGGACGTAGACAGGTCCCTACGTCGAGGAGAACGGTGGACAGCACTCGCCATTGGACTCGGTGGTCTACTCGATCAGTTACACGAGCATCAGGTCGGGTGGTGGATCGAGTTGTGCATCGGGTTGGAGAGGCTAAACGTCCACCCAACGGTTGGGAATGTGGATCGTTTCCTCTTCCTTGAGATTCTCGAACTTCGGCGGCATCTCCTCCGGTTGTAGCAGCGGCGGAGGTGGATCTTCTTCCCTTCCTTTGGTAGGTTCTAGCGATTGGCTCCATGTCGATTCCTTGAGAAGAAAAAGAAAGGCTAGTTCTTGAGGTTAATAGGGTTAGTCTCCAAAAAAAATCGAATAAGCTTGGAATCGAGAGAGAAGAATAGAAACTTATGAAAAACGAAAAGCTTAAGGGTTTAGGAGAGTCTTATCGGTGATGAAGAGGGAGAAGGGTTCGACTCCCTTAAATAGGCTAGGGTTTCGGTTGGTGGGCTTCACCGAGAGTGGGCTTCCTTGCTGCATTCAGACTTCACTCGCTACCCGAGCAGGGACACGATCAGGCGCGTCGAGTACGGTGTCGGGTTGACCCTCGGGTTTACCAATTCCCTCTTTCCAATTTTCCATTTTTTTTTGTTATAAAATTGCAAAAAGAAAAAAATTAAATAAAAGTAAATAAAGCAAATAAACTTAAATTAAAAGATACCTTTGGGACTTTCTCCCAAGTGATCTTGTTTAAAGTCACTAAGCTTGACTCTTCATGCTCCTTAAGCATGGGATCCATGTGGAAGAGGTTCTGGAATCTTCTCCACTACAGCAGGCTGGTTCAAAAGGTCTTCCACATTTTGTCCAGGTTCCATGGCAAATGTGGTTTTGACCTCTACAAGATGTTGCACTTTCCTTTGTTTAGTCCTGGTGGAAAAAGCTTGACCATCAATGGTTGGCCTCTTAACCCCTTTCTTCACATCAAACTCCATCTTGAAATGCTCACCATGCTCTATCTTGATCTTGCCTTGTTTCACTTCAATCACAGCACCAACTGTTGCCAAGAATGGTCTTCCTAGAATCAGTGGATCATCTGGTTCTTTGTCCATATCCAAGATCATGAAGTCGGTAGGCACTTCCAGTCTTCCAATCCTTAGAGGCAGATTCTCCAGAATACCAGTCGGATGCCTCACTGTTCTATCGGCTAGAACCAAATACAATTTACTTGGTTTGAAATCGGTGAATCCAAGCTTGTTAGCAAATGAAAGCGGCATAATGCTAACCGAAGCTCCAAGATCACACAAACAGCTCTTGAAGATCCGAAGTCCTATTGAACATGGCAATGTGAAAGAGCCAGGATCTTCAAGTTTTTCCTTAATTCTCACCTCACGATCCAAGCAAACTCCACTTCTCAGGATTTCAAAACCGATCTCCTTGACAGCTTCCTTAACCTCATCCTCCACTCTAGCTGCTTCCTTTGCAGCTTCCTACTGAAGCTCATGTGGGGGCAAAAGCTTAGATGGTGGAGCTTTACGCTTAGCCATTCGCTCTGCAAGCGCCTCCAACTGGATGTCAAGTGCAGCATTGAACCTTTCCTTTAACTCCCCTCCTACCAGTGCAGGTGGTTGAGGCTGATCTCCCTTCTCAACATCTACTCGATGCATCATCCGATCAACACCATCGTGTAGGTCATCGGGTTCCACTTCGGGTTGGTCTTCAGTTTGTGATTCTCGAACCAGTGCTCGATCATCAACTTGATCAGTCTCTTCGGGTGAATGCTTGGGTTCATACTCAGATATATAGTAGTTGGCCTCATTTTTCATTGGGTTTTCCATATCCTCCCCATCTTGATCATC
Source organism: Camelina sativa (assembly GCF_030686135.1). NCBI lineage: Eukaryota > Viridiplantae > Streptophyta > Magnoliopsida > Brassicales > Brassicaceae > Camelina > Camelina sativa. The sequence goes on along the minus strand of NC_141894.1, from coordinate 22,541,401 downwards.
ACTATCCCCAGTGAGGTAATCCTCATAGTCATCATCTAGGAAAATGGCCTGAGAAGTCGCATAATCCTTGGGGTTTTGAACAGCTTTACCTGGGAGTTGATTGATCTTTGGTGTTGGTTGGTTGTTGTGGTGGCCTTCCAGGTATCGAACCTTTGTGTTGAGTGATTCGTACTTGGCATTGAGGTCATTTTATCCTGAGTCGATCTTGTTGCTCATCTCTGCGAACCGTTTCGCGATGTCCATAGAAGTTGTAGCCTGTTGCTGAATCATTTGCTGAATAAGACCGCGTAACTCGGCTTCTTGTGATTGGTTTGGTGGACCTTGGTGTTGTTGGAATCCAGGTGGTTGGTTGTAGGTCCCTGAGTACTGCTGCTTAGGTGCATAGCCTTGGTTGTATTGGACAAAAGGCTTATATTGAATCTGGTTCCATTGAACTGCAGATGGGTAAATTTGGTCTTGAGGAGTCGCAACATTCGGGTTCCGATAAGACATATTCGGATTCGGCTTGAAGTTGTTGTACCCTCTGTTGTAACCTCCTTGGTTGTTGATTTAGTTAACATCCTCTAGCTGCATAGTCTCCCCATCTTGTTGTTGAAACTGCTATTCCTCAGATATAGCATGAACATGCTTCTGCTGGTTGAGGAGCTGATCGAGCTTGTCATTGAGGGCTTTCATGTCCCTTTTATACTTGGCATCTTCCTCTCCTGTAGATCGCACAGAGCGATCATATTCCTTATTGTAGTTTCCATCAGATTGAGCCAAGTTCTCAACTAGGTCCCAACCTTCATCAACATCCTTGTTGAGGAAGTTACCATTACTTGCGGTGTCCAGCGACATCCGTATCTTAGAGACCACTCCTCTGTATAGTGTGCTCAGCAATGAAGCATTACTGAAGCCATGATGTGGACATCGAGTAGTGTACCCCTTGAAACGTTCCCAAGCTTCATTGAACGTTTCATTGTTCTTCTGTACAAAGCTGGAAATCTGCTTTCTTTCCTTCTGCTTCCGAAGAACTGTTGGTCTCTTTGTATCCTTAATTTTTTTTGTTTTCAGAACAGATTTATAAATTTCATTTTGCAACCTTGCGGTTCTGGAGTTGGAGAAGAACTTGGCTATGAATGCCTTCTTCCATGCTTCCCAAGTGGTGATGGACTCCTTAGGGAGCGATTTCTCCCAGATGTGTGCTTTATCTCCCAAAGAGAATGGAAAAAGCCTGAGCTTGAATCCATCTTCACTGACTCCATTTATCTTAGTGAGGCTACAGAGCCTATCAAATTCATCCAGATGATCCAATGGGTCCTCCATTCGCAGTCCATGAAACTTATTTCTCTGTATCATCTGGATGAGACTACTCTTGATCTCAAAATTGTTGTTCTGCACAGCTGGTGGCACAATGCCATTCCTCTGAGTGTGAGTAGTCGGAGCATCTCCTGCTTCTATGTTGGTCCTTGCTTGAGGAGCTGGTGGACCGTTCTAATTATTCATCGTCTCCTCAATGATTGCTGTTTCCAGTTGAACTTGCTGTTGTCTGAGTAGCCGAGGTCTGTCGATGTTGTCGATGAAAGGACTCAGGTTTTGGCTACCTCTGGATCGTGTTTGCATGCACAGGTAGGTATCCGAGTGTGTACACGAGGATCAACTCGATCCAGGTGATCGAGTGACGGGTCGGGTGGGTGCTCGGGTTTTACCTGAGATTCAAAACAAACAAAAGCGAAAGCAAACAAGTCAGTATCCGAAACAAATATATATAAACAAACTTGATCTAGCAAGTCCTGAAATCCTAAACGTAGCAAAATTAAAACAACCAAATGGCAATGGCGCCAAATTGATAAACAGGTTTTCACCCAAGGTATCAATCCCCTATGCAGTTGTAGTACAAAGGGTTATCAATCCAAATGGTTGTGTATTGCTAACAGGAAGGTTATGATCAGTACAATACAAGTCAAGCCAAGCAATTAAGGTTTGGGTTCTATCAGTCCTAAAATAAACAAAGTAAAAGAATATAAACAAGTAAACCACACGACCTAAGCGCTCGATGCAAGCAATCGAGTACAGGATCGAGTGGGGGTGATCGAGTATGTAAGTAAGTTATGAACAGCTCGAGGTATTACTCGATGCAGGTTTCGTGTACCTGATCGGGTAAGTGGTCGAGTAAGTAAAGAAAATGTAATCAAATAAAATACGAAAGTTCATAAGGATGGGGGTAATCGATCCTAAGTGTTCTAGACTTGTACGGATGCCTTTCATGCCTCAAGTAATTATTTCGTAGACTATGAACCTCTAAAACCTTGTCACCACACTGTCGCACTAGCAACAATCAACCTTGAACATACTACCACACTGTCGCACTAGCAATATGAACAAGCAGGCATTAAGAACAATTCATTTTTGTCATTAAACTTAGACTCATCTGATTTTGTCACTCAGAGTTAAGTAAACCTCTAGCATTGACCTAATCAAGCATTTTATCTACTCCTTTCGGCCTGTAGCATTGTAAACGCCCTAGATCTAATCTCAACCTTTCGGTCTGTTGACAGCAATAAGAACATACACCTAGAAGGAAATCTATCTATCAATCATCACAATCAACTAAAGCATCCTAACCGATCAAGAACACCTAATCATCTATCCCATCCCTAGAAACTTTGCTACACTACTCGGACATAGAAACGAATGAAAAAGCAATCATAATAAACGAAAATTACATTATATTAAAAGATAGAGTAGAGTAGAAAGAGTATGGGATAAAGATCTAAGAAAACTACAAAAAAAAATGCAAAAACAAGAAGAAAAATGTTGAGTCACTCAGTTCTCTCACAGAAGCTCTCGCTCTCTGGTTTGAGGGTCTGCGACGTGCTCTTTTGCGAGCTAGGGAAAGAGGGGGTTTATATATGGAAACCGATTTGACCTAGCTTCCCAGACCTGCCCGATAGTCTACTCGATGGGGTACACGAGGGTGAAGTCGGGTAACTCCTCGGGTGGATCTTCGGGTTGCTCTTCGCGCTCTTGGATCCTCTTCGATCGTGTTGGGGTTCGGACTTCTTCTTGTAGCTCGATGGCTCCTTCGGGTATATGCTCGAGTTATCCTTGTTTTTCCTCATTTTTGGCTCTTTAGCACCTGTTTTCATCCAAAATATGCAAATGCAGAAATGCAACACCCTATGTGCTCTAAAAGTTGATTCTTACAGTAAATGACCTAAAAATGCTAAGTTAGAGGTAAGAACAATGCAAAATATAGACAAAAAAGGATGCTAAAAACATGTAAATTAGAGTGTTATCAGCCTTCTTAGCCAAAGCATCGGCTTGGCGATTCAGGGTACGAGAGATAAAATTGAAAGACACGAAATTGAAAGTTGCAGATAGAGAAAGGATATCGTGGAGAGTCCTGTGAAGTTCCTTTATCTGAATCTTCTGATTCAAAGCTTGGACTAGCGATTGAGAGTCGGAAGCGAACAAGATGGAGGTGATGCTCGATTCGATTCCAACTCTAATCGCAGTGAGAGTTGCTACCGCTTCAGCCATCAGGGGAGAGTTGATGTGGATTGAAGAGGCGGAACCTTGGATCTTGCCCTGGCCTTCTGGATTTTTGATGATCCAGCCAAATTCTGCAGATCTGTCATCTTTCCAGGAGGCGTCAAGGAAACATTGAAACGTACCAGGGGGATCAGGAGATTTACTGACAGATTTGGGGATTCGATTCGAGTTTGGAGAGAGATTTTGTGCGTTCTGCCATTCTCTAGCTCTGGTCATGGCTAAGTGCAAGGTTTCCTCAGGCGGAAGTCGCTTCTTATTGAAGATGAGTTGGTTACAGTATCTAGCTTGACAATTTGTTTGTTTATAACAGCTTGACTTCATCAAGAGGTATGAACACTCGTTAGCAAATATTATCCGTGCCGGATAACGTGACTACTCCTCCTATCATTGAAGAAGACAAGCATAATATGAACTTACCTATCAAGTTGTTCTTTCTTTAGTAGAATCAGGACCAAATATCTCTAGTCATGCATAAATAAAACTAGGTTAGTGACATGATAGATCAACCATACCATACTAGGGAGATTTATTCAGATGTCATACATTTTAGGTAATATTACTAGAACCATACAAATTATTTTTTTATTACTATCATATTTCGGGTAATTTTTCTATACCCAGCGTGCACTTGTTTTATGTTACAGAAAAAAATATAATTACAAAGAATGGTATTGCCACGTCAGACGCCACGTCAGAAATCACTGACGTGTATAAAATAACTCAACCGTAATGCGTTACAGCGGTAATGATGGCTGAGTTACAGTATGTTGCGGCTGATTTATGGAAAATAGCTGAGTTATGATAAAATGGCTGTTACGATCATAACTCAGCCTGTTTTTACGGCTGACTTAATAAAATATGGCTAAGTTATGAGAAAATGGTTGAGTTACGAGCATAACTCAGCCGTAACTACGGCTGATTTATTACCCGATGGTTGAATTGTCAAAATTTTGGTTGAGTTTATACTTCGACAAAGCTGAATTAACTTTCTCCGGCTGGCTGAGTTATGAACAATGGCTGACTTGTGAGATATTGTTACGGCTGAGTTATGGTTAAGTTACTATAACTCAGCCATCCCAAGCTGAATTTTCGGAAAACTCGGCCATTTTACGGCTGACTTAGTAGCAAAAGATTAATTACTAGAATATCATTCAGTTACGGCCAACTTATTAAACGACACGACTGAGTTACAGATTTTCAGTTGAGTTATGACATTAAGCGGCTGAGTTTAGCAGCCATTTTATTGTTTTTTAATTACTGTTATAGTATTCATGTTGCGGCTGACTTATAATTTTGTTTGATGGCTGATTTAGTTAAGCTGATTTACATGTTCGTTTGGTGGCTGACTTGCCACTTCGAACGCATCAGCCATATCATCATTCCAAGTCATCATCTTCTATGGGACATACGAAACGTCGTTTTTTCGACTTCCATCTTCTTCACCTGGTTCAAAGTGAAGTATTTACATGTTCTTTACCTTGTTCTTCACTTCTTAATTTTCCTCATTCTTCTTCATTTTCTTTCATGGATCCAGTTCTGTAATTGTTGTTTCCGGTAATTGGGTAAGAAAACACAAATATGTATCTAACACCGATGATAGAGGGTGTAGAGTTTTGCAGATAGATGCGGAAACAACGCACGACAAGCTTGTGTAGCTTTTTCTCGATGACTACGGATTGAACGCATTAAGCCATCAGCTAAAGCTGAGCTACATGTTCTCGAACAAGGCACTAAAACATATGTCGCATGATACTTCATCAGTTTATGTCTCCAATGATCGAGAGTTGCAATGTTTTTTGGGAATATGGAAAATCGATCAGCTACGTCTCTGTGTGGAGTTTTTGGAAAAAGAGTCTACCAAAATTAGTGGTAAGGATGGATCGAGATGAAGGATGGAACGGCTAATAAGTCAGCCACGAAGCATTATAACTCAGCCGTCATATAAATCTACGAGACCTTTCGTTTTCCCTTAAGTATTATAATTCAGCCGTGAAGTAATATAAATCAGCCGTTTACTTTAAGTTTATTTCTTGTTATAAGTCAGCCACCAAGTATTATAACTTAGCTGTCATATGAATCTAAGAGACCTTTCGTTTTCCCTTAAGTATTATAACTCAGCCGTCAAGTAATAAAATTCAGTTGTTTACTTTTATTTCTTGTTATAAGTGAGCCACGAAACATTTTAACTCAGCCGTTATATGAATTTATGAGATCTTTCGATTTCCTTCAAGTATTATAACTCAGCCGTGAAGTAATATAAATTAGACATTCACTTTCAGTTTATTTCTTGTTATAAGTCACCCACCAAGCATTATAACTCAGTCGTCATATGAATCTGCGAGACCTTACGTTTTTTCTTAAGTATTATAACTCAGCCGTGAAGTAATATAAATCAGATGTTCACTGTCAATAATGACATGAAATCGTTTGCTGATGTGTATTTTTTAATATTTTAGAATTAAAAAAAAAAAAAAAATCCATGGTTTTAATTGTAATTACATCCAGGGTACTAAATATTTGAGTAAATTTTTGAAAATGTATTATATCAGGAAAAACCTATTTTTCAATAACATCTGACTAGGTTTTTCTTGAATATATTCAAAACTTAAATCCATTAAAGCACATGAAAAGAAATAGCAAATGTGATGGACAAGCATATATGAATGTTACAAATGAGCAATCAAAGAATATGACAAAGCACTAGATAATATACAATATTAAGAGATGAAGGAAACTTATAGGCTAAGAAAGAAGTACGTCAGTAGGAAAATCTGTTAAGAGTGGAATACGTTGTTGTTGTTGCTGGGATAGATGATGGATATCCTTGACGATGTCGAAAACGGCCTCAGGTTGTGCTAACTTAAGAGCATTTTCTGACATAGTTTTTAATCCTGTTTTGTTGCTGCTGAACCAATCGGCCACGATTCTCGCCGTTTCTTTGGGACTTCGAGTGAAAACTCCAGCCCCATTATCCACAACATACGGTACATTCCCTTTTTCCTTTATGAGTTCCATTCACAAGAGTTAGTTTATGGATTATGATGGGCCTGATCAATCCTAAAGGTGAAGAAAATATGTACCTGTCCAGGAATATAGTCATTGAGGATAATTGGGAGACCACATATCAATGCTTCCGCGATTGTACCTGGACCAGCCTGTTTGATGGCATAAACACTTGTTAAAATTGTGGTTTTTGAAATCAATCATATGTAGTAGCACGGAGTATAGAGGAATCAAACTTCGAAGATATGACTTACCTTTGTGATGATACAATCACAAGCTCCCATCCATTTTTGCATTTGTGTTTCAAACCCTCGAACCTATAAACCATCACGAATATATATTACTAATTACTGGCTATAAGTATACATTTAATTAGTAGTAAAAAAGTAACGTTTAAATTTGTACCTTGACAGGAATCTTCCATTCATAGGATGCTAATGCAGAGGCAAGAACTTTGTTCCGGCCGCATATGACAATCAATTGTCCTATTGGCTTTCTTTCTTTAAAGTTATATAAAGAATCCCCGAGGGCTTTAGCGGTTTTCTGAACCGGACCCATTCCTTCACCGCCTCCCATTAATAGAACCGCAGGTAGATTTAAGTCTATTTCAAGCTCTCTCCTTAGTTCATCCTGACAAAACACATAATATTGATCTTGGTGACGGAAAAAAAAAAAAAAAAAACTCTAATGGTTTGGATGGGACAAAAGTTACCTTGTTGATAATAGTGCGGGGGAATGATGGGCGGACGGGTAAGCCAAAGACACGGATTTGAGAGTCATCAAGGCCGTCTACTAATGCTCTCTTAGCGACCTCTTTGGACGGACAATAACATCTGCTGACTCCATGATGGAACCTATTACGTACATCAAAATAAAAGATTTCATTTTTGAGCTATTAGACTAATTTTAAACATGCATATCATCTATATTTATTATAAGAACAATCATGAGAGAACACATGAAAGGATTTCTATGAACCAAATATGACGTGTGGAGTAAACTGATTTGAGGTACTCATACAATAAATACCTATAGTATATACGTATTAAACATCATATATCTTACCATGTACGGTGACAAGTGTTTAGATCAGTGATGACCGTCACAAAAATGACTTTCTTATGAAGTCCTTGCCATTTCATTACCCACAATGGGATGTGTTGCATCAATGGATGCACGCTAATAATAATGTCCGGTTTGTACTCCATTAAACCGGCCTCTATTTCTCTGTTCACCAAAAGTAGAAGAATGATATCCATTATATTGCTAAATTGTCACACTAAGGGATCAATAAGACACAAAAAACAGAAGGTTGTCGTATACTAACTTGGCATAATAAGCGGCAAGAGCACTGAGATAACTTTTGTGGATCCATTTGGGAGAGGTACCATGAAACGCGACTGACCAGAGACCAACATGTTTCACCATGAACTTGTACTGTCTCTCCATGTCATTCAATGGCCATCCAGTGTATTCTTTCCAAACATCTTTTATGATTATCTATAATACAAAAAAAGGTCATTAGTACGTCGAGTAATATCAGAGCTATATAAATAAATAATGCAAAAATTGTAACTATCATTAATTGACAAACAAAAATAAATAACGTGGGACAGGTTTTTAAAGACATAAAATGTTGACATCAGCGCGTATCTCCGACACCCTGGCAAACTCCAAGATCTTGTTGAAAAACTTCCAAGTAGATATATGTGTTTTTTTTTTTTTTTTTTTTCTATTTCTTTTTCAAAATCAAGAAGACCACACTACGACGGCTTTAAACGGCTGAGATTCATCAAGCTTGTTGTTAGAATCAGTAACTCCTCTTTGATATATTTTAGCATAATAGTCAATTTATTCGATGTATATATTTACCAGCTTTGAAAATTTCTAAATGAACCCTTCAAAATGTTTTTTTTCCCTTGTAAACAGAAACTTAAAGAAACAAGTATATGCTTGTGGATTTTGTAGTTTTTTTTTTTTTTTTGATGTTTTAGGAAGCCTGTTATTGGCTCCACTCCACCCTATGCGTTGGATTCAAGGCAAAGGGAAAATAAATTAAAATAATAAAATATTTACCCGGTAATCATCTCCGAATTCGATCTTGAAAGCGTCACGGATAGCTTCGGCGGAGGCACGGTGGCCACCGCCTGTATCACTCATGAGAATAAGAACAGTGTTGATCCTCTCTGCTCCCATCTGCTCCATCTCCATAACCTCTTCCTTTTCTTGGAACCCTTTCTTTCTTAGACTCACTTTCTCGTAATCACTTGATCTCCGACAATGGATGTAGTCATCATCCTCGACCGTGGAGATGTTAAAATTGCTGTAGACTCGTCGGAACACCTTCTCAGTGATTGAATTCGACCGTGTACGAGGAGAGGCTACTTGCATCATGACTGTTTGGTGTTGAAGAAAGAATAAGAAGAAGACCGATGGTTGTGAGTTCTATGTGGCTGGTTGGTGATCTTTATGTAAAGATCTTTTGGGGTTTTAAAATTTTTGGAAGCAAGAAAAATGGAAGACCAAGTTGCTGCTTTGAATAATTGTCTTAAAATGATTTGAGGAATGATGCTGGAATGATTCTTTTTATTTATTTTCTGTTCCTATAGTTTTGCTTTTTTTTTTTTTTTTTTGTCAAGGGTTCCTATAGTTTTGCTTATGTGTTTATATTTCGTGTCTTTATTTTTTTATGTGGGGGCAGAAGTAACTAGGGAATAATGCAGCTTGGAGCCGTCGGATCCGTCTTTGGTTTCGGAATCTTCGGATATGAAGATTCGGATCTTTCGTTGTATCTTAAGTATTTGAAACATCTTGACTTTTTTCTAATGTTTTCAAAACCGGACCGGACCGGCGGTCGAACCACGTTAACCCGCGAACCGGCAACATGTCCGGATTGGGTTAATATCAAAACCCAAAAGAAATTGAACTAGTAAAAAACCATATCAACCCGCCAAAAAACCAAAAACCGGTGAACCATTAAACCGGATAAAACCGGGTTCTACTTTTTTTTTGAAAAATTGAGTGCAATTAATTTAATTAATTACCTTTTATAGTTTTCTTCTTAGCAAATTAGCAATAGTAGGATTTCTTAAAAAATGAAGATTAAATGTTCTACACTCTTATTCTCTTATTGTTTGAATTTCTAAAATATTTTATTAGTACTGGTTACACTTTGAGTTTGTTACACTTTGAGTTTATTACTTTTTAAAGTTTTTTAAAAACATTATGATTATTGAAGTATTTTATTTGGCATATCCAATTATATCATAGTTATAATCATTGAAAAAAATAGAAAACTTATTCATACCTATTATTTATAAAAGTATCATCAAAATCAATTGAACCCGGTCAACCCCGGTCGAACCATGTTGACTCATGACCCATAAGCTTTCCCGGTTCAGTTACCGGTCCGGTTTTAAAAACATTGCTTTTATCCATTTTTTTAATCACATGGATGCTACTTTTTGTTTGGGAAATTTTTTTAGAAAAAGCAGTAACTTATTTTTATTTGGACGTTTAATACCCAATGGTTTTTGGTTGGAATAAAAATACATGATATATTAAATTATTGTCAAATAAAACTAGGCCTGGGCGTTCGGATATCGGATCGGATTCGGTTCGGATTTTTTGGATATTGACTCTAACATCCATTCAGGTATTTATAAAATTTGGATCGGTTTCGGTTCGGATATTTTGGATTTCGGATCGGTTTGGATATGATTATTGATAACCAAAATTAAACCAAAAGTTATTGGACAATGTTTTATTCGAATACTTTTTAATATTATTGTACCCAAATAACAATATTTATGAAGTATTTAAACAAAAAAAAAGATAGAAATTAAGTAAATGACAAGGTTCTCATAAAACTATACAAATACATAAAAGATATGAGACATATATATCGGAATATCAAACTATTTCTTATATGTTCGGATATATTTGGATATCTATTGGATATCAGTTCGGATCGGATAATATCCGATATCCAAAATAATAAAAGCCAAGAACCGATCGGGTATTTCCTTAATATCGGTTCAGTTTTAATCCGCTTATTTCAGTTCGGATACGGTTCGGATTTTTGGATTCGGATTTTATGTCCAGACCTAAATAAAACCTTATCTATAAATCGTTAGTAGATTTCAACCCGGAACTTAACATCATTAAACGGCTGTTACAGAATTTTTAACTGGCGTTAAATATCAACGAGGCGTGTTTAAACAGATAAATAGGACCGGTTAACCTAGCAATATGAATACGTTGATGTATCTTAGTGGTAGTATATAGATTTTGTAATTAACCAAACTCAGGTTCGAATCCTTCCACCTCTGCTTTATTGTGTTTTTTTTTTTTTTTTTTTAACCGATTTATCTTCCTCCCCAATCGCCGGCGTAAGACAGACCGTGACCTCGCTCCGATAAGTCTGGATTATCTTCTTCTTCTTCCTCTTTGTGTCTCAATGCTTCTTCGTTGTTGAGATTTTCAGAAATCTCTGATTCGATTTTGATCTCGTCTTCTTATATGCTCTGTTCAATCAATGGTTCAGATTCATAACTCTCTACAACAGTCAAGGGTAGTTCAGGGAGGAACAAAGTGTGAATCTGGCTACGACTACAGTAGATGATGATGATCGTTTCTTGTCTTACGCCGGTGGTTTCGGAAAGAAAGAAAAAGCAGTCGACGGTCTCAAAAGAAAAGGCAACAAAAAAAGATTGCAACGACGCTGGTGGAGAGTTTCGAACCCAGGTTCGATTTGGTACAAAACACACACATTACCACTGTGCTACAGCGATATATTCATTTTATCTGGTAAACGAATTGTATATATCCGTTTAAAAACGTCTAACTGAATTTTATCGCCAGTTACAAATTCTGTAACGGCCGTGTAACGCTCTTAAGTTCCGTGTTGAAATCTACTAACGATTTAAAGATAAGGTTTTGTTTGATAATAATTTAATATATCGGGTATTTTTATTCCAACTAAAAACCATCGGGTATTAAACATCCAAACAAAAATAAGTTGAAGTTTTTTTTAGGAATTTTCCCCTTTTTATTTGGTCTAGCATAATTTTAGCAAAAAAATTATCTAGTTATGTGAAATTTGAGCTTTATTAGTTTTGATTTTTAAGGCATTTAAAAATAAAAATATATATGCCAAAATTTCCAATCATAGTATCAACTATCACTGCTGGGATATAGTAGGTCGTGTAAAAAAGGTCCAGTTCTACTTCCAAACATCTTGTATGAATTTCTCATTAAACCACACTAATATCTGTATGATCCCAAAAATGACAAGTCCATAAACCCTATCAGATTATTGACCAATAGCCTTGTGTAGTGTTTTTTACAAAATAATATCAAAGTGCCTAGTCAAGTGATTAAAACTTCACCTTGATGGCATTGTATCAGACTCTAAAGCGGCTTTTATTCCTGGTAGGGTGATTAATGATGATGTGATGATCGCTCATGAAGTCATGCACTCTTTAAAAGTAAGAAAAAGAGTTTTCAAATCATATATGGCGGTCAAGACGAATGTAAGCAAAGCATATGATCGAGTCGAACGAAATTACCTTGAAACAACAATGCGACTGTTTTGTCTTTTGTGACAAGTGGATAAGTTGGATTATGGGAGCGGTTAAGTCAGTACATTTCTCAGTGTTGATAAATGGATCTCCACATGGTTTGATAACACCACAGCGTGGGATAAGACAAAGTGATATATTGTCCCCATATCTTTTCATCCTATGTGCAGATATACTAAGCCACTTGATAAGATCCTGAGTCGTTGATGGAGACATCCGAGGTATCAAGATTTGAAATGAGGTCCCTGCTATCACACACCTTTAGTTTGCTGATGATTCCTTGTTCTTCTGCCAGTCAAATGTTCAAAACTGTCAGGCCCTAAAAGATGTCTTTGATTTTTATGAATACTATTCTGGACAGCAAATTAATATGACAAAGTCCATGATCACTTTTGGTTCACGAGTCTATGGATCAACTCAGACTCGATTAAAGAAAAATTTGGGTTTACCAGAAAAATTTGGTCGAAAGAAGGCATAAATGTTCAACTACATCATTGAAAGAGTCAAGAACCGTACATCAAACTGGAGTGCTAAACGTCTATCCCCTGTAGGCAAGAAAATCATGTTGAAATAGGTTGCACTAGCTATGCCAGTTTACGCGATGTCCTGTTTCAAATTACCTATGAGTGTAATTAACGATATTGATTCTCTGTTAATGAACTTTTGGTGGGAAAAGGGTCCAAAGAAACGTGGTATACCTTGGATAGCATGGAAGAGATTACAATACACTAAAAAAGAAGGTGGACTGGGTTTTAGAGATTTAGTAAAATTCAATGATGCACTCCTTGCAAAACAGGTTTGGCGACTAATTCACCATCTTAATATTGTGTTTGCTCGTGTAATGAAAGCTCGCTATTTCAAAGATGATGTGAGCCAAAACAGGGGTGAGTCGATAGCTGGTCTAAAGGACCTCTCTAACTAACTCGGATAGGATGGAGATGAATGATGGATCGAAGTTCGCCACACAAAGTTGCGGAATGACTTTGTGATAAGAACACAAATCAATATCTAAGTGAATCACACACAAAGATAAAGATTCAACTTGTTTTCTAAAGGAATCACACACAATAGAAAAAACAAGTAAAACAAAAGCCTAAGCTTTCAAAGTGAGAAAACTCTCTCTTTATTTTTCCAAAAATCTATATTTATAATGAAGGGAAACATGAGCTTATTTAGGCTCAATTTACATATCAATAACATAAATACAAAATAAATCAAATTAATTACATAAATAAATCAAGAATAAATTTAGAGATTTTATCAATCATCATTGATGGAGATTGGTTATTTGTATCTAGACACTTTCTTGATGTAGCCATGAATTGATTGTCTTCTAGAAACTTCTTTATAATTTGATCTTGATTTTCCTTGAACAAATTCTTGATGAGTTGATATTTCTAGGACTGCATCAACCCCCATCAAGTTTATCACACTTGATGTTGACTGACCTGAGAAATTAATAAACTCTATTTGACGAAAAAAGAAGAAGTTGATAGTATCAAGTTAATACCAATGGACCCTCTGATTTGATTCAAATTAATTTGGGTCCATTTTTAATATATTATTTATAGTAATATTTCAGTTCGCCCTAGCCGCACTCTCTCTGGCACAACCACCGAGGTCTGTTTCCCCGGCGACGCTGAGTCCGATTGGCGTCGCTGGGCCTTTAGTTCTGCTTCCTCATTGTCCCCTCTGTCTTCTTAGCTCCGTTGATCTCTTTTTTCGTCCCCCCGGAGTCCTTTGCAGATCCCAGATCTCGACTCTGAGCATGCTTCAGCTTCTTCCTCCCCCTTCCTTCCCTCAGTATCTGGTGATTTCTCTCGCTGCTCTTGCCCCATTGAGTTCCCAGTCACCGCCTTCCCGGTTTAAGATCTTCAAACGCCCTAACAGCCCCAAATTCTGCTCTCCTCACCGCCTCCTCTCGCAGTCAACATCGACATCTCCTTCCTCCTCGGATTCATTTCCTCTCACCCAATGTGCTATTTGGATGCATCTGGACGGGAGCTCTGTCTTGACGCTGGAGACGGTGAATTGGACGCAGATATCTCCATCCCCGGTGTTCCCTGTTTCACCCGTGATAATTCTTCGACCCAGGTTTCTGCTTCACTCTGTTCTCGGAACCCTGGCAATTAGGTTGCTCTGTTTAATACATGGATTATACATGATTGGGAAGCTACTTCGACCCTCTAAAACTGGCTTGAACCCAACCCCTTTAGACCCCTGTGTCTATTTTGTGTTTGGCCTTGCTCGACAGGATATCTCTGATTGTAGAACTTGCCTACTCAGAGCTGCACTTAACAAGTCTCTACCAAGCCCCAAATCTGTAGTACCAGCCGTTTCTGCTTGGTCAAGTCGAGTTTCACTCGATAGTAGAACGTTGGTACCCTCTGATTTGCTTGAAACCTATTTGTGTCGAGACCAGTATTTTTAATTTGGTTTTGAGGACTGCAATGCTGAGCTCCTTTATTGAGTCCAACTCGTCAATGTGGCGGCTTTCGACGCTTGTATCCTTTGTCCCTATTTGCCACCTATCACCAAATGGTCGACACACTCAGCTCCATCATGTACCCAGGTTTGAATCATCTCGGTGTGTCACTGTTGAAGGAGACAGCTTGGAGAAACTGGGCATTATGATCCCACCTCTATGGAGTGGGGGTTACCCATGTTTCACTAGCCTCTCCTCTCTATCTCAACCATGCTCAAAGCTTTCCAGAGTGCAAAGCATCCGCTTTTTGAAGCCTTCGCCTATAAGCTTGAAGACTACTGGCATTATGATCACCATTCCAAGTGGTTACCGCAAACTCGTCAAGTTTACCCCATCAAACCATAGAACCACCACCACCATGGTATTGACCGATAACCAGAGCACTCTTATCCTTGCTCTCACCCCTGGCAAAGCTTATTATCCAGGTATAGCCCTTCACACTTCGCCACTCAGTCTTTGACTCAAGACAGTGGTCATCGTCTCTTCCATTGATTTACTCATGGAAACCGCTTAGATATGCTTTGATCTCACAGGTTCCAATATGCTTTGCTGCATTTGGCTCATAGCTCTCAAGCCTTTAATATTGCTTGCCTCTATCTATCTATGTACTTTTATTGTCTTTATCTTTGGAGTGTGTCCTCCTTTGCATTTGTGTAACCCAACCAACTCTATTTGTATGTTGATTTCTATCTAATAGAATGAGATATATGTTTGTCAAAAAAAAAAATTATAGTAATATTTTTGTTTGATTAAAGTGATTTCAACTTTTGTTTAGTTTTAACTTAGATTAAGTCTTAAGCGGGGTTATAATGTAATATTTAAAAATATGGAAAAAATCAACAAATAGAAATATTTGATAGTAAAAAAATCATTCGTGAAACTTTTTGTATAAAAAGGGCAAAAATAAAAATGTTCAAAAAGTGGTATTTTTGAAAAAAAGTATCTCAAAAAGGGCATTGTAACAAATTCTCAAGAAACTTTTTGTGAATCCTTATATTTATTTAGGGACAATTTGAAAACTATACTAAATTTGAAAAGAAATTGGAAAAGTACACTTAGTCTTATAGTTATTTGAAAACTACACATTTTGAAATAAAAATGGACAGAAATACCCTTATTATTAAATAATTTTAACAATTAAATAAAAACAAGAAAAACTTAACTTATATTTAAACATAAATCAACTTTAAAAATAATTTACTTTTAAAAATTTTTAAATTCGGAATTAATTATTTAATAATTTAAAATTATAATGAAAATTACTTATTGTATTTTAAATAATGATTACATGAATAAATTTTTTTTATCTTAAAATTTTGATTAAAGAAAAATAATTTAAATATTTTTGTTGATATTATTTAGATTTAAATTTATATTAAAATAAATAATTCAAGATTATACAATATATATATAATATATATATATATATATATCAATGTTTTAGACTTATTTTAATCAAGGTTAATTTATTTATAATGTCGACTTTTTGAACAATCGTTTTGTTTTTTTACTTCTGTTGACTTAATTATCTTTGTCATCGACTTATATTAGAACAGTTGACTTATGTTATGGCTAGTGGATTTATAACATAGTCGATTTTTTTAACTGTTGACTTATTTTTTTGTTCATCGATTTATATTTGTTTTCTATTGATTTGTTTATTTGTTGTTGACTTATTATATTCTACATTGATTTATTAATAAGGGCGATTTTTTGAATGGTTGACTTAAGTTTAATTTTTGTCGACTTATTTATTTTTCCATCGATTTATTTTAAAATTGTCGACTTTTTTTTTTGTTTGATTGTTTTTTTACAAAGTCGACTTTTGATGATGTTGACTTATTTGTTTTGTTTATTGATTTATATTTTTTTCCCGTTGATTTGTTTGGTCTTAGTAGACTTATTTCATTTTACGTTGACTTATTAATATGATTGACTTTTTTAACTGTCGACTTATATTTTATTCCTGCTGATTTATGTTTTTTCTTTGTTGACTTATATTAAAAAGTCGATTTATTCTTTTATTAATTGATTTGTTACATAGTCGATTTTTTTGAACTGTTGATTTATTTTATAAAGGCTCAAAATTTTTTATTTTATTTTATTAAAATTAACAATCTTAAAAATAATTTAAAATATATAATTATTTTTCAACAAATTTATTAAATGAAAACTAATATTATCTAAAACATAAATGGAAAAAAGAAAAATTCTAATTAATTTAATTTTAATTTTTATATAATAAATTTTAAAAATTAAATAACTGACAAAAAAAAAAAAAAAATAATAATACCAGATCTTTAATCACGATTGAGTAACAGATTACTGGATCGTGATACACGATCTAGAAGATTTAATAATAATAGAATTTAGTTTTTAAATTAATTTATAAATAAATGTTATGTAACAGTTGTTATTTAACAGTTAACTAAAATCCCTATTTTATTGGAAACTGCATTTCGAGATTGTATTGTGATTCTACGAAGTTTCTTGTTCACGTAGACGGTAAACTGTGATTCTTCGAAGATTCTTGTTTTGGTAAAATGTTAAGTGATTCTTCGAAATTTTAAATAAAAATTTATTTGACTGCCACTAATTTGAGTTTTGCAATTAACGTTGTTGCAGAAAAATGCTTCAAGATGATGATGATGCTATGTCTTGCTCGAAGAATGAGTTGTTAGGAGAAGATGTAGTAGATGATGAGGATGAGGATGATGATGATGATGATGATGATGATGATAAGTTTAGTGGTATCGGTGATAGTTTTGAGTATGATACCACTAATGGTTCTGATGAAGATTACGACGATCTGCAGGAAGAAACTTCAAAATTGAAAATGGAATCAAGTCAATTAACCATTCATGTGGGATAAGAATTTAAGAGTAAGAGAGAGCTGCACTGGAGGCTGAATATGCTTAAACTAGAAGAAGATTTCCACTTTCGAGTATACAAGTCAGAGCCATCTCTTCTTGTGGTTAAGTGTACTGGTGATAAAAGCTGCAAATGGATGATAAGAGCATCAAAAATAGACTCCACTTCTGAACGTTTTACAGTGCGGAAATACGTATCGGTACATACGTGTCCCTTGGAATCAAGAAAACCTGGAAGAGTGACAGCAAGATTTATCAGCCAACTTTTTCAGAATGACCGAGGCGAAGATGGCGATAACAGCAAACCAGCTGATATTAGTAGCATGATGCTCATCAAATATGGTTTTGAGATGACGTATTGGAACTCATGGAAATCACTAGAACATATGAAAGAATCAGTAAGGGGTACAGCAGAAAGTGGATATGAGCGTCTCCCAGCTTATATTCATTTGATCAAGAAATACAACCCTGGAACAATAGCGTATCTTGAGAAAGACGTTAATGACAGGTTCAAGTATTTGTTTATTTCATTCGGCGCATGTATACAAGGATTTAAATTCCTGAGGAAAGTTATTGTGGTGGATGGGAGTTTTCTAAAAGGAAAGTATGAGGGGATTTTGTTAGTTGCAACTGCGCAAGATGGTAACTATAAGATTTTTCCCGTTGCATTTGGAATTGTTGATTCTGAAGATAATGCTGCTTGGGAATGGTTTTTCAATAGATTGCGAGAAGTGATACCTGATAGCCCCGACTTGGTTATCATTTCTGACAGGCACAAGTCTATTGCAAAAGCCATTACAAAGGTATATCCAACTGCTCGACGTGGAATATGCACATACCACCTGAAGAAAAACATCATCACCAAGTTTAGAGGGAGTGAAAATTTGGGTTTGGTGAAACAAGCTGCAAACGCGTATAGTTTGCCAGAATTTGAAGACGTCTTTCGTCAGATTCGTCATGAAAATCCAAGATTAGCTAATTATTTAGAGAAAGCTGGTTTCAGTTTATGGTCTCGTGCTCACTTTTCAGGAAATCGGTATAACGTTACCACTAGCAACATTGCTGAATCTATCAATGGTGCATTGAAAAAAGCAAGGGAGCTTCCAATTGTTTATTTTCTTCAGTACGTTGGGGATATGCTTAGTAGGTGGTTTTATGAGCGTCGACTGGCTGCTGCACTGTATGAAGCAAATATCACGCCTCGAGTCGACAAGATGCTGAAACAAAGATCTGTTCTTGGGAAGCACTTAAAAGTGCGTCCAATAAATACATACCGGTTTCAGGTAAAACTACCTACTGGAGATTGTGTAGTTGACTTCGAGCATAAGACATGTACTTGTCGCAGGTTTGACGTGCACAAAATACCATGTGTTCATGCTATTGCGGCTGCCAGAAAAACATCTTTGACATGGGAATCTCTTGTAAGTCGTCACTATACAAAAACTTGTTTGTTTGGCGCATATGCACAGAGTATTTCGCCTATAGAAGAATGGCTCATACCGCCAGAAATCGCTGTCCAAGCATGTCGTCCTCCTAAAATGAGGAAAAGATCTGGGAGACGTAAAAAAAGAAGATATAAATCTGCATTAGAGAACGCTACACAAGCAAAACGCCCTCGGAAGAAACATGCATGCTCTAATTGTGGTGTTTCAGGTCATAATTGCAAGACATGTTTGTTTTAAGTTTTTTTTTGTATTTTTTTCGTTTGAATTCTATTGTCGTTCAGTTGATTTCACCATAAACTCGAATTCTCTTCTGTTTTTTTTCAAGCATGGAATCATTTTCTCTATATTTATGTTTTCTTTATGGCAATTAGGAACTGATTATATGTACATTAAATGTTGCTTTGCTATGAGATTGGTTTGTATAGATTACTAATTTGATAAGGGGAAGCGGAAGCGGAAGCTGAACAAGGTACGGTGCTCTGTTTTGATGACAATAAAACAGAGCAAGGGTAGAACAGAGGTGGCGTGAGTAGATGAGGTGTTAACGAGAGAGATAACGTACGGTGCTCTGTTTTGGTGACAATAAAACAGACAAGGGTAGAACAGAGGTGTAAACCGTAACTTGATGTCCAAGCAACCCTTAAGAAAAACCCATCAAGTATCGATGCTATGCTGCATCACTATTTTGTTTAGATCACCATAAAAGACCGAAGATTAAAAAAAGACCAAACGTACTAGAAACCAACAAAGATATAAAAGACCAAAGATTAAAAAAAAGAATTATGAATTCTTAACCCAAACGTTAGAAGAAAAAAATGTTCCAAACAAAGTTAAAAAAAAAATTAATAGAAACCAACGTTCTTCGACTCGTTCAATATTTCTGCAGCTAACTTTGCACGGATTGCCTTAATGTGCGCATCGTCAAGACCCTTGAATTCACATTGCAGTGCCAAGCATTTGATATACTTAACCGCATAAACTCCGCAGTCACCTGTTTGAACATTCTGCGGGATCTTATTCGGTTTTGATATCTTGTATTTAGCAACACTCAAACGTTTCTCTTTCTCTGGTGCAAACGCCTTCAGCATGTAGGGTATCATCTGCGCATAAGGCTGGACATGGTCGTCCATCTTTTCATCATCTGCATACCCAATGATGCTGTCATACACATGGATAGTCCTTTTCGGGATACATATAGACAATGCAGCCCAGTGATTGGTTTTTATATGTATCACCACATATATGTTATCAACGTCTTTTCCAAGCTGCTTATTTGTACATCCTGCACTAGGCAACAGACCTGTATAGTAATTGATAGCACCTGATTTCCATTTATAATTCTTTGGGTCTTTTTTGAACTCTTTGAAGTTATTTTAATTTAATTATATTTTATTTATTTTAATTTAATTTCTAAGCAAGGACAAAATAGTCATTTAGTTCAGCCCATAAGGGTACATTTCAAAGACTTAAAAGATTTAGTATAGAGTTCAAATTACCTATTAAGATTGAGGTATGTATTCTATTTTTTTTAATTTATTTATCATTTGAAAAAAACACCATTTTTCTATACTTTTTTGCAAAAATACCCTATCTTGTTGTCTATTTGCAATAATACATTTTTGATATATAAAATGACTAATTCTAAACTCTAAACTCCAAATACTAAAACTACCGTCTCAAAACTATACAAAGTAAAGAACCCAAACCAAAAAAGATATTCTAAAAATTAATTTAACATATTGTAATTGCGTAAAAAAAAGAATAAAAAATGGTAAAAAAATTTAACAATTTCTCTATATTAAAAGAATCCTTATATTTACTAGGTTTTGAACCCACGCTACGCGTGGATTTATATGATATATTTTGATGAAAATTATATATGATTGATGACGGTAATAAAATATTATCTTATAAAACAAATTAAATTAGTATCAAGGAAAGAAATTAAATTTCAGATATACAAATTTTTAAAATATGAAAATCAGTTGTGTTATAAAATCAAATCTGATAAAAAAAAATCATGAATTTAACTCGACGTCCAGGCGAGGCAAATCAAACTGATGACCTCACATATCCTAAACCATTTCTTTGACCACCAGAAAAACGAAACAATTTTATAATCATGAATTTAACTCGTTTTCATATTTAATTGATCGCTACTACATATGTTTTCATGTTTTTTATTCAATGTTTTCTTATTCTTCATATTCTTTCTTGTCATTTTCATTGTCAAAATTTGTGGTAATTGTCATCGTTACTTTTACCGTCTGGTTCTTCGTTATACTCTTTTTTTTTATTCTTCCTCGTCAACTTCTTCACATTCTTCCACTGAAAAATCTTTTTTGTAGACTACCACACAACTTGTTAACCCATCAAACTCCAATACCAAAATTATTTCTTTTCTCGAAAAGTTTGTGAAATTCATGAAGACCAACATAGTCAACACATGCATCCAATTATTGATAATTTCATCCATATACTTATTTGGTTTTAGATCCACACGTTTAGAAACTCCTCCAACCAAAATCCTTACTTGGTTTATAATATTTTAAAAACATAATAAAATATACTAATAATTTTTATTTAATATGAATCATATGATATATAGAAATATGAGTACACTATAAGAACATATTAATTATAAATAAATAATATCAATTATGTTATATCATCAAATAATATCAGTTGTATCATATTATCAAATAACCGTAACCATATATAACCGTAACCGCTTGAACCAGAACCGTATTTAAACGTAACCTTTTAACCGTTTATTAAACGGTTATGGTTAAGGTTAAATAAAATTTCTAACCATAACCAATGCTTAATAAACCGTAACTGTGACAACCGTAACCCTGGTCATGCCTATGTATAGCTAATAAAACATGTGTGTTTGTCGTCCATCTTTCTTCTTTAAACCCCAAAACTTGACTCAAAAATCAAATCAAGGTCTTGCGATGTCAATCCTTCTTCCTTAGACCCAAAAATATAAAATTAATGAAAGAATATCAACTCATCTATAAAATCATACACAAAAATATGTTTTATAGTTCATAAGAAATAAAAAGCACAAACGTAGATAAATAAGATAATTTATGTTTTACATCAATATTTATAATATTTTAAACTGTTAAAAGGTTTCGAAATATAAAATTTGAACATTTTAAAAAGTTTCAATATTTATAATATTTAAACTTTTAAAAATTTTAAATATTATAATTTTTTTTTTGAAACTTTATAAAGTTTTAATTTGATCAAATAAAAAACTGTATCAAACCGAATAAAACTTTTAAACTTGGACGATTGATAAATAAAACTTTTCTGCTCATTCGTTGTTGGAATCATATTAATCTTATTTATACTGGCTCTGAACCATTGTCTAAAAATTTTCTAGCCGATATGAGATATTGTGCATAGTTCTTTAATTTCAATAAATTTAAAATTTTCCTTTTTCTAAAAAATTCTAGAAATTTAAAAATGTTAATGAATGACATGTCAAATCTTGATAGGTTGTTTAAAATAATTTTTAATATATAAATTTTTGGGAATTGTATAAAATGTTAATAAGTGATATGTCAAATCCTGATAGGTTGTTTAAAATCCTATGTGGACGGCTTGAGAATTTAACCCGTGTTAGCATAAATTTAATGAAATTTAATAATTTCAACATATCCTCTTTATAAACCATATATCTACTATATAACCATATTATATAGTATTTTAATTTTTTTTTAAGTTTTTCATAATATTTTAAAATTTTATTAAGTTTATATATATTAATTATAATATTTAAATAAATGTGAATCGAAATTCTTCTTACGTTAAGAATCAAAGCTCACATGTTATGGAAAACAAAATATGAATCAAATTGTTGTTTTTTTTTTTGTTTGAAAAGGATTCAGAGATAGAATATCTTTAATACACAATAGAAATTGTGCTTAAATATATCATAGTTTCTGTTTCCATATTGATTCTGCTGTATTTTTCTTATTTGGAATGGTTTGTAAAATAATTAGGAAACAAAATCTGAAGTAATACTATTTTTATAAAATATTTAGGGATTAACTTTGTAAATAAGTACAAATAAAAGGGTATAACCCAAAATGTACTTAAAAAATGTATATATAGATATGGACATCTTTAGGAGTTTGTAGCTTCAACTTTTTATTAGTATAGATATACTATCTTAAAATTTCTATGGAGGTTAAGTAATTGTAATATTTTAAAACATTCTATAAAGTTTAAATATTTTAATATTTGAACCTTTAAAAAGTTTCAATATTTATAATATTTCAAATTTTTAAAATTTATAAATTTTAATTTTTTAAAAAACCTTTTAAATGTTAAGAAATTTTTAAAATTTAAAAATTATAATATTTTGAAACCTTTTTAAAGCTAAAACTTTTAGAAGTTTCAATATTTCTAATATTTTAAAATTTTAAAAGGTTCGAATATAATATTTGAACCTTTTAAAAAGTTTCAATATTTATAATATTTTAAACTATTAAATTTTAAAATTATAATATTTAAAAACTTTTTAAAAGCTAAGAGCTTTTAAAATTTTCAATATTTATAATATTTAAAATTTTAAAATTTTTTAATATTATAATATTTTTTGAAACTTTTAAAGTTTTATTTGATCAAATAAAAAACAGGATCAAACCGGATAAAACTTTTAAACTTGGACGCCTGATAAATCAAACTTTCCTGCTCATTCGTGGTTGGAAGCATATTAATCTTATTTATACTGGTTTGAACCATCGTCTAAAAATTTTCTAGCCAATGTGGGATATTATACATAGTTTTTTTTTATTTCCATAAATTTAAAATTTTCCTTTTTTCTAAATAATTGTGGAAATTTAGAAAATGTTAATGAATGACATGTCAAATCCTGATAGGTTGTTTAAAATAATTCTTAATATATAAAATTTTGCAAATTTCTAAAAATGTTAATTAGTGACATGTTGAACCTCTATTGGCTGTTTTAAAGCTTAGGTGGACAGCCTTAGGAGCTTATAGCTCATACTTTTATTTAGTATAATTTATATTTAATTACATAATATAACATTGTAGACTTTTTGTGAATCCTTATATTTATTTATATTTTAAAAGAGTTTAAATAATAAAAGTTTTAAGCACAATTACAATCTTGAAAATATTTTCACACAGATTTTACGATTTTTTTTTGTTGAGAATTTGGGAAGGGCATTTAGCCTCCAAAATTGCTTCGTTAGAAGGGCTAAATGTAGTTTAAGCCTCGAATGTTATGAAGCTTAAGCCTCCTTCTGAGGGAAATAAGCAGAGCTTGTCCCACATACTGCAGTGGAGACACTTTGCTCTCTTGTTTGGTGTTCCACAAAAGTAGTTTCGGGTTTTGGTTTTCCGGATTTTTAGAATAACGAAACCAAGCGGTTTGTAATGCTGGTTGGGTTTCAGTTAAACATTTTAGGCTTGGTTGTGTTCGACTGTTTCGGTGGTAGTACCCAACCTAGAAGTACTCTGTACTCAGTCATAAATCAGACAACTCATTTCAAATCAACAAAATCTCGCAAGAAAGCCAGTGAACAGAAGTGGTTTGAAGAAGGCAAATTGTAAAAAAGAAGTAAAATTATCTAACAAGAAAGTCTAGCAGTTGTGTGTTTTGGACGTTGTGAAAGACATTTATTTTAAATCTTATACCATTGAGCGCCTAAGATAACTGGATCTTATAGCCCAAAGCTGCTTCCCAACAGCTTCCATGTCCGGGCGCTCTTTTTTTGTGGGAGCAGCACATTGAAATGCCAAACTGAACATCTTCCTTAGTATCTTCTCGTCCACTCGTTCCCTCGCGTTCGGATCCACCAGTTCATACACTTTCCCTTCATTGTACTTGTCGAATGCCTGCCAGAATTTTGAATTTTTCCCGCAAAGTCGATTCAGTAAGGGATGCAAGTTTGAGAAGAAATTTTATATATATATATTAAGTGGCTTACCCATCGAACCGTAATCCTCTCATCATGAGGTCTCTTGGCTTCTACTGGGCGACGGCCTGTGAGTATTTCCACAAGCAAAATCCCGAACGAGTAAACATCGCTTTTCGCAGTGAGCTGATAAGTCCTCATGTACTCAGGATCTAGATAACCAACTGTTCCTTTCACTTGTGTTAAAATGTGTGTCTGGTTCGAGTCAGTAGGACCGCCTCTTGCAAACCCAAAGTCTGCCACTTTGGCTCTCATGCTATCCGTGAGGAGAATGTTGGAGGATTTTATGTCACGGTGTATTATCTGTCTTTCTGTTACAAAGAGAGAGAGAAAAAAAAAAAAAAAAAAAACATCATATAGTCTTGATTAAGATCCTTACAATATTTATTTATAGTTTTATAATAAGGAAAACAATCATTAAGCACAACATTCTCTACCTGCATACGAATGGAGATAAGTCAATCCATGGCAGACATCAATCACAATCTCCAACCTTTGATTGAAATTAAGTTTGGTTCCACTAGAACCTGCAATAATAACAAAAATGAGCCTTTCTTGTTATATTCATACGTTTTTATAGCCGGGACAAGCTCGGGCAGATGTAAATAAGTTCTTACCATCCAAATGTTCCCGGAGTGTACCATTTCTGACATACTCGGTTATGATAAGCCGCTCGTCTCCTTTATCAACATAGCCAAGAAGCTTCACTAGATTTCGATGGCCTATTTTGGACAAAAGGTCAACTTCACTTTTGAATTCTGTCCGCAGATTCTCAAAATGTTCCTGCATGAAAATTGTGATTTAGAACTCATAAAATACTTTGAGGTAATACAAATGAGCAGATGGAGATATTATTCATCTTAACCTACTAAATCACAACAGACTTAAGTGCTAAATCTTTTATCTTCGAGATTAAAAGACCAAGAATGGATAGCTCCATTTGTATCTTCTACACTAGCTCCCTGAAAGATCCATAGTTCAGCACCACTACTCAGTAAGACTAAACCAAATATAAATTAGAGTGTGAACATGATTTTCTAACACAACAAGACCAAAGTGCCCGGGGAACTACATTATTACCGAAAAAGTTAAGGTCGACATGTCAGTTGATTATTAGCTTCTGTCAACATTTTCTCTATCATTATTATAGGACTTGACTGGCTAAACTATTAAAAGTACCTTTTTTGCTCGTTTAATGGCAACCACCTGGCCATCATCAAGGTAGCCCTTATAGACAACCCCAAAGCCTCCTTCACCAATTTGATGACTTTCCGAGAAATTGCCAGTTGCTGCAGCAATCTGAGTCATGGTCAGATTCAAGGGTCCCAGTCTACTAGGTCTCGGGGACATAGCATATCTAGATGGGCTTTGCGGTACACGGGACGGACTTGGTGGTGCCCGGAACGGACTTGGCGGGATCTTCTCAGAAGAAGGGCTCATTTCAAAAGAGGAAACTTGGTGCACTGTGATACGATATATGAGCCTTGAATGTGAAAATGTTATTCCAAAATGTAAAATCTACAGAAAAATGGATAAATACTTCTCTGGAAACAAAACGCATAATGTAATCTTTGGGGTCTAACAATACAATATACTGACCACACACCACTACTGTTGTTCCCTATGTCAATGACTATGTGCCTAAATGAAATCAAACACTTTTATGATGTCAAGGAGAAGGCGTAGAGTAACTCTATCAAAATTACAAGTTGCAACATTCTTGGTCTCTGCATATTCTCACCAATGAAGTAAAACATGTGAAGATAAATGTAAGTGAGACAATTAGTCACCTGAGTTAGATTCCTTGGGTAGAACTTCATGACTATTTGCTTTCCTCTCCTTATGGAAGCAAGGACAACAGAGCGCACAACAGAAGAGAAGAAACCCGCTTGCTGCCATGCTGACTTTAACATGGTCATGTTCAAATCCAGCCTCATTACTCTCAGAATCTTTCACAGATTTTTCTTCCAAAAACCTTCTCCCTGCATCATAAATGCAGAAGCCGATCAATGATGACACACATAACCAAATTCCGTTACTGTGTGGTGAGATTAAAAGAACTATATATATATATATTGGCGTAACCGATCCAAGGAGCACAAAATTCGTTGAACAGAGCATTACCTAGTAAATGGTGAACTGTGCAGATGTCATCGCCGAAAGAATCCCCAAAGATACAACCTTTGGCTTTGTGAAACCGTATAGCTTCGCAAAATCGGGCTTTGTCCACAGGATTCCCGTTAATTGTGAACAAACTCCCTTGTTGATAAGGCTTTGTGTATGTCAAGTTATCAGAGAGACAACCAACAAATGATGCTGATGCAGTTTCCTTGATATGCAATAACGTTAAAAGACCCAACAAAGCCGTAGTAAACACCAATCTAGTGAAGCTCAAATCATATCCATCCATAATTTGATTTTATTAACAAAATATAACTCAATAAGCCATTTTATAAACCCAAATTTGAGAATCTTTTGGTTCAGAAGATTTTTCCCTAAAACCTGAAAAAAAAAAAAAAAAAAAAAAAAACTCAGCTTTAGAAAGCTTCCATCATTAGGGTTCCATTTGCAGTTGAATTCTTGAAACCCTTTTTGCTCAATTCTTGAAACATCAACTAAACCCTAAAAAAACAAAATTCTCAATTTCTAGAATCAAAAGATCTCCAAGCAATCCAAGAACACAAAATCAATACATAAGCTATAATAACCTAAGACTCATGGATGGTTGCAAAATCAGAACCAAGAGCTTTTGACTCAAACTTGTAGAACAAGACCAATTTAGAGAAACCCAGAAAATTTTAAAGCGAGAGAAAGAACAGAACCTGTAACAAGATCTTGTAGCTTTGACTTGACTGTACAGTTAGAATGAGTTTGACCGAAGACGAAGCTTTTTATTCTGTTTCAGACAAAGTATGCCAAAGAAAGAAGACTAAAGAAGGCAAAAAGTATTTGTCTGAAGGAGAGGAATTAGGGACGTGGTAACGATCTCATGGAAGACACATCTTGTGGAAATCTTTGAAAATTCGTGTTCTGTTTTTTTTTCTTTCCGTGTCAGGAAAATTCGTGTTGTTTTCTTTTCTTTGTTCTTTTTCTTAGCTGATTAGATAGATGATGGTTAATGATTAAAAAAATTTACAAAAAGAAAAAGAAAAAACAAAAATTAAGTAAAAGTTCGGATCAAACCGGATGTTGAACCAGACCGCTAACAAGAATTACTAGAGGTTATTGGTTCCAGAGTTAAATAGAATTTTAATGACTTTAAAAGTTATGTAAAATATGTTGTTATTCAATCAAAACTTTCTAAAACTTTTTAACAATTTGGTGTTATTAGTTGTAGATTTGTAAAAAGTTATCTAAAATCTTACTATTGGTCCTAGTCTCATAGGCGACCGAACGGCCGCCCCCTAATTACTAGACTGACCCGCTATAATAATTCCATAAACACCTAGCGAAGATATGGCAAACAAATAAAGTAGCCCTATGTTCGGATCTGACAATACCATACCATAATCAAAAGGTACAACGGCCCAAGCGACCAGACTTAACATAAATGTAGCCACTGGAGCCATTCTAAAAAGGAAAAAATTAGCACTACTTGGTGAAATAGGTTCTTTTAGAATCAATTTCAAACCATCTGTTACAGGTTGTAACAATCCGAACGATCCCACTACATCAGGACCCTTTCTACGTTGCACAAAAGCCATTACTTTACGTTCAGCTAGCACTAAAAAGGCTACTTCTAGTAGAAGTGGTAGAATTATTCCAAGTATTTCAGCTGGAAAAGCTATGTACGTTTTCGATTTTTTATTTACTCATGATCTGGCCTGGTTGACCCAATCATGATATTGAAGGATGGGACCTTTTCTCGAAAAACTCCCGATACCGAGAAGAGTTGAAGATGGTGCAACATTCCATCTACTCTCAATGGAATCCCCCTATCACTTTACTCCCGAAATAAAGCATCCCTTTGATAAATCTAGTGTTATTGGATTAAGAGTTTTATAAAGTCATTAAAAGTTTTATGTTATTCAAGTAAAACAAAAGAATTTTGGATTGTTAATGAATTAAAATATTCTGTTATTGGTTTAAGATTTTATATCATTTTTTTCATAACAAAAGTCATGAAAACTCTTTCATCAAATAGAGAGATTGTGAATCATATATCATGACTTTTTGTTATTTTTTTGTTCAAAATGAATTCCGGACTCCGGAGAGGAGTTTGGGAGGCGGAGAAGAAGAGCCACAACCATTGGTAAATCCATGCTCCCTCTTTCTCCATTGCCCACACGAAAGCATCGACGATGGCATCAAACAGGTTCGTATTATGGATTTATCATTAATGCAAAGTCGGACATGACAACAAGTCAAACTCATTAATCTCCTTTCCCTTTCTTCTAGTCTACATATCGCTTCTCTGTTCTCTCTTTGATTCCGTCACAAACAAGATGAAGCTTGAGGAGCAAGAAAGGGACATACAGTTTCCGACAAATGACGAGGAATGCCAAGTAGACGTCTCCTGCGATGACGAAGACGATGATTCCAGTTCATCTTCTTCATTATCCCAGAACGATTCGGCTCCATGGCCTCGGAGTTATCGGTAATATCAAAATACTCTCAAACCAATAACTCTTTTTTTTGACAAAAGCATTGATTAAACAAGAGAATATTGTGCAATATTTTTTGAGAAAGTTTGAAAGATTTTACAAGATTAGGAAAAACAAATCAGCAAGATTTAAAAAAACTTTCTAAACAATCTCTTAGAATCCTTCATTTTATACTTTCTAATTCTCTATGATTTTAAAAATCAGCAAGATTTTAAAAAACATAAAGTCATTGAAATTCTATTTAAATCCTAAACCAATACCGCCCCCCCCCCTCAGAGAGATTCAACTTAAATTTTAAAGGATTTGGTAAGATTTAACATTTTAGAATTTTGAAAAATTTATGTGATTTTTTAAGAGATTTGATTGTGTTTTAAATTTTTTATATATATATTTTTTTAAAGTGAAATATGATAAATATATTGTAAGTTATTAATTAGGTTGTAGATAGATGTACTCACGTCGCTCGATAGAAGCCAATAGTACTTGGATTGATTGGGTTGGGTGAGTGAGTTATTAGTTGGGCTGTAGATAATGTACCTATAAGCTTTTTGCAAAGCAATCATGATTGGTAAATTTTTTTTTTTGAAAATACCTATTTAGTGTATTTTTTTGGAGAAATACTCATTTTCTCTATCTACAATATTTTAAAACTATATTTCGTTAAATTTGAAAGTTTTAGGAAGTTTAAAAGGTATTTCTTTATGATAATTGTTATTTAGAGACTTGGTTCAAGTGTTTGTAAGGTTTTATAAAGTTTTAAAATGATTTCAGAAGTTTTAAAAGATTTACGAGGTATTTTAAAAAGTTTTACAAGATTTTTGCTTTTTTCTTTTTACAAAAAATTTAGGGTGAATTACTCAAATGTTACTCATTTTAGGTAATATTACCAGAATCTACATAAAACTTTTTTATTACTAGAATGTTTCGGGTATTTTCAAAATACCGAGCGTGTCCCTATTTTATGTTACCGGAAAAAACGTAATTACAAAAATGCCATTGCCATGTCAGACGCCACGTCAGAAATCGCTGACGTGTAACCATTACTCAGCCATAACGCGTTACAGAGTATGTTGCGGCTGAGTTATAGGTATGTTGCGGCTGAGTTATCGGAAAAACATTTGAGTAAGAGCGGACGGCTGACTTATTAAAATCTGGCTGAGTTATGCGCATAAGTCAGCCAAGGGTTACGGCTGACTTATTAAATTTGGCTGAGTTATGCGCTTAACTCAGCTGTAGTTACGGCTGAGTTTTCACCTGATGGTTGAGTTGTCAAAATTTTGGTTGAGTTGTCAAAATTTTGGCTGAGTTATCACAACGACACGGCTGAGTTAACATTTTCTTCCTGGCTGAGTTATGAAAAACGGCTGACTTATGAGATGTTGTTACGGCTGAGTTATGGTAAAAAAACTATAACTCAGCCGTCATAGGCTGACTTATCGACAACTCAGCCGTTTGACGGCTGACTTATTAGCAAAAGATTAATTACTAGAATGTTATTCAGTTACGGCTGACTTATCAAACGATACGGTTGAGTTACATATTTTCAGTTGATGAAGCGGCTGAGTTTGGCAGCAATTTTTTTTGCTTTTTAATTACTGTAATGTTTTTCATGTGGTGGCTGAGTTACATTGTTAACTAAACTTCTTTGTTACATTGTAAATTAAAAATTAACTACATGCATATCATAATATTTAAAATCTTATTATATTTAGGTCTATGTCTATTTTCGTTTCAAATGATAATAAAAAATAATAATTTAGGAGAAATAAAATAACTAATTAAAAATGTTATTAAATAAAAGAAAAACAGTAAAAATTATTTTTCTTGATATATGAATTATATAAAAACGAAAAAATAACTTTTTTGTATTATATAACTGAATTTTTGTTTTTTTAATTAAAAAAATAGATAACTCAACTTACCACATCTTTAACTCATGAAAATTTCCATGATGTTGAATAATCTTTTGAGTTAACAATTTTACAAAGGATATATCTCAAACTTGTACATCAACCATAACACATGATTATTCAAACTCAACTTCAAAAAAATTAGTTTTGTTAGTGATTGGTAACATTTTTGAATGAAATTTAGGTCTATGTCTATTTTCATTTCAAATAATAATAAAAAATAATAATTTAGGAGAAATAAAATAACTAATTAAAAAGTTATTAAATAAAAGAAAAACATTAAAAATTATTTTTCTTGATATATGAATTAAATAAAAATGAAAAAAATAATTTTTTGTATTATATAACTGAATTTTTGTTTTTTTTTAATTTAAAAAAATAGATAACTCAACTTACCACATCTTTAACTCATGAAAATTTCCATGATGTTGAATAATCTTTTGAGTTAACAATTTTATAAAGGATATACCTCAAACTTGTACATCAACCATAACACATGATTATTCAAACTCAACTTCAAAAAATTTAGTTTTGTTAGTGATTAGTAACATTTTTGAATAACATTAAGGTCTATGTCTATTTTCATTTCAAATGATAATAAAAATAATAATTTAGGAGAAATAAAATAACTAACTAAAAAAGTTATTAAATAAAAGAAAAACAGTAAAAATTATTTTTCTTGATATATGAATTAAATAAAAACGAAAAATAATTTTTTGTATTATATAACTGAATTTTCGTTTTTTTTAATTAAAAAGATAGATAACTCAACTTACCACATCTTTAACTCATGAAAATTTCCATGATGTTGAATAATCTTTTGAGTTAACAGTTTTACAAAGGATATACCTCAAACTTGTATATCAACCATAACACATGATTATTCAAACTCAACTTCAAAAAAATTAGTTTTGTTAGTGATTGGTAACATTTTTGAATAAAATTTAGGTCTATGCCTATTTTCATTTCAAATGATAATAAAAATAATAATTTAGGAGAAATAAAATAACTAACTAAAAAAGTTATTAAATAAAAGAAAAACAGTAAAAATTATTTTTCTTGATATATGAATTAAATAAAAACGAAAAATAATTTTTTTGTATTATATAACTGAATTTTCGTTTTTTTAATTAAAAAATAGATAACTTAACTTACCACATCTTTAACTCATGAAAATTTCCATGATGTTGAATAATCTTTTGAGTTGACAATTTTACAAAGGATATACCTCAAACTTGTACATCAACCATAACACATGATTATTCAAAGTCAACTTCAAAAAAATTAGTTTTGTTAGTGATTGGTAACATTTTTGAATAAAATTTAGGTCTATGTCTATTTTCATTTCAAATGATAATAAAAATAATAATTTAGGAAAAATAAAACAACTAATTAAAAAATTATTAAATAAAAGAAAAACAGTAAAAATTATTTTTCTTGATATATGAATTAAATAAAACTAAAAAAATAATTTTTTGTATTATATAACTGAATTTTCGTTTTTTTAATTAAAAAAAATAGATACTCAACTTACCACATCTTTAACTCATGAAAATTTTCATGATGTTGAATAATCTTTTGAGTTAACAATTTTACAAAGGATATACCTCAAACTTGTACATCAACTATAAAACATGATTATTCAAACTCAACTTCAAAAAAATTAGTTTTGTTAGTGATTGGTAACATTTTTGAATAAAATTTAGGTCTATGTCTATTTTCATTTTAAATGATAATAAAAAATAATGATTTAGGAGAAATAAAATAACTAATTAAAAAAGTTAGTTTTGTTAGTGATTCGTAACATTTTTGAATAAAATTTGAGTTAAGTCCATAACTCAACTTAAGTCAATAGTAACACATGTTACCAGTCATAGCCTATATCATCTATTTACTTTCAGATTTTTCTTGTGATAACTCAGCCATAACTAACTATAACTCAGCCGTCACATGACCTTTCGTTTTCCCGTAAATATTATAACTCAGCCGTAAAGTCATATATATCATCCATTTACTTTCAGATTGTTTCTTGTGATAACTCAGCCATAACTAACTATAACTCAGCCGTCACATGACCTTTCGTTTTCCCGTAAATATTATAACTCAGCCGTCACATGACCTTTCGTTTTCCCGTAATGATTATAACTCAGCCGTAAAGCGATATTTTGGCGTGAAACCATCAATTAACCTAATAATAGACATATTTCCATTCTAAATTTAAATTTTGAGTTATAATAATTTTAATATTCAATTGTTGGAGAAATACTTTTAGAAAAATAAAATTCTAAATTCGAATAATAATTAGTTAATTATTTACAATAATATCTTGTGATAAAAAGCTCACTTTATGAATTTATTATGCATGTGGATTTGAGCAGGCACAAAATTAGTGATTTTTCGCGTTTCCCTAACAACACTTTTTGTGACATCGAGTGACGTTTTAATACTTATTAGGAATCTGACAGAACAAAAGAGCTAGATATTATTTGCAATAATATCTTGTGATAAAAATCTCACTTTATGAATTTATTATGCATGTGGATTTGAGCATGCACATAATTAGTGATTTTTTGCGCTTCCCTAACAACACTTTTTGTGATATCGAGAGACGTTTTAATACTTATTAGGAATCTGACATAACAAAAGACCTAGGAAAGAAAGAAGAATACGTTTTCATATTATTGAGAAGACCATAAACGATAACTCAGCCATAACTTTACCATAACTCAGCCAACCCTCAAATTAGAATGACTAAATAACCGACCAGACCGAACCGAACCGGAAACTATTTTTTCCATTATTTTTGGTTAATTACGGTTATATTCGGCTTGCTATCTGTTATATTAAGTTAATCGACCTAATTTAGATAACATTTGGATTATTTATGGTTATATATTCATCTAACCGACCCATAACCGGAAATAACCGAAAAGTAATTTCAAAAATTTTTAAATTTTCAAATGGTTATCATATTAGTATATCCAAATTACCACCTTAAATCAAACACAATATAACCAAAACCAAACTGTTATATTAAAACCCATAATGTTGGAAATATGAACCCTATACCTCAAAGCCTAACCCTAACCCTAACCCTAACCCCTAAATGTCATGTTTTGAATGTTTTACTCATTTTGATCTGACTGTGTAAAAATCAATCTTTTTCTATAATTATTACTTTTTATTGCTTATAATGATTGTAATATTCATTTTTTCATTATATATATATATATATTAATTTTGAGTTATAATAATTCTAATTTACAAATATTTCATAAGTCATCCATATCAGTCAACTGTTCGATAACTCAGTCAAATGTTTGAGAAATACTTTTATTAAAAAAAAAATTCAAATTCAAATTCAAATTTTGAATTCTTTTTAAATAAAAAATAGCTAAAATCCTTATTTATTACGCGTGTGGTTCTTAACAATAAACATAATTATTGTTTGTGTCTCCCCAAGAACACTTTTTGTATTTTCGAGAATGTATATAATAAATTAATATATCCGTTGCATAACTCAGCCATAACTTTACCATAAATCAGCCAACCCTCAAATTAGAATGACTAAATAACCGACCAAACTGAACGGAACCGGAAATTATTTTTTCCATTATTTTCGGTTAATTACGATTATATTCGGCTTGCTATCGGTTATATTAAGTTAATCGACCTAATTTGGATAACATTTGGATTATTTTATGGTTATATATTCATCTTACCGATCTATAACCGGAAATAACCAAAAAATAATTTCAAAAATTTTTAAATTTTCAAATGGTTATCATATTAGTATATCCAAATTACCACCTTAAACCAAACACAATATAACCAAAACCAAACTTTTACATTAAAACCCATAATGTTGGAAATATGAACCCTACACCTCAAACCCTAGCCCTAACCCTAACCCCTAAATGTCATGTTTTGAATGTTTTACACATTTTGATCAGAGTGTGTAAAAATCAATCTTTGTCTATAATTATTACTTTTTATTGCTTATATTGATTGTAATATTCATTTTTTCATTCTATATTTTAGTTTTGAGTTATAATAATTCTAATTTACAAATATTTCATAAGTCAGCCGTTTATGTCGATAACTCAGCCATATCAGTCAATTGTTTGAGAAATACTTTTATTTCTTTTATTTTCAATTCGAATTCAAAATTTTTAATTAATTTGAATAATATATTGTGAGAAAAGCTAACTTTATGTATTTATTATGTGTGGATCTGAGCAGACACAAAATTAGTGATTTTTTGTGATTCCCCAACAACACTTTTTGTGATATCGAGAGACGTTTTAATTAGATAATTTATTAGAAATCTGACAGAACGAAAGACCCAGCTAAGAAAGAAGAATACGTACTAATATCTCATAACTCCGTAATTCATAACTCAGCTGTGTCAAGTATATAACTCAGCCGTAACTTAACCGTAAATCAGCCATAACTTTTAAAATAGACAAATCAATGTTTTACATACCCAAGTACAATTCATCTTGAACTGAGTTCAACAACAAAAGCATAGTATAAGCTTAAGAAATGAAATTTAATACTACAACCACTTCTGTATTTCAGTGGCAATTGTCCTCAAGACACAGATGGCTTTGAAAATTTGTACATTTCCAAAATTCAACGTTTACCTTTAGAAGGCTCTGAATGGTGGCCCGCATCTCAGTTTTCACTCTGTAGAGTGATTTAATGCCCTCGTTTCTGCTGTTTAGAGCTGTAACAACATCATTGGAAAATCTTGGCCCTAGAAACGATTTGCACGTTTGCGACCATTCTTCATGATTTGTTTTGAACTCATGCCTGGTTAAAAGAAAATAGTTACCTTTAGCAAAGAGAGAATAACAACAATCTTTTACTGCATTAGTTGAACAGCAAACAGAGAGAAAAAACTAGTAATGATGCAGAGAAAATCGAGAATACCACAAAAGGATGCTGGGATTCTAACACCGCCAGTGGTATCAATCCCTGCAAATAAAGCATTTTGTGATTAGTACAAAGAATCATAAGTAGACCAAACAAGTACATTGCCAAAACGAAAAACAAAGAGATAATACGAAGTGAAAAGTCAACGAGTTCAGCCCCAACAGAAACTGCTGAGCCACTGGAACATCCTCCAGGAACATTAGATGGCATCAACGGGTTAATAGGAGTGCCATAGTGCTTGTTTTCTCCAATAACCCTGTAAAAAAAATCACATTCAAAACCCAAACTTTTTCCAAACTAGTTCATGTCATTAATGATGGGAATAGAGAAAGAAATACCCAAAACCAAGCTCATCCATGATAGTGTTGCCAACACAAGTAGCTCCATGTTTCAAGAGTGTTGTGATAACCACAGCAGTCTTCTCAGCAGCCTCGTGAGTCTTCTTCCATTGTGGACTACCAAATCCTGTGATGTAATCCTTAACATCGAACCTGTCAAAATAGCCATAAACCCCCAAAAAGTTCTTCAATTTACTTCGTCTAAAGCAAGTCAAAATTTCAAGTAAACCACAAAAGTTTAAAACTTTATAAGCTAAGATCATTAAATAAACAAGAAACAAAAAAGTCATCACATGATTCGATTCGATCTCTAGAAAAGGAAAATAAAGTTTTGATTTTTGAGAGAGAGAGAGAGAGACATACGCAAATAGCAAAAAATCTCAAACCTTTTTCTCTTCGAGCTTGTTGGGACCAAAGATCTGAATCCTGTCCTCCCCTTCCTGCGTTGTCAATCCTTCCCTTGAACATTTTAGCTGCTAGAAAACTTCCTCAATCAAATTTGTGAATAAAACTCAAAACTTTAAGCAACAATTGACAATAAAAATCAAAACTTTAAGCAACAAGCATCAAAAGTGTCTCACTTTAAAACCCTTCTCAATCAAATTTGTGAATAAAAGGCATTAGGGTTGAATAGTTTACAAGTTCAGACCAAGAATCGTATAGTATTAGAGAGTAATCGAGAAATACCCAATTATATAAAACTTGAAAAAATTGAAAGGGAATATGAAACGACTCGAAGAAGCGAGAGAGAGAACAAAGTCTTAACCTTTACCAACGGGAAACAATAATTAGATCTCTGAGTGTGGGATTCAAACGAAGAGGCTTTTCTTTTTATTTGTCCGCTCAAGAACAATAACAACAAAATCAACGAGAGTAGACGAGAGACGACGAGAGAGAGGTGTTTTTTTCTTTTTTTTTGGCTACGAGAACAGTTTTGTTTTCCTCTTTGACATAAACAATTTAAAGCAATTGTCATTCTGAAAAAAACTGTTTAGTGACGTGGAAAATCTAAAATAATGTGTATTTTAATTTATTGATGCGTATTTTTTTTAGTTTTTTTACTCAAAATCGGAAAACTAAACCCAAGGGGTAAATTGTAATTACATTCAAGACACTAAACATTTGAGTAATCTTTAAAAGATTTATAGATATGAGTAATAAACCAACTTTTGGATAACATTTGAGTAATTCTTTCAAAAATTTATAAGGTAAGATTTTTATATAATATCTATAAAGTATTTATAAGATTTAATACATACGTAGTTTGTATATAAATTTATAAGGTTACACACTTATTTTCAGTATATTTCAAATTTTTAGAATCACTTTTAATATGATTTCAGAAAATGGGCGATTTTAAAACGTGAAAAGAGACTTCTGAAAAGTGGTATGAGAAAAGGAGTATGTTTGAAATCATCCCTAACTAAAATACTAATTTTTGTTGTAGAGGTTTATTTTTTTACAAGTTAAACTTTTTATTATGAGCACAAACAAGTAACAAAAATGGAACAACCGTGAATCAAAACTAGTTTTGAGGTTTAGTGTTGATTGATATATCATGGTTTTTAGGTGCTTTTAGCCATGATATAAGTCTTATTTATAGAGTCTTTTTGGTGTTTTTAGATTCTTTTTGAGTCTTTATAGGATTTAGCATGGATTGGAGCTTAATGGAGCTAAATAGGAGGATTTGGAGCATAATCAAGCATTGAGGCTGAGCTGCAAAGATGGGAGACGAAGTTCAGAGACTTGCATCGGTCGATGCAAGTGATGTATCGATCGACACAAAGCCAAATACGAAATTGGAAGTTTTCCCCATAAGTTTTGAAGATTTACAAAGCTGCCCCAAAGTTTTCCTTATTTGCATCATTAGCCCCTGGCCGTGTTTAGGAATATAAATAGGATTTTTATGGTCATTGTTTAGACCTAAGCTTTATTTTTCCCTGCAACTTTTGAGAGCAAAATCTTGAGAGATTTTTAGAGAGCTTTTGGAGAGAAGAATCAAGACTCCTTCAGAGAAGATTCAGAACTCCTTTATTTCTTCCTTTAATCTATTAATGCAATCTATTCAGAAGATGTTTTGTGTTTCATTAATTATGTCTGAGTAGATCTGCTAGTTAGGTTTAGGGTTTCTCATTAGGGATTTCATGGATTGTTAGATCTGTTATTATTTAGGATTCATTATCTTTCTTGTTCTTCACCATAGGTTGTTTTTAATGCTAGATCTTTGATTAGTCATCTGGATTTAGATCTTAGGATTATTGTTTGGTATGAGAATATAATTGATTTTCCTGATAAAACCTTTGGTGAGCAAAATTACTTTCTGCAAAGAGATTTGATTTAGTAATTTTGTGAACTTATCTAAACCTGATTTTATTGCTGGTTTTTAACTTGAATTTTGCAAAGAGATTTAGATTTTCTGGTTTTAAACTTAGATAATATTTGCAGTGAGAACTGATTTATTTTATAATTGTGTTTAGAGTTCAAGAACGGTGCTTAATTGTTGAATCCTGCTAGTTTAATTAATTGATCTGATTTTCCATGATTTCCTGAGAATTTCCCTAGGCCTAGCGTTTTTAATCCCTGAATTTACAACACCTTTTAATTCTGTTTCTGCATTGTTTTTAAATTAGTATTTCTGTTTAGCATAATTAAAAGATTATTAAATCTATTGTGTGAATCTAGAGTTCTTGTGGATTCGATCCCTAAGTAGTACAATTGATCTATTAATTTGAGAGAGTAGCTCAGGGTTAAATTTGAGCATATCAAATTTTGGCGCCGTTGCCGGGGACTCTTTTGATTGACCATTAGATTAAAGTCTTTGATTTTGTCTAAACTTTTCTTTTTCTATTTTACTCACACACTTTTGTTTCTTTTCTCTTGTGTGTTTCAGGTACATGCCTAAGCCTAGCACCAGGAAAAATCCTACTGGTCCGGTTGTTAAGCTTACAAACCAAGAGTTAGGACAACTAGAGCGTGAAAACACAAAAGCAGCCAAATCAGCGAAGATGGCCAATATAATCATATTGAGACCTGATGAGGCTGGGGTTTTGAAGGATCAAGAGGGTAATGTGTACAACGAGCGAGGCCAGAAATTTGATGCTGAAGGACGGGTTATTCAGGAAGAACTCGTCATGGCCGATGGGAATGCAGATGGCGTCGATCGACGCAAAGATGGCATCGATCGACGCAACCAGGAAGGCATCGATCGACATAATGCTGGCATCGATCGATGCAATGCTAGAGCCGATGCGGAGAATGTTCAGAGGCGACGGGACAACAATGGAGAGCTTGTCAAAACTCTTGCAGACTTCAACAGACCAGACTTGTTCTATGAGAACCGTTCCGCAATTGTCCCTCCTCCATTCCCAAGGAATGACTTTGAGCTGAAGCCTGCCTACTTTACTCTGGTTGGACAAAGGCCATTCCAGAACTTGCCAAGTGAGAAGCCTCTTGACCACATAGAGCACTTTGAGGATATAGTCACAAGCATCAAGGCTAATGGAGTCACTGAAGACTACCTCTACTGCAAGCTTTTCCCCTACTCTCTTGCTGGGGAAGCTTCTCATTGGCTAAGGCAGCTCAAACCAAGATCTCTGACAACCTGGCATGACATCAAGGTGGCATTCTTGAACTATTTCTATGATGATGCGATGTCTGATGAGCTGAGGATCAAGCTTTCCACCTTTAGACAAGGATCTACTGAATCTTACAAAGCTGCTTGGGTGAGGTTCAAAGCATATCAGAGAGATTGTCTGCATCATGGGTTTTCAGAGGTACAGCTGATTAGTATCTTCTTTAGCGGGATTGACTGGAGATATCAGATGGCTTTGGATGCTGCTAGTGATGGGAACTTCAAGACAAGGTACCCAGATGACGCTGAAAAGTTGATAGAAAGGCGAGCACATGAAGGCCATGGTTCAAATCAGTTTGCTGCAGTGAATGCTAAGTTGGATACAGTGCATAATCTTCTTGTGGGAAAGAAGTCTGTCCATTTTGCTGAAGATGTTGAAACTTTTGAGCCAAAGCCAGAGATTACAGAAGATGTCAACTATGTGTATGGAGCAGGGTATCAAAATTAGAGATTTGGTCAGAAGAATTCCTTCACAGGAAATCCAAACAGCAATTTCACAAGGAACTATGGATCTTCTTTTTACCAACCCCTCCCTCCACCCAATTCTGAAAGCAAGATGGAATCAATGATTGGACAGATTTTGGAAGGTCAACAGAAGTTAACAGTAGACTTCAATGGGAAGATTGATTCTGTTTACACTGAGCTGACTGGGAAATTTGATGCATTAAATACTCATGTCAAGAAGCTGGAGAATCAAGTGATTCAGACTGCTGGGTCTGTTAAAAGACAAGAGGAACTTCTTTCCAGAAGAACTGAGAATCCCCACCATGCTTGTAATGCGATTTTGGTGAAGGAAGGAGATGAAGATACGTCACTTGATCTAGCATCGACCAATGCAGCTGCTGAGCATCGATCGACACAATCCTCAGTGGTCGTAGAAGGGTTGACTTTGCAAGACAGCATCGACCGATGCAACTCTAGCATCGACCGATGCAACATCGAGACTGAGAAGGGAGTTATGAAAGCTCCGATTCTAGTTGCTGAGAGAGTGTACAAGCCTAAAGTTCCTTTTCCCAAGCCTAGGAGATCCAAACAGGAGATTGAAGAAGCTAGATGCAAGGCTATGATGGATAAGGTGATGATAGAGATGCCTTTGATTGATGCTGTCAAGTTTTCTCCTGGAATTAAGCGGTATGTCAAGAGAATGGTCACTAGTGGTTTGAGTCCTGACGAAGGAGCACTGCTTACAAAGGATGTCAGCTCAATTATGTTGAAGCAGTCTCCACAGAGGAAGAAGGATAAGAAGCAAGAGGTGGTTGTCTCTAAGGAAGTAAGTGCAGTGATTCAGAGTAGGATTGCAGAGAAGTTACCAGATCCTGGAAGTTTTGTGTTAGATTGCTCTATCTCCACAGGAAGGTTTCCTCACTCTCTATGTGATCTCGGCTCTAGTATCAATTTGATGCCCCATTCTGTTGCTGTGAGACTTGGGATGACGGATTTTAACCCAACTAAGATCTCTCTTATCTTAGCTGATCGATCTAGGAGGATTCCTGAAGGTGTCTTAGAGGATATTCCAATCAGGATTGGAGATTGCATGATTCCCACTGACTTTGTGGTACTGAAATATTACCAAGAGCCTAATGATCCTCTCATCTTACGACGCTCTTTCTTGGCTACAGCTGGTGCAATCATAGATGTGAAGAAGGGACATCTATGATTGTGATGACAGACACGTCCAGAAACTCCTGAAACACACTGTTCATCAATCTCATAAACGCTGCTGGCGCGTTAGTCAATCCGAAAGGCAGCACCACAAACTCATAGTGCCCATACCTCGTCCTGAAAGCAGTCTTCCTCACATCTGCCTCATCTATCGGTATCTGATGATAACCCGACGTCAGATCTACCTTAGAGAACCGAGTAGCACCCCTCAACTGATCCAACAACTCATCGATCATAGGAAGAGGGTACTTGTTCTTCACAGTAACCCGGTTCAAAACCCCATTAATCTATACACAAGCGGAGACTTCCGTCCTTCTTTTTAACAAACAACACCAGTGCTCTCCACGGTGATACACTAGAACGTATGAATCCCTTGCTCCATAAATCCTCTAGTTACTTCTTCAGCTCAACTAAACAAACACTCAAGTATGCCGACATCAACTCGCCGCCACCTGAATATCAACCCTCTTGTTCCTCCAAAAACCTCTAGTAACTTGCCAATTAGGAAAACTTCCACAAGTTAGCTTATTCTAAAGATAGCTTTCCGCTTGGCAGTTCTCCACAGCAAATCATCAATACGAACGTAATAAAACAAACAAGTACCATACGCTCGCATATTCTGATTCACCGCTTCAAATGCTTTGCAGGCCGCTAACTCAAACCACTTGACTTATTCCCTCCAACAAGCTTACCAAAACCTTGAATCTAGCAACCCTGTCCATATCCAATGAACTTCATCCAACATCGTCGCAACGATTAGTTTATCCTGCCATGACGGCTTCTCGTGAATCTTATGTACCTGGCAACCATGCCCTTTCCGGCTCGTATCTGCTGCAGCTCTCCTTCTCGGGACTCTAGCACCACCGGCCACTCAATCATGGCACATCAGCCACACATTCTTGACCGCTCCGGTCATAAAACCCTGGCCCACCGGCCAACATAATCCTAAAATCCAAGATTAAACCATCATCACTCTCGAGGTCTACATTCTGTCGTTATGTTCATACTCACGTTCTATACATTGCTTGCTCCCAACTCTTCTTCTCTTAGGTCGCAACCTTTGAGCCATACCGATCTCACTCTCAGACCAACGTCTTCGAGTTATACCGTCTCACTCTTGGACCACAATCCTCAAGA
The DNA here is from genome assembly GCF_030686135.1 of Camelina sativa. Taxonomy (NCBI): domain Eukaryota; kingdom Viridiplantae; phylum Streptophyta; class Magnoliopsida; order Brassicales; family Brassicaceae; genus Camelina; species Camelina sativa. The sequence continues at coordinate 22,498,302 of NC_141894.1, read as the reverse complement.
TCTCGGTATCAGGGGAACTACTCATCCCCTCAGGGGAAAATCATCCCCTCTGCCACTCTCGGAGCCCTCAGCCCCTCGAGCTATCGGTATTCAGGGGAATCACCATCCCCTTAGGAGCAACAATCCTTAACGACTATAAACATCTCTCGACACAAAGTACCTCCTGTGGTCCGAGTATAACATTGCAATGTTACACCTGCCCACTAAAATTCTAATATCCAACTGGACTAACCCCCAAACAGAGAAATATCTGCTCCAACTGCAAATGTCCACCTATCCGCCTCTCTAGGTCCGATACCCCTTGAGAATAATCTCATACCGGTCATCTACAACCGCTCCATCCTCTTAACATAAGGTGGAAAGTCCTCAACATCCGCAGCCCTCGGCTGCACCACTGGAGCCTACACTAGTACCCCTCTCGGTAACCGCTCCAACAGCACGCCAACCGATCCACCAAGCGATCATCTCGACCCTGGGCTCCACCTGCTGCAACCCCACACCTGGGTTCCCAGCACCACCGGCACGCTCACCGGCTAACCCCCTCTGGTCCCTCCTGATACGCTTGCGACCCTCTGACGTACCTCCTCGTGGAACTCTGGACCACACACTCGCTAGCCTCGAGACCCGCCCGACAATGACCACGACCACGTCCCCGTCCACGACCAACAACTCAAACACCTTAACCACTGATCTTCCAAGAATAGAGGCTATCAAGCATAAAACAAATCAATACCACACAAAGAAACATAACAATAACTCACCGTGGAATCTCATTGAAGGCTCGAAGAGGATGTTCTAGGACTCAATGCCACAAACAATTGACTAACTCACATAATCAATCAAGACATGCAATCCCAAACATCACAACAGAAACCTAGTGAACCCAAACCTAGAACCGTAAGGGCTCTGATACCAAAATGAAACGACCGACCTTTTTTTTTTTAATAATAAATAATAAATTTAATATAATAAAATAAACTACAGCTAGTGGTCCCATACCCACTAGCCACCTAACCACAAACACATTCAACAGCAGAATAACATAATCAATATCCAATAATAAACCAATAATAACCAATAACAAACCAATATTATAGCAAAGGCAATATCTCAATACCAAACAACAAGAAACAAGGAACCAGCAACCTAGCAATGTTTCTAATGACCCAACTCTAGCAACCTAGCAATGCCAGACAACATCCAATCGAGTCCCTAGAACATCCTTCTCTTCATTGCCTTGATTCCACGATCACACTTTGCCTTTACCTGCACCACAAACACAAATTGAGATGCATGAGTATTTGATAAACACTCAGTGAGGCAATCCTCCCATCTACTGGGCTATACACACAAGCAATAAGATCTCTACATGCCACAAACAACAATCAATAAAACAAACCAGGCATTATACAAAGCACACAGCAATCCGTCGTAGCTGAAAGAAGGGTGTCGACCGACACCAGATGGTGTCGATCGACACTGACAATCTGGTGTCGACCGACACCATACTAGTGTTGACCGACACCCTGCTCGACACTCCCGAAAACCCTAGTTTGTGTCGACCGACACCTCCACATGGCATCGATCCACACTCGCCAAAGTCCCGAGCCGTCCTCGCGTTGGTATCGACCGACACCCCAACTAGTGTCGACCGACCCTGTTGCCGAGCAGCGATTTCCCTCAATCAAAAACTCCGAATCTCGCCTCCAATCTTCTCCAATCCGCTCTTTGCACTCCCATAAGCCAAACCCAGCCAAAACAGCGACGAAATACCATAGAGAACTCAAAGAAACAACCACATAAGCACCAAATCACATAAAATCTAGAGATCTTAGCTTAGATAAGCCATGGTCATGCACTCACCTCTTTCAAGAAGATTATGACCAACAAGAACGAATTCCCTCACTCCTAGCAAGCTTCTAACACCTTCCCAGCCTTAGATCTCCCTAGAACAGCAAGGAATCTCTCAATCTCTTCCCAAAAGCTCAAGAACACTCTCTCTTTGTTTTTCTCTCAAAAACGGCGAATAACCCAAAATAACACGACCCTAGGTCGTTTTCTTCCTCTAAAACTCAATTTTAGGGATTTCCTAAACCAACCATGCAAACCGGACAATTAAAATTGAACCGACCAAACCGGCCACAACTGGTGTCGATCGATGCCTCACTAGAAGGTGTCGATCGACACCCTTACCAAAATACCAAAAAATTGGGTGTTACAATTCTCCCCCACCAATCTAGATTTGTCCTCGAATCTCGAACAACCATCAGCCAAGGACTCCCGTGCAACCGTCTCCACGGCCCGCACTCCTCCGACCGATCTACAGAAGGTCACCTCTAGGCGATAGACTCACGCTCCAGGCTTCATTTGCTCTTGACTTTTTGGACTTCCCTTTACTCATAGGCCTAAACCTTGAGTTTTTATTGGCTCCTCATCAGACCTAAGTCTGCATGCCAAATGTTGGCTCCTCATCAGGCCGAAGCCCGCATGCCATAAAATATAAGGAAAAGTCCAAACTCGTCTCTCGGGTTGCCACCCTACAGCGCGCCCCCGGATCGTCATCCGAAGTCGATATACCAACCATACTCCCGAGCCACAAAGTCTCTGAATATGGCAGTACTAGGAGAACCTAAGTCCCCCAAGAGTCGCGAGCAAACGATTCTGAACACGTCTGAGTCCTATCCCTATCCAGGTTTCCTTCCCGTGGCTCGCGTAAAACATCTCAATGTCCTACCAACCACATATTCCCTCACCGGAATACCTCATGACCACACAAGGATCATATACACGCCACAAGGGCCGCCACAAAAGGCCAAACAAAATGTCCTAAAGAGGACCGCCACCAAGGCCAAACAAATGTCCTAAAGAGGACCGCCACCAAGACCAAACAAATGTCTTAAAGAGGACCGCCACCAAGGCACTCTGGCTAAACAGCCCGCCACAAAGGCCATCTGTCCCGAAGGACCGTCACAAAGACCATCTGTCCCGAAGGACCGTCACAAAGACACTCTGGCTAAACAGCCCGCCACAAAGGCCATCTGTCCCGAAGGACCGTCACAAAGACACTCTGGCTAAACAGCCTGCCACAAAGGCCAAACAAATGTCCTAGAAAGGACCGCCACCAAGGCCACACAAATGTCCTAAAGAGGACCGTCACAAAGACACTCTGGCTAAAAAGCCCATCACAAAGACCACACATTGTCTAAAAAGACCGCCACCCACGGGCACACTGACTCAAAATTCCGCCACTAAGGCCACACACAAGCCCCTTTTAAGGCTCTCCACCGCTAAAATGGACAAATTCTAACTCCCACAAAACTTTCCATATTTAGCACTTTCCAACTTTGGAAACTTTCCACTTTTGGAAAACTTCTCCCTCAGGAAACTTTCCTTCACAACCCCGCCTCACGGAAACTTTGTACCCCAACACCACCTCATCTTGTTACTGAGTCGCACAACCAACCACCCCAAGCGACCGAGTAACAAGAGAGATGGGCTGGAATACTCCATTCCCGCTCCAGCCACGGATTACAGATGGGACCAGGCTAAACAAGCTCAAGTCGCGGCTTGCTTCTCATACCACTTCTTGAACCTTGCCTTCATCTTTGCCTCAGGCTCCCAAGTCTGCTCCTCAACACCATCACAGTCCCACAGGACTCTCATCAAAGGAATCTTCTTCTTCCGAAGTTCCTTGATCCTCCTCTCGAGAACCCTCACTGGTCTCACCTCCAAAGTCATGTTAGGCTGAAGATCCTCAGGAATCTTAGCGAACACCTGCTCACCCTCACGGAGACACTTCCGCAACATAGACACATGGAAAACCTTATGGAATGCACGTATAACCTCAGGTAACTCCAATCTATATGCCACTGGTCCAACCCGCTCAATCACTCTGAATGGACCCATATACCTCGGACTCAACTTAGTCTCTGACAATGACCTGTTCGGACCCTGCAACATGGCCATCTTGAGGTACACTCTGTCTCCTACCTGAAACTCAAGATCTCTCCTCCTCCTATCTGCATAACTCCTCTGCCTATCCTGAGCCTCCTTCATGTTCAGTTTGAGAACCCGAATCTTCTCTGAGGTCTCCTGAACAAAACTAGCACCAAACATGCTCCTCTCCCCCACCTGAGTCCAACATAATGGTGTACGACATGGCCTCCCATACAAAGCCTCATAAGGAGCCATCTTAATACTCGCCTGATAACTGTTGTTGTAAGCAAACTCTAACAGGTTCAGGTGATCTGCCCAATGGCCACCTCAATCCAACACACATATCCCCAACAAATCCTCCAGCGTCTGGATCGTCCTCTCAGACTGTCCATCTGTCTGGGGATGATAAGCTGTACTCATATGCACCTTAGTGCCCATCTCCGCCTGAAATGCCTTCCAGAACACCGAAGTGAACTTAGAATCTCTATCAGACACAATGCTCGCTGGCACCCCATGCAATCTGACTATCTCTCTCACATACTTCTTAGCCAAGACCGCTGCTCCATCAGTCTTCTTAATGGCCAGAAAATATGCTGACTTAGTCGACCGGTCCACGATGACCCAAATAGCATCAAAGGTCCGTGACACTGGCAATCCTACCACAAAGTCCATAGTGATCATATCCCACTTCCACTCAGGAATGGGTAGACTCTTCAGTAACCCGCCAGGAACCTGATGCTCAGCCTTCACTAGCTGACACACATCACACCTCGCGACCCAACTAGCTACAACCTTCTTCATCCGGACCTAGTGATAGTACCTCTTGAGATCATGGTACGTCTTAGTCGCTCCTGAATGAATAGAAAACATGCTCGCATGACCCTCCCTCAAGATCACCCATCTCAAATCCTCATCCTTGGGCACACAAATCCGACTGCGCACCAAGATAGTACCATTAGCTGAGACCTGATACTCTGAATCAATATCCTTAGAGACATTCACCAGCCCCAAATCCTTCTCCTGAGCCAACCACACCCTGCTCAGAAGATCTGCTCCATAAGCCGCCTCCTAACCCAATGGTTCTCTAGAAACCACACACAAGCTCAACGCACTGATCTCTCCTACCTGAGACTTCATCTCATGGTCCTGTAGTAACCTGTCAAACAAGGAAATTCCTGATCTTAGTGACATTCTGTTGTCTAGGCCAATCCCTGATAGCCTGAATCTTCTCCAGATCTACAGAAACTCACTCTGCAGAAACAATGTGACCCAGAGAACCCATCTCACGCTGCCAAAAACTACACTTGCTCAACTTAGCAAATAACTTCTGCTCCCGCAGCTTCTCCAAAACTGCCCTCAAATTCACTGCATACTCCTTAGGACTCTTAGAAAATACCAGGATATCGTCGACGAAAGTGATGACAGACACGTCCAGAAACTCCTGAAACACACTGTTCATCAATCTCATAAACGCTGCTGGTGCGTTAGTCAATCCGAAAGGCATCACCACAAACTCATAGTGCCCATACCTCGTCCTGAAAGCAGTCTTCCTTACATCTGCCTCATCTATCGGTATCTGATGATAACCCGACGCCAGATCTACCTTAGAGAACCGAGTAGCACCCCTCAACTGATCCAACAACTCATCGATCCTAGGAAGAGGGTACTTGTTCTTCACAGTAACCCGGTTCAAAACCCCATTAATCTATACACAAGCGGAGACTTCCGTCCTTCTTTTTAACAAACAACACCGGTGCTCTCCACAGTGATACACTAGAACGTATGAATCCCTTGCTCCATAAATCCTCTAGTTACTTCTTCAGCTCAACTAAAAAAACACTCAAGTATGCCGACATCAACTCGCCGCCACCTGAATATCAACCCTCTTGTTCCTCCAAAAACCTCTAGTAACTTGCCAGTTAGGAAAACTTCCACAAGTTAGCTTATTCCAAAGATAGCTTTCCGCTTGGCAATTCTCCACAGCAAATCATCAATACGAACGTAATAAAACAAACAAGTACCATACGCTCGCATATTCTGATTCACCGCTTCAAATGCTTTGCAGGCCGCTAACTCAAACCACTTGACTTATTCCCTCCAACAAGCTTACCAAAACCTTGAATCTAGCAACCCTGTCCATCTCCAATGAACTTCATCCAACATCATTGCAACGATTAGTTTATCCTGCCATGAAGGCTTCTCGTGAATCTTATGTACCTGGCAACCAAGCCCTTTCCGGCTGGTATCTGCTGCAGCTCTCCTTCTCGGGACTCTAGCACCACCGGCCACTCAATCATGGCACATCAGCCACACATTCTTGACCGCTCCGGTCATAAAACCCTGGCCCACCAGCCAATATAATCCTAAAATCCAAGATTAAACCATCATCACTCTGGAGGTCTACATTCCGTCGTTATGTTCATACTCACGTTCTATACATTGCTTGCTCCCAACTCTTTCTCTCTTAGGTCGCAACCTTTGAGCCATACCGATCTCACTCTCAGACCAGCGTCTTCGAGTTATACTGTCTCACTCTTGGACCATAATCCTCAATGTCTCGGTATCAGGGGAACTACTCATCCCCTCAGGGGAAAATCATCCCCTCTGCCACTCTCGGAGCCCTCAGCCCCTCGAGCTATCGGTATTCAGGGGAATCACCATCCCCTTAGGAGCAACAATCCTTAACGAATATAAACATCTCTCGACACAAAGTACCTCCTGTGGTCCGAGTATAACATTGCAATGTTACACCTGCCCACTAAAATTCTAATATCCAACTGGATTAACCCCCAAACAGAGAAATATCTGCTCCAACTGCAAATGTCCACCTATCCGCCTCTCTAGGTCCGATACCCCTTGAGAATAATCTCATACCGGTCATCTACAACCGCTCCATCCTCTTAACATAAGGTGGAAAGTCCTCAACATCCGCAGCCCTCGGCTGCACCACTGGAGCCTACACTAGTACCCCTCTCGGTAACCGCTCCAACAGCACGCCAACCGATCCACCAAGCGATCATCTCGACCCTGGGCTCCACCTGCTGCAACCCCACACCTGGGTTCCCAGCACCACCGGCACGCTCACCGGCTAACCCCCTCTGGTCCCTCCTGATACGCTTGCGACCCTCTGACGTACCTCCTCGTGGAACTCTGGACCACACACTCGCTGACCTCGAGACCCGCCCGACAATGACCACGACCACGTCCCCGTCTACGACCAACAACTCAAACACCTTAACCACTGATCTTCCAAGAACAGAGGCTATCAAGCATAAAACAAATCAATACCACACAAAGAAACATAACAATAACTCACCGTGGAATCTCATTGAAGGCTCGAAGAGGATGTTCTAGGACTCCATGCCACAAACAATTGACTAACTCACATAATCAATCAAGATATGCAATCCTAAACATCACAACAGAAACCTAGTGAACCCAAACCTAGAACCTTAAGGGCTCTGATACCAAAATGAAACGACCGACCTTTTTTTTTTTTAATAATAAATAATAAATTTAATATAATAAAATAAACTACAGCTAGTGGTCCCATACCCACTAGCCACCTAACCACAAACACATTCAACAGCGGAATAACATAATCAATATCCAATAATAAACCAATAATAACCAATAACAAACCAATATTATAGCAAAGGCAATATCTCAATACCAAACAACAAGAAACAAGGAATCAGCAACCTAGCAATGTTTCTAATAACCCAACTCTAGCAACCTAGCAATGCCAAAAAACATCCAATCGAGTCCCTAGAACATCCTCCTCTTCATTGCCTTGATTCCACGATCACACTTTGCCTTTACCTGCACCACAAACACAAATTGAGATGCATGAGTATTTGATAAACACTCAATGAGGCAATCCTCCCATCTACTGGGCTATACACACAAGCAATAAGATCTCTACATGCCACAAACAACAATCAATAAAACAAACCAGGCATTATACAAAACACACAGCAATCCGTCGTAGCTGAAAGAAGGGTGTCGACCGACACCAAATGGTGTCGATCGACACTGACAATCTGGTGTCGACCGACACCATACTGGTGTCGATCGACACCCTGCCCGACACTCCCGAAAACCCTAGTTTGTGTCGACCGACACCTCCACATGGCATCGATCGACACTCGCCAAAGTCCCGAGCCGTCCTCGGGTTGGTATCGACCGACACCCCAACTGGTGTCGATCGACACCGTTGCCGAGCAGCGATTTCCCTCAATCAAAAACTCCGAATCTCGCCTCCAATCTTCTCCAATCCGCTCCTTGCACTCCCAGAAGCCAAACCCAGCCAAAACAGCGACGAAATACCATAGAGAACTCAAAGAAACAACCACATAAGCACCAAATCACATAAAATCTAGAGATCTTAGCTTAGATAAGCCATGGTCATGCACTCACCTCTTTCAAGAAGATTCTGACCAACAAGAATGAATTCCCTCACTCCTAGCAAGCTTCTAACACCTTCCCAGCCTTAGATCTCCCAAGAACAGCAAGGAATCTCTCAATCTCTTCCCAAAAGCTCAAGAACACTCTCTCTTTGTTTTTCTCTCAAAAACGGCGAATAACCCAAAACAACATGACCCTAGGTCGTTTTCTTCCTCTAAAACTCGATTTTAGGGATTTCCTAAACCAACCACGCAAACCAGACAATTAAAATTGAACCGACCAAACCGGCCACAACTGGTGTCGATCGATGCCTCACTAGAAGGTGTCGATCGACACCCTTACCAAAATACCAAAAAATTGGTTTGCGGGTGTGACAATAGAGCTTCATGAAGACATTACTGCTGGGTATGTCAAGGAGTTGGAGACTATTGAGAAAGTGAGCAAGCAAGCTGCTAAGCTTGAAGATTGGGGTGGCAATCATCTAATCAGTACTAGAGACCATGATGAGGTTCTGATGCATGACAAGTCGCTGGTAGATGATGTTTTTGTAATGGAAACACGGATTGCTGAGGAAAGTTGTAGAATCGTTGAAGAAACACGAGTTGCAGGCACTGCATCGATCGATGCAGCTGTTGCATCGATCGACACTCCTTCCAAAGTCAGTTCGGACTTGTCCAAAACCGAAGATTCTCGCGTTGAATCCTTAGCTGCAAGTCATAGACCAGTTGTAAAGCTGAAATCTCACCATTCCACAGTCCAGAACCCACAGGTAAGGCCAAGGTATGCATCTCCTTCTCCCAAACCTTCTCCTATCATCAATAAGAATTTCAAAGGTACAAAAACTATTGTGCAGTTAATCAAGCCACGAGATTATTATAGAGCACTGGTTTCTCTAGTTGATGATTTTGCAGGACTTAAAAGAAAGCCAATCATACCTCAGTCTCGCCCTGGCCCTGTTCCTCACATCCTTGGCAGATCTCATGCACAAACTGCCTATACACCCTCTTGGATGAAGAGGATTTTCTCTCGGAAGCATTCACTGCCCTGTTCTGATCTACCGGATGCCTGAGATCCGACACAGTCAAGCTAATGACTGAAAACAAGCGCTTAGTGGGTGGCAACCCACTGGTAGGTTTTTCTTTTTCATTTTTTCTTTTGATTTTCGTTTATTTTTATTTTATTCGCCAATCTCTTACTTGATAGCACTGGGGACAGTGTTGTTTAAGTCTGGGGGAGGCAGTTACTAACTACGTTTTTGTTTTTGAAAAAAAAAAGTAGTTTTATTGAGTCAAAATTTTGTTGGGAACTATGACTTTTCTTTTTAGTGTACTGCCTTGGTTGATTAATGCTGCAGATTGAATCCACAAATCCGACTAATGAAAAATCCAATGGCTGACCAGCGAACCAGAGACATCCGAATTTCCAATATAATCCATAAAAGCTTGAGGTAATTTCTGTACTTTTCTTTTTACCTCATCAAGGAGATTGATTTTCATAGAGCTTGACTCCTTGTTCATACCTGACAAGTAAGACTTCAGAAAGAAAATGGTACTCCTCTCCCTTATTTAAGTTTAAAAGATTTTTCCTGAGAGTTTGTTTAAAAAAAAAAAGAGAGAATAAAAGATGAGATGGTTTTGATCAGTTTAGAGAGGTGGGTAAATTACCTGTGACCTCATTATTCTACTCTTAAGTCAAATGATCACACAAAGCTTGGAAGCGAGGGATAGGTAAATTACCGATGACCCCATTATTCGCCTACAACTTTGACAAAAAAAAAGAAAACAAAGCAAAGCTCTAAGGAAAATTAAAAAGAATAAGTCTGGGGGAGAGAAAGAGTACCACATGTGGTAAAAGACATGTCTTGCTTGTTATGGTATTGTACGGGAATGAGTCTAGAAGGTTCTTGATATTGATCAAATTGATGAGACTCACCGATGAAAGCTTAATGGAGGAAGTAGTGGAATTTGGTTTGAATTTGGGATGCTATGAAAGTCAACGGAGAAGTACATGGTGGTTCGATTTGGATTTATCTGCTAAGCATGTGGATTAAGGTTTGGATGATCATGGCATTACTTTGAAAGGAAAATGAGTTTCTGTGTTTTCAAACCTCTTTCACAAATGAAGTTTATGTTTTGCTTGAGGGCAAGCAAAGGCTAAGTCTGGGGGAGTTGATATATCATGGTTTTTAGGTGCTTTTAGCCATGATATAAGTCTTATTTATAGAGTCTTTTTGGTGTTTTTAGATTCTTTTTGAGTCTTTATAGGATTTAGCATGGATGGGAGCTTAATGGAGCTAATTAGGAGGATTTGGAGCATAATCAAGCATTGAGGCTGAGCTGCAAAGATGGGAGACGAAGTTCAGAGACTTGCATCGGTCGATGCAAGTGATGTATCGATCGACACAAAGCCAAATACGAAATTGGAAGTTTTCCGCATAAGTTTTGAAGATTTACAAAGCTGCCCCAAAGTTTTCCTTATTTGCATCATTAGCCCCTGGCCGTGTTTAGGAATATAAATAGGATTTTTATGGTCATTGTTTAGACCTAAGCTTTATTTTTCCCTGCAACTTTTGAGAGCAAAATCCTGAGAGATTTTTAGAGAGCTTTTGGAGAGAAGAATCAAGACTCCTTCAGAGAAGATTCAGAACTCCTTTATTTCTTCCTTTAATCTATTAATGCAATTTATTCAGAAGATGTTTTGTGTTTCATTAATTATGTCTGAGTAGATCTGCTAGTTAGGTTTAGGGTTTCTCATTAGGGATTTCATGGATTGTTAGATCTGTTATTATTTAGGATTCATTATCTTTCTTGTTCTTCACCATAGGTTGTTTTTAATGCTAGATCTTTGATTAGTCATCTGGATTTAGATCTTAGGATTATTGATTGGTATGAGAATATAATTGATTTTCTTGATAAAACCTTTGGTGAGCAAAATTACTTTCTGCAAAGAGATTTGATTTAGTAATTTTGTGAACTTATCTAAACCTGATTTTATTGCTGGTTTTTAACTTGAATTTTGCAAAGAGATGAGTGGAAAACGACATTTAAGACCAAGCAAGGTCTCTATGATTGGCTAGTCATGCCATTTGGGCTTACAAATGCACCAAGAACCTTCATGGGGCTTATGAACCAAGTTCTAAGGCCTTATATCATTTAGAACAAGTTATTAAAACGCTTCAAAATGATGGTCTTTATGCCATCCTTAAGAAGTGCACCATTTGTACTAATGAACTTTTCTTCTTAGGCTTTATAGTAAGTTCACAGGGACTGAGTGTAACACCCCTGACCCGCCCTTAAAATATAAGAACAAATCGAGAGCGCTACGTAGGACTCCCGTAGTCGGCCGACCAAGGCTTTCGGAACAAAACCAATCACCCTGGTCATCCAACCGCGAGCGCCCAACCTCCCGAACACGGCCTAAGGCTTTGCAACCCGTACCGTGAGCGAGAGTTGTGTTAAGTCCGGACTAGACTTAATATCAGTTGGAATAACCATTTAGCCTTTGAAAAATCCGAGTCTTTACATAGATATAGTATACGCGAAAATCGTTACCAAAAACATTTATATATAGCTTTTGGATCCTCTTTGAAAACCATACATAATATACATAGTAAAAAAATTTACAAAAGCTGTAAAACCTACATTGATTCACTTGGTCACGTTGCCTTCACTACGGAGATCTTATGGCTAAGGATTCCTGGAAAAAATAGAAGTAGAATCATAAGTAATCTAGTATTACTTAGTGAGGCCGATATCTAAGGAAATCTTACTCATCTACCTAAGGAAATCCTACTCATCTACCCAAGAAAATACTACTCATCTACCCATCCCTAATAGACAAGCAATACGAAGCAAATAAGCAATACGAATGCAACCAGCAAACAATAATGCAACAAGCAACGAAATGCAATGCATGAAGACTCGAATTTAAATATGCAGCGGAGATAATAAATATGCATGTTCTATTCTAAGTTGGGCCCCTATCGAATACATGATCTCCCCGAGGCAATGCCCCCACCCTAGACACAAAGTCTACAAGGATATACATTCCTCAAAGGTAATGCCCCCACCCTAGACACAAAGTCTACAAGGATATACATTCTTTTATACTACATCGTCATGTAGTGTCTGGCCGGTCATGACACGCTCCAGACATTCGTAAGCCATCAAGTTACGGGGTTACACGCAACGCACAGAAAACGACGGGATCCTCATGATTCGCCTAATGCAACTTAATTAAATGATGCTAACTAATATGCAGCAAACAACAGTATAACAATCGGACAGCATAACGGCAATGCGACTAACCGTCCAGCATCCCGGCTATACCATCACGATGCTATACTAACAAACAATCACACAAGTAACATAACAATGCAATATGAACATGTCCTAATGGAACAATGCAGGTGGTACCTAAGATGATGCACGCAAATATCATGCAACAAGCAATATCACAAACAAAAGTATCCAGTCACACAAGAAATGGCGTACCAAGCAATCACACAACAATAACAATCAAGCAATTCCACACCTACGCGCTAACGACTACTAAACAGTTCTAACTTAGATGCTAAACGCTAAGCATTCCGAAACCAAACGCTAATCACTACTAAACAATCTTAATCCTAATGCTAATCACTAAGCAATTCTAGCTTAGGCGCTAATTACCATTCTAATCTTAATTAGCAACCTAAATCATGATTAACTAAACTTAATCCTAATCATCCTAACTTAATCATAATTATCTACCTTAATCATGATTAACTATCTTAACCTTGATTAATTACCCTAATCCTACTTAACTTGCTTAATCTTACTTAACTACCTTAATCCTAATTAACTAACTTAATCCTAAAGTAAACAAGTAATTAAGACTAACCTCAGCCAAATAATTAACTAAACAAAAATTAAACTAACCTATCCACGTGCTAATTACACGCGATTGGGAAACTCACCTCGATTTTTCCCGCGCTTCGCTGCTCTCCGTGATCTCTTCCTAGCGCAAAGGTTTTTAAGGTAAATTTCGGGTCTGAGAAAAATGGACGAGGGAGAGGGGTTTATATAGCCTCTCAAGGTCGGTTTAAGTGAGCAGGACGTGGCTCAAGGCGTTCCTTGGCGTGACACCTAGTGGACACTCTTCACAGCTCCAGTGGCGACACCTAGCGAACGGATAAGGATGACCGGTTTTGGATAAGCATCACGGCCATATGGATAAGGGCGGACGCTGATCAGATAAGCATCACCTTGAGGAAGATCCTGGCCGCCCATTCCCTAAGCAAGCATCCGTGCATCACAACCGTCCATCCGTTAGCGTACCGGTACGGCCGTGTCCGACCACCGGGTACCGAACTGGCGGGTGATACACAAGGTACCTGCTCGCGTACCAGCTTAAGAGAATGTTACGTACCGGACCCGTCCTTTATTCGTGCAAATTACCGAGGGTAATCCGCATCGACCGGTGATACCACTATCTGCCTTACCGATGACCATTCCGCGCTGGCCGGTGCCACCATTGCCTGGATTGCCTATGTCCGCTGGTACTACCATGGCTAACCGTCGAACTTAACCCGTACCAACCTTCCTTAGTCCGACTTTCCTTAACCCTTCCTAATCTCCTAGACCAGCTAAGGCTTCCTAGATAAGTCTAATCCTATGATCTTACCTACGGATTCCTCGACCAACTTAGGGACATTGCCGATAGCCTGGCCTTTCATACCATTTTTCCCATTTGACGGAGAATCAATCTTGATATAGCATTTCCCTCTCGGTCCTTAGGTGTGCCTCATTACTCCCTTGTAGTGGCTCTTCGAACGTCCGAGCCAAAATTGTTAGCCGGCCGGAATAATGGGGTTTAGTTAGCCGGCCGTGGTAAGGCTGTTCCGTCCGAGCATTAGTCGCGGTGAGGGGTATTACATTCTCCCCCCCCCCTTAAAAGAATTCGTCCCCGAATTCTACAATTTTGGTCGCGACTAGGAGGCTCCGAGCGTCATCTTCATGCAGTCTTCGAATGGCTCCTTGTGATCATCATAGTTTCCACCATTATTTTCTTGCACCCTCTTCTTTGGCTTTGTACGTGTTTCCTCCTCCTTTGTTTCGTCGTAATGCGCGCCTTGCATATTATCTTTCTCCTTTGAGTTGGGTCGTCAACTCATCCTTCCTAGCCTTCCGGTGTTGTCGTCTAACCTTGTGTCGGCTAAGGTACCATATCACCATGTAACTTTCTTTTACTCTTGGTCTTCATGCGTGATTCTCCACGTCAATGTATATGGCTTGGCTATCGACTTGTCTCTCGGTCAGTGAGGTTTTGGGATAACCGTCCTAACTTCTAGGGTTTTACCTAACTCTCTTCATTTGCTCTCCGGACTCCCTAACTTCTACACGGCTTAAGCTAAAACTCCTTGAGTTAACAAACATAAACAATCACACACAAGCAAATAAATCAAAATAAAGCAATCAAAGACATAAGCAAAAATATAAACATAACATGGTTATAACATAACATAAGTTTTAAACATCGCGGTTGTATCCACATACACAGACCGCTTATTCAAACTTTGTCATAAACCATCCACACCCAAAAAGATGGAACAAAATAGAGCTGCAAGTTACTAGGAGCCAAACCCAAGCCGCCGCTGTACACGCAAAAATGAGGTTAGTGCTGGTTTACCTAACTAAGGTTTAGGATATCTACACATATCAGGGGAACATAAGGGTACACTCGGAGCAGGAGCAACCTGGGTAACCAGTGGCCGGAGTATGGGAAGCTGCCGGGTTAGTACCGTGAGTCGGGGGTGGTGCAGGAGTCGGAGCATGTGTTGGGGTGTCAACCCTCAACGCCGGGCACATACTGGAGTAATGTCCTCTTACTCCACAGATCAAACAAACGTTGCACACCGGTGCATAAGGGGTATAGAGCTGACAGTCCAATGGGTAATTCCCAAGACGTCCACACAGGAAGCAGTAAGGTACCTGAGCACCTGGTGCACTGTCCATGTCATCCACCAGGATCACTTCGGCTCGAAGATCCGTCCCAAGCGCTTGTACAGCTGGAGTCTCCATCCAGGCCATGTCAACCGAGGTAGGTGAAGGAAGTGTGAACTCCGGGACATCTAAAGGTGGTTCAGGAGTATCTTCAAAGTTTAAATCGAGTAGGTCGTCTCCATCTATCAGGGGTACGTTCGTATAAGGACTAGGAATGATGGATGGTGTGGCAGAACTGTCCGAAGAGATATCGATGACACTCGAGGGTCTTCCAAATGCCCGTAGAGACTGAAAGTACCCTGAGGAGATACTGATGTAATCCTCTACCATCACCACCTCTTTCTCCTCCGGCTCTGGTTCCAAACAAATACATTCTTTGGAGCTCTCCGGGGCTTCCACGACCTTCTTCTCGGGGGTAACTTCTCTTAATATTTCGATTGGCTTCTGAAGAGTATCCTTTGCAGTGCTAGATCCACAATCAGCAATAGTCCTCGACGACTCCCCCCTAACGATCTCACGATAAACATACCCTGGGGGCGGTAGACCCGTAGTCCAACCCCCTCTTCCCATCCTGCCGTGTTCACGGCTACTACCACGTCCGCGTCCTCTTTTAGGTGGCATACTACAAGAAAACTAAGGTGAGATTTGCGCTTTATAAGCAATCCTAACCTAGGATCTAACAAGGACCAAATCCACCTCCTATGGCATTCCTATAACTCTAGAAATAGCAAGTGACCGAATCAATTTCCTAGACAGCTTTTGCGACACATTTACTCGATAAAACATTGAAAATATGGTTTCCCATAGCATCGTTTAACCATGCTCTGATACCACGCTTGTAACACCCCCGACTCGCCCTTAAAATATAAGAACAAATCGAGAGCGCTACGTAGGACTCCCGTAGTCGGCCGACCAAGGCTTTCGGAACAAAACCAATCACCATGGTCATCCAACCGCGAGCGCCCAACCTCCCGAACACAGCCTAGGGCTTTGCAACCCGTACCGTGAGCGAGAGTTGTGTTAAGTCAGGACTAGACTTAATATCAGTTGGAATAACCATTTAGCCTTTGAAAAATTCGAGTCTTTACATAGATATAGTATACGCGAAAATCGTTACCAAAAACGTTTATATATAGCTTTCGGATCCTTTTTGAAAACCATACATAATATACATAGTAAAAGAATTTACAAAAGCTGTAAAACCTACATTGATTCACTTGGTCACGTTGCCTTCACTACGGAGATCTTATGGCTAAGGATTCCTGGAAAAATAGAAGTAGAATCATAAGTAATCTAGTATTACTTAGTGAGGCCGATATCTAAGGAAATCTTACCCATCTACCTAAGGAAATCCTACTCATCTACCCAAGGAAATCCTACTCATCTACCCATCCCCAATCAACAAGCAATACGAAGCCAATAAGCAATACGAATGCAACCAGCAAACAATAATGCAACAAGCAACGAAATGCAATGCATGAAGACTCGACTTTAAATATGCAGCGGAGATAATAAATATGCATGTTCTATTCTAAGTTGGGCCCCTATCGAATACATGATCTCCCCGAGGCAATGCCCCCACCCTAGACACAAAGTCTACAAGGATATACATTCCTCAAAGGTAATTCCCCCACCCTAGACACAAAGTCTACAATGATATACATTCCTTTATACTATATCGTCATGTAGTGTCTGGCCGGTCATGACCCGCTCTAGACATTCGTAAGCCATCACGTTACGGGGTTACACGCAACGCACAGCAAACGACGGGATCCTCATGATTCGCCTAATGAAACTTAATTAAATGATGCTAACTAACATGCAGCAAACAACAGTATAACAATCCGACAGCATAACGGCAATGCGACTAACCGTCCAGCATCCCGGATATACCATCACGATGCTATACTAACAAACAATCACACAAGTAACATAACAATGCAATATGAACATGTCCTAATGGAACAATGCAGGTGGTACCTAAGATGATGCACGCAAATATCATGCAACAAGCAATATCACAAACAAGAGTATCCAGTCACACAAGAAATGGCGTACCAAGCAATCACACAACAATAACAATCAAGCAATTCCACACCCTACACGCTAACGACTACTAAACAGTTCTAACTTAGATGCTAAACGCTAAGCATTCCAAAACCAAACGCTAATCACTACTAAACAATCTTAATCCTAATGCTAATCACTAAGCAATTCTAGCTTAGGCGCTAATTACCATTCTAATATTAATTAGCAACCTAAATCATGATTAACTAAACTTAATCCTAATCATCCTAACTTAATCATAATTATCTACCTTAATCATGATTAACTATCTTAACCTTGATTAACTACCTTAATCCTACTTAACTTGCTTAATCTTACTTAACTACCTTAATCCTACTTAACTAACTTAATCCTAAACTAAACAAGTAATTAAGACTAACCTCAGTCAAATAATTAACTAAACAAAAATTAAACTAACCTAACTCACCTTGATTTTTCCCGCGCTTCGCTGCTCTCCGTGATCTCTTCCTAGCGCTAAGGTTTTTAAGGTAAGTTTTGGGTCTGAGGAAAAATGGACAAGGGAGAGGGGTTTATATAGCCTCTCAAGGTCGGTTTAAGTAAGCAGGACGTGGCTCAAGGCGTTCCTTGGCGTGACACCTAGCGGACACTCTTCACAGCTCCGGTGGCGACACCTAGCGAACGAATAAGGATGACCGGTTTTGGATAAGCATCACGGCCATATGGATAAGGGCGGACGCTGATCAAATAAGCATCACCTTGAGGAAGATCCTGGCCGCCCATTCCCTTAGCAAGCGTCCGTGCATCACAACCGTCCATCCGTTAGCGTACCGGTACGACCGTGTCTGACCACTGGGTACCAAACTGGCGGGTGATACATAAGGTACCTGCTCGCGTACAAGCTTAAGAGAATGTTACGTACCGGACCCATCCTTTATTCGTGAAAATTACCGAGGGTAATCCGCATCGACCTGTGATACCACTATCTGCCTTACCGATGACCATTCCGCGCTGGCCGGTGCCACCATTGCCTGGATTGCCTATGTCCGCTGGTACTACCATGGCCAACCGTCGAACTTAACCCGTACCAACCTTCCTTAGTCCGAATTTCCTTAACCCTTCCTAATCTCCTAGACCAGCTAAGGCTTCCTAGATAAGTCTAATCCTATGATCTTACCTACGGATTCCTCGAACAACTTAGGGACATTGCCGATAGCCTGGCCTTTCATACCATTTTTCCCATTTGACGGAGAATCAATCTTGATATAGCATTTCCCTCTCGGTCCTTAGGTGTGCCTCATTACTCCCTTGTAGTGGCTCTTCGAACGTCCGAGCCAAAATTGTCCTTCCTTGCCGGAATAATGGGGTTTAGTTAGCCGGCCGTGGTAAGGCTGTTACGTCCGAGCATTAGTCGCGGTGAGGGGTATTACACTGAGAGTGGACGCATAGAAAGTCAAAGTTACACAAGAATGGCCGACACCAACCAACATTAGTTAAGTGAGAAGTTTCCATGGCTTGGCTAGTTTCTATAGGAGATTTGTGAAGGATTTCAGCACTCTTGCTGCACCACTAACTGCTGTGATCAAAAAGGACGTGGAGTTTAGGTGGGGAGAAGTCCAGGAGCAAGCATTCAAAGCACTCAAAGATCGGTTATCGAATGCACCAGTTTTAGCTTGACCGGTCTTCACTAAAACTTTTGAGATTGAGTGTGATGCATCAGGTTTAGGTATTGGAGTTGTGCTTACTCAAGGAGGCAAGCCAATAGCCTATTCCAGTTAGAAAATCAATGGAGCAACATTCAACTATCCCACATATGACAAAGAGTTGTATGCCTTGGTCCGCGCCATGGAGACTTGGCAACTCTATTTACTCGCTAAGGAGTGCGTGATTCACACGGATCATGAGACCTTAAAGCATCTGCGAGGGCCAAAAAAACCTAAAGAGAAGGCATGCAAAGTGGCTCGAGTTTATAGAGATGTTTCCCTATGTCATTAAATACAAGAAAAGAAATGACCATATCGTAGCAGATGCGCTTTCAAGACGACATGCTCTCATCTCTACAATGGATGCAAAGGTTCTTGGTTTTGAATTGATTATACCTTTATATGAGTCTAATCCTAACTTTGCAGAGAGCTATAAGAACCCAGACAAGGGAGGTCACACAACATTCTACATTCACAATGGATATCTTTTCAAAGATAAACGACTATGTATCATGCAATGCTCTTGTAGGGATCTTATAGTCCGAAAAGCTCATGCAAGACGCTTGATGAGACACTTTGGAGTGGAGAAGACTTTGGCCATGCTTAAAGAACCATTTCTTCTGGCCTCACCTTAAGAAATCCGTGGAGACTTTCATTGCATGGTGTATCACTTGCAAGAAAGCAAAGTCTAAAGTCCAACCCACGGTTTGTATCTTCCCTTACCGATTCCTACTTCTCATTGGGTTGATATTTTTATGGATTTTGTGCTAGGTTTACCCAAAATCAGTCACAAGGACTCAATATATGTGGTAGTGGACCGTTTTCCAAAATGGATCACTTTATACCATGTGCTAAGACCAATGATGCAACCCAAAAAGTGGACCTCTTCTTCAAAGAAGTTGTAACATTGCATGGAGTGCCAAGGACTATTGTTTCCGACAGGGACACCAAGTTTCTCGGTCACTTTTGGAGGACCTTATAGAAAAAATTAGGCACCAAGCTACTATTCTCAACCACGTGTCACCCACAAACTGATGACCAAACCAAAGTAGTCAACCGCACGCTTGGAACACTTCTAAGAGCAACAATAGGGAAAAAGCTTAAAACTTGGCTTGAGGCCTTACCTTTTGTTGAATTTGCTTATAATAGAGCTATCCATAGTGCAACAATAATGTCTCCTTTTCAGGTGGTCTATGGGTTCAATCCCAACACACCTTTGGATTTAACACCACTTCCACAAAAAGACTTCTTAGACTTAGATGGAGTAAAAGGCCGAGGAAATCAAGAAGCTCCATTTAGAAGTTAAGGAGAGACTTGAGAAAACCAATGAGCAACGAGTTAGGGCAGCCAACAAAGGCAGGAAGAAAATTACTTATGAAGTAGGAGAATGGGTGTGGCTACACATAAGACCATAGAGATTTCCCAATCCAAAGGAGCTATAAACTTTCATCATGTGGACATGGACCATTCAAAATTTTGGAGAAGATTAATGGCAACGCCTACAAGCTGGATCTTTCAGGTGAGTTGAAAGTTTCAAAAACAACATTATATTTTAAAACTAATCTTTCAAAATTAAGCCCTAAATTCAAATGCTGAACTTTACCTCTTAAAACTATATTTTAAATGTGAAATTGAGAACCCAAACCTAAAAAAAAATTTCTAAAAATTACTTTTAAATATTATAATATGTTAAATAGTGCTATTTTTAGAAATTTATGGAGTATGTGCTATAATTTTATTATATAAACCTTGATGACAAAATTACTAATTAACAAGATCGTGACACGTGTCAATTATATCATTCAGATATTGACAAATGTCAATTCATTATTAAAATTTTAAAAAATAAAAATGTAAAAATTCAAAACCTAACCTAAAAAGGTTTTATATAAAAGTAAATAGATAAAATAAAACCTAATTTTATTTAAAATCTAATTATAAGATAAAATATATATATATATACCTTAAAATTTAAAATTATAATATTGTTTACTTATTTTAATTTTTAGTTGCTATATTAAAAAAAAAGATTACTTTTTATATAAGATAAAAAAATGATTGTGAAAATTATACAATTAGTTACTGTTTCTAAAAAATGTAAATACTCACTTTTACATAAAAAAAGATTGTTGAAGTAAAAAAAAAAATTTGATCGTCTCATATTTTTTTCACCAATCAAATAATTTATTCAAAAGACTGCTATTGTAATATATATGATAGGAGTATGTAAGATTAAACGTATGTGTTTTTGTAACTATAAAAATGTTAAATTGAAGAGACATATAATAGGTTATTTAATGTGTTCATAAAGACAATTTGTTGGTAGTATTTAAGACTAAAAAGTATATTTTAATAATAAAATATATTTGGGTGTACAAATACTTTTGGTGGTAATGTAGACAGTACATTTGTAAATGGTATACATTAGTGTATTATAGCAAAAAAAAAACAATTATTTTCTATAACTAAAAGTCTATCTCTTTACTTTTATACATTGTATTTTACTTACGAAAAGTATTAAATATATATTCTTTGTTAAATTTAATTTAATTTAAATACTTTTAAACTCATCAACAACTATTTTCTTTAACTAAAAGTGTATTTTTTTTTCAAACAAACAATAAAGTAAAAGGAATTTCCTCGGTAAGTTGCCCAAGTCAGAGGGAAGGGGTTTACAAAAGAAACTTTAGAGATAAGAGAATGTGAAGCACGCGCAAGACAATCCGCCTTCCAAGAGATGGAGTAATATGTCTATATTTTGTCTCTCCTCAACATATATTTATCATGTATTTAGCTAGGATAACTGATCGTTTTACATTATTTTCTAAGTCTTTTCTATACACTTTGCATGTCTAGGTAGTTCTTGCATTATCCTTGCATACATTATGCATTTCGAAGTATTTCAGGTATTGAGGAGACGTTGGAAGTGCATCCGTCCGAGCCATGCTCCCCACCGTCCGTCTGCGCCATGCTCCCCAGCGTTCATCCGAGCCATGCTCCCCAGCATCCGTCCGAGCCATGTTCCCCAGCGTCCGTCCGAGCCATGCTCCCTAGCATCCGTCCGAGCCATGCTCCCCAGCGTCCGTCCGAGCGATGCTCCCCAGCGTCCGTCCAAACCATGCTCCCCAACGTCCGTCCGAGCCATGCTCCCCAGCGTCTGTTCGAGCCACGCTTTTCAGCCGTCCGTCCGAGCCATGATGACATTGCATTCCATTCGACGCTGGGGAGAAAGACGTTTAGTTTCACACGCTTCAGGAGATTGCCAAACCGACGCTTTACCTTGTCGTTTTAAGTTTGAGGGCTTTCCATGTTGGACTACTATATATACATTTTGTTAAGTCTTTGCTGAGACACCTTATCTTTTATCTCGTTTTGTTCTTAAGGTTTTACCTAGCCTCCAAAGAACGTTCTCAGACTTTGTATCCAGATATCTTTTAATTCATTGAGTTTTTGCATTTTGATTTCTTCTACAAACTTGTTCATCTCATTTTTATCTATCCTACAATGCTTGATTCAATGTTTTCTGAGTTTGTATCCTTGATGATGATTTTCGGATCTGAGTAGTGTAGTAGTTCTTGAGGATGGGATAGATTAGGTGGAGGATCTTAGCATGTAGAGTGTTTAAGCTTTGATTGTATGATTCACTTCTGGACTAGAGTTAGAAATACTAGTTTCTCTCTGATCAATTGGAACTAGGTTTTAGACATTTTTGCACCCAAAAAGTGTTCGATGAATTGTCTGACCGACTAGTGCCAAAGACTTACGTTCCTAGCCTAAGAGATTAGTTGTCTAGGATGTTTGTTGACGTGAATGAACTTGTTTTTCATGGCATGCTTGATCATGTTTCTCTAGCGAGAGCTAGGTTTGGAAGTGGTTGAGTTTGAGTAGCTTTTGTAAAGAGATTGTATTAGCTAAGAAGTGATGTTCATTGTTTAGGGATGGGTTGCTTGTGGCATGTTAAACACTCTATAGACTAGGATATTCCACCGACATCAATTACTCCCATCCTTAAGACTTTTTTCTTTCTGATTTTTATTATATTCCTGAGACTGTTTCGTTTCTTGCTTCTTAGTTCATGCTTAGACTCGTCTCCGTTTTCATTCATTTTAGTATATCGTCATGCATTCTCGTTTCTAGTTTTGTGACTCGTTTCCGTTTTGCATTTTGACCATTCTAGGATTGTTAGATAAAAACACTCTCTTTGAATTGGCTTGACTTGTGATTTCTTGATTGCATCTCAATTGTTAGTAAAGTTTCCCAACTGGACTGACACCTTAAGTATTACAACTGCATAAGATTAATTGAACCTGCTAGGATACATACAAAAATCCTAGTATCATGGAGAATAGTAGAAAAAACTCCAGTGAATTAAACTCATCAAGCAAGTTGAAGAAGGATGGCCAATATTCAGGGGAATGCATCATAGTGGGTAACTCAGCACGTATCCGCTCCATGGCCCACAACAACGCTTCTAAGTCTGAATGCAGGGGGGAGAGGCTCCGTCTTAGACACTTGGCCCCCAACAATAAGGTTCGCTCCTCACCAACACAACACCACCAGCTCAATCATGAATGCTCATTGGTTGCTTTCCAAGAACCATCAATTTGACAACAAGGTGAAGAAAGCTGGACATTTGAGGACGGAGATGGAGCCGACATGACCGCCGTAAAAGATAGCGCCTCTTCTCATGCTAACTTATCGCCCAAAGCCTGAGCAATTATATAATTCGTCTCGATCTCTAAACCTTAATTTCTTTTTTATTTATGGCCTTCCAGATTGCCCATAAAAATCATGGTAATTGAAGAAGTTGATCGGGATCACCCTGTACATCCCTCCAGAAAACAAAATCCAAATTTGAATACACCGACTCATATGGAAAACCCCCTGATGAGACCGGAGTTAGAGATAAATCCTAAACTTCCCACGAGTGAGGGCATTCAAAAAAAAATGTGATTAATAGTCTCAACTGCAGAGTCACACATTTTACACCAAATATTTACATTGGACACTTTGGTGTATCTATTTACTTTTATAGATAATTTTTACTTACTAGAAATACTTACTTTATATTCTTTGTTAAATTTTATTTTATTTTTAAAATTCTAAACCCGCATATCGGGCGGGTCTTAATCTAGTTATTCATAAAACTTGTTTAAGTGCTTTTTAAGAATATTTCTCTTTTTTCTATAGGTTAAATTTTGTTAAATGATAAAACATTACTATTTCTTAATCTTTGTGTTTTATCTAGAAAACTGTTACGATAAAATCTCTGTGTTATAAATTTATAGAGGTTTTTACTGTATACTCTCTTTAAACTCCACTAGGTTTTAACCCGCGGTACACCGCGGGAAAAAAAATATATATATAGTCATATTAAATTTTTATAATTTATAATTTAGTATTTCAATTTTATTATTAGGTATTTTGGTGTTATATATATATATATAACAATGTTAATTTTTTTACGGTTTTTATTAAATATTAAAGTTATGTGGTTAAACTTTTGGTTGTCCTAGATTTAACCCGTAAAACATATATAATTTAGTAAAAAAAATGATTGTTGTTTATTGAGTGCAACTAAACAATTAGAAGTGTCAAATGATATTAATATTTCTATTTAACTAATCATAGATCAGACTAATTTTAATTCTAACCCGTTTAAACATTTGATTGGTGAGCTCTTAAAATAAATGTTATTTCGTATTGGTGCGCTTTAAAAAGTTATACGAATATATGATACATAGAAATACATTGAAAATCGGTTGTATCATTTAAATTTGAGGGATTATAACATCTCTAAAGATAGTTTTGGAGATTTTATGGGTTAAAACTTTAATGGTTAGAGTTGTTTTTGGAAAATACGAAATGTATAGTTGTTGTTAAGATTTTATGGTAATAAAGATAACAAATGTTGGTCAATTTAAGAAGTTTTAGTAATTAAATTTCTGTGCAATGTTATTTTTGAAAATTTTTGAAGTGTTAATGTTGTAATAAAAATTTAAATAAATAAAACTAAATGGCATAACATCAAAATGTATTTAAAAATGTTAATATAGATGTATAATTGTTAATTATCTTTCAATTAAAAGATAAAAAATTATAAAAAGATTTAATAATAAACATTTATAAAAAGAAAAGAACCATAATCATGTCAGAATATTCAGGATTAGATTTACAATCGATACCTTCGAAAACGCACCGTTCTCTCTCTTTCGTAACCCAGAGATTTTTTTGTTGGTTTTGAAATTGACACAAACCTAAAACCCCAATTTCTTTGTTAAACAATGTCTTGGCTCTTCAAATCTCGCGGCGATGATGATGATCCCAAACCTACCTCTCCGACCACCGCTCATGGCGGTGTCAAAGAGGATCTATCTTCCATACTCCGTGGCGTTGTAGCTTTCCTCGCGCCGCCTCCTTCTGCTCCTTCAGTAGACGAACGCCGCCTTTTATCTGATTCACCAACTCAGCTAGCACTGGTCGGGATCCGCAACGATCTGGCTGAGATTCGTGGAAATTTCACGAATTTCGCATCTAATTTGCTCCAGTTTCCCAGTAAAAGAGAAACTAGTAGTAAACAATCTGTGTTTGAGGTTGAGGGTTTGGATC
Source organism: Camelina sativa (assembly GCF_030686135.1). Lineage (NCBI taxonomy): Eukaryota > Viridiplantae > Streptophyta > Magnoliopsida > Brassicales > Brassicaceae > Camelina > Camelina sativa. Next base: position 22,472,639 of record NC_141894.1, on the reverse strand, counting down.
AAGTTCCTGGGATTTCTGAAGAAGTTGTTGATTTTGCGATTAAAATCGCCACCAGACCTGGTTGCTGGACAGATTTCCCTTTGTCACTCAACACTGGTAAAAAAGAACTCAAATCGGTTTTTTTTTTTTTTTTTTTTTTTTTTGGGAAAAGATTGATTGTGAGTATTGGTTTCGGAAGTCTACCCTTGGGATATTTATCTCTTGAAGCCCTGGTCTTTAGGATCTCTAGCTTCTCCATTATCTCTGGATTACATTTTTATATGCCATTTTGTTTCAGAGTCATTGTTCTGTGTATAGCCTATTGTCAAAACTTATATTGGTGGTTTCCATCTATTTTCGCTATTAATCTCTCTTGATCCAAACAACGCTGAAGAAAGATTTATTTAGTGAATTATGTATGATGAAGTTTGGTTATGATTACTTACCGTGTCGTGTGTTTTTTAGAAAAAGATTGATTGGTTGGTTGTATTTTCCATTATTTTTAAGGGAGTTCCTAGGGTTTTAGAGATTTAGGATAGAACGTCTCCTCTTGGGATATATTTCTCCAAGCTCGGGTCTTTAGGATCCCTAGCTTCCCATTATCTCTGTAGATCTCATTTCCATTTGGCACTTTTGTCTCAGAGCTTAAATCTTTGATGTTTTTTTAATTTCCAATCGCATACCTACGGTCTGTACAACCCAACCCAGTATATAATCTTGGTTAGCTTGGATATATTGTCGAAGCACTTACTGGAGAAACATGATTGTGCTTTTAAATAATATAGTTGACATTTTTCAGTTGCGAAACATGATTGTCCTGCAGTCTTTCTCTCTTGTTGTGTAATTTTCTAGACCTTTTCAAATAGGATTTTGATTGTTTCTACAATTTATTGGTTGTAGACTCCCCTGTTCATTAGATGGATCTCTTGAGGGATTAAGATTAGGCTTGTCCGGTTCAGCTGTCTCCTCTTGGGATATACTTCTTCAATCCCGGATCTATTGACTCATGCTTCCTATTACTTTCTGTGGATCATCATATGGAACATACCCATATGCAACTTCGATTCTTTGTTTCTTATTTCCAAAAACATATATTCATTTTGTACAACCTAGTACAGAGGCTTCATTAGGTTGAAAATATTTTCGATGCAGTTAAAGGAAAGAGCAATATCTTCTTGCTGCACAACCTAGTAAATACGCTTGGTTTGCTTGGCAATACTGCCTAAGTACTGCCAGGAAAAAAAGATCGGGGGGTTTTTGTACTGAACTATCCTGAAGTTTTTCTCTAACTTTTGATGCCCACATTGCAGAATTCGAACTATCTGAGGCTCAGAGGGCACATGCATCAGCCATTGAACATCTGGTTCCTGGCCTTGTAGCTGTGAAGAATGAAGTTAGCATTTACATAGATGAAGAACACTTCTGGCTGATTTATTTTATTTTGCTGATGCCGAGACTGAATGGACATGATTTTGAACTCTTAGCAACCTGCAAGGTAAGGCTTTATACTAGACATGCATCCTGCAGAATGTTCAGTATCTGATTCTGTAATATAATTACTTCTTTTACGGATTAAACTAAGAACAAGTTTAGAAACGGTAAACGCAAAAAAAATTTGTCTGATGCTTTTGAAATTGGATGCTTCTTGTCTTTTTATTTGCTCTGCATTTTTTGGCATATTACTATGGTACCATTTTCTGAATCGTTGATAACTATATTGCGCGGCACAGGTATTTGAAACAAGGGATCAACTTTTACTAAAGCTGCAAAAGAAAGAGGCAGGGTCAAGCAAGAGGTCTGTTGGACACGAAACTCCTGTAGAAGGTAGCAGTAGGGCAACAGAAACCGTGGATGGAGTCATGGACAAGATAGAGACTCTGAAAATTGAACAGAGAGAGATAAGTGATGAATCATCTGAAGAAAGACGGAGGAGTTTCAGAGATGAAGAGGTAATCTCCTTCAGTGATCTAGATGTAGACGATCTATCGGAGAAGCCATGTTCCAACACGAGTAAACTGAAAAGACCAGCATCAAACGCAAGCGGTTCAAGCTGGGTTCAGCTCAGCAGGAGTCAAGTTGGAAACAGCAAGGATTCCGAAGGTGATTCCAGTGACTGGCTTCCGATCGGCGATTCTGATTAATGTTGAATGTATAAATTGGATATTACTGTAAAGTTACGACTATTGAACGTAAACGTAGCACATTTTAGTAATCACCTTCGGAATCCTTGTCGTAAAGTTACGACTATTGAACGAAACGTAGCACTTTTTAGTAATGAACTTTAATGTGACTCTGCTACAGCGCGGAGGAAAATGTGTAGTAGGATTGCATCCCTATATTAGTCTAATCTAACATTAAGGGGATACAATACACATTTAAATTAACATAATAATATAGTATAACCTAGTTTCTTAGAACATATGCATTGGTAGAACAAGTCAAAGTTTCTCATATATATTATTTTAATAGATTTATATAATTTAATTTTTAATTTAAATTTAAAAAAAGAAAAAATGAAACAAAACAATAGAATGGTGACATGTATGAGATATGTCTCTCATCAAGTTTCTCATAGTTTCTCATATTAGAATTGTTTCTCTCTCCTCTCTCCAACTTTTTATTATTTTCATTTTTTATATTGGTGAGAATCAGGCTGAGAAACCCCAATGCACATACTCTTACTACATTATATCAGTCTACTATACAATTGTTTTTTAGAATAAATATAAGTAAATGACCAAAAATAATGCAATTACGTTGTGTTTGGGCTTAGTTGGGCCGGAATTGTGTTTTAAATATCATTAAAATCATTTCTAAACAATGCTTTGGACTTTGTTAAAAAAAAGAAAACATTGGCTGGGAAATGAATAGTTTTCCCGATCACCCTCACCAAAAGAACTCATCGACTGCGTTCCTATTTCTCAAATTATTTGACCATCTAGTTCTATACCAGCAATTGATTGATACACGATTATTCTAATTACACACTGTAGTCTATTTTCCGTGAAACAATTTTGGGGAGCCAGTTGTAATCAAGAACAACCACATCTTCACAGACGGTGGATTTGGGTGTGTGGCTTACAAATCACCGACGCATCTAAATTAATTGGTGTAAGTTGATTCTGATAACAGTAAATAGAATTACATATCACTACAACACTGGGTTTGAATTCTGACTAATATTGTTTTCAATTTGAGTAATTCTTATAATTCGTTTTCATTAATTTTATCAAATTGATATGAAAATATTAGTCTTCAGCAATTTCTGTTAATTATATATGTATCCTTTGCCTTAATTCTTAATCATCTTATTGATATGTCCTAATTTTTCAGTAAATATTGAAATGAAGATCTAACCAAACAGACGGACAAAGAGAGAGAGAGATGATGTACGCCGGATTAAACTGTGGGTTTTACTAATCTTATAAACTAATCCCAGTTAATTGGTTAAGTTGATTTTTGATTCAAAACTGTAATATATATCAGGTACCTTTGTGGAACACTCTTGCTTGGTTTGGATAATCATTTTTTCAACATAATTAATAATGGTAAGTCTTCTTCAGTTGAAAAAAATTCATATGTTTGATTGGTTGTTACATATATAAACTTAGATAAAATGATTGCCAACCTTAATTAGGAAAGAAACATAACCTTGTTTATTATCATTTTCATTTATCAAATGAAATTACTAAACAACTTAAAAATGATGAAGCAGAAAAATTGAATTTTTTTAAAGTACTGGAACATAAATAATAATCATTCTTGTAATAATCCCCTGGCCATACTGGAAAAAAGCCTTTAGAAACAAATGTGCAAAAGTGAATAGTTTTTTAAGGATGAGACTTCATATTCTCTTTGCCTAGTGGTATTTATAAAGGTTTTTCATCTAGGGTTTTTCGGAATTTGGTTTTTCACAATTATGGATCAAAGTACCCAAATCGGAAAAGGAAAACATGTTCGTAGTAAGTGACTCATTTTATGTGAAATATTTTGAACATGAAGGTGGTACAAAGTTTATGTGTACTTTTGTTAAGCTTACCGAGACATCAGCTAGGACCATTTCCAGGGTCGTACCAGAGTAGGTGGTATACTGCTGCCAGCTATGGACGATTTTGACTTGGATCTTCCAAACAGTCTTGAAAGGCTTGATGGATGCAAGATCAGTTATTGCTAAGTTGGCAGCCATTTCGTAACCTTAAGTGGGATGTACTGGAAAACTTTGTTGGAAGGTATGAAATTTATGTGTATTAGTAATGAGTATTTATAGGTAAATATATTCGATACATTATCGTAATTGATTTACTAATTAAGTCGGTAATCAAATTTTCGGAATTTTAGACAAATTAGTTTCGTTCCAGTTTTGTGGTGATCAATTTTGGAGATCAATTAGGGGACAAAAAATCCGTAAATCATATATATTTGTTATAGTTATGAGATCGTAGAAGAATGTATATGCGATTCCTTGTTTAGAAATTAATTAGTTAGTAGACTAATTTAGTAGACTAAAATGTAGGACAAAGTGACGGAAATATATTTGGTTCCGATATGATATCTAGAGTAAAGTTTGAATTTATGTTGATTAATAAGCAATATCTCATTATTGTTTTGTTGCCTAAATTGTAGAATTTAAGTTTATCGGATTTGGTTCGAGGATTAATAATTGAGTTTCGGTCGAAGATTAAAAATGAAGATGTAGAATTTGGATCACCCATGTGGAAATTTTGGGTAAAGACGACCCGTATCCGAAGTACTTTATTTCGGGTTAATTTATAGTTATAACCCAACCCAAAAATAATTTTGTACTTCTCGTTTACTAATATAGAGATTGGCGACTTGATGATGTCTAGAGTTAGAATAGGAAAATGCTGTCCTACATATCGCCTTTACATATATATCTTCATTTCAGACATTATCACGGGGATATGGATTGTTGATCAGTGTCCACAAATCACAACCCCAAAAAAACCAGGTCTATCTATCTACAAGTAGAAAGAAGCAGTGGCTCATAACTCATTTTAGGCTGTAACAGGTCAACGAGTGGCCGGCCACTGGATGTGGTGGAAGAATCTAAGCCATTAAAATAAAAAATATAGCACCTCAGGCGTCATTTGCATACATCGCAGCTGACAAAAGTTACGAATTAATGAGTCATCCATCTGTCATTTGGAATTTACGATCGGCCATATGCACTGACCACTGGCTCTTGTTGGACTGATACATGTTACCCGATTCGTACCCGTCCCGAGGAGGAAAAGAAATATCTTATATAGCTTTTGATTCAGGTTAATACAGTATCATACTCTATTATTCATTTGATAAACGATAGGGTACCGCATTATTGACTGTGTAATATATATATATATATATACATATACTATATACATTATATTGTTAGAAATATATATTTACATATAATAATGTATAAAACACATTAGTTTTCATTTATTTGTCATGCTACAGAACCATATTATTTTTTATTTGGAAGAGGATAAAATTAAATAAAATCTTGAACACTGTTTTTTTGGATAACATACTATGGTTTTCTCCAAGTACCATGTTATGTTATAATATATCAAGTTATTTACAAAAATAAGTAAACAACACCCCAATCAAGTTTTCTTTTTTTCTTCCATAAATTAATTTAAGAAAAGCTTATTGTTATTTATATGTAATTCACACTTCTTTATTGTCATTAGATTAAGTGGTCAATTCGGACTTTTTGCAGAAAACCAGATATGGTAAAAAAGAGGATTATTATAGAAAAGAGGCTTTGTTGGCCCAAAACTTTGAAAAATGTATGATTATCCGGACTCTCAATTATAGGCCTTTTGTTTTAGATAAAATTTCAGTTTTGCCCTCTGTATCTTCTCCTTCCTCTTTTCATGACGCAACAACAACAACAAAAAAAAATTCTGCCGCCGATCAACACAAAACCTCTTTCAACCAAAACTATGGCTTCTCTGATCCAATAAATCCAAAACCATAGCTTCTCTAATCCATTAAACTCAAAACCTCTCTCAATCTCTATTTTGTTTTGCATGAAAAAATCTAAACCCTAAGAGAATAGTATCTAGTAAACCCAAGGGTTTAAAATCATAAACACTAAACCAATCAAAATTACCTTCGATTTTTATGAGTCAAATGAAGAAACTACTGAGAAGGAGAGATAATCAGATCTCACCATTCACGGCGGCGGTTGGTGGGCGAGAGAGAAAGGATCGAAATAGAGAGAATGGTTTACCAGGACAATTTTGTCTTTTTATAAATATTTAAAGGTTTAATTCTGAAAGTCCGGATGATTAGTCCTAAATCCATAAGAATCTGAGAAAAAAGCCCCAATTCTGTAATTGATCTGGTGAAAAAGGGAATAGAGTGGTGAAATGAGAAGTTTGAAGAAATTAAAAAAGAAGAAGATGGTCCACGCACACATGTTCTTCTTTACATTTATGACACTACGTAACGAAATCATCACCAAACAACAAAAAGAGTATCCCACAGTGGCGGATCCAGAAAATTATTTTATCCGGGGCAATAATATTAAATTATTATTTTATTATGTTTTAAATAAAATTATATCAGTTAAAAAACTTTGATTAGTTTTTTCAAGTTAAGATAAGTAATAAAATTTTGTTTTATTAATAGAACATAGGAAATATAAACAAAATTAAGTTTTTGTATGATATTTTAATATTATACACAATACAAAAAGTGTATCTCAGAAGAAAATAAGATAATGGGGACAAAAAAAAAATATTTTAGTAGGGGCATACTTAATAACACATGTAAAATAACATTAATCTGAAAAAATTTACCCATGGCAAGTACCCGGTTTACCGTAACGTACGTCCGCCCTTGGTATCCCACATTTTCACATGTCAGTCTTGCTTCTTTCATCTGTCTTCTTTACCTCTCAAGTATATTGGAATTGGATATAACTGTAGGGAAAAAACTAAAATGACCCAAATTAAGCTACATAATATATTTTTATACATAATATATTCATATAAAAATTGTTGAATATTATTTTTGTCCATTATATTAAATTATATTTTTATTTTATGAATCTAACTTTTAAAATATATTTTAACATTATGTTTTTTTATATATTACATTTTTAAATAATAATTTGAAACATTATAATATTTTGTTTTTCGTTTTGTTTATTTTTAAAAATTGTAGTTAAATTTTTGTTGGTTTTTAGTCTTTCTACAATTCTAGTAATTGGACATAATGGAGTGTTAATCTAGCAACTAATTACCAAATTTGTGTCAAATTAGTATATTTTATGCTATTTGTTCTGCATTTTATGTAAATTGTGTCATGAATATGTATATAACTAGGATTGAACCTGTGGCACACCGCGCGGAATAATTTTTTCTTTTATATGTATATAATTTTTATGATTTTATATAAGAATTGACTAAGTTTCTTTGATTTTTAATACAGATGATGTAGTGTTATGTATATTTTAGCGATTGGCAATAAAAAATTGTGTTACTGAATTGTGATTATGAATAAATATTTCCATAAAAAAAAATATAATTAAAGATAATAAGATATTGTGAATATTTCATTCAATTTTTAATATTTCTTCAAATAGCAAAGAATAATTTATGTAAATCTTACAAATAAACGGTTAGAACATAAAATGTATTTTAAAAATGTTAATATAGATTCGTATATGAAACAACCGTTAAAGTATGTGGTTGATTAATGAAATTTTTTGAATACATACCTTAAACTTAATAGGAAATTTGAAATCTTTACTAAATTTTTTAAGTCTTTGAAATGTACCTTATGTATTGAACTAAATGACTATTTTGTCATCAATTACAAATTAACTAAAACTAAATACAATATAATTAAATTAATTTATTTGAAAATTTTATTTTTACAAACATTGTCTAAACTAGATATTCGGGTAAAATCTTGTAAAACATTGTGTAAATTATTATTTTTTAAATAATGAATTAATTTATTATAAATAATATTAATCAATAACTAAAAAATATATTAAGATAAACAAATAAAATATATAATTAAATTACTGTTTGAAGCTAAGCCGGATTTGAGCAAAAATTCATATGGTGTCAACGGCTTTGTCCAAGTATTGCAAGTGTGGGCATATGAAGCTATACCAGCGATTGGAAAGAAATGCGGAAACTTATGTAAAACTATGATGGAGTTTCCACCACTCCTGAGATGGAAGGGATTGAAAAAAAGATTTAGATATGATCTTCCCCAGAACAAGGAACTGGTATGTTTTATGTTCACATTTTAAGTCTAAATTTGGTTGCTTGTTTAAATATAATGCTGGTCTTTAAGTGTTGTCTGATAAATATTGCTTCGTAGTTTAGTCTTTAGCCTTTAAGGTAAAGATAACGTTGATTAAACTAATCATAGCTATAGGACGTTGAAAGTATTTGTTGTTGAAATACACTTTAACTATCATAGTATTTTACAGGTTTTCGTTAAAAGTGTTTTGGATAATAGTACCGATGATATATGGGTTGATGAAGAACAAGATATCACGGTCAATAATATGTTCTTGCTAATCTCTGGAAGGGCGGGTAAAGTCTTCGAGAAACAATTTTGGGAAGATAAAGGTCTATTAGCAGGACCTAAGAAAACAGTAGAAGAGGAAGATGGGGAATCACACAATCAAGAAGGCAGGCCTCTGAAAAAGAAACATTATGATGACGCCTTGAAGACAGTGTTTGTATATTCAGTGGAGCAAATGGGCGAGCGTCTACATAAAGGTTTCTCTTCACTCGATGTTGCTGTTAAAAAGATGGATTCAAGGATGGATAAACTTGAAGAGGGCATCAAAGAAATACAAGATACAGGTAAGGGATAGATAAGTTTGAGGCTGCTATCAAAAGAGGAAAAGAACCAACCACACTTGTGCATGCAGAACTTTTGAAAGACGATAGTTTTCTGAAAAACACCACGTTCCCTAGCAATGATCCTCTTAAAGACACCACATGCACTAACAAACCAAGTAAAAGTTTTGAAAAAATAATTATATATTTTAATTTATTTTGGTAATTGTTAACTTTAATAAAATAATAAAAAAATTGTGAGCTTTTAGAAAATAAATCAACAGTTCAAAAAAATCGACTATGTAACAAATCAATTAATAAAAGAATAAATCGACTTTTTAATATTAGTCAACAAAGAAAAAAATAAATCAGCAGGAATAAAATATAAGTCGACAGTTCAAAAAGTCAATCATATTAATAAGTTAACTTAAAATGAAATAAGTCTACTAAGACCAAACAAATCAACGGGGAAAAAATATAAGTCAACAAACAAAACAAATAAGTCAACATCATCAAAAGTCGACTTTGTAAAAATACAATCAAACAAAAAAAAGTCGACAATATTCAAAATAAATCGATGGAAAAATAAATAAGTCGACAAAAATTAAACTTAAGTCAACCATTCAAATATCGACCTTATTAATAAATCAATGTAGAATATAATAAGTCAACAATAAATAAACAAATCAACAGAAAACAAATATAAATCGATGAACAAAAAAAATAAGTCAACAGTTAAAAAAATCGACTATGTTATAAATCCACTAGCCATAACATAAGTCAACTGTTCTACTATAAGTCAATGACAAAGATAATTAAGTCAACAAAAGTAAAAAAACAAAACGATTGTTCAAAAAGTCGATAATATAAATAAATCAACCTTGATTAAAATAAGTCTAAAATATTGATATATATATATATATATATTGTATAATCTTGAATTATTTATTTTTAAATAAATTTAAATCTAAGTAATATCAACAAAAAAATTTAAATTCTTTTTCTTTAATCAAAATTTTAAGATAAAAAATTTATTCATGTAATCATTATTTAAGATAAAATAACTACTTTCGTTATAATTTTAAATTATTAAATAATTAATTCCGAATTTAACAATTTTAAAAAGTAATTTATTTTTAAAGTTGATTTATTTTTAAATATAAATTAAGTTTTTATTGTTTTTAATTAATTGTTAAAATTATTTAATACTAAAGGTAGTTCTGTCAATTTTCATTACAAAATGTGTAGTTTTCAAATAATTATAAGATTAAGTGTAATTTTCAAATTTCTTTTCAAATTTAGTATATTCTTCAAATTGTCCCTTGATTAATCGATAGTAGACCATCTTTAGTCCGACTGTCGTTGGCCATGTACTGGTCCTTGCCATCTTTAATTGTTTCTTATACGCATCCTCAATTATTAGTAAATTAACAGTCTATGATTGTGCTAGCTGCTATGCTGATTTCTTAGAACAACCACATTTCAACTCATGCTGTTGTTCCCTAACCTAAAAAAACCCTTTCATGGTGCATCCCAACTTGAGTATCATACGGTCCTCGAAAGCCACACCATTATTTCGAATAGACTTAACCGTCTTCTGTATGGTCCGTAACGGTCGATCGACTTGTGGAGAGCTTAGGAACACACACACACACAAAAGCGCGAAAACCAAATGTTATTCAATTTTCTAGTTTTTCCGATAGTGTTTTCACTTTATACTAATATTATTAAGATTGATGATAACAACGTACTCACATTTGGAATTTTAAATCATAATGTCCTAGTCATTGTAATGTCTCGCTAATTTGATTCATTACATTTCGTACTAGTTAAATGTACAAATTATATTAGTTAGAAGGAACCAAGATTGTACAGTGTTCAAACTGAAGTTACCTTTGTTAAAAACTGTAGTTAACCGAAGACAAAGAGGCAATTACAAAAGGAGTGAAAAAAAATTGGGGGACATGTGATGAGATATAGCGATGGGTCATGAAGGAAATCTTGTATTCTTATGATAATTGCCAACCATGCTTATTTTGGGGCGTCTCTTCTTATTGCAGAAGTAGCCCCCATCTTCACGTGATCCTTTCTTCCCATTCATTCTCTATATATTCATATACTCTTTCGTATAGTTCCTCCATCCACTCTAACTCAACATGGACTCTGTCAAACTCTCATCTCTCTCTCTCTACCTCTTTCTCCTTTTCATTATCAGTTTTCCCCAACATTCCCTCTCATGCGGCTCTTGCAACCCCCAAAAGGGCGGTAAGCCCTCCGTTAAACCCCCTGTACACGTTCCGAAGCTACCGGTTCCTCCAGTGACCGTCCCAAAGCTACCTGTTCCTCCCGTGTCTGGCATACCCATTCCTCCAGTGTCAGGGCTACCCGTTCCTCCTGTGACCGTCCCAAAGCTACCTGTCCCAAAAATACCGGTTCCCCCTGTAACAGTCCCTACGCTACCCCCAAAGCTACCTGTCCCAAAGCTACCCGTTCCTCCGGTGTCAGGGCTACCCATTCCTCCGGTGTCAGGGCTACCTGTTCCTCCTGTGACCGTCCCAAAGCTACCTGTCCCAAAGCTACCGGTTCCCCCTATAACTGTCCCTTCGCTACCCCCCAAGCTACCTGTCCCAAAGCTGCCCGTTCCTCCGGTGTCAGGGCTACCCATTCCTCCGATGATAGGCCCCAATCTGCCATTGCCACCTTTGCCAATTGTTGGTCCCATCCTTCCACCCGGGACAAAGCCACCGGCCCCAGGAGGCGGGGATTGTCCTCCACCCCCAGGGAGTGGGAAGGCGACATGTCCAATAGACACTCTAAAGTTGGGTGCCTGCGTTGACTTATTGGGTGGTTTAGTAAAGATAGGGCTTGGGGATGCAGCTGTTAACAAATGCTGTCCGTTACTTAAAGGCCTGGTTGAAGTGGAAGCTGCCGCTTGTCTCTGCACTACCCTTAAGATCAAAGCTCTTGACCTCAAGCTTTACGTCCCTGTTGCTTTTCAGCTTCTTCTTACCTGTGGAAAAAATCCACCTCCAGGCTATACTTGTTCCATATGATAAAGCTCACTTCACTTGAAGGGTATGCTATTTCCCTCTCGTTTTTATTAAAACTTGGAACTTAAAACGTAGGTACCACGGCATTACACAAACGTCCAAGTACCTATAAGTAGATATAACGAATCCATGACCAAAATTTATTTGATTTTTTTTTTTGGTTACGCAGATAGTTTGGAGAAAAAAGTGAGAAGAGAAAAGAAGAGCTCCAATATTTCCTTTGTTGGTTTATCTAATCATATCATATCCCGTTGATTCTTTCCTCTATATATCGTTCCCCTCTGCTTGTATCAACAATTAATGTGTGTGTTTCTAGACAAATGACTCTTCTCTTTGTATTGAATGATTTGAAATCTTTTTTGATATTTATTTGGGGTGAGTATAACCTCTATAAATTACTACGATAAATCAACATATTAATTTTATCCCAAATTAATATTTTTTGTTCAATTAGTATATCGATAAATTAATCACTCCATAAATTAATAACTCGGTAAATTAAAAAAAAATATATAATCTAATATTGATTTACTAGGTAACAACTTGCACTATATCCGAGATAATTCGACTCAAATAAAATTATTATATGTAATCTAAGATCTGTTTTTGTAAACCAAAATCTGTAATTGAAGTTTTTTTTTAAAAAATTTACGTTTATTTCATTTAACATACATTTCACTTATGAAATATTTGAATGTAGAAGAAGCTTTTAAAAAATATTATGAAAATATAATTAAATCCGATATCAAAATATATCTATGTTCTTAAAAAATATACTTTTAATGAATGTCGTTTTTCTTTTGAGTTTTGAATATAAGCATGAATATATTTCGTAGGCGTGTTTTTTCAGAATTCCTCTATAATCCTAAATTCCTAATACGTTTGGTGATCATGATTATATCCTCACATATATAATTTTTAAAATTATACATATTTTGAACATTAGGTACTACAATCATGATGAATTAATTTTTCCAATTCCCTGAAATATAAATTTGAAGAACATGATAGAACATTGCAATTACCCCTACGTTATAGTATCCATTTTGTCTTTGAATTCATATAAGAACGTATGACTTTGAGTTCTAAAATTTATCAATTACATTTTTTAAGTGAGTGGGTTTCGAATATCTATATGACTCCGTATATTATTAAGAGTAATCTTTTGTTAATGATTATTAAGATTGTTCAATTTTTGAATAATAAAAAAAAAGTATAGTAATAAGAGAACGATTTGAGAGTTATAGTGGCCGCTCATTGTCGCTTCTAGAGAGTTTTAGAGAGAAATAGAAGTTTTTGAGAGTTTTGGTAGATTTTTGTGTTAGGAGCGCAAAAATCGAATTGAGAAAAGATGCGAATTATATTTAAATTAACGAAATTTGAAACGAATTACAACAGCATAATATAAAGGATAAAATAAATCATGGAGGCAAGATATTATATCTCTTTCCTAAATTCAATAAATCTGTCGTAAGTGCTTTCCGACAATCATGATTTATGAATCTTAGGATACAACGGATCACAAACTATTACAGTAGCACACCAGTAATAGAACTCAAGCGAACAGATCTACGTTATACTCTCGAGGCTACTAAACTAAAAACTTACTTGGACTAAGCAAGAGAGAGGGAGAGAGAGATCTTCCGAGGAAAGAGTATTTGTGTTTTTGTGTGTGTGAAATAATGAGAGTTTGTGCCTCTATATATAGTAGAAGGAGGGAGGTCTCAAGAAAATATTCACTGAATATTCTCGGAGTACTGCCCAAGTTTGTTTGGAGTTCACACCAAGTCTTTCCAAAAAATTAAATGAGTCTACAGCAGTCTCAAGAGCCAAAAAGCCCAAAAGCCCAAGAGGCCACAGTCCGCGTCCACGACCAGCCCGGCCCACCCCGCGTCCGTACCTTTCCCTTCCCGCGTCCGTGCCCGGTTCGGCTCGTGTGTGGGAACCTTTCCTCTTCCTTCTACACACTTTTGAAACTAGAAGAGTGTGAAACTATATATATATATATATATGAGTGAAAAATCAGTCATATTTCCGATGTGGGATATTTCCCAAACTATCCCAAGTAGCTCACTTCACACTCTTATTTCTCATTCAAATCAACTCTGTTTTGGACATAAGAGTATACCATCTTGTAGTACCCGTTACCTTCTTTCCATTGCCCTATCGAACAGACAATTCCGAGCAGCCATTTGACTGGAATTTGGCCGGAAAGTCACCGGAAAGTCACTGTCCCAAAACCTCCAATTTTCTGAAAACTTGTTTCTGAAAATTCAGTTCCAACAATCCCCCTCATGAATAGAAATAAGTCTAAACATATGACGACAAAACTAACCCTATAGACTGACACTACTATCTAGACTAGACAGACTTTGGAGAGTATATGCGAAAACTAATTGTATCTGAGTTGGTGGCGTTTTTCATCCTTGAACCGACTCATTGTTATACTTGTCGAGTTTACTCGGCCAGTTGGTGAACATGATGTCTTGAACCATCCGGATTTGTATGTAAACTTAGACAGCATGCATAACACAGCTTCGTTTTCTCGTAGAACGAGGTTCTCTATTGTGTTCATTGTGGCCTTGAACATGCCTGGTTAATCATGAGTGAACTTAGAGAGTATAGCCTCATATATTCTCCTAGAAACGGCCCCATTTCACACTCACAAGGTGATTTTAATAGCTGCTTGTATTTAAAAAAATATCCTGTAATTATTTCAAATATTTTACAAAGCTACATTTCAAATCATTAAAAGCATATGCTTAACCTCTAACATACAGGAAGCACTTTACATCATTTTAGGAACTGGGAAAAGAAAAAAGTCTTGTAGTGCTTGTAGCAGATTCAGCTTGATTTAGTTGTCACTTTAAACCTAGGTCATGGGGACTCCAATCTGAGTAGGTGGGGTTACCATCAAACCTCCTCTTAAGTCGTAGGCTTTAAACCCATTCTTCTTGATGACTTTATAACTTGATCTCGCGCCAAAACTTTTGTAAATGGATCCGCTAGGTTTTCTTTCGTATGGATGTAATCAATCGTAACTACACCAGTTGAGATAAGTTTTCTAACAGTTTTATGTCTCCGTCTGATGTGACGAGATTTGACATTGTAATGGGTATTCCTTGCCCTACCCAAAGCCGATTGACTATCACAGTGTACACGTATTGCAGGCACAAGATTCCCCCACAGTGGGATGTTTTCCAAGAAATTACGAAGTGATTCAGCTTCCGACATAGCTATCTCCAAAGCTATGAATTCAGATTCCATAGTTGATTTAGCTGTAAAAGTTTGTTTGGAAGACTTCCAGGACACTGCTGCACCTCCAGGTGTAAAAACATATCCACTTGTGGACTTTGAGTTTCTCGAGTCTGCGATCCAGTTGGCATCACTGTAACCTTCCAAAACTCCGGGTTCTCTACCATAGTGCAAGCCATGATCTTTGGTATAACGTAGATAGTCCAAAACTCTAGTTATAGCCATCCAATGCTTATGTCCTGGATTACTTGTGTAGCGACTAAGTACATTGACAGAGTGCGCTAAATCTGGTCTTGTACAGTTTGTCAAGTACATTAGACTGCCAATTACTCTTGCATACTCCACCTGTTGCACAGGTTCACCAGAATTTTTGGTCAAGTGAATTTGAGGATCCTCTGGAGTTTTTGCAGTCCCATTTGAGTAACGCTTGAATCGATCTAGCACTTTTTCAGCATAGTGGGTTTGAGACAAGATAAGGCCCTCATCAGTTCTGATGATTTTTATCCCCAAAATTACATCTGCTAAACCCAAGTACTTCATGTCAAAATTTCTTTTGAGCATGTTTTTCGTTTGAGTTATGATGTCTTTGTTGCTTCCAATAATGAGCATATCATCTACATATAAGCATAACAAAATGTACCCTGATGGAGTAGTTTTGTAGTATATGCATTTGTCACATTCATTAATGCGAAAACCATTAGACATCATCATACTGTCAAACTTCTCATGCCACTGCTTAGGAGTCTGTTTGAGTCCATATAATGACTTTACAAGTTTACTCACTTTGTGTTCTTGTCCTGGAATAACAAATCCCTCAGGTTGTTTCATGTAGATTTCCTCTTCTAAATCTCCATGGAGAAAAGCAGTTTTACATCCATTTGATGGATTTCAAGATATCTCAAGGCTGCAATACCTATGAGCTTCCTGATCGAAGATAGTCTTGTTACCGGTGAATAGGTATCAAAGAAATCTAAGCCTTCTTTTTGCCAAAATCCTTGCACTACAAGCCTAGCCTTGTACCGCTCAATATCGCCATTTGGTTTTCGTTTTATCGTAAAAATCCATTTACATCCCAAAGGCTTAAATCCTTGTGGTAGATCTGCCATCTCGTAAGTATGATGTTGCATGGTAGAGTCTATTTCAGTTTTGACTGCTACCTCCCAATAAGGTGCATCAGGTGTAGACATAGCTTCTGCATATGTTCTTGGTAGATTTTCAGCTAGAAATGCCATCATCAGAAAATCATCACCAAACAATTTACTTTTGTGAGCTCGTTTGCTCCTTCTAGGTTCCAGTTCTGTTTCTCCAGAAGTAGTACTCAAAGTATTGCCAGCTTCCAAAGTCGATGCATCTCGTTGTTCACGAGTCCGTTTTTTAGTTTTCCTAAAGGGGAAAATGTCTTCAAAAAATGAAGCATTTCTCGATTCCATAACTGTATTCACATAGATATCTGATTTATGAACCAGAAATCGATATGCACTACTGTTATGTGCATATCCGATGAAGATACAGTCTATGGTCTTAGGCCCAATTGTGACCTTTTTAGGAGGTGGTACAACCACTTTTGCTAAACACCCTCACACTTTGACGTATTTGTACGAAGGTACCATACCTTTCCAAAGCTCATATGGTGACTTGCCAGTAAAGTTATGCGGTATCCTGTTGAGGATGTAATTAGTGGTAAGCAAAGCTTCCCCCCCCCCCACATGTTCTGTGCTAACCCAGATTCTTTCAACAACACATTCATCATCTCTTTTAGAGTTCGATTCTTTCGTTCCGCTACTCCGTTAGATTCTGGCGAGTAGGGAGCGGTTGTCTAATATATAATTCCTTTTTCTCTGCAAAATGCATTGAACGGCTCATTATATTCTCCTCTTCTATCACTTCGAACTACTTTTATAGTTTTCTGAAGCTGATTTTCTACTTCGAGGGTGAACTCTTTGAATTTTACCAATGCTTCATCTTTGCTATGCAAGAGATATACATAGCAATATCTTGTGCAATCATCAATGAAGGTAACAAAGTATTTCTTCCCACCTCTAGTTTTCACATACTTTAAATCACATAAGTCTGTGTGAATTAAGCCTAGAGGTTCGGTTGTTCTTTCAACGCGTGGTGAAAGAGTTTTAGTGAGTTTGGCCTGTGCGCACACTTCACATTTTTCTTGGTTAGTTTTGAATTTCGGAATCAAATTCAAGTTTTGCATTTTTCGCATTGTTTTGTAATTGACAGGTCCTAAACGTTCATGCCAAGTAGTAAACGACTCATCCAAGTAAGCAATAGGGTTTTCTTTCATTTCAGCAACAGAAGCAAAAGCTACAATTTTTCGGATGGACTGTCGTTACAGACATCTTGATCAGTCCACCCTTAACAAAACCCTTTCCCAAATACATCCCATTTTTCTTAAGAACTAACTTATCAGCCTCAAAATTGATGGAAAACCATGCTTGCTTAGCACTGTTCCAGAGATGAGATTCTTCCGCATGTCAGGTACGTGCTTCACGTTCTGCAAGGTGAGCTCAAGATCAGAAGTTAGCTTCAGAAACACTTTGCCTTTACCTTCAATCTTGGACATCGCCTTGTTGCCCATGAAAAGCTGCTCATTTGACTTGTTCTGCACATAGGTGGTGAACATGGTCCTATCAGAGCATATGTGTGTGGTAGCACCAGTGTCGTAGTACCACTCCAATGGGTTGTCTTCCACCATGTTACATTCAGTAACCACCGCAACCATGTCTTCTTCAGTTAGGTTTGCCTGCAACTTGAGATCTTTTGCTTTGCTTTTGCAAACATCAGCCTTGTGTCCAATCTTACCACAATGATAACACTTTCCTTTGAACTTCCTCTCAAGGTTTCTCTTCTTGAAGTTTGGTCCAGATGACACCTTCAATGGTTTATGAGGAATAGAGATCCCGTTTTCCTTGCCTTTAAACTTGGCCTTATGCTCAGCTACATGAACATCATGCCCATGGCTTTGAGCATCTGAATGAGCTCCACGATTGTTGTCCTCAACTCTCAAGCGACGAATGAGATCATCAAAAGACATTGCCTTACGCTTGAAGTTAAGATAATGCTTGAAATTCGACCAGCTTGGTGGTAGCTTCTCGATCAAGCAATTCGTTTTGAAGACATTACAGATCGACATCCCTTCCAAATCGATCTCATGAAAGATGCGTTGAAGAGCCTCCACTTGTTCTATAATTGGTTTGGAATCCACCATCTTGAAGTTAAGGAACTTCGTAGTTGAGAATTTCTGCATCCCAGACTCATCAGTCTTGTACTTGGTCTTCAAAGCTAGCCACAATGCTTTTGAAGTCTTGTACATACTGTAGAGGTCATACAGATCATTGACCAAACAGTTCAGAATCTGACCTTTGCAACAATAGTCTCCTTGAGCCATGCTATCCATACTTCCAACCACATACACATTAGTGTCACCTTGTGGAAGCGTTGGTGGATCCTGTGTGAGGTACCTTTCCATGTTCATGCTGGCCAAGTAGTAGTGCATCTTGTTTTGCCACGTTTTGAACCCAGCTTTGCCATCAACTTATCTGGCATCATCCCTTGGGAAGCCGAAGGTGGTATCCCCATGTGGGTTGATCCATTACCGAACAGATTTTGGCGCACGTTGTCCATACCCAAATCGGTAAGCTTCGTGTTTTCAAGTTCTTTAGCAAGGCGTAAAGCCAACTCCGCAGGAGTTTAACCAGGGGTTGCAGGAATCCTAGCACCGTCAACGTTATTGTTGTTGTCTCCAGATATTTTTCTGTTTCACAATAAACAGATATGATTAATATATTAATCAAACAATTCAAGTATTTGTTTTGCAAACTCGCTTAACAAGCGTTCGCAGAAACTTATTTCACAAACTCACTCCATTAAGAGCGTTTGTGGAAACCAGAGAGAGTAGAGAAGAATGAATTAAAGTAAAAAAAATTTCAAAAACTTTCCCCGTAAGCACCGAAAGATGAAAGCAGAAACAGCTTTTTAGAAGATTTTGAAATCGTTTTTAAAATAAAAAATTCAAAAAATTCTCAATCCGTTTAAAGCGATAAGCAGAAAGCAGATTTATTGAATTAAGACTGTTAGGAGCGCAAAAATTGAATTGAGAAAAGATGTGAATTATATTTAAACTAACGAAATCAGAAACGAATTAGAACAGCATAATATAAACCATAAAATAAATCACGGAGGCAAGATATTATATCTCTTTCCTTAATTCAATAAATCGGCCGTAAGTGCTTTCAGACAATCACGATTTATGAATCCCAGGATACAACTGATCACGAACTATTACAGTAGCACACCAGTAATAGAACTCAAGCAAACAGATCTACGTTGTACTCTCGAGACTACTAAACTAAGAACTTACTTGGACTAAGCAAGGGAGAGGGAGAGAGAGATCTTCAAAGGAAGGAGTGTTTGTGTTTTTGTGTGTGTGAAATAATGAGAGGTTGTGCCTCTATATATAGTAGAAGGAGGGAGATCTCAAGAAAATATTCACTGAATATTCTCGGAGTACTGCCCAAGTTTGCTTGGAGTTCACACCAAGTCTTTCCAAAAAATTAAATGAGCCTACAGCAGTCTCAAGAGCCAAAAAGCCCAAAAGCCCAAGAGGCCACAGCCCGTGTCCACGACCAGCCCGGCCCGCCCCGCGTCCGTGCCCGGTTCGTCTCGCATGTGGGAACCTTCCTCTTACTTCTACACACTTTTGAAACTAGAAGAGTGTGAAACGACATATATATGAGTGAAAAATCAGTCATATTTCTGATGTAGGATATTTCCCAAACAATCCCAAGTAGCTCACTTCACATTCCTATTTTTCATTTAAATCAACTCCGTTTTGGACATATGAGTATACCATCTTGTAGTACTCGTTACCTGCTTTCCATTGCCCTATCGACCAGACAATTCCGAGCAGCCATTTGGCCAGAAAGTTGCCGGAAAGTTACTGTCCCAAAACCTGCAATTTTCTGAAAACTTGTTTCTGAAAATTCAGTTCCAACATTTTGGAGATTTATAGCTGTTCTTGAGAGATCTGAGGCTAGCATCGTGTTAGAAGCTTGCTAGGAGTGTGTTTTTTTTGTCAATTGCTGGTCAGAATCTTCTGTTAGAAAGGTGAGTGCATGACCATTGCTGATCTAAGCCTGTAATTCCTTTGTTTTGCTTGTTTTATGTCTATTTGTGGTTGTTTTCTTGCTTGTTGTGGTTGTTTCATGGTTCCTATGTCCTTATGTGGCTTTTAAGTGATCCTTAGACGATATGGAGGTGGTGGGAAGCGATGAACAAACTCCTGGCTTTGAGCAGAACGTATCTGCAGGGTCGGTATCGATCAACACCAAGTGTGGGTGTTTGTCGACACCAAGGAGTTTGATGGCACGGAGAATTGTACAAGTGTCGGTGTTAGGGTTTCCGGGTCGAGGAGGGGTGTTGATCGACACTATGAGGCAGAGTTGGTCGACACCAAGAGGCAGTGTCGGTCGACACCAAGGGTCGACACCAAGAGTCAGTTTCGGTCGACACCAACCCTTTTAGTAGGCGGCTGATACTTGTTTATCATGGTTTGTTTGTGTTGTTTGTTGATTGTTAAACTATGGATTCTCAGTTGGTTGTGTGTATAGCCCAGTAGATGGGAGGATTGCCTCACTGAGTGTTTATGACAATACTCATGCATCTCAATTGTTTGTGGTGCAGGTAAAAGCAAAGTGTGATCGTGGAATTAAGGCAATGAAGAGAAGGATGTTCTAGTGGCTCGGTTGGTGTTTGTCTGACTTCTGTTAGGTTGCTAGAGTTGAGTCCTTAGAGCATCTCCAACTGATCCCTATTTTCTTCTCTATATATAGAGGAAAATATAGAAATCTCTATTTTAGAGGTGAGAATAGAGATGGGTTTGAGTAAAACTCACTTCTATTATAGAGAAAAAAATAGGGAAAACCATTGGAGATGGTCTTAGAATGTTGTCTAGGATTGCTGGTTCTTTGGTTTATGTTAGAATGATTTATTGTTTTAGTTGTTATGGAATTATTATTGGTTTGTTGGTTATTTGATAATTGCTGGTAGATGTTATTGGTTTATTGATGATTATTTTCGCTGTTATATTCTTATTGGGGTTAGGATGTTAGTGAGTATGGGATCACTAGTCTAATATGGAATTAACCCAAACCCTAGGCCGAATATGACAACCTTCCTTGATCGCGTTTGGCGGGTAATTGCTCCAGAAAGAGTTTGTGCTTTCTTCTTGCTGGTTGAGCAACCATGCCTTAATGACGAATGTAGAGGGGTTTCAGAGTAAATCTTGGAGAACCAAGTAGCACCCCTCAACTGATCCAACAACTCATCAATCCGCAAAAGAGGATACTTTTTCTTCACAACAACACAGTTCAGACCCCGATAATCTATACATGAGTAGAATCTCCAGCTCTCCCAACAGTGAAGTGCTAGGACGAATGAATCTTTTTCACAACAAATCCTCCAACTAATTCTTCAGATCTACCATCTCTTCTGGAGCCACCCTGTAGGGTGCCCTAGACTGAGGAGTCGGTCCTGGTTCCAACTCAATCATGAAGGCATCAGACCGAGATGGTGGTAATCTCTGCTACGACTTAAACACACCCTCAAATTCCCAAACCATAGGGATCTCACCAACAACAACCTGTCGTATTGACTCAGGCATATAAATAGTAGCTAGGTACGCCTCACGATCCTTCCTGATCATCCTCTTTACCTGCACAGCTAAGATAACCAGAGTCCCTAATGTCGGTCTCACTCCTTTAAGTCGGTCTCACTCCCTAATAAACCAACCTCTTCCCTCCAGACCGCTAAAAAGCAACTCTACCTCGATGACAATCCAAATGTACTCTGTACTAATGCAACCAATATATACCCAATATAACATTATATAACTCCACTGGACTGATAATCAGATCTTCCGGCATCGACTCCCCAGCCACCTGAATATCCGCCCGTCTATGGTTTTGGATCAACTCACCTCCAACAACCTTAACCCTAAAACCTAAACCCTAAGCCACAAAACCAAAGTTAGAAATTATACCCATGATCCCGTTGGAACTGGTTACTCTTGTCTCCACGGTCGAGTACACACGCGGTGTCACATGCAACGACAACACCGTTTGTACAACATGCTGCACTCATGGCTGCACCACCACCACAATCATCGGATGCAGCTTGGGACACGCTAATTAGACATGCCTTGCCTCTCTGCAGTAGTAGCACACCCGAGTCGTCCGCGACCCTATGCTCCAAGCTACCACCCAAAGCATCCTGCACCAGCTAGAACTCGTCTTCTACATGGTGTCGAACTTCCGCTTCTGCCCCTGAATAGGCTTACCGCCATTGCTAGGAATACAGTGCGGCTGAGTTTGCTTTGGCTCCATTGGAAGACTGACAACCACAACCTGTGCTCTCAAGTCATCCTCTATCCCAGCTGTAGTCTCCACCAGCTCCGCTCTTGTATTGTAACTCCTCACCCTACACCGAGCCTTCAGATCATCGCGAAAAGCCAACAAGAATCTAATAGCTGACTTTGGCTCCAAAGCCCGGCCCGCATACACCACCAGCCAACTGAACTCCGTGTCCAACTGTTGCACAGTACTGTTCCCATGAGTCAACCCGATCAAGGGCCTCATAGAGAAAGTAATTGGCATTGAACTCCCCCACAAAGTTCTTATTTCAAATTTTTGCATACTAGTTTTATTCATTTGTGTCTACATCTATTTGCATATAAACACCCAAAAAATTGAAAATTTGAAAACAATTATAAAAAAAGAGTGTTCATGTACTTGCATTTGCATTATAGGATTGAGTCTGGATTGCTTCAGATATGGTTATTTGCATATGCATTGGAGATTATGATGACTATAGCCTTGTAAACTTGCTGATTCATTAAAATAAATTCAATGCCCTCGTTATTAGCTGTTTGATGATTGTTGATTGACTTTAGATGGTAGAACTAAACAACATCTTGAATGATTATTTCGCATTTGAAACTTAGTCGAAGCATGTTGTGATTTGATGTTATTCCGTATCTTATTTGAACCTAATCTTGACTAATAATTATCTTGTAATGCATTGAAATTAAACTCATGAACACAAGACACATACTTAAATTATCCTTTTCCTTTTTACCACCCTTGTTAATCCAAGTAGCTGATTCCCATAATTGTAACAGTTAAACCCATCTAGAGCCTTACCCTTCATTCAAGCCATCCTTATTTTTTGAGTGCTATGCCTTTTTCGGATTGAGCTTAGTAGAAAGTGTTAGGTTTGAGCCGACAAGAATATGATTGGTTCCCACTTGCTTGAGCTTGACAACGTCACTTGATGGAAGGATCTAGAGACTTTGTGAACGTTAGAGGCTTCTCTTCAGGGCTGGACATGATGGACCTTCAATCGGTACGAAAGGCCCATCTCGAGTGTTGTACTGACGTACGGATGTACGAACGTACAGACGGTGGTGTGAACTTTCATACTCCCCCTCAAGCTTGATCAAGAGCATCGATCAAGCTTGGACTCATGAACTATACATAAGGGAAAAAGAGTGTAGGTGCCATGTTGGCAACTTATGGCTGAGTAAGATCTTTAAGGCAAAGTTTGCCGTGAATGTACTCACAGACTCTTGGACTGGCAGCTTTGGTGAGTACATCAGCTAACTGTTCCGAGCTTTCAGTGTGACATGAGAGAACAACTCCAAGCTTGATT
This sequence comes from Camelina sativa, assembly GCF_030686135.1. Taxonomy (NCBI): domain Eukaryota; kingdom Viridiplantae; phylum Streptophyta; class Magnoliopsida; order Brassicales; family Brassicaceae; genus Camelina; species Camelina sativa. Next base: position 22,448,815 of record NC_141894.1, on the reverse strand, counting down.
TGTTCTCAGACTTTGTGACAATCAACCTCAATATGCTTGGTCCTCTCGTGGAACACCGAGTTTGTTGCTATATGGATGACAGCTTCGTTATCACAATGCATTGTGATTGGCTTTGATGATTCGATTCCAAGGTCTTTTAGTAGAGCTTTGGCCACATTAGTTCAGTAGTGAGTTTTCTCATGGTCCTATACTCGGCTTCAACGCTTGATAGTGAGACCACCTTTTGTTTCTTACTTTTCCATGTGACTAGGTTTCCTCCAAGGAACGTGCAGTAGCCCGTGGTTGAACGACGGTCTTCACGATCTCCAGCATAGCCAGCATCGCAATATCCCACAAGTTCAGTACTCTCATTGCGTCCCATCCAAATGCCTTGTCCCGGTGAGCTCTTGATGTATTTGAGTATCCGGTTCACCATGTTCCAGTGGTGTATGGTCGGACTTTGCATGTGCTGGCTCGCCTGGTTCACAGCAAAAGAAATATCAGGCCGTGTGATAGTAAGATATATGAGTTTACCTACTAGGCGTCGATATTGTTTGACATCTTTGAATGGAGCTGCATCAAGCTCCCCCTTTCCTCCTGCTTTGTAATTTTCTTCAAGTGGTGTTGAGATTGCTTTTGAGCCAAGTTTCCCTGCTTCACTCATAAGATCAAGGGCATATTTCATTTGTGATAGGAATAATCCTTCTTCACATCTATAAACTTTAATTCGAAGAAAATATTTGAGTTTTCCTAGATCTTTAATATCAAAAACTGATATGAGAAAATCTTTTGTGTCTTAAATCCCTACCTTGTCATTCCCTGTGATGATAATATCATCAACATAGACGAGAATGACTACAATACCTTTTTCGCTTGGCAATGTGAATAGAGTATGGTCAGCCTCCGATATGCGAAATCCTCTCTTAAGTAAGGTGGTGCTTAACTTATGGTACCACGCTCTTGGAGACTGTTTGAGACCATAGATAGCCTTGTTGAGCTTGAATACTTTTCCTGGACCAATGGTGTCTTCTAAGCCTGGTGGAGGTCTCATGTAAACTTCATCTTCAAGTTCTCCTTGTAAGAATGCATTCTTAACATCCATTTTCCACAGTTCCCAATCCAGGTTTTTTGCCAAGGAGAGAACCACTCGAACTCTATGAAGCTTCGCAACTGGTGCAAACATATTGATGTTCATATATTTTACCCTGTTTTCCCTTAGTATATTTTCATCTTTTGCATCTTTTGCTATCCATTTTGGCCATTATTGTGTAGCTTTAGGACTGTTCATGCATTAGAGTATAGTTGCATTGCATTTGCATCTTTTCTTGCATAAACAGGTGATTTTGGAGCCTAAGGAGCATGGAAGCAATGCTAAAGAGGAGTGATTCTATCAAGAGGAGAAAGCAAGGGAGTTAGAGCTGAAGAAACAAGGTGCGGAGAAGGACTCGACCGCCCACTCGACCAGACACTCGACCGTGTGCGGAGAAGGACTCGACCATGTGCGGAGAAGGACTCGACTGAGTGGAAGGAACAGAAGAAAAGCCAACTCGACCGGTCACTCGACCGAGCACCAGGTCGAGCTGACCGAGCCGCCTAGCTATTTTCTCTTTTAGCATTTTTAAGGCTTCCACTCCTTTTCCTATATAAGGCCTTGTACCCTGCAGCCACCAAGGAGTCTAGCTTTTTAGATATTCTCAAACCTAGTATTTACCCTTTTGGGAATTTATGCCTTTTGCACTTTTATTTTCTTAGATCTCTCATCTACTTTTGAAGGAAAACAAGAGATTCCTTGATATTTGTTGGTTTCATAACTTTCAAAATATTAAGAATTCGAGTTTGATTCCTTCTTCAATATTGTAGATCTCTGTTTTATCTATCTTATCATGCAAGTTTCGTCATTTTCTGGGTTTATGATTTCGTTGTTCATCATGTGTGATTGTGAGTAGTTTGCTTAACTCTTAGGGATTGTTTAGGCTGGATGATGTTTGTGGTTGTTTGATCTGGTCAAGCTTGATTGTTTTAGATATCTTCTAGACTAGATATTCTCTATGCTGATCCTATAACCGAGAGGGTAGGGTTTGATCTTAAGCTTCTTAGCATCACACCAATGTCTAGGTTGCAAGATAAGGCTAGATCTAGAAATTTTCATTAGGCATGCTAAGAGATTAGATGTCTTGTTTGATTATTGACATAAATGATCTGTTGTTTAATGCTTGCTTGTATATGTTCTTTGCTATGTGAGAACTGGTCTAGAAATATATGAGCTTGATTGTTTTTGCCATGAGAGTGGATTAACATGTTCTAGGAGATCATTGTCTAGAGATTAGCTCATGTTGATTGAGATTTGTTGACCAAGTTAGATAACCACAATCTATAGTCCAGCCCATGAATCCATCCCTCAGACCATTCTTGTTTATTGATTTCTTAGCTTAAATCATGTTTTGCTTTTTGTTTGATTCATTTTCGTCTTGCTCTGTTTTATTAGGTTTGCTCTGTTTCTCGCATTTGTCCAACTCGACCCTGTACTCGATCGCACACTCGATCGAGTGCTTGCTCAAGTTCATCCCCAGAATTCTTGTTTATGCTTTGTAGTTGTCCTGTCTTACTTCCTGTTTCATTTTAGTTGCATTCCCGCTGCATTCATTTAGTTTTCTGTTCAATCATGTTCATTACTTGTCTTGCATTAGTTTGATTCCTGTTCTAGTTTCATCACTGTCATAATCATTCTGTTCCATTTACATTTAGTGTTTTGTCCATTTAGTTTTTACATTCTGCATTTTACATTCATCATTAGGTTGTTAGTGACAAACATCCTTTATAAATGGCTTAACTTAGATAAGTATTGCACACCTTGATTGCTTGCATTACACTCACTTAGGATTGATATCTCTTATACTACAATAGCATAAGGGTAATTGAAACACCCTGCTTTCACCCTGTTCATCATCATCATCACATCATTCATTCATATCTCATTCACCAATCATCATCACCACCACAAGAAAGCGAGTTTCAATTTGGCGCTGTTGCCAATTTGAGTGTTTATTTGTGACAATTAGAGTTCATATTAGTCTAAGATTAAGTTCCTTCGATCACTTGTTCATTACTAAACTCGAATTCTTCCTCTGCTTGTCTGTGTTGCATTTCAAGTACCACTCGAGCTAACACTCGACCGTTTGCTGATCAAGTGACTGACTGAGCCACGACCCGAGTATAAATAGACGTCTCCTTTCAGTCAGTTCGACCACAAACTCGAGCCTGTGCTCGACCGAGTACATGTGCGAGTCAACGATCGGGTTGTTGATGCAAACAAGGTCTAAGGGTAATCACAATCTCCAAAGGCTTCTTGACAACATCAACAGGCTACCAAAGGGTTTAAGACATCAGAGAATAAGAGTAATACAAGAACAAGAGGATCAAGTCATCATGGAGCAACAAGATCAACATGCTCCACGGCCAAGGCACTTTGGTGCTGGAGATGCACCCAACACACATAACCAAAGATCTGGTATTGTGCCTCCTACAGTTGCTAATAATAATTATGATATAAAAAGTGGATTGATCTCTATGATCCAAGCCAACAAGTTCCATGGGTTGCCAATGGAAGACCCCCTAGACCACCTTGATGAGTTTGATAGGATATTTTGTCTCACCAAGATCAATGGTGTGAGTGAAGATGGTTTCAAGCTTAGGCTGTTCCCTTTCTCACTTGGAGACAAAGCTCATCTATGGGAGAAGACACTTCCAACAGGAGCAATCACCACATGGGATGCTTGCAAGAAGGCTTTCTTGGCTAAGTTCTTCTCCAATGCTAGAACTTCAAGGTTGAGAAATGAGATTTCTGGGTTTGCACAAAGGAATAATGAGAGCTTTTGTGAAGCTTGGGAAAGGTTTAAAGGATTCAAAACTTAGTGTCTTCACCATGGATTCAGCAATGAGTCTTTGCTCAGCACCTTGTATAAAGGAGTTCTACCCAAGATAAGGATGCTTCTTGAAACAGCCTCTAATGGCAACTTCCTCAACAAGAATGTGGAAGGTCCACCTACAATGAGAATCTAGCTCAATCAGATGGCAACTACAATGAGGACTATGACAGAACAGTAAGGTCCACCTCCAATGATCAAGAGGAGAAGTACAAGAAGGACTTGAAGATGGTCAATGAGAAGTTGGATAAGATCCTACTAAGCCAACAAAAGGCCATTCATTTCATTGGTGAAGAAGAGGTTCCAGCTCAAGATGGAGATGCAGAGTTTGCTGAGTTGTGCTACATACAGAATCAAGGAGGATTCAAAGGTTACAACCAAGGAGGATTCAAGAGCAACAATCTCTCTTATAGAAGCACTAATGTGGCCAATCCACAAGACCAAGTATATCCACCTCAACAGCCTCAACAGCAACATACCTATGTACCCAAGCAGCAACAACAAGTGTTCCAGCCCTAATTGTGTCCCCCACCAGGGTTTCAGACTAACCAAGGCCAAGAACAAGACTTAAGAGCAATGCTGCAACAAATATTGATTGGGCAAGCCAACGGAAAGATTGAGGAGGCTAAACAGTTTGCTGAGTTGAACCAGCGGTTAACATCACAATATAATGATCTGAACATGAAGTTTGAGGGTCTCAACTCTAGAGTGAAGTATATGGAGAGCAACCTTGCTTCCACTTCAGCTCCTAAGCCTAACCAACTCCCTGGAAAAGCTGTTCAAAACCCAATGGAGTTCACTGCTAAGGCCATTCATATCTCTGAAGAAGAAGTCACTGAGGACAGTAAAGACCAATCTGGGGGGGGGGGGGATTCATCATTTATTGAAGCCCAGAGTGAAGATTGTGCAAAGCAAACTGAATCCAGCATTGCACTCGACCAGGTGCTCGAGCCAGCACTCGATCGAGTGCCTGATCGAGTGGTCGATCGAGCTGAAGATTTTGAAGCTGTCAAACCTGCTAAGTACATTCCTCCTGCTTACAAACCGCCTATACCATTCTCAGGACGTTTCAAAGCACATAAGCTTAAGGAACTAAGGGAAATCATTGAGAAAAAAGAAATGATGGCTTTGCAACAAGAGGAAGTGAAAGCTTTGAAGGAAGAGGTTGTGATTAAGAAGAAGGAAGTGATGGCAATACAAGAGGTCATCATTGCTTACCAAGAAGAAGAGAGAGGACCTGCCTGGGAATAGTATGATCCATATCCTCTCTATCAGGATTTTTTGCTTGAATTGTCAAAGAAGAAGGCTCATGCTCAAGACGAGAATGATCTTGAAGAGCTTGAGGGAGTTATCATCCCAATTAAACTTGAGGATCTAGGTCCATTCGTTCTGCCTTGATCACTTAGCTATCTTCACTACAACCAGTGCTTATGTGACTTGGGAGCATCTATCAGTGTGATGCCTTACTCTATAGCACAAAAGCTTGGGCACACTGAATTCAAGTCCACCAACCGTCACATATGCCTAGCTGATGGGTCAAACAAAGATGTGGTTGGTAAGTTGGAAAACATTCCAGTCAAGATAGGAAAGGCAAGGATTCACACAGACTCTGTGGTTCTAGAGATGGATAAAGAGCCTGAAGATCCTATCATTCTAGGGAGGCCATTCTTAGCCACTGTTGGAGCTGTTATAGATGTCAAGGAAGGTCTTGTAACCTTGAACGTTGCTGAGGGTTTAACCATGAAGTTTGACATCTATAACCTAACCAATCTGCCTACCATTGATGATCAACCTTTCACTATCAAGGACAAAGGTGGTCATGAGGTCTCAAGTGAAGTGGGAACTCCAAAGGCTAAGCTCTCTCTTCAAGAGGAATCAGTGGAAATGCTCAAGGGTTCAGTTCAAGAGTTGACTGATCTGGTGAAGGATCTTCAAGTGCAACTCAACAAGAGGTCTTTGAGGAAAGCAAGACCAAGGCTCAAAATTAAGAAGAAATATGGTTTGTGTGTTAAGGGTGAAGTGATCAAGGATCAACTTCACAGTGATCAAGAGGTGCCTGGGAGGATTTCATCACCTCCTTGGTTCTAAATCAAGCCTGAAAAGGCATCAAAAGTCAAGCTTAGTGACTTTAAACAAGCTCACTAGGGAGGAAGTCCCTAAGGTATCTTTGTCTTTATTTCTTAGGAGTTTTTGGTATTTTGATTTTTGTTTGGTGTTTTCATGGTCAGGGAAGCAAGGGAGTCTAGATAGAAGAAGAAAAGAAGACTCGGAAACCAGCTCGACCCCCCCCCCACTTGACCGAGTACTAGTCGATGGCCATAGTCGAGTTGCCCCAATCTCCTCCTCCACGTCAACAACAAGACCCCAACTACACTTTAGATAGCATGAATGAGGATGTGGACAGCTTCTTCCACAATCCATGAGGTACCACTATCACCTTCCTTGTAAATACCATTGCATTCTATATTGTGTTTTGTTTTTGGTCTTGAATCCTCTATCAAATTTCTTTCACACAGAGGACTGTGTGATTTAAGTTTGGGGGAGGGTTTGAGATAGTATTTGATGTGGTGTTTTGTTTTCTTATTTCAAATTTTTAGCATCATCATGATAGTATTTGCATTACATCTAAGGCATAGAAAAACCCTAAAATTTTGAAAAATTTTGCAAAAATCTTTATAAAAAAGAGTGTTCATGTAGTTTGCATTGCATATTAGGATCTTGTTTAGCATGTTCCATGTAGGACTGTCAAATATTTGCATTTGGGATCTATGATGAGTTTTGCCTTGTTAGCTTGCTTAATTCACCAAACTAGGATCAATGCCCAAGTTAATAGTACTTTGATGCTAGTTAAGTAGTTAGAAGTATAAGATTGAACCAAGCCTTGAATTCCTGCATTGCATTTGGTCTAAATTGAAGCATGTTGTGATTTGATGCCATTTCCTATTTATAAGAACTTAATATTGACTTGTAATTATCAACTTGTGCATTGCTTTAAACTCATGGATACCATATAATATTTGGATCATCTTTTTCCTTTTTACCACTCTTGTTGATCCAAGTAGCTGATTTCCCCATTAAGAATCAGTTTCCCTACCCTTAACCTATCCTTTTTTCAAGCCATATTTATTCTTGAGTGTGTAAGGCCTTTTTGGATTGAGCTTGGTAGAATGTGTTAGGTTTGAACTGACAAGAGTAAGACCTTGTGTAGTTCTAGTTTGCATTTTCCAAACTAGATAGGACTAGGTGGTTTACTTGTTGGGTTTGGGACTTGGTTGTTTGAAAAAGAGAAGAAAAGAGGAAAAAGAGAAAGAAAAGGGTAGAGTCTTTAGGAGGAGAATGTTTTTAAGTAAAATCAAAGTCTAGTGAAAGAATGGGAAGAATAAGATTGTTTAAATGTGGTTCTAGTCAAAGAAAAGAAAGAAAGAAAAGAAGAGTATAGCAAAATCCTTTTATGTCTTAAGAATAAGAAGAAAAGAGAACCATAGCAATAAGAAAGAATCTCCCATTCCACTAGAAAGATCAAATAAGAAACCTCTCCTAAGACATTAAAATCAAAAGAGAAAATGGTGAAAGAGAAGTGAAGAAGTTAAAGGGTAAAACTAGGACCATTTGGGTTTAGATTGATAGGATGAATACTTTGGGTGCCTTTGGGTAGACAAGGTTTTGTTCTTGTATGTGTCTAAGTGTTCTTACCTTTAGCCTTCTTCTAAAGCTCAATCTATTTTTTTTATGAGAGAACCTTGATATTGATAAGCCCCACTCTAAAGAGAGACCATCATTGTCTCTAAACCTTTATCACCAAGCCAAATGAGTTTAAGCATTGTTTAAGATTGATTCATGTTCTTGATTAATAAATGTTAAAGGAAATGGTTGATTTGAATGCATGTGGACATCTAAGGCTCAAATCAGTAAAGGTTGTGATTGGCTTGTCTAAAATCTTTAATTACAGCTCATTCAACTTGCATCATAGTACTAGTAATTTGGACATTGATTCTAGCTGGTTTATTGGCAAGCTTTAGGAGCTGAGATCCCACTTTCAAACCTCACCTACCTTCTTATGTCTTGTTTATTTCCTTGAGGGCAAGCAAAGACTAAGTTTGGGGGTGTTGATGTTCATATATTTTACCCTGTTTTCCCTTAATATATTCACATCTTTTGCATCTTTTGCTATCCATTTTGGCCATTATTGTGTAGCTTTACGACTGTTCATGCATTAGAGTATAGTTCCATTGCATTTGCATCTTTTCTTGCATAAACAGGTTATTTGGAGCCTAAGGAGCATGGAAGCAATGCTAAAGAGGAGTGAAGCTATCAAGAGGAGAAAGCAAGGGAGTTAGAGATGAAGAAACAAGGTTCCGAGTTCCACTCGACCGCCCACTCGACCAGACACTCGACCGTGTGCGGAGAAGGACTCGACTTAGTGGAAGGAACAGAAGAAAAACCAACTCGACCGGTCACTCGACCGAGCACCAGGTCGAGCTGACCGAGCCGCCTAGCTATTTTGTCTTTTAGCATTTTTAGGGCTTCCACTCCTTTTCCTATATAAGGCCTTGTACCCTGCAGCCACCAAGGAGTCCAGCTTTTTAGATATTCTCAAACCTAGTATTGACCCTTTTGGGAATTTATGCCTTTTGCACTTTTATTTTCTTAGATCTCTCATCTACTTTTGAAGGAAAACAAGAGATTCATTGATATTTGTTGGTTTCATAACTTTCAAAATTTTAGGAATTCGAGTTTGATTCCTTCTTCAATATTGTAGATCTCTGTTTTATCTATCTAATCATGCAAGTTTCGTCATTTTCTGGGTTTATGATTTCGTTGTTCATCATGTGTGATTGTGAGTAGTTTGCTTAGCTCTTAGGGATGGTTTAGGCTGGATGATGTTTGTGGTTGTTTGATCTGGTCAAGAGATCAAACTTGATTGTTTTAGATATCTTCTAGGCTAGATATTCTCCATGCTGATCCTATAACCGAGAGGGTAGGGTTTGATCTTAAGCTTCTTAGCATCACACCAATGTCTAGGTTGCAAGATAAGGCTAGATCTAGAGATTTTCATTAGGCATGCTAAGAGATTAGATGTCTTGTTTGATTATTGACATAAATGATATGTTGTTTAATGCTTGCTTGTATATATTCTTTGCTATGTGAGAACTGGTCTAGAAATATATGAGCTTGATTGTTTTTGCCATGAGAGTGGATTAACATGTTCTAGGAGATCATTGTGTAGAGATTAGCTCATGTTGATTGAGATTTGTTGACCAAGTTAGATAACCACAATCTATAATCCAGCCCATGAATTCATCCCTAAGACCTTTCTTGTTTATTGATTTCTTAGCTTAAATCCTGTTGTTTGCTTGTTGTTTGATTCGTTTTCGTCTTGCTCTGTTTTATTAGGTTTTCTCTGTTTCTCGCATTTGTCCAACTCGACCCTGTACTCGATCGCACACTCGATCGAGTGCTTGCTCGAGTTCATCCCCAGAATTATTGTTTATGCTTTGTAGTTGTCATGTCTTACTTCCTATTTCATTTTAGTTGCATTCCCGCTGCATTCATTTAGTTTTCTGTTCAATCCTGTTTATTACTTGCCTTGCATTAGTTTGATTCCTGTTCTAGTTTCATCATTGTCATAATCATTCTGTTCCATTTACATTTAGTGTTTTGTCCATTTAGTTTTTACATTCTGCATTTTACATTCATCATTAGGTTGTTAGTGACAAACATCCTTTATAATTGGCTTAACTAAGATAAGTATTGCACACCTTGATTGCTTGCATTACACTCACATAGGATTGATATCTCTTATACTACAATAGCATAAGGGTAATTGAAACACCCTGCTTTCACCCTGTTCATCATCATCATCACATCATTCAATCATATCTCATTCACCAATCATCATCACCACCACAAGAAAGCGAGTTTCACGTATCTCGATAGTCCTTCCCATACGTTTGTGTAAATTCTCTTGCGAAAAGTCGCACCTTATATCGTTCGATCTCCCCATCACTCTTGTACTTGATAGTGAAGATCCAGCGTGACATCACGGCTTTCTTCCCTTTAGGGAGGTTAGCTTCATCCCATGTGTGATTGGACTCCATGGTCGATCGTTCAACACTTACAGCGTCTCGCCATTCTTTATGCTCTTTGGCTTCATCATAGGTTTGTGGGATCCAATGCTTGTCAATGTTACCAAGAAACGCCTGATGATCCGAAGGAAAATGTGCAAGCGTGCAGACGGCTTGGATAGGGTGAGCTACAACCACATTGTTGTAGTAGTCTCGTGACACGTTCTTAAGACGTTCGCTTCTGCGTATGGGAACTATAGCCTCCGGAATATCACTCACATCATCCTCATCATCGGTTGGTACATCTACAGCTTCACCGGAGTCATCAGCTCTATGAACTGAATTTAAACCATCGTTATCAGCGTGGGACGGTGACGATATGCTCTCGGTTTAAGTACCAAGATTGGGGTCATCAGTCAAGGGTGATGGGTGAGTGGTGCCATTGTCTTGCGTAGGCATTGTAGGTGATGTTACCTCTGATGAGCTTGGTCTATCTCGAGTAGTTTCCACCCCAAGCTTCTCAAGGATAATCTGGAGGTTGTTGGCTTAATCGGATGGAGATGTAGTCAAGTATTCGATGTTAGCCCAATTCTTCTCATCATAATATCCCTTTGATTCCACAAATTGAACATCACGTGAGACGAGAACTCGCTTTGTGTCTGGCTCATACCACTTGTATCCCTTTTGCGTGGTAGAGTAGCCGATAAACATACTCTTGATACTCTTTTTGTCAAGCTTGTCATGCCGCTCACCTGGTCTCAAGACATAACACACACAACCAAAGACTCGTAAGTGATCAAACATTGGATTTTCTTTGCTCAATACCTCAAATGGTGAGATGTCTTGAAGAATCTTGGTAGGTGTTCGATTGATGAGATAGCATGCGGCTAACACGGCATCTCCCCAAAAACGTTTTGGAACATTGGTGCGAAACATCATGGACCTTGCTACCTCCATGAGATGTCTATTCTTCCTTTCAGCAACCCCATTTTGTTGTGGTGTGTAAGGACAACTTGTTTGATGAATATTGCCATGATTGGTGAGATGTTGTTTGAAGGCATGACTTGTGTACTCCCCACCATTATCTGATCGCAAAATTTTAATCCTTGCATTATAGTGGTTAGTCACATAATTTTGAAAGTTGATGAATGCCTCAAGAACCCTATCTTTAGAAGGAAGCAAGGTTAACCAAGTATATTTGGATTTTTCATCAATAAAAGTGACAACATATTTTTGATTTTCTCTAGATAGGAAGGGAGATGTCCAAACATCTGAATGAACCAAATCAAAACAATTTTCATAAATAGTCATAGACTTAGGAAAAACAGACTTGCAATGTTAACCAAGAATACAAGCCTCGCAATCTTCATTTTTAAAAGACATATTTGGAAACATAAGTTCTAAAGCTCGAAAATGAGGATGTCCTAGTCTAGCATGCCAAATAGCACTATTAGCCTTAACAATAATTGAACTAAAACAGGAAGATAAAATGGAGCTAGGTTGGAATCCTCAAGCACATAGAGGTCATCTTTCGAGACTCCTTGGCCAAGCACTCTACTTGTGTCAATATCCTGAGAATGTACATTGTTAGGACCAAATATTGCATAACAATTTAAATCAGTAGTAGCTCTCTTAACTGATAACAAATTTGAAGTAAAGCTAGGCATGTAGAATGCTTTAGATGTTTTATCAAATAATTTTAGGTTATCAATGCCTTTAACTGGAACCTTTTCAACATTAGCTATAATCACATTGCCATTTGCTGGTTTAATTTCGCTAATTAATTTAGAATCACTAATCATGTGATGAGAAGCTCCAGAGTCAATTATAAGAGGTTTAGTAGGGTTTAAGGCGAGATAAGAGTTACCGGACGCCTCTTTGAGGGCTTTGATGAGAGCATCCAGGTCTGATTTCCTCACCAGCTCCAAAGACGCCTTTAAAGCAGTCCCATTACCCTCTGGAGTATGACCATTTTGTGTGAAGGTTGGTGCTTCTCCCACCATGTTTGCTTGGTGAGCTCTTGGTCCTCCACGACTTGGTCCTCCACGATTGATACGAAGATGGGGATGAAGAATCCAACATCGGCTCTTGAAGTGACCAGTCTTCTTTCAATGTTCACAAAATGGTGGATTATTGTCTTCATGCTTGAAGTATCCTTTGTTTGCAATAGCAATCTCAGCCTTGTTGGCTGTCATAAGCTCTCTTTTGCCTCCAAATAACCCAATAGAGCCATGTTATTTTTGAATCTGGTTACAAACATCATCAAGGCTTGGAAGCTTTTCCGACCTCAAAATGTGCTTGATGAGGTCATTGTAGAAGGGGTTTAGTGTCATGAGCAGGCTGAAAACTTTTTCTTGTTCACGTCTATCGTTTAGGACCGCCGGATCAATAGTCGCCGGTCGAAGCATCTCTAGTTCAGCCCAAAGAGATCTGAACTTGACAAAGTGTTTTGTGAACTCCATATCCTCCTGATTGAGGTTGTTGATGGCATGTTTGATCTCAAAGATGCGGTTGACATTTGTGACATTACCAAACACATTTTGGAGTGTATCCCATAGATCCTTTGCGGTTTCGCAATATGAGTAAGCCTCAAGGATGGGAGCGTCAAGGGAGTTTTGAATGATGGCTAGAACTCCTTCATCTTCTTGGAACCACTTGTCCTCTCCACGGGCGGCATATTATAGGGCTGTTTTTGTGGTTCTTGCCCACAGTAAGTAGTTATATCCTTTGAGAGTAACTGGAACAATCAAGGTTTTGATGCTCTCCATGATAAACTGACCGTTAGTTACAAGTATTGTACAAAGGTTAAAGAAGAAGAGATTTTTAAGAACTTAGCACAAAAGCTAAGATATTTGGTGCGGAAGAGTTTGGTGGATGTGAGAATCAAAAGAAAGGAGCGACTTGCTCTGATACCATCTCGAGTGTTGTACGGACGTACTGACGGTAGTTTGTTATGGGGGTTTTGGAGTTATTGGTTTATAAAAAATAAAATAAAAAGGAATCAGAAAAATGGGAAAGAAAAGGGTACATAGTCGCTAGAAAAAAGAAAAAGAGCGGTCAGAAGTTTTAATTTTTTTATTAAATGATTTGGGAAAATGCATAGTAAAAAAAAAAATTGTTGGTTCTAAGAAAAGGAAATAAATGAATATAGAAGAATAGTTTGATAAGAATCCCAATCTTCTAGAAGATTTCAAAAGAACGAAAACACCTCCCTAAGACTAGCTTAAGAGAAACTCAAAATTTAGGGTAGAAATTAGACATTTGCTGGGTGTAGATTAGGAAGGATCAATATCAATATATGTAACTTTGGGTAGATGGGATCCTATTCTTGTATGCATCTGTTGGACTTACCTTTAGCATTCTTCTAAAGCTCAATAATTCTTTTTATTGAATGAAACCACTGCGTAAATAATAAACCCTTTGAAAAGGAGATCATAATTGTCTCTAAGAACCTTGACCCTAGCTAATTAAATGAGTTTGATAACAATGCATAGCTTGATTCATGGTTCTTTCTTAATGAATATTAAAGAGAATGACAAATCTGAATGCATGTGTAGATTAGGGATAGAATCGGGTTTCGCTGTGATTTGTGTGGCAAAAGTTCTTATGTAGACTCGTTCATTATGCATCTTAGAGTTAATAACTTAAAGGAGTGGTAAAAATGAACATTTTAAAATTGGTGATGCTGGATTTATCTATCCTATCTCAGATAGTACTTGGATATCTCCAGTACATTGCGTTCCGAAAAAGGAGGAATTACAATGATCAAAAGTAAAAAAGATGAATTGATCCCCACTAGGACAATTACAGGGCACATAAATAGTATTGATTACAGGAAGTTGAATGCAGCCTCCAGAGAAGATCATTTCCCCTCGCCCTTCATTGAGCAAATGTTTAAAAGGCTTGCCAATCACCCCTACTACTATTCCAAGATGGGTATAGTGGATTTTTCTGACTTCTTATACACCCATCAGATCAGGAGAAAACCAGGTTCACCTGTCCCTACGACACTTTTGCTTATAAGAGAATGCCTTTTGGTGTTTGTAATGCTCCTGCAACTTTTCAGGGATGCATGACATCTATCTTTTAGGACTTGATAAGGACAGGTGAACATGGTTTTATAGGCAATTCATCAAGGATTTTTCCAAGGCTGCAAGACCGTTGACGCGACTTCTTTGTAAAGAAGCATAATTTATCCTCGACAAAGACTGCTTAGAAGCTTTCAACAAAATCAAAGAAGCCCTTGTGAGCGCTTCAATAGTTCAAGCTCCAACTGGGACCATTGTTTTTGAAATCATGTGTGATGCATCTGACTATACTATTAGAGCCGTATTGGGACAACAAATAGACAAAATGATCCATGTGATCTACTACGCCAGCAGAACGATGGACGAGACACAAACTAGGTATGTCACGACAGAAAAGGGGATGTTAGTTGTTGTCTTTGCATTCGAAAAGTTCAAGAGTTATCTAGTGGGATTGAAAGTCGTGGTTTACACAGACCACACTGCCTTGAGATACATCTACTCCAAAAAGGATATTAAACCCAGGCTTCTAAAATGGATTCTTCTGCTGCAAGAGTTTGACATAGAGATTTTGGACAAGAAAGGGATTGAGAATGGAGAGACTGACCACTTGTCTAGGTTAAGAATTGAGGACCCCATCTGATACACAGGTTTTCACCCAGGGTATCAATCCCCTATGCAGTTGTAGTACAAAGGGTTATCAATCCAAATGGTAGTCTATTTCTAGCAGGAAGGATATGACCAGTACAATACAAGTCAAGCCAAGCAGATAGGGTTTTGGTTCTAACAATCCTAAAATAAACAAAATAAAAGAATATAAACAAGTAAACCACATGTTCTAAGCACTCGATGCAATCAATCGAGTACAAGATCGAGTGGGGTGATCGAGTATGCAAGTGAGATATGAACAGCTCGAAGTATTACTCGATACAGGTTATCGTGTACCTGATCGGGTAAGTGGTCGAGTAAGTAAAGAAAATGTAAACAAATAAAATACGAAAGTTCCTAAGGATGGGGGTAATCGAATCCTAAGTATTCTAGACCAGTACGGATGCCTTTCATGCCTCAAGCGATTATTTCCTAGACAATGAACCTCTAAGACCTTGTCACCACACTTTCGCACTAGCAACAATCAACCTTGAACACATTACCACACTGTCGCACTAGCAATATGAACAAGCAGGCATTAAGAACGATTCACTATTGTCAGTAAACTTAAACTCATCTAATTTCTTACTCAGAGTTAAGTAAACCTCTAGCATTGGCTAAATCAAGCATTTTATCTACTCCTTTCGGCCTGTAGCATTTGTAAACGCCCTAGATCTAATCTCAACCTTTCGGTCTGTTGACAGCATTAAGAACACCAACCTAGAAGGAAATCTATCAATCATTTACAATCAACTAAGGCATCCTAACCGATCAAGAACACAAAATCATCTATCCCATCCCTAGAAACTTTATAACACTACTCGGACATAGAAACAAATAACAAAGCAATCAAAATGAATGAAAATGACATTGTATTAAAAGATAGAGTAGAGTAGAAAGAGTATATGATAGAAATCTAAGAAAACTACAAAATAAAAATGCAAAACAAGAAGAAAAAATGTTGAGTCGCTCAGTTCTCTCACAGAAGCTCTCGCTCTCTGGTATGGGTGTGCGGCGTGCTCGTTTGCGAGCTAGGAGAGGAGGGGTTTATATATGGAAACCCATTTGACCTAGCTTCCCAGACTTGCCCGATGGTCTACTCGATGGGGTACACGAGGGTGATGTCGGGTTACTCCTCGGGTGGATCTTCGGGTTGCTCTTCATGCTCTTGGATCCTCCTCGATCGTGTTGGAGTTTAGACTTGTTCTTATAGCTCGATGGCTCCTTCGGGTACATGCTCGAGTTGTCCTTGTTTTTCCCCATTTTTGGCTCTTTAGCACCTGTTTCTATCCAAAATATGCAAATGCAGAAATGCAACACCCTAAATGGCTCTCTAGCTCTTTCTCTCTTTTTTTTTTTTTTTTTTTTTTTTTTTTTTTTGTTTCCTTGCTAAACTCCTAATGTAAATACATTTTTTTTTTTTTTTGGAGACTATAGCAAGAACTTTTTTTTTTTTTTTTTTTTTTTTTTTTACTTAGAGACTTAGAGCTAATTGATTCTAACCTTAGGGACTTTTCTCTCTTTTTTTTCTTTTTTTTTCACAACCCATCCCCAAATAAACATTCAAACCACCTAACTTTCAAAACCTAATTTGAGATGGACTTGGAGAGTTTAAAAAGCACTTATACCCATTTTGTCCCAAAACAGGCTAAAACCGAGAAAACATTGCATAGAAGCTGTAAACAGCTTTGTTAGTTTTTCTAGGGTTAAAATGTGTGTTAATCCAATGAAACTGACTAATTATAAGAATTTGAGATGGATTTGGAGAGTTTAAAAAAACACTTATACCCATTTTGTCCCAAAACAGACTAAAACCAAGAAACTATTGCATAGAAGCTGTAAACAGCTTTGTTAGGTTTTCTAGGGTTAAAATGAGTCTTAATATAATGCAACTGACTAATGATAAGAGTTTGATATGAATTTGTAGAGTTTAAAAATTACTTATACCCATTTTGTCCCAAAACAGGCTAAAACCGAGAAAACATATCATAGAAGCTGTAAACAGCTTTGTTAGTGTTTCTAGGGTTAAAATGTGTCTTAATCCAATGCAAGTGACGAACTTTAAGAATTTGAGATGGATTGGGAGAGTTTAAAAAACACTTATACCCATTTTGTCCCAAAACAGGCTAAAACCGTGAAAACATTGCTTAGAACCTGTAAACAGCTTTGTTAGTGTTTCTAGGGTTAAAATGTGTCTTAATCCAATGCAACTGACTAACTCTAAGAGCTTGAGATGGATTTGGAGAGTTTAAAAAACACTTTTACCCATTTTGTCCCAAAAATAGTTAAAACCGAGAAAACATTGTGTTGAAGCTGTAAACAGCTTTGTTAGTGTGTATAGGGATAAAATGTGTCTTAATCCAATGAAACTGACTAATTATAAGAGTTTGAGATTTGATTTGGAGATTTTTAAAAACACTTATACTCATTTTGTCCCAAAACATGCAAAAACCAAGAAAACATTGCTTAGAAGCTGTAAACAGCTTTGTTAGTGTTTCTAGGGTTAAAATGTGTCTTAATTAAATGCAACTGACTAATTAAAAGATTTTGAGATGGATTTGGATAGTTTAAAAAATACTTATACCCATTTTGTGCTAAAACAGGCTAAAACCGAGAAAACATTGCTTAGAAGCTGTAAACAGCTTTGTTAGTGTTTCTAGGGTTAAAATGTTTCTTAATCAAATGCAACTGACTAATTATAAGAGTCTGAGATGGATTTGGAGAGTTTAAAAAACACATATACCTGTTTTGTCCCAATACAGGCTAAAACCGATAAAACATTGCTTAGAAGCTGTAAACAACTTTTCTGTGTGGTTTCTTAAATCGAAACCACATACGGAAATTAAATCCTAAAATATTTGAGATACCTCTTAAAAAATTCAATCGAACACAACAAGCTTCTTCTTAAAAACCCAAAAAGTAGAAAACATTTTAGTACAAAGCGGGCAAAAATCCAGAATCAATATGAGTATCCAAACCCAGATTTGACTAACCTTTAATTGCGTTATCTGTTTCCAAACTCAGTATCCAAATTCAGTAGTAGCCTTCAATAGAGAAGAGAGATGAAAAGAATTTAATTGAGCAAACTTTTAGTGAAAGAGGTGAAACAATGGAGTGATAGAGCGGGAAAATTTTTAGCGAAAGTGGTGAAACCAAAAAGTTTAGTCCCAAATTTTTGGTTGTGAGGGAGTAACCAAATTAAATAGTTTTCTCCGCCTAAACATTAGACAGAGTTGAAGAGATTATTTGTGGTGTGTATAGTACGTTGACATAAAAGCATAACCAAATTAAATAGTTGACTACTTAGACACAGCGTTTACACATTGGAAAACGCTATATAAAAAAAAAAGATCATATCTACCATAGCAGACCAGTAAAATTCTTGTAGTGTATATATATGTTAAAAATTATTTTAATAAGTTTCAAGTAACACAGTTAAAGGTTTGCGTGGTTGTATTTACGTCTACTTGTAATATATATATATATATAAAGCTACCGTTACTCACTCCTAGTGCTGCCACGTCAACAATTTCTTCTTTAATTTTTGGATCTAACAGATATTAATTAGCCGACTAATTAGATACAAAAATACAAATTGATCCACTAAATATTATAACAAAATTAGGCTAACGTGTCTAGGCCCACAATATATCTAAAGCCTATGGTTTTATCCTAATAACACTTATCTACTGTGCCGTCAAGTAAGATCCACCTTTACATGTTCTCACCTCCTTAACTCTCGATCCATGGCGTTTGAACATCTGATGACTTCCAGTGTATCATCTTTGTTTGTAACGGCTAATTCTGTCGTTCAATCTTCTCTCATCTAATGCGCAGCCCACTACTTCTTCTTTTAGTTGTTGTAAGTCCTTTTCTTATATAAAGCAATCTCTTCCATTTGGCTGGAGTTTCATTTCATGTGTAGAGTGTGGGACGAAAATAGTGAAAAAGCAGGCGTCCCTAAAGGCAATAACTTCAAGTGCCGCTCAACTACAACAGTTGGAGATGTCAAGTAACATTACTAACTGCTGCACGAAGCTCAATATATTTTTTTTTTTAAACTTCCTTTAGTTTCCTAACCATTCTCTACTTCAACCATGCCATATACCTTGTGGAACTGGTTGTTCACGACGGCATAACCAGCGGCGTCTTTGTCGCCTTTGATAAAGACATGGTCAAGTTAACCAAGCAACAACGCTAGCTTTGCAGATGGTATACAATCAACTAATCTTTTAATGTTTACTCAGTTCTTTCCAGCATTCTATTTTCATTTGTCTACCACCTATCACTCACTCCATTTACTCTTGCTTGTCCTAGGCTGATTCTGATGAAAACTCAGAATCTGAAGATCCAATTCCCAAAATAGTCTCTTATAATTGTTGGAAAGAAATTTACATTCCAGATTAAGCTTACTACTTTCAACTTCACTCCTCACCACCAGTCATTTATTGTATCTCGAATATATGAGACTTCGGAGGATGCACCTTGCCCAAACTTCCGAGAGGTAATGCCTCTGAAATGAACTTTTGTTTTGGTTAACAATTTGTGAAAATCAGAAACAGTATTGATATATGATCATTTTCACCGGAATCAAGCAACAACTTATCATTTTTATGACAATCTACGTTAATATCAAGCAAAGAGTGATGATTTATTAAATCATTCAAAAACTGCAGAAAGAAAGAAAAAAACGTAACCTGCAGTTTGGTTGGTTTGTTCAATTGATGTCTCTGTTGGCCCTTAATAATATCAATTTTTGGTTCAGTCAAGTTAGAAGATTGCGTCACCTGGTTTGGTTTGCGTGGTCTCACTGGCTGACCTTGTGCATTTTTTAACAAAACCATAAATATGTTACATGATACACCTTGAGCTTACTGCTATTGTGTGTCCTAGCCCATTTTCTTGTCCTCTTTTACGGCCCATTTACAGCGTTTTTTTTTTCTTTGGTTTCAAGATGTGCTCATTTTTTTTGTCTTGGATAATCTGTGTCCATAAACCAAAAATATTTCAGCTCAACTAGAACATTGCATTGCCTGCCACATAGTGGAGATGGATAATAGTGATATGTGTGAATGTTTGAGTGTTAACAAATATGTGAAAATGCATATTATAAAAGTTTTCAAGTTTATCATTGCCTTACGAAGATAGATCGGTCAAACATAAGACAAACAAAACAGAAGTTATATATTATCCAACCCTTGACTAATTTGTCTAAGAAAATCAGCAATACAGTGGTCACATATAACTCTTTGTTTCTGAATTCTATAATATCATTTTTCCTGCAACTTTCAATATGAATTACATTCCCATTACATAGTCTTTTTGAGAAAGGAAAGGAAAAGAAAAAAGAAAAAGAAAAGTAACATATTAAAAAGGGGTTATTGTTGATTTGGAGCTTTTTTAGCCAAAATCTTTGAAATAGAGTACTTTTATCCATGCTTCTAGATTTAGAGTTTTTTGGTGAGGCAAAAAACCTAATTTAGCCTTGGCTAGTTATTGAGATAAGAGGAAGAGAGACAGCTCAACAACGATCATCTTTCACCGCCGCCCACATGTTCCGATGTCGAAGACCTCCAGTCATTGAGTTCTCCTTCAGTTGCATCAAAAACTCATTCAGTACTTGAAGAAGAAACTCTCTATTCGATCATGAAACAAAATTCTCCATCTAGACAACTCAAATCTGAACTTAAGAGGCATCACCATCAAAAGCTAAAAGCGAAAGCTCCATCACTCGAATTACATATCAATCCCAATTTCTTCATTCTCAAACCAAAGGAACCAAAAATACATCAAACCACCATCATGAATCGATCATCCGTGACTAATATACTAAACTCCATTGATGAAAACTAAACCCTAAGAAAACTAGTAATTGGTGAACCCAAGGGAAAAAGGTAAACGAACTTTGCATTTTTTGTTTCAAAATTTCAGAAAGTGTTAATTTTTGAAGTTTCTCATCTACATCTACAGCATTCTTAACCAATCACAATCAGCATAATCATCATAGATTTGCATCTCGATAACAATATATTGCCCAATCAATGCATAAATTATTTTTTTGTTTAATCTTGATATTCATAAGATTTTAGATTCAAGAAGGAGATGTATATGTTCTTCGAAGTTGTTCATCACAGGGGAGTGAGAGAGAGAGAGGCTGCGGCGGAGATCAGAAGGGTTCCGTGTGTTCAGAAATTGGAGCACTTTGTATCAGAATATTAATCTATTTTTCTTTCGATCTCCAGCGGTTGAAGTTGTTCATCACATAAGAGAGAGAACAGAGGCTGCGGCGGAGAGATCGAAGGTTTGACGTGGGCAGCTTTTAGAGGGTAATTTCGTCATTTTAGTGTAAAAATAATGCCTAAATATGGAAGCATGGACAAAAAGTCCTAATTGGACAATACCTATGAAAATAGATGCTTATCTCATAATTAACTCTATTAAAAATGTACACTGTAAACAGGACAATATACAAAGGAGACTAAGGGCATCTCCAATAGTCCTCTATTTTTGTCTCTATAATAGAGAAATTTTATAATAGAGGTGAGTTTTACTCCAATGCTCCTCTATTCTTACCTCTAAAATAGAAATTGCTATTTTTTCCTCTCTTTAGGGCATCTCCAATGGTCCTCTATTTTTGCCTCTATACTCTATTATAGAGTAATTTTTGCTCCAATGGTACTCTATTTTCACCTCTATAATAGAGATTGCTATTTTTTTCTCTATTGGTGAACTATTTTATTTACAAAGTAGTCCTCTTAATCTTTAACTTCTTTTATTTATGACCAAAATAAATAAAATAAGTATTTTTAAGAACTAATAATATAAATTTAAGTATAAATATTTATTCTAAAATATTGAGACTACCATTTGCAAAAGATAATTTTATAAAGGTGTTACAAAATTTAAAGTAAAATGGGTTAGTTTGTAATTTTTATAAATAAAAAGTGTTAATTGTAAAATAAAAATAGTATCTATTTAGAATATTCTTTTATAGAGGAATAAATAGGGAAAACCATTGGATTAAAATTCATCTCTATTATAGAGATCCTCTATTATAGAGAAAAAAATAGGGTAAACCATTGGAGATGGTTTTATAAAGGAACCCTATTTTTTTTTTTACAAAGGTTCCTCAATAAATAGAGGAAAAAATAGCAATCTCTATTTTATAGAGGACCATTAGAGTAAAACTCACCTCTATTATAGAAAAAAAAAATAAAGAAAACCATTGGAGATGGTCTAAGGATGGATTTGTGAGTTTCACCTGTCAATGTTCAAAGCAGTAGCACAACCTTCAAGGTGTATAACTGAGGTTAACAACTTGAGTAGGTCGGATTAACTCCTCAGTCTCCTTATCAATTTTCACAACCGCAATGTAACCACAGAATTATTCCCTAAAGTAGCAGCGTCCTGCACCCATAATGAATTGTAAGACCACTGTTAAACAACAAAGATGAGGTAACATTAAAAATTTACACACGAAAAGAGTAGAGAGTTGTAAAAATTATTGACATGGGGGAGCAGTTTTTCATCTGTTGTAAGTCCCTTGTAAGTCTTTGTTCCATCTGAAACACTATTCAGTCTCTCCACTGCTGTCTTCCAAGGCATAAATGCAATAACAGAAAATTGGTTGGACCAACCATGGAACCAAAATTCGTAGCTGCTATGATAAATGAATAAGATTATCATTAGCAAACTATGAACATTACGCATAAACAAAATACATCAGACATGATATAAGAGATGGAAATACAGAACTTACATATATTTACTATATTTTTGGTTTAAATTTAACGAGAATTTAATTTTAGAGAATGACTACATCTACAAACTATGCACCCAAATTTTTCAAACGATCTTCAAAAGGGGACATGGGCCTAATATTGAAGCGTCTAATTAGTATTCCAATGAGCTTCAAAATTTTTTTGGCCCATTAGAGATCCAAAAAGGCAATGAAAATCACTAATATTTATATTTTTCTGTTTCTTTTACTTTTTCTTCTTTTTCGTATGATTAATATTTGTCGTTTTGTTTAAATATTTTTTTTTCCTTTGGTTACAGTTTCTAAAGAGAGAAACGACACTGAACATTTCATGAACCCAAAAAAAAATGTAACTTATACAGCCACACATCAATTACTACTACACAAGCTAAACTTCTCAAAAGAAAGAAGAAAAAAAAACCTAAAACACAACTGATTATGTAAACAAACACAACATGATAAAAAAATAAAATAAAAATCAGAAAGTTCACTGCATTATACTTAATGCCAGAAAAAAATTAAAACAAACCACTAGAACAAAAATAAATAAAAACAAATCCAAACCAATAAACCACAAAACCAGACAAAATAACAAAAAAAATAAAACTAATAAATAATATACAAATCAACCCAAAATACATCTTAATCTAATTCCCACGCGTAGCGCGGACAACATTCTAGTTTAATATATATAGATGATTTATGGGACCTTTAATTGTCGACTAAACGGAGTGGGATCCAATCAAAATATCCATTACAATGCATATGCTTTGCTTCTAAAGTGATTAAAAGTGGACGAAAATAAGACAAACGAATTAAGTAAGAATAAAAGAAAAGCATATACCACTAAACATATAAAGAACAACATGGCGACTTGGCAAGCTATAAAGACATACCAGTAAGTGTCCAAACACTTTAAAATAATCTAATGGGACCAAGAAGAAAATAGAAATATATGTATATAAAGAAAATAAAGAAATGTCTTTCAATTGTACTTTAAAAAATTACTATAATTTTGTACAGAAAAAAACAATTTAGAGTGTGCTGGATTAGAAGCCGACAGTAAGACATCTTATCACGTAATTAAGGGGCCAGAGTACCCATTACTTTTTACTTTATTAACATTTCTATCAATTTTGCGAAAAAGATGTGATGATGGTTGGACTACGCTTTTCATCTACCTACTGTTCTTGTTTAAAATATTGATTAGAGTTAGGCTTTGAATGGAAAGACAGAAAAATAGCAGATCACCCTTTAGTGTAGTCCTCCTATCACTAAGTTACAATTCAAGAAATTTTTTGTTTTTAAAAATTAATGCAGATGAACTGTGTGCAATTCATATTTTTTTGTCTTTTTGTGATAAATGCAGGAGAAATATGTGCAGATCTGGTCTACAGTTTTTTTGATGCTGTTCACCCTTGATCTGCATTTGAACTGCCAAATTTTTGATCTACTTTTATTCTGCTTGATCTGCTTGAACCACTTAATCTGCTCTGCATTACATGTTTTCTCCATTCAAGGCCTTAGTCGATCGTTCATAGTGGACGTGGACCTATCGCCAAACAAAAAATATGGAGATTAATTGAAGATTAGTTAAGGTAATTTTATTGAATTAATAAAAATAATAAATATTTAGTTATAAATATATATATTTTTTGGTTTTTACTAATGAAAACACTATATAAAATAAAAACTAGAGTATTATTTTTTAAGTTATAGTAAACACATGAAAACGTATTTATAAGATAAAATTTATAATTTTTATTAATATTTTAAACATAAATTCTTTTAAAACATCATAAATTTTCAATTTAAATGTTTAATAATAAACAAAAAAAATGTTTAAATAAATATTTTTTTAAAAAATACTTATTAATCGAGGCTGATATGGTGGACTTAACGCTTTGAATAATTCCCTCTCATTAGATAATATTATTTACAATACATGTCATTATATATTAAACCAAAATATAAGAAATACTTTTGTCAACGTGCAGTTCTAAGAACATTTCTAAAACAAACTTTTAAATTATAACTTGTAATTTTTATAGTAAAAATAGTTAAACATCAAATAATATATCAAAAACTGTTTCCAACCACTAAAAAAAGAAATGAATGTACCAAAAAAAATTCTATTAGCATCAAAATACAATAAAATTCGATATTTGTATTTTGTGCTTGTCATTACATTTATTCTTACATAAAATAAATTTGTTTGACACAAACAAATTTTGATTCCGAGATAATAGTTTTACTTGTAATATTTTTGTAATTAGTTTATGCAACTGTGCAGTTTGTTATCTAATATGTTTATATTTGCCAAAAAGATATACGATCTGCTATTTGACATTCATTTAAAGTTATGCAAACGATTGAATATAACCAATATGAAAAATATATGAATCATCCATCTCACTGTTAAAATATCTGGCAACTTTCAACCAGAGTTAAAATATATATTCGATGAAGCCCAAGATCTCCTTGTTCTTTACGGGTTTCTAATTACCAACTTCTTCCAATCCTTTATCCACCATTTCTCCACTATTAAATCATTAACTCAAAAACAAATAATATGAAAGCATTCCAAATTTTGTGGATCAGACAATTAATAAGAACCTTTACATAATGAATACTTAAAATGTGGTCCAGAAACACATTATTAAACGCATCAACCAAACTTAATTTGCTTATCAATGCTCCGTATTTCGCAATTACATTCTAAAAAGACTTGACCTTCCCAAATGGACTCCAATTTGCAAAAGCTAGAAAAAAATGGTCATAAAATAGAGATCCATCATGCAACTAAATTATTAGGAGCCAAACTAATCCATCGTAATAAAATACTTAAGGTTGACAGATCTGCGGGTCATAGATCTAAACCATTTCCATCAGACAACCAATACAATCTTTCCATGCCAGTATTATAAAATTTGACGAAAATTATGGATCCCATTTCATAAACTGATTTATATCTATTATATTTATTACCGATCAGATCCATAAGAAAAATTAGGGTTTTTTCATCATGAATCAAATTAACAAAAATTATTTAGAGATCAGAATCTTAAATCTACTAATCTATCTTCTAGATAGCCTTAACAAAGAGGGGGAAAAACACGTAAATGAAAGATCTGAGAGAACTTATAATAATATATAAAAGAAATTGAAAAAATTATTTGACGCTGACTGTATCTTCCCACAGCTTTATTGAACCGCAAATCAATTGATCCAGGAGATGTGAAAAAAAAAATCACTATTTTTTATACGCGCAATAGATATAAAACAAATCTGAAGAAATTTTGCAGTTCAAGAAAGCTGTGGAAGAATACAGAGAGTGTCATGTAGAGTAGACGAAACCCTAATTAAGGAAGAGGAGAATAATGGTAAAAGGGTAATTAAGAGAAAGAGCGAAGTTAGAATTGTGAGAAGGATGATGTTCAATGGAAATATATTTATAGGGAGACAAGGAAAGAGAAGCGTCATTCTTTTACAGCACCAATCCCTAGGAGAATATTGGCCTCTTAAGTCTTAACACACCTCTTTTGTACTACTCCTTCAATTTTTTTTTGTTTTTTTTTTTTTTGGCTGTAACATTTGTTATTCATGATCAATTTAAACATATTTTTAATTTAAAATTTAATTATATTTCACTGCATTTGCATGCGTAGTGTTGGTAAATTTTATACAAGGAAATGAAGATTTTTTTTTCTCTTATGGTTTTATTAGATACTATATAAAATAAGAACATAACAACAAATAAGATGATAGTTTTATAATTTTTTAGGTCATTCCGATATATATTAATTATATTTAATAGATTAGTTGATGAACTGACATTAGTGCAGTGACCAATGGTAAGTTTTTAAAGCACAAACCACCATAACACCACTGATCAAGTTCCACTTCTAGAAATTTGACTAATGGACCGGCTTGTTGTGCTCCATGGTTTGACAAAAAAAAAATAGTTGATGAAGCTTCCAAAAATCAAAATACTACTTAACTTTAAAATAAGATTGAAAAGAAAATTAAAAATAATTTGCACTATCTGTGTTGAAAAGAAAATTAAAAAATTTTTGCACTATATATATTACACAATTCAAAAAACATAAGAAGAAAAACAGAGTTGATAATGTTATTTTTTCAACACATTTAAATACTGAAAAATAAAATAATAAATTGGTTTTCTTATAAATCGTCATGTATGAATTAACTGGTCGTACTTTAAAAAAAAATGGTAGTCGAATTATTAGTCAATTTATAAAAGCTCGGTGGATACCAAATAAAATATATAATATTGATTAAAATCAGTTGATATTGGTATGATTATGTGAACATATAGCAAGGAAATAGACTGAAAATATATCGTTATGAAAAATGGACAATATTTGTTGTAGAAAAAATCTTCAATGTAGATATGTGTGCGTTGAAGATTATAACTAATCAAGCAATTGGTGGAAGGAAGAAATTTGTAGTATCATGATTTCGCCAACTGGTGTCCATGACCCAAACAAAATGTGACTTTATCCATCTAATTATTTTTTTTGCACCCCTAGAGACTAGAGTCACCCCAAGAAAGCGAACGTTAAGCGAAATGATACAAAATAATTTTCACAGGATAAAGTACATGTGGCACAACACAAACCAGCACACATACTGTTCCTTTCTTTTCTTTCTTTTTGTGCACACATACGTCTCCTATTAAATAGATTTATCATTATATCTTACCGTTGTGTTAATGATAGGGGATGAACTTGTCTTGCAGGATCTTCATCTCCATGAAAGCCAGTAAGGTGAACAAAAAATTAAACATGCGCTTCAATTATTGACAAATGTGTTTTTTACTGAATAATAGGAGAAAATTATTTATATCATTGGAGCATTATTTCCTAGATTAATCGTTCATGTGTTTGGCTATTGTAGAAAGGTTATGGTGGCTTTGCTATTGATCATAGGTTTTGCCGGTGGTCCCATGTCGAAGCCTTTTTCCCTGGACTCTCTCTTCTTTATTATCGTTCCAATATATCTCCGATTCGTCTTTGCTATAACATGCATCTTGCATGTAAGGTTCTACGTGCATTTCTTTTTGTGTGTTGGTTAGTAATAGATGAACATCGTTTTTTTACGGAGAATTTTCAAAAATACCCTTTTTTATGTCATTTTTTAAAAATAATTTTTGATGGTGTCCATTTTTTAAAATACCCCTTTATATAAAATGACAAAAGTATAAACCCTAAACTCCAAATACTAAATCCCATCTCTTAAAAACTATATCCTAAATGTAAATTGGGAACCCAAAGTTAAAAAAGCAAATTCTAATAATTAATTTAACATAGGATAATTATATAAAAAATGACAAAAATGAAAATGTCCAAAAAAATGGTATTTTTGACAAGGGATATGCCAAAAAATGCATTTCTAACAATTTTTTTTTTTTTTAACACCGAAATATATATTAAACGCTTCAAACAAAGTTTTGGGCATACACAGCCAGAAAAACTTCTTGATGCTATATATAATATATTAACAATTTAGAAAATAATATGGTATTTTTTTAATTGTATTCTTTCTTCAAATTGATTTTGTGAATATTTTTCTTGAAGACAAGTCACTCAATCTGAAGATGGCATTATTAGGACATATTGTTTGGTCAAAATACAATCCTTTTTTGGAAAATGATCTCTTCCCTGATACAACCTGTGAATCGGATACGTAGGTGCTATTGGTTGTTTTTTTTTTTTTTTTTTTTTTTGGTTTTCAAATAAAGTAAGTAACTACAAAACTGTAAAACACGAGAAATCATGTCAGCATTATTTCTCATTTCACTAAAGATAAAACTTCAGAGTTAAGAATTCCTGTAATTTGGTTTGTCATATACTATTTCTAAATAAATATTACCGTTCATTTTTACAGTTTAATATATAAAAAGTATAAAAAACACTTCCAAATGACGAATTATTTACAGATATTAGCATAAATATTCTTCATGTCTTCATTAAAAAACATTTTAAGAGTTTAACGACCAATTGTTTTCTTTATGAGTAACGTTAAGGTTTAGTTTTACGGTAAAGGAAAAAAATTATGAAAAAATGAACAAAAAAATGTTGGGACGAAAAAAAAGGAGAACATGGAGGCATGTGGGTGGTGGGGTCAATGTAGTAGGAAAAGAAGGTTACAGCCCGTCTTTGCCGGGACAGAGGTCTCTTTGTCTACCTTTCTTCCCCGGACTCTCTCTTCTTTTATCAAATCATAAAAATATACCAGTTATTAAATGATAAAAATAAAAATTTACTATAATATTCAAAATTTATCTAAAATATTTAATAATTAAATTACAAATTTATTGTTGAAACTAGTATTAGCCCCGTACTATACACGGGTAAACTTATAAGATCAGATTTAATAGTATAAAAATAAGTAAAACCATTTTTAATAAATTATTTTGTTTCCTATATATACTTATTATTAGTTTCAGTTACGTAATAATATCATATTTAACTGTTTAAATATAACGAATGAAAATAAGAAATTTACAAAGATTATGTACAAAACCAATATGATGAAGAAAATTTGTAATCATCCAAACAAAAGAAAATGATGAAACGATTTGTATTTTTAACATTAACGGTTTTAGTTTCATGGTTCAGCTTTCACTCTTCCATCTTACTTCAGCATTATCCTAAGAGATATTTAACAATTATACCACATTCAAAACTCAAACTTTTCCAATGTACCACATTCAAAACTCTTTTTTCAATGTACCACATTGTTCATGACAAAATGACCATTGTACCCCCTGATGTGGTTGTGGTGTCGTTGTGGACATGTTTTGATGGACCAGATCCAGTGATACCTCTATGAAAGACGTCGTCCACAATCCAGCCATGTTTACACTGTGGACCACACAATTTGGTTGTAGATGGATCAGATCTGGTGAACCAGTTCCTGTGGACCAAATCTCTTTTTTTTTTTTGTAGACAAGTTGGTTTTTGTTGTTTGTGGACAAGTTATACTTAATTAGACTTTTAGATACTAAGTTTCATGGTTTGTATAGTACTAGTTTCATAACTTGTCCACAATGTCCACTTGTCCTTTATTAAATTTGTCATGCATTAGATTATTCACAAAAATTCTAGTAAACAACATTTTTATTAACTCGGTGGACCAGTTTCAAACTTGCACAAAGGAGAGACAACTAGTCATTTATTTATTTATGTTCTAGACAAATAATTTAAGTTAGTGGACAAGTTTGTACTCCTCAAATTGTCTACAAGACTTGTCATATTAGCAGAAGGGCAAAAACGTCATTCTACCTCACATTTGTGGTAGATCTGAAAAGGAATATCAATTGTGGTACATTTGGAAAGTTTTGTGGAAAATGTGGTACATTAAACTAAATTCCCTTATCCTAATCAATAAAAAAATGGAAGGTGAGACAAATATAAATATATGTCATACATCCATTATTGAGAGACAATGTGCTTCATACATCTCCACGATCACAACATATTAAGAATGCTACCACAAATGTCTCATTTGAGTGAGTCCATGTTATTAGATATAATAAGCACACTTTTAGAAAGAAAAAAAAGTTGCTGCTAGCCATCGGTTCCAATGCTCTATCTTTCACTACCACGTAATGATTTGGTCCTGAAAACAAAAACATATGATAAGTTCATAAAGAACTGAAGTCACAGTGGAAAGTGAAAATCAATTTGAATAAATTAATGTCAAAATTAAATAAATAGAATCTTTAGTCATTCTCATTTTCACATAAGAATAAGAAACACAAAAATTATTATTGTTGATAGGTCATAGCCTCATAGGTACAAACCTGGTCGGCGTCTTCTGTAGTTTTGATACATGTTCCTCCTCTGATCCAAAAAATTCCTAATTGCCTACAAAAATCTGGAGGCTCTATGCTTATCTATGTGGTCAATTCCCTGCAAAAGTATCAAACATTGGCACTTGAATTTGTAGAAACCTTGTATCTAAACGAAGGACTCTCCCAGACACGATTATCGAGGAGACCATCCCGACCAAATCCCCTGACGCCGGTGAAGCTAATGTTTGCCGGCGTCGGGCCCAAATCTTTTCTTCCCCTGCTCAGCGCATCTTCGTTTCCTTTTGTGTGTATTTTTTCGAGTCTTTTTTCCCCTTTTTCCCCTTTTTTAACCCTTATCAAACCTTAATAAATTCTTCCGCCGATCCAAATCACGGCCATCGCATGCTCCCGCCGATCTATCACTCGTCGGAGATTCCTTCTTCGCTAACCTCGGGAAGCCAATCTACTCATCCCCCTTTGCGGCAATCTACTGTGAATCTAGGGTTTTCCCCTGTGGACCTAGCATTCGTCGTCGAATCAAACCGAAGGCACCGGTTGTTCCCACCGCTCTATAACTCACCGGAGATGTCCCCTGCACTGCAAGCTTCTCTGTTCATCTTGGGCAACCGTCACAACCGATTCATATCTGGGCATTCAGATTTTCAACTAGGATTTTCCCCAGTGGACCTAGTCACCAAGGACGACTCCTGCCGCGGCCACAGCTTGTTCCCGCCGATCTCTCATTCATCGGAGAAACCCCCTGCACCGCAGATCCCTCCGCAAATCTCGGGCGGCCGACAGCTTCAACTCTTTTGGCGTCTCCTTCTTGGAAACCTAGGGTTTTCCCTAGTGGACCTAGGTTTCAAGAAAAGCCCATTAGCCCATCACCGAACCAAACCATTATTTCCTTTTCAAGATGGTGAAAACAAAAAGCCCAGGACTATTATATCATCGCCCGTGTTTAGCCATTGCCAAGCTCTCGTTCGTCTCTCTCTGCTCTTTGGCCAGAGAATCCATTGGAGAAAGGTAACAACAGTGCTTCCTTGGCTATTCATTTATCCTGTTCGGAACCTGGCTTTAGTTGATTCTAGGGGATTGAGTTATGCTTTTAAAAGCATCCGAGTATATGGTCTCTGTTTCTCAAACGGTTCTAGCAAAAATGGTGTGTTTGATCTTGAACGCCTTCTGTTCAATGACGACTACCTTTCAAGCTGGCTATCTGATGACTTCAAGCATTATCTCCCAACCACCTCCCTCATATGGATCCTATATCAAACTGCCTCTAATGCAAATTCTCAGATTGATCCTAACCCTATGCTTTGGTTAGTAAAGCAACCCTTACCCGACTATAACAACATACTCACCCGATTCTCTGTTATGATGTTCCTGTGGGTACCTATCACCCTGGAGGATATTGACGCATTGAATCTCTTGTCAACGTCACAAAGTCTAAAGACCGTGACTAATATTATATCCTTTGAAACTCTCGAGGATAGCCTCTCGATTTTCCATGACCTCACATGTACCTCTAGGCTCCCAAGCTTGTGGTTCACAGCTCTCTTGGATCCAAAATCGATGAACTCTTTTATTACTTGTTTGGCATTGGGGATTGCCTTGTATTGTAATGTTTCAAACTCTCGCTTTTGCTTCTTCTATGTACTTGTACTGTTTTATCCAATTTGAATGAATGAAAGCAAAAGTTGTGACAAAAAAAAAAAAAAAGTATCAAACATTGGCTCCTTTGTTGAATCAATTTAGATGTACATCTTGGGAGAAACAGTAAGTGAAACAATAATCTAATTCTTACATCATGGTGGGAGGTTTAAATGCATGTGCTTTTTGCATGTCTTCTTCAAGCCTAAAGCAAATTTGCTTCCGTTTGTGCCTAAACTTCTGTTGCCAACGACAGGCATAGCATAAAGCATCTTTCTCGTGATCTGCATTCAATTTATGAGAAACCGGAAAAATATTAGGATGCAACTGAGAATTCTAATGAAAAGAATTAATCAAAAAAAAATCTTAAAAAAGAAAACGATGGAAAGGAGGAGTGAGAGAGAGATAATTGAGAGTTAAATAGGAGATGAAACTGTTTGAAATTGTGACATGTTTTAAATCACATATTTAGAGGAAGACAACGGTTACACAAATTTGGACATTGATTTGAATCGATCGTAAATCTGGTAGAAGGAGGAAATCGTGGAGTATGAATGAACGTGGGTTTAGGAGGTTTTTTAAATTTTTTTTTTTCTTTAAATTATTAAAACAACTTTAATTTTTTATTTTTTGTTTTTACTTAATCGTTGCTATTTACTTTTTTTCTGAAATTCTTGTACATATTTTTAATATATATTTATTGTATTTATTTACTGACATGTCAATATTTAATTGGTGTAGTGACTTGTGCTTTATAGGATAAAAGATATCAGTTAAATATATTTCTTATTAAATCATATGAAATGCAATTAAAAATCTCAAATATTAATTTAATTTTTAATTTCTTTTGTATTCACCTGAATTAAGCTATATTACTAGGTTAAATTCTAATGATTTTTTCTTTATAGTAAATTTTTGGAAATGGAATATCAAATTGTTTTTTATATAGAAAATCATTAAATTACAAAATTTTGAATTAAATAAATATTATAATAATCTTTATATAGTTGTAAAAAAAATATACTTTATATAATTATATTTTGGATCTAAAAAATGGACTTTTTCAAAAAAACCTCTTTTTCTATGTCATTTTTTAAAAATACATTTTCATGTTATCTAGTCATGCGACTTCGGGTAATACAGTTTGGTTCGGATTGGGTAATTCGGTAATTAGGTATTTACAGAATTTGGAAGTTCTACCAAAACTAACCAAAATTAAATTCGGTTTAGTTTGGTTTGGTTTAGTTTAGTTTGGTTCGGTTTGGATATCGGTTCATTCGATTATGAGATTAAAAACCTGAAAATAACCGATTTTATTTTTTAATTACTTTAAATTCTTTTTTTTTTGGACCATTTAAGTTTAAAAACTAACAAAAATAGGATCATTAATAAAAAAAATCCATAAACAAAAAAATTAGGATATTCTTGAAGAGATGACAGCGGCAGTTCAGGCTCCGGCTGCAAACGGCAGCGGTTCACTCATGAGTCTGAGCTGTTGCAGCGACGAAGGCGGAAGAAAAAGGTGACAAAGGCAGAAGAAGAAGGCGATGAAGGCGGAATCATGAGCTGTTGTAGGCTTGCAACAACGAGGTGAAGAAGAATAAATAGAAGAAGATCAAAGAAGAAGAAGAGAAGAATGGTGAACAGAATGAAAGAAGATTGGATGTTGGGTGGTGATTCTCCGTGTTCTTCTTTGGTGGGAGAGGGTGGCCGCGAGTGAAAGAAAAAGAAAATAAGGTTTAGAAAGAATTGTCCTTAATTCTTGGTTATTGGTTATCTGTTCGGTTAACCCGACCGAACCGATCCGAAAGACATAACCAAATTTTCTGCAGAACTTCTGCCGATTGAACCGAATGAGCAACACTAACAGAACCGATTTGCCTAAATCTCGGTTTGGTTTGGTTCGGACAAATTGGTTCGGTTATAATTCCAATGCTAATGTTATCCATTTTCACATACCTTTTTTTATATACAAAATGACTAAATACTAAATCCTAAACCCTTTTTGAATTACAATTTTTTTTACTTACTCGACCACTTACCCGATCATACCCATGTTAACACAAAACAGGCTAAAACCAGAAAACATTGCTTAGAAGCTGTATACAGCTTTGTTAGTGTTTTTGGGGTTAAACTGTGTCTTAATCCAATGCAACTTACTAATTAAAAGAGTTTGAGATGGATGTGGAGAGTTTAAAAGCCACTTATACCCACTTTGTCCCAAAACAGGCTAAAACCAAGAAAACATTGCTTAGAAGCTGTAAACAGCTATGTTAGTGTTTATGGGGTTAAAATGTGTCTTAATCCAATGCAAATGACTAATTATAAGAGTTTGAGATTGATGTGGAGAATTTAAAAGCCACTTATACCCATTTTGTCCCAAAACAGGCTAAAACCAAGAAAACATTGCTTAGAAGCACCAAACAGCTTTGTTAGTGTTTCTGGGGTTAAAATGTGTCTTAATCTAATGCAACTAACTAATTATAAGAGTTTGAGATAGATGTGGATAGTTTAAAAGCCACTTATACACATTTTGTCCCAAAACAGGCTAAAACCAAGAAAACATTGCTTATAAGCTGTAAATAGCTATGTTAGTGTTTCTGGGGTTAAAATGTGTCTTAATCCAATGCAGCTGACTAGTTGTAAGAGTTTGAGATGGATGTGGAAAGTTTAAAAGCCACTTATACCCACTTTGTCCCAAAACAGGCTAAAACCAAGAAAACATTGCTTAGAAGCTGTAAACAGCTATGTTAGTGTTTCTGGGGTTAAAATGTGTCTTAATCCAATGCAAATGACTAATTATAAGAGTTTGAGATTGATGTGGAGAATTTAAAAGCCACTTATACCCATTTTGTCCCAAAACAGGCTAAAACCAAGAAAACATTGCTTAGAAGCACCAAACAACTTTGTTAGTGTTTCTGGGGTTAAAATGTGTTTTAATCCAATGCAACTAACTAATTATAAGAGTTTGAGATAGATGTGGATAGTTTAAAAGCCACGTATACCCATTTTGTCCCAAAACAGGCTAAAACCAAGAAAACATTGCTTAGAAGCTGTAAATAGCTATGTTAGTGTTTATGGGGTTAAAATGTGTCTTAGTCCAATGCAGCTGACTAGTTATAAGAGTTTGAGATGGATGTGGAAAGTTTAAAAGGCACTTATACCCATTTTGTCCCAAAACAGGCTAAAACCAAGAAAACAATGCTTAGAAGCACTAAAAAGCTTTGTTAGTGTTTCTGGGGTTAAAATATGTCTTAATCAAATGCAACATACTAATTACTAGAGTTTGAGATGGATATGGAGAGTTTAAAAGCCACTTATACCCATTTTGACCCAAAACAGGCTAAAACCAAGAAAACATTGCTTAGAAGCTGTAAACAGCTTTGTTAGTGTCTAGGGTTAAAATGTGTCTTAATCCAATACAACAGACTAATTATAAGAGTTTGCGATGGATTTGGAGAGTTTAAAAGCCACTTATACCCATTTTGTCCCCAAATAGGCTAAAACCAAGAAAACATTGCTTAGAAGAACTAAACAGCTTTGTTAGTGTTTATGGGGTTAAAATGTGTCTTAAACCAATGCAACTAACTAATTCTAAGAGTTTGAGATAGATGTGGTGAGTTTAAAAGCCACTTATACCCATTTTGTCCCAAAACAGGCTAAAATAAAAAAAACATTGCTTAGAAGCTGTAAACAGCTTTGTTAGTGTTTATGGGGTTAAAATGTGTCTTAATCCAATGCAACTAACTAATTATAAGAGTTTGAGATAGATGTGGAGAGTTTAAAAGCCACTTATACCCATTTTGTCCCAAAACAGGCTAAAACCAAGAAAACATTGCTTAGAAGCTGTAAAGAGCTCTATTAGTAGTTATGGGGTTAAAATGTGTCTTAATCCAATGCAACTGACTAATTATAACAGTTTGAGATGGATGTGGAGAGTTTAAAAGCCACTTATACCCATTTGTCCCAAAACAGGCTAAAACTTGAGAAAACATTTCTTAGAAGCTGTAAACAGCTTTGTTAGTGTTTCTGGGGTTGAAATGTGTCTTAATCCAATGCAACTAACTAATTATAAAAGTTTGAGATGGATTTGGAGAATTTAAAAGCCACTTATACC
The DNA here is from genome assembly GCF_030686135.1 of Camelina sativa. NCBI lineage: Eukaryota > Viridiplantae > Streptophyta > Magnoliopsida > Brassicales > Brassicaceae > Camelina > Camelina sativa. The sequence continues at coordinate 22,412,824 of NC_141894.1, read as the reverse complement.
CATTTTGTCCCAAAACAGGCTAAAACCAAGAAAACATTGCTTAGAAGCTGTAAACAGCTTTGTTAGTGCTTCTGGGGTTAAAATGTGTCTTAATCTAATGCAACTGCTTAATTATAAGAGTTTGGGATGGATATGGAGAGTTTAAAAGCCACTTATACCCATTTTGCCCAAAACAATCTAAAACCAAGAAAACATTGCTTAGAAGCACTAAACTGCTTTGTTATTGTTTTTGGGGTTAAAATGTGTCTTAATCCAATGCAACTAACTAATTATAAGAGTTAGAGATAAATGTGGAGAATTTAAAAGCCTCTTATACCCATTTTGTCCCAAAACTGGCTAAAACCAAGAAAACATTACTTAGAAGCACTAAACAGCTTTGTTAGTGTTTCTGGGGTTAAAATGTGTCTTAATCCAATGCAACTAACTAATTCTAAGAGTTTGAGATGGATGTGGAGAGTTTAAAAGCCACTTATACCCATTTTGACCCAAAACAGGCTAAAACCAAGAAAAATTGCTTAGAAGCTGTAAACAGCTTTGTTAGTGTTTCTAGAGTTAAAATGTGTCTTAACCAATACAACTGACTAATTATAAGAGTTTGAGATGGATTTGGAGAGTTTAAAAGCCACTTATACACATTTTGTCCCAAAACAGGCTAAAACCAAGAAAACATTGCTTAGAAGCACTAAACAGCCTTGTTAGTGTTTCTGGGGTTAAAATGTGTCTTAATCCAATGCAACTAACTAACTCTAAGAGTTTGTGATAGATGTGGAGAGTTTAAAAGCCACTTATACCCATTTTTTGTCCCAAAACAGGCTAAAATCAAGAAAACATTGCTTAGAAGCTGTAAACAGCTTTATTAGTGTTTCTGGGGTTAAAATGTGTTTTAAACTATCCACATCTATCTCAAACTCTTATAATTAGTTAGTTGCATTGGATTAAGACACATTTTAACCCCAGAAACACTAACAAAGCTGTTTGATGCTTCTAAGCAATGTTTTCTTGGTTTTAGCCTGTTTTGGGACAAAATGGGTATAAGTGGCTTTTAAACTCTCCACATCAATCTCAAACTCTCATAATTAGTCATTTGCATTGGATTAAGACACATTTTAACCCCAGAAACACTAACATAGCTGTTTACAGCTTCTAAGCAATGTTTTCTTGGTTTTAGCCTGTTTTGGGACAAAATGGGTATAAGTGGCTTTTAAACTCTCCACATCCATCTCAAACTCTTATAACTAGTCAGCTGCATTGGATTAAGACACATTTTAACCCCAGAAACACTAACATAGCTGTTTACAGCTTCTAAGCAATGTTTTCTTGGTTTTAGCCTATTTTGGGACAAAATGTGTATAAGTGGCTTTTAAACTATCCACATCTATCTCAAACTCTTATAATTAGTTAGTTGCATTGGATTAAGACACATTTTAACCCCAGAAACACTAACAAAGCTGTTTAGTGCTTCTAAGCAATGTTTTCTTTGTTTTAGCCTGTTTTGGGACAAAATGGGTATAAATGGCTTTTAAACTATCCACATCTATCTCAAACTCTTATAACTAGTCAGCTGCATTGGATTAAGACACATTTTAACCCCAGAAACACTAACATAGCTATTTACAGTTTCTCAGCAATATTTTTTTGGTTTTAGCCTGTTTTGGGACAAAATGGGTATAAGTGGCTTTTAAACTATCCACATCTATCTTAAACTCTTATAATTAGTTAGTTGCATTGGATTAAGACACATTTTAACCCCAGAAACACTAACAAAGCTGTTTAGTGCTTAAAGCAATGTTTTCTTGGTTTTAGCCTTTTTGGGACAAAATGGGTATAAGTGGCTTTTAAACTCTCCACATCTATCTCAAACTCTTATAATTAGTTAGTTGCATTAGATTAAGACACATTTTAACCCCAGAAACACTAACAAAGCTGTGTGGTGCTTCTAAGCAATTTCTTTTCGGTTTGCCTGTTTTGGGACAAAATGGGTATAAGTGGGTTTTAAACTCTCCACATCAATCTAAAACTCTTATAATTAGTCATTTGCATTGGATTAAGACATATTTTAACCCCAGAAACACTAACATAGCTGTTTACAGCTTCTAAGCAATGTTTTCTTGGTTTTAGCCTATTTTGGGACAAAATGTGTATAAGTGGCTTTTAAACTATCCACATCCATCTCAAACTCTTATAATTTGTTTGTTGCATTGGATTAAGACACATTTTAACCCCAGAAACACTAACAAAGCTGTTTAGTGCTTCTAAGCAATGTTTTCTTGGTTTTAGCCTGTTTTGGGACAAAATAGGGATAAGTGGCTTTTAAACTCTCCACATCAATCTCAAACTCTTATAATTAGTCATTTGCATTGGATTAAGACACATTTTAATCCCAGAAACACTAACATAGCTGTTTACAGCTTCTAAGCTATGTTTTCTTGGTTTTAGCATGTTTTGGGACAAAATGGGTATTAGTGGCTTTTAAACTCTCCACATCCATCTCAAACTCTTATAACTAGTCAGCTGCATTGGATTAAGACACATTTTAACCCCAGAGACACTAACATAGCTGTTTACAGCTTCTAAGCAATGTTTTCTTGGTTTTATCCTATTTTGGGACAAAATGTGTATAAGTGGCTTTTAAACTATCCACATCTATCTCAAACTCTTATAATTAGTTAGTTGCATTGGATTAAGACACATTTTAACCCCAGAAACACTAACATAGCTGTTTACAGCTTCTAAGCAATGTTTTTTTTTGTTTTAGCCTGTTTTGGGACAAAATGGGTATAAGTGGCTTTTAAACTATCCACATCTATCTCAAACTCTTATAATTAGTTAGTTGCATTGGATTAAGACACATTTTAACCCCAGAAACACTAACATAGCTGTTTACAGCTTCTAAGCAATGTTTTCTTGGTTTTAGCCTGTTTTGGGACAAAATGGGTATAAGTGGCTTTTAAACTATCCACATCTATCTCAAACTCTTATAACTAGTCAGCTGCATTGGATTAAGACACATTTTAACCCCAGAAATACTAACATAGCTATTTACAGCTTCTAAGCAATGTTTTTTTGGTTTTAGCCTGTTTTGGGACAAAATAGGTATAAGTGGCTTTTAAACTATCCACATCTATCTAAAACTCTTAAAATTAGTTAGTTGCATTGGATTAAGACACATTTTAACCCCAGAAACACTAACAAAGCTGTTTAGTGCTTCTAAGCAATGTTTTCTTGGTTTTAGCCTGTTTTGGGACAAAATGGGTATAAGTGGCTTTTAAACTCTCCACATCTATCTCAAACTCTTATAATTAGTCATTTGCACTGGATTAAGACACATTTTAACCCTAGAAACACTAACATAGCTGTGTGGTGACTCTAAGCAATTTCTTTTTGGTTTAGCCTGTTTTGGGACAAAATGGGTATAAGTGGCTTTTAAACTCTCCACATCAATCTCAAACTCTTATAATTAGTCATTTGCATTGGATTAAGACACATTTTAAACCTAGAAACACTAACATAGCTGTTTACAACTTCTAAGCAATGTTTTCTTGGTTTTAGCCTATTTTGGGACAAAATGTGTATAAGTGGCTTTTAAACTATCCACATCCATCTCAAACTCTTATAACTAGTCAGCTGCATTGGATTAAGACACATTTTAACCCCAGAAACACTTACATAGCTATTTACAGCTTCTAAGCAATGTTTTCTTGGTTTTAGCCTGTTTTGGGACAAAATGGGTATAAGTGGCTTTTAAACTCCCCACATCAATCTCAAACTCTTAAATTAGTCATTTGCATTGGATTAAGACACATTTTAACCCCAGAAACACTAACATAGCTGTTTACAGCTTCTAAGCAATGTTTTCTTGGTTTTAGCATGTTTTGGGACAAAATGGGTATAAGTGGCTTTTAAACTCTCCACATCCATCTCAAACTCTTATAACTAGTCAGCTGCATTGGATTAAGACACATTTTAACCCCAGAAACACTAACATAGCTATTTACAGTTTCTAAGCAATGTTTTCTTGGTTTTAGCCTGTTTTGGGACAAAATGGGTATAAGTGGCTTTTAAACTATCCATATCTATCTCAAACTCTTATAATTAGTTAGTTGCATTGGATTAAGACACATTTTAACCCCAGAAACACTAACAAAGCTGTTTAGTGCTTCTAAGCAATGTTTTTTTGGTTTTAGCCTTTTTGGGACAAAATGGGTAGAAGTGGCTTTTAAACTCCCCACATCTATCCCAAACTCTTATAATTAGTTAGTTGCATTGGATTAGGACACATTTTAACCCCAGAAACACTAACAAAGCTGTTTGTTGCTTCTATGCAATGTTTTCTTGGTTTAGCCTGTTTTGGGACAAAATGGGTATAAGTGGCTTTTACACTCTCCACATCAATCTCAAACTCTTATAATTAGTCATTTGCATTGGATTAAGACACATTTTAACCCCAGAAACACTAACATAGCTGTTTACAGCTTCTAAGCAATGTTTTCTTGGTTTTAGCATGTTTTGGGACAAAATGGGTATAAGTGGCTTTTAAACTCTCCACATCCATTTCAAACTCTTATAACTAGTCAGCTGCATTGGATTAAGACACATTTTAACCGCAGAAACACTAACATAGCTATTTACACTTTATAAGCAATGTTTTCTTGGTTTTAGCCTGTTTTGGGACAAAATGGGTATAAGTGGCTTTTAAATTATCCACATCTATCTCAAACTCTTATAATTAGTTAGTTGCATTGGATTAAGACACATTTTAACCCCATAAACACTAACAAAGCTGTTTAGTGCTTCTAAGCAATGTTTTCTTGGTTTTAGCCTTTTTGGGACAAAATGGGTATAAGTGGCTTGTAAACTCCCCACATCTATCCCAAACTCTTATAATTAGTTAGTTGCATTGGATTAGGACTCATTTTAACCCCAGAAACACTAACAAAGCTGTTTGGTGCTTCTAAGCAATGTTTTCTTGGTTTAGCCTGTTTTGGGACAAAATGGGTATAAGTGGCTTTTACACTCTCCACATCAATCTCAAACTCTTATAATTAGTCATTTGCATTGGATTAAGACACATTTTAACCCCATAAACACTAACATAGCTGGTTACAGCTTCTAACCACTGTTTTCTTGGTTTTAGCCTGTTTTGGGACAAAATGGGTATAAGTGGCTTTTAAACTCTCCACATCCAGCTAAAACTCTTATAACTAGTCAGCTGCATTGGATTAAGACACATTTTAACCCGAGAAACACTAACATAGCTATTTACAGCTTCTAAGCAATGTATTCTTGGTTTTAGCCTGTTTTGGGACAAAATGGGTATAAGTGGCTTTTAAACTATCCACATCTATCTCAAACTCTTATAATTAGTTAGTTGCATTGGATTAAGACACATTTTAAACCCAGAAACACTAACAAAGTTGTTTAGTGCTTCTAAGCAATGTTTTCTTGGTTTTAGCCTGTTTTGGGACAAAATGGGTATAAGTGCCTTTTAAACTTTCCACATCCATCTCAAACTCTTATAACTAGTCAGCTGCATTGAATTAAGACACATTTTAACCCCAGAAACACTAACATAGCTATTTACAGCTTCTACGCAATGTTTTCTTGGTTTTAGCCTGTTTTGGGACAAAATGGGTATACATGGCTTTTAAACTATCCACATCTATCTCAAACTCTTATATTTAGTTAGTTGCATTGGATTAAGACACATTTTAACCCCAGAAACACTAACAAAGCTGTTTGGTGCTTCTAAGCAATGTTTTCTTGGTTTTAGCCTGTTTTGGGACAAAATAAGTATAAGTGGCTTTTAAACTCTCCACATCCATCTCAAACTCTTATAACTAGTCAGCTGCATTGGATTAAGACAGATTTTAACCCCAGAAACACTAACAAAGCTGTTTGGTGCTTCTAAGCAATGTTTTCTTGGTTTTAGCCTGTTTTGGGACAAAATGGGTATAAGTGGCTTTTAAACTCTCCACATCCATCTCAAACTCTCATAACTAGTCAGCTGCATTGGATTAAGACACATTTTAACCCCAGAAACAATAACATAGCTATTTACAGCTTCTAAGCAATGTTTTCTTGGTTTTAGCCTGTTTTGGGACAAAATGGGTATAAGTGGCTTTTAAACTATCCACATCTATCTCAAACTCTTATAATTAGTCATTTGCATTGGATTAAGACACATTTTAACCCCAGAAACACTAACATAGCTGTTTACAGCTTCTAAGCACTGTTTTCTTGGTTTTAGCCTGTTTTGGGACAAAATGGGTATAAGTGGCTTTTAAACTCTCCACATCCATCTCAAACTCTTATAACTAGTCAGCTGCATTGGATTAAGACACATTTTAACCCCAGAAACACTAACATAGCTATTTACAGCTTCTAAGCAATGTATTCTTGGTTTTAGCCTGTTTTGGGACAAAATGGGTATAAGTGGCTTTTAAACTATCCACATCTATCTCAAACTCTTATAATTAGTTAGTTGCATTGGATTAAGACACATTTTAACCCCAGAAACACTAACAAAGTTGTTTAGTGCTTCTAAGCAATGTTTTCTTGGTTTTAGCCTGTTTTGGGACAAAATGGGTATAAGTGCCTTTTAAACTTTCCACATCCATCTCAAACTCTTATAACTAGTCAGCTGCATTGGACTAAGACACATTTTAACCCCAGAAACACTAACATAGCTATTTACAGCTTCTAAGCAATGTATTCTTGGTTTTAGCCTGTTTTGGGACAAAATGGGTATAAGTGGCTTTTAAACTATCCACATCTATCTCAAATTCTTATAATTAGTTAGTTGCATTGGATTAAGACACATTTTAACCCCAGAAACACTAACAAAGTTGTTTAGTGCTTCTAAGCAATGTTTTCTTGGTTTTAGCCTGTTTTGGGACAAAATGGGTATAAGTGCCTTTTAAACTTTCCACATCCATCTCAAACTCTTATAACTAGTCAGCTGCATTGGTCTAAGACACATTTTAACCCCATAAACACTAACATAGTTGTTTAGTGCTTCTAAGCAATGTTTTCTTGGTTTTAGCCTGTTTTGGGACAAAATGGGTATAAGTGGCTTTTAAACTCTCCACATCCAGCTAAAACTCTTATAACTAGTCAGCTGCATTGGATTAAGACACATTTTAACCCGAGAAACACTAACATAGCTATTTACAGCTTCTAAGCAATGTATTCTTGGTTTTAGCCTGTTTTGGGACAAAATGGGTATAAGTGGCTTTTAAACTATCCACATCTATCTCAAACTCTTATAATTAGTTAGTTGCATTGGATTAAGACACATTTTAACCCCAGAAACACTAACAAAGTTGTTTAGTGCTTCTAAGCAATGTTTTCTTGGTTTTAGCCTGTTTTGGGACAAAATGGGTATAAGTGCCTTTTAAACTTTCCACATCTATCTCAAACTCTTATAACTAGTCAGCTGCATTGAATTAAGACACATTTTAACCCCAGAAACACTAACATAGCTATTTACACCTTCTACGCAATGTTTTCTTGGTTTTAGCCTGTTTTGGGACAAAATGGGTATACGTGGCTTTTAAACTATCCACATCTATCTCAAACTCTTATATTTAGTTAGTTGCATTGGATTAAGACACAGTTTAACCCCAGAAACACTAACAAAGCTGTTTGGTGCTTCTAAGCAATGTTTTCTTGGTTTTAGCCTGTTTTGGGACAAAATAAGTATAAGTGGCTTTTAAACTCTCCACATCCATCTCAAACTCTTATAACTAGTCAGCTGCATTGGATTAAGACAGATTTTAACCCCAGAAACACTAACAAAGCTGTTTACAGCTTCTAAGCAATGTTTTCTTGGTTTTAGCCTGTTTTGGGACAAAATGGGTATAAGTGGCTTTTAAACTCTCCACATCCATCTCAAACTCTCATAACTAGTCAGCTGCATTGGATTAAGACACATTTTAACCCCAGAAACAATAACATAGCTATTTACAGCTTCTAAGCAATGTTTTCTTGGTTTTAGCCTGTTTTGGGACAAAATGGGTATAAGTGGCTTTTAAACTATCCACATCTATCTCAAACTCTTATAATTAGTCATTTGCATTGGATTAAGACACATTTTAACCCCAGAAACACTAACATAGCTGTTTACAGCTTCTAAGCACTGTTTTCTTGGTTTTAGCCTGTTTTGGGACAAAATGGGTATAAGTGGCTTTTAAACTCTCCACATCCATCTCAAACTCTTATAACTAGTCAGCTGCATTGGATTAAGACACATTTTAACCCCACAAACACTAACATAGCTATTTACAGCTTCTAAGCAATGTTTTCTTGGTTTTAGCCTGTTTTGGGACAAAATGGGTATAAGTGGCTTTTAAACTATCCACATCTATCTCAAACTCTTATAATTAGTTAGTTGCATTGGATTAAGACACATTTTAACCCCAGAAACACTAACAAAGTTGTTTAGTGCTTCTAAGCAATGTTTTCTTGGTTTTAGCCTGTTTTGGGACAAAATGGGTATAAGTGCCTTTTAAACTTTCCACATCCATCTCAAACTCTTATAACTAGTCAGCTGCATTGGACTAAGACACATTTTAACCCCAGAAACACTAACATAGCTATTTACAGCTTCTAAGCAATGTATTCTTGGTTTTAGCCTGTTTTGGGACAAAATGGGTATAAGTGGCTTTTAAACTATCCACATCTATCTCAAACTCTTATAATTAGTTAGTTGCATTGGATTAAGACACATTTTAACCCCAGAAACACTAACAAAGTTGTTTAGTGCTTCTAAGCAATGTTTTCTTGGTTTTAGCCTGTTTTGGGACAAAATGGGTATAAGTGCCTTTTAAACTTTCCACATCCATCTCAAACTCTTATAACTAGTCAGCTGCATTGGACTAAGACACATTTTAACCCCATAAACACTAACATAGCTATTTACAGCTTCTAAGCAATGTTTTCTTGGTTTTAGCCTGTTTTGGGACAAAATGGGTATACGTGGCTTTTAAACTATCCACATCTATCTCAAACTCTTATAATTAGTTAGTTGCATTGGATTAAGACACATTTTAACCCCAGAAACACTAACAAAGCTGCTTGGTGCTTCTAAGCAATGTTTTCTTGGTTTTAGCATGTTTTGGGACAAAATAAGTATAAGTGGCTTTTAAACTCTCCACATCCATCTCAAACTCTTATAACTAGTCAGCTGCATTGGATTAAGACACATTTTAACCCCAGAAACACTAACATAGCTATTTACAGCTTCTAAGCAATGTTTTCTTGGTTTTACCCTGTTTTGGGACAAAATGGGTATAATTGGCTTTTAAACTATCCACATCTATCTCAAACTCTTATAATTAGTTAGTTGCATTGGATTAAGACACATTTTAACCCCAGAAACACTAACAAAACTGTTTAGTGCTTCTAAGCAATGTTTTCTTGGTTTTAGCTTTTTTGGGACAAAATGGGTATAAGTGGCTTTTAAACTCCCCACATCTATCCCAAACTCTTATAATTAGTTAGTTGCATTGGATTAGGACACATTTTAACCCCAAAAACACTAACAAAGCTGTTTGGTGCTTCTGAGCAATGTTTTCTTGGTTTAGCCTGTTTTGGGACAAAATGGGTATAAGTGGCTTTTACTCTCTTCACATCAATCTCAAACTCTTATAATTAGTTATTTGCATTGGATTAAGACACATTTTAACCCCAGAAACACTAACATAGCTGTTTACAGCTTCTAAGCACTGTTTTCTTGGTTTTAGCCTGTTTTGGGACAAAATGGGTATAAGTGGCTTTTAAACTCTCCACATCCATCTCAAACTCTCATAACTAGTCAGTTGCATTGGATTAAGACACATTTTAACCCCAGAAACAATAACATAGCTATTTACAGCTTCTAAGCAATGTTTTCTTGGTTTTAGCCTGTTTTTGGGACAAAATGGGTATAAGTGGCTTTTAAACTATCCATATCTATCTCAAACTCTTATAATTAGTTAGTTGCATTGGATTAAGACACATTTTAACCCCAGAAACACTAACAAAGTTGTTTAGTGCTTCTAAGCAATGTTTTCTTGGTTTTAGCCTGTTTTGGGACAAAATGGGTATAAGTGCCTTTTAAACTTTCCACATCCATCTCAAACTCTTATAACTAGTCAGCTGCATTGGATTAAGACACATTTTAACCCCACAAACACTAACATAGCTATTTACAGCTTCTACGCAATGTTTTCTTGGTTTTAGCCTGTTTTGGGACAAAATGGGTATACGTGGCTTTTAAACTATCCACATCTATCTCAGACTCTTATATTTAGTTAGTTGCATTGGATTAAGACACATTTTAACCCAAGAAACACTAACAAAGCTGTTTGGTGCTTCTAAGCAATGTTTTCTTGGTTTTAGCCTGTTTTGGGACAAAATAAGTATAAGTGGCTTTTAAACTCTCCACATCCATCTTAAACTCTTATAACTAGTCAGCTGCATTGGATTAAGACAGATTTTAACCCCAGAAACACTAACAAAGCTGTTTGGTGCTTCTAAGCAATGTTTTCTTGGTTTTAGCCTGTTTTGGGACAAAATGGGTATAAGTGGCCTTTGTAAGTTTGAGAGTAGAGTAATCAAGAGATTATGGAAGAGAGTGAAATCGTGTAAGGAGTGAGGAGAGTGAACGATTGAGAGAGAGAGTGTTGGAGAAAGAGAATAAACTCTTTTCTTACTTCTATTAGTATGATACTTACAAACTATTTAAAGACATATACAAATAGGATATTCTCTTAGGATCCTATGCACACTAATATGAGGAGAAAGCGACATCTCCTTATTCTAACATGTGATCTCCTCTTCTCTCTTACAACTTGCTCCAACGGCTACAAAGGAAGGATCGAGATGAATGGCGACCGTTGGAGGATCTCTTTGGTGGATTGGGCTCATGAAGACTTCTATTTGAGGATGGCCCGTTGGTTGGTCGTACGGACGTCCGTACGGTCGTACGGACAAGTGTGTGTGCCGGTTCATACTCCCCCTCAAGCTTGACTTGGGGAACTAGTCAAGCTTGACAACATAGGCACCCACCTCATTAAAAAAACTTTAGTATAGAAAAACCTCTTGGGAAAACTATACTTAAGGGAAAAAGAGTGTAGGCGCCAAAACAAAGCAAGTCATGGCCGAGTGAGGTTTAGGAGGCCAAGCTTAGGATGGATGTATTCACACACTTGGGGGCTCGCAGCTTTAGTCAGGACGTCTGCAAGTTGTTCTTTGCTTTCGGTATGGCAAGGTAAGACAACTCCAAGCTTGATTTGTTCTCGGACCTTATGGCAATCCACTTCAATGTGCTTGGTCCGCTCATGGAACACTGAATTGGTTGCTATATGAATGGCTGCTTCGTTATCACAGTGCATGGTGATCGGCTTTGTTGATTCTATTCCAAGATCCTTGAGTAACATCTTCAGCCACATTAGCTCCGTCGTTAGCTTCCTCATAGCTCTATACTCGGATTCGGCACTTGAGAGTGAGACGACCTTTTGCTTCTTGCTCTTCCATGTGACCAGGTTCCCTCCAAGGAACGTGCAATAGCCTGTGGTTGAGCGTCGGTCCCCACGATCTCCGGCATAGTCAGCGTCGCAGTAGCCTACCAACTCAGTGCTCTTGTTGCGTCCCATCCATATGCCTTGGCCGGGTGAGCCCTTGATGTACTTGAGGATCCGTGTCAGCATGTTCCAATGGTGCACGGTGGGGTTCTTCATATGCTGGCTTACCTGGTTCACGGCAAAGCAAATGTCAGGCCGTGTGATAGTCAAATAAATGAGCTTACCGACTAGCCGCCGGTAGAGGCTAACGTCCTCGAATGGAGCGGTGTCAAGCTCCCCCTGTCCTCCATCCTTGTAATTCTCTTCTAGGGGCGTTGTTACTGCCTTAGCTCCTAGTTTTCCTGTTTCACTCAATAAGTCTAGTGCATACTTTCTTTGAGACAACAATAACCCTTCATTTGATCTATAAACTTCTATCCCAAGAAAGTATTTCAACTCTCCAAGATCTTTAATATCAAAAACTGATTTCAAGAATGTTTTAGAGTCTTGAATACCTACCGAGTCACTTCCAGTGATGATGATATCATCAACATACACTAGAATGACTACTATACCTTTGGCGCTTGGTAAGGTGAACAAGGTGTGGTCAGCTTCGGATTTGCGAAAGCCTTTGTCAAGGAGTGTGGTGCTAAGCTTGTGATACCAAGCCCTTGGTGACTGCTTCAAGCCATAGATAGCTTTGTTGAGTTTCAAGACCTTTCCCGGACCAATAGTATCCTCCAAACCCGGTGGTGGTCGCATATACACTTCATCCTCCAGTTCTCCTTGCAAGAAGGCGTTCTTCACGTCCATTTGCCAAAGTTCCCAGTCGAGGTTGGTGGCGAGAGAGAGTACAACTCGAACCGTGTGAAGCTTAGCCACCGGAGCAAACGTATCAAGATAGTCCTCCCCATACGTTTGCGTGAACCCTCGTGCGACTAGGCGGGCTTTGTGGCGTTCAATCTCCCCATTGCTCTTATATTTGATTGTGAAGATATACCGAGAGGTGACAGCCTTCTTGCCCTTGGGTAAGTTAGCCTCGTCCCATGTATGATTTTGCACCATGGCCGTATTCTCGGCATCCACTGCATCTCTCCATACTTTGTGCTGCTTAGCCTCATCATAGGTCTTGGGGATCCAATCCTCATCAATATGGCCAAGAAACACTTGATGCTCTATCGGAAAATGAGCCAAGGTGCACACGGCCTGAATCGGATGAGCAACGGCCATGTTGTTGTAGTACACACGGGTGTTCTTCCAATGACTAGGAGGATACCTAATACGTTGGCTGCGCCGAAGAGGAACTATAGCCCCAGCTTCGGAGTTGGCTCGTCCTGGAGTAATGATCTCCTCAAGCTGTTCAGCCGTCTCCTCGGTTGTTTCGGCCGTGTTGTCCGCGAGTGACTCGGGTGCTTCCTCATGCTGCTCAGTATGGTCATCGGCATGTGTAGCAGGCTCAGGCTCAGTAAATGGCTCAGGTTGCTCTGGTGATGCTGGTCTGGCTGACTCGGTAGTGATCCGATCGTTTTCAAGACCTAGTCGCTCAAGGATTACTCGGAGGTTGCGCGTCCGATCAGATGGTGAATCAGAGAGGTTACGGAGCTCATCCCAATTCTTCTCATCGTAAAAACCTTGTGTCTCCATGAACTTGACATCACGAGATACTAGAACCCTCCTTGTTGTAGGTTCATAGCACTTATACCCCTTTTGTGTGGTAGAGTAGCCAAGAAACATAGCCTTTGTACTCTTTGCATCAAGCTTGTCTCTTAGCTCACCTGGTCGCAACACATAGCACACACAACCAAACACTCGTAAGTGATCAAATGTAGGTTTGTCTTTCGTTAATACCTCAAATGGTGACACATCCTTTAGGATCTTTGTTGGTGTGCGGTTAATAAGATAACAAGCGGCTAGCACAGCATCTCCCCAAAACCTCTTTGGAACCCTTGTGTGAAACATCATAGACCTTGCTACTTCCATGAGATGCCTATTCTTTCTCTCAGCCACTCCATTTTGTTGTGGTGTGTAAGGACAGCTAGTTTGATGAAGAATTCCATGTTTGGCTAGATATTGCTTAAAGGCATGGCTTGTGTATTCTCCACCATTATCTGATCTCAAAATTTTAATCTTGGCATGAAAGTGGTTAGTGACATAATTTTGAAAATTAGTAAAGGCCTCAAGGACTCTATCCTTAGAGGGAAGTAAAGTTATCCAAGTATATTTTGATTTTTCATCAATAAAAGTCACAAAATACTTTTGATTATCTCTAGATAAGCAAGGAGATGTCCAAACATCAGAATGAATTAAATCAAAACATTTTTCATAAATAGTAATAGATTTAGGAAAAACAGCCTTGCAATGTTTACCAAGAATACAAGCCTCACACTCATCATTTTGAAAAGAAACATTAGGAAATATTAAAGATAAAGCTCTTGTGTGAGGGTGTCCTAGCCTAGCATGTAAAATAGAATCACTAGGTTTCATAATAACCGAATTAAAACAAGATGCATTAGAAGATAAGTTCAAGTCCTCAAGCACATAGAGGTCATCCTTGGATCCTCCTTGACCAAGAACCTTACTTGTCTCAATATCCTGAAAATGAACATTGTTAGGACCAAATATAGCATAACAATTTAAATCAGTAGTGGCTCTCTTAACTGATAGCAAGTTAGAAGTAAAGTTTGGCATATAAAATGCCTTAGTCTCCTTATCAAATAGTTTCAAGTTTCCAATGCCTTTAACTGGTACTTTCTCACCATTTGCTATTATCACATTACCATTAGCAGGTTTAATATCACTAATTAGCCTAGAATCACTAATCATGTGATGGGATGCACCAGAATCAACTATGAGGGGTTTAATTTTGTTTGAGGCAAGAAACGCCTTACCGGTGGCCTCTTTGATGGCTTTGATGAGCGCATCAAGGTCGGACCGCCTTACCAGCTCGGACGATGCTGCAGCAAGAGCAGTTCCACTGGTCACTTGTTGAGGTTGCTCAGAGATTGATGACTCCCCCATGGCTACTGCTTGATGAGCTCTCGGTGGTCCTCCGCGGTTTGGTCGTCCACCTCGGATGGTACCCGGCGGTGGTGCTAGATGAGGGTGTAGAATCCAGCAGCGGCTCTTGAAGTGACCAAGCTTCTTACAATGCTCACAAAATGGCGGGTTGTTCTTGTCCTCCGGCTTGTAGTAGCCCTTGTTTGCTGATGCTGTCTCAGCTTTGTTAGCGGTCACAAGTTCTCCCTTGCCGCCAAACAATCCCATGGAGCCATGCTCCTTTTGAATTTGGTTACAGACATCATCAAGGCTAGGGAGCTTGTCCGACCGTAGAATATGCTTGATAAGGTCATTGTAGGAGGGGTTCAAGGTCAAGAGAAGGCCGAACACCTTATCTTGTTCACGCCTCTCATTCAGAATGGCCGGATCTATAGTCGCCGGCCGGAGCATCTCTAGTTCAGCCCAAAGGGACCTAAACTTCCCAAAGTGCTTGGTGAACTCCATGTCTTCTTGGTTGAGGTTGTTGATGGCCCTCTTAATCTCAAAAATTCGGTTTACATTTGTAACATTCCCAAAAACATTCTTGAGAGTGTCCCACAAGTCTTTTGCTGTCTCGCAATAAGAGTAAGCTTCAAGTATAGGTGCATCTAGGGAGTTTTGAATGATAGCTAGGACTCCCTGATCTTCTTGAAACCACTTGTTCTTCTCATCGACAAGATCCTTGCCGTCTTTGGTGGTCTCGCCACTAGGAGCTTCGCTCGTCTCAACATGGGACCAAAGTCCTCGGCCGCATAGGGCTGTCTTTGTGGTTCTAGCCCACAGTAAGTAATTCTCTCCCTTGAGAGTAACTGGAACAATGAGAGTTTTGGTAGTTTCCATGGAAAAAGATGAAGAGACCGTTGGTTAAAGCTATTGTCCAACGGTTAAAGAAAGAAGATTCAAGAACAAGAAATTTCAAGAACAAGAAAGAGAATGCGGAAGGGAGTGATGGAGATTTGAGGCAAGAACAGAATCAAATCTGCTCTGATACCATGTAAGTTTGAGAGTAGAGTAATCAAGAGATTATGGAAGAGAGTGAAATCGTGTAAGGAGTGAGGAGAGTGAACGATTGAGAGAGAGAGTGTTGGAGAAAGAGAATAAACTCTTTTCTTACTTCTATTAGTATGATACTTACAAACTATTTAAAGACATATACAAATAGGATATTCTCTTAGGATCCTATGCACACTAATATGAGGAGAAAGCGACATCTCCTTATTCTAACATGTGATCTCCTCTTCTCTCTTACAACTTGCTCCAACGGCTACAAAGGAAGGATCGAGATGAATGGCGACCGTTGGAGGATCTCTTTGGTGGATTGGGCTCATGAAGACTTCTATTTGAGGATGGCCCGTTGGTTGGTCGTACGGACGTCCGTACGGTCGTACGGACAAGTGTGTGTGCCGGTTCATAGCCTTTACTCTCTTCACATCAATCTCAAACTCTTATAATTAGTTATTTGCATTGGATTAAGACACATTTTAACCCCAGAAACAATAACATAGCTATTTACAGCTTCTAAGCAATGTTTTCTTGGTTTTAGCCTGTTTTGGGACAAAATGGGTATACGTGGCTTTTAAACTATCCACATCTATCTCAAACTCTTATAATTAGTTAGTTGCATTGGATTAAGACACATTTTAACCCCAGAAACACTAACAAAGTTGTTTAGTGCTTCTAAGCAATGTTTTCTTGGTTTTAGCCTGTTTTGGGACAAAATGGGTATAAGTGCCTTTTAAACTTTCCACATCCATCTCAAACTCTTATAACTAGTCAGCTGCATTGGACTAAGACACATTTTAACCCCATAAACACTAACATAGCTATTTACAGCTTCTAAGCAATGTTTTCTTGGTTTTAGCCTGTTTTGGGACAAAATGGGTATACGTGGCTTTTAAACTATCCACATCTATCTCAAACTCTTATAATTAGTTAGTTGCATTGGATTAAAACACATTTTAACCCCAGAAACACTAACAAAGCTGCTTGGTGCTTCTAAGCAATGTTTTCTTGGTTTTAGCATGTTTTGGGACAAAATAAGTATAAGTGGCTTTTAAACTCTTCACATCCATCTCAAACTCTTATAACTAGTCAGCTGCATTGGATTAAGACACATTTTAACCCAGAAACACTAACATAGCTATTTACAGCTTCTAAGCAATGTTTTCTTGGTTTTACCCTGTTTTGGGACAAAATGGGTATAATTGGCTTTTAAACTATCCACATCTATCTCAAACTCTTATAATTAGTTAGTTGCATTGGATTAAGACACATTTTAACCCCAGAAACACTAACAAAGCTGTTTAGTGCTTCTAAGCAATGTTTTCTTGGTTTTAGCTTTTTTGGGACAAAATGGGTATAAGTGGCTTTTAAACTCCCCACATCTATCCCAAACTCTTATAATTAGTTAGTTGCATTGGATTAGGACACATTTTAACCCCAAAAACACTAACAAAGCTGTTTGGTGCTTCTGAGCAATGTTTTCTTGGTTTAGCCTGTTTTGGGACAAATTGGGTATAAGTGGCTTTTACTCTCTTCACATCAATCTCAAACTCTTATAATTAGTTATTTGCATTGGATTAAGACACATTTTAACCCCAGAAACACTAACATAGCTGTTTACAGCTTCTAAGCACTGTTTTCTTGGTTTTAGCCTGTTTTGGGACAAAATGGGTATAAGTGGCTTTTAAACTCTCCACATCCATCTCAAACTCTCATAACTAGTCAGTTGCATTGGATTAAGACACATTTTAACCCCATAAACAATAACATAGCTATTTACAGCTTCTAAGCAATGTTTTCTTGGTTTTAGCCTGTTTTGGGACAAAATGGGTATAAGTGGCTTTTAAACTATCCATATCTATCTCAAACTCTTATAATTAGTTAGTTGCATTGGATTAAGACACATTTTAACCCCAGAAACACTAACAAAGTTGTTTAGTGCTTCTAAGCAATGTTTTCTTGGTTTTAGCCTGTTTTGGGACAAAATGGGTATAAGTGCCTTTTAAACTTTCCACATCCATCTCAAACTCTTATAACTAGTCAGCTGCATTGGATTAAGACACATTTTAACCCCACAAACACTAACATAGCTATTTACAGCTTCTACGCAATGTTTTCTTGGTTTTAGCCTGTTTTGGGACAAAATGGGTATACGTGGCTTTTAAACTATCCACATCTATCTCAAACTCTTATATTTAGTTAGTTGCATTGGATTAAGACACATTTTAACCCAAGAAACACTAACAAAGCTGTTTGGTGCTTCTAAGCAATGTTTTCTTGGTTTTAGCCTGTTTTGGGACAAAATAAGTATAAGTGGCTTTTAAACTTTCCACATCCATCTTAAACTCTTATAACTAGTCAGCTGCATTGGATTAAGACAGATTTTAACCCCAGAAACATTAACAAAGCTGTTTGGTGCTTCTAAGCAATGTTTTCTTGGTTTTAGCCTGTTTTGGGACAAAATGGGTATAAGTGGCCTTTACTCTCTTCACATCAATCTCAAACTCTTATAATTAGTTATTTGCATTGGATTAAGACACATTTTAACCCCAGAAACAATAACATAGCTATTTACAGCTTCTAAGCAATGTTTTCTTGGTTTTAGCCTGTTTTGGGACAAAATGGGTATAAGTGGCTTTTAAACTATCCACATCTATCTCAAACTCTTATAATTAGTCATTTGCATTGGATTAAGACACATTTTAACCCCAGAAACACTAACATAGCTGTTTACAGCTTCTAAGCACTGTTTTCTTGGTTTTAGCCTGTTTTGGGACAAAATGGGTATAAGTGGCTTTTAAACTCTCCACATCCATCTCAAACTCTTATAACTAGTCAGCTGCATTGGATCAAGACACATTTTAACCCCAGAAACACTAACATAGCTATTTACAGCTTCTAAGCAATGTATTCTTGGTTTTAGCCTGTTTTGGGACAAAATGGGTATAAGTGGCTTTTAAACTATCCACATCTATCACAAACTCTTATAATTAGTTAGTTGCATTGGATTAAGACACATTTTAACCCCAGAAACACTAACAAAGTTGTTTAGTGCTTCTAAGCAATGTTTTCTTGGTTTTAGCCTGTTTTGGGACAAAATGGGTATAAGTGCCTTTTAAACTTTCCACATCCATCTCAAACTCTTATAACTAGTCAGCTGCATTGGACTAAGAAACATTTTAACCCCAGAAACACTAACATAGCTATTTATAGCTTCTAAGCAATGTTTTCTTGGTTTTAGCCTGTTTTGGGACAAAATGGGTATACGTGGCTTTTAAACTATCCACATCTATCTCAAACTCTTATAATTAGTTAGTTGCATTGGATTAAGACACATTTTAACCCCAGAAACACTAACAAAGTTGTTTAGTGCTTCTAAGCAATGTTTTCTTGGTTTTAGCCTGTTTTGGGACAAAATGGGTATAAGTGCCTTTTAAACTTTCCACATCCATCTCAAACTCTTATAACTAGTCAGCTGCATTGGACTAAGACACATTTTAACCCCATAAACACTAACATAGCTATTTACAGCTTCTAAGCAATGTTTTCTTGGTTTTAGCCTGTTTTGGGACAAAATGGGTATACGTGGCTTTTAAACTATCCACATCTATCTCAAACTCTTATAATTAGTTAGTTGCATTGGATTAAGACACATTTTAACCCCAGAAACACTAACAAAGCTGCTTGGTGCTTCTAAGCAATGTTTTCTTGGTTTTAGCATGTTTTGGGACAAAATAAGTATAAGTGGCTTTTAAAATCTCCACATCCATCTCAAACTCTTATAACTAGTCAGCTGCATTGGATTAAGACACATTTTAACCCTAGAAACACTAACATAGCTATTTACAGCTTCTAAGCAATGTTTTCTTGGTTTTACCCTGTTTTGGGACAAAATGGGTATAATTGGCTTTTAAACTATCCACATCTATCTCAAACTCTTATAATTAGTTAGTTGCATTGGATTAAGACACATTTTAACCCCAGAAACACTAACAAAGCTGTTTAGTGCTTCTAAGCAATGTTTTCTTGGTTTTAGCTTTTTTGGGACAAAATGGGTATAAGTGGCTTTTAAACTCCCCACATCTATCCCAAACTCTTATAATTAGTTAGTTGCATTGGATTAGGACACGTTTTAACCCCAAAAACACTAACAAAGCTGTTTGGTGCTTCTGAGCAATGTTTTCTTGGTTTAGCCTGTTTTGGGACAAAATGGGTATAAGTGGCTTTTACTCTCTTCACATCAATCTCAAACTCTTATAATTAGTTATTTGCATTGGATTAAGACACATTTTAACCCCAGAAACACTAACATAGCTGTTTACAGCTTCTAAGCACTGTTTTCTTGGTTTTAGCCTGTTTTGGGACAAAATGGGTATAAGTGGCTTTTAAACTCTCCACATCCATCTCAAACTCTCATAACTAGTCAGTTGCATTGGATTAAGACACATTTTAACCCCATAAACAATAACATAGCTATTTACAGCTTCTAAGCAATGTTTTCTTGGTTTTAGCCTGTTTTGGGACAAAATGGGTATAAGTGGCTTTTAAACTATCCATATCTATCTCAAACTCTTATAATTAGTTAGTTGCATTGGATTAAGACACATTTTAACCCCAGAAACACTAACAAAGTTGTTTAGTGCTTCTAAGCAATGTTTTCTTGGTTTTAGCCTGTTTTGGGACAAAATGGGTATAAGTGCCTTTTAAACTTTCCACATCCATCTCAAACTCTTATAACTAGTCAGCTGCATTGGATTAAGACACATTTTAACCCCACAAACACTAACATAGCTATTTACAGCTTCTACGCAATGTTTTCTTGGTTTTAGCCTGTTTTGGGACAAAATGGGTATACGTGGCTTTTAAACTATCCACATCTATCTCAAACTCTTATATTTAGTTAGTTGCATTGGATTAAGACACATTTTAACCCAAGAAACACTAACAAAGCTGTTTGGTGCTTCTAAGCAATGTTTTCTTGGTTTTAGCCTGTTTTGGGACAAAATAAGTATAAGTGGCTTTTAAACTTTCCACATCCATCTTAAACTCTTATAACTAGTCAGCTGCATTGGATTAAGACAGATTTTAACCCCAGAAACATTAACAAAGCTGTTTGGTGCTTCTAAGCAATGTTTTCTTGGTTTTAGCCTGTTTTGGGACAAAATGGGTATAAGTGGCCTTTACTCTCTTCACATCAATCTCAAACTCTTATAATTAGTTATTTGCATTGGATTAAGACACATTTTAACCCCAGAAACAATAACATAGCTATTTACAGCTTCTAAGCAATGTTTTCTTGGTTTTAGCCTGTTTTGGGACAAAATGGGTATAAGTGGCTTTTAAACTATCCACATCTATCTCAAACTCTTATAATTAGTCATTTGCATTGGATTAAGACACATTTTAACCCCAGAAACACTAACATAGCTGTTTACAGCTTCTAAGCACTGTTTTCTTGGTTTTAGCCTGTTTTGGGACAAAATGGGTATAAGTGGCTTTTAAACTCTCCACATCCATCTCAAACTCTTATAACTAGTCAGCTGCATTGGATCAAGACACATTTTAACCCCAGAAACACTAACATAGCTATTTACAGCTTCTAAGCAATGTATTCTTGGTTTTAGCCTGTTTTGGGACAAAATGGGTATAAGTGGCTTTTAAACTATCCACATCTAT
The DNA here is from genome assembly GCF_030686135.1 of Camelina sativa. Lineage (NCBI taxonomy): Eukaryota > Viridiplantae > Streptophyta > Magnoliopsida > Brassicales > Brassicaceae > Camelina > Camelina sativa. Next base: position 22,391,567 of record NC_141894.1, on the reverse strand, counting down.
CACAAACTCTTATAATTAGTTAGTTGCATTGGATTAAGACACATTTTAACCCCAGAAACACTAACAAAGTTGTTTAGTGCTTCTAAGCAATGTTTTCTTGGTTTTAGCCTGTTTTGGGACAAAATGGGTATAAGTGCCTTTTAAACTTTCCACATCCATCTCAAACTCTTATAACTAGTCAGCTGCATTGGACTAAGAAACATTTTAACCCCAGAAACACTAACATAGCTATTTATAGCTTCTAAGCAATGTTTTCTTGGTTTTAGCCTGTTTTGGGACAAAATGGGTATACGTGGCTTTTAAACTATCCACATCTATCTCAAACTCTTATAATTAGTTAGTTGCATTGGATTAAGACACATTTTAACCCCAGAAACACTAACAAAGTTGTTTAGTGCTTCTAAGCAATGTTTTCTTGGTTTTAGCCTGTTTTGGGACAAAATGGGTATAAGTGCCTTTTAAACTTTCCACATCCATCTCAAACTCTTATAACTAGTCAGCTGCATTGGACTAAGACACATTTTAACCCCATAAACACTAACATAGCTATTTACAGCTTCTAAGCAATGTTTTCTTGGTTTTAGCCTGTTTTGGGACAAAATGGGTATACGTGGCTTTTAAACTATCCACATCTATCTCAAACTCTTATAATTAGTTAGTTGCATTGGATTAAGACACATTTTAACCCCAGAAACACTAACAAAGCTGCTTGGTGCTTCTAAGCAATGTTTTCTTGGTTTTAGCATGTTTTGGGACAAAATAAGTATAAGTGGCTTTTAAAATCTCCACATCCATCTCAAACTCTTATAACTAGTCAGCTGCATTGGATTAAGACACATTTTAACCCTAGAAACACTAACATAGCTATTTACAGCTTCTAAGCAATGTTTTCTTGGTTTTACCCTGTTTTGGGACAAAATGGGTATAATTGGCTTTTAAACTATCCACATCTATCTCAAACTCTTATAATTAGTTAGTTGCATTGGATTAAGACACATTTTAACCCCAGAAACACTAACAAAGCTGTTTAGTGCTTCTAAGCAATGTTTTCTTGGTTTTAGCTTTTTTGGGACAAAATGGGTATAAGTGGCTTTTAAACTCCCCACATCTATCCCAAACTCTTATAATTAGTTAGTTGCATTGGATTAGGACACGTTTTAACCCCAAAAACACTAACAAAGCTGTTTGGTGCTTCTGAGCAATGTTTTCTTGGTTTAGCCTGTTTTGGGACAAAATGGGTATAAGTGGCTTTTACTCTCTTCACATCAATCTCAAACTCTTATAATTAGTTATTTGCATTGGATTAAGACACATTTTAACCCCAGAAACACTAACATAGCTGTTTACAGCTTCTAAGCACTGTTTTCTTGGTTTTAGCCTGTTTTGGGACAAAATGGGTATAAGTGGCTTTTAAACTCTCCACATCCATCTCAAACTCTCATAACTAGTCAGTTGCATTGGATTAAGACACATTTTAACCCCAGAAACAATAACATAGCTATTTACAGCTTCTAAGCAATGTTTTCTTGGTTTTAGCCCGTTTTGGGACAAAATGGGTATAAGTGGCTTTTAAACTATCCATATCTATCTCAAACTCTTATAATTAGTTAGTTGCATTGGATTAAGACACATTTTAACCCCAGAAACACTAACAAAGTTGTTTAGTGCTTCTAAGCAATGTTTTCTTGGTTTTAGCCTGTTTTGGGACAAAATGGGTATAAGTGCCTTTTAAACTTTCCACATCCATCTCAAACTCTTATAACTAGTCAGCTGCATTGGATTAAGACACATTTTAACCCCACAAACACTAACATAGCTATTTACAGCTTCTACGCAATGTTTTCTTGGTTTTAGCCTGTTTTGGGACAAAATGGGTATACGTGGCTTTTAAACTATCCACATCTATCTCAAACTCTTATATTTAGTTAGTTGCATTGGATTAAGACACATTTTAACCCAAGAAACACTAACAAAGCTGTTTGGTGCTTCTAAGCAATGTTTTCTTGGTTTTAGCCTGTTTTGGGACAAAATAAGTATAAGTGGCTTTTAAACTCCCCACATAAATCCCAAACCCTTATAATTAGTTAGTTGCATTGGATTAAGACACATTTTAACCCCAGAAACACTAACATAGCTGTTTACAGCTTCTAAGCACTGTTTTCTTGGTTTTAGCCTGTTTTGGGACAAAATGGGTATAAGTGGCTTTTAAACTCTCCACATCCATCTCAAACTCTTATAACTAGTCAGCTGCATTGGATTAAGACACATTTTAACCCCAGAAACAATAACATAGCTATTTACAGCTTCTAAGCAATGTTTTCTTGGTTTTAGCCTGTCTTGGGACAAAATGGGTATAAGTGGCTTTTAAACTATCCACATCTATCTCAAACTCTTATAATTAGTCATTTGCATTGGATTAAGACACATTTTAACCCCAGAAACACTAACATAGCTGTTTACAGCTTCTAAGCACTGTTTTCTTGGTTTTAGCCTGTTTTGGGACAAAATGGGTATAAGTGGCTTTTAAACTCTCCACATCCATCTCAAACTCTTATAACTAGTCAGCTGCATTGGATCAAGACACATTTTAACCCCAGAAACACTAACATAGCTATTTACAGCTTCTAAGCAATGTATTCTTGGTTTTAGCCTGTTTTGGGACAAAATGGGTATAAGTGGCTTTTAAACTATCCACATCTATCACAAACTCTTATAATTAGTTAGTTGCATTGGATTAAGACACATTTTAACCCCAGAAACACTAACAAAGTTGTTTAGTGCTTCTAAGCAATGTTTTCTTGGTTTTAGCCTGTTTTGGGACAAAATGGGTATAAGTGCCTTTTAAACTTTCCACATCCATCTCAAACTCTTATAACTAGTCAGCTGCATTGGACTAAGAAACATTTTAACCCCAGAAACACTAACATAGCTATTTATAGCTTCTAAGCAATGTTTTCTTGGTTTTAGCCTGTTTTGGGACAAAATGGGTATACGTGGCTTTTAAACTATCCACATCTATCTCAAACTCTTATAATTAGTTAGTTGCATTGGATTAAGACACATTTTAACCCCAGAAACACTAACAAAGTTGTTTAGTGCTTCTAAGCAATGTTTTCTTGGTTTTAGCCTGTTTTGGGACAAAATGGGTATAAGTGCCTTTTAAACTTTCCACATCCATCTCAAACTCTTATAACTAGTCAGCTGCATTGGACTAAGACACATTTTAACCCCATAAACACTAACATAGCTATTTACAGCTTCTAAGCAATGTTTTCTTGGTTTTAGCCTGTTTTGGGACAAAATGGGTATACGTGGCTTTTAAACTATCCACATCTATCTCAAACTCTTATAATTAGTTAGTTGCATTGGATTAAGACACATTTTAACCCCAGAAACACTAACAAAGCTGCTTGGTGCTTCTAAGCAATGTTTTCTTGGTTTTAGCATGTTTTGGGACAAAATAAGTATAAGTGGCTTTTAAAATCTCCACATCCATCTCAAACTCTTATAACTAGTCAGCTGCATTGGATTAAGACACATTTTAACCCCAGAAACACTAACATAGCTATTTACAGCTTCTAAGCAATGTTTTCTTGGTTTTACCCTGTTTTGGGACAAAATGGGTATAATTGGCTTTTAAACTATCCACATCTATCTCAAACTCTTATAATTAGTTAGTTGCATTGGATTAAGACACATTTTAACCCCAGAAACACTAACAAAGCTGTTTAGTGCTTCTAAGCAATGTTTTCTTGGTTTTAGCTTTTTTGGGACAAAATGGGTATAAGTGGCTTTTAAACTCCCCACATCTATCCCAAACTCTTATAATTAGTTAGTTGCATTGGATTAGGACACGTTTTAACCCCAAAAACACTAACAAAGCTGTTTGGTGCTTCTGAGCAATGTTTTCTTGGTTTAGCCTGTTTTGGGACAAAATGGGTATAAGTGGCTTTTACTCTCTTCACATCAATCTCAAACTCTTATAATTAGTTATTTGCATTGGATTAAGACACATTTTAACCCCAGAAACACTAACATAGCTGTTTACAGCTTCTAAGCACTGTTTTCTTGGTTTTAGCCTGTTTTGGGACAAAATGGGTATAAGTGGCTTTTAAACTCTCCACATCCATCTCAAACTCTCATAACTAGTCAGTTGCATTGGATTAAGACACATTTTAACCCCAGAAACAATAACATAGCTATTTACAGCTTCTAAGCAATGTTTTCTTGGTTTTAGCCCGTTTTGGGACAAAATGGGTATAAGTGGCTTTTAAACTATCCATATCTATCTCAAACTCTTATAATTAGTTAGTTGCATTGGATTAAGACACATTTTAACCCCAGAAACACTAACAAAGCTGTTTAGTGCTTCTAAGCAATGTTTTCTTGGTTTTAGCCTGTTTTGGGACAAAATGGGTATAAGTGCCTTTTAAACTTTCCACATCCATCTCAAACTCTTATAACTAGTCAGCTGCATTGGATTAAGACACATTTTAACCCCACAAACACTAACATAGCTATTTACAGCTTCTACGCAATGTTTTCTTGGTTTTAGCCTGTTTTGGGACAAAATGGGTATACGTGGCTTTTAAACTATCCACATCTATCTCAAACTCTTATATTTAGTTAGTTGCATTGGATTAAGACACATTTTAACCCAAGAAACACTAACAAAGCTGTTTGGTGCTTCTAAGCAATGTTTTCTTGGTTTTAGCCTGTTTTGGGACAAAATAAGTATAAGTGGCTTTTAAACTCTCCACATCCATCTTAAACTCTTATAACTAGTCAGCTGCATTGGATTAAGACAGATTTTAACCCCAGAAACACTAACAAAGCTGTTTGGTGCTTCTAAGCAATGTTTTCTTGGTTTTAGCCTGTTTTGGGACAAAATGGGTATAAGTGGCCTTTACTCTCTTCACATCAATCTCAAACTCTTATAATTAGTTATTTGCATTGGATTAAGACACATTTTAACCCCAGAAACAATAACATAGCTATTTACAGCTTCTAAGCAATGTTTTCTTGGTTTTAGCCTGTTTTGGGACAAAATGGGTATAAGTGGCTTTTAAACTATCCACATCTATCTCAAACTCTTATAATTAGTCATTTGCATTGGATTAAGACACATTTTAACCCCAGAAACACTAACATAGCTGTTTACAGCTTCTAAGCAATGTTTTCTTGGTTTTAGCCTGTTTTGGGACAAAATGGGTATAAGTGCCTTTTAAACTCTCCACATCCATCTCAAACTCTTATAACTAGTCAGCTGCATTGGATTAAGACACATTTTAACCCCAGAAACACTAACATAGCTATTTACAGCTTCTAAGCAATGTATTCTTGGTTTTAGCCTGTTTTGGGACAAAATGGGTATAAGTGGCTTTTAAACTATCCACATCTATCTCAAACTCTTGTAATTAGTTAGTTGCATTGGATTAAGACACATTTTAACCCCAGAAACACTAACAAAGTTGTTTAGTGCTTCTAAGCAATGTTTTCTTGGTTTTAGCCTATTTTGGGACAAAATGGGTATAAGTGGCCTTTACTCTCTTCACATCAATCTCAAACTCTTATAATTAGTTATTTGCATTGGATTAAGACACATTTTAACCCCAGAAACAATAACATAGCTGTTTACAGCTTCTAAGCAATGTTTTCTTGGTTTTAGCCTGTTTTGGGACAAAATGGGTATAAGTGCCTTTTAAACTTTCCACATCCATCTCAAACTCTTATAACTAGTCAGCTGCATTGGACTAAGAAACGTTTTAACCCCAGAAACACTAACATAGCTATTTATAGCTTCTAAGCAATGTTTTCTTGGTTTTAGCCTGTTTTGGGACAAAATGGGTATACGTGGCTTTTAAACTATCCACATCTATCTCAAACTCTTATAATTAGTTAGTTGCATTGGATTAAGACACATTTTAACCCCAGAAACACTAACAAAGTTGTTTAGTGCTTCTAAGCAATGTTTTCTTGGTTTTAGCCTGTTTTGGGACAAAATGGGTATAAGTGCCTTTTAAACTTTCCACATCCATCTCAAACTCTTATAACTAGTCAGCTGCATTGGATTAAGACACATTTTAACCCCACAAACACTAACATAGCTATTTACAGCTTCTACGCAATGTTTTCTTGGTTTTAGCCTGTTTTGGGACAAAATGGGTATACGTGGCTTTTAAACTATCCACATCTATCTCAAACTCTTATATTTAGTTAGTTGCATTGGATTAAGACACATTTTAACCCAAGAAACACTAACAAAGCTGTTTGGTGCTTCTAAGCAATGTTTTCTTGGTTTTAGCCTGTTTTGGGACAAAATAAGTATAAGTGGCTTTTAAACTCTCCACATCCATCTTAAACTCTTATAACTAGTCAGCTGCATTGGATTAAGACAGATTTTAACCCCAGAAACACTAACAAAGCTGTTTGGTGCTTCTAAGCAATGTTTTCTTGGTTTTAGCCTGTTTTGGGACAAAATGGGTATAAGTGGCCTTTACTCTCTTCACATCAATCTCAAACTCTTATAATTAGTTATTTGCATTGGATTAAGACACATTTTAACCCCAGAAACAATAACATAGCTATTTACAGCTTCTAAGCAATGTTTTCTTGGTTTTAGCCTGTTTTGGGACAAAATGGGTATAAGTGGCTTTTAAACTATCCACACCTATCTCAAACTCTTATAATTAGTCATTTGCATTGGATTAAGACACATTTTAACCCCAGAAACACTAACATAGCTGTTTACAGCTTCTAAGCAATGTTTTCTTGGTTTTAGCCTGTTTTGGGACAAAATGGGTATAAGTGCCTTTTAAACTCTCCACATCCATCTCAAACTCTTATAACTAGTCAGCTGCATTGGATTAAGACACATTTTAACCCCAGAAACACTAACATAGCTATTTACAGCTTCTAAGCAATGTATTCTTGGTTTTAGCCTGTTTTGGGACAAAATGGGTATAAGTGGCTTTTAAACTATCCACATCTATCTCAAACTCTTGTAATTAGTTAGTTGCATTGGATTAAGACACATTTTAACCCCAGAAACACTAACAAAGTTGTTTAGTGCTTCTAAGCAATGTTTTCTTGGTTTTAGCCTATTTTGGGACAAAATGGGTATAAGTGGCTTTTACTCTCTTCACATCAATCTCAAACTCTTATAATTAGTTATTTGCATTGGATTAAGACACATTTTAACCCCAGAAACACTAACATAGCTGTTTACAGCTTCTAAGCACTGTTTTCTTGGTTTTAGCCTGTTTTGGGACAAAATGGGTATAAGTGGCTTTTAAACTCTCCACATCCATCTCAAACTCTCATAACTAGTCAGTTGCATTGGATTAAGACACATTTTAACCCCATAAACAATAACATAGCTATTTACAGCTTCTAAGCAATGTTTTCTTGGTTTTAGCCTGTTTTGGGACAAAATGGGTATAAGTGGCTTTTAAACTATCCATATCTATCTCAAACTCTTATAATTAGTTAGTTGCATTGGATTAAGACACATTTTAACCCCAGAAACACTAACAAAGTTGTTTAGTGCTTCTAAGCAATGTTTTCTTGGTTTTAGCCTGTTTTGGGACAAAATGGGTATAAGTGCCTTTTAAACTTTCCACATCCATCTCAAACTCTTATAACTAGTCAGCTGCATTGGATTAAGACACATTTTAACCCCACAAACACTAACATAGCTATTTACAGCTTCTACGCAATGTTTTCTTGGTTTTAGCCTGTTTTGGGACAAAATGGGTATACGTGGCTTTTAAACTATCCACATCTATCTCAAACTCTTATATTTAGTTAGTTGCATTGGATTAAGACACATTTTAACCCAAGAAACACTAACAAAGCTGTTTGGTGCTTCTAAGCAATGTTTTCTTGGTTTTAGCCTGTTTTGGGACAAAATAAGTATAAGTGGCTTTTAAACTTTCCACATCCATCTTAAACTCTTATAACTAGTCAGCTGCATTGGATTAAGACAGATTTTAACCCCAGAAACATTAACAAAGCTGTTTGGTGCTTCTAAGCAATGTTTTCTTGGTTTTAGCCTGTTTTGGGACAAAATGGGTATAAGTGGCCTTTACTCTCTTCACATCAATCTCAAACTCTTATAATTAGTTATTTGCATTGGATTAAGACACATTTTAACCCCAGAAACAATAACATAGCTATTTACAGCTTCTAAGCAATGTTTTCTTGGTTTTAGCCTGTTTTGGGACAAAATGGGTATAAGTGGCTTTTAAACTATCCACATCTATCTCAAACTCTTATAATTAGTCATTTGCATTGGATTAAGACACATTTTAACCCCAGAAACACTAACATAGCTGTTTACAGCTTCTAAGCACTGTTTTCTTGGTTTTAGCCTGTTTTGGGACAAAATGGGTATAAGTGGCTTTTAAACTCTCCACATCCATCTCAAACTCTTATAACTAGTCAGCTGCATTGGATCAAGACACATTTTAACCCCAGAAACACTAACATAGCTATTTACAGCTTCTAAGCAATGTATTCTTGGTTTTAGCCTGTTTTGGGACAAAATGGGTATAAGTGGCTTTTAAACTATCCACATCTATCACAAACTCTTATAATTAGTTAGTTGCATTGGATTAAGACACATTTTAACCCCAGAAACACTAACAAAGTTGTTTAGTGCTTCTAAGCAATGTTTTCTTGGTTTTAGCCTGTTTTGGGACAAAATGGGTATAAGTGCCTTTTAAACTTTCCACATCCATCTCAAACTCTTATAACTAGTCAGCTGCATTGGATTAAGACACATTTTAACCCCACAAACACTAACATAGCTATTTACAGCTTCTACGCAATGTTTTCTTGGTTTTAGCCTGTTTTGGGACAAAATGGGTATACGTGGCTTTTAAACTATCCACATCTATCTCAAACTCTTATATTTAGTTAGTTGCATTGGATTAAGACACATTTTAACCCAAGAAACACTAACAAAGCTGTTTGGTGCTTCTAAGCAATGTTTTCTTGGTTTTAGCCTGTTTTGGGACAAAATAAGTATAAGTGGCTTTTAAACTTTCCACATCCATCTTAAACTCTTATAACTAGTCAGCTGCATTGGATTAAGACAGATTTTAACCCCAGAAACATTAACAAAGCTGTTTGGTGCTTCTAAGCAATGTTTTCTTGGTTTTAGCCTGTTTTGGGACAAAATGGGTATAAGTGGCCTTTACTCTCTTCACATCAATCTCAAACTCTTATAATTAGTTATTTGCATTGGATTAAGACACATTTTAACCCCAGAAACAATAACATAGCTATTTACAGCTTCTAAGCAATGTTTTCTTGGTTTTAGCCTGTTTTGGGACAAAATGGGTATAAGTGGCTTTTAAACTATCCACATCTATCTCAAACTCTTATAATTAGTCATTTGCATTGGATTAAGACACATTTTAACCCCAGAAACACTAACATAGCTGTTTACAGCTTCTAAGCACTGTTTTCTTGGTTTTAGCCTGTTTTGGGACAAAATGGGTATAAGTGGCTTTTAAACTCTCCACATCCATCTCAAACTCTTATAACTAGTCAGCTGCATTGGATCAAGACACATTTTAACCCCAGAAACACTAACATAGCTATTTACAGCTTCTAAGCAATGTATTCTTGGTTTTAGCCTGTTTTGGGACAAAATGGGTATAAGTGGCTTTTAAACTATCCACATCTATCACAAACTCTTATAATTAGTTAGTTGCATTGGATTAAGACACATTTTAACCCCAGAAACACTAACAAAGTTGTTTAGTGCTTCTAAGCAATGTTTTCTTGGTTTTAGCCTGTTTTGGGACAAAATGGGTATAAGTGCCTTTTAAACTTTCCACATCCATCTCAAACTCTTATAACTAGTCAGCTGCATTGGACTAAGAAACATTTTAACCCCAGAAACACTAACATAGCTATTTATAGCTTCTAAGCAATGTTTTCTTGGTTTTAGCCTGTTTTGGGACAAAATGGGTATACGTGGCTTTTAAACTATCCACATCTATCTCAAACTCTTATAATTAGTTAGTTGCATTGGATTAAGACACATTTTAACCCCAGAAACACTAACAAAGTTGTTTAGTGCTTCTAAGCAATGTTTTCTTGGTTTTAGCCTGTTTTGGGACAAAATGGGTATAAGTGCCTTTTAAACTTTCCACATCCATCTCAAACTCTTATAACTAGTCAGCTGCATTGGACTAAGACACATTTTAACCCCATAAACACTAACATAGCTATTTACAGCTTCTAAGCAATGTTTTCTTGGTTTTAGCCTGTTTTGGGACAAAATGGGTATACGTGGCTTTTAAACTATCCACATCTATCTCAAACTCTTATAATTAGTTAGTTGCATTGGATTAAGACACATTTTAACCCCAGAAACACTAACAAAGCTGCTTGGTGCTTCTAAGCAATGTTTTCTTGGTTTTAGCATGTTTTGGGACAAAATAAGTATAAGTGGCTTTTAAAATCTCCACATCCATCTCAAACTCTTATAACTAGTCAGCTGCATTGGATTAAGACACATTTTAACCCTAGAAACACTAACATAGCTATTTACAGCTTCTAAGCAATGTTTTCTTGGTTTTACCCTGTTTTGGGACAAAATGGGTATAATTGGCTTTTAAACTATCCACATCTATCTCAAACTCTTATAATTAGTTAGTTGCATTGGATTAAGACACATTTTAACCCCAGAAACACTAACAAAGCTGTTTAGTGCTTCTAAGCAATGTTTTCTTGGTTTTAGCTTTTTTGGGACAAAATGGGTATAAGTGGCTTTTAAACTCCCCACATCTATCCCAAACTCTTATAATTAGTTAGTTGCATTGGATTAGGACACGTTTTAACCCCAAAAACACTAACAAAGCTGTTTGGTGCTTCTGAGCAATGTTTTCTTGGTTTAGCCTGTTTTGGGACAAAATGGGTATAAGTGGCTTTTACTCTCTTCACATCAATCTCAAACTCTTATAATTAGTTATTTGCATTGGATTAAGACACATTTTAACCCCAGAAACACTAACATAGCTGTTTACAGCTTCTAAGCACTGTTTTCTTGGTTTTAGCCTGTTTTGGGACAAAATGGGTATAAGTGGCTTTTAAACTCTCCACATCCATCTCAAACTCTCATAACTAGTCAGTTGCATTGGATTAAGACACATTTTAACCCCAGAAACAATAACATAGCTATTTACAGCTTCTAAGCAATGTTTTCTTGGTTTTAGCCCGTTTTGGGACAAAATGGGTATAAGTGGCTTTTAAACTATCCATATCTATCTCAAACTCTTATAATTAGTTAGTTGCATTGGATTAAGACACATTTTAACCCCAGAAACACTAACAAAGTTGTTTAGTGCTTCTAAGCAATGTTTTCTTGGTTTTAGCCTGTTTTGGGACAAAATGGGTATAAGTGCCTTTTAAACTTTCCACATCCATCTCAAACTCTTATAACTAGTCAGCTGCATTGGATTAAGACACATTTTAACCCCACAAACACTAACATAGCTATTTACAGCTTCTACGCAATGTTTTCTTGGTTTTAGCCTGTTTTGGGACAAAATGGGTATACGTGGCTTTTAAACTATCCACATCTATCTCAAACTCTTATATTTAGTTAGTTGCATTGGATTAAGACACATTTTAACCCAAGAAACACTAACAAAGCTGTTTGGTGCTTCTAAGCAATGTTTTCTTGGTTTTAGCCTGTTTTGGGACAAAATAAGTATAAGTGGCTTTTAAACTCCCCACATAAATCCCAAACCCTTATAATTAGTTAGTTGCATTGGATTAAGACACATTTTAACCCCAGAAACACTAACATAGCTGTTTACAGCTTCTAAGCACTGTTTTCTTGGTTTTAGCCTGTTTTGGGACAAAATGGGTATAAGTGGCTTTTAAACTCTCCACATCCATCTCAAACTCTTATAACTAGTCAGCTGCATTGGATTAAGACACATTTTAACCCCAGAAACAATAACATAGCTATTTACAGCTTCTAAGCAATGTTTTCTTGGTTTTAGCCTGTCTTGGGACAAAATGGGTATAAGTGGCTTTTAAACTATCCACATCTATCTCAAACTCTTATAATTAGTCATTTGCATTGGATTAAGACACATTTTAACCCCAGAAACACTAACATAGCTGTTTACAGCTTCTAAGCACTGTTTTCTTGGTTTTAGCCTGTTTTGGGACAAAATGGGTATAAGTGGCTTTTAAACTCTCCACATCCATCTCAAACTCTTATAACTAGTCAGCTGCATTGGATCAAGACACATTTTAACCCCAGAAACACTAACATAGCTATTTACAGCTTCTAAGCAATGTATTCTTGGTTTTAGCCTGTTTTGGGACAAAATGGGTATAAGTGGCTTTTAAACTATCCACATCTATCACAAACTCTTATAATTAGTTAGTTGCATTGGATTAAGACACATTTTAACCCCAGAAACACTAACAAAGTTGTTTAGTGCTTCTAAGCAATGTTTTCTTGGTTTTAGCCTGTTTTGGGACAAAATGGGTATAAGTGCCTTTTAAACTTTCCACATCCATCTCAAACTCTTATAACTAGTCAGCTGCATTGGACTAAGAAACATTTTAACCCCAGAAACACTAACATAGCTATTTATAGCTTCTAAGCAATGTTTTCTTGGTTTTAGCCTGTTTTGGGACAAAATGGGTATACGTGGCTTTTAAACTATCCACATCTATCTCAAACTCTTATAATTAGTTAGTTGCATTGGATTAAGACACATTTTAACCCCAGAAACACTAACAAAGTTGTTTAGTGCTTCTAAGCAATGTTTTCTTGGTTTTAGCCTGTTTTGGGACAAAATGGGTATAAGTGCCTTTTAAACTTTCCACATCCATCTCAAACTCTTATAACTAGTCAGCTGCATTGGACTAAGACACATTTTAACCCCATAAACACTAACATAGCTATTTACAGCTTCTAAGCAATGTTTTCTTGGTTTTAGCCTGTTTTGGGACAAAATGGGTATACGTGGCTTTTAAACTATCCACATCTATCTCAAACTCTTATAATTAGTTAGTTGCATTGGATTAAGACACATTTTAACCCCAGAAACACTAACAAAGCTGCTTGGTGCTTCTAAGCAATGTTTTCTTGGTTTTAGCATGTTTTGGGACAAAATAAGTATAAGTGGCTTTTAAAATCTCCACATCCATCTCAAACTCTTATAACTAGTCAGCTGCATTGGATTAAGACACATTTTAACCCCAGAAACACTAACATAGCTATTTACAGCTTCTAAGCAATGTTTTCTTGGTTTTACCCTGTTTTGGGACAAAATGGGTATAATTGGCTTTTAAACTATCCACATCTATCTCAAACTCTTATAATTAGTTAGTTGCATTGGATTAAGACACATTTTAACCCCAGAAACACTAACAAAGCTGTTTAGTGCTTCTAAGCAATGTTTTCTTGGTTTTAGCTTTTTTGGGACAAAATGGGTATAAGTGGCTTTTAAACTCCCCACATCTATCCCAAACTCTTATAATTAGTTAGTTGCATTGGATTAGGACACGTTTTAACCCCAAAAACACTAACAAAGCTGTTTGGTGCTTCTGAGCAATGTTTTCTTGGTTTAGCCTGTTTTGGGACAAAATGGGTATAAGTGGCTTTTACTCTCTTCACATCAATCTCAAACTCTTATAATTAGTTATTTGCATTGGATTAAGACACATTTTAACCCCAGAAACACTAACATAGCTGTTTACAGCTTCTAAGCACTGTTTTCTTGGTTTTAGCCTGTTTTGGGACAAAATGGGTATAAGTGGCTTTTAAACTCTCCACATCCATCTCAAACTCTCATAACTAGTCAGTTGCATTGGATTAAGACACATTTTAACCCCAGAAACAATAACATAGCTATTTACAGCTTCTAAGCAATGTTTTCTTGGTTTTAGCCCGTTTTGGGACAAAATGGGTATAAGTGGCTTTTAAACTATCCATATCTATCTCAAACTCTTATAATTAGTTAGTTGCATTGGATTAAGACACATTTTAACCCCAGAAACACTAACAAAGCTGTTTAGTGCTTCTAAGCAATGTTTTCTTGGTTTTAGCCTGTTTTGGGACAAAATGGGTATAAGTGCCTTTTAAACTTTCCACATCCATCTCAAACTCTTATAACTAGTCAGCTGCATTGGATTAAGACACATTTTAACCCCACAAACACTAACATAGCTATTTACAGCTTCTACGCAATGTTTTCTTGGTTTTAGCCTGTTTTGGAACAAAATGGGTATACGTGGCTTTTAAACTATCCACATCTATCTCAAACTCTTATATTTAGTTAGTTGCATTGGATTAAGACACATTTTAACCCAAGAAACACTAACAAAGCTGTTTGGTGCTTCTAAGCAATGTTTTCTTGGTTTTAGCCTGTTTTGGGACAAAATAAGTATAAGTGGCTTTTAAACTCTCCACATCCATCTTAAACTCTTATAACTAGTCAGCTGCATTGGATTAAGACAGATTTTAACCCCAGAAACACTAACAAAGCTGTTTGGTGCTTCTAAGCAATGTTTTCTTGGTTTTAGCCTGTTTTGGGACAAAATGGGTATAAGTGGCCTTTACTCTCTTCACATCAATCTCAAACTCTTATAATTAGTTATTTGCATTGGATTAAGACACATTTTAACCCCAGAAACAATAACATAGCTATTTACAGCTTCTAAGCAATGTTTTCTTGGTTTTAGCCTGTTTTGGGACAAAATGGGTATAAGTGGCTTTTAAACTATCCACATCTATCTCAAACTCTTATAATTAGTCATTTGCATTGGATTAAGACACATTTTAACCCCAGAAACACTAACATAGCTGTTTACAGCTTCTAAGCAATGTTTTCTTGGTTTTAGCCTGTTTTGGGACAAAATGGGTATAAGTGCCTTTTAAACTCTCCACATCCATCTCAAACTCTTATAACTAGTCAGCTGCATTGGATTAAGACACATTTTAACCCCAGAAACACTAACATAGCTATTTACAGCTTCTAAGCAATGTATTCTTGGTTTTAGCCTGTTTTGGGACAAAATGGGTATAAGTGGCTTTTAAACTATCCACATCTATCTCAAACTCTTGTAATTAGTTAGTTGCATTGGATTAAGACACATTTTAACCCCAGAAACACTAACAAAGTTGTTTAGTGCTTCTAAGCAATGTTTTCTTGGTTTTAGCCTATTTTGGGACAAAATGGGTATAAGTGGCCTTTACTCTCTTCACATCAATCTCAAACTCTTATAATTAGTTATTTGCATTGGATTAAGACACATTTTAACCCCAGAAACAATAACATAGCTGTTTACAGCTTCTAAGCAATGTTTTCTTGGTTTTAGCCTGTTTTGGGACAAAATGGGTATAAGTGCCTTTTAAACTTTCCACATCCATCTCAAACTCTTATAACTAGTCAGCTGCATTGGACTAAGAAACATTTTAACCCCAGAAACACTAACATAGCTATTTATAGCTTCTAAGCAATGTTTTCTTGGTTTTAGCCTGTTTTGGGACAAAATGGGTATACGTGGCTTTTAAACTATCCACATCTATCTCAAACTCTTATAATTAGTTAGTTGCATTGGATTAAGACACATTTTAACCCCAGAAACACTAACAAAGTTGTTTAGTGCTTCTAAGCAATGTTTTCTTGGTTTTAGCCTGTTTTGGGACAAAATGGGTATAAGTGCCTTTTAAACTTTCCACATCCATCTCAAACTCTTATAACTAGTCAGCTGCATTGGACTAAGACACATTTTAACCCCATAAACACTAACATAGCTATTTACAGCTTCTAAGCAATGTTTTCTTGGTTTTAGCCTGTTTTGGGACAAAATGGGTATACGTGGCTTTTAAACTATCCACATCTATCTCAAACTCTTATAATTAGTTAGTTGCATTGGACTAAGACACATTTTAACCCCAGAAACACTAACAAAGCTGCTTGGTGCTTCTAAGCAATGTTTTCTTGGTTTTAGCATGTTTTGGGACAAAATAAGTATAAGTGGCTTTTAAAATCTCCACATCCATCTCAAACTCTTATAACTAGTCAGCTGCATTGGATTAAGACACATTTTAACCCCAGAAACACTAACATAGCTATTTACAGCTTCTAAGCAATGTTTTCTTGGTTTTACCCTGTTTTGGGACAAAATGGGTATAATTGGCTTTTAAACTATCCACATCTATCTCAAACTCTTATAATTAGTTAGTTGCATTGGATTAAGACACATTTTAACCCCAGAAACACTAACAAAGCTGTTTGGTGCTTCTAAGCAATGTTTTCTTGGTTTTAGCCTGTTTTGGGACAAAATAAGTATAAGTGGCTTTTAAACTCTCCACATCCATCTTAAACTCTTATAACTAGTCAGCTGCATTGGATTAAGACAGATTTTAACCCCAGAAACACTAACAAAGCTGTTTGGTGCTTCTAAGCAATGTTTTCTTGGTTTTAGCCTGTTTTGGGACAAAATGGGTATAAGTGGCCTTTACTCTCTTCACATCAATCTCAAACTCTTATAATTAGTTATTTGCATTGGATTAAGACACATTTTAACCCCAGAAACAATAACATAGCTATGTACAGCTTCTAAGCAATGTTTTCTTGGTTTTAGCCTGTTTTGGGACAAAATGGGTATAAGTGGCTTTTAAACTATCCACATCTATCTCAAACTCTTATAATTAGTCATTTGCATTGGATTAAGACACATTTTAACCCCAGAAACACTAACATAGCTGTTTACAGCTTCTAAGCAATGTTTTCTTGGTTTTAGCCTGTTTTGGGACAAAATGGGTATAAGTGCCTTTTAAACTCTCCACATCCATCTCAAACTCTTATAACTAGTCAGCTGCATTGGATTAAGACACATTTTAACCCCAGAAACACTAACATAGCTATTTACAGCTTCTAAGCAATGTATTCTTGGTTTTAGCCTGTTTTGGGACAAAATGGGTATAAGTGGCTTTTAAACTATCCACATCTATCTCAAACTCTTGTAATTAGTTAGTTGCATTGGATTAAGACACATTTTAACCCCAGAAACACTAACAAAGTTGTTTAGTGCTTCTAAGCAATGTTTTCTTGGTTTTAGCCTGTTTTGGGACAAAATGGGTATAAGTGCCTTTTAAACTTTCCACATCCATCTCAAACTCTTATAACTAGTCAGCTGCATTGGACTAAGAAACATTTTAACCCCAGAAACACTAACATAGCTATTTACAGCTTCTAAGCAATGTTTTCTTGGTTTTAGCCTGTTTTGGGACAAAATGGGTATACGTGGCTTTTAAACTATCCACATCTATCTCAAACTCTTATAATTAGTTAGTTGCATTGGATTAAGACACATTTTAACCCCAGAAACACTAACAAAGCTGCTTGGTGCTTCTAAGCAATGTTTTCTTGGTTTTAGCATGTTTTGGGACAAAATAAGTATAAGTGGCTTTTAAACTCTCCACATCCATCTCAAACTCTTATAACTAGTCAGCTGCATTGGATTAAGACACATTTTAACCCCAGAAACACTAACATAGCTATTTACAGCTTCTAAGCAATGTTTTCTTGGTTTTACCCTGTTTTGGGACAAAATGGGTATAATTGGCTTTTAAACTATCCACATCTATCTCAAACTCTTATAATTAGTTAGTTGCATTGGATTAAGACACATTTTAACCCCAGAAACACTAACAAAGCTGTTTAGTGCTTCTAAGCAATGTTTTCTTGGTTTTAGCTTTTTTGGGACAAAATGGGTATAAGTGGCTTTTAAACTCCCCACATCCATCTTAAACTCTTATAACTAGTCAGCTGCATTGGATTAAGACAGATTTTAACCCCAGAAACACTAACAAAGCTGTTTGGTGCTTCTAAGCAATGTTTTCTTGGTTTTAGCCGGTTTTGGGACAAAATGGGTATAAGTGGCCTTTACTCTCTTCACATCAATCTCAAACTCTTATAATTAGTTATTTGCATTGGATTAAGACACATTTTAACCCCAGAAACAATAACATAGCTGTTTACAGCTTCTAAGCAATGTTTTCTTGGTTTTAGCCTGTTTTGGGACAAAATGGGTATAAGTGGCTTTTAAACTATCCACATCTATCTCAAACTCTTATAATTAGTCATTTGCATTGGATTAAGACACATTTTAACCCCAGAAACACTAACATAGCTGTTTACAGCTTCTAAGCACTGTTTTCTTGGTTTTATCCTGTTTTGGGACAAAATGGGTATAAGTGGCTTTTAAACTCTCCACATCCATCTCAAACTCTTATAACTAGTCAGCTATATTGGATTAAGACACATTTTAACCCCAGAAACACTAACATAGCTATTTACAGCTTCTAAGCAATGTATTCTTGGTTTTAGCCTGTTTTGGGACAAAATGGGTATAAGTGGCTTTTAAACTATCCATATCTATCTCAAACTCTTATAATTAGTTAGTTGCATTGGATTAAGACACATTTTAACCCCAGAAACACTAACAAAGTTGTTTAGTGCTTCTAAGCAATGTTTTCTTGGTTTTAGCCTTTTTTGGGACAAAATGGGTATAAGTGCCTTTTAAACTTTCCACATCAATCTCAAACTCTTATAACTAGTCAGCTGCATTGGACTAAGACACATTTTAACCCCAGAAACACTAACATAGCTATTTACAGCTTCTAAGCAATGTTTTCTTGGTTTTAGCCTGTTTTGGGACAAAATGGGTATACGTGGCTTTTAAACTATCCACATCTATCTCAAACTCTTATAATTAGTTAGTTGCATTGGATTAAGACACATTTTAACCCCAGAAACACTAACAAAGCTGCTTGGTGCTTCTAAGCAATGTTTTCTTGGTTTTAGCATGTTTTGGGACAAAATAAGTATAAGTGGCTTTTAAACTCTCCACATCCATCTCAAACTCTTATAACTAGTCAGCTGCATTGGATTAAGACACATTTTAACCCCAGAAACACTAACATAGCTATTTACAGCTTCTAAGCAATGTTTTCTTGGTTTTACCCTGTTTTGGGACAAAATGGGTATAATTGGCTTTTAAACTATCCACATCTATCTCAAACTCTTATAATTAGTTAGTTGCATTGGATTAAGACACATTTTAACCCCAGAAACACTAACAAAGCTGTTTAGTGCTTCTAAGCAATGTTTTCTTGGTTTTAGCTTTTTTGGGACAAAATGGGTATAAGTGGCTTTTAAACTCCCCACATCTATCCCAAACTCTTATAATTAGTTAGTTGCATTGGATTAGGACACATTTTAACCCCAAAAACACTAACAAAGCTGTTTGGTGCTTCTGAGCAATGTTTTCTTGGTTTAGCCTGTTTTGGGACAAAATGGGTATAAGTGGCTTTTACTCTCTTCACATCAATCTCAAACTCTTATAATTAGTTATTTGCATTGGATTAAGACACATTTTAACCCCAGAAACACTAACATAGCTGTTTACAGCTTCTAAGCACTGTTTTCTTGGTTTTAGCCTGTTTTGGGACAAAATGGGTATAAGTGGCTTTTAAACTCTCCACATCCATCTCAAACTCTCATAACTAGTCAGTTGCATTGGATTAAGACACATTTTAACCCCAGAAACAATAACATAGCTATTTACAGCTTCTAAGCAATGTTTTCTTGGTTTTAGCCTGTTTTGGGACAAAATGGGTATAAGTGGCTTTTAAACTATCCATATCTATCTCAAACTCTTATAATTAGTTAGTTGCATTGGATTAAGACACATTTTAACCCCAGAAACACTAACAAAGTTGTTTAGTGCTTCTAAGCAATGTTTTCTTGGTTTTAGCCTGTTTTGGGACAAAATGGGTATAAGTGCCTTTTAAACTTTCCACATCCATCTCAAACTCTTATAACTAGTCAGCTGCATTGGATTAAGACACATTTTAACCCCACAAACACTAACATAGCTATTTACAGCTTCTACGCAATGTTTTCTTGGTTTTAGCCTGTTTTGGGACAA
Organism: Camelina sativa; assembly: GCF_030686135.1. NCBI lineage: Eukaryota > Viridiplantae > Streptophyta > Magnoliopsida > Brassicales > Brassicaceae > Camelina > Camelina sativa. The sequence goes on along the minus strand of NC_141894.1, from coordinate 22,371,581 downwards.
AATGGGTATACGTGGCTTTTAAACTATCCACATCTATCTCAAACTCTTATATTTTGTTAGTTGCATTGGATTAAGACACATTTTAACCCCAGAAACACTAACAAAGCTGTTTGGTGCTACTAAGCAATGTTTTCTTGGTTTTAGCCTGTTTTGGGACAAAATAAGTATAAGTGGCTTTTAAACTCTCCACATCCATCTTAAACTCTTATAACTAGTCAGCTGCATTGGATTAAGACAGATTTTAACCCCAAAAACACTAACAAAGCTGTTTGGTTCTTCTAAGCAATGTTTTCTTGGTTTTAGCCTGTTTTGGGACAAAATGGGTATAAGTGGCTTTTACTCTCTTCACATCAATCTCAAACTCTTATAATTAGTTATTTGCATTGGATTAAGACACATTTTAACCCCAGAAACACTAACAAAGTTGTTTAGTGCTTCTAAGCAATGTTTTCTTGGTTTTAGCCTGTTTTGGGACAAAATGGGTATAAGTGCCTTTTAAACTTTCCACATCCATCTCAAACTCTTATAACTAGTCAGCTGCATTGAATTAAGACACATTTTAACCCCAGAAACACTAACATAGCTATTTACAGCTTCTACGCAATGTTTTATTGGTTTTAGCCTGTTTTGGGACAAAATGGGTATACGTGGCTTTTAAACTATCCACATCTATCTCAAACTCTTATATTTAGTTAGTTGCATTGGATTAAGACACATTTTAACCCCAGAAACACTAACAAAGCTGTTTGGTGCTTCTAAGCAATGTTTTCTTGGTTTTAGCCTGTTTTGGGACAAAATAAGTATAAGTGGCTTTTAAACTCTCCACATCCATCTCAAACTCTTATAACTAGTCAGCTGCATTGGATTAAGACAGATTTTAACCCCAGAAACACTAACAAAGCTGTTTGGTGCTTCTAAGCAATGTTTTCTTGGTTTTAGCCTGTTTTGGGACAAAATGGGTATAAGTGGCTTTTAAACTCTCCACATCCATCTCAAACTCTCATAACTAGTCAGCTGCATTGGATTAAGACACATTTTAACCCCAAAAACAATAACATAGCTATTTACAGCTTCTAAGCAATGTTTTCTTGGTTTTAGCCTGTTTTGGGACAAAATGGGTATAAGTGGCTTTTAAACTATCCACATCTATCTCAAACTCTTATAATTAGTCATTTGCATTGGATTAAGACACATTTTAACCCCAGAAACACTAACATAGCTGTTTACAGCTTCTAAGCACTGTTTTCTTGGTTTTAGCCTGTTTTGGGACAAAATGGGTATAAGTGGCTTTTAAACTCTCCACATCCATCTCAAACTCTTATAACTAGTCAGCTGCATTGGATTAAGACACATTTTAACCCCAGAAACACTAACATAGCTATTTACAGCTTCTAAGCAATGTATTCTTGGTTTTAGCCTGTTTTGGGACAAAATGGGTATAAGTGGCTTTTAAACTATCCACATCTATCTCAAACTCTTATAATTAGTTAGTTGCATTGGATTAAGACACATTTTAACCCCAGAAACACTAACAAAGTTGTTTAGTGCTTCTAAGCAATGTTTTCTTGGTTTTAGCCTGTTTTGGGACAAAATGGGTATAAGTGCCTTTTAAACTTTCCACATCCATCTCAAACTCTTATAACTAGTCAGCTGCATTGGACTAAGACACATTTTAACCCCAGAAACACTAACATAGCTATTTACAGCTTCTAAGCAATGTTTTCTTGGTTTTAGCCTGTTTTGGGACAAAATGGGTATAAGTGGCTTTTAAACTATCCATATCTATCTCAAACTCTTATAATTAGTTAGTTGCATTGGGTTAAGACACATTTTAACCCCAGAAACACTAACAAAGTTGTTTAGTGCTTCTAAGCAATGTTTTCTTGGTTTTAGCCTGTTTTGGGACAAAATGGGTATAAGTGCCTTTTAAACTTTCCACATCCATCTCAAACTCTTATAACTAGTCAGCTGCATTGGATTAAGACAGATTTTAACCCCAGAAACACTAACAAAGCTATTTGGTGCTTCTAAGCAATGTTTTCTTGGTTTTAGCCTGTTTTGGGACAAAATGGGTATAAGTGGCTTTTAAACTCTCCACATCCATCTCAAACTCTCATAACTAGTCAGCTGCATTGGATTAAGACACATTTTAACCCCAAAAACAATAACATAGCTATTTACAGCTTCTAAGCAATGTTTTCTTGGTTTTAGCCTGTTTTGGGACAAAATGGGTATAAGTGGCTTTTAAACTATCCACATCTATCTCAAACTCTTATAATTAGTCATTTGCATTGGATTAAGACACATTTTAACCCCAGAAACACTAACATAGCTGTTTACAGCTTCTAAGCACTGTTTTCTTGGTTTTAGCCTGTTTTGGGACAAAATGGGTATAAGTGGCTTTTAAACTCTCCACATCCATCTCAAACTCTTATAACTAGTCAGCTGCATTGGATTAAGACACATTTTAACCCCAGAAACACTAACATAGCTATTTACAGCTTCTAAGCAATGTATTCTTGGTTTTAGCCTGTTTTGGGACAAAATGGGTATAAGTGGCTTTTAAACTATCCACATCTATCTCAAACTCTTATAATTAGTTAGTTGCATTGGATTAAGACACATTTTAACCCCAGAAACACTAACAAAGTTGTTTAGTGCTTCTAAGCAATGTTTTCTTGGTTTTAGCCTGTTTTGGGACAAAATGGGTATAAGTGCCTTTTAAACTTTCCACATCCATCTCAAACTCTTATAACTAGTCAGCTGCATTGGACTAAGACACATTTTAACCCCAGAAACACTAACATAGCTATTTACAGCTTCTAAGCAATGTTTTCTTGGTTTTAGCCTGTTTTGGGACAAAATGGGTATACGTGGCTTTTAAACTATCCACATCTATCTCAAACTCTTATAATTAGTTAGTTGCATTGGATTAAGACACATTTTAACCCCAGAAACACTAACATAGCTATTTACAGCTTCTAAGCAATGTTTTCTTGGTTTTAGCCTGTTTTGGGACAAAATGGGTATACGTGGCTTTTAAACTATCCACATCTATCTCAAACTCTTATAATTAGTTAGTTGCATTGGATTAAGACACATTTTAACCCCAGAAACACTAACAAAGCTGCTTGGTGCTTCTAAGCAATGTTTTCTTGGTTTTAGCATGTTTTGGGACAAAATAAGTATAAGTGGCTTTTAAACTCTTCACATCCATCTCAAACTCTTATAACTAGTCAGCTGCATTGGATTAAGACACATTTTAACCCCAGAAACACTAACATAGCTATTTACAGCTTCTAAGCAATGTTTTCTTGGTTTTACCCTGTTTTGGGACAAAATGGGTATAATTGGCTTTTAAACTATCCACATCTATCTCAAACTCTTATAATTAGTTAGTTGCATTGGATTAAGACACATTTTAACCCCAGAAACACTAACAAAGCTGTTTAGTGCTTCTAAGCAATGTTTTCTTGGTTTTAGCTTTTTTGGGACAAAATGGGTATAAGTGGCTTTTAAACTCCCCACATCTATCCCAAACTCTTATAATTAGTTAGTTGCATTGGATTAGGACATATTTTAACCCCAAAAACACTAACAAAGCTGTTTGGTGCTTCTGAGCAATGTTTTCTTGGTTTAGCCTGTTTTGGGACAAAATGGGTATAAGTGGCTTTTACTCTCTTCACATCAATCTCAAACTCTTATAATTAGTTATTTGCATTGGATTAAGACACATTTTAACCCCAGAAACACTAACATAGCTGTTTACAGCTTCTAAGCACTGTTTTCTTGGTTTTAGCCTGTTTTGGGACAAAATGGGTATAAGTGGCTTTTAAACTCTCCACATCCATCTCAAACTCTCATAACTAGTCAGTTGCATTGGATTAAGACACATTTTAACCCCAGAAACAATAACATAGCTATTTACAGCTTCTAAGCAATGTTTTCTTGGTTTTAGCCTGTTTTGGGACAAAATGGGTATAAGTGGCTTTTAAACTATCCATATCTATCTCAAACTCTTATAATTAGTTAGTTGCATTGGGTTAAGGCACATTTTAACCCCAGAAACACTAACAAAGTTGTTTAGTGCTTCTAAGCAATGTTTTCTTGGTTTTAGCCTGTTTTGGGACAAAATGGGTATAAGTGCCTTTTAAACTTTCCACATCCATCTCAAACTCTTATAACTAGTCAGCTGCATTGGATTAAGACACATTTTAACCCCACAAACACTAACATAGCTATTTACAGCTTCTACGCAATGTTTTCTTGGTTTTAGCCTGTTTTGGGACAAAATGGGTATACGTGGCTTTTAAACTCTCCACATCCATCTCAAACTCTCATAACTAGTCAGCTGCATTGGATTAAGACACATTTTAACCCCAGAAACAATAACATAGCTATTTACAGCTTCTAAGCCATGTTTTCTTGGTTTTAGCCTGTTTTGGGACAAAATGGGTATAAGTGGCTTTTAAACTATCCACATCTATCTCAAACTCTTATAATTAGTCATTTGCATTGGATTAAGACACATTTTAACCCCAGAAACACTAACATAGCTGTTTACAGCTTCTAAGCACTGTTTTCTTGGTTTTAGCCTGTTTTGGGACAAAATGGGTATAAGTGGCTTTTAAACTCTCCACATCCATCTCAAACTCTTATAACTAGTCAGCTGCATTGGATTAAGACACATTTTAACCCCAGAAACACTAACATAGCTATTTACAGCTTCTAAGCAATGTATTCTTGGTTTTAGCCTGTTTTGGGACAAAATGGGTATAAGTGGCTTTTAAACTATCCACATCTATCTCAAACTCTTATAATTAGTTAGTTGCATTGGATTAAGACACATTTTAACCCCATAAACACTAACAAAGTTGTTTAGTGCTTCTAAGCAATGTTTTCTTGGTTTTAGCCTGTTTTGGGACAAAATGGGTATAAGTGCCTTTTAAACTTTCCACATCCATCTCAAACTCTTATAACTAGTCAGCTGCATTGGACTAAGACACATTTTAACCCCAGAAACACTAACATAGCTATTTACAGCTTCTAAGCAATGTTTTCTTGGTTTTAGCCTGTTTTGGGACAAAATGGGTATACGTGGCTTTTAAACTATCCACATCTATCTCAAACTCTTATAATTAGTTAGTTGCATTGGATTAAGACACATTTTAACCCCAGAAACACTAACAAAGCTGCTTGGTGCTTCTAAGCAATGTTTTCTTGGTTTTAGCATGTTTTGGGACAAAATAAGTATAAGTGGCTTTTAAACTCTCCACATCCATCTCAAACTCTTATAACTAGTCAGCTGCATTGGATTAAGACACATTTTAACCCCAGAAACACTAACATAGCTGTTTAGTGCTTCTAAGCAATGTTTTCTTGGTTTTAGCTTTTTTGGGACAAAATGGGTATAAGTGGCTTTTAAACTCCCCACATCTATCCCAAACTCTTATAATTAGTTAGTTGCATTGGATTAGGACACATTTTAACCCCAAAAACACTAACAAAGCTGTTTGGTGCTACTGAGCAATGTTTTCTTGGTTTAGCCTGTTTTGGGACAAAATGGGTATAAGTGGCTTTTACTCTCTTCACATCAATCTCAAACTCTTATAATTAGTTATTTGCATTGGATTAAGACACATTTTAACCCCAGAAACACTAACATAGCTGTTTACAGCTTCTAAGCACTGTTTTCTTGGTTTTAGCCTGTTTTGGGACAAAATGGGTATAAGTGGCTTTTAAACTCTCCACATCCATCTCAAACTCTCATAACTAGTCAGTTGCATTGGATTAAGACACATTTTAACCCCGTCCGTACGGTCTCGGCCTGTTACGTCCGTACGGCCTGCGCTTGGTCCAAGGGGCCTCACAAGAGAAAGGCCGAGTTTGAGAGAAGGAAAACAAGGCCTTACAAGAGAGAGAGGCCCATGGGAAGAAGAGAAGAAAAGAGAGGCCAATGGGAAGAAGAAGAAGGGAAAAGCGCACAAGGAAGGAAGGGAAGGAAGAATCACGTGGCCTTTGGTTGGTGAAGGAAGGAGCTGTCCCTTTCACCATTGTCTTGCCCAAGAGAAGACCACTTTATGTCCCTATCTCCCTTCTTCTCTCTCTAACGGTCATATAACATTTTGTACTCATATATTACATTGTATACACTCTCATATGTAATAACACAACAACAATATTGAATAAAAGAAGAGAAACGATTTTTCCTCTCTCTACCTTGTGTTCTTGTTCATGTCACCAATGTAGAGAGATTAGGGTAAACGATTTAGGGGCTGCCCTTAAGGCAGCCTATTCTCTTCTCAAATCCACCTAAAATCTTCCTTATTTACTGTTTTCTATAGCCTAGATTACTGATTCTTAATCCTCTTTCTCCTAAGTACACAAACTTGAGTGTTGTGATACTAGAAGAGGATAAGTCTCAAACTAGGCTGTTTGTTCCTCATAGATCCGATTTATATCTAGTATTTGGGGTCTATTGAGGTTGTTTGTGGGGAGTTCATCACAAGTTGATGTCCTCTCCTTCCCCCTTGAGAATGAGCTAGTTTGTTGTGGGTATAAGGAGATTCAATCCTTGGGAGTTGTCTCTCCTTTGTCAAGAGCCATCTCTCTTGAAATCCCAACATGGTATCAGAGCCCAGGTTCTGTTCTTGGTGATTCAAACTCGTTCTCAAGGTTTAAATCTCTTAGGAGATAGCTTAGTGAAAGTTTTAAACTTTGCTTAAGTGTTAATTCGCTTAGCCTTGTTCTTTAAAGCTTTAACTTTGCTTTTGTTGTTAAAAACGATTCTCTAACAGCTCAATGTTGAGTAAGCTTGGTCTCTTGTCTTGTTAGAACTTGTAGACCAAGTGTGTAAAGAGAAATCGATTTTACAGCCCCATCCTTAAGCTTTAAAAGCCTCATTCTTAAGCTTTACCGATTTGGTGAAAGTTGGGTACAAAATGAGGTAGTGATGAACTAATGAGCAAATCGGTTGTGTTCATGGTTAGGATTCACGCTTGAGGAAGAGAGAGACCTTGTTTTTCGCATATATGGTCTGCTTGGTCAAAGAGATTAAAGCTGGTCCAAGAATGCTTTGTTTTAACCGATGGACAATAGGGTGTTCCAAAGGCTCTTTTGTTTCTTGTTTGCTTGTGACCACGAAAAGCATCTTCTTTATGTTATTTTCGTGGATCTAAAGCCTTAAGATCTTGGAGAACACTTTGTTTAAGTGATTCTACCATGAAATTTGTCTAAACCGTTGGAGAGATTAATTTTCCAATCGGTCCATGTGTTTCAGCCATTAAAGCACCAAAGTCTTGTTGAATGTTGGATGCTCTTGGCTGTCAAAGCTTCTGCAAACTCAAGAAAACAGAGTATAACTCTGTCCATAAGAACTCTTGAGCAAATTCTCTATTCTACTCTCCACTCATCTTATACTACCCCCCATTCTCTTATATATATACTCTATTATACTCTCTTTGGTTACTTATTCTCCATTTACACTCTATACTCTACTCTACACTCTATACTCTAACCCCTAACAATCTCTTGTTTAGAATCTGTCCCATTAAATTTTGGTTTCAGTTTCAAACTTGAAGATTGTGTGGAGCTCACTTGCTATCTCAAGAAGAAGTGGCGAGGTTGAAGGCTACAAAGAAGCCATGAGAAGGCGCAGCACAATGCTTGGAGTTAGAACCAATGGCCATCAAGCTTCTTAGACCACACGTTTCACCACCATAGTAATAAACTCCGGCGGTCAGGTTTACCCGAGGAGAGCAGAAGACTCTTTTGAGCGAGGTAACCTATTAAGCTGACCGAGAGAGATAAAGCTTTGGGTATTAAACTCCGGCGGTTAGACTCATCCGAGGAGAGCAGAAGACTCTTTTGAGCGAGGTGGTCTATTTAAGGCTGACCGAGAGAGATAAAGCTATGGAGGAAGTTCTAGTGGAGAGAGCTGGTGGAAGGTGATGAATCAGCCCAAGGACATGTGTATTAGTGCCAAGTTGTTGATCGGATGTGCACAATGGTCTTTAGGAAAGGTGATGCACAAGGTTTCAACTGTTGATTGGATGTGCACAAGAACGGTGATGCACAAGGCTTCAACTGAGGTGATGAGGTTTCAGCCCATCATCAAGTAAAGGTTACGAGGGAGATCAAGTGACTTCAGACCGTACCTCACAGATTCTGCTCGGCCACAAGCAAAAGTCTTTACTTAAAGCTCAGCCGAAGCGTCTCAAAGATCGACTCGGACGAAACCCTTCCACTGCGATTCGGCTTCCGCGTTCTTCATTAAAGTTCGAGACCAGAGAGTCATCTTGCCAGTGAAAGTGAAATCATACCAATCCGAGCAACCGATCAAAAGTTATGCCCGATTCAGTGGGCGTATATCAGTCTGTAGCGGTCTCAAGAAGAGAGGTCCAAACCGCATCAATGATCAGCCTCTCTCCTTCCTATTCATCAAAACACCAAAAGGCTGTGCTCTAAACCCTACTCTATTTAAATTCCTAATTATTTTTAGTTCCATTGCTAGTCTTTACACTTCCATATGATTTTTCTTAAATTGTCACACTTATAGAAATTTACTTTGATATTCCTCATAGCATACACTTACACTTTTCTTCTTTATCACTTGTTTAAAGGGTAAAGGAGACTATGAGAGCCTCAAAGAAATTCTAAAGGTGCAAGGATGGAGATCATAAGGAAGGTGCCAAAGGCAAGGTGGGCTAAGGAGAAGTAGCGGTTCAAGTCATGAAGAGAAGAGAGCTAGTTCCTTATAAACCAAGGTCAAGGGACATCATGGATAGTGAAGGCTATACTCTTTTTCCCTCTAACAAAGTTTTATCCCAAGAGGTTTTCTTTGTTGAGGTTTTTTTTAATGAGGTAGACTACACTACTCCACTCTTGATCTTTGGTCCCCATGGTGTCCCGCCGATCAAGCGTGCGGGGGAGTATTAGAATGTACCAAGGAGGAGAGGCCGGTAAGGCCGAGCCTTGGAAGAAGAGAAGAAAGGCCGGAAAGGCCATGTAAAGGCCGGTCAGGCCATGTACCGTGTCCGGTACCATGTACCGTGTCCGTGAACGGACCCATGTCCGGTGAGCGGCCAGGTAGGCCGTGAACACCAGGAAGAGAAGGCCCATGAAGATGCCCGTCCGTACAGGTCCGTCCGTACAGGCCCGTCCGTACAGGCCCGTCCGTACAGGCCCGTCCGTACGGTCTCGGCCTGTTACGTCCGTACGGCCTGCGCTTGGTCCAAGGGGCCTCACAAGAGAAAGGCCGAGTTTGAGAGAAGGAAAACAAGGCCTTACAAGAGAGAGAGGCCCATGGGAAGAAGAGAAGAAAAGAGAGGCCAATGGGAAGAAGAAGAAGGGAAAAGCGCACAAGGAAGGAAGGGAAGGAAGAATCACGTGGCCTTTGGTTGGTGAAGGAAGGAGCTGTCCCTTTCACCATTGTCTTGCCCAAGAGAAGACCACTTTATGTCCCTATCTCCCTTCTTCTCTCTCTAACGGTCATATAACATTTTGTACTCATATATTACATTGTATACACTCTCATATGTAATAACACAACAACAATATTGAATAAAAAGAAGAGAAACGATTTTTCCTCTCTCTACCTTGTGTTCTTGTTCATGTCACCAATGTAGAGAGATTAGGGTAAACGATTTAGGGGCTGCCCTTAAGGCAGCCTATTCTCTTCTCAAATCCACCTAAAATCTTCCTTATTTACTGTTTTCTATAGCCTAGATTACTGATTCTTAATCCTCTTTCTCCTAAGTACACAAACTTGAGTGTTGTGATACTAGAAGAGGATAAGTCTCAAACTAGGCTGTTTGTTCCTCATAGATCCGATTTATATCTAGTATTTGGGGTCTATTGAGGTTGTTTGTGGGGAGTTCATCACAAGTTGATGTCCTCTCCTTCCCCCTTGAGAATGAGCTAGTTTGTTGTGGGTATAAGGAGATTCAATCCTTGGGAGTTGTCTCTCCTTTGTCAAGAGCCATCTCTCTTGAAATCCCAACAATTTACAGCTTCTAAGCAATGTTTTCTTGGTTTTAGCCTGTTTTGGGACAAAATGGGTATACGTGGCTTTTAAACTATCCACATCTATCTCAAACTCTTATAATTAGTTAGTTGCATTGGATTAAGACACATTTTAACCCCAGAAACACTAACATAGCTATTTACAGCTTCTAAGCAATGTTTTCTTGGTTTTAGCCTGTTTTGGGACAAAATGGGTATACGTGGCTTTTAAACTATCCACATCTATCTCAAACTCTTATAATTAGTTAGTTGCATTGGATTAAGACACATTTTAACCCCAGAAACACTAACAAAGCTGCTTGGTGCTTCTAAGCAATGTTTTCTTGGTTTTAGCATGTTTTGGGACAAAATAAGTATAAGTGGCTTTTAAACTCTTCACATCCATCTCAAACTCTTATAACTAGTCAGCTGCATTGGATTAAGACACATTTTAACCCCAGAAACACTAACATAGCTATTTACAGCTTCTAAGCAATGTTTTCTTGGTTTTACCCTGTTTTGGGACAAAATGGGTATAATTGGCTTTTAAACTATCCACATCTATCTCAAACTCTTATAATTAGTTAGTTGCATTGGATTAAGACACATTTTAACCCCAGAAACACTAACAAAGCTGTTTAGTGCTTCTAAGCAATGTTTTCTTGGTTTTAGCTTTTTTGGGACAAAATGGGTATAAGTGGCTTTTAAACTCCCCACATCTATCCCAAACTCTTATAATTAGTTAGTTGCATTGGATTAGGACATATTTTAACCCCAAAAACACTAACAAAGCTGTTTGGTGCTTCTGAGCAATGTTTTCTTGGTTTAGCCTGTTTTGGGACAAAATGGGTATAAGTGGCTTTTACTCTCTTCACATCAATCTCAAACTCTTATAATTAGTTATTTGCATTGGATTAAGACACATTTTAACCCCAGAAACACTAACATAGCTGTTTACAGCTTCTAAGCACTGTTTTCTTGGTTTTAGCCTGTTTTGGGACAAAATGGGTATAAGTGGCTTTTAAACTCTCCACATCCATCTCAAACTCTCATAACTAGTCAGTTGCATTGGATTAAGACACATTTTAACCCCAGAAACAATAACATAGCTATTTACAGCTTCTAAGCAATGTTTTCTTGGTTTTAGCCTGTTTTGGGACAAAATGGGTATAAGTGGCTTTTAAACTATCCATATCTATCTCAAACTCTTATAATTAGTTAGTTGCATTGGGTTAAGGCACATTTTAACCCCAGAAACACTAACAAAGTTGTTTAGTGCTTCTAAGCAATGTTTTCTTGGTTTTAGCCTGTTTTGGGACAAAATGGGTATAAGTGCCTTTTAAACTTTCCACATCCATCTCAAACTCTTATAACTAGTCAGCTGCATTGGATTAAGACACATTTTAACCCCACAAACACTAACATAGCTATTTACAGCTTCTACGCAATGTTTTCTTGGTTTTAGCCTGTTTTGGGACAAAATGGGTATACGTGGCTTTTAAACTCTCCACATCCATCTCAAACTCTCATAACTAGTCAGCTGCATTGGATTAAGACACATTTTAACCCCAGAAACAATAACATAGCTATTTACAGCTTCTAAGCCATGTTTTCTTGGTTTTAGCCTGTTTTGGGACAAAATGGGTATAAGTGGCTTTTAAACTATCCACATCTATCTCAAACTCTTATAATTAGTCATTTGCATTGGATTAAGACACATTTTAACCCCAGAAACACTAACATAGCTGTTTACAGCTTCTAAGCACTGTTTTCTTGGTTTTAGCCTGTTTTGGGACAAAATGGGTATAAGTGGCTTTTAAACTCTCCACATCCATCTCAAACTCTTATAACTAGTCAGCTGCATTGGATTAAGACACATTTTAACCCCAGAAACACTAACATAGCTATTTACAGCTTCTAAGCAATGTATTCTTGGTTTTAGCCTGTTTTGGGACAAAATGGGTATAAGTGGCTTTTAAACTATCCACATCTATCTCAAACTCTTATAATTAGTTAGTTGCATTGGATTAAGACACATTTTAACCCCATAAACACTAACAAAGTTGTTTAGTGCTTCTAAGCAATGTTTTCTTGGTTTTAGCCTGTTTTGGGACAAAATGGGTATAAGTGCCTTTTAAACTTTCCACATCCATCTCAAACTCTTATAACTAGTCAGCTGCATTGGACTAAGACACATTTTAACCCCAGAAACACTAACATAGCTATTTACAGCTTCTAAGCAATGTTTTCTTGGTTTTAGCCTGTTTTGGGACAAAATGGGTATACGTGGCTTTTAAACTATCCACATCTATCTCAAACTCTTATAATTAGTTAGTTGCATTGGATTAAGACACATTTTAACCCCAGAAACACTAACAAAGCTGCTTGGTGCTTCTAAGCAATGTTTTCTTGGTTTTAGCATGTTTTGGGACAAAATAAGTATAAGTGGCTTTTAAACTCTCCACATCCATCTCAAACTCTTATAACTAGTCAGCTGCATTGGATTAAGACACATTTTAACCCCAGAAACACTAACATAGCTGTTTAGTGCTTCTAAGCAATGTTTTCTTGGTTTTAGCTTTTTTGGGACAAAATGGGTATAAGTGGCTTTTAAACTCCCCACATCTATCCCAAACTCTTATAATTAGTTAGTTGCATTGGATTAGGACACATTTTAACCCCAAAAACACTAACAAAGCTGTTTGGTGCTACTGAGCAATGTTTTCTTGGTTTAGCCTGTTTTGGGACAAAATGGGTATAAGTGGCTTTTACTCTCTTCACATCAATCTCAAACTCTTATAATTAGTTATTTGCATTGGATTAAGACACATTTTAACCCCAGAAACACTAACATAGCTGTTTACAGCTTCTAAGCACTGTTTTCTTGGTTTTAGCCTGTTTTGGGACAAAATGGGTATAAGTGGCTTTTAAACTCTCCACATCCATCTCAAACTCTCATAACTAGTCAGTTGCATTGGATTAAGACACATTTTAACCCCAGAAACAATAACATAGCTATTTACAGCTTCTAAGCAATGTTTTCTTGGTTTTAGCCTGTTTTGGGACAAAATGGGTATAAGTGGCTTTTAAACTATCCATATCTATCTCAAACTCTTATAATTAGTTAGTTGCATTGGATTAAGACACATTTTAACCCCAGAAACACTAACAAAGTTGTTTAGTGCTTCTAAGCAATGTTTTCTTGGTTTTAGCCTGTTTTGGGACAAAATGGGTATAAGTGCCTTTTAAACTTTCCACATCCATCTCAAACTCTTATAACTAGTCAGCTGCATTGGATTAAGACACATTTTAACCCCACAAACACTAACATATCTATTTACAGCTTCTACGCAATGTTTTCTTGGTTTTAGCCTGTTTTGGGACAAAATGGGTATACGTGGCTTTTAAACTATCCACATCTATCTCAAACTCTTATATTTAGTTAGTTGCATTGGATTAAGACACATTTTAACCCCAGAAACACTAACAAAGCTGTTTGTTGCTTCTAAGCAATGTTTTCTTGGTTTTAGCCTGTTTTGGGACAAAATAAGTATAAGTGGCTTTTAAACTCTCCACATCCATCTTAAACTCTTATAACTAGTCAGCTGCATTGGATTAAGACAGATTTTAACCCCAGAAACACTAACAAAGCTGTTTGGTGCTTCTAAGCAATGGTTTCTTGGTTTTAGCCTGTTTTGGGACAAAATGGGTATAAGTGGCTTTTACTCTCTTCACATCAATCTCAAACTCTTATAATTAGTTATTTGCATTGGATTAAGACACATTTTAACCCCATAAACACTAACAAAGTTGTTTAGTGCTTCTAAGCAATGTTTTCTTGGTTTTAGCCTGTTTTGGGACAAAATGGGTATAAGTGCCTTTTAAACTTTCCACATCCATCTCAAACTCTTATAACTAGTCAGCTGCATTGGACTAAGACACATTTTAACCCCAGAAACACTAACATAGCTATTTACAGCTTCTAAGCAATGTTTTCTTGGTTTTAGCCTGTTTTGGGACAAAATGGGTATACGTGGCTTTTAAACTATCCACATCTATCTCAAACTCTTATAATTAGTCATTTGCATTGGATTAAGACACATTTTAACCCCAGAAACACTAACATAGCTGTTTACAGCTTCTAAGCACTGTTTTCTTGGTTTTAGCATGTTTTGGGACAAAATAAGTATAAGTGGCTTTTAAACTCTCCACATCCATCTCAAACTCTTATAACTAGTCAGCTGCATTGGATTAAGACACATTTTAACCCCAGAAACACTAACATAGCTGTTTAGTGCTTCTAAGCAATGTTTTCTTGGTTTTAGCTTTTTTGGGACAAAATGGGTATAAGTGGCTTTTAAACTCCCCACATCTATCCCAAACTCTTATAATTAGTTAGTTGCATTGGATTAGGACACATTTTAACCCCAAAAACACTAACAAAGCTGTTTGGTGCTACTGAGCAATGTTTTCTTGGTTTAGCCTGTTTTGGGACAAAATGGGTATAAGTGGCTTTTACTCTCTTCACATCAATCTCAAACTCTTATAATTAGTTATTTGCATTGGATTAAGACACATTTTAACCCCAGAAACACTAACATAGCTGTTTACAGCTTCTAAGCACTGTTTTCTTGGTTTTAGCCTGTTTTGGGACAAAATGGGTATAAGTGGCTTTTAAACTCTCCACATCCATCTCAAACTCTCATAACTAGTCAGTTGCATTGGATTAAGACACATTTTAACCCCAGAAACAATAACATAGCTATTTACAGCTTCTAAGCAATGTTTTCTTGGTTTTAGCCTGTTTTGGGACAAAATGGGTATAAGTGGCTTTTAAACTATCCATATCTATCTCAAACTCTTATAATTAGTTAGTTGCATTGGGTTAAGGCACATTTTAACCCCAGAAACACTAACAAAGTTGTTTAGTGCTTCTAAGCAATGTTTTCTTGGTTTTAGCCTGTTTTGGGACAAAATGGGTATAAGTGCCTTTTAAACTTTCCACATCCATCTCAAACTCTTATAACTAGTCAGCTGCATTGGATTAAGACACATTTTAACCCCACAAACACTAACATAGCTATTTACAGCTTCTACGCAATGTTTTCTTGGTTTTAGCCTGTTTTGGGACAAAATGGGTATACGTGGCTTTTAAACTCTCCACATCCATCTCAAACTCTCATAACTAGTCAGCTGCATTGGATTAAGACACATTTTAACCCCAGAAACAATAACATAGCTATTTACAGCTTCTAAGCCATGTTTTCTTGGTTTTAGCCTGTTTTGGGACAAAATGGGTATAAGTGGCTTTTAAACTATCCACATCTATCTCAAACTCTTATAATTAGTCATTTGCATTGGATTAAGACACATTTTAACCCCAGAAACACTAACATAGCTGTTTACAGCTTCTAAGCACTGTTTTCTTGGTTTTAGCCTGTTTTGGGACAAAATGGGTATAAGTGGCTTTTAAACTCTCCACATCCATCTCAAACTCTTATAACTAGTCAGCTGCATTGGATTAAGACACATTTTAACCCCAGAAACACTAACATAGCTATTTACAGCTTCTAAGCAATGTATTCTTGGTTTTAGCCTGTTTTGGGACAAAATGGGTATAAGTGGCTTTTAAACTATCCACATCTATCTCAAACTCTTATAATTAGTTAGTTGCATTGGATTAAGACACATTTTAACCCCATAAACACTAACAAAGTTGTTTAGTGCTTCTAAGCAATGTTTTCTTGGTTTTAGCCTGTTTTGGGACAAAATGGGTATAAGTGCCTTTTAAACTTTCCACATCCATCTCAAACTCTTATAACTAGTCAGCTGCATTGGACTAAGACACATTTTAACCCCAGAAACACTAACATAGCTATTTACAGCTTCTAAGCAATGTTTTCTTGGTTTTAGCCTGTTTTGGGACAAAATGGGTATACGTGGCTTTTAAACTATCCACATCTATCTCAAACTCTTATAATTAGTTAGTTGCATTGGATTAAGACACATTTTAACCCCAGAAACACTAACAAAGCTGCTTGGTGCTTCTAAGCAATGTTTTCTTGGTTTTAGCATGTTTTGGGACAAAATAAGTATAAGTGGCTTTTAAACTCTCCACATCCATCTCAAACTCTTATAACTAGTCAGCTGCATTGGATTAAGACACATTTTAACCCCAGAAACACTAACATAGCTGTTTAGTGCTTCTAAGCAATGTTTTCTTGGTTTTAGCTTTTTTGGGACAAAATGGGTATAAGTGGCTTTTAAACTCCCCACATCTATCCCAAACTCTTATAATTAGTTAGTTGCATTGGATTAGGACACATTTTAACCCCAAAAACACTAACAAAGCTGTTTGGTGCTACTGAGCAATGTTTTCTTGGTTTAGCCTGTTTTGGGACAAAATGGGTATAAGTGGCTTTTACTCTCTTCACATCAATCTCAAACTCTTATAATTAGTTATTTGCATTGGATTAAGACACATTTTAACCCCAGAAACACTAACATAGCTGTTTACAGCTTCTAAGCACTGTTTTCTTGGTTTTAGCCTGTTTTGGGACAAAATGGGTATAAGTGGCTTTTAAACTCTCCACATCCATCTCAAACTCTCATAACTAGTCAGTTGCATTGGATTAAGACACATTTTAACCCCAGAAACAATAACATAGCTATTTACAGCTTCTAAGCAATGTTTTCTTGGTTTTAGCCTGTTTTGGGACAAAATGGGTATAAGTGGCTTTTAAACTATCCATATCTATCTCAAACTCTTATAATTAGTTAGTTGCATTGGATTAAGACACATTTTAACCCCAGAAACACTAACAAAGTTGTTTAGTGCTTCTAAGCAATGTTTTCTTGGTTTTAGCCTGTTTTGGGACAAAATGGGTATAAGTGCCTTTTAAACTTTCCACATCCATCTCAAACTCTTATAACTAGTCAGCTGCATTGGATTAAGACACATTTTAACCCCACAAACACTAACATATCTATTTACAGCTTCTACGCAATGTTTTCTTGGTTTTAGCCTGTTTTGGGACAAAATGGGTATACGTGGCTTTTAAACTATCCACATCTATCTCAAACTCTTATATTTAGTTAGTTGCATTGGATTAAGACACATTTTAACCCCAGAAACACTAACAAAGCTGTTTGTTGCTTCTAAGCAATGTTTTCTTGGTTTTAGCCTGTTTTGGGACAAAATAAGTATAAGTGGCTTTTAAACTCTCCACATCCATCTTAAACTCTTATAACTAGTCAGCTGCATTGGATTAAGACAGATTTTAACCCCAGAAACACTAACAAAGCTGTTTGGTGCTTCTAAGCAATGGTTTCTTGGTTTTAGCCTGTTTTGGGACAAAATGGGTATAAGTGGCTTTTACTCTCTTCACATCAATCTCAAACTCTTATAATTAGTTATTTGCATTGGATTAAGACACATTTTAACCCCATAAACACTAACAAAGTTGTTTAGTGCTTCTAAGCAATGTTTTCTTGGTTTTAGCCTGTTTTGGGACAAAATGGGTATAAGTGCCTTTTAAACTTTCCACATCCATCTCAAACTCTTATAACTAGTCAGCTGCATTGGACTAAGACACATTTTAACCCCAGAAACACTAACATAGCTATTTACAGCTTCTAAGCAATGTTTTCTTGGTTTTAGCCTGTTTTGGGACAAAATGGGTATACGTGGCTTTTAAACTATCCACATCTATCTCAAACTCTTATAATTAGTCATTTGCATTGGATTAAGACACATTTTAACCCCAGAAACACTAACATAGCTGTTTACAGCTTCTAAGCACTGTTTTCTTGGTTTTAGCATGTTTTGGGACAAAATAAGTATAAGTGGCTTTTAAACTCTCCACATCCATCTCAAACTCTTATAACTAGTCAGCTGCATTGGATTAAGACACATTTTAACCCCAGAAACACTAACATAGCTGTTTAGTGCTTCTAAGCAATGTTTTCTTGGTTTTAGCTTTTTTGGGACAAAATGGGTATAAGTGGCTTTTAAACTCCCCACATCTATCCCAAACTCTTATAATTAGTTAGTTGCATTGGATTAGGACACATTTTAACCCCAAAAACACTAACAAAGCTGTTTGGTGCTACTGAGCAATGTTTTCTTGGTTTAGCCTGTTTTGGGACAAAATGGGTATAAGTGGCTTTTACTCTCTTCACATCAATCTCAAACTCTTATAATTAGTTATTTGCATTGGATTAAGACACATTTTAACCCCAGAAACACTAACATAGCTGTTTACAGCTTCTAAGCACTGTTTTCTTGGTTTTAGCCTGTTTTGGGACAAAATGGGTATAAGTGGCTTTTAAACTCTCCACATCCATCTCAAACTCTCATAACTAGTCAGTTGCATTGGATTAAGACACATTTTAACCCCAGAAACAATAACATAGCTATTTACAGCTTCTAAGCAATGTTTTCTTGGTTTTAGCCTGTTTTGGGACAAAATGGGTATAAGTGGCTTTTAAACTATCCATATCTATCTCAAACTCTTATAATTAGTTAGTTGCATTGGATTAAGACACATTTTAACCCCAGAAACACTAACAAAGTTGTTTAGTGCTTCTAAGCAATGTTTTCTTGGTTTTAGCCTGTTTTGGGACAAAATGGGTATAAGTGCCTTTTAAACTTTCCACATCCATCTCAAACTCTTATAACTAGTCAGCTGCATTGGATTAAGACACATTTTAACCCCACAAACACTAACATATCTATTTACAGCTTCTACGCAATGTTTTCTTGGTTTTAGCCTGTTTTGGGACAAAATGGGTATACGTGGCTTTTAAACTATCCACATCTATCTCAAACTCTTATATTTAGTTAGTTGCATTGGATTAAGACACATTTTAACCCCAGAAACACTAACAAAGCTGTTTGTTGCTTCTAAGCAATGTTTTCTTGGTTTTAGCCTGTTTTGGGACAAAATAAGTATAAGTGGCTTTTAAACTCTCCACATCCATCTTAAACTCTTATAACTAGTCAGCTGCATTGGATTAAGACAGATTTTAACCCCAGAAACACTAACAAAGCTGTTTGGTGCTTCTAAGCAATGGTTTCTTGGTTTTAGCCTGTTTTGGGACAAAATGGGTATAAGTGGCTTTTACTCTCTTCACATCAATCTCAAACTCTTATAATTAGTTATTTGCATTGGATTAAGACACATTTTAACCCCAGAAACACTAACATAGCTGTTTACAGCTTCTAAGCACTGTTTTCTTGGTTTTAGCCTGTTTTGGGACAAAATGGGTATAAGTGGCTTTTAAACTCTCCACATCCATCTCAAACTCTCATAACTAGTCAGTTGCATTGGATTAAGACACATTTTAACCCCAGAAACAATAACATAGCTATTTACAGCTTCTAAGCAATGTTTTCTTGGTTTTAGCCTGTTTTGGGACAAAATGGGTATAAGTGGCTTTTAAACTATCCATATCTATCTCAAACTCTTATAATTAGTTAGTTGCATTGGGTTAAGGCACATTTTAACCCCAGAAACACTAACAAAGTTGTTTAGTGCTTCTAAGCAATGTTTTCTTGGTTTTAGCCTGTTTTGGGACAAAATGGGTATAAGTGCCTTTTAAACTTTCCACATCCATCTCAAACTCTTATAACTAGTCAGCTGGATTGGATTAAGACACATTTTAACCCCACAAACACTAACATAGCTATTTACAGCTTCTACGCAATGTTTTCTTGGTTTTAGCCTGTTTTGGGACAAAATGGGTATACGTGGCTTTTAAACTCTCCACATCCATCTCAAACTCTCATAACTAGTCAGCTGCATTGGATTAAGACACATTTTAACCCCAGAAACAATAACATAGCTATTTACAGCTTCTAAGCCATGTTTTCTTGGTTTTAGCCTGTTTTGGGACAAAATGGGTATAAGTGGCTTTTAAACTATCCACATCTATCTCAAACTCGTATAATTAGTCATTTGCATTGGATTAAGACACATTTTAACCCCAGAAACACTAACATAGCTGTTTACAGCTTCTAAGCACTGTTTTCTTGGTTTTAGCCTGTTTTGGGACAAAATGGGTATAAGTGGCTTTTAAACTCTCCACATCCATCTCAAACTCTTATAACTAGTCAGCTGCATTGGATTAAGACACATTTTAACCCCAGAAACACTAACATAGCTATTTACAGCTTCTAAGCAATGTATTCTTGGTTTTAGCCTGTTTTGGGACAAAATGGGTATAAGTGGCTTTTAAACTATCCACATCTATCTCAAACTCTTATAATTAGTTAGTTGCATTGGATTAAGACACATTTTAACCCCATAAACACTAACAAAGTTGTTTAGTGCTTCTAAGCAATGTTTTCTTGGTTTTAGCCTGTTTTGGGACAAAATGGGTATAAGTGCCTTTTAAACTTTCCACATCCATCTCAAACTCTTATAACTAGTCAGCTGCATTGGACTAAGACACATTTTAACCCCAGAAACACTAACATAGCTATTTACAGCTTCTAAGCAATGTTTTCTTGGTTTTAGCCTGTTTTGGGACAAAATGGGTATACGTGGCTTTTAAACTATCCACATCTATTTCAAACTCTTATAATTAGTTAGTTGCATTGGATTAAGACACATTTTAACCCCAGAAACACTAACAAAGCTGCTTGGTGCTTCTAAGCAATGTTTTCTTGGTTTTAGCATGTTTTGGGACAAAATAAGTATAAGTGGCTTTTAAACTCTCCACATCCATCTCAAACTCTTATAACTAGTCAGCTGCATTGGATTAAGACACATTTTAACCCCAGAAACACTAACATAGCTGTTTAGTGCTTCTAAGCAATGTTTTCTTGGTTTTAGCTTTTTTGGGACAAAATGGGTATAAGTGGCTTTTAAACTCCCCACATCTATCCCAAACTCTTATAATTAGTTAGTTGCATTGGATTAGGACACATTTTAACCCCAAAAACACTAACAAAGCTGTTTGGTACTACTGAGCAATGTTTTCTTGGTTTAGCCTGTTTTGGGACAAAATGGGTATAAGTGGCTTTTACTCTCTTCACATCAATCTCAAACTCTTATAATTAGTTATTTGCATTGGATTAAGACACATTTTAACCCCAGAAACACTAACATAGCTGTTTACAGCTTCTAAGCACTGTTTTCTTGGTTTTAGCCTGTTTTGGGACAAAATGGGTATAAGTGGCTTTTAAACTCTCCACATCCATCTCAAACTCTCATAACTAGTCAGTTGCATTGGATTAAGACACATTTTAACCCCAGAAACAATAACATAGCTATTTACAGCTTCTAAGCAATGTTTTCTTGGTTTTAGCCTGTTTTGGGACAAAATGGGTATAAGTGGCTTTTAAACTATCCATATCTATCTCAAACTCTTATAATTAGTTAGTTGCATTGGATTAAGACACATTTTAACCCCAGAAACACTAACAAAGTTGTTTAGTGCTTCTAAGCAATGTTTTCTTGGTTTTAGCCTGTTTTGGGACAAAATGGGTATAAGTGCCTTTTAAACTTTCCACATCAATCTCAAACTCTTATAACTAGTCAGCTGCATTGGATTAAGACACATTTTAACCCCACAAACACTAACATATCTATTTACAGCTTCTACGCAATGTTTTCTTGGTTTTAGCCTGTTTTGGGACAAAATGGGTATACGTGGCTTTTAAACTATCCACATCTATCTCAAACTCTTATATTTAGTTAGTTGCATTGGATTAAGACACATTTTAACCCCAGAAACACTAACAAAGCTGTTTGTTGCTTCTAAGCAATGTTTTCTTGGTTTTAGCCTGTTTTGGGACAAAATAAGTATAAGTGGCTTTTAAACTCTCCACATCCATCTTAAACTCTTATAACTAGTCAGCTGCATTGGATTAAGACAGATTTTAACCCCAGAAACACTAACAAAGCTGTTTGGTGCTTCTAAGCAATGGTTTCTTGGTTTTAGCCTGTTTTGGGACAAAATGGGTATAAGTGGCTTTTACTCTCTTCACATCAATCTCAAACTCTTATAATTAGTTATTTGCATTGGATTAAGACACATTTTAACCCCATAAACACTAACAAAGTTGTTTAGTGCTTCTAAGCAATGTTTTCTTGGTTTTAGCCTGTTTTGGGACAAAATGGGTATAAGTGCCTTTTAAACTTTCCACATCCATCTCAAACTCTTATAACTAGTCAGCTGCATTGGACTAAGACACATTTTAACCCCAGAAACACTAACATAGCTATTTACAGCTTCTAAGCAATGTTTTCTTGGTTTTAGCCTGTTTTGGGACAAAATGGGTATACGTGGCTTTTAAACTATCCACATCTATCTCAAACTCTTATAATTAGTTAGTTGCATTGGATTAAGACACATTTTAACCCCAGAAACACTAACAAAGCTGCTTGGTGCTTCTAAGCAATGTTTTCTTGGTTTTAGCATGTTTTGGGACAAAATAAGTATAAGTGGCTTTTAAACTCTCCACATCCATCTCAAACTCTTATAACTAGTCAGCTGCATTGGATTAAGACACATTTTAACCCCAGAAACACTAACATAGCTGTTTAGTGCTTCTAAGCAATGTTTTCTTGGTTTTAGCTTTTTTGGGACAAAATGGGTATAAGTGGCTTTTAAACTCCCCACATCTATCCCAAACTCTTATAATTAGTTAGTTGCATTGGATTAGGACACATTTTAACCCCAAAAACACTAACAAAGCTGTTTGGTGCTACTGAGCAATGTTTTCTTGGTTTAGCCTGTTTTGGGACAAAATGGGTATAAGTGGCTTTTACTCTCTTCACATCAATCTCAAACTCTTATAATTAGTTATTTGCATTGGATTAAGACACATTTTAACCCCAGAAACACTAACATAGCTGTTTACAGCTTCTAAGCACTGTTTTCTTGGTTTTAGCCTGTTTTGGGACAAAATGGGTATAAGTGGCTTTTAAACTCTCCACATCCATCTCAAACTCTCATAACTAGTCAGTTGCATTGGATTAAGACACATTTTAACCCCAGAAACAATAACATAGCTATTTACAGCTTCTAAGCAATGTTTTCTTGGTTTTAGCCTGTTTTGGGACAAAATGGGTATAAGTGGCTTTTAAATTATCCATATCTATCTCAAACTCTTATAATTAGTTAGTTGCATTGGATTAAGACACATTTTAACCCCAGAAACACTAACAAAGTTGTTTAGTGCTTCTAAGCAATGTTTTCTTGGTTTTAGCCTGTTTTGGGACAAAATGGGTATAAGTGCCTTTTAAACTTTCCACATCCATCTCAAACTCTTATAACTAGTCAGCTGCATTGGATTAAGACACATTTTAACCCCACAAACACTAACATATCTATTTACAGCTTCTACGCAATGTTTTCTTGGTTTTAGCCTGTTTTGGGACAAAATGGGTATACGTGGCTTTTAAACTATCCACATCTATCTCAAACTCTTATATTTAGTTAGTTGCATTGGATTAAGACACATTTTAACCCCAGAAACACTAACAAAGCTGTTTGTTGCTTCTAAGCAATGTTTTCTTGGTTTTAGCCTGTTTTGGGACAAAATAAGTATAAGTGGCTTTTAAACTCTCCACATCCATCTTAAACTCTTATAACTAGTCAGCTGCATTGGATTAAGACAGATTTTAACCCCAGAAACACTAACAAAGCTGTTTGGTGCTTCTAAGCAATGGTTTCTTGGTTTTAGCCTGTTTTGGGACAAAATGGGTATAAGTGGCTTTTACTCTCTTCACATCAATCTCAAACTCTTATAATTAGTTATTTGCATTGGATTAAGACACATTTTAACCCCATAAACACTAACAAAGTTGTTTAGTGCTTCTAAGCAATGTTTTCTTGGTTTTAGCCTGTTTTGGGACAAAATGGGTATAAGTGCCTTTTAAACTTTCCACATCCATCTCAAACTCTTATAACTAGTCAGCTGCATTGGACTAAGACACATTTTAACCCCAGAAACACTAACATAGCTATTTACAGCTTCTAAGCAATGTTTTCTTGGTTTTAGCCTGTTTTGGGACAAAATGGGTATACGTGGCTTTTAAACTATCCACATCTATCTCAAACTCTTATAATTAGTTAGTTGCATTGGATTAAGACACATTTTAACCCCAGAAACACTAACAAAGCTGCTTGGTGCTTCTAAGCAATGTTTTCTTGGTTTTAGCATGTTTTGGGACAAAATAAGTATAAGTGGCTTTTAAACTCTCCACATCCATCTCAAACTCTTATAACTAGTCAGCTGCATTGGATTAAGACACATTTTAACCCCAGAAACACTAACATAGCTGTTTAGTGCTTCTAAGCAATGTTTTCTTGGTTTTAGCTTTTTTGGGACAAAATGGGTATAAGTGGCTTTTAAACTCCCCACATCTATCCCAAACTCTTATAATTAGTTAGTTGCATTGGATTAGGACACATTTTAACCCCAAAAACACTAACAAAGCTGTTTGGTGCTACTGAGCAATGTTTTCTTGGTTTAGCCTGTTTTGGGACAAAATGGGTATAAGTGGCTTTTACTCTCTTCACATCAATCTCAAACTCTTATAATTAGTTATTTGCATTGGATTAAGACACATTTTAACCCCAGAAACACTAACATAGCTGTTTACAGCTTCTAAGCACTGTTTTCTTGGTTTTAGCCTGTTTTGGGACAAAATGGGTATAAGTGGCTTTTAAACTCTCCACATCCATCTCAAACTCTCATAACTAGTCAGTTGCATTGGATTAAGACACATTTTAACCCCAGAAACAATAACATAGCTATTTACAGCTTCTAAGCAATGTTTTCTTGGTTTTAGCCTGTTTTGGGACAAAATGGGTATAAGTGGCTTTTAAACTATCCATATCTATCTCAAACTCTTATAATTAGTTAGATGCATTGGATTAAGACACATTTTAACCCCAGAAACACTAACAAAGTTGTTTAGTGCTTCTAAGCAATGTTTTCTTGGTTTTAGCCTGTTTTGGGACAAAATGGGTATAAGTGCCTTTTAAACTTTCCACATCCATCTCAAACTCTTATAACTAGTCAGCTGCATTGGATTAAGACACATTTTAACCCCACAAACACTAACATATCTATTTACAGCTTCTACGCAATGTTTTCTTGGTTTTAGCCTGTTTTGGGACAAAATGGGTATACGTGGCTTTTAAACTATCCACATCTATCTCAAACTCTTATATTTAGTTAGTTGCATTGGATTAAGACACATTTTAACCCCAGAAACACTAACAAAGCTGTTTGTTGCTTCTAAGCAATGTTTTCTTGGTTTTAGCCTGTTTTGGGACAAAATAAGTATAAGTGGCTTTTAAACTCTCCACATCCATCTTAAACTCTTATAACTAGTCAGCTGCATTGGATTAAGACAGATTTTAACCCCAGAAACACTAACAAAGCTGTTTGGTGCTTCTAAGCAATGGTTTCTTGGTTTTAGCCTGTTTTGGGACAAAATGGGTATAAGTGGCTTTTACTCTCTTCACATCAATCTCAATCTCTTATAATTAGTTATTTGCATTGGATTAAGACACATTTTAACCCCAGAAACACTAACATAGCTGTTTACAGCTTCTAAGCACTGTTTTCTTGGTTTTAGCCTGTTTTGGGACAAAATGGGTATAAGTGGCTTTTAAACTCTCCACATCCATCTCAAACTCTTATAACTAGTCAGCTGCATTGGATTAAGACACATTTTAACCCCAGAAACACTAACATAGCTATTTACAGCTTCTAAGCAATGTTTTCTTGGTTTTACCCTGTTTTGGGACAAAATGGGTATAATTGGCTTTTAAAATATCCACATCTATCTCAAACTCTTATAATTAGTTAGTTGCATTGGATTAAGACACATTTTAACCCCAGAAACACTAACAAAGCTGTTTAGTGCTTCTAAGCAATGTTTTCTTGGTTTTAGCTTTTTTGGGACAAAATGGGTATAAGTGGCTTTTAAACTCCCCACATCTATCCCAAACTCTTATAATTAGTTAGTTGCATTGGATTAGGACACATTTTAACCCCAAAAACACTAACAAAGCTGTTTGGTGCTTCTGAGCAATGTTTTCTAGGTTTAGCCTGTTTTGGGACAAAATGGGTATAAGTGGCTTTTACTCTCTTCACATCAATCTCAAACTCTTATAATTAGTTATTTGCATTGGATTAAGACACATTTTAACCCCAGAAACACTAACATAGCTGTTTACAGCTTCTAAGCACTGTTTTCTTGGTTTTAGCCTGTTTTGGGACAAAATGGGTATAAGTGGCTTTTAAACTCTCCACATCCATCTCAAACTCTCATAACTAGTCAGTTGCATTGGATTAAGACACATTTTAACCCCAGAAACAATAACATAGCTATTTACAGCTTCTAAGCAATGTTTTCTTGGTTTTAGCATGTTTTGGGACAAAATGGGTATAAGTGGCTTTTAAACTATCCATATCTATCTCAAACTCTTATAATTAGTTAGTTGCATTGGATTAAGACACATTTTAACCCCAGAAACACTAACAAAGTTGTTTAGTGCTTCTAAGCAATGTTTTCTTGGTTTTAGCCTGTTTTGGGACAAAATGGGTATAAGTGCCTTTTAAACTTTCCACATCCATCTCAAACTCTTATAACTAGTCAGCTGCATTGGATTAAGACACATTTTAACCCCCCAAACACTAACATAGCTATTTGGTGCTTCTAAGCAATGTTTTCTTGGTTTTAGCCTGTTTTGGGACAAAATGGGTATACGTGGCTTTTAAACTATCCACATCTATCTCAAACTCTTATATTTAGTTAGTTGCATTGGATTAAGACACATTTTAACCCCAGAAACACTAACAAAGCTGTTTGGTGCTTCTAAGCAATGTTTTCTTGGTTTTAGCCTGTTTTGGGACAAAATAAGTATAAGTGGCTTTTAAACTCTCCACATCCATCTTAAACTCTTATAACTAGTCAGCTGCATTGAATTAAGACAGATTTTAACCCCAGAAACACTAACAAAGCTGTTTGGTGCTTCTAAGCAATGTTTTCTTGGTTTTAGCCTGTTTTGGGATAAAATGGGTATAAGTGGCTTTTACTCTCTTCACATCAATCTCAAACTCTTATAATTAGTTATTTGCATTGGATTAAGACACATTTTAACCCCAGAAACACTAACATAGCTGTTTACAGCTTCTAAGCACTGTTTTCTTGGTTTTAGCCTGTTTTGGGACAAAATGGGTATAAGTGGCTTTTAAACTCTCCACATCCATCTCAAACTCTTATAACTAGTCAGCTGCATTGGATTAAGACATATTTTAACCCCAGAAACACTAACATAGCTATTTACAGCTTCTAAGCAATGTTTTCTTGGTTTTACCCTGTTTTGGGACAAAATGGGTATAATTGGCTTTTAAAATATCCACATCTATCTCAAACTCTTATAATTAGTTAGTTGCATTGGATTAAGACACATTTTAACCCCAGAAACACTAACAAAGCTGTTTAGTGCTTCTAAGCAATGTTTTCTTGGTTTTAGCTTTTTTGGGACAAAATGGGTATAAGTGGCTTTTAAACTCCCCACATCTATGTCAAACTCTTATAATTAGTTAGTTGCATTGGATTAGGACACATTTTAACCCCAAAAACACTAACAAAGCTGTTTGGTGCTTCTGAGCAATGTTTTCTAGGTTTAGCCTGTTTTGGGACAAAATGGGTATAAGTGGCTTTTACTCTCTTCACATCAATCTCAAACTCTTATAATTAGTTATTTGCATTGGATTAAGACACATTTTAACCCCAGAAACACTAACATAGCTGTTTACAGCTTCTAAGCACTGTTTTCTTGGTTTTAGCCTGTTTTGGGACAAAATGGGTATAAGTGGCTTTTAAACTCTCCACATCCATCTCAAACTCTCATAACTAGTCAGTTGCATTGGATTAAGACACATTTTAACCCCAGAAACAATAACATAGCTATTTACAGCTTCTAAGCAATGTTTTCTTGGTTTTAACCTGTTTTGGGACAAAATGGGTATAAGTGGCTTTTAAACTATCCATATCTATCTCAAACTCTTATAATTAGTTAGTTGCATTGGATTAAGACACATTTTAACCCCAGAAACACTAACAAAGTTGTTTAGTGCTTCTAAGCAATGTTTTCTTGGTTTTAGCCTGTTTTGGGACAAAATGGGTATAAGTGCCTTTTAAACTTTCCACATCCATCTCAAACTCTTATAACTAGTCAGCTGCATTGGATTAAGACACATTTTAACCCCCCAAACACTAACATAGCTATTTACAGCTTCTACGCAATGTTTTCTTGGTTTTAGCCTATTTTGGGACAAAATGGGTATACGTGGCTTTTAAACTATCCACATCTATCTCAAACTCTTATATTTAGTTAGTTGCATTGGATTAAGACACATTTTAACCCCAGAAACACTAACAAAGCTGTTTGGTGCTTCTAAGCAATGTTTTCTTGGTTTTAGCCTGTTTTGGGACAAAATAAGTATAAGTGGCTTTTAAACTCTCCACATCCATCTTAAACTCTTATAACTAGTCAGCTGCATTGAATTAAGACAGATTTTAACCCCAGAAACACTAACAAAGCTGTTTGGTGCTTCTAAGCAATGTTTTCTTGGTTTTAGCCTGTTTTGGGACAAAATGGGTATAAGTGGCTTTTAAACTCTCCACATCCATCTCAAACTCTCATAACTAGTCAGCTGCATTGGATTAAGACACAGTTTAACCCCAGAAACAATAACATAGCTATTTACAGCTTCTAAGCAATGTTTTCTTGGTTTTAGCCTGTTTTGGGACAAAATGGGTATAAGTGGCTTTTAAACTATCCACATCTATCTCAAACTCTTATAATTAGTTAGTTGCATTGGATTAAGACACATTTTAACCCCAGAAACACTAACATAGCTGTTTACAGCTTCTAAGCAATGTTTTCTTGGTTTTAGCATGTTTTGGGACAAAATGGGTATAAGTGGCTTTTAAACTCTCCACATCCATTTCAAACTCTTATAACTAGTCAGCTGCATTGGATTAAGACACATTTTAACCCCAGAAACACTAACATAGCTATTTACAGCTTCTAAGCAATGTTTTCTTGGTTTTACCCTGTTTTGGGACAAAATGGGTATAATTGGCTTTTAAAATATCCACATCTATCTCAAACTCTTATAATTAGTTAGTTGCATTGGATTAAGACACATTTTAACCCCAGAAACACTAACAAAGCTGTTTAGTGCTTCTAAGCAATGTTTTCTTGGTTTTAGCTTTTTTGGGACAAAATGGGTATAAGTGGCTTTTAAACTCCCCACATCTATCCCAAACTCTTATAATTAGTTAGTTGCATTGGATTAGGACACATTTTAACCCCAAAAACACTAACAAAGCTGTTTGGTGCTTCTGAGCAATGTTTTCTAGGTTTAGCCTGTTTTGGGACAAAATGGGTATAAGTGGCTTTTACTCTCTTCACATCAATCTCAAACTCTTATAATTAGTTATTTGCATTGGATTAAGACACATTTTAACCCCAGAAACACTAACATAGCTGTTTACAGCTTCTAAGCACTGTTTTCTTGGTTTTAGCCTGTTTTGGGACAAAATGGGTATAAGTGGCTTTTAAACTCTCCACATCCATCTCAAACTCTCATAACTAGTCAGTTGCATTGGATTAAGACACATTTTAACCCCAGAAACAATAACATAGCTATTTACAGCTTCTAAGCAATGTTTTCTTGGTTTTAGCATGTTTTGGGACAAAATGGGTATAAGTGGCTTTTAAACTATCCATATCTATCTCAAACTCTTATAATTAGTTAGTTGCATTGGATTAAGACACATTTTAACCCCAGAAACACTAACAAAGTTGTTTAGTGCTTCTAAGCAATGTTTTCTTGGTTTTAGCCTGTTTTGGGACAAAATGGGTATAAGTGCCTTTTAAACTTTCCACATCCATCTCAAACTCTTATAACTAGTCAGCTGCATTGGATTAAGACACATTTTAACCCCCCAAACACTAACATAGCTATTTGGTGCTTCTAAGCAATGTTTTCTTGGTTTTAGCCTGTTTTGGGACAAAATGGGTATACGTGGCTTTTAAACTATCCACATCTATCTCAAACTCTTATATTTAGTTAGTTGCATTGGATTAAGACACATTTTAACCCCAGAAACACTAACAAAGCTGTTTGGTGCTTCTAAGCAATGTTTTCTTGGTTTTAGCCTGTTTTGGGACAAAATAAGTATAAGTGGCTTTTAAACTCTCCACATCCATCTTAAACTCTTATAACTAGTCAGCTGCATTGAATTAAGACAGATTTTAACCCCAGAAACACTAACAAAGCTGTTTGGTGCTTCTAAGCAATGTTTTCTTGGTTTTAGCCTGTTTTGGGATAAAATGGGTATAAGTGGCTTTTACTCTCTTCACATCAATCTCAAACTCTTATAATTAGTTATTTGCATTGGATTAAGACACATTTTAACCCCAGAAACACTAACATAGCTGTTTACAGCTTCTAAGCACTGTTTTCTTGGTTTTAGCCTGTTTTGGGACAAAATGGGTATAAGTGGCTTTTAAACTCTCCACATCCATCTCAAACTCTTATAACTAGTCAGCTGCATTGGATTAAGACATATTTTAACCCCAGAAACACTAACATAGCTATTTACAGCTTCTAAGCAATGTTTTCTTGGTTTTACCCTGTTTTGGGACAAAATGGGTATAATTGGCTTTTAAAATATCCACATCTATCTCAAACTCTTATAATTAGTTAGTTGCATTGGATTAAGACACATTTTAACCCCAGAAACACTAACAAAGCTGTTTAGTGCTTCTAAGCAATGTTTTCTTGGTTTTAGCTTTTTTGGGACAAAATGGGTATAAGTGGCTTTTAAACTCCCCACATCTATGTCAAACTCTTATAATTAGTTAGTTGCATTGGATTAGGACACATTTTAACCCCAAAAACACTAACAAAGCTGTTTGGTGCTTCTGAGCAATGTTTTCTAGGTTTAGCCTGTTTTGGGACAAAATGGGTATAAGTGGCTTTTACTCTCTTCACATCAATCTCAAACTCTTATAATTAGTTATTTGCATTGGATTAAGACACATTTTAACCCCAGAAACACTAACATAGCTGTTTACAGCTTCTAAGCACTGTTTTCTTGGTTTTAGCCTGTTTTGGGACAAAATGGGTATAAGTGGCTTTTAAACTCTCCACATCCATCTCAAACTCTCATAACTAGTCAGTTGCATTGGATTAAGACACATTTTAACCCCAGAAACAATAACATAGCTATTTACAGCTTCTAAGCAATGTTTTCTTGGTTTTAACCTGTTTTGGGACAAAATGGGTATAAGTGGCTTTTAAACTATCCATATCTATCTCAAACTCTTATAATTAGTTAGTTGCATTGGATTAAGACACATTTTAACCCCAGAAACACTAACAAAGTTGTTTAGTGCTTCTAAGCAATGTTTTCTTGGTTTTAGCCTGTTTTGGGACAAAATGGGTATAAGTGCCTTTTAAACTTTCCACATCCATCTCAAACTCTTATAACTAGTCAGCTGCATTGGATTAAGACACATTTTAACCCCCCAAACACTAACATAGCTATTTACAGCTTCTACGCAATGTTTTCTTGGTTTTAGCCTATTTTGGGACAAAATGGGTATACGTGGCTTTTAAACTATCCACATCTATCTCAAACTCTTATATTTAGTTAGTTGCATTGGATTAAGACACATTTTAACCCCAGAAACACTAACAAAGCTGTTTGGTGCTTCTAAGCAATGTTTTCTTGGTTTTAGCCTGTTTTGGGACAAAATAAGTATAAGTGGCTTTTAAACTCTCCACATCCATCTTAAACTCTTATAACTAGTCAGCTGCATTGAATTAAGACAGATTTTAACCCCAGAAACACTAACAAAGCTGTTTGGTGCTTCTAAGCAATGTTTTCTTGGTTTTAGCCTGTTTTGGGACAAAATGGGTATAAGTGGCTTTTAAACTCTCCACATCCATCTCAAACTCTCATAACTAGTCAGCTGCATTGGATTAAGACACAGTTTAACCCCAGAAACAATAACATAGCTATTTACAGCTTCTAAGCAATGTTTTCTTGGTTTTAGCCTGTTTTGGGACAAAATGGGTATAAGTGGCTTTTAAACTATCCACATCTATCTCAAACTCTTATAATTAGTTAGTTGCATTGGATTAAGACACATTTTAACCCCAGAAACACTAACATAGCTGTTTACAGCTTCTAAGCAATGTTTTCTTGGTTTTAGCATGTTTTGGGACAAAATGGGTATAAGTGGCTTTTAAACTCTCCACATCCATTTCAAACTCTTATAACTAGTCAGCTGCATTGGATTAAGACACATTTTAACCCCAGAAACACTAACATAGCTATTTACAGCTTCTAAGCAATGTTTTCTTGGTTTTGGCCTGTTTTGGGACAAAATGGGTATAAGTGGCTTTTAAACTATCCACATCTATCTCAAACTCTTATAATTAGTTAGTTGCATTGGATTAAGACACACTTTAACCCCAGAAACACTAACAAAGTTGTTTAGTGCTTCTAAGCAATGTTTTCTTGGTTTTAGCCTGTTTTGGGACAAAATGGGTATAAGTGCCTTTTAAACTTTCCACATCCATCTCAAACTCTTATAACTAGTCAGCTGCATTGGATTAAGACACATTTTAACCCCACAAACACTAACATAGCTATTTACAGCTTCTACGCAATGTTTTCTTGGTTTTAGCCTGTTTTGGGACAAAATGGGTATACGTGGCTTTTAAACTATCCACATCTATCTCAAACTCTTATATTTAGTTAGTTGCATTGGATTAAGACACATTTTAACCCCAGAAACACTAACAAAGTTGTTTAGTGCTTCTAAGCAATGTTTTCTTGGTTTTAGCCTGTTTTGGGACAAAATGGGTATAAGTGCCTTTTAAACTTTCCACATCCATCTCAAACTCTTATAACTACTCAGCTGCATTGGATTAAGACACATTTTAACCCCACAAACACTAACATAGCTATTTACAGCTTCTACGCAATGTTTTCTTGGTTTTAGCCTGGTTTGGGACAAAATGGGTATACGTGGCTTTTAAACTATCCACATCTATCTCAAACTCTTATATTTAGTTAGTTGCATTAGATTAAGACACATTTTAACCCCATAAACACTAACAAAGCTGTTTAGTGCTTCTAAGCAATGTTTTCTTGGTTTTAGCTTTTTTGGGACAAAATGGGTATAAGTGGCTTTTAAACTCCCCACATCTATCCCAAACTCTTATAATTAGTTAGTTGCATTGGATTAGGACACATTTTAACCCCAGAAACACTAACAAAGCTGTTTGGTGCTTCTAAGCAATGTTTTCTTGGTTTTAGCCTGTTTTGGGACAAAATGGGTATAAGTGGCTTTTACTCTCTTCACATCAATCTCAAACTCTTATTATTAGTTATTTGCATTGGATTAAGACACATTTTAACCCCAGAAACACTAACATAGCTGTTTACAGCTTCTAAGCACTGTTTTCTTGGTTTTAGCCTGTTTTGGGACAAAATGGGTATAAGTGGCTTTTAAACTCTCCACATCCATCTCAAACTCTTATAACTAGTCAGCTGCATTGGATTAAGACATATTTTAACCCCAGAAACACTAACATAGCTATTTACAGCTTCTAAGCAATGTTTTCTTGGTTTTACCCTGTTTTGGGACAAAATGGGTATAATTGGCTTTTAAAATATCCACATCTATCTCAAACTCTTATAATTAGTTAGTTGCATTGGATTAAGACACATTTTAACCCCAGAAACACTAACAAAGCTGTTTAGTGCTTCTAAGCAATGTTTTCTTGGTTTTAGCTTTTTTGGGACAAAATGGGTATAAGTGGCTTTTAAACTCCCCACATCTATGCCAAACTCTTATAATTAGTTAGTTGCATTGGATTAGGACACATTTTAACCCCAAAAACACTAACAAAGCTGTTTGGTGCTTCTGAGCAATGTTTTCTAGGTTTAGCCTGTTTTGGGACAAAATGGGTATAAGTGGCTTTTACTCTCTTCACATCAATCTCAAACTCTTATAATTAGTTATTTGCATTGGATTAAGACACATTTTAACCCCAGAAACACTAACATAGCTGTTTACAGCTTCTAAGCACTGTTTTCTTGGTTTTAACCTGTTTTGGGACAAAATGGGTATAAGTGGCTTTTAAACTCTCCACATCCATCTCAAACTCTCATAACTAGTCAGTTGCATTGGATTAAGACACATTTTAACCCCAGAAACAATAACATAGCTATTTACAGCTTCTAAGCAATGTTTTCTTGGTTTTAGCCTGTTTTGGGACAAAATGGGTATAAGTGGCTTTTAAACTATCCATATCTATCTCAAACTCTTATAATTAGTTAGTTGCATTGGATTAAGACACATTTTAACCCCAGAAACACTAACAAAGTTGTTTAGTGCTTCTAAGCAATGTTTTCTTGGTTTTAGCCTGTTTTGGGACAAAATGGGTATAAGTGCCTTTTAAACTTTCCACATCCATCTCAAACTCTTATAACTAGTCAGCTGCATTGGATTAAGACACATTTTAACCCCCCAAACACTAACATAGCTATTTACAGCTTCTACGCAATGTTTTCTTGGTTTTAGCCTATTTTGGGACAAAATGGGTATACGTGGCTTTTAAACTATCCACATCTATCTCAAACTCTTATATTTAGTTAGTTGCATTGGATTAAGACACATTTTAACCCCAGAAACACTAACAAAGCTGTTTGGTGCTTCTAAGCAATGTTTTCTTGGTTTTAGCCTGTTTTGGGACAAAATAAGTATAAGTGGCTTTTAAACTCTCCACATCCATCTTAAACTCTTATAACTAGTCAGCTGCATTGAATTAAGACAGATTTTAACCCCAGAAACACTAACAAAGCTGTTTGGTGCTTCTAAGCAATGTTTTCTTGGTTTTAGCCTGTTTTGGGACAAAATGGGTATAAGTGGCTTTTAAACTCTCCACATCCATCTCAAACTCTCATAACTAGTCTGCTGCATTGGATTAAGACACAGTTTAACCCCAGAAACAATAACATAGCTATTTACAGCTTCTAAGCAATGTTTTCTTGGTTTTAGCCAGTTTTGGGACAAAATGGGTATAAGTGGCTTTTAAACTATCCACATCTATCTCAAACTCTTATAATTAGTTAGTTGCATTGGATTAAGACACATTTTAACCCCAGAAACACTAACATAGCTGTTTACAGCTTCTAAGCAATGTTTTCTTGGTTTTAGCATGTTTTGGGACAAAATGGGTATAAGTGGCTTTTAAACTCTCCACATCCATTTCAAACTCTTATAACTAGTCAGCTGCATTGGATTAAGACACATTTTAACCCCAGAAACACTAACATAGCTATTTACAGCTTCTAAGCAATGTTTTCTTGGTTTTGGCCTGTTTTGGGACAAAATGGGTATAAGTGGCTTTTAAACTATCCACATCTATCTCAAACTCTTATAATTAGTTAGTTGCATTGGATTAAGACACACTTTAACCCCAGAAACACTAACAAAGTTGTTTAGTGCTTCTAAGCAATGTTTTCTTGGTTTTAGCCTGTTTTGGGACAAAATGGGTATAAGTGCCTTTTAAACTTTCCACATCCATCTCAAACTCTTATAACTAGTCAGCTGCATTGGATTAAGACACATTTTAACCCCCCAAACACTAACATAGCTATTTACAGCTTCTACGCAATGTTTTCTTGGTTTTAGCCTATTTTGGGACAAAATGGGTATACGTGGCTTTTAAACTATCCACATCTATCTCAAACTCTTATATTTAGTTAGTTGCATTGGATTAAGACACATTTTAACCCCAGAAACACTAACAAAGCTGTTTGGTGCTTCTAAGCAATGTTTTCTTGGTTTTAGCCTGTTTTGGGACAAAATAAGTATAAGTGGCTTTTAAACTCTCCACATCCATCTTAAACTCTTATAACTAGTCAGCTGCATTGAATTAAGACAGATTTTAACCCCAGAAACACTAACAAAGCTGTTTGGTGCTTCTAAGCAATGTTTTCTTGGTTTTAGCCTGTTTTGGGACAAAATGGGTATAAGTGGCTTTTAAACTCTCCACATCCATCTCAAACTCTCATAACTAGTCTGCTGCATTGGATTAAGACACAGTTTAACCCCAGAAACAATAACATAGCTATTTACAGCTTCTAAGCAATGTTTTCTTGGTTTTAGCCTGTTTTGGGACAAAATGGGTATAAGTGGCTTTTAAACTATCCACATCTATCTCAAACTCTTATAATTAGTTAGTTGCATTGGATTAAGACACATTTTAACCCCAGAAACACTAACATAGCTGTTTACAGCTTCTAAGCAATGTTTTCTTGGTTTTAGCATGTTTTGGGACAAAATGGGTATAAGTGGCTTTTAAACTCTCCACATCCATTTCAAACTCTTATAACTAGTCAGCTGCATTGGATTAAGACACATTTTAACCCCAGAAACACTAACATAGCTATTTACAGCTTCTAAGCAATGTTTTCTTGGTTTTGGCCTGTTTTGGGACAAAATGGGTATAAGTGGCTTTTAAACTATCCACATCTATCTCAAACTCTTATAATTAGTTAGTTGCATTGGATTAAGACACACTTTAACCCCAGAAACACTAACAAAGTTGTTTAGTGCTTCTAAGCAATGTTTTTTTGGTTTTAGCCTGTTTTGGGACAAAATGGGTATAAGTGCCTTTTAAACTTTCCACATCCATCTCAAACTCTTATAACTAGTCAGCTGCATTGGATTAAGACACATTTTAACCCCACAAACACTAACATAGCTATTTACAGCTTCTACGCAATGTTTTCTTGGTTTTAGCCTGTTTTGGGACAAAATGGGTATACGTGGCTTTTAAACTATCCACATCTATCTCAAACTCTTATATTTAGTTAGTTGCATTGGATTAAGACACATTTTAACCCCAGAAACACTAACAAAGCTGTTTGGTGCTTCTAAGCAATGTTTTCTTGGTTTTAGCCTGTTTTGGGACAAAATAAGTATAAGTGGCTTTTAAACTCTCCACATCCATCTCAAACTCTTATAACTAGTCAGCTACATTGGATTAAGACAGATTTTAACCCCTGAAACACTAACAAAGCTGTTTGGTGCTTCTAAGCAATGTTTTCTTGGTTTTAGCCTGTTTTGGGACAAAATGGGTATAAGTGGCTTTTAAACTCTCCACATCCATCTCAAACTCTCATAACTAGTCAGCTGCATTGGATTAAGGCACATTTTAACCCCAGAAACAATAACATAGCTATTTACAGCTTCAATCAATGTTTTCTTGGTTTTAGCTTGTTTTGGGACAAAATGGGTATAAGTGGCTTTTAAACTATCCACATCTATCTCAAACTCTTATAATTAGTTAGTTGCATTGGATTAAGACACATTTTAACCCCAGAAACACTAACATAGCTGTTTACAGCTTCTAAGCAATGTTTTCTTGGTTTTAGCATGTTTTGGGACAAAATGGGTATAAGTGGCTTTTAAACTCTCCACATCCATTTCAAACTCTTATAACTAGTCAGCTGCATTGGATTAAGACACATTTTAACCCCAGAAACACTAACATAGCTATTTACAGCTTCTAAGCAATGTTTTCTTGGTTTTAGCCTGTTTTGGGACAAAATGGGTATAAGTGGCTTTTAAACTATCCACATCTATCTCAAACTCTTATAATTAGTTAGTTGCATTGGATTAAGACACATTTTAACCCCAGAAACACTAACAAAGTTGTTTAGTGCTTCTAAGCAATGTTTTCTTGGTTTTAGCCTGTTTTGGGACAAAATGGGTATAAGTGCCTTTTAAACTTTCCACATCCATCTCAAACTCTTATAACTAGTCAGCTGCATTGGATTAAGACACATTTTAACCCCACAAATACTAACATAGCTATTTACAGCTTCTACGCAATGTTTTCTTGGTTTTAGCCTGTTTTGGGACAAAATGGGTATACGTGGCTTTTAAACTATCCACATCTATCTCAAACTCTTATATTTAGTTAGTTGCATTGGATTAAGACACATTTTAACCCCAGAAACACTAACAAAGCTGTTTGGTGCTTCTAAGCAATGTTTTCTTGGTTTTAGCCTGTTTTGGGACAAAATAAGTATAAGTGGCTTTTAAACTCTCCACATCCATCTCAAACTCTTATAACTAGTCAGCTGCATTGGATTAAGACAGATTTTAACCCCTGAAACACTAACAAAGCTGTTTGGTGCTTCTAAGCAATGTTTTCTTGGTTTTAGCCTGTTTTGGGACAAAATGGGTATAAGTGGCTTTTAAACTCTCCACATCCATCTCAAACTCTCATAACTAGTCAGCTGCATTGGATTAAGGCACATTTTAACCCCAGAAACTATAACATAGCTATTTACAGCTTCTAAGCAATGTTTTCTTGGTTTTAGCCTGTTTTGGGACAAAATGGGTATAAGTGGCTTTTAAACTATCCACATCTATCTCAAACTCTTATAATTAGTTAGTTGCATTGGATTAAGACACATTTTAACCCCAGAAACACTAACATAGCTGTTTACAGCTTCTAAGCAATGTTTTCTTGGTTTTAGCATGTTTTGGGACAAAATGGGTATAAGTGGCTTTTAAACTCTCCACATCCATTTCAAACTCTTATAACTAATCAGCTGCATTGGATTAAGACACATTTTAACCCCAGAAACACTAACATAGCTATTTACAGCTTCTAAGCAATGTTTTCTTGGTTTTAGCCTGTTTTGGGACAAAATGGGTATAAGTGGCTTTTAAACTATCCACATCTATCTCAAACTCTTATAATTAGTTAGTTGCATTGGATTAAGACACATTTTAACCCCAGAAACACTAACAAAGTTGTTTAGTGCTTCTAAGCAATGTTTTCTTGGTTTTAGCCTGTTTTGGGACAAAATGGGTATAAGTGCCTTTTAAACTTTCCACATCCATCTCAAACTCTTATAACTAGTCAGCTGCATTGGATTAAGACACATTTTAACCCCACAAACACTAACATAGCTATTTACAGCTTCTACGCAATGTTTTCTTGGTTTAAGCCTGTTTTGGGACAAAATGGGTATACGTGGCTTTTAAACTATCCACATCTATCTCAAACTCTTATAATTAGTTAATTGCATTGGATTAAGACACATTTTAACCCCAGAAACACTAACAAAGTTGTTTAGTGCTTCTAAGCAATGTTTTCTTGGTTTTAGCCTGTTTTGGGACAAAATGGGTATAAGTGCCTTTTAAACTCCCCACATCTATCCCAAACTCTTATAATTAGTTAGTTGCATTGGATTAGGACACATTTTAACCCCAGAAACACTAACAAAGCTGTTTGGTGCTTCTGAGAAATGTTTTCTTGGTTTAGCCTGTTTTGGGACAAAATGGGTATAAGTGGCTTTTACTCTCTTCACATCAATCTCAAACTCTTATAATTAGTTATTTGCATTGGATTAAGACACATGTTAACCCCAGAAACACTAACCTAGCTGTTTACAGCTTCTAAGCACTGTTTTCTTGGTTTTAGCCTGTTTTGGGACGAAATGGGTATAAGTGGCTTTTAAACTCTCCACATCCATCTCAAACTCTCATAACTAGTCAGTTGCATTGGATTAAGACACATTTTAACCCCAGAAACAATAACATAGCTATTTACACCTTCTAAGCAATGTTTTCTTGGTTTTAGCCTGTTTTGGGACAAAATGGGTATAAGTGGCTTTTAAACTATCCACATCTATCTCAAACTCTTATAATTAGTTAGTTGCATTGGATTAAGACATATTTTAACCCCAGAAACACTAACAAAGCTGTTTAGTGCTTCTAAGCAATGTTTTCTTGGTTTTAGCCTGTTTTGGGACAAAATGGGTATAAGTGGCTTTTAAACTATCCATATCTATCTCAAACTCTTATAATTAGTTAGTTGCATTGGATTAAGACACATTTTAACCCCAGAAACACTAACAAAGCTGTTTAGTGCTTCTAAGCAATGTTTTCTTGGTTTTAGCCTGTTTTGGGACAAAATGGGTATAAGTGGCTTTTAAACTTTCCACATCCATCTCAAACTCTTATAACTAGTCAGCTGCATTGGATTAAGACACATTATAACCCCAGAAACACTAACATAGCTATTTACAG
Organism: Camelina sativa; assembly: GCF_030686135.1. NCBI lineage: Eukaryota > Viridiplantae > Streptophyta > Magnoliopsida > Brassicales > Brassicaceae > Camelina > Camelina sativa. The sequence continues at coordinate 22,331,390 of NC_141894.1, read as the reverse complement.
CTTCTAAACAATGTTTTCTTGGTTTTAGCCTGTTTTGGGACAAAATAGGTATAAGTGGTTTTTTAAACTATCCATATCTATCTCAAACTCTTATAACTAGTCAGCTGCATTGGATTAAGACACATTTTAACCCCAGAAACACTAACATAGCTATTTACAGCTTCTAAGCAATGTTTTCTTGGTTTTAGCCTGTTTTGGGACAAAATGGGTATAAGTGGATTTTAAACTATCCACATCTATCTCAAACTCTTATAATTAGTTAGTTGCATAGGATTAAGAAATATTTTAACCCCAGAAACACTAACAAAGCTGTTTGGTGCTTCTAAGCAATGTTTTCTTGGTTTTAGCCTGTTTTGGGACAAAATGGGTATAAGTGGCTATTAAACTCTCCACATCCATCTCAAACTCTTATAACTAGTCAGCTGCATTGGATTAAGACACATTTTAACCCCAGAAACACTAACATAGCTATTTACAGCTTCTAAGCAATGTTTTCTTGGTTTTAGCCTGTGTTGGGACAAAATGGGTATAAGTGGCTTTTAAACTTTCCACATCCATCTCAAACTCTTATAACTAGTCAGCTGCATTGGATTAAGACACATTTTAACCCCAGAAACACTAACATAGCTATTTACAGCTTCTAAGCAATGTTTTCTTGGTTTTAGCCTGTTTTGGGACAAAATGGGTATAAGTGGCTTTTAAACTTTCCACATCCATCTGAGACTCTTATAACTAGTCAGCTGCATTGGATTAAGACACATTTTAACCCCAGAAACACTAACATAGCTATTTACAGCTTCTAAGCAATGTTTTCTTGGTTTTAGCCTGTTTTGGGACAAAATGGGTATAAGTGGCTTTTAAACTCTCCACATCAATCTCAAACTCTTATAATTAGTCATTTGCACTAGATTAAGACACATTTTAACCCCAGAAACACTAACATAGCTGTTTACAGCTTCTAAGCAATGTTTTCTTGGTTTTAGCATGTTTTGGGACAAAATGGTTATAAGTGGCTTTTAAACTCTCCACATCCATCTCAAACTCTTATAACTAGTCAGCTGCATTGGATTAAGACACATTTTAACCCCAGAAACACTAACATAGCTATTTACAGCTTCTAAGCAATGTTTTCTTGGTTTTAGCCTGTTTTGGGACAAAATGGGTATAAGTGGCTTTTAAACTATCCACATCTATCTCAAACTCTTATAATTAGTTAGTTGCATTGGATTAAGACACATTTTAACCCCAGAAACACTAACAAAGCTGTTTAGTGCTTCTAAGCAATGTTTTCTTGGTTTTAGCCTTTTTGGGACAAAATGGGTATAAGTGGCTATTAAACTCCCCACATCTATCCCAAACTCTTATAATTAGTTAGTTGCATTGGATTAGGTCACATTTTAACCCCAGAAACACTAACAAAGCTGTTTGGTGCTTCTAAGCAATGTTTTCTTGGTTTAGCCTGTTTTGGGACAAAATGGGTATAAGTGGCTTTTACACTCTCCACATAAATTTCAAACTCTTATAATTAGTCATTTGCATTGGATTAAGACACATTTTAACCCCAAAAACACTAACATAGCTATTTACAGCTTCTAAGCAATGTTTTCTTGGTTTTAGCCTGTTTTGGGACAAAATGGGTATAAGTGGCTTTTAAACTATCCACATCTATCTCAAACTCTTATAATTAGTTAGTTGCATTGGATTAAGACACATTTTAACCCCAGAAACACTAACAAAGCTGTTTAGTGCTTCTAAGCAATGTTTTCTTGGTTTTAGCCTGTTTTGGGATAAAATGGGTATAAGTGGCTTTTAAACTTTCCACATCCATCTCAAACTCTTATAACTAGTCAGCTGCATTGGATTAAGACACATTTTAACCCCAAAAACACTAACATAGCTATTTACAGCTTCTAAGCAATGTTTTCTTGGTTTTAGCCTGTTTTGGGACAAAATGGGTATAAGTGGCTTTTAAACTATCCACATCTATCTCAAACTCTTATAATTAGTTAGCTGCATTGGATTAAGACACATTTTAACCCAGAAACACTAACAAAGCTGTTAAGTGCTTCTAAGCAATGTTTTCTTGGTTTAGCCTGTTTTGGGACAAAATGAGTATAAGTGGCTTTTAAACTTTCCACATCCATCTCAAACTCTTATAACTAGTCAGATGCATTGGATTAAGACACATTTTAACCCCAGAAACACTAACATAGCTATTTACAGCTTCTAAGCAATGTTTTCTTGGTTTTAGCCTGTTTTGGGACAAAATGGGTATAAGTGGCTTTTAAACTATCCACATCTATCTCAAACTCTTATAATTAGTTAGTTGCATTGGATTAAGACACATTTTAACCCCTGAAACACTAACAAAGCTGTTTAGTGCTTCTAAGCAATGTTTTCTTGGTTTTAGCCTGTTTTGGGACAAAATGGGTATAAGTGGCTTTTAAACTTTCCACATCCATCTCAAACTCTTATAACTAGTCAGCTGCATTGGATTAAGACACATTATAACCCCAGAAACACTAACATAGCTATTTACAGCTTCTAAACAATGTTTTATTGGTTTTAGCCTGTTTTGGGACAAAATAGGTATAAGTGGTTTTTTAAACTATCCACATCTATCTCAAACTCTTATAATTAGTTAGTTGCATTGGATTAAGACACATTTTAACCCCAGAAACACTAACATAGCTATTTACAGCTTCTAAGCAATGTTTTCTTGGTTTTAGCCTGTTTTGGGACAAAATGGGTATAAGTGGCTTTTAAACTCTCCACATCAATCTCAAACTCTTATAATTAGTCATTTGCACTGGATTAAGACACATTTTAACCCTAGAAACACTAACATAGCTATTTACAGCTTCTAAGCAATGTTTTCTTGGTTTTAGCCTGTTTTGGGACAAAATGGGTATAAGTGGCTTTTAAACTATCCACATCTATCTCAAACTCTTATAATTAGTTAGTTGCATTGGATTAAGACACATTTTAACCCCAGAAACACTAACATAGCTATTTACAGCTTCTAAGCAATGTTTTCTTGGTTTTAGCCTGTTTTGGGACAAAATGGGTATAAGTGGCTTTTAAACTCTCCACATCAATCTCAAACTCTTATAATTAGTCATTTGCACTGGATTAAGACACATTTTAACCCCAGAAACACTAACATAGCTGTTTACAGCTTCTAAGCAATGTTTTCTTGGTTTTAGCATGTTTTGGGACAAAATGGTTATAAGTGGCTTTTAAACTCTCCACATCCATCTCAAACTCTTATAACTAGTCAGCTGCATTGGATTAAGACACATTTTAACCCCCAGAAACACTAACATAGCTATTTATAGCTTCTAAGCAATGTTTTCTTGGTTTTAGCCTGTTTTGGGACAAAATGGGTATAAGTGGCTTTTAAACTATCCACATCTATCTCAAACTCTTATAATTAGTTAGTTGCATTGGATTAAGACACATTTTAACCCCAGAAACACTAACATAGCTATTTACAGCTTCTAAGCAATGTTTTCTTGGTTTTAGCCTGTTTTGGGACAAAATGGGTATAAGTGGCTTTTAAACTCTCCACATCAATCTCAAACTCTTATAATTAGTCATTTGCACTGGATTAAGACACATTTTAACCCTAGAAACACTAACATAGCTGTTTACAGATTCTAAGCAATGTTTTCTTGGTTTTAGCATGTTTTGGGACAAAATGGTTATAAGTGGCTTTTAAACTCTCCACATCCATCTCAAACTCTTATAACTAGTCAGCTGCATTGGATTAAGACACATTTTAACCCCAGAAACACTAACATAGCTATTTATAGCTTCTAAGCAATGTTTTCTTGGTTTTAGCCTGTTTTGGGACAAAATGGGTATAAGTGGCTTTTAAACTATCCACATCTATCTCAAACTCTTATAATTAGTTAGTTGCATTGGATTAAGACACATTTTAACCCCAGAAACACTAACATAGCTATTTACAGCTTCTAAGCAATGTTTTCTTGGTTTTAGCCTGTTTTGGGACAAAATGGGTATAAGTGGCTTTTAAACTCTCCACATCAATCTCAAACTCTTATAATTAGTCATTTGCACTGGATTAAGACACATTTTAACACCAAAAACACTAACATAGCTATTTACAGCTTCTAAGCAATGTTTTCTTGGTTTTAGCCTGTTTTGGGACAAAATGGGTATAAGTGGTTTTTTAAACTATCCACATCTATCTCAAACTCTTATAATTAGTTAGTTGCATTGGATTAAGACACATTTTAACCCCAGAAACACTAACAAAGCTGTTTAGTGCTTCTAAGCTATGTTTTCTTGGTTTTAGCCTGTTTTGGGACAAAATGGGTATAAGTGGCTTTTAAACTATCCACATCTATCTCAAACTCTTATAATTAGTTAGTTGCATTGGATTAAGACACATTTTAACCCCAGAAACACTAACATAGCTATTTACAGCTTCTAAGCAATGTTTTCTTGGTTTTAGCCTGTTTTGGGACAAAATGGGTATAAGTGGCTTTTAAACTCTCCACATCAATCTCAAACTCTTATAATTAGTCATTTGCACTGGATTAAGACACATTTTAACCCCAGAAACACTAACATAGCTGTTTACAGCTTCTAAGCAATGTTTTCTTGGTTTTGGCATGTTTTGGGACAAAATGGTTATAAGTGGCTTTTAAACTCTCCACATCCATCTCAAACTCTTATAACTAGTCAGCTGCATTGGATTAAGACACATTTTAACCCCAGAAACACTAACATAGCTATTTATAGCTTCTAAGCAATGTTTTCTTGGTTTTAGCCTGTTTTGGGACAAAATGGGTATAAGTGGCTTTTAAACTATCCACATCTATCTCAAACTCTTATAATTAGTTAGTTGCATTGGATTAAGACACATTTTAACCCCAGAAACACTAACATAGCTATTTACAGCTTCTAAGCAATGTTTTCTTGGTTTTAGCCTGTTTTGGGACAAAATGGGTATAAGTGGCTTTTAAACTCTCCACATCAATCTCAAACTCTTATAATTAGTCATTTGCACTGGATTAAGACACATTTTAACCCTAGAAACACTAACATAGCTGTTTACAGATTCTAAGCAATGTTTTCTTGGTTTTAGCATGTTTTGGGACAAAATGGTTATAAGTGGCTTTTAAACTCTCCACATCCATCTCAAACTCTTATAACTAGTCAGCTGCATTGGATTAAGACACATTTTAACCCCAGAAACACTAACATAGCTATTTACAGCTTCTAAGCAATGTTTTCTTGGTTTTAGCCTGTTTTGGGACAAAATGGGTATAAGTGGCTTTTAAACTATCCACATCTATCTCAAACTCTTATAATTAGTTAGTTTCATTGGATTAAGATACATTTTAACCCCACAAACACTAACAAAGCTGTTTGGTGCTTCTAAGCAATGTTTTCTTGGTTTTAGCCTGTTTTAGGACAAAATGCGTATAAGTGGTTTTTAAACTCTCCACATCCATTTCAAACTCTTATAACTAGTCATCTGCATTGGATTAAGACACATTTTAACCCCTGAAACACTAACATAGCTATTTACAGCTTCTAAGCAATGTTTTCTTGGTTTTAGCCTGTTTTGGGACAAAATGGGTATAAGTGGTTTTTTAAACTATCCACATCTATCTCAAACTCTTATAATTAGTTAGTTGCATTGGATTAAGACACATTTTAACCCCAGAAACACTAACAAAGCTGTTTAGTGCTTCTAAGCTATGTTTTCTTGGTTTTAGCCTGTTTTGGGACAAAATGGGTATAAGTGGCTTTTAAACTATCCACATCTATCTCAAACTCTTATAATTAGTTAGTTGCATTGGATTAAGACACATTTTAACCCCAGAAACACTAACATAGCTATTTACAGCTTCTAAGCAATGTTTTCTTGGTTTTAGCCTGTTTTGGGACAAAATGGGTATAAGTGGCTTTTAAACTCTCCACATCAATCTCAAACTCTTATAATTAGTCATTTGCACTGGATTAAGACACATTTTAACCCCAGAAACACTAACATAGCTGTTTACAGCTTCTAAGCAATGTTTTCTTGGTTTTAGCATGTTTTGGGACAAAATGGTTATAAGTGGCTTTTAAACTCTCCACATCCATCTCAAACTCTTATAACTAGTCAGCTGCATTGGATTAAGACACATTTTAACCCCAGAAACACTAACATAGCTATTTATAGCTTCTAAGCAATGTTTTCTTGGTTTTAGCCTGTTTTGGGACAAAATGGGTATAAGTGGCTTTTAAACTATCCACATCTATCTCAAACTCTTATAATTAGTTAGTTGCATTGGATTAAGACACATTTTAACCCCAGAAACACTAACATAGCTATTTACAGCTTCTAAGCAATGTTTTCTTGGTTTTAGCCTGTTTTGGGACAAAATGGGTATAAGTGGCTTTTAAACTCTCCACATCAATCTCAAACTCTTATAATTAGTCATTTGCACTGGATTAAGACACATTTTAACCCTAGAAACACTAACATAGCTGTTTACAGATTCTAAGCAATGTTTTCTTGGTTTTAGCATGTTTTGGGACAAAATGGTTATAAGTGGCTTTTAAACTCTCCACATCCATCTCAAACTCTTATAACTAGTCAGCTGCATTGGATTAAGACACATTTTAACCCCAGAAACACTAACATAGCTATTTACAGCTTCTAAGCAATGTTTTCTTGGTTTTAGCCTGTTTTGGGACAAAATGGGTATAAGTGGCTTTTAAACTATCCACATCTATCTCAAACTCTTATAATTAGTTAGTTGCATTGGATTAAGATACATTTTAACCCCACAAACACTAACAAAGCTGTTTGGTGCTTCTAAGCAATGTTTTCTTGGTTTTAGCCTGTTTTAGGACAAAATGCGTATAAGTGGTTTTTAAACTCTCCACATCCATTTCAAACTCTTATAACTAGTCATCTGCATTGGATTAAGACACATTTTAACCCCTGAAACACTAACATAGCTATTTACAGCTTCTAAGCAATGTTTTCTTGGTTTTAGCCTGTTTTGGGACAAAATGGGTATAAGTGGTTTTTTAAACTATCCACATCTATCTCAAACTCTTATAATTAGTTAGTTGCATTGGATTAAGACACATTTTAACCCCAGAAACACTAACAAAGCTGTTTAGTGCTTCTAAGCTATGTTTTCTTGGTTTTAGCCTGTTTTGGGACAAAATGGGTATAAGTGGCTTTTAAACTATCCACATCTATCTCAAACTCTTATAATTAGTTAGTTGCATTGGATTAAGACACATTTTAACCCCAGAAACACTAACATAGCTATTTACAGCTTCTAAGCAATGTTTTCTTGGTTTTAGCCTGTTTTGGGACAAAATGGGTATAAGTGGCTTTTAAACTCTCCACATCAATCTCAAACTCTTATAATTAGTCATTTGCACTGGATTAAGACACATTTTAACCCCAGAAACACTAACATAGCTGTTTACAGCTTCTAAGCAATGTTTTCTTGGTTTTAGCATGTTTTGGGACAAAATGGTTATAAGTGGCTTTTAAACTCTCCATATCCATCTCAAACTCTTATAACTAGTCAGCTGCATTGGATTAAGACACATTTTAACCCCAGAAACACTAACATAGCTATTTATAGCTTCTAAGCAATGTTTTCTTGGTTTTAGCCTGTTTTGGGACAAAATGGGTATAAGTGGCTTTTAAACTATCCACATCTATCTCAAACTCTTATAATTAGTTAGTTGCATTGGATTAAGACACATTTTAACCCCAGAAACACTAACATAGCTATTTACAGCTTCTAAGCAATGTTTTCTTGGTTTTAGCCTGTTTTGGGACAAAATGGGTATAAGTGGCTTTTAAACTCTCCACATCAATCTCAAACTCTTATAATTAGTCATTTGCACTGGATTAAGACACATTTTAACCCTAGAAACACTAACATAGCTGTTTACAGATTCTAAGCAATGTTTTCTTGGTTTTTGCATGTTTTGGGACAAAATGGTTATAAGTGGCTTTTAAACTCTCCACATCCATCTCAAACTCTTATAACTAGTAAGCTGCATTGGATTAAGACACATTTTAACCCCAGAAACACTAACATAGCTATTTACAGCTTCTAAGCAATGTTTTCTTGGTTTTAGCCTGTTTTGGGACAAAATGGGTATAAGTGGCTTTTAAACTATCCACATCTATCTCAAACTCTTATAATTAGTTAGTTGCATTGGATTAAGATACATTTTAACCCCACAAACACTAACAAAGCTGTTTGGTGCTTCTAAGCAATGTTTTTTTGGTTTTAGCCTGTTTTAGGACAAAATGCGTATAAGTGGTTTTTAAACTCTCCACATCCATTTCAAACTCTTATAACTAGTCATCTGCATTGGATTAAGACACATTTTAACCCCTGAAACACTAACATAGCTATTTACAGCTTCTAAGCAATGTTTTCTTGGTTTTAGCCTGTTTTGGGACAAAATGGGTATAAGTGGTTTTTTAAACTATCCACATCTATCTCAAACTCTTATAATTAGTTAGTTGCATTGGATTAAGACACATTTTAACCCCAGAAACACTAACAAAGCTGTTTAGTGCTTCTAAGCTATGTTTTCTTGGTTTTAGCCTGTTTTGGGACAAAATGGGTATAAGTGGCTTTTAAACTATCCACATCTATCTCAAACTCTTATAATTAGTTAGTTGCATTGGATTAAGACACATTTTAACCCCAGAAACACTAACATAGCTATTTACAGCTTCTAAGCAATGTTTTCTTGGTTTTAGCCTGTTTTGGGACAAAATGGGTATAAGTGGCTTTTAAACTCTCCACATCAATCTCAAACTCTTATAATTAGTCATTTGCACTGGATTAAGACACATTTTAACCCCAGAAACACTAACATAGCTATTTACAGCTTCTAAGCAATGTTTTCTTGGTTTTAGCATGTTTTGGGACAAAATGGGTATAAGTGGCTTTTAAACTTTCCACATCCATCTCAAACTCTTATAACTAGTCAGCTGCATTGGATTAAGACACATTTTAACCCCAGAAACACTAACATAGCTATTTACAGCTTCTAAGCAATGTTTTCTTGGTTTTAGCCTGTTTTGGGACAAAATGGGTATAAGTGGCTTTTAAACTATCCACATCTATCTCAAACTCTTATAATTAGTTAGTTGCATTGGATTAAGACACATTTTAACCCCAGAAACACTAACATAGCTGTTTAGTGCTTCTAAGCAATGTTTTCTTGGTTTTAGCCTGTTTTGGGACAAAATGGGTATAAGTGGCTTTTAAACTTCCCACATCCATCTCAAACTCTTATAACTAGTCAGCTGCATTGGATTAAGACACAATTTAACCCCAGAAACACTAACATGAAAGAATTAATAGGATCGATTATGAGTTTAGTGAGAAGATTTGAATAACAAGAGAGTGAGAATCGTTGAGAGTATAGTAAGAGAGTATAGAGAGAGTATTGTGGAGAAAGAGATATTATCTCTTCTTACCTCATTTAGAACATAATTACAATCTACTTATAGACATATACAAAAGAATATACTAAGATGATCCTAGGCACATTTACATATAAAGATAGCGACATGTCCTTAAGAAGACATGTGATCCTTCCCACTTGCGCACTCTACACTAACGGCTATGAGGAGAAGGATCGAGAAGCTCTTGTGACCGTTGGAGGCTGGTGAACATGGAATGGACTCGTGATCCTCATGGGTTGAGCTTGGTAGGCCTTTAGCTGTACGGACGGCCCAATGGTGATGGTTGTACGGACGGATGTACGGACAAGGTGTGTGTGCGGTTTCATACTCCCCCTCAAGCTTGATCATGAGCATTGATCAAGCTTGGACTCATGCACACCCACCTCATTAAAAACCTTAGTATAGAAAACCACTTGGGAAAAACTATACTTAAGGGAAAAAGAGTGTGGGTATCATGTGAAGACAATCATGGCCGAGTAAGATCTTTGAGGCCAAGTTTGGGGTGAATGTACTCACACACTTGTGGACTGGCCGCCTTGGTGAGAACGTCAGCCAATTGTTCAGAGCTCTCGGTGTGACATGGTAGAACAACTCCAAGTTTAATTTGCTCTCGGACTTTGTGGCAGTCGACTTCAATGTGCTTGGTTCTCTCATGGAACACCGAGTTTGTTGCGATGTGAATAGCTGCCTCATTGTCGCAATGCATAGTAATAGGCTTAGGTGACTCGATTCCAAGGTCCTTGATGAGTGCCTTGAGCCACATCAACTCGGTTGTTAACTTTCTCATGGCTCTATACTCCGATTCAGCACTTGATAGGGATACCACCTTTTGTTTCTTGCTCTTCCATGTGATCAAGTTGCCTCCTAGGAACGTGCAGTAGCCTGTAGTGGAGCGACGGTCTCCACGGTCTCCGGCGTAATCCGCATCACAATACCCTACTAGCTCCGTGCTTTCATTTCGACCCATCCATATGCCTTGCCCCGGCGAGCCCTTGAGATATTTGAGGATGCGGTTCACCATACCCCAATGATGCACGGTAGGACTTTGCATGTGTTGGCTCACCTGATTAACAGCAAAGCAAATATCAGGTCTAGTGATAGTAAGGTATATAAGCTTACCTACTAGCCGCCGGTATCGCTTGACGTCTTGAAATGGAGCTGCATCAAACTCCCCCTTTCCTCCGGCCTTATAGTTTTCATCAAGGGGTGTAGATACAGCTTTTGAACCTAGCTTCCCTGCTTCACTCAATAAATCAAGAGCATATTTTCTTTGTGATAAAAACAATCCTTCATTAGTCCTATATACTTCTATACCAAGAAAATATTTAAGTTCTCCTAGGTCTTTGATATCAAAAACTGACTTAAGGTAAGCCTTAGTCTCTTGAATGCCTACCTTGTCACTTCCAGTTATGATGATATCATCAACATAAACTAGAATGACTATAATACCTTTTTCACTTGGTAAGGTGAATAGAGTGTGGTCAGCCTCTGATTTGCGGAAGCCTTTCTCAAGGAGTGTGGTGCTTAACTTGTGATACCAAGCCCTAGGGGACTGTTTGAGTCCATAAATCGCCTTGTTCAGTTTTAATACTTTCCCGGGACCAATGATGTCTTCTAAACCCGGAGGTGGCCTCATATAAACTTCATCCTCGAGCTCTCCTTGTAAGAAGGCGTTCTTAACATCCATTTGCCATAAGTTCCAGTCAAGGTTGGTTGCAAGAGAGAGAACAACTCGAACCGTGTGAAGTTTGGCCACCGGTGCAAACGTATCTTGGTAGTCCTCCCCATACGTTTGAGTGAACCCCCTTGCAACGAGTCTGGCTTTGTAGCGTTCGATCTCCCCATCACTCTTATATTTAATGGTAAAGATCCACCTGGATGTCACAGCCTTCTTGCCTTTGGGTAAGTCAGCCTCGTCCCATGTATGATTGGCCTCCATTGCATTCTTCTCGGCATTGACAGCATCACACCATTCCTTATGATTCTTGGCTTCTTCATAGTCTTTGGGAATCCAATGAGCATCAATCTTGCCAAGAAACACTTGATGGTGTGGAGGAAAATGAGCCAAGGTGCATACCGCTTGAATCGGATGAGCTACAGCAACGTTGTTGTAGTAGACCCGAGTGTTTCGCCAATTGGAGAGGGGAAACTTGAGGCGTTCACTGCGGCGAAGTGGGATAACTTCCTGTGGTGTGGCCTCATCGTCATTGTCTTCCTCGGTGGGCACATAATCCTCATCACCGGAAGCATTGTCCACCGGAACTGAATTTAAACCATTTTCATCATCGGATTGTTCATCAAGTTCAGCCGAGTGTTCATCAAGTGCAGCCGAGGGATCATTGTCTAGAGACTCCGGCGGTGAAGTGGCCGGTGCATTGACTGGGGGTGCAGGTGTTGACGCGGGGGCATTGTCAACACCGAGTCTCTCGAGAAGGATGCGAAGGTTGTTAGCTCGGTCAGATGGTGAGGTGGACAAGTCTCGAAGGCTCTCCCAGTTCTTTTCCTCATAGAAGCCTTTAGACTCCACGAACTTAACATCACGAGAGACAAAAACGCGCTTCATGTTTGGCTCGTAGCACTTGTAGCCTTTTTGAGTCGTCGAGTACCCAAGGAACATGCTCTTAACACTCTTAGTATCAAGCTTGTCGCGTAGTTCTCCTGGCTTCAACACATAACACACGCAGCCAAATACTCTTAAATGATCAAATGAGGGTTTTACCTTGTTTATTACCTCAAACGGTGAACTGTCTTGAAGAACTTTGGTTGGTGTCCGGTTAATGAGGTAGCAAGCCGCAAGAACAGCATCTCCCCAAAACTTCTTTGGAACATTGGTGTGAAACATCATGGATCTTGCCACTTCCATGAGGTGCCTATTCTTCCTTTCAGCAACACCATTTTGTTGGGGTGTATATGGACAGCTTGTTTGATGAATAATCCCATGGTTTGCTAGGTATTGTTTGAAGGCATGGCTTGTATACTCTCCTCCATTATCTGATCTCAAAATTTTAATCTTTGCATTATAATGGTTAGTCACATATTTTTGAAAATTAGTGAAGGCTTCAAGAACTCTATCTTTAGAGGGAAGCAAGGTCAGCCAAGTATATTTTGATTTTTCATCAATAAAGGTCACAAAATATTTTTGATTTTCTCTAGACAAGCAAGGGGAAGTCCAAACATCTGAATGGATTAAATCAAAACAATTTTCATAAATAGTCATAGATTTAGGAAAAACAGCCTTGCAATGTTTACCAAGAATACATGCCTCACACTCATCATTTTTAAAAGAAATATTAGGAAACATTAATGATAAAGCTCTAGTATGAGGATGTCCTAGCCTAGCATGTAAAATAGAATCACTAGGTTTAATAATAACCGAATTAAAACAAGATGCAGTAGAAGAAGATAGATTCAAGTCCTCAAGCACATATAGATCATCCTTGGAACCTCCTTGACCAAGAACTTTACTTGTCTCAATATCCTGAAAATGAACCTTGTTAGGACCAAATATTGCATAACAATTTAAATCAGTGGTGGCCCTCTTAACTGATAGCAAATTAGATGTGAAATTTGGCATATAGAAAGCTTTAGTTTCTTTGTTAAATAACTTTAAATTCCCTATGCCTTTAATTGGAACTTTCTCACCATTAGCTATCACAACATTACCATTAGCAGGCTTAATATCACTCATTAACCTAGAATCACTAATCATGTGATGAGATGCACCAGAATCAACAATAAGAGACTTAGTTTTGTTTGAAGTAAGAAACGCCTTACCGGTGGCCTCCTTGAGGGCTTTGATGAGCGCATCAAGGTCGGACCGCCTTACCAGCTCGGACGATGCTGCAGCAAGAGCAGTTCCACCGGTCACTTGTTGAGGCTGCTCAGAGATCAATGGCTCCCCCACGGCAGTTGCTTGGTGAGCTCTCGGTTGTCCTCCGCGGTTTGGTCGTCCACCTCGGATTGTTCCCGGTGGTGGTGCTAGATGCGGATGTAGGATCCAGCAGCGGCTCTTGAAGTGGCCAAGTTTCTTACAGTGCTCACAAACCGGCGGGTTGTTCTTGTCCTCCGGTCGGTAGTAGCCTTTGTTTGCTGATGCCATCTCAGCTTTGTTAGCGGTCACCAGCTCTCCCTTGCTGCCGAACAATCCCATGGAGCCATGCTCCTTTTGAATTTGGTTGCAAACATCATCAAGGCTTGGGAGTTTATCTGACCGCAAGATGTGTTTGATGAGATCATTGTAGGAGGGGTTTAGGGTCAAGAGCAGCCCAAACACTTTGTCTTGTTCACGCCTCTCGTTCAGTATGGCCGGATCAATTGTCGCCGGTCGCAGCATTTCTAGTTCAGCCCAAAGGGACCTAAACTTCCCAAAATGCTTTGTAAACTCCATATCCTCTTGATTGAGGTTATTGATGGCCCTTTTAATCTCGAAGATACGATTGACATTGGTAATATTACCAAAAACGTTCTTGAGGGTGTCCCACAAGTCCTTCGCCGTCTCGCAGTAGGAGTAGGCTTCAAGAATGGGGGCATCTAGAGAGTTTTGAATGATGGCTAAGACCCCTTGGTCTTCTTGGAACCATTTGTTCTTTTCATCTCCGGCAAGTTCCTTGCCGTCCTTGGTGGCCTCACCACTCGGAGCTTCGCTCTTCTCAACGTGAGACCAAAGGCCTCGGCCACAAAGGGCAGTTTTCGTGGTCCTCGCCCACAGCAGATAGTTCTCTCCCTTGAGAGTCACCGGAACAACCATGGTTTTGACACTTTCCATGATGAAGAGACCGTTAGGTAAAGCTATTATCCAACGGTTAAAGAAAATGACTTTCAAGTCAAAACAGAAAATGAGAGAGAAGGAGAAGCGGAAGTAAGTGATGATCAAAAACTTTAGAATGACGAGCAACCAGGCTCTGATACCATGAAAGAATTAATAGGATCGATTATGAGTTTAGTGAGAAGATTTGAATAACAAGAGAGTGAGAATCGTTGAGAGTATAGTAAGAGAGTATAGAGAGAGTATTGTGGAGAAAGAGATATTATCTCTTCTTACCTCATTTAGAACATAATTACAATCTACTTATAGACATATACAAAAGAATATACTAAGATGATCCTAGGCACATTTACATATAAAGATAGCGACATGTCCTTAAGAAGACATGTGATCCTTCCCACTTGCGCACTCTACACTAACGGCTATGAGGAGAAGGATCGAGAAGCTCTTGTGACCGTTGGAGGCTGGTGAACATGGAATGGACTCGTGATCCTCATGGGTTGAGCTTGGTAGGCCTTTAGCTGTACGGACGGCCCAATGGTGATGGTTGTACGGACGGATGTACGGACAAGGTGTGTGTGCGGTTTCATATAACAAAGCTGTTTGGTGCTTCTAAGCAATGTTTTCTTGGTTTAGCCTGTTTTGGGACAAAATGGGTATAAGTGGCTTTTACACTCTCCACATAAATTTCAAACTCTTATAATTAGTCATTTGCATTGGATTAAGACACATTTTAACCCCAAAAACACTAACATAGCTATTTACAGCTTCTAAGCAATGTTTTCTTGGTTTTAGCCTGTTTTGGGACAAAATGGGTATAAGTGGCTTTTAAACTATCCACATCTATCTCAAACTCTTATAATTAGTTAGTTGCATTGGATTAAGACACATTTTAACCCCAGAAACACTAACAAAGCTGTTTAGTGCTTCTAAGCAATGTTTTCTTGGTTTTAGCCTGTTTTGGGATAAAATGGGTATAAGTGGCTTTTAAACTTTCCACATCCATCTCAAACTCTTATAACTAGTCAGCTGCATTGGATTAAGATACATTTTAACCCCAGAAACACTAACATAGCTATTTACAGCTTCTAAGCAATGTTTTCTTGGTTTTAGCATGTTTTGGGACAAAATGGGTATAAGTGGCTTTTAAACTATCCACATCTATCTCAAACTCTTATAATTAGTTAGTTGCATTGGATTAAGACACATTTTAACCCCAGAAACACTAACAAAGCTGTTAAGTGCTTCTAAGCAATGTTTTCTTGGTTTAGCCTGTTTTGGGACAAAATGGGTATAAGTGGCTTTTAAACTTTCCACATCCATCTCAAACTCTTATAACTAGTCAGATGCATTGGATTAAGACACATTTTAACCCCAGAAACACTAACATAGCTATTTACAGCTTCTAAGCAATGTTTTCTTGGTTTTAGCCTGTTTTGGGACAAAATGGGTATAAGTGGCTTTTAAACTATCCACATCTATCTCAAACTCTTATAATTAGTTAGTTGCATTGGATTAAGACACATTTTAACCCCAGAAACAATAACAAAGCTGTTTAGTGCTTCTAAGCAATGTTTTCTTGGTTTTAGCCTGTTTTGGGACAAAATGGGTATAAGTGGCTTTTAAACTTTCCACATCCATCTCAAACTCTTATAACTAGTCAGCTGCATTGGATTAAGACACATTATAACCCCAGAAACACTAACATAGCTATTTACAGCTTCTAAACAATGTTTTCTTGGTTTTAGCCTGTTTTGGGACAAAATAGGTATAAGTGGTTTTTTAAACTATCCACATCTATCTCAAACTCTTATAATTAGTTAGTTGCATTGGATTAAGACACATTTTAACCCCATAAACACTAACAAAGCTGTTTGGTGCTTCTAAGCAATGTTTTCTTGGTTTTAGCCTGTTTTGGGACAAAATGGGTATAAGTGGCTTTTAAACTTCCCACATCCATCTCAAACTCTTATAACTAGTCAGCTGCATTGGATTAAGACACAATTTAACCCCAGAAACACTAACAAAGCTGTTTGGTGCTTCTAAGCAATGTTTTCTTGGTTTAGCCTGTTTTGGGACAAAATGGGTATAAGTGGCTTTTACACTCTCCACATAAATTTCAAACTCTTATAATTAGTCATTTGCATTGGATTAAGACACATTTTAACCCCAAAAACACTAACATTGCTATTTACAGCTTCTAAGCAATGTTTTCTTGGTTTTAGCCTGTGTTGGGACAAAATGGGTATAAGTGGCTTTTAAACTATCCACATCTATCTCAAACTCTTATAATTAGTTAGTTGCATTGGATTAAGACACATTTTAACCCCAGAAACACTAACAAAGCTGTTTAGTGCTTCTAAGCAATGTTTTCTTGGTTTTAGCCTGTTTTGGGATAAAATGGGTATAAGTGGCTTTTAAACTTTCCACATCCATCTCAAACTCTTATAACTAGTCAGCTGCATTGGATTAAGATACATTTTAACCCCAGAAACACTAACATAGCTATTTACAGCTTCTAAGCAATGTTTTCTTGGTTTTAGCCTGTTTTGGGACAAAATGGGTATAAGTGGCTTTTAAACTATCCACATCTATCTCAAACTCTTATAATTAGTTAGTTGCATTGGATTAAGACACAATTTAACCCCAGAAACACTAACAAAGCTGTTAAGTGCTTCTAAGCAATGTTTTCTTGGTTTAGCCTGTTTTGGGACAAAATGGGTATAAGTGGCTTTTAAACTTTCCACATCCATCTCAAACTCTTATAACTAGTCAGATGCATTGGATTAAGACACATTTTAACCCCAGAAACACTAACATAGCTATTTACAGCTTCTAAGCAATGTTTTTTGGTTTTAGCCTGTTTTGGGACAAAATGGGTATAAGTGGCTTTTAAACTATCCACATCTATCTCAAACTCTTATAATTAGTTAGTTGCATTGGATTAAGACACATTTTAACCCCAGAAACAATAACAAAGCTGTTTAGTGCTTCTAAGCAATGTTTTCTTGGTTTTAGCCTGTTTTGGGACAAAATGGGTATAAGTGGCTTTTAAACTTTCCACATCCATCTCAAACTCTTATAACTAGTCAGCTGCATTGGATTAAGACACATTATAACCCCAGAAACACTAACATAGCTATTTACAGCTTCTAAACAATGTTTTCTTGGTTTTAGCCTGTTTTGGGACAAAATAGGTATAAGTGGTTTTTTAAACTATCCACATCTATCTCAAACTCTTATAATTAGTTAGTTGCATTGGATTAAGACACATTTTAACCCCATAAACACTAACAAAGCTGTTTGGTGCTTCTAAGCAATGTTTTCTTGGTTTTAGCCAGTTTTGGGAAAAAATGGGTATAAGTGGCTTTTAAACTCTCCACATCAATCTCAAACTCTTATAATTAGTCATTTGCACTGGATTAAGACACATTTTAACCCTAGAAACACTAACATAGCTGTTTACAGATTCTAAGCAATGTTTTCTTGGTTTTTGCATGTTTTGGGACAAAATGGTTATAAGTGGCTTTTAAACTCTCCACATCCATCTCAAACTCTTATAACTAGTAAGCTGCATTGGATTAAGACACATTTTAACCCCAGAAACACTAACATAGCTATTTACAGCTTCTAAGCAATGTTTTCTTGGTTTTAGCCTGTTTTGGGACAAAATGGGTATAAGTGGCTTTTAAACTATCCACATCTATCTCACACTCTTATAATTAGTTAGTTGCATTGGATTAAGATACATTTTAACCCCACAAACACTAACAAAGCTGTTTGGTGCTTCTAAGCAATGTTTTTTTGGTTTTAGCCTGTTTTAGGACAAAATGCGTATAAGTGGTTTTTAAACTCTCCACATCCATTTCAAACTCTTATAACTAGTCATCTGCATTGGATTAAGACACATTTTAACCCCTGAAACACTAACATAGCTATTTACAGCTTCTAAGCAATGTTTTCTTGGTTTTAGCCTGTTTTGGGACAAAATGGGTATAAGTGGTTTTTTAAACTATCCACATCTATCTCAAACTCTTATAATTAGTTAGTTGCATTGGATTAAGACACATTTTAACCCCAGAAACACTAACAAAGCTGTTTAGTGCTTCTAAGCTATGTTTTCTTGGTTTTAGCCTGTTTTGGGACAAAATGGGTATAAGTGGCTTTTAAACTATCCACATCTATCTCAAACTCTTATAATTAGTTAGTTGCATTGGATTAAGACACATTTTAACCCCAGAAACACTAACATAGCTATTTACAGCTTCTAAGCAATGTTTTCTTGGTTTTAGCCTTTTTTGGGACAAAATGGGTATAAGTGGCTTTTAAACTCTCCACATCAATCTCAAACTCTTATAATTAGTCATTTGCACTGGATTAAGACACATTTTAACCCCAGAAACACTAACATAGCTATTTACAGCTTCTAAGCAATGTTTTCTTGGTTTTAGCATGTTTTGGGACAAAATGGGTATAAGTGGCTTTTAAACTTTCCACATCCATCTCAAACTCTTATAACTAGTCAGCTGCATTGGATTAAGACACATTTTAACCCCAGAAACACTAACATAGCTATTTACAGCTTCTAAGCAATGTTTTCTTGGTTTTAGCCTGTTTTGGGACAAAATGGGTATAAGTGGCTTTTAAACTATCCACATCTATCTCAAACTCTTATAATTAGTTAGTTGCATTGGATTAAGACACATTTTAACCCCAGAAACACTAACATAGCTGTTTAGTGCTTCTAAGCAATGTTTTCTTGGTTTTAGCCTGTTTTGGGACAAAATGGGTATAAGTGGCTTTTAAACTTCCCACATCCATCTCAAACTCTTATAACTAGTCAGCTGCATTGGATTAAGACACAATTTAACCCCAGAAACACTAACAAAGCTGTTTGGTGCTTCTAAGCAATGTTTTCTTGGTTTAGCCTGTTTTGGGACAAAATGGGTATAAGTGGCTTTTACACTCTCCACATAAATTTCAAACTCTTATAATTAGTCATTTGCATTGGATTAAGACACATTTTAACCCCAAAAACACTAACATAGCTATTTACAGCTTCTAAGCAATGTTTTCTTGGTTTTAGCCTGTTTTGGGACAAAATGGGTATAAGTGGCTTTTAAACTATCCACATCTATCTCAAACTCTTATAATTAGTTAGTTGCATTGGATTAAGACACATTTTAACCCCAGAAACACTAACAAAGCTGTTTAGTGCTTCTAAGCAATGTTTTCTTGGTTTTAGCCTGTTTTGGGATAAAATGGGTATAAGTGGCTTTTAAACTTTCCACATCCATCTCAAACTCTTATAACTAGTCAGCTGCATTGGATTAAGATACATTTTAACCCCAGAAACACTAACATAGCTATTTACAGCTTCTAAGCAATGTTTTCTTGGTTTTAGCATGTTTTGGGACAAAATGGGTATAAGTGGCTTTTAAACTATCCACATCTATCTCAAACTCTTATAATTAGTTAGTTGCATTGGATTAAGACACATTTTAACCCCAGAAACACTAACATAGCTGTTTAGTGCTTCTAAGCAATGTTTTCTTGGTTTAGCCTGTTTTGGGACAAAATGGGTATAAGTGGCTTTTAAACTTTCCACATCCATCTCAAACTCTTATAACTAGTCAGATGCATTGGATTAAGACACATTTTAACCCCAGAAACACTAACATAGCTATTTACAGCTTCTAAGCAATGTTTTCTTGGTTTTAGCCTGTTTTGGGACAAAATGGGTATAAGTGGCTTTTAAACTATCCACATCTATCTCAAACTCTTATAATTAGTTAGTTGCATTGGATTAAGACACATTTTAACCCCAGAAACAATAACAAAGCTGTTTAGTGCTTCTAAGCAATGTTTTCTTGGTTTTAGCCTGTTTTGGGACAAAATGGGTATAAGTGGCTTTTAAACTTTCCACATCCATCTCAAACTCTTATAACTAGTCAGCTGCATTGGATTAAGACACATTATAACCCCAGAAACACTAACATAGCTATTTACAGCTTCTAAACAATGTTTTCTTGGTTTTAGCCTGTTTTGGGACAAAATAGGTATAAGTGGTTTTTTAAACTATCCACATCTATCTCAAACTCTTATAATTAGTTAGTTGCATTGGATTAAGACACATTTTAACCCCATAAACACTAACAAAGCTGTTTGGTGCTTCTAAGCAATGTTTTCTTGGTTTTAGCCTGTTTTGGGACAAAATGGGTATAAGTGGCTTTTAAACTTCCCACATCCATCTCAAACTCTTATAACTAGTCAGCTGCATTGGATTAAGACACAATTTAACCCCAGAAACACTAACAAAGCTGTTTGGTGCTTCTAAGCAATGTTTTCTTGGTTTTAGCATGTTTTGGGACAAAATGGGTATAAGTGGCTTTTACACTCTCCACATAAATTTCAAACTCTTATAATTAGTCATTTGCATTGGATTAAGACACATTTTAACCCCAAAAACACTAACATTGCTATTTACTGTTGGGATTTATGAGACAAAGCTCACAAGAGAGGGTAGACAAACACTTGGTGAATGAATCCCCCTTTACCCACAACAAACTAACTCATTCTAAAGGGGGAGGAGAGAACATCAACTTGTGATGAACTCCCCATAAAAAAGCTAGATAGAACCCAAATACTAGAGAGTAAGCGGATCCTAACTAGGAGAAGCACTAGTTTGAGACTTATCCTCTTCTAGTATCACAACACTTAGAGTTTGTGTACTTAGGAGAAGGAGGATTAAGAATCAGTAATCTAGGCTAAGTAAAGCAGTAAATAAGAAGAGTTTAGGTGGATTTGAGAAGAGAATAGGCTGCCTTAAGGGCAGCCTCTAACCGCTAATCTCCTAAGAACTCTACATTGTTGATATGAACAAGAACACAAGTAGAGAGGGAAAACGGTTTCTCTTCTATTGAATAATATGTTGTGATGTATTACAAAATGAGAGATTACAATGCTTAATATAGGAGAACAAATGTATATGGCCGTTTGAGATAAATGAGAGGTGAGAGTGACATATAGCCGTTGGTGCACAAGTGGGTGTATGGTGAAAGGGACAGCTCCTTCCCTTGGTTGTCTCATTCTTCACCAACCAAGGTCTCACATGCTTCCTTCCTTCCCTTCTTTTCCCTTTGTGAGACATTTAACTTCTTCTTGGGCCTCTTCTTCTTATAAGGCCTTTACTTCACAATTCTTCTCACATTGCTCTTATGGCCTTGCTGACCACTCTCATTGTTCTCACGGCCCACATGGCCTTATTGGCCACTCTTATTGTGCTCACGGCCTTACTGGCCGCTCCCACACCACTCATGGCCTTACCGGCCACACTTCTTGTACCTTGTGCAGCTCGGCCTCACCGGCCTCACTCTCTCTTCTCCTTCATATATACTAATAGTACGGACGGGCCTGTACGGACGGGCCTGTACGGACGGGCCTGTACGGACGGGCCTGTACGGACGGGCCTTCTCTTCAATGTGTTCACGGCCTAACTGGCCGCTCACCGGACATGGGTCCGTTCACGGACACGGTACATGGTACCGGACACGGTACATGGTCGCTCACGGACACGGACATGGCCTTACCGGCCTTTACATGGCCTTTCCGGCCTTTCTTCTCTTCTTCCAAGGCTCGGCCTTACCGGCCTCTCCTCTCTCCTCCTTGGTACATTCTAATACTCCCCCGCACGCTTGATCGGTGGGACACCATGGGGACCAAAGATCAAGGGTGGACTAGTGTCATCTACCTCATTAAAAACCTCAACAAAGAAAACCTCTTGGGATAAAACTTTGTTAAGGGAAAAAGAGTATAGACTCCACTATCCATGATGTCCCTTGACCTTGGTTTGCAAAGAACTAGCTCCCTTCTCTTCATGATTTGAACCGCTCCTACTCCTTAGCCCACCTTGCCTTTAGCACATTCCTTATGATCTCCATCCTTGCGCCTTTAGAGTTTCTTTGAGGCTCTCATAGTCTCCTTTACCCCTTAAACAAGTGATAAAGAAGAAAAGAATAAGTGTTTGCTATGAGGAATATCAAAGAAAATTTCTAAAAGTGTGACAATTTAAGAGAACATATTAAAGAGTAAAGACTAGTAATGAAGCTAAGGTAATGAATTTAAGAAATTTAAATAGAGTAGAGTTTAGAGCACAGCCTTTATGGTGTTTTGATGGATAGGAAGGAGAGAGTTGATCACTGATGCGGTTTGGAATTCCTCCTTGAGACCGCTTCTCTAACCATGGTTTTTAAACCCGGCCAGTTTTATCTGTCAGACTGATACATGCCCACTGAATCGGACATAACTTTCGAACGGCTGCTCGGATTGGTATGATTCCACTTCCACTGGCAAGATGACTCTGTGGTCTCGAACTTTAATGAAGAACGCGGAAGCCGAATCGCAGTGGAAGGGTTTCGTCCGAGTCGATCTTTGAGACGCTTCGGCTGAGCTTTAAGTAAAGACTTTTGCTTGTGGCCGAGCAGAATCTGTGAGGTACGGTCTGAAGTCACTTGATCTCCCCCGTAACCTTTACTTGATGATGGGCTGAAACCTCATCACCTCAGTTGAAGCCTTGTGCATCACCGTTCTTGTGCACATCCAATCAACAGTTGAAACCTTGTGCATCACCTTTCCTAAAGACCATTGTGCACATCCGATCAACAACTTGGCACTAACACACATGCTCTTGGACTGATTCATCACCTTCCACCAGCTTAACAAAGACTTGGTGGCCCTTGGTTCTAACTCCAGGCATTGTGCTGCGCTCTTACATGGCTATCTTGTGGCCTTCAACCTCGCCACTTCTTCTTCTTGAGATAGTGAGCGAGCTCCACACAATCTTCAATGCTGAAACTGAAACCAAAAATCAATGGAACAGATTCTAAACAAGAGATTGTTAGAGATTAGAGAATAGAGAATATAGAATATTACTGAAAATAAAATAGAATTTAGAGAATAAGTAACCAGAGAATTAGTAACCAAGAGTATAGAGTATAGTAGAGTATATGGGCGGAAGTATAAGGTGAGTGGAGAGTAGAATAGAGAATTTGCTCAAGAGTTCTTATGGACAGAGTTATACTCTGTTTTCTTGAGTTGAAAGAAGCTTTGACAGCCAAGAACATCCAAGAAGACAATCTCTTTTGGTGCTTTAATGGCTGAAACACAATGGACCTTATGGAAAATTAGTTTCTCCAAAGGTTTAACAACAAAACTCCTTGTAGAATCACTTAAACAAGTGTTCTTCAAGAGATTAAGGCTTGAAGATCCACGAAGATAACATATAGAAGATGTTTTTCGTGGTCCCAAGCAAAGAAGAAACAACAAAAGCCTTTGGAACAACCTATTGTCCAACGGTTAAAAGAATGCATCTTGGACCAACTTGAATCTATTTGACCAAGCGGGCTCTACATGCTAAAATAAAGTCTCTCTCTTCCTCAAACTCGAACCTGGACACACCATATGACCAGAAACAAAGCTTTCTCAACCTTGAGAAGAAGAAGAAGAAGCGATTTAGTAATTAAGCCTTTAAAGGAAATTTAACAAAAGCAAAATTAAACCTTTAGAGGAAAATTAACTAAATCCTAAGAGAACTAAATCCTAAGAATTTCGTGGCTCATACAAGCACACAAGAACCGTGAATCCTCACCATGAACAACACAATTTGCTCAATGGTTCATCACTTCCCACACATCCCAAAATAAACAAAGCTATTACCAAATCGGTAAAGCTTAAGGATGGGGCTTGTAAAATCGATTTCTTTCCACACACTTGGTCTACAAATTCTAACAAGATAAGAGACCAAGCTTACTCAACAATGAGCTGCTAGAGAATCGATTTAATCAACAAAAGCAAAATTAAAGCTTTAAAGAAACTAAGCTAAGCGATTTAACACCTAAGCAAAGTCTAAACTTTAACTAAGCTAACTCCTAAGAAAACGACTTTGAGAATGAGTTTAAAACACCAAGAACAGAACCTGCTCTGATACCATGTTGGGATTTATGAGACAAAGCTCACAAGAGAGGGTAGACAAACACTTGGTGAATGAATCCCCCTTTACCCACAACAAACTAACTCATTCTAAAGGGGGAGGAGAGAACATCAACTTGTGATGAACTCCCCATAAACAAGCTAGATAGAACCCAAATACTAGAGAGTAAGCGGATCCTAACTAGGAGAAGCACTAGTTTGAGACTTATCCTCTTCTAGTATCACAACACTTAGAGTTTGTGTACTTAGGAGAAGGAGGATTAAGAATCAGTAATCTAGGCTAAGTAAAGCAGTAAATAAGAAGAGTTTAGGTGGATTTGAGAAGAGAATAGGCTGCCTTAAGGGCAGCCTCTAACCGCTAATCTCCTAAGAACTCTACATTGTTGATATGAACAAGAACACAAGTAGAGAGGGAAAACGGTTTCTCTTCTATTGAATAATATGTTGTGATGTATTACAAAATGAGAGATTACAATGCTTAATATAGGAGAACAAATGTATATGGCCGTTTGAGATAAATGAGAGGTGAGAGTGACATATAGCCGTTGGTGCACAAGTGGGTGTATGGTGAAAGGGACAGCTCCTTCCCTTGGTTGTCTCATTCTTCACCAACCAAGGTCTCACATGCTTCCTTCCTTCCCTTCTTTTCCCTTTGTGAGACATTTAACTTCTTCTTGGGCCTCTTCTTCTTATAAGGCCTTTACTTCACAATTCTTCTCACATTGCTCTTATGGCCTTGCTGACCACTCTCATTGTTCTCACGGCCCACATGGCCTTATTGGCCACTCTTATTGTGCTCACGGCCTTACTGGCCGCTCCCACACCACTCATGGCCTTTCCGGCCACACTTCTTGTACCTTGTGCAGCTCGGCCTCACCGGCCTCACTCTCTCTTCTCCTTCATATATACTAATAGTACGGACGGGCCTGTACGGACGGGCCTGTACGGACGGGCCTGTACGGACGGGCCTGTACGGACGGGCCTTCTCTTCAATGTGTTCACGGCCTAACTGGCCGCTCACCGGACATGGGTCCGTTCACGGACACGGTACATGGTACCGGACACGGTACATGGTCGCTCACGGACACGGACATGGCCTTACCGGCCTTTACATGGCCTTTCCGGCCTTTCTTCTCTTCTTCCAAGGCTCGGCCTTACCGGCCTCTCCTCTCTCCTCCTTGGTACATTCTAATATTTACAGCTTCTAAGCAATGTTTTCTTGGTTTTAGCCTGTGTTGGGACAAAATGGGTATAAGTGGCTTTTAAACTATCCACATCTATCTCAAACTCTTATAATTAGTTAGTTGCATTGGATTAAGACACATTTTAACCCCAGAAACACTAACAAAGCTGTTTAGTGCTTCTAAGCAATGTTTTCTTGGTTTTAGCCTGTTTTGGGATAAAATGGGTATAAGTGGCTTTTAAACTTTCCACATCCATCTCAAACTCTTATAACTAGTCAGCTGCATTGGATTAAGATACATTTTAACCCCAGAAACACTAACATAGCTATTTACAGCTTCTAAGCAATGTTTTCTTGGTTTTAGCCTGTTTTGGGACAAAATGGGTATAAGTGGCTTTTAAACTATCCACATCTATCTCAAACTCTTATAATTAGTTAGTTGCATTGGATTAAGACACAATTTAACCCCAGAAACACTAACAAAGCTGTTAAGTGCTTCTAAGCAATGTTTTCTTGGTTTAGCCTGTTTTGGGACAAAATGGGTATAAGTGGCTTTTAAACTTTCCACATCCATCTCAAACTCTTATAACTAGTCAGATGCATTGGATTAAGACACATTTTAACCCCAGAAACACTAACATAGCTATTTACAGCTTCTAAGCAATGTTTTTTGGTTTTAGCCTGTTTTGGGACAAAATGGGTATAAGTGGCTTTTAAACTATCCACATCTATCTCAAACTCTTATAATTAGTTAGTTGCATTGGATTAAGACACATTTTAACCCCAGAAACAATAACAAAGCTGTTTAGTGCTTCTAAGCAATGTTTTCTTGGTTTTAGCCTGTTTTGGGACAAAATGGGTATAAGTGGCTTTTAAACTTTCCACATCCATCTCAAACTCTTATAACTAGTCAGCTGCATTGGATTAAGACACATTATAACCCCAGAAACACTAACATAGCTATTTACAGCTTCTAAACAATGTTTTCTTGGTTTTAGCCTGTTTTGGGACAAAATAGGTATAAGTGGTTTTTTAAACTATCCACATCTATCTCAAACTCTTATAATTAGTTAGTTGCATTGGATTAAGACACATTTTAACCCCATAAACACTAACAAAGCTGTTTGGTGCTTCTAAGCAATGTTTTCTTGGTTTTAGCCAGTTTTGGGAAAAAATGGGTATAAGTGGCTTTTAAACTCTCCACATCAATCTCAAACTCTTATAATTAGTCATTTGCATTGGATTAAGACACATTTTAACCCCAAAATCACTAACATAGCTGTTTACAGCTTCTAAGCAATGTTTTCTTGGTTTTAGCCTGTTTTGGGACAAAATGGGTATAAGTGGTTTTTTAAACTATCCACATCTATCTCAAACTCTTATAATTAGTTAGTTGCATTGGATTAAGACACATTTTAACCCCAGAAACACTAACAAAGCTGTTTAGTGCTTCTAAGCTATGTTTTCTTGGTTTTAGCCTGTTTTGGGACAAAATGGGTATAAGTGGCTTTTAAACTATCCACATCTATCTCAAACTCTTATAATTAGTTAGTTGCATTGGATTAAGACACATTTTAACCCCAGAAACACTAACATAGCTATTTACAGCTTCTAAGCAATGTTTTCTTGGTTTTAGCCTGTTTTGGGACAAAATGGGTATAAGTGGCTTTTAAACTCTCCACATCAATCTCAAACTCTTATAATTAGTCATTTGCACTGGATTAAGACACATTTTAACCCCAGAAACACTAACATAGCTATTTACAGCTTCTAAGCAATGTTTTCTTGGTTTTAGCATGTTTTGGGACAAAATGGGTATAAGTGGCTTTTAAACTTTCCACATCCATCTCAAACTCTTATAACTAGTCAGCTGCATTGGATTAAGACACATTTTAACCCCAGAAACACTAACATAGCTATTTACAGCTTCTAAGCAATGTTTTCTTGGTTTTAGCCTGTTTTGGGACAAAATGGGTATAAGTGGCTTTTAAACTATCCACATCTATCTCAAACTCTTATAATTAGTTAGTTGCATTGGATTAAGACACATTTTAACCCCAGAAACACTAACATAGCTGTTTAGTGCTTCTAAGCAATGTTTTCTTGGTTTTAGCCTGTTTTGGGACAAAATGGGTATAAGTGGCTTTTAAACTTCCCACATCCATCTCAAACTCTTATAACTAGTCAGCTGCATTGGATTAAGACACAATTTAACCCCAGAAACACTAACAAAGCTGTTTGGTGCTTCTAAGCAATGTTTTCTTGGTTTAGCCTGTTTTGGGACAAAATGGGTATAAGTGGCTTTTACACTCTCCACATAAATTTCAAACTCTTATAATTAGTCATTTGCATTGGATTAAGACACATTTTAACCCCAAAAACACTAACATAGCTATTTACAGCTTCTAAGTGTTGGGATTTATGAGACAAAGCTCACAAGAGAGGGTAGACAAACACTTGGTGAATGAATCCCCCTTTACCCACAACAAACTAACTCATTCTAAAGGGGGAGGAGAGAACATCAACTTGTGATGAACTCCCCATAAACAAGCTAGATAGAACCCAAATACTAGAGAGTAAGCGGATCCTAACTAGGAGAAGCACTAGTTTGAGACTTATCCTCTTCTAGTATCACAACACTTAGAGTTTGTGTACTTAGGAGAAGGAGGATTAAGAATCAGTAATCTAGGCTAAGTAAAGCAGTAAATAAGAAGAGTTTAGGTGGATTTGAGAAGAGAATAGGCTGCCTTAAGGGCAGCCTCTAACCGCTAATCTCCTAAGAACTCTACATTGTTGATATGAACAAGAACACAAGTAGAGAGGGAAAACGGTTTCTCTTCTATTGAATAATATGTTGTGATGTATTACAAAATGAGAGATTACAATGCTTAATATAGGAGAACAAATGTATATGGCCGTTTGAGATAAATGAGAGGTGAGAGTGACATATAGCCGTTGGTGCACAAGTGGGTGTATGGTGAAAGGGACAGCTCCTTCCCTTGGTTGTCTCATTCTTCACCAACCAAGGTCTCACATGCTTCCTTCCTTCCCTTCTTTTCCCTTTGTGAGACATTTAACTTCTTCTTGGGCCTCTTCTTCTTATAAGGCCTTTACTTCACAATTCTTCTCACATTGCTCTTATGGCCTTGCTGACCACTCTCATTGTTCTCACGGCCCACATGGCCTTATTGGCCACTCTTATTGTGCTCACGGCCTTACTGGCCGCTCCCACACCACTCATGGCCTTACCGGCCACACTTCTTGTACTAGCAGCCTTACCGGCCACTCTCTTCTTCCTTGTGCAGCTCGGCCTCACCGGCCTCACTCTCTCTTCTCCTTCATATATACTAATAGTACGGACGGGCCTGTACGGACGGGCCTGTACGGACGGGCCTGTACGGACGGGCCTGTACGGACGGGCCTTCTCTTCAATGTGTTCACGGCCTAACTGGCCGCTC
The DNA here is from genome assembly GCF_030686135.1 of Camelina sativa. Lineage (NCBI taxonomy): Eukaryota > Viridiplantae > Streptophyta > Magnoliopsida > Brassicales > Brassicaceae > Camelina > Camelina sativa. The sequence continues at coordinate 22,302,507 of NC_141894.1, read as the reverse complement.
ACCGGACATGGGTCCGTTCACGGACACGGTACATGGTACCGGACACGGTACATGGTCGCTCACGGACACGGACATGGCCTTACCGGCCTTTACATGGCCTTTCCGGCCTTTCTTCTCTTCTTCCAAGGCTCGGCCTTACCGGCCTCTCCTCTCTCCTCCTTGGTACATTCTAATACTCCCCCGCACGCTTGATCGGTGGGACACCATGGGGACCAAAGATCAAGGGTGGACTAGTGTCATCTACCTCATTAAAAACCTCAACAAAGAAAACCTCTTGGGATAAAACTTTGTTAAGGGAAAAAGAGTATAGACTCCACTATCCATGATGTCCCTTGACCTTGGTTTGCAAAGAACTAGCTCCCTTCTCTTCATGATTTGAACCGCTCCTACTCCTTAGCCCACCTTGCCTTTAGCACATTCCTTATGATCTCCATCCTTGCGCCTTTAGAGTTTCTTTGAGGCTCTCATAGTCTCCTTTACCCCTTAAACAAGTGATAAAGAAGAAAAGAATAAGTGTTTGCTATGAGGAATATCAAAGAAAATTTCTAAAAGTGTGACAATTTAAGAGAACATATTAAAGAGTAAAGACTAGTAATGAAGCTAAGGTAATGAATTTAAGAAATTTAAATAGAGTAGAGTTTAGAGCACAGCCTTTATGGTGTTTTGATGGATAGGAAGGAGAGAGTTGATCACTGATGCGGTTTGGAATTCCTCCTTGAGACCGCTTCTCTAACCATGGTTTTTAAACCCGGCCAGTTTTATCTGTCAGACTGATACATGCCCACTGAATCGGACATAACTTTCGAACGGCTGCTCGGATTGGTATGATTCCACTTCCACTGGCAAGATGACTCTGTGGTCTCGAACTTTAATGAAGAACGCGGAAGCCGAATCGCAGTGGAAGGGTTTCGTCCGAGTCGATCTTTGAGACGCTTCGGCTGAGCTTTAAGTAAAGACTTTTGCTTGTGGCCGAGCAGAATCTGTGAGGTACGGTCTGAAGTCACTTGATCTCCCCCGTAACCTTTACTTGATGATGGGCTGAAACCTCATCACCTCAGTTGAAGCCTTGTGCATCACCGTTCTTGTGCACATCCAATCAACAGTTGAAACCTTGTGCATCACCTTTCCTAAAGACCATTGTGCACATCCGATCAACAACTTGGCACTAACACACATGCTCTTGGACTGATTCATCACCTTCCACCAGCTTAACAAAGACTTGGTGGCCCTTGGTTCTAACTCCAGGCATTGTGCTGCGCTCTTACATGGCTATCTTGTGGCCTTCAACCTCGCCACTTCTTCTTCTTGAGATAGTGAGCGAGCTCCACACAATCTTCAATGCTGAAACTGAAACCAAAAATCAATGGAACAGATTCTAAACAAGAGATTGTTAGAGATTAGAGAATAGAGAATATAGAATATTACTGAAAATAAAATAGAATTTAGAGAATAAGTAACCAGAGAATTAGTAACCAAGAGTATAGAGTATAGTAGAGTATATGGGCGGAAGTATAAGGTGAGTGGAGAGTAGAATAGAGAATTTGCTCAAGAGTTCTTATGGACAGAGTTATACTCTGTTTTCTTGAGTTGAAAGAAGCTTTGACAGCCAAGAACATCCAAGAAGACAATCTCTTTTGGTGCTTTAATGGCTGAAACACAATGGACCTTATGGAAAATTAGTTTCTCCAAAGGTTTAACAACAAAACTCCTTGTAGAATCACTTAAACAAGTGTTCTTCAAGAGATTAAGGCTTGAAGATCCACGAAGATAACATATAGAAGATGTTTTTCGTGGTCCCAAGCAAAGAAGAAACAACAAAAGCCTTTGGAACAACCTATTGTCCAACGGTTAAAAGAATGCATCTTGGACCAACTTGAATCTATTTGACCAAGCGGGCTCTACATGCTAAAATAAAGTCTCTCTCTTCCTCAAACTCGAACCTGGACACACCATATGACCAGAAACAAAGCTTTCTCAACCTTGAGAAGAAGAAGAAGAAGCGATTTAGTAATTAAGCCTTTAAAGGAAATTTAACAAAAGCAAAATTAAACCTTTAGAGGAAAATTAACTAAATCCTAAGAGAACTAAATCCTAAGAATTTCGTGGCTCATACAAGCACACAAGAACCGTGAATCCTCACCATGAACAACACAATTTGCTCAATGGTTCATCACTTCCCACACATCCCAAAATAAACAAAGCTATTACCAAATCGGTAAAGCTTAAGGATGGGGCTTGTAAAATCGATTTCTTTCCACACACTTGGTCTACAAATTCTAACAAGATAAGAGACCAAGCTTACTCAACAATGAGCTGCTAGAGAATCGATTTAATCAACAAAAGCAAAATTAAAGCTTTAAAGAAACTAAGCTAAGCGATTTAACACCTAAGCAAAGTCTAAACTTTAACTAAGCTAACTCCTAAGAAAACGACTTTGAGAATGAGTTTAAAACACCAAGAACAGAACCTGCTCTGATACCATGTTGGGATTTATGAGACAAAGCTCACAAGAGAGGGTAGACAAACACTTGGTGAATGAATCCCCCTTTACCCACAACAAACTAACTCATTCTAAAGGGGGAGGAGAGAACATCAACTTGTGATGAACTCCCCATAAACAAGCTAGATAGAACCCAAATACTAGAGAGTAAGCGGATCCTAACTAGGAGAAGCACTAGTTTGAGACTTATCCTCTTCTAGTATCACAACACTTAGAGTTTGTGTACTTAGGAGAAGGAGGATTAAGAATCAGTAATCTAGGCTAAGTAAAGCAGTAAATAAGAAGAGTTTAGGTGGATTTGAGAAGAGAATAGGCTGCCTTAAGGGCAGCCTCTAACCGCTAATCTCCTAAGAACTCTACATTGTTGATATGAACAAGAACACAAGTAGAGAGGGAAAACGGTTTCTCTTCTATTGAATAATATGTTGTGATGTATTACAAAATGAGAGATTACAATGCTTAATATAGGAGAACAAATGTATATGGCCGTTTGAGATAAATGAGAGGTGAGAGTGACATATAGCCGTTGGTGCACAAGTGGGTGTATGGTGAAAGGGACAGCTCCTTCCCTTGGTTGTCTCATTCTTCACCAACCAAGGTCTCACATGCTTCCTTCCTTCCCTTCTTTTCCCTTTGTGAGACATTTAACTTCTTCTTGGGCCTCTTCTTCTTATAAGGCCTTTACTTCACAATTCTTCTCACATTGCTCTTATGGCCTTGCTGACCACTCTCATTGTTCTCACGGCCCACATGGCCTTATTGGCCACTCTTATTGTGCTCACGGCCTTACTGGCCGCTCCCACACCACTCATGGCCTTACCGGCCACACTTCTTGTACTAGCAGCCTTACCGGCCACTCTCTTCTTCCTTGTGCAGCTCGGCCTCACCGGCCTCACTCTCTCTTCTCCTTCATATATACTAATAGTACGGACGGGCCTGTACGGACGGGCCTGTACGGACGGGCCTGTACGGACGGGCCTGTACGGACGGGCCTTCTCTTCAATGTGTTCACGGCCTAACTGGCCGCTCACCGGACATGGGTCCGTTCACGGACACGGTACATGGTACCGGACACGGTACATGGTCGCTCACGGACACGGACATGGCCTTACCGGCCTTTACATGGCCTTTCCGGCCTTTCTTCTCTTCTTCCAAGGCTCGGCCTTACCGGCCTCTCCTCTCTCCTCCTTGGTACATTCTAATACTAAGCAATGTTTTCTTGGTTTTAGCCTGTTTTGGGACAAAATGGGTATAAGTGGCTTTTAAACTATCCACATCTATCTCAAACTCTTATAATTAGTTAGTTGCATTGGATTAAGACACATTTTAACCCCAGAAACACTAACAAAGCTGTTTAGTGCTTCTAAGCAATGTTTTCTTGGTTTTAGCCTGTTTTGGGATAAAATGGGTATAAGTGGCTTTTAAACTTTCCACATCCATCTCAAACTCTTATAACTAGTCAGCTGCATTGGATTAAGATACATTTTAACCCCAGAAACACTAACATAGCTATTTACAGCTTCTAAGCAATGTTTTCTTGGTTTTAGCATGTTTTGGGACAAAATGGGTATAAGTGGCTTTTAAACTATCCACATCTATCTCAAACTCTTATAATTAGTTAGTTGCATTGGATTAAGACACATTTTAACCCCAGAAACACTAACAAAGCTGTTAAGTGCTTCTAAGCAATGTTTTCTTGGTTTAGCCTGTTTTGGGACAAAATGGGTATAAGTGGCTTTTAAACTTTCCACATCCATCTCAAACTCTTATAACTAGTCAGATGCATTGGATTAAGACACATTTTAACCCCAGAAACACTAACATAGCTATTTACAGCTTCTAAGCAATGTTTTCTTGGTTTTAGCCTGTTTTGGGACAAAATGGGTATAAGTGGCTTTTAAACTATCCACATCTATCTCAAACTCTTATAATTAGTTAGTTGCATTGGATTAAGACACATTTTAACCCCAGAAACAATAACAAAGCTGTTTAGTGCTTCTAAGCAATGTTTTCTTGGTTTTAGCCTGTTTTGGGACAAAATGGGTATAAGTGGCTTTTAAACTTTCCACATCCATCTCAAACTCTTATAACTAGTCAGCTGCATTGGATTAAGACACATTATAACCCCAGAAACACTAACATAGCTATTTACAGCTTCTAAACAATGTTTTCTTGGTTTTAGCCTGTTTTGGGACAAAATAGGTATAAGTGGTTTTTTAAACTATCCACATCTATCTCAAACTCTTATAATTAGTTAGTTGCATTGGATTAAGACACATTTTAACCCCATAAACACTAACAAAGCTGTTTGGTGCTTCTAAGCAATGTTTTCTTGGTTTTAGCCTGTTTTGGGACAAAATGGGTATAAGTGGCTTTTAAACTTCCCACATCCATCTCAAACTCTTATAACTAGTCAGCTGCATTGGATTAAGACACAATTTAACCCCAGAAACACTAACAAAGCTGTTTGGTGCTTCTAAGCAATGTTTTCTTGGTTTAGCCTGTTTTGGGACAAAATGGGTATAAGTGGCTTTTACACTCTCCACATAAATTTCAAACTCTTATAATTAGTCATTTGCATTGGATTAAGACACATTTTAACCCCAAAAACACTAACATTGCTATTTACAGCTTCTAAGCAATGTTTTCTTGGTTTTAGCCTGTGTTGGGACAAAATGGGTATAAGTGGCTTTTAAACTATCCACATCTATCTCAAACTCTTATAATTAGTTAGTTGCATTGGATTAAGACACATTTTAACCCCAGAAACACTAACAAAGCTGTTTAGTGCTTCTAAGCAATGTTTTCTTGGTTTTAGCCTGTTTTGGGATAAAATGGGTATAAGTGGCTTTTAAACTTTCCACATCCATCTCAAACTCTTATAACTAGTCAGCTGCATTGGATTAAGATACATTTTAACCCCAGAAACACTAACATAGCTATTTACAGCTTCTAAGCAATGTTTTCTTGGTTTTAGCCTGTTTTGGGACAAAATGGGTATAAGTGGCTTTTAAACTATCCACATCTATCTCAAACTCTTATAATTAGTTAGTTGCATTGGATTAAGACACAATTTAACCCCAGAAACACTAACAAAGCTGTTAAGTGCTTCTAAGCAATGTTTTCTTGGTTTAGCCTGTTTTGGGACAAAATGGGTATAAGTGGCTTTTAAACTTTCCACATCCATCTCAAACTCTTATAACTAGTCAGATGCATTGGATTAAGACACATTTTAACCCCAGAAACACTAACATAGCTATTTACAGCTTCTAAGCAATGTTTTTTGGTTTTAGCCTGTTTTGGGACAAAATGGGTATAAGTGGCTTTTAAACTATCCACATCTATCTCAAACTCTTATAATTAGTTAGTTGCATTGGATTAAGACACATTTTAACCCCAGAAACAATAACAAAGCTGTTTAGTGCTTCTAAGCAATGTTTTCTTGGTTTTAGCCTGTTTTGGGACAAAATGGGTATAAGTGGCTTTTAAACTTTCCACATCCATCTCAAACTCTTATAACTAGTCAACTGCATTGGATTAAGACACATTATAACCCCAGAAACACTAACATAGCTATTTACAGCTTCTAAACAATGTTTTCTTGGTTTTAGCCTGTTTTGGGACAAAATAGGTATAAGTGGTTTTTTAAACTATCCACATCTATCTCAAACTCTTATAATTAGTTAGTTGCATTGGATTAAGACACATTTTAACCCCATAAACACTAACAAAGCTGTTTGGTGCTTCTAAGCAATGTTTTCTTGGTTTTAGCCAGTTTTGGGAAAAAATGGGTATAAGTGGCTTTTAAACTCTCCACATCAATCTCAAACTCTTATAATTAGTCATTTGCATTGGATTAAGACACATTTTAACCCCAAAATCACTAACATAGCTGTTTACAGCTTCTAAGCAATGTTTTCTTGGTTTTAGCCTGTTTTGGGACAAAATGGGTATAAGTGGCTTTTAAACTCTCCACATCCATCTCAAACTCTTATAACTAGTCAGCTGCATTGGATTAAGACACATTTTAACCCCAGAAACACTAACATAGCTGTTTACAGCTTCTAAGCAATGTTTTCTTGGTTTTAGCCTATTTTGGGACAAAATGTGTATAAGTGGCTTTTAAACTATCCACATCTATCTCAAACTCTTATAATTAGTTAGTTGCATTGGATTAAGACACATTTTAACCCCAGAAACACTAACAAAGCTGTTTAGTGTTTCTAAGCAATGTTTTCTTGGTTTTAGCCTGTTTTGGGAAAAAATGGGTATAAGTGGCTTTTAAACTCTCCACATCCATCTCAAACTCTTATAACTAGTCAGCTGCATTGGATTAAGACACATTTTAACCCCAGAAACACTAACATAGCTATTTACAGCTTCTAAACAATGTTTTCTTGGTTTTAGCCTGTTTTGGGACAAAATGGGTATAAGTGGCTTTTAAACTATCCACATCTATCTCAAACTCTTATAATTAGTTAGTTGCATTGGATTAAGACACATTTTAACCCTAGAAACACTAACAAAGCTGTTTGGTGCTTCTAAGAATGTTTTCTTGGTTTTAGCCTGTTTTGGGACAAAATGGGTATAAGTGGCTTTTAAACTCTCCACATCAATCTCAAACTCTTATAATTAGTCATTTGCATTGGATTAAGACACATTTTAACCCCAAAAACACTAACATAGTTATTTACAGCTTCTAAGCAACGTTTTCTTGGTTTTAGCCTGTTTTGGGACAAAATGGGTATAAGTGGCTTTTAAACTCTCCACATCTATCTCAAACTCTTATAATTAGTTAGTTGCATTGGATTAAGACACATTTTAACCCCAGAAACACTAACAAAGCTGTTTACAGCTTCTAAGCAATGTTTTCTTGGTTTTAGCCTGTTTTGGGACAAAATGGGTATAAGTGGCTTTTAAACTATCCACATCTATCTCAAACTCTTATAATTAGTTAGTTGCATTGGATTAAGACACATTTTAACCCCAGAAACACTAACAAAGCTGTTTAGTGCTTCTAAGCAATGTTTTCTTGGTTTTAGCCTATTTTGGGACAAAATGGGTATAAGTGGCTTTTAAACTTTCCACATCCATCTCAAACTCTTATAACTAGTCAGCAGCATTGGATTAAGATACATTTTAACCCCAGAAACACTAACGTAGCTATTTACAGCTTCTAAGCAATGTTTTCTTGGTTTTAGCCTGTTTTGGGACAAAATGGGTATAAGTGGCTTTTAAACTATCCACATCTATCTCAAACTCTTATAATTAGTTAGTTGCATTGGATTAAGATACATTTTAACCCCAGAAACACAAACAAAGCTGTTTGGTGCTTCTAAGCAATGTTTTCTTGGTTTTAGCCTGTTTTAGGACAAAATGCGTATAAGTGGCTTTTAAACTCCCCACATCCATTTCAAACTCTTATAACTAGTCATCTGCATTGGATTAAGACACATTTTAACCCCTGAAACACTAACATAGCTATTTACAGCTTCTAAGCAATGTTTTCTTGGTTTTAGCCTGTTTTGGGACAAAATGGGTATAAGTGGCTTTTAAACTATCCACATCTATCTCAAACTCTTATAATTAGTTAGTTGCATTGGATTAAGACACATTTTAACCCCAGAAACACTAACAAAGCTGTTAAGTGCTTCTAAGCAATGTTTTCTTGGTTTAGCCTGTTTTGGGACAAAATGGGTATAAGTGGCTTTTAAACTTTCCACATCCATCTCAAACTCTTATAACTAGTCAGATGCATTGGATTAAGACACATTTTAACCCCAGAAACACTAACATAGCTATTTACAGCTTCTAAGCAATGTTTTCTTGGTTTTAGCCTGTTTTGGGACAAAATAGGTATAAGTGGTTTTTTAAACTATCCACATCTATCTCAAACTCTTATAATTAGTTAGTTGCATTGGATTAAGACACATTTTTATGAAACCGCACACACATCTTGTCCGTACATCCGTCCGTACAACCATCACCATTGGGCCGTCCGTACAGCTAAAGGCCTACCAAGCTAAAGGCCTACCAAGCTCAACCCATGAGGATCACGAGTCCATTCCATGTTCACCAGCCTCCAACGGTCACAAGAGCTTCTCGATCCTTCTCCTCATAGCCGTTAGTGTAGAGTGCGCAAGTGGGAAGGATCACATGTCTTCTTAAGGACATGTCGCTATCTTTATATGTAAATGTGCCTAGGATCATCTTAGTATATTCTTTTGTATATGTCTATAAGTAGATTGTAATTATGTTCTAAATGAGGTAAGAAGAGATAATATCTCTTTCTCCACAATACTCTCTCTATACTCTCTTACTATACTCTCAACGATTCTCACTCTCTTGTTATTCAAATCTTCTCACTAAACTCATAATCGATCCTATTAATTCTTTCATGGTATCAGAGCCTGGTTGCTCGTCATTCTAAAGTTTTTGATCATCACTTACTTCCGCTTCTCCTTCTCTCTCATTTTCTGTTTTGACTTGAAAGTCATTTTCTTTAACCGTTGGATAATAGCTTTACCTAACGGTCTCTTCATCATGGAAAGTGTCAAAACCATGGTTGTTCCGGTGACTCTCAAGGGAGAGAACTATCTGCTGTGGGCGAGGACCACGAAAACTGCCCTTTGTGGCCGAGGCCTTTGGTCTCACGTTGAGAAGAGCGAAGCTCCGAGTGGTGAGGCCACCAAGGACGGCAAGGAACTTGCCGGAGATGAAAAGAACAAATGGTTCCAAGAAGACCAAGGGGTCTTAGCCATCATTCAAAACTCTCTAGATGCCCCCATTCTTGAAGCCTACTCCTACTGCGAGACGGCGAAGGACTTGTGGGACACCCTCAAGAACGTTTTTGGTAATATTACCAATGTCAATCGTATCTTCGAGATTAAAAGGGCCATCAATAACCTCAATCAAGAGGATATGGAGTTTACAAAGCATTTTGGGAAGTTTAGGTCCCTTTGGGCTGAACTAGAAATGCTGCGACCGGCGACAATTGATCCGGCCATACTGAACGAGAGGCGTGAACAAGACAAAGTGTTTGGGCTGCTCTTGACCCTAAACCCCTCCTACAATGATCTCATCAAACACATCTTGCGGTCAGATAAACTCCCAAGCCTTGATGATGTTTGTAACCAAATTCAAAAGGAGCATGGCTCCATGGGATTGTTCGGCAGCAAGGGAGAGCTGGTGACCGCTAACAAAGCTGAGATGGCATCAGCAAACAAAGGCTACTACCGACCGGAGGACAAGAACAACCCGCCGGTTTGTGAGCACTGTAAGAAACTTGGCCACTTCAAGAGCCGCTGCTGGATCCTACATCCGCATCTAGCACCACCACCGGGAACAATCCGAGGTGGACGACCAAACCGCGGAGGACAACCGAGAGCTCACCAAGCAACTGCCGTGGGGGAGCCATTGATCTCTGAGCAGCCTCAACAAGTGACCGGTGGAACTGCTCTTGCTGCAGCATCGTCCGAGCTGGTAAGGCGGTCCGACCTTGATGCGCTCATCAAAGCCCTCAAGGAGGCCACCGGTAAGGCGTTTCTTACTTCAAACAAAACTAAGTCTCTTATTGTTGATTCTGGTGCATCTCATCACATGATTAGTGATTCTAGGTTAATGAGTGATATTAAGCCTGCTAATGGTAATGTTGTGATAGCTAATGGTGAGAAAGTTCCAATTAAAGGCATAGGGAATTTAAAGTTATTTAACAAAGAAACTAAAGCTTTCTATATGCCAAATTTCACATCTAATTTGCTATCAGTTAAGAGGGCCACCACTGATTTAAATTGTTATGCAATATTTGGTCCTAACAAGGTTCATTTTCAGGATATTGAGACAAGTAAAGTTCTTGGTCAAGGAGGTTCCAAGGATGATCTATATGTGCTTGAGGACTTGAATCTATCTTCTTCTACTGCATCTTGTTTTAATTCGGTTATTATTAAACCTAGTGATTCTATTTTACATGCTAGGCTAGGACATCCTCATACTAGAGCTTTATCATTAATGTTTCCTAATATTTCTTTTAAAAATGATGAGTGTGAGGCATGTATTCTTGGTAAACATTGCAAGGCTGTTTTTCCTAAATCTATGACTATTTATGAAAATTGTTTTGATTTAATCCATTCAGATGTTTGGACTTCCCCTTGCTTGTCTAGAGAAAATCAAAAATATTTTGTGACCTTTATTGATGAAAAATCAAAATATACTTGGCTGACCTTGCTTCCCTCTAAAGATAGAGTTCTTGAAGCCTTCACTAATTTTCAAAAATATGTGACTAACCATTATAATGCAAAGATTAAAATTTTGAGATCAGATAATGGAGGAGAGTATACAAGCCATGCCTTCAAACAATACCTAGCAAACCATGGGATTATTCATCAAACAAGCTGTCCATATACACCCCAACAAAATGGTGTTGCTGAAAGGAAGAATAGGCACCTCATGGAAGTGGCAAGATCCATGATGTTTCACACCAATGTTCCAAAGAAGTTTTGGGGAGATGCTGTTCTTGCGGCTTGCTACCTCATTAACCGGACACCAACCAAAGTTCTTCAAGACAGTTCACCGTTTGAGGTAATAAACAAGGTAAAACCCTCATTTGATCATTTAAGAGTATTTGGCTGCGTGTGTTATGTGTTGAAGCCAGGAGAACTACGCGACAAGCTTGATACTAAGAGTGTTAAGAGCATGTTCCTTGGGTACTCGACGACTCAAAAAGGCTACAAGTGCTACGAGCCAAACATGAAGCGCGTTTTTGTCTCTCGTGATGTTAAGTTCGTGGAGTCTAAAGGCTTCTATGAGGAAAAGAACTGGGAGAGCCTTCGAGACTTGTCCACCTCACCATCTGACCGAGCTAACAACCTTCGCATCCTTCTCGAGAGACTCGGTGTTGACAATGCCCCCGCGTCAACACCTGCACCCCCAGTCAATGCACCGGCCACTTCACCGCCGGAGTCTCTAGACAATGATCCCTCGGCTGCACTTGATGAACACTCGGCTGAACTTGATGAACAATCCGATGATGAAAATGGTTTAAATTCAGTTCCGGTGGACAATGCTTCCGGTGATGAGGATTATGTGCCCACCGAGGAAGACAATGACGATGAGGCCACACCACAGGAAGTTATCCCACTTCGCCGCAGTGAACGCCTCAAGTTTCCCCTCTCCAATTGGCGAAACACTCGGGTCTACTACAACAACGTTGCTGTAGCTCATCCGATTCAAGCGGTATGCACCTTGGCTCATTTTCCTCCACACCATCAAGTGTTTCTTGGCAAGATTGATGCTCATTGGATTCCCAAAGACTATGAAGAAGCCAAGAATCATAAGGAATGGTGTGATGCTGTCAATGCCGAGACGAATGCAATGGAGGCCAATCATACATGGGACGAGGCTGACTTACCCAAAGGCAAGAAGGCTGTGACATCCAGGTGGATCTTTACCATTAAATATAAGAGTGATGGGGAGATCGAACGCTACAAAGCCAGACTCGTTGCAAGGGGGTTCACTCAAACGTATGGGGAGGACTACCAAGATACGTTTGCACCGGTGGCCAAACTTCACACGGTTCGAGTTGTTCTCTCTCTTGCAACCAACCTTGACTGGAACTTATGGCAAATGGATGTTAAGAACGCCTTCTTACAAGGAGAGCTCGAGGATGAAGTTTATATGAGGCCACCTCCGGGTTTAGAAGACATCATTGGTCCCGGGAAAGTATTAAAACTGAACAAGGCGATTTATGGACTCAAACAGTCCCCTAGGGCTTGGTATCACAAGTTAAGCACCACACTCCTTGAGAAAGGCTTCCGCAAATCAGAGGCTGACCACACTCTATTCACCTTACCAAGTGAAAAAGGTATTATAGTCATTCTAGTTTATGTTGATGATATCATCATAACTGGAAGTGACAAGGTAGGCATTCAAGAGACTAAGGCTTACCTTAAGTCAGTTTTTGATATCAAAGACCTAGGAGAACTTAAATATTTTCTTGGTATAGAAGTATATAGGACTAATGAAGGATTGTTTTTATCACAAAGAAAATATGCTCTTGATTTATTGAGTGAAGCAGGGAAGCTAGGTTCAAAAGCTGTATCTACACCCCTTGATGAAAACTATAAGGCCGGAGGAAAGGGGGAGTTTGATGCAGCTCCATTTCAAGACGTCAAGCGATACCGGCGGCTAGTAGGTAAGCTTATATACCTTACTATCACTAGACCTGATATTTGCTTTGCTGTTAATCAGGTGAGCCAACACATGCAAAGTCCTACCGTGCATCATTGGGGTATGGTGAACCGCATCCTCAAATATCTCAAGGGCTCGCCGGGGCAAGGCATATGGATGGGTCGAAATGAAAGCACGGAGCTAGTAGGGTATTGTGATGCGGATTACGCCGGAGACCGTGGAGACCGTCGCTCCACTACAGGCTACTGCACGTTCCTAGGAGGCAACTTGATCACATGGAAGAGCAAGAAACAAAAGGTGGTATCCCTATCAAGTGCTGAATCGGAGTATAGAGCCATGAGAAAGTTAACAACCGAGTTGATGTGGCTCAAGGCACTCATCAAGGACCTTGGAATCGAGTCACCTAAGCCTATTACTATGCATTGCGACAATGAGGCAGCTATTCACATCGCAACAAACTCGGTGTTCCATGAGAGAACCAAGCACATTGAAGTCGACTGCCACAAAGTCCGAGAGCAAATTAAACTTGGAGTTGTTCTACCATGTCACACCGAGAGCTCTGAACAATTGGCTGACGTTCTCACCAAGGCGGCCAGTCCACAAGTGTGTGAGTACATTCACCCCAAACTTGGCCTCAAAGATCTTACTCGGCCATGATTGTCTTCACATGATACCCACACTCTTTTTCCCTTAAGTATAGTTTTTCCCAAGTGGTTTTCTATACTAAGGTTTTTAATGAGGTGGGTGTGCATGAGTCCAAGCTTGATCAATGCTCATGATCAAGCTTGAGGGGGAGTATGAAACCGCACACACATCTTGTCCGTACATCCGTCCGTACAACCATCACCATTGGGCCGTCCGTACAGCTAAAGGCCTACCAAGCTAAAGGCCTACCAAGCTCAACCCATGAGGATCACGAGTCCATTCCATGTTCACCAGCCTCCAACGGTCACAAGAGCTTCTCGATCCTTCTCCTCATAGCCGTTAGTGTAGAGTGCGCAAGTGGGAAGGATCACATGTCTTCTTAAGGACATGTCGCTATCTTTATATGTAAATGTGCCTAGGATCATCTTAGTATATTCTTTTGTATATGTCTATAAGTAGATTGTAATTATGTTCTAAATGAGGTAAGAAGAGATAATATCTCTTTCTCCACAATACTCTCTCTATACTCTCTTACTATACTCTCAACGATTCTCACTCTCTTGTTATTCAAATCTTCTCACTAAACTCATAATCGATCCTATTAATTCTTTCAATTTTAACCCCAGAAACACTAACAAAGCTGTTTAGTGTTTCTAAGCAATGTTTTCTTGGTTTTAGCCTGTTTTGGGAAAAAATGGGTATAAGTGGCTTTTAAACTCTCCACATCCATCTCAAACTCTTATAACTAGTCAGCTGCATTGGATTAAGACACATTTTAACCCCAGAAACACTAACATAGCTATTTACAGCTTCTAAACAATGTTTTCTTGGTTTTAGCCTGTTTTGGGACAAAATGGGTATAAGTGGCTTTTAAACTATCCACATCTATCTCAAACTCTTATAATTAGTTAGTTGCATTGGATTAAGACACATTTTAACCCTAGAAACACTAACAAAGCTGTTTGGTGCTTCTAAGAATGTTTTCTTGGTTTTAGCCTGTTTTGGGACAAAATGGGTATAAGTGGCTTTTAAACTCTCCACATCAATCTCAAACTCTTATAATTAGTCATTTGCATTGGATTAAGACACATTTTAACCCCAAAAACACTAACATAGTTGTTTACAGCTTCTAAGCAACGTTTTCTTGGTTTTAGCCTGTTTTGGGACAAAATGGGTATAAGTGGCTTTTAAACTATCCACATCTATCTCAAACTCTTATAATTAGTTAGTTGCATTGGATTAAGACACATTTTAACCCTAGAAACACTAACAAAGCTGTTTGGTGCTTCTAAGAATGTTTTCTTGGTTTTAGCCTGTTTTGGGACAAAATGGGTATAAGTGGCTTTTAAACTCTCCACATCAATCTCAAACTCTTATAATTAGTCATTTGCATTGGATTAAGACACATTTTAACCCCAAAAACACTAACATAGTTGTTTACAGCTTCTAAGCAACGTTTTCTTGGTTTTAGCCTGTTTTGGGACAAAATGGGTATAAGTGGCTTTTAAACTATCCACATCTATCTCAAACTCTTATAATTAGTTAGTTGCATTGGATTAAGACACATTTTAACCCCAGAAACACTAACAAAGCTGTTTACAGCTTCTAAGCAATGTTTTCTTGGTTTTAGCCTGTTTTGGGACAAAATGGGTATAAGTGGCTTTTAAACTATCCACATCTATCTCAAACTCTTATAATTAGTTAGTTGCATTGGATTAAGACACATTTTAACCCCAGAAACACTAACAAAGCTGTTTAGTGCTTCTAAGCAATGTTTTCTTGGTTTTAGCCTATTTTGGGACAAAATGGGTATAAGTGGCTTTTAAACTTTCCACATCCATCTCAAACTCTTATAACTAGTCAGCAGCATTGGATTAAGATACATTTTAACCCCAGAAACACTAACGTAGCTATTTACAGCTTCTAAGCAATGTTTTCTTGGTTTTAGCCTGTTTTGGGACAAAATGGGTATAAGTGGCTTTTAAACTATCCACATCTATCTCAAACTCTTATAATTAGTTAGTTGCATTGGATTAAGATACATTTTAACCCCAGAAACACAAACAAAGCTGTTTGGTGCTTCTAAGCAATGTTTTCTTGGTTTTAGCCTGTTTTAGGACAAAATGCGTATAAGTGGCTTTTAAACTCCCCACATCCATTTCAAACTCTTATAACTAGTCATCTGCATTGGATTAAGACACATTTTAACCCCTGAAACACTAACATAGCTATTTACAGCTTCTAAGCAATGTTTTCTTGGTTTTAGCCTGTTTTGGGACAAAATGGGTATAAGTGGCTTTTAAACTATCCACATCTATCTCAAACTCTTATAATTAGTTAGTTGCATTGGATTAAGACACATTTTAACCCCAGAAACACTAACAAAGCTGTTAAGTGCTTCTAAGCAATGTTTTCTTGGTTTAGCCTGTTTTGGGACAAAATGGGTATAAGTGGCTTTTAAACTTTCCACATCCATCTCAAACTCTTATAACTAGTCAGATGCATTGGATTAAGACACATTTTAACCCCAGAAACACTAACATAGCTATTTACAGCTTCTAAGCAATGTTTTCTTGGTTTTAGCCTGTTTTGGGACAAAATGGGTATAAGTGGCTTTTAAACTATCCACATCTATCTCAAACTCTTATAATTAGTTAGTTGCATTGGATTAAGACACATTTAAACCCCAGAAACACTAACAAAGCTGTTTAGTGCTTCTAAGCAATGTTTTCTTGGTTTTAGCCTGTTTTGGGACAAAATGGGTATAAGTGGCTTTTAAACTTTCCACATCCATCTCAAACTCTTATAACTAGTCAGCTGCATTGGATTAAGACACATTATAACCCCAGAAACACTAACATAGCTATTTACAGCTTCTAAACAATGTTTTCTTGGTTTTAGCCTGTTTTGGGACAAAATAGGTATAAGTGGTTTTTTAAACTATCCACATCTATCTCAAACTCTTATAATTAGTTAGTTGCATTGGATTAAGACACATTTTAACCCCATAAACACTAACAAAGCTGTTTGGTGCTTCTAAGCAATGTTTTTTTGGTTTTAGCCTGTTTTGGGAAAAAATGGGTATAAGTGGCTTTAAACTCTCCACATCAATCTCAAACTCTTATAATTAGTCATTTGCATTGGATTAAGACACATTTTAACCCCAAAATCACTAACATAGCTGTTTACAGCTTCTAAGCAATGTTTTCTTGGTTTTAGCCTGTTTTGGGACAAAATGGGTATAAGTGGCTTTTAAACTCTCCACATCCATCTCAAACTCTTATAACTAGTCAGCTGCATTGGATTAAGACACATTTTAACCCCAGAAACACTAACATAGCTGTTTACAGCTTCTAAGCAATGTTTTCTTGGTTTTAGCCTATTTTGGGACAAAATGTGTATAAGTGGCTTTTAAACTATCCACATCTATCTCAAACTCTTATAATTAGTTAGTTGCATTGGATTAAGACACATTTTAACCCCAGAAACACTAACAAAGCTGTTTAGTGTTTCTAAGCAATGTTTTCTTGGTTTTAGCCTGTTTTGGGAAAAAATGGGTATAAGTGGCTTTTAAACTCTCCACATCCATCTCAAACTCTTATAACTAGTCAGCTGCATTGGATTAAGACACATTTTAACCCCAGAAACACTAACATAGCTATTTACAGCTTCTAAACAATGTTTTCTTGGTTTTAGCCTGTTTTGGGACAAAATGGGTATAAGTGGCTTTTAAACTATCCACATCTATCTCAAACTCTTATAATTAGTTAGTTGCATTGGATTAAGACACATTTTAACCCTAGAAACACTAACAAAGCTGTTTGGTGCTTCTAAGAATGTTTTCTTGGTTTTAGCCTGTTTTGGGACAAAATGGGTATAAGTGGCTTTTAAACTCTCCACATCAATCTCAAACTCTTATAATTAGTCATTTGCATTGGATTAAGACACATTTTAACCCCAAAAACACTAACATAGTTGTTTACAGCTTCTAAGCAACGTTTTCTTGGTTTTAGCCTGTTTTGGGACAAAATGGGTATAAGTGGCTTTTAAACTATCCACATCTATCTCAAACTCTTATAATTAGTTAGTTGCATTGGATTAAGACACATTTTAACCCTAGAAACACTAACAAAGCTGTTTGGTGCTTCTAAGAATGTTTTCTTGGTTTTAGCCTGTTTTGGGACAAAATGGGTATAAGTGGCTTTTAAACTCTCCACATCAATCTCAAACTCTTATAATTAGTCATTTGGATTGGATTAAGACACATTTTAACCCCAGAAACACTAACATAGCTGTTTACAGCTTTTAATAAATGTTTTCTTGGTATTAGCATGTTTTGGGACAAAATGGGTATAAGTGGCTTTTAAACTATCCACATCTATCTCAAACTCTTATAATTAGTTAGTTGCATTGGATTAAGACACATTTTAACCCCAGAAACACTAACATAGCTATTTACAGCTTCTAAGAATGTTTTCTTGGTTTTAGCCTGTTTTGGGACAAAATGGGTATAAGTGGCTTTTAAACTCTCCACATCAATCTCAAACTCTTATAATTAGTCATTTGCATTGGATTAAGACACATTTTAACCCCAAAAACACTAACATAGTTGTTTACAGCTTCTAAGCAACGTTTTCTTGGTTTTAGCCTGTTTTGGGACAAAATGGGTATAAGTGGCTTTTAAACTATCCACATCTATCTCAAACTCTTATAATTAGTTAGTTGCATTGGATTAAGACACATTTTAACCCCAGAAACACTAACAAAGCTGTTTACAGCTTCTAAGCAATGTTTTCTTGGTTTTAGCCTGTTTTGGGACAAAATGGGTATAAGTGGCTTTTAAACTATCCACATCTATCTCAAACTCTTATAATTAGTTAGTTGCATTGGATTAAGACACATTTTAACCCTAGAAACACTAACAAAGCTGTTTGGTGCTTCTAAGAATGTTTTCTTGGTTTTAGCCTGTTTTGGGACAAAATGGGTATAAGTGGCTTTTAAACTTTCCACATCCATCTCAAACTCTTATAACTAGTCAGCAGCATTGGATTAAGACACATTTTAACCCCAGAAACACTAACGTAGCTATTTACAGCTTCTAAGCAATGTTTTCTTGGTTTTAGCCTGTTTTGGGACAAAATGGGTATAAGTGGCTTTTAAACTATCCACATCTATCTCAAACTCTTATAATTAGTTAGTTGCATTGGATTAAGATACATTTTAACCCCAGAAACACTAACAAAGCTGTTTGGTGCTTCTAAGCAATGTTTTCTTGGTTTTAGCCTGTTTTAGGACAAAATGCGTATAAGTGGCTTTTAAACTCTCCACATCCATTTCAAACTCTTATAACTAGTCATCTGCATTGGATTAAGACACATTTTAACCCCTGAAACACTAACATAGCTATTTACAGCTTCTAAGCAATGTTTTCTTGGTTTTAGCCTGTTTTGGGACAAAATGGGTATAAGTGGTTTTTTAAACTATCCACATCTATCTCAAACTCCTATAATTAGTTAGTTGCATTGGATTAAGACACATTTTAACCCCAGAAACACTAACATAGCTATTTACAGCTTCTAAGCAATGTTTTCTTGGTTTTAGCCTGTTTTGGGACAAAATGGGTATAAGTGGCTTTTAAACTCTCCACATCAATCTCAAACTCTTATAATTAGTCATTTGCACTGGATTAAGACACATTTTAACCCTAGAAACACTAACATAGCTGTTTACAGATTCTAAGCAATGTTTTCTTGGTTTTAGCATGTTTTGGGACAAAATGGTTATAAGTGGCTTTTAAACTCTCCACATCCATCTCAAACTCTTATAACTAGTCAGCTGCATTGGATTAAGACACATTTTAACCCCAGAAACACTAACATAGCTATTTACAGCTTCTAAGCAATGTTTTCTTGGTTTTAGCCTGTTTTGGGACAAAATGGGTATAAGTGGCTTTTAAACTATCCACATCTATCTCAAACTCTTATAATTAGTTAGTTGCATTGGATTAAGACACATTTTAACCCCAGAAACACTAACAAAGCTGTTTAGTGCTTCTAAGCAATGTTTTCTTGGTTTTAGCCTTTTTGGGACAAAATGGGTATAAGTGGCTATTAAACTCCCCACATCTATCCCAAAATCTTATAATTAGTTAGTTGCATTGAATTAGGTCACATTTTAACCCCAGAAACACTAACAAAGCTGTTTGGTGCTTCTAAGCAATGTTTTCTTGGTTTAGCCTGTTTTGGGACAAAATGGGTATAGGTGGCTTTTACACTCTCCACATAAATCTCAAACTCTTATAATTAGTCATTTGCATTGGATTAAGACACATTTTAACACCAAAAACACTAACATAGCTATTTACAGCTTCTAAGCAATGTTTTCTTGGTTTTAGCCTGTTTTGGGACAAAATGGGTATAAGTGGCTTTTAAACTATCCACATCTATCTCAAACTCTTATAATTAGTTAGTTGCATTGGATTAAGACACATTTTAACCCCAGAAACACTAACAAAGCTGTTTAGTGCTTCTAAGCAATGTTTTCTTGGTTTTAGCCTGTTTTGGGATAAAATGGGTATAAGTGGCTTTTAAACTTTCCACATCCATCTCAAACTCTTATAACTAGTCAGCTGCATTGGATTAAGACACATTTTAACCCCAGAAACACTAACATAGCTATTTACAGCTTCTAAGCAATGTTTTCTTGGTTTTAGCCTGTTTTGGGACAAAATGGGTATAAGTGGCTTTTAAACTTTCCACATCCATCTCAAACTCTTATAACTAGTCAGCTGCATTGGATTAAGACACATTTTTACCCCAGAAACACTAACATAGCTATTTACAGCTTCTAAGCAATGTTTTCTTGGTTTTAGCCTGTTTTGGGACAAAATGGGTATAAGTGGCTTTTAAACTATCCACATCTATCTCAAACTCTTATAATTAGTTAGTTGCATTGGATTAAGACACATTTTAACCCCAGAAACACTAACAAAGCTGTTTAGTGCTTCTAAGCAATGTTTTCTTGGTTTTAGCCTTTTTGGGACAAAATGGGTATAAGTGGCTATTAAACTCCCCACATCTATCCCAAAATCTTATAATTAGTTAGTTGCATTGGATTAGGTCACATTTTAACCCCAGAAACACTAACAAAGCTGTTTGGTGCTTCTAAGCAATGTTTTCTTGGTTTAGCCTGTTTTGGGACAAAATGGGTATAGGTGGCTTTTACACTCTCCACATAAATCTCAAACTCTTATAATTAGTCATTTGCATTGGATTAAGACACATTTTAACACCAAAAACACTAACATAGCTATTTACAGCTTCTAAGCAATGTTTTCTTGGTTTTAGCCTGTTTTGGGACAAAATGGGTATAAGTGGCTTTTAAACTATCCACATCTATCTCAAACTCTTATAATTAGTTAGTTGCATTGGATTAAGACACATTTTAACCCCAGAAACACTAACAAAGCTGTTTAGTGCTTCTAAGCAATGTTTTCTTGGTTTTAGCCTGTTTTGGGATAAAATGGGTATAAGTGGCTTTTAAACTTTCCACATCCATCTCAAACTCTTATAACTAGTCAGCAGCATTGGATTAAGACACATTTTAACCCCAGAAACACTAACGTAGCCATTTACAGCTTCTAAGCAATGTTTTCTTGGTTTTAGCCTGTTTTGGGACAAAATGGGTATAAGTGGCTTTTAAACTATCCACATCTATCTCAAACTCTTATAATTAGTTAGTTGCATTGGATTAAGATACATTTTAACCCCAGAAACACTAACAAAGCTGTTTGGTGCTTCTAAGCAATGTTTTCTTGGTTTTAGCCTGTTTTAGGACAAAATGCGTATAAGTGGCTTTTAAACTCTCCACATCCATTTCAAACTCTTATAACTAGTCATCTGCATTGGATTAAGACACATTTTAACCCCTGAAACACTAACATAGCTATTTACAGCTTCTAAGCAATGTTTTCTTGGTTTTAGCCTGTTTTGGGACAAAATGGGTATAAGTGGTTTTTTAAACTATCCACATCTATCTCAAACTCTTATAATTAGTTAGTTGCATTGGATTAAGACACATTTTAACCCCAGAAACACTGACATAGCTATTTACAGCTTCTAAGCAATGTTTTCTTGGTTTTAGCCTGTTTTGGGACAAAATGGGTATAAGTGGCTTTTAAACTCTCCACATCAATCTCAAACTCTTATAATTAGTCATTTGCACTGGATTAAGACACATTTTAACCCTAGAAACACTAACATAGCTGTTTACAGATTCTAAGCAATGTTTTCTTGGTTTTAGCATGTTTTGGGACAAAATGGTTATAAGTGGCTTTTAAACTCTCCACATCCATCTCAAACTCTTATAACTAGTCAGCTGCATTGGATTAAGACACATTTTAACCCCAGAAACACTAACATAGCTATTTACAGCTTCTAAGCAATGTTTTCTTGGTTTTAGCCTGTTTTGGGACAAAATGGGTATAAGTGGCTTTTAAACTATCCACATCTATCTCAAACTCTTATAATTAGTTAGTTGCATTGGATTAAGACACATTTTAACCCCAGAAACACTAACAAAGCTGTTTAGTGCTTCTAAGCAATGTTTTCTTGGTTTTAGCCTTTTTGGGACAAAATGGGTATAAGTGGCTATTAAACTCCCCACATCTATCCCAAAATCTTATAATTAGTTAGTTGCATTGAATTAGGTCACATTTTAACCCCAGAAACACTAACAAAGCTGTTTGGTGCTTCTAAGCAATGTTTTCTTGGTTTAGCCTGTTTTGGGACAAAATGGGTATAGGTGGCTTTTACACTCTCCACATAAATCTCAAACTCTTATAATTAGTCATTTGCATTGGATTAAGACACATTTTAACACCAAAAACACTAACATAGCTATTTACAGCTTCTAAGCAATGTTTTCTTGGTTTTAGCCTGTTTTGGGACAAAATGGGTATAAGTGGCTTTTAAACTATCCACATCTATCTCAAACTCTTATAATTAGTTAGTTGCATTGGATTAAGACACATTTTAACCCCAGAAACACTAACAAAGCTGTTTAGTGCTTCTAAGCAATGTTTTCTTGGTTTTAGCCTGTTTTGGGATAAAATGGGTATAAGTGGCTTTTAAACTTTCCACATCCATCTCAAACTCTTATAACTAGTCAGCTGCATTGGATTAAGACACATTTTAACCCCAGAAACACTAACATAGCTATTTACAGCTTCTAAGCAATGTTTTCTTGGTTTTAGCCTGTTTTGGGACAAAATGGGTATAAGTGGCTTTTAAACTTTCCACATCCATCTCAAACTCTTATAACTAGTCAGCTGCATTGGATTAAGACACATTTTTACCCCAGAAACACTAACATAGCTATTTACTGCTTCTAAGCAATGTTTTCTTGGTTTTAGCCTGTTTTGGGACAAAATGGGTATAAGTGGCTTTTAAACTATCCACATCTATCTCAAACTCTTATAATTAGTTAGTTGCATTGGATTAAGACACATTTTAACCCCAGAAACACTAACAAAGCTGTTTAGTGCTTCTAAGCAATGTTTTCTTGGTTTTAGCCTGTTTTGGGACAAAATGGGTATAAGTGGCTTTTAAACTTCCCACATCCATCTCAAACTCTTATAACTAGTCAGCTGCATTGGATTGAGACACAATTTAACCCCAGAAACACTAACAAAGCTGTTTGGTGCTTCTAAGCAATGTTTTCTTGGTTTAGCCTGTTTTGGGACAAAATGGGTATAAGTGGCTTTTACACTCTCCACATAAATTTCAAACTCTTATAATTAGTCATTTGCATTGGATTAAGACACATTTTAACCCCAAAAACACTAACATAGCTATTTACAGCTTCTAAGCAATGTTTTCTTGGTTTTAGCCTGTTTTGGGACAAAATGGGTATAAGTGGCTTTTAAACTATCCACATCTATCTCAAACTCTTATAATTAGTTAGTTGCATTGGATTAAGACACATTTTAACCCCAGAAACACTAACAAAGCTGTTTAGTGCTTCTAAGCAATGTTTTCTTGGTTTTAGCCTGTTTTGGGATAAAATGGGTATAAGTGGCTTTTAAACTTTCCACATCCATCTCAAACTCTTATAACTAGTCAGCTGCATTGGATTAAGACACATTTTAACCCCAGAAACACTAACATAGCTATTTACAGCTTCTAAGCAATGTTTTCTTGGTTTTAGCCTGTTTTGGGACAAAATGGGTATAAGTGGCTTTTAAACTATCCACATCTATCTCAAACTCTTATAATTAGTTAGTTGCATTGGATTAAGACACATTTTAACCCCAGAAACACTAACAAAGCTGTTAAGTGCTTCTAAGCAATGTTTTCTTGGTTTAGCCTGTTTTGGGACAAAATGGGTATAAGTGGCTTTTAAACTTTCCACATCCATCTCAAACTCTTATAACTAGTCAGATGCATTGGATTAAGACACATTTTAACCCCAGAAACACTAACATAGCTTTTTACAGCTTCTAAGCAATGTTTTCTTGGTTTTAGCCTGTTTTGGGACAAAATGGGTATAAGTGGCTTTTAATCTATCCACATCTATCTCAAACTTTTATAATTAGTTAGTTGCATTGGATTAAGACACATTTTAACCCCAGAAACACTAACATATCTATTTACAGCTTCTAAACAATGTTTTCTTGGTTTTAGCCTGTTTTGGGACAAAATGGGTATAAGTGGCTTTTAAACTATCCACATCTATCTCAAACTCTTATAATTAGTTAGTTGCATTGGATTAAGACACATTTTAACCCTAGAAACACTAACAAAGCTGTTTGGTGCTTCTAAGAATGTTTTCTTGGTTTTAGCCTGTTTTGGGACAAAATGGGTATAAGTGGCTTTTAAACTCTCCACATCAATCTCAAACTCTTATAATTAGTCATTTGCATTGGATTAAGACACATTTTAACCCCAAAAACACTAACATAGTTGTTTACAGCTTCTAAGCAACGTTTTCTTGGTTTTAGCCTGTTTTGGGACAAAATGGGTATAAGTGGCTTTTAAACTATCAACATCTATCTCAAACTCTTATAATTAGTTAGTTGCATTGGATTAAGACACATTTTAACCCCAGAAACACTAACAAAGCTGTTTACAGCTTCTAAGCAATGTTTTCTTGGTTTTAGCCTGTTTTGGGACAAAATGGGTATAAGTGGCTTTTAAACTATCCACATCTATCTCAAACTCTTATAATTAGTTAGTTGCATTGGATTAAGACACATTTTAACCCCAGAAACACTAACAAAGCTGTTTAGTGCTTCTAAGCAATGTTTTCTTGGTTTTAGCCTATTTTGGGACAAAATGGGTATAAGTGGCTTTTAAACTATCAACATCTATCTCAAACTCTTATAATTAGTTAGTTGCATTGGATTAAGACACATTTTAACCCCAGAAACACTAACATAGCTATTTACAGCTTCTAAGCAATGTTTTCTTGGTTTTAGCCTGTTTTGGGACAAAATGGGTATAAGTGGCTTTTAAACTATCCACATCTATCTCAAACTCTTATAATTAGTTAGTTGCATTGGATTAAGATACATTTTAACCCCAGAAACACTAACAAAGCTGTTTGGTGCTTCTAAGCAATGTTTTCTTGGTTTTAGCCTGTTTTAGGACAAAATGCGTATAAGTGGCTTTTAAACTCTCCACATCCATTTCAAACTCTTATAACTAGTCATCTGCATTGGATTAAGACACATTTTAACCCCTGAAACACTAACATAGCTATTTACAGCTTCTAAGCAATGTTTTCTTGGTTTTAGCCTGTTTTGGGACGAAATGGGTATAAGTGGTTTTTTAAACTATCCACATCTATCTCAAACTCTTATAATTAGTTAGTTGCATTGGATTAAGACACATTTTAACCCCAGAAACACTAACAAAGCTGTTTAGTGCTTCTAAGCAATGTTTTCTTGGTTTTAGCCTTTTTGGGACAAAATGGGTATAAGTGGCTATTAAACTCCCCACATCTATCCCAAAATCTTATAATTAGTTAGTTGCATTGGATTAGGTCACATTTTAACCCCAGAAACACTAACAAAGTTGTTTGGTGCTTCTAAGCAATGTTTTCTTGGTTTAGCCTGTTTTGGGACAAAATGGGTATAGGTGGCTTTTACACTCTCCACATAAATCTCAAACTCTTATAATTAGTCATTTGCATTGGATTAAGACACATTTTAACACCAAAAACACTAACATAGCTATTTACAGCTTCTAAGCAATGTTTTCTTGGTTTTAGCCTGTTTTGGGACGAAATGGGTATAAGTGGCTTTTAAACTATCCACATCTATCTCAAACTCTTATAATTAGTTAGTTGCATTGGATTAAGACACATTTTAACCCCAGAAACACTAACAAAGCTGTTTAGTGCTTCTAAGCAATGTTTTCTTGGTTTTAGCCTGTTTTGGGATAAAATAGGTATAAGTGGCTTTTAAACTTTCCACATCCATCTCAAACTCTTATAACTAGTCAGCTACATTGGATTAAGACACATTTTAACCCCAGAAACACTAACATAGCTATTTACAGCTTCTTAACAATGTTTTCTTGGTTTTAGCCTGTTTTGAGACAAAATGGGTATAAGTGGCTTTTAAACTATCCACATCTATCTCAAACTCTTATAACTAGTCAGCTGCATTGGATTAAGACACATTTTAACCCCAGAAACACTAACATAGCTATTTACAGCTTCTAAGCAATGTTTTCTTGGTTTTAGCCTGTTTTGGGACAAAATGGGTATAATTGGCTTTTAAACTCTCCACATCAATCTCAAACTCTTATAATTAGTCATTTGCATTGGATTAAGACACATTTTAACCCCAAAAACACTAACATAGTTGTTTACAGCTTCTAAGCAACGTTTTCTTGGTTTTAGCCTGTTTTGGGACAAAATGGGTATAAGTGGCTTTTAAACTATCCACATCTATCTCAAACTCTTATAATTAGTTAGTTGCATTGGATTAAGACACATTTTAACCCCAGAAACACTAACAAAGCTGTTTACAGCTTCTAAGCAATGTTTTCTTAGTTTTAGCCTGTTTTGGGACAAAATGGGTATAAGTGGCTTTTAAACTATCCACATCTATCTCAAACTCTTATAATTAGCTAGTTGCATTGGATTAAGACACATTTTAACCCCAGAAACACTAACAAAGCTGTTAAGTGCTTCTAAGCAATGTTTTCTTGGTTTAGCCTGTTTTGGGACAAAATGGGTATAAGTGGCTTTTAAACTTTCCACATCCATCTCAAACTCTTATAACTAGTCAGATGCATTGGATTAAGACACATTTTAACCCCAGAAACACTAACATAGCTTTTTACAGCTTCTAAGCAATGTTTTCTTGGTTTTAGCCTGTTTTGGGACAAAATGGGTATAAGTGGCTTTTAATCTATCCACATCTATCTCAAACTTTTATAATTAGTTAGTTGCATTGGATTAAGACACATTTTAACCCCAGAAACACTAACATATCTATTTACAGCTTCTAAACAATGTTTTCTTGGTTTTAGCCTGTTTTGGGACAAAATGGGTATAAGTGGCTTTTAAACTATCCACATCTATCTCAAACTCTTATAATTAGTTAGTTGCATTGGATTAAGACACATTTTAACCCTAGAAACACTAACAAAGCTGTTTGGTGCTTCTAAGAATGTTTTCTTGGTTTTAGCCTGTTTTGGGACAAAATGGGTATAAGTGGCTTTTAAACTCTCCACATCAATCTCAAACTCTTATAATTAGTCATTTGCATTGGATTAAGACACATTTTAACCCCAAAAACACTAACATAGTTGTTTACAGCTTCTAAGCAACGTTTTCTTGGTTTTAGCCTGTTTTGGGACAAAATGGGTATAAGTGGCTTTTAAACTATCAACATCTATCTCAAACTCTTATAATTAGTTAGTTGCATTGGATTAAGACACATTTTAACCCCAGAAACACTAACAAAGCTGTTTACAGCTTCTAAGCAATGTTTTCTTGGTTTTAGCCTGTTTTGGGACAAAATGGGTATAAGTGGCTTTTAAACTATCCACATCTATCTCAAACTCTTATAATTAGTTAGTTGCATTGGATTAAGACACATTTTAACCCCAGAAACACTAACAAAGCTGTTTAGTGCTTCTAAGCAATGTTTTCTTGGTTTTAGCCTATTTTGGGACAAAATGGGTATAAGTGGCTTTTAAACTTTCCACATCCATCTCAAACTCTTATAACTAGTCAGCAGCATTGGATTAAGACACATTTTAACCCCAGAAACACTAACATAGCTATTTACAGCTTCTAAGCAATGTTTTCTTGGTTTTAGCCTGTTTTGGGACAAAATGGGTATAAGTGGCTTTTAAACTATCCACATCTATCTCAAACTCTTATAATTAGTTAGTTGCATTGGATTAAGATACATTTTAACCCCAGAAACACTAACAAAGCTGTTTGGTGCTTCTAAGCAATGTTTTCTTGGTTTTAGCCTGTTTTAGGACAAAATGCGTATAAGTGGCTTTTAAACTCTCCACATCCATTTCAAACTCTTATAACTAGTCATCTGCATTGGATTAAGACACATTTTAACCCCTGAAACACTAACATAGCTATTTACAGCTTCTAAGCAATGTT
Source organism: Camelina sativa (assembly GCF_030686135.1). Classification (NCBI taxonomy): domain Eukaryota; kingdom Viridiplantae; phylum Streptophyta; class Magnoliopsida; order Brassicales; family Brassicaceae; genus Camelina; species Camelina sativa. The sequence continues at coordinate 22,274,537 of NC_141894.1, read as the reverse complement.
TTCTTGGTTTTAGCCTGTTTTGGGACGAAATGGGTATAAGTGGTTTTTTAAACTATCCACATCTATCTCAAACTCTTATAATTAGTTAGTTGCATTGGATTAAGACACATTTTAACCCCAGAAACACTAACAAAGCTGTTTAGTGCTTCTAAGCAATGTTTTCTTGGTTTTAGCCTTTTTGGGACAAAATGGGTATAAGTGGCTATTAAACTCCCCACATCTATCCCAAAATCTTATAATTAGTTAGTTGCATTGGATTAGGTCACATTTTAACCCCAGAAACACTAACAAAGTTGTTTGGTGCTTCTAAGCAATGTTTTCTTGGTTTAGCCTGTTTTGGGACAAAATGGGTATAGGTGGCTTTTACACTCTCCACATAAATCTCAAACTCTTATAATTAGTCATTTGCATTGGATTAAGACACATTTTAACACCAAAAACACTAACATAGCTATTTACAGCTTCTAAGCAATGTTTTCTTGGTTTTAGCCTGTTTTGGGACGAAATGGGTATAAGTGGCTTTTAAACTATCCACATCTATCTCAAACTCTTATAATTAGTTAGTTGCATTGGATTAAGACACATTTTAACCCCAGAAACACTAACAAAGCTGTTTAGTGCTTCTAAGCAATGTTTTCTTGGTTTTAGCCTGTTTTGGGATAAAATAGGTATAAGTGGCTTTTAAACTTTCCACATCCATCTCAAACTCTTATAACTAGTCAGCTACATTGGATTAAGACACATTTTAACCCCAGAAACACTAACATAGCTATTTACAGCTTCTTAACAATGTTTTCTTGGTTTTAGCCTGTTTTGAGACAAAATGGGTATAAGTGGCTTTTAAACTATCCACATCTATCTCAAACTCTTATAACTAGTCAGCTGCATTGGATTAAGACACATTTTAACCCCAGAAACACTAACATAGCTATTTACAGCTTCTAAGCAATGTTTTCTTGGTTTTAGCCTGTTTTGGGACAAAATGGGTATAATTGGCTTTTAAACTCTCCACATCAATCTCAAACTCTTATAATTAGTCATTTGCATTGGATTAAGACACATTTTAACCCCAAAAACACTAACATAGTTGTTTACAGCTTCTAAGCAACGTTTTCTTGGTTTTAGCCTGTTTTGGGACAAAATGGGTATAAGTGGCTTTTAAACTATCCACATCTATCTCAAACTCTTATAATTAGTTAGTTGCATTGGATTAAGACACATTTTAACCCCAGAAACACTAACAAAGCTGTTTACAGCTTCTAAGCAATGTTTTCTTGGTTTTAGCCTGTTTTGGGACAAAATGGGTATAAGTGGCTTTTAAACTATCCACATCTATCTCAAACTCTTATAATTAGCTAGTTGCATTGGATTAAGACACATTTTAACCCCAGAAACACTAACAAAGCTGTTTAGTGCTTCTAAGCAATGTTTTCTTGGTTTTAGCCTATTTTGGGACAAAATGGGTATAAGTGGCTTTTAAACTTTCCACATCCATCTCAAACTCTTATAACTAGTCAGAAGCATTGGATTAAGACACATTTTAACCCCAGAAACACTAACATAGCTATTTACAGCTTCTAAGCAATGTTTTCTTGGTTTTAGCCTGTTTTGGGACAAAATGGGTATAAGTGGCTTTTAAACTATCCACATCTATCTCAAACTCTTATAATTAGTTAGTTGCATTGGATTAAGATACATTTTAACCCCAGAAACACTAACAAAGCTGTTTGGTGCTTCTAAGCAATGTTTTCTTGGTTTTAGCCTGTTTTAGGACAAAATGCGTATAAGTGGCTTTTAAACTCTCCACATCCATTTCAAACTCTTATAACTAGTCATCTGCATTGGATTAAGACACATTTTAACCCCTGAAACACTAACATAGCTATTTACAGCTTCTAAGCAATGTTTTCTTGGTTTTAGCCTGTTTTGGGACAAAATGGGTATAAGTGGTTTTTTAAACTATCCACATCTATCTCAAACTCTTATAATTAGTTAGTTGCATTGGATTAAGACACATTTTAACCCCAGAAACACTAACAAAGCTGTTTAGTGCTTCTAAGCTATGTTTTCTTGGTTTTAGCCTGTTTTGGGACAAAATGGGTATAAGTGGCTTTTAAACTATCCACATCTATCTCAAACTCTTATAATTAGTTAGTTGCATTGGATTAAGACACATTTTAACCCCAGAAACACTAACATAGCTATTTACAGCTTCTAAGCAATGTTTTCTTGGTTTTAGCCTGTTTTGGGACAAAATGGGTATAAGTGGCTTTTAAACTCTCCACATCAATCTCAAACTCTTATAATTAGTCATTTGCACTGGATTAAGACACATTTTAACCCCAGAAACACTAACATAGCTGTTTACAGCTTCTAAGCAATGTTTTCTTGGTTTTAGCATGTTTTGGGACAAAATGGTTATAAGTGGCTTTTAAACTCTCCACATCCATCTCAAACTCTTATAACTAGTCAGCTGCATTGGATTAAGACACATTTTAACCCCAGAAACACTAACATAGCTATTTATAGCTTCTAAGCAATGTTTTCTTGGTTTTAGCCTGTTTTGGGACAAAATGGGTATAAGTGGCTTTTAAACTATCCACATCAATCTCAAACTCTTATAATTAGTTAGTTGCATTGGATTAAGACACATTTTAACCCCAGAAACACTAACATAGCTATTTACAGCTTCTAAGCAATGTTTTCTTGGTTTTAGCCTGTTTTGGGACAAAATGGGTATAAGTGGCTTTTAAACTCTCCACATCAATCTCAAACTCTTATAATTAGTCATTTGCACTGGATTAAGACACATTTTAACCCTAGAAACACTAACATAGCTGTTTACAGATTCTAAGCAATGTTTTCTTGGTTTTAGCATGTTTTGGGACAAAATGGTTATAAGTGGCTTTTAAACTCTCCACATCCATCTCAAACTCTTATAACTAGTCAGCTGCATTGGATTAAGACACATTTTAACCCCAGAAACACTTATGAAACCGCACACACACCTTGTCCGTACATCCGTCCGTACAACCATCACCATTGGGCCGTCCGTACAGCTAAAGGCCTACCAAGCTCAACCCATGAGGATCACGAGTCCATTCCATGTTCACCAGCCTCCAACGGTCACAAGAGCTTCTCGATCCTTCTCCTCATAGCCGTTAGTGTAGAGTGCGCAAGTGGGAAGGATCACATGTCTTCTTAAGGACATGTCGCTATCTTTATATGTAAATGTGCCTAGGATCATCTTAGTATATTCTTTTGTATATGTCTATAAGTAGATTGTAATTATGTTCTAAATGAGGTAAGAAGAGATAATATCTCTTTCTCCACAATACTCTCTCTATACTCTCTTACTATACTCTCAACGATTCTCACTCTCTTGTTATTCAAATCTTCTCACTAAACTCATAATCGATCCTATTAATTCTTTCATGGTATCAGAGCCTGGTTGCTCGTCATTCTAAAGTTTTTGATCATCACTTACTTCCGCTTCTCCTTCTCTCTCATTTTCTGTTTTGACTTGAAAGTCATTTTCTTTAACCGTTGGATAATAGCTTTACCTAACGGTCTCTTCATCATGGAAAGTGTCAAAACCATGGTTGTTCCGGTGACTCTCAAGGGAGAGAACTATCTGCTGTGGGCGAGGACCACGAAAACTGCCCTTTGTGGCCGAGGCCTTTGGTCTCACGTTGAGAAGAGCGAAGCTCCGAGTGGTGAGGCCACCAAGGACGGCAAGGAACTTGCCGGAGATGAAAAGAACAAATGGTTCCAAGAAGACCAAGGGGTCTTAGCCATCATTCAAAACTCTCTAGATGCCCCCATTCTTGAAGCCTACTCCTACTGCGAGACGGCGAAGGACTTGTGGGACACCCTCAAGAACGTTTTTGGTAATATTACCAATGTCAATCGTATCTTCGAGATTAAAAGGGCCATCAATAACCTCAATCAAGAGGATATGGAGTTTACAAAGCATTTTGGGAAGTTTAGGTCCCTTTGGGCTGAACTAGAAATGCTGCGACCGGCGACAATTGATCCGGCCATACTGAACGAGAGGCGTGAACAAGACAAAGTGTTTGGGCTGCTCTTGACCCTAAACCCCTCCTACAATGATCTCATCAAACACATCTTGCGGTCAGATAAACTCCCAAGCCTTGATGATGTTTGCAACCAAATTCAAAAGGAGCATGGCTCCATGGGATTGTTCGGCAGCAAGGGAGAGCTGGTGACCGCTAACAAAGCTGAGATGGCATCAGCAAACAAAGGCTACTACCGACCGGAGGACAAGAACAACCCGCCGGTTTGTGAGCACTGTAAGAAACTTGGCCACTTCAAGAGCCGCTGCTGGATCCTACATCCGCATCTAGCACCACCACCGGGAACAATCCGAGGTGGACGACCAAACCGCGGAGGACAACCGAGAGCTCACCAAGCAACTGCCGTGGGGGAGCCATTGATCTCTGAGCAGCCTCAACAAGTGACCGGTGGAACTGCTCTTGCTGCAGCATCGTCCGAGCTGGTAAGGCGGTCCGACCTTGATGCGCTCATCAAAGCCCTCAAGGAGGCCACCGGTAAGGCGTTTCTTACTTCAAACAAAACTAAGTCTCTTATTGTTGATTCTGGTGCATCTCATCACATGATTAGTGATTCTAGGTTAATGAGTGATATTAAGCCTGCTAATGGTAATGTTGTGATAGCTAATGGTGAGAAAGTTCCAATTAAAGGCATAGGGAATTTAAAGTTATTTAACAAAGAAACTAAAGCTTTCTATATGCCAAATTTCACATCTAATTTGCTATCAGTTAAGAGGGCCACCACTGATTTAAATTGTTATGCAATATTTGGTCCTAACAAGGTTCATTTTCAGGATATTGAGACAAGTAAAGTTCTTGGTCAAGGAGGTTCCAAGGATGATCTATATGTGCTTGAGGACTTGAATCTATCTTCTTCTACTGCATCTTGTTTTAATTCGGTTATTATTAAACCTAGTGATTCTATTTTACATGCTAGGCTAGGACATCCTCATACTAGAGCTTTATCATTAATGTTTCCTAATATTTCTTTTAAAAATGATGAGTGTGAGGCATGTATTCTTGGTAAACATTGCAAGGCTGTTTTTCCTAAATCTATGACTATTTATGAAAATTGTTTTGATTTAATCCATTCAGATGTTTGGACTTCCCCTTGCTTGTCTAGAGAAAATCAAAAATATTTTGTGACCTTTATTGATGAAAAATCAAAATATACTTGGCTGACCTTGCTTCCCTCTAAAGATAGAGTTCTTGAAGCCTTCACTAATTTTCAAAAATATGTGACTAACCATTATAATGCAAAGATTAAAATTTTGAGATCAGATAATGGAGGAGAGTATACAAGCCATGCCTTCAAACAATACCTAGCAAACCATGGGATTATTCATCAAACAAGCTGTCCATATACACCCCAACAAAATGGTGTTGCTGAAAGGAAGAATAGGCACCTCATGGAAGTGGCAAGATCCATGATGTTTCACACCAATGTTCCAAAGAAGTTTTGGGGAGATGCTGTTCTTGCGGCTTGCTACCTCATTAACCGGACACCAACCAAAGTTCTTCAAGACAGTTCACCGTTTGAGGTAATAAACAAGGTAAAACCCTCATTTGATCATTTAAGAGTATTTGGCTGCGTGTGTTATGTGTTGAAGCCAGGAGAACTACGCGACAAGCTTGATACTAAGAGTGTTAAGAGCATGTTCCTTGGGTACTCGACGACTCAAAAAGGCTACAAGTGCTACGAGCCAAACATGAAGCGCGTTTTTGTCTCTCGTGATGTTAAGTTCGTGGAGTCTAAAGGCTTCTATGAGGAAAAGAACTGGGAGAGCCTTCGAGACTTGTCCACCTCACCATCTGACCGAGCTAACAACCTTCGCATCCTTCTCGAGAGACTCGGTGTTGACAATGCCCCCGCGTCAACACCTGCACCCCCAGTCAATGCACCGGCCACTTCACCGCCGGAGTCTCTAGACAATGATCCCTCGGCTGCACTTGATGAACACTCGGCTGAACTTGATGAACAATCCGATGATGAAAATGGTTTAAATTCAGTTCCGGTGGACAATGCTTCCGGTGATGAGGATTATGTGCCCACCGAGGAAGACAATGACGATGAGGCCACACCACAGGAAGTTATCCCACTTCGCCGCAGTGAACGCCTCAAGTTTCCCCTCTCCAATTGGCGAAACACTCGGGTCTACTACAACAACGTTGCTGTAGCTCATCCGATTCAAGCGGTATGCACCTTGGCTCATTTTCCTCCACACCATCAAGTGTTTCTTGGCAAGATTGATGCTCATTGGATTCCCAAAGACTATGAAGAAGCCAAGAATCATAAGGAATGGTGTGATGCTGTCAATGCCGAGAAGAATGCAATGGAGGCCAATCATACATGGGACGAGGCTGACTTACCCAAAGGCAAGAAGGCTGTGACATCCAGGTGGATCTTTACCATTAAATATAAGAGTGATGGGGAGATCGAACGCTACAAAGCCAGACTCGTTGCAAGGGGGTTCACTCAAACGTATGGGGAGGACTACCAAGATACGTTTGCACCGGTGGCCAAACTTCACACGGTTCGAGTTGTTCTCTCTCTTGCAACCAACCTTGACTGGAACTTATGGCAAATGGATGTTAAGAACGCCTTCTTACAAGGAGAGCTCGAGGATGAAGTTTATATGAGGCCACCTCCGGGTTTAGAAGACATCATTGGTCCCGGGAAAGTATTAAAACTGAACAAGGCGATTTATGGACTCAAACAGTCCCCTAGGGCTTGGTATCACAAGTTAAGCACCACACTCCTTGAGAAAGGCTTCCGCAAATCAGAGGCTGACCACACTCTATTCACCTTACCAAGTGAAAAAGGTATTATAGTCATTCTAGTTTATGTTGATGATATCATCATAACTGGAAGTGACAAGGTAGGCATTCAAGAGACTAAGGCTTACCTTAAGTCAGTTTTTGATATCAAAGACCTAGGAGAACTTAAATATTTTCTTGGTATAGAAGTATATAGGACTAATGAAGGATTGTTTTTATCACAAAGAAAATATGCTCTTGATTTATTGAGTGAAGCAGGGAAGCTAGGTTCAAAAGCTGTATCTACACCCCTTGATGAAAACTATAAGGCCGGAGGAAAGGGGGAGTTTGATGCAGCTCCATTTCAAGACGTCAAGCGATACCGGCGGCTAGTAGGTAAGCTTATATACCTTACTATCACTAGACCTGATATTTGCTTTGCTGTTAATCAGGTGAGCCAACACATGCAAAGTCCTACCGTGCATCATTGGGGTATGGTGAACCGCATCCTCAAATATCTCAAGGGCTCGCCGGGGCAAGGCATATGGATGGGTCGAAATGAAAGCACGGAGCTAGTAGGGTATTGTGATGCGGATTACGCCGGAGACCGTGGAGACCGTCGCTCCACTACAGGCTACTGCACGTTCCTAGGAGGCAACTTGATCACATGGAAGAGCAAGAAACAAAAGGTGGTATCCCTATCAAGTGCTGAATCGGAGTATAGAGCCATGAGAAAGTTAACAACCGAGTTGATGTGGCTCAAGGCACTCATCAAGGACCTTGGAATCGAGTCACCTAAGCCTATTACTATGCATTGCGACAATGAGGCAGCTATTCACATCGCAACAAACTCGGTGTTCCATGAGAGAACCAAGCACATTGAAGTCGACTGCCACAAAGTCCGAGAGCAAATTAAACTTGGAGTTGTTCTACCATGTCACACCGAGAGCTCTGAACAATTGGCTGACGTTCTCACCAAGGCGGCCAGTCCACAAGTGTGTGAGTACATTCACCCCAAACTTGGCCTCAAAGATCTTACTCGGCCATGATTGTCTTCACATGATACCCACACTCTTTTTCCCTTAAGTATAGTTTTTCCCAAGTGGTTTTCTATACTAAGGTTTTTAATGAGGTGGGTGTGCATGAGTCCAAGCTTGATCAATGCTCATGATCAAGCTTGAGGGGGAGTATGAAACCGCACACACACCTTGTCCGTACATCCGTCCGTACAACCATCACCATTGGGCCGTCCGTACAGCTAAAGGCCTACCAAGCTCAACCCATGAGGATCACGAGTCCATTCCATGTTCACCAGCCTCCAACGGTCACAAGAGCTTCTCGATCCTTCTCCTCATAGCCGTTAGTGTAGAGTGCGCAAGTGGGAAGGATCACATGTCTTCTTAAGGACATGTCGCTATCTTTATATGTAAATGTGCCTAGGATCATCTTAGTATATTCTTTTGTATATGTCTATAAGTAGATTGTAATTATGTTCTAAATGAGGTAAGAAGAGATAATATCTCTTTCTCCACAATACTCTCTCTATACTCTCTTACTATACTCTCAACGATTCTCACTCTCTTGTTATTCAAATCTTCTCACTAAACTCATAATCGATCCTATTAATTCTTTCAACACTAACATAGCTATTTACAGCTTCTAAGCAATGTTTTCTTGGTTTTAGCCTGTTTTGGGACAAAATGGGTATAAGTGGCTTTTAAACTATCCACATCTATCTCAAACTCTTATAATTAGTTAGTTGCATTCGATTAAGACACATTTTAACCCCAGAAACACTAACAAAGCTGTTTAGTGCTTCTAAGCAATGTTTTCTTGGTTTTAGCCTTTTTGGGACAAAATGGGTATAAGTGGCTATTAAACTCCCCACATCTATCCCAAAATCTTATAATTAGTTAGTTGCATTGGATTAGGTCACATTTTAACCCCAGAAACACTAACAAAGTTGTTTGGTGCTTCTAAGCAATGTTTTCTTGGTTTAGCCTGTTTTGGGACAAAATGGGTATAGGTGGCTTTTACACTCTCCACATAAATCTCAAACTCTTATAATTAGTCATTTGCATTGGATTAAGACACATTTTAACACCAAAAACACTAACATAGCTATTTACAGCTTCTAAGCAATGTTTTCTTGGTTTTAGCCTGTTTTGGGACGAAATGGGTATAAGTGGCTTTTAAACTATCCACATCTATCTCAAACTCTTATAATTAGTTAGTTGCATTGGATTAAGACACATTTTAACCCCAGAAACACTAACAAAGCTGTTTAGTGCTTCTAAGCAATGTTTTCTTGGTTTTAGCCTGTTTTGGGATAAAATAGGTATAAGTGGCTTTTAAACTTTCCACATCCATCTCAAACTCTTATAACTAGTCAGCTGCATTGGATTAAGACACATTTTAACCCCAGAAACACTAACATAGCTATTTACAGCTTCTAAGCAATGTTTTCTTGGTTTTAGCCTGTTTTGGGACAAAATGGGTATAAGTGGCTTTTAAACTTTCCACATCCATCTCAAACTCTTATAACTAGTCAGCTGCATTGGATTAAGACACATTTTTACCCCAGAAACACTAACATAGCTATTTACAGCTTCTAAGCAATGTTTTCTTGGTTTTAGCCTGTTTTGGGACAAAATGGGTATAAGTGGCTTTTAAACTATCCACATCTATCTCAAACTCTTATAATTAGTTAGTTGCATTGGATTAAGACACATTTTAACCCCAGAAACACTAACAAAGCTGTTTAGTGCTTCTAAGCAATGTTTTTTTGGTTTTAGCCTGTTTTGGGACAAAATGGGTATAAGTGGCTTTTAAACTTCCCACATCCATCTCAAACTCTTATAACTAGTCAGCTGCATTGGATTAAGACACAATTTAACCCCAGAAACACTAACATAGCTATTTACAGCTTCTAAACAATGTTTTCTTGGTTTTAGCCTGTTTTGGGACAAAATGGGTATAAGTGGTTTTTTAAACTATCCACATCTATCTCAAACTCTTATAATTAGTTAGTTGCATTGGATTAAGACACATTTTAATCCCATAAACACTAACAAAGCTGTTTGGTGCTTCTAAGCAATGTTTTCTTGGTTTTAGCCTGTTTTGGGAAAAAATGGGTATAAGTGGCTTTTAAACTCTCCACATCAATCTCAAACTCTTATAATTAGTCATTTGCATTGGATTAAGACACATTTTAACCCCAAAAACACTAACATAGCTGTTTACAGCTTCTAAGCAATGTTTTCTTGGTTTTAGCCTGTTTTGGGACAAAATGGGTATAAGTGGCTTTTAAACTCTCCACATCCATCTCAAACTCTTATAACTAGTCAGCTGCATTGGATTAAGACACATTTTAACCCCAAAAACACTAACATAGCTGTTTACAGCTTCTAAGCAATGTTTTCTTGGTTTTAGCCTATTTTGGGACAAAATGTGTATAAGTGGCTTTTAAACTATCCACATCTATCTCAAACTCTTATAATTAGTTAGTTGCATTTGATTAAGACACATTTTAACCCTAGAAACACTAATAAAGCTGTTTAGTGTTTCTAAGCAATGTTTTCTTGGTTTTAGCCTGTTTTGGGACAAAATGGGTATAAGTGGCTTTTAAACTCTCCACATCCATCTCAAACTCTTATAACTAGTCAGCTGCATTGGATTAAGACGCATTTTAACCCCAGAAACACTAACATAGCTATTTACAGCTTCTAAACAATGTTTTCTTGGTTTTAGCCTGTTTTGGGACAAAATGGGTATAAGTGGCTTTTAAACTATCCACATCTATCTCAAACTCTTATAATTAGTTAGTTGCATTGGATTAAGACACATTTTAACCCTAGAAACACTAACAAAGCTGTTTGGTGCTTCTAAGAATGTTTTCTTGGTTTTAGCCTGTTTTGGGACAAAATGGGTATAAGTGGCTTTTAAACTCTCCACATCAATCTCAAACTCTTATAATTAGTCATTTGCATTGGATTAAGACACATTTTAACCCCAAAAACACTAACATAGCTGTTTACAGCTTCTAAGCAATATTTTCTTGGTTTTAGCCTGTTTTGGGACAAAATGGGTATAAGTGGCTTTTAAACTATCCACATCTATCTCAAACTCTTATAATTAGTTAGTTGCATTGGATTAAGACACATTTTAACCCCAGAAACACTAACAAAGCTGTTTAGTGCTTCTAAGCAATGTTTTCTTGGTTTTAGCATGTTTTGGGACAAAATGGGTATAAGTGGCTTTTAAACTTTCCACATCCATCTCAAACTCTTATAACTAGTCAGCTGCATTGGATTAAGACACATTTTAACCCCAGAAACACTAACATAGCTATTTACAGCTTCTAAGCAATGTTTTCTTGGTTTTAGCCTGTTTTGGGACAAAATGGGTATAAGTGGCTTTTAAACTATCCACATCTATCTCAAACTCTTATAATTAGTTAGTTGCATTGGATTAAGATACATTTTAACCCCAGAAACACTAACAAAGCTGTTTGGTGCTTCTAAGCAATGTTTTCTTGGTTTTAGCCTGTTTTAGGATAAAATGCGTATAAGTGGCTTTTAAACTCTCCACATCCATTTCAAACTCTTATAACTAGTCATCTGCATTGGATTAAGACACATTTTAACCCCTGAAACACTAACATAGCTATTTACAGCTTCTAAGAAATGTTTTCTTGGTTTTAGCCTGTTTTTGGACAAAATGGGTATAAGTGGCTTTTAAACTTTCCACATCCATCTCAAACTCTTATAACTAGTCAGCTGCATTGGATTAAGACACATTTTAACCCCAGAAACACTAACATAGCTATTTACAGCTTCTAAGCAATGTTTTCTTGGTTTTAGCCTGTTTTGGGACAAAATGGGTATAAGTGGCTTTTAAACTCTCCATATCAATCTCAAACTCTTATAATTATTCATTTGCATTGGATTAAGACATATTTTAACCCCAGAAACACTAACATAGCTGTTTACAGCTTCTAAGCAATGTTTTCTTGGTTTTAGCATGTTTTGGGACAAAATGGGTATAAGTTGTTTTTAAACTCTCCACATCAATCTCAAACTCTTATAATTAGTCATTTGCATTGGATTAAGACACATTTTAACCCCAGAAACACTAACATAGCTATTTACAGCTTCTAAACAATGTTTTTTTGGTTTTAGCCTGTTTTGGGACAAAATGGGTATAAGTGGCTTTTAAACTTTCCACATCCATCTCAAACTCTTATAACTAGTCAGCTGCATTGGATTAAGACAAATTTTAACCCCAAAAACACTAACATAGCTGTTTGCAGTTTCTAAGCATTGTTTTCTTGGTTTTAGCCTGTTTTGGGACAAAATGGGTATAAGTGGCTTTTAAACTATCCACATCTATCTCAAACTCTTATAATTAGTTAGTTAGATTGGATTAAGACACATTTTAACCCCAGAAACACTAACAAAGCTGTTTGGTGCTTCTAAGCAATGTTTTCTTGGTTTTAGCCTGTTTTGGGACAAAATGGGTATAAGTGGCTTTTAAACTTTCCACATCCATCTCAAACTCTTATAACTAGTCAGCTGCATTGGATTAAGACACATTTTAACCCCAGAAACACTAACATAGCTATTTACAGCTTCTAAGCAATGTTTTCTTGGTTTTAGCCTGTTTTGGGACAAAATGGGTATAAGTGGCTTTTAAACTATCCACATCTATCTCAAACTCTTATAATTAGTTAGTTGCATTAGATTAAGATACATTTTAACCCCAGAAACACTAACAAAGCTGTTTGGTGCTTCTAAGCAATGTTTTCTTGGTTTTAGCCTGTTTTAGGATAAAATGCGTATAAGTGGCTTTTAAACTCTCCACATCCATTTCAAACTCTTATAACTAGTCATCTGCATTGGATTAAGACACCTTTTAACCCCTGAAACACTAACATAGCTATTTACAGCTTCTAAGCAATGTTTTCTTGGTTTTAGCCTGTTTTTGGACAAAATGGGTATAAGTGGCTTTTAAACTTTCCACATCCATCTCAAACTCTTATAACTAGTCAGCTGCATTGGATTAAGACACATTTTAACCCCAGAAACACTAACATAGCTATTTACAGCTTCTAAGCAATGTTTTCTTGGTTTTAGCCTGTTTTGGGACAAAATGGGTATAAGTGGCTTTTAAACTCTCCATATCAATCTCAAACTCTTATAATTAGTCATTTGCATTGGATTAAGACATATTTTAACCCCAGAAAATTTAACATAGCTGTTTACAGCTTATAAGCAATGTTTTCTTGGTTTTAGCATGTTTTGGGACAAAATGGGTATAAGTTGTTTTTAAACTCTCCACATCAATCTCAAACTCTTATAATTAGTCATTTGCATTGGATTAAGACACATTTTAACCCCAGAAACACTAACATAGCTATTTACAGCTTCTAAACAATGTTTTTTTGGTTTTAGCCTGTTTTGGGACAAAATGGGTATAAGTGGCTTTTAAACTATCCACATCTATCTCAAACTCTTATAATTAGTTAGTTGCATTGGATTAAGACACATTTTAACCCCAGAAACACTAACAAAGCTGTTTAGTGCTTCTAAGCAATGTTTTCTTGGTTTTAGCCTGTTTTGGGACAAAATGGGTATAAGTGGCTTTTAAACTTTCCACATCCATCTCAAACTCTTATAACTAGTCAGCTGCATTGGATTAAGACACATTTTAACCCCAGAAACACTAACATAGCTATTTACAGCTTCTAAGCAATGTTTTCTTGGTTTTAGCCTGTTTTGGGACAAAATGGGTATAAGTGGCTTTTAAACTATCCACATCTATCTCAAACTCTTATAATTAGTTAGTTGCATTGGATTAAGATACATTTTAACCCCAGAAACACTAACAAAGCTGTTTGGTGCTTCTAAGCAATGTTTTCTTGGTTTTAGCCTGTTTTAGGATAAAATGCGTATAAGTGGCTTTTAAACTCTCCACATCCATTTCAAACTCTTATAACTAGTCATCTGCATTGGATTAAGACACATTTTAACCCCTGAAACACTAACATAGCTATTTATAGCTTCTAAGCAATGTTTTCTTGGTTTTAGCCTGTTTTTGGACAAAATGGGTATAAGTGGCTTTTAAACTTTCCACATCCATCTCAAACTCTTATAACTAGTCAGCTGCATTGGATTAAGACACATTTTAACCCCAGAAACACTAACATAGCTATTTACAGCTTCTAAGCAATGTTTTCTTGGTTTTAGCCTGTTTTGGGACAAAATGGGTATAAGTGGCTTTTAAACTCTCCCTATCAATCTCAAACTCTTATAATTAGTCATTTGCATTGGATTAAGACATATTTTAACCCCAGAAACACTAACATAGCTGTTTACAGCTTCTAAGCAATGTTTTCTTGGTTTTAGCATGTTTTGGGACAAAATGGGTATAAGTTGTTTTTAAACTCCCCACATCAATCTCAAACTCTTATAATTAGTCATTTGCATTGGATTAAGACACATTTTAACCCCATAAACACTAACATAGCTATTTACAGCTTCTAAACAATGTTTTTTTGGTTTTAGCCTGTTTTGGGACTAAATGGGTATAAGTGGCTTTTAAACTATCCACATCTATCTCAAACTCTTATAATTAGTTAGTTGCATTGGATTAAGACACATTTTAACCCCAGAAACACTAAAAAATTTGTTTGGTGCTTCTAAGCAATGTTTTTTTGGTTTTAGCCTGTTTTGGGACAAAATGGGTATAAGTGGCTTTTAAACTCTCCACATCAATCTCAAACTCTTATAAATAGTCATTTGCATTGGATTAAGACAAATTTTAACCCCAAAAACACTAACATAGCTGTTTGCAGTTTCTAAGCATTGTTTTCTTGGTTTTAGCCTGTTTTGGGACAAAATGGGTATAATTGGCTTTTAAACTATCCACATCTATCTCAAACTCTTATAATTAGTTAGTTGCATTGGATTAAGACACATTTTAACCCCAGAAACACTAACAAAGCTGTTTAGTGCTTCTAAGCAATGTTTTCTTGGTTTTAGCCTGTTTTGGGACAAAATGGGTATAAGTGGCTTTTAAACTTTCCACATCCATCTCAAACTCTTATAACTAGTCAGCTGCATTGGATTAAGACACATTTTAACCCCAGAAACACTAACATAGCTATTTACAGCTTCTAAGCAATGTTTTCTTGGTTTTAGCCTGTTTTGGGACAAAATGGGTATAAGTGGCTTTTAAACTATCCACATCTATCTCAAACTCTTATAATTAGTTAGTTGCATTGGATTAAGATACATTTTAACCCCAGAAACACTAACAAAGCTGTTTGGTGCTTCTAAGCAATGTTTTCTTGGTTTTAGCCTGTTTTAGGATAAAATGCGTATAAGTGGCTTTTAAACTCTCCACATCCATTTCAAACTCTTATAACTAGTCATCTCCACTGGATTAAGACACATTTTAACCCCTGAAACACTAACATAGCTATTTACAGCTTCTAAGCAATGTTTTCTTGGTTTTAGCCTGGTTTTGGACAAAATGGGTATAAGTGGCTTTTAAACTTTCCACATCCATCTCAAACTCTTATAACTAGTCAGCTGCATTGGATTAAGACACATTTTAACCCCAGAAACACTAACATAGCTATTTACAGCTTCTAAGCAATGTTTTCTTGGTTTTAGCCTGTTTTGGGACAAAATGGGTATAAGTGGCTTTTAAACTCTCCATATCAATCTCAAACTCTCATAATTAGTCATTTGCATTGTATTAAGACATATTTTAACCCCAGAAACACTAACATAGCTGTTTACAGCTTCTAAGCAATGTTTTCTTGGTTTTAGCATGTTTTGGGACAAAATGGGTATAAGTTGTTTTTAAACTCTCCACATCATTCTCAAACTCTTATAATTAGTCATTTGCATTGGATTAAGACACATTTTAACCCTAGAAACTCTAACATAGCTATTTACAGCTTCTAAACAATGTTTTTTTGGTTTTAGCCTGCTTTGGGACAAAATGGGTATAAGTGGCTTTTAAACTATCCACATCTATCTCAAACTCTTATAATTAGTTAGTTGCATTGGATTAAGACACATTTTAACCCCAGAAACACTAACAAAGCTGTTTAGTGCTTCTAAGCAATGTTTTCTTGGTTTTAGCCTGTTTTTGGACAAAATGGGTATAAGTGGCTTTTAAACTTTCCACATCCATCTCAAACTCTTATAACTAGTCAGCTGCATTGGATTAAGACACATTTTAACCCCAGAAACACTAACATAGCTATTTACAGCTTCTAAGCAATGTTTTCTTGGTTTTAGCCTGTTTTGGGACAAAATGGGTATAAGTGGCTTTTAAACTATCCACATCTATCTCAAACTCTTATAATTAGTTAGTTGCATTGGATTAAGATACATTTTAACCCCAGAAACACTAACAAAGCTGTTTGGTGCTTCTAAGCAATGTTTTCTTGGTTTTAGCCTATTTTGGGACAAAATGGGTATAAGTGGCTTTTAAACTTTCCACATCCATCTCAAACTCTTATAACTAGTCAGCTGCATTGGATTAAGACACATTTTAACCCCAGAAACACTAACATAGCTATTTACAGCTTCTAAGCAATGTTTTCTTGGTTTTAGCCTGTTTTGGGACAAAATGGGTATAAGTGGCTTTTAAACTATCCACATCTATCTCAAACTCTTATAATTAGTTAGTTGCATTGGATTAAGATACATTTTAACCCCAGAAACACTAACAAAGCTGTTTGGTGCTTCTAAGCAATGTTTTCTTGGTTTTAGCCTGTTTTAGGATAAAATGCGTATAAGTGGCTTTTAAACTCTCCACATCCATTTCAAACTCTTATAACTAGTCATCTGCATTGGATTAAGACACATTTTAACCCCTGAAACACTAACATAGCTATTTATAGCTTCTAAGCAATGTTTTCTTGGTTTTAGCCTGTTTTTGGACAAAATGGGTATAAGTGGCTTTTAAACTTTCCACATCCATCTCAAACTCTTATAACTAGTCAGCTGCATTGGATTAAGACACATTTTAACCCCAGAAACACTAACATAGCTATTTACAGCTTCTAAGCAATGTTTTCTTGGTTTTAGCCTGTTTTGGGACAAAATGGGTATAAGTGGCTTTTAAACTCTCCCTATCAATCTCAAACTCTTATAATTAGTCATTTGCATTGGATTAAGACATATTTTAACCCCAGAAACACTAACATAGCTGTTTACAGCTTCTAAGCAATGTTTTCTTGGTTTTAGCATGTTTTGGGACAAAATGGGTATAAGTTGTTTTTAAACTCCCCACATCAATCTCAAACTCTTATAATTAGTCATTTGCATTGGATTAAGACACATTTTAACCCCATAAACACTAACATAGCTATTTACAGCTTCTAAACAATGTTTTTTTGGTTTTAGCCTGTTTTGGGACTAAATGGGTATAAGTGGCTTTTAAACTATCCACATCTATCTCAAACTCTTATAATTAGTTAGTTGCATTGGATTAAGACACATTTTAACCCCAGAAACACTAAAAAATTTGTTTGGTGCTTCTAAGCAATGTTTTTTTGGTTTTAGCCTGTTTTGGGACAAAATGGGTATAAGTGGCTTTTAAACTCTCCACATCAATCTCAAACTCTTATAAATAGTCATTTGCATTGGATTAAGACAAATTTTAACCCCAAAAACACTAACATAGCTGTTTGCAGTTTCTAAGCATTGTTTTCTTGGTTTTAGCCTGTTTTGGGACAAAATGGGTATAATTGGCTTTTAAACTATCCACATCTATCTCAAACTCTTATAATTAGTTAGTTGCATTGGATTAAGACACATTTTAACCCCAGAAACACTAACAAAGCTGTTTAGTGCTTCTAAGCAATGTTTTCTTGGTTTTAGCCTGTTTTGGGACAAAATGGGTATAAGTGGCTTTTAAACTTTCCACATCCATCTCAAACTCTTATAACTAGTCAGCTGCATTGGATTAAGACACATTTTAACCCCAGAAACACTAACATAGCTATTTACAGCTTCTAAGCAATGTTTTCTTGGTTTTAGCCTGTTTTGGGACAAAATGGGTATAAGTGGCTTTTAAACTATCCACATCTATCTCAAACTCTTATAATTAGTTAGTTGCATTGGATTAAGATACATTTTAACCCCAGAAACACTAACAAAGCTGTTTGGTGCTTCTAAGCAATGTTTTCTTGGTTTTAGCCTGTTTTAGGATAAAATGCGTATAAGTGGCTTTTAAACTCTCCACATCCATTTCAAACTCTTATAACTAGTCATCTCCACTGGATTAAGACACATTTTAACCCCTGAAACACTAACATAGCTATTTACAGCTTCTAAGCAATGTTTTCTTGGTTTTAGCCTGGTTTTGGACAAAATGGGTATAAGTGGCTTTTAAACTTTCCACATCCATCTCAAACTCTTATAACTAGTCAGCTGCATTGGATTAAGACACATTTTAACCCCAGAAACACTAACATAGCTATTTACAGCTTCTAAGCAATGTTTTCTTGGTTTTAGCCTGTTTTGGGACAAAATGGGTATAAGTGGCTTTTAAACTCTCCATATCAATCTCAAACTCTCATAATTAGTCATTTGCATTGGATTAAGACATATTTTAACCCCAGAAACACTAACATAGCTGTTTACAGCTTCTAAGCAATGTTTTCTTGGTTTTAGCATGTTTTGGGACAAAATGGGTATAAGTTGTTTTTAAACTCTCCACATCATTCTCAAACTCTTATAATTAGTCATTTGCATTGGATTAAGACACATTTTAACCCTAGAAACTCTAACATAGCTATTTACAGCTTCTAAACAATGTTTTTTTGGTTTTAGCCTGCTTTGGGACAAAATGGGTATAAGTGGCTTTTAAACTATCCACATCTATCTCAAACTCTTATAATTAGTTAGTTGCATTGGATTAAGACACATTTTAACCCCAGAAACACTAACAAAGCTGTTTAGTGCTTCTAAGCAATGTTTTCTTGGTTTTAGCCTGTTTTTGGACAAAATGGGTATAAGTGGCTTTTAAACTTTCCACATCCATCTCAAACTCTTATAACTAGTCAGCTGCATTGGATTAAGACACATTTTAACCCCAGAAACACTAACATAGCTATTTACAGCTTCTAAGCAATGTTTTCTTGGTTTTAGCCTGTTTTGGGACAAAATGGGTATAAGTGGCTTTTAAACTATCCACATCTATCTCAAACTCTTATAATTAGTTAGTTGCATTGGATTAAGATACATTTTAACCCCAGAAACACTAACAAAGCTGTTTGGTGCTTCTAAGCAATGTTTTCTTGGTTTTAGCCTATTTTGGGACAAAATGGGTATAAGTGGCTTTTAAACTTTCCACATCCATCTCAAACTCTTATAACTAGTCAGCTGCATTGGATTAAGACACATTTTAACCCCAGAAACACTAACATAGCTATTTACAGCTTCTAAGCAATGTTTTCTTGGTTTTAGCCTGTTTTGGGACAAAATGGGTATAAGTGGCTTTTAAACTATCCACATCTATCTCAAACTCTTATTATTAGTTAGTTGCATTGGATTAAGATACATTTTAACCCCAGAAACACTAACAAAGCTGTTTGGTGCTTCTAAGCAATGTTTTCTTGGTTTTAGCCTGTTTTAGGATAAAATGCGTATAAGTGGCTTTTAAACTCTCCACATCCATTTCAAACTCTTATAACTAGTCATCTGCATTGGATTAAGACACATTTTAACCCCTGAAACACTAACATACCTATTTACAGCTTCTAAGCAATGTTTTCTTGGTTTTAGCCTGTTTTTGGACAAAATGGGTATAAGTGGCTTTTAAACTTTCCACATCCATCTCAAACTCTTATAACTAGTCAGCTGCATTGGATTAAGACACATTTTAACCCCAGAAACACTAACATAGCTATTTACAGCTTCTAAGCAATGTTTTCTTGGTTTTAGCCTGTTTTGGGACAAAATGGGTATAAGTGGCTTTTAAACTCTCCATATCAATCTCAAACTCTTATAATTAGTCATTTGCATTGGATTAAGACATATTTTAACCCCAGAAACACTAACATAGCTGTTTACAGCTTCTAAGCAAGGTTTTCTTGGTTTTAGCATGTTTTGGGACAAAATGGGTATAAGTTGTTTTTAAACTCTCCACATCAATCTCAAACTCTTATAATTAGTCATTTGCATTGGATTAAGACACATTTTAACCCCAAAAACACTAACATAGCTGTTTGCAGTTTCTAAACAATGTTTTTTTGGTTTTAGCCTGTTTTGGGACAAAATGGGTATAAGTGGCTTTTAAACTATCCACATCTATCTCAAACTCTTATAATTAGTTAGTTGCATTGGATTAAGACACATTTTAACCCCAGAAACACTAACAAAGCTGTTTAGTGCTTCTAAGCAATGTTTTCTTGGTTTTAGTCTGTTTTGGGACAAAATGGGTATAAGTGGCTTTTAAACTTTCCACATCCATCTCAAACTCGTATAACTAGTCAGCTGCATTGGATTAAGACACATTTTAACCCCAGAAACACTAACATAGCTATTTACAGCTTCTAAGCAATGTTTTCTTGGTTTTAGCCTGTTTTGGGACAAAATGGGTATAAGTGGCTTTTAAACTATCCACATCTATCTCAAACTCTTATAATTAGTTAGTTGCATTGGATTAAGATACATTTTAACCCCAGAAACACTAACAAAGCTGTTTGGTGCTTCTAAGCAATGTTTTCTTGGTTTTAGCCTGTTTTGGGACAAAATGGGTATAAGTGGCTTTTAAACTTTCCACATCCATCTCAAACTCTTATAACTAGTCAGCTGCATTGGATTAAGACACATTTTAACCCCAGAAACACTAACATAGCTATTTACAGCTTCTAAGCAATGTTTTCTTGGTTTTAGCCTGTTTTGGGACAAAATGGGTATAAGTGGCTTTTAAACTATCCACATCTATCTCAAACTCTTATTATTAGTTAGTTGCATTGGATTAAGATACATTTTAACCCCAGAAACACTAACAAAGCTGTTTGGTGCTTCTAAGCAATGTTTTCTTGGTTTTAGCCTGTTTTAGGATAAAATGCGTATAAGTGGCTTTTAAACTCTCCACATCCATTTCAAACTCTTATAACTAGTCATCTGCATTGGATTAAGACACATTTTAACCCCTGAAACACTAACATAGCTATTTACAGCTTCTAAGCAATGTTTTCTTGGTTTTAGCCTGTTTTTGGACAAAATGGGTATAAGTGGCTTTTAAACTTTCCACATCCATCTCAAACTCTTATAACTAGTCAGCTGCATTGGATTAAGACACATTTTAACCCCAGAAACACTAACATAGCTATTTACAGCTTCTAAGCAATGTTTTCTTGGTTTTAGCCTGTTTTGGGACAAAATGGGTAGAAGTGGCTTTTAAACTCTCCATATCAATCTCAAACTCTTATAATTAGTCATTTGCATTGGATTAAGACATATTTTAACCCCAGAAACACTAACATAGCTGTTTACAGCTTCTAAGCAAGGTTTTCTTGGTTTTAGCATGTTTTGGGACAAAATGGGTATAAGTTGTTTTTAAACTCTCCACATCAATCTCAAACTCTTATAATTAGTCATTTGCATTGGATTAAGACACATTTTAACCCCAGAAACACTAACATAGCTATTTACAGCTTCTAAACAATGTTTTTTTGGTTTTAGCCTGTTTTGGGACAAAATGGGTATAAGTGGCTTTTAAACTATCCACATCTATCTCAAACTCCTATAATTAGTTAGTTGCATTGGATTAAGACACATTTTAACCCCAGAAACACTAAAAAATTTGTATGGTGCTTCTAAGCAATGTTTTTTTGGTTTTAGTCTGTTTTGGGACAAAATGGGTATAAGTGGCTTTTAAACTCTCCACATCAATCTCAAACTCTTATAATTAGTCATTTGCATTGGATTAAGACACATTTTAACCCCAAAAACACTAACATAGCTGTTTGCAGTTTCTAAGCATTGTTTTCTTGGTTTTAGCCTGTTTTGGGACAAAATGGGTATAAGTGGCTTTTAAACTATCCACATCTATCTCAAACTCTTATAATTAGTTAGTTGCATTGGATTAAGACACATTTTAACCCCAGAAACACTAACAAAGCTGTTTAGTGCTTCTAAGCAATGTTTTCTTGGTTTTAGCCTGTTTTGGGACAAAATGGGTATAAGTGGCTTTTAAACTTTCCACATCCATCTCAAACTCGTATAACTAGTCAGCTGCATTGGATTAAGACACATTTTAACCCCAGAAACACTAACATAGCTATTTACAGCTTCTAAGCAATGTTTTCTTGGTTTTAGCCTGTTTTGGGACAAAATGGGTATAAGTGGCTTTTAAACTATCCACATCTATCTCAAACTCTTATAATTAGTTAGTTGCATTGGATTAAGACACATTTTAACCCCAGAAACACTAACAAAGCTGTTTAGTGCTTCTAAACAATGTTTTCTTGGTTTTAGCCTGTTTTGGGACAAAATGGGTATAAGTGGCTTTTAAACTTTCCACATCCATCTCAAACTCTTATAACTAGTCAGCTGCATTGGATTAAGACATATTTTAAACCCAGAAACACTAACATAGCTATTTACAGCTTCTAAGCAATGTTTTCTTGGTTTTAGCCTGTTTTGGGACAAAATGGGTATAAGTGGCTTTTAAACTATCCACATCTATCTCAAACTCTTATAATTAGTTAGTCGCATTGGATTAAGACATATTTTAACCCCAGAAACACTAACAAAGTTGTTTAGTGCTTCTAAACAATGTTTTCTTGGTTTTAGCCTGTTTTGGGACAAAATGGGTATAAGTGGCTTTTAAACTTTCCACATCCATCTCAAACTCTTATAACTAGTCAGCTGCATTGGATTAAGACATATTTTAACCCCAGAAACACTAACATAGCTATTTACAGCTTCTTAACAATGTTTTCTTGGTTTTAGCCTGTTTTGGGAAAAAATGGGTATAAGTGGCTTTTAAACTTTCCACATCTATCTCAAACTCTTATAATTAGTTAGTTGCATTGGATTAAGACACATATTAACCCCAGAAACACTAACAAATTTGTTTGGTGCTTCTAAGCAATGTTTTCTTGGTTTTAGCCTGTTTTGGGACAAAATGGGTATAAGTGGCTTTTAAACTCTCCACATCAATATCAAACTCTTATAATTAGTCATTTGCATTGGATTAAGACACATTTTAACCCCAAAAACACTAACATAGCTATTTACAGTTTCTAAGCATTGTTTTCTTGGTTTTAGCCTGTTTTGGGACAAAATGGGTATAAGTGGCTTTTAAACTTTCCACATCCATCTCAAACTCTTATAACTAGTCAGCTGCATTGGATTAAGACACATTTTAACCCCAGAAACACTAACATAGCTATTTACAGCTTCTAAGCAATGTTTTCTTGGTTTTAGCCTGTTTTGGGACAAAATGGGTATAAGTGGCTTTTAAACTCTCCACATCAATCTCAAACTCTTATAATTAGTCATTTGCATTGGATTAAGACACATTTTAACCCCAGAAACACTAACATAGCTGTTTACAGCTTTTAATAAATGTTTTCTTGGTATTAGCATGTTTTGGGACAAAATGGGTATAAGTGGCTTTTAAACTCTCCACATCAATCTCAAACTCTTATAATTAGTCATTTGGATTGGATTAAGACACATTTTAACCCCAGAAACACTAACATAGCTGTTTACAGCTTTTAATAAATGTTTTCTTGGTATTAGCATGTTTTGGGACAAAATGGGTATAAGTGGCTTTTAAACTATCCACATCTATCTCAAACTCTTATAATTAGTTAGTTGCATTGGATTAAGACACATTTTAACCTTAGAAACACTAACAAAGCTGTTTAGTGCTTCTAAGCAATGTTTTCTTGGTTTTAGCCTGTTTTGGGACAAAATGGGTATAAGTGGCTTTTAAACTTTCCACATCCATCTCAAACTCTTATAACTAGTCAGCTGCATTGGATTAAGACACATTTTAACCCCAGAAACACTAACATAGCTATTTACAGCTTCTAAGCAATGTTTTCTTGGTTTTAGCCTGTTTTGGGACAAAATGGGTATAAGTGGCTTTTAAACTATCCACATCTATCTCAAACTCTTATAATTAGTTAGTTGCATTGGATTAAATACATTTTAACCCCAGAAACACTAACAAAGCTGTCTGGTGCTTCTAAGCAATGTTTTCTTGGTTTTAGCCTGTTTTGGGACAAAATGCGTATAAGGGGCTTTTAAACTCTCCACATCCATTTCAAACTCTTATAACTAGTCAGCTGCATTTGATTAAGACACATTTTAACCCCAGAAACACTAACATAGCTATTTACAGCTTCTAAGCAATGTTTTCTTGGTTTTAGTCTGTTTTGGGACAAAATGGGTATAAGTGGCTTTTAAACTTTCCACATCCATCTCAAACTCTTATAACTAGTCAGCTGCATTGGATTAAGACACATTTTAACCCCAGAAACATTAACATAGCTATTTACAGCTTCTAAGCAATGTTTTCTTGATTTTAACCTGTTTTGGGACAAAATGGGTATAAGTGGCTTTTAAACTCTCCACATCAATATCAAACTCTTATAATTAGTCATTTGCATTGGATTAAGACACATTTTAACCCCAGAAACACTAACATAGCTATTTACAGCTTCTAAGCAATGTTTTCTTGGTTTTAGCCTGTTTTGGGACAAAATGGGTATAAGTGGCTTTTAAACTTTCCACATCCATCTCAAACTCTTATAACTAGTCAGCTGCATTGGATTAAGACACATTTTAACCCCAGAAACACTAACATAGCTATTTACAGCTTCTAAGCAATGTTTTCTTGGTTTTAGCCTGTTTTGGGACAAAATGGGTATAAGTGGCTTTTAAACTCTCCACATCAATCTCAAACTCTTATAATTAGTCATTTGCATTGGATTAAGACACATTTTAACCCCAGAAACACTAACATAGCTGTTTACAGCTTTTAATAAATGTTTTCTTGGTATTAGCATGTTTTGGGACAAAATGGGTATAAGTGGCTTTTAAACTCTCCACATCAATCTCAAACTCTTATAATTAGTCATTTGCATTGGATTAAGACACATTTTAACCCCAAAAACACTAACTTAGCTGTTTACAGCTTCTAAGCAATGATTTCTTGGTTTTAGCCTGTTTTGGGACAAAATGGGTATAAGTGGCTTTTAAACTATCCACATCAATATCAAACTCTTATAATTAGTCATTTGCATTGGATTAAGACACATTTTAACCCCAGAAACACTAACATAGCTATTTACAGCTTCTAAGCAATGTTTTCTTGGTTTTAGCCTGTTTTGGGACAAAATGGGTATAAGTGGCTTTTAAACTTTCCACATCCATCTCAAACTCTTATAACTAGTCAGCTGCATTGGATTAAGACACATTTTAACCCCAGAAACACTAACATAGCTATTTACAGCTTCTAAGCAATGTTTTCTTGGTTTTAGCCTGTTTTGGGACAAAATGCGTATAAGTGGCTTTTAAACTCTCCACATCAATCTCAAACTCTTATAATTAGTCATTTGCATTGGATTAAAACACATTTTAACCCCAGAAACACTAACATAGCTGTTTACAGCTTTTAATAAATGTTTTCTTGGTATTAGCATGTTTTGGGACAAAATGGGTATAAGTGGCTTTTAAACTCTCCACATCAATCTCAAACTCTTATCATTAGTCATTTGCATTGGATTAAGACACATTTTAACCCCAAAAACACTAACTTAGCTGTTTACAGCTTCTAAGCAATGTTTTCTTGGTTTTAGCCTGTTTTGGGACAAAATGGGTATACGTGGCTTTTAAACTATCCACATCTATCTCAAACTCTTATAATTAGTTAGTTGCATTGGATTAAGACACATTTTAACCCCAGAAACACTAACAAAGCTGTTTAGTGCTTCTAAACAATGTTTTCTTGGTTTTAGACTGTTTTGGGACAAAATGGGTGTAAGTAGATTTTAAACTTTCCACATCCATCTCAAACTCTTATAACTAGTCAGCTGCATTGGATTAAGACATATTTTAACCCCAGAAACACTAACATAGCTATTTACAGCTTCTAAACAATGTTTTCTTGGTTTTAGCCTGTTTTGGGACAAAATGGGTATAAGTGGCTTTTAAACTATCCACATCTATCTCAAACTCTTATAATTAGTTAGTTGCATTGGTTTAAGACACATTTTAACCCCAGAAACACTAACAAAGCTGTTTGGTGCTTCTAAGCAATGTTTTCTTGGTTTTAGCCTGTTTTGGGACAAAATGGGTATAAGTAGCTTTTAAACTCTCCACATCAATCTCAAACTCTTATAATTAGTCATTTGCATTGGATTAAGACACATTTTATCCCCAAAAACACTAACATAGCTGTTTACAGCTTCTAAGCATTGTTTTCTTGGTTTTAGCCTGTTTTGGGACAAAATGGGTATAAGTGGCTTTTAAACTATCCACATCTATCTCAAACTCTTATAATTAGTTAGTTGCATTGGATTAAGACACATTTTAACCCCAGAAACACTAACAAAGCTGTTTAGTGCTTCTAAGCAATATTTTCTTGGTTTTAGCCTGTTTTGGGACAAAATGGGTATAAGTGGCTTTTAAACTTTCCACATCCATTTCAAACTCTTATAACTAGTCAGCTGCATTGGATTAAGACACATTTTAATCCCAGAAACACTAACATAGCTATTTACAGCTTCTAAGCAATGTTTTCTTGGTTTTAGCCTGTTTTGGGACAAAATGGGTATAAGTGGCTTTTAATGTATCCACATCTATCTCAAACTCTTATAATTAGTTAGTTGCATTGGATTAAGATACATTTTAACCCCAGAAACACTAACAAAGCTGTTTGGTGCTGCTAAGCAATGTTTTCTTGGTTTTAGCCTGTCTTGGGACAAAATGCGTATAAGTGGCTTTTAAACTCTCCACATCCATTTCAAACTCTTATAACTAGTCAGCTGCATTGGATTAAGACACATTTTAACCCCAGAAACACTAACATAGCTATTTACAGCTTCTAAGCAATGTTTTCTTGGTTTTAGCCTGTTTTGGGACAAAATGGGTATAAGTGGCTTTTAAACTATCCACATCTATCTCAAACTCTTATAATTAGTTAGTTGCATTGGATTAAGACATATTTTAACCCCAGAAACACTAACAAAGTTGTTTAGTGCTTCTAAACAATGTTTTCTTGGTTTTAGCCTGTTTTGGGACAAAATGGGTATAAGTGGCTTTTAAACTTTCCACATCCATCTCAAACTCTTATAACTAGTCAGCTGCATTGGACTAAGACATATTTTAACCCCAGAAACACAACATAGCTATTTACAACTTCTAAACAATGTTTTCTTGGTTTTAGCCTGTTTTGGGACAAAATGGGTATAAGTGGCTTTTAAACTATCCACATCTATCTCAAACTCTTATAATTAGTTAGTTGCATTGGATTAAGACACATATTAACCCCAGAAACACTAACAAATTTGTTTGGTGCTTCTAAGCAATGTTTTCTTGGTTTTAGCCTGTTTTGGGACAAAATGGGTATAAGTGGCTTTTAAACTCTCCACATCAATCTCAAACTCTTATAATTAGTCATTTGCATTGGATTAAGACACATTTTAACCCCAAAAACACTAACATAGCTATTTACAGTTTCTAAGCATTGTTTTGTTGGTTTTAGCCTGTTTTGGGACAAAATGGGTATAAGTGGCTTTTAAACTATCCACATCTATCTCAAACTCTTATAATTAGTTAGTTGCATTGGATTAAGACACATTTTAACCTTAGAAACACTAACAAAGCTGTTTAGTGCTTCTAAGCAATGTTTTCTTGGTTTTAGCCTGTTTTGGGACAAAATGGGTATAAGTGGCTTTTAAACTTTCCACATCCATCTCAAACTCTTATAACTAGTCAGCTGCATTGGATTAAGACACATTTTAACCCCAGAAACACTAACATAGCTATTTACAGCTTCTAAGCAATGTTTTCTTGGTTTTAGCCTATTTTGGGACAAAATGGGTATAAGTGGCTTTTAAACTATCCACATCTATCTCAAACTCTTATAATTAGTTAGTTGCATTGGATTAAGATACATTTTAACCCCAGAAACACTAACAAAGCTGTCTGGTGCTTCTAAGCAATGTTTTCTTGGTTTTAGCCTGTCTTGGGACAAAATGCGTATAAGTGGCTTTTAAACTCTCCACATCCATTTCAAACTCTTATAACTAGTCAGCTGCATTTGATTAAGACACATTTTAACCCCAGAAACACTAACATAGCTATTTACAGCTTCTAAGCAATGTTTTCTTGGTTTTAGTCTGTTTTGGGACAAAATGGGTATAAGTGGCTTTTAAACTTTCCACATCCATCTCAAACTCTTATAACTAGTCAGCTGCATTGGATTAAGACACATTTTAACCCCAGAAACATTAACATAGCTATTTACAGCTTCTAAGCAATGTTTTCTTGATTTTAACCTGTTTTGGGACAAAATGGGTATAAGTGGCTTTTAAACTCTCCACATCAATATCAAACTCTTATAATTAGTCATTTGCATTGGATTAAGACACATTTTAACCCCAGAAACACTAACATAGCTATTTACAGCTTCTAAGCAATGTTTTCTTGGTTTTAGCCTGTTTTGGGACAAAATGGGTATAAGTGGCTTTCAAACTTTCCACATCCATCTCAAACTCTTATAACTAGTCAGCTGCATTGGATTAAGACACATTTTATCCCCAGAAACACTAACATAGCTATTTACAGCTTCTAAGCAATGTTTTCTTGGTTTTAGCCTGTTTTGGGACAAAATGGGTATAAGTGGCTTTTAAACTCTCCACATCAATCTCAAACTCTTATAATTAGTCATTTGCATTGGATTAAGACACATTTTAACCCCAGAAACACTAACATAGCTGTTTACAGCTTTTAATAAATGTTTTTTGGTATTAGCATGTTTTGGGACAAAATGGGTATAAGTGGCTTTTAAACTCTCCACATCAATCTCAAACTCTTATAATTAGTCATTTGCATTGGATTAAGACACATTTTAACCCCAGAAACACTAACATAGCTGTTTACAGCTTTTAATAAATGTTTTCTTGGTATTAGCATGTTTTGGGACAAAATGGGTATAAGTGGCTTTTAAACTATCCACATCTATCTCAAACTCTTATAATTAGTTAGTTGCATTGGATTAAGACACATTTTAACCTTAGAAACACTAACAAAGCTGTTTAGTGCTTCTAAGCAATGTTTTCTTGGTTTTAGCCTGTTTTGGGACAAAATGGGTATAAGTGGCTTTTAAACTTTCCACTGAAAGAATTAATAGGATCGATTATGAGTTTAGTGAGAAGATTTGAATAACAAGAGAGTGAGAATCGTTGAGAGTATAGTAAGAGAGTATAGAGAGAGTATTGTGGAGAAAGAGATATTATCTCTTCTTACCTCTTTTAGAACATAATTACAATCTACTTATAGACATATACAAAAGAATATACTAAGATGATCCTAGGCACATTTACATATAAAGATAGCGACATGTCCTTAAGAAGACATGTGATCCTTCCCACTTGCGCACTCTACACTAACGGCTATGAGGAGAAGGATCGAGAAGCTCTTGTGACCGTTGGAGGCTGGTGAACATGGAATGGACTCGTGATCCTCATGGGTTGAGCTTGGTAGGCCTTTAGCTGTACGGACGGCCCAATGGTGATGGTTGTACGGACGGATGTACGGACAAGGTGTGTGTGCGGTTTCATACTCCCCCTCAAGCTTGATCATGAGCATTGATCAAGCTTGGACTCATGCACACCCACCTCATTAAAAACCTTAGTATAGAAAACCACTTGGGAAAAACTATACTTAAGGGAAAAAGAGTGTGGGTATCATGTGAAGACAATCATGGCCGAGTAAGATCTTTGAGGCCAAGTTTGGGGTGAATGTACTCACACACTTGTGGACTGGCCGCCTTGGTGAGAACGTCAGCCAATTGTTCAGAGCTCTCGGTGTGACATGGTAGAACAACTCCAAGTTTAATTTGCTCTCGGACTTTGTGGCAGTCGACTTCAATGTGCTTGGTTCTCTCATGGAACACCGAGTTTGTTGCGATGTGAATAGCTGCCTCATTGTCGCAATGCATAGTAATAGGCTTAGGTGACTCGATTCCAAGGTCCTTGATGAGTGCCTTGAGCCACATCAACTCGGTTGTTAACTTTCTCATGGCTCTATACTCCGATTCAGCACTTGATAGGGATACCACCTTTTGTTTCTTGCTCTTCCATGTGATCAAGTTGCCTCCTAGGAACGTGCAGTAGCCTGTAGTGGAGCGACGGTCTCCACGGTCTCCGGCGTAATCCGCATCACAATACCCTACTAGCTCCGTGCTTTCATTTCGACCCATCCATATGCCTTGCCCCGGCGAGCCCTTGAGATATTTGAGGATGCGGTTCACCATACCCCAATGATGCACGGTAGGACTTTGCATGTGTTGGCTCACCTGATTAACAGCAAAGCAAATATCAGGTCTAGTGATAGTAAGGTATATAAGCTTACCTACTAGCCGCCGGTATCGCTTGACGTCTTGAAATGGAGCTGCATCAAACTCCCCCTTTCCTCCGGCCTTATAGTTTTCATCAAGGGGTGTAGATACAGCTTTTGAACCTAGCTTCCCTGCTTCACTCAATAAATCAAGAGCATATTTTCTTTGTGATAAAAACAATCCTTCATTAGTCCTATATACTTCTATACCAAGAAAATATTTAAGTTCTCCTAGGTCTTTGATATCAAAAACTGACTTAAGGTAAGCCTTAGTCTCTTGAATGCCTACCTTGTCACTTCCAGTTATGATGATATCATCAACATAAACTAGAATGACTATAATACCTTTTTCACTTGGTAAGGTGAATAGAGTGTGGTCAGCCTCTGATTTGCGGAAGCCTTTCTCAAGGAGTGTGGTGCTTAACTTGTGATACCAAGCCCTAGGGGACTGTTTGAGTCCATAAATCGCCTTGTTCAGTTTTAATACTTTCCCGGGACCAATGATGTCTTCTAAACCCGGAGGTGGCCTCATATAAACTTCATCCTCGAGCTCTCCTTGTAAGAAGGCGTTCTTAACATCCATTTGCCATAAGTTCCAGTCAAGGTTGGTTGCAAGAGAGAGAACAACTCGAACCGTGTGAAGTTTGGCCACCGGTGCAAACGTATCTTGGTAGTCCTCCCCATACGTTTGAGTGAACCCCCTTGCAACGAGTCTGGCTTTGTAGCGTTCGATCTCCCCATCACTCTTATATTTAATGGTAAAGATCCACCTGGATGTCACAGCCTTCTTGCCTTTGGGTAAGTCAGCCTCGTCCCATGTATGATTGGCCTCCATTGCATTCTTCTCGGCATTGACAGCATCACACCATTCCTTATGATTCTTGGCTTCTTCATAGTCTTTGGGAATCCAATGAGCATCAATCTTGCCAAGAAACACTTGATGGTGTGGAGGAAAATGAGCCAAGGTGCATACCGCTTGAATCGGATGAGCTACAGCAACGTTGTTGTAGTAGACCCGAGTGTTTCGCCAATTGGAGAGGGGAAACTTGAGGCGTTCACTGCGGCGAAGTGGGATAACTTCCTGTGGTGTGGCCTCATCGTCATTGTCTTCCTCGGTGGGCACATAATCCTCATCACCGGAAGCATTGTCCACCGGAACTGAATTTAAACCATTTTCATCATCGGATTGTTCATCAAGTTCAGCCGAGTGTTCATCAAGTGCAGCCGAGGGATCATTGTCTAGAGACTCCGGCGGTGAAGTGGCCGGTGCATTGACTGGGGGTGCAGGTGTTGACGCGGGGGCATTGTCAACACCGAGTCTCTCGAGAAGGATGCGAAGGTTGTTAGCTCGGTCAGATGGTGAGGTGGACAAGTCTCGAAGGCTCTCCCAGTTCTTTTCCTCATAGAAGCCTTTAGACTCCACGAACTTAACATCACGAGAGACAAAAACGCGCTTCATGTTTGGCTCGTAGCACTTGTAGCCTTTTTGAGTCGTCGAGTACCCAAGGAACATGCTCTTAACACTCTTAGTATCAAGCTTGTCGCGTAGTTCTCCTGGCTTCAACACATAACACACGCAGCCAAATACTCTTAAATGATCAAATGAGGGTTTTACCTTGTTTATTACCTCAAACGGTGAACTGTCTTGAAGAACTTTGGTTGGTGTCCGGTTAATGAGGTAGCAAGCCGCAAGAACAGCATCTCCCCAAAACTTCTTTGGAACATTGGTGTGAAACATCATGGATCTTGCCACTTCCATGAGGTGCCTATTCTTCCTTTCAGCAACACCATTTTGTTGGGGTGTATATGGACAGCTTGTTTGATGAATAATCCCATGGTTTGCTAGGTATTGTTTGAAGGCATGGCTTGTATACTCTCCTCCATTATCTGATCTCAAAATTTTAATCTTTGCATTATAATGATTAGTCACATATTTTTGAAAATTAGTGAAGGCTTCAAGAACTCTATCTTTAGAGGGAAGCAAGGTCAGCCAAGTATATTTTGATTTTTCATCAATAAAGGTCACAAAATATTTTTGATTTTCTCTAGACAAGCAAGGGGAAGTCCAAACATCTGAATGGATTAAATCAAAACAATTTTCATAAATAGTCATAGATTTAGGAAAAACAGCCTTGCAATGTTTACCAAGAATACATGCCTCACACTCATCATTTTTAAAAGAAATATTAGGAAACATTAATGATAAAGCTCTAGTATGAGGATGTCCTAGCCTAGCATGTAAAATAGAATCACTAGGTTTAATAATAACCGAATTAAAACAAGATGCAGTAGAAGAAGATAGATTCAAGTCCTCAAGCACATATAGATCATCCTTGGAACCTCCTTGACCAAGAACTTTACTTGTCTCAATATCCTGAAAATGAACCTTGTTAGGACCAAATATTGCATAACAATTTAAATCAGTGGTGGCCCTCTTAACTGATAGCAAATTAGATGTGAAATTTGGCATATAGAAAGCTTTAGTTTCTTTGTTAAATAACTTTAAATTCCCTATGCCTTTAATTGGAACTTTCTCACCATTAGCTATCACAACATTACCATTAGCAGGCTTAATATCACTCATTAACCTAGAATCACTAATCATGTGATGAGATGCACCAGAATCAACAATAAGAGACTTAGTTTTGTTTGAAGTAAGAAACGCCTTACCGGTGGCCTCCTTGAGGGCTTTGATGAGCGCATCAAGGTCGGACCGCCTTACCAGCTCGGACGATGCTGCAGCAAGAGCAGTTCCACCGGTCACTTGTTGAGGCTGCTCAGAGATCAATGGCTCCCCCACGGCAGTTGCTTGGTGAGCTCTCGGTTGTCCTCCGCGGTTTGGTCGTCCACCTCGGATTGTTCCCGGTGGTGGTGCTAGATGCGGATGTAGGATCCAGCAGCGGCTCTTGAAGTGGCCAAGTTTCTTACAGTGCTCACAAACCGGCGGGTTGTTCTTGTCCTCCGGTCGGTAGTAGCCTTTGTTTGCTGATGCCATCTCAGCTTTGTTAGCGGTCACCAGCTCTCCCTTGCTGCCGAACAATCCCATGGAGCCATGCTCCTTTTGAATTTGGTTACAAACATCATCAAGGCTTGGGAGTTTATCTGACCGCAAGATGTGTTTGATGAGATCATTGTAGGAGGGGTTTAGGGTCAAGAGCAGCCCAAACACTTTGTCTTGTTCACGCCTCTCGTTCAGTATGGCCGGATCAATTGTCGCCGGTCGCAGCATTTCTAGTTCAGCCCAAAGGGACCTAAACTTCCCAAAATGCTTTGTAAACTCCATATCCTCTTGATTGAGGTTATTGATGGCCCTTTTAATCTCGAAGATACGATTGACATTGGTAATATTACCAAAAACGTTCTTGAGGGTGTCCCACAAGTCCTTCGCCGTCTCGCAGTAGGAGTAGGCTTCAAGAATGGGGGCATCTAGAGAGTTTTGAATGATGGCTAAGACCCCTTGGTCTTCTTGGAACCATTTGTTCTTTTCATCTCCGGCAAGTTCCTTGCCGTCCTTGGTGGCCTCACCACTCGGAGCTTCGCTCTTCTCAACGTGAGACCAAAGGCCTCGGCCACAAAGGGCAGTTTTCGTGGTCCTCGCCCACAGCAGATAGTTCTCTCCCTTGAGAGTCACCGGAACAACCATGGTTTTGACACTTTCCATGATGAAGAGACCGTTAGGTAAAGCTATTATCCAACGGTTAAAGAAAATGACTTTCAAGTCAAAACAGAAAATGAGAGAGAAGGAGAAGCGGAAGTAAGTGATGATCAAAAACTTTAGAATGACGAGCAACCAGGCTCTGATACCATGAAAGAATTAATAGGATCGATTATGAGTTTAGTGAGAAGATTTGAATAACAAGAGAGTGAGAATCGTTGAGAGTATAGTAAGAGAGTATAGAGAGAGTATTGTGGAGAAAGAGATATTATCTCTTCTTACCTCTTTTAGAACATAATTACAATCTACTTATAGACATATACAAAAGAATATACTAAGATGATCCTAGGCACATTTACATATAAAGATAGCGACATGTCCTTAAGAAGACATGTGATCCTTCCCACTTGCGCACTCTACACTAACGGCTATGAGGAGAAGGATCGAGAAGCTCTTGTGACCGTTGGAGGCTGGTGAACATGGAATGGACTCGTGATCCTCATGGGTTGAGCTTGGTAGGCCTTTAGCTGTACGGACGGCCCAATGGTGATGGTTGTACGGACGGATGTACGGACAAGGTGTGTGTGCGGTTTCATATCCACATCCATCTCAAACTCTTATAACTAGTCAGCTGCATTGGATTAAGACACATTTTAACCCCAGAAACACTAACATAGCTATTTACAGCTTCTAAGCAATGTTTTCTTGGTTTTAGCCTGTTTTGGGACAAAATGGGTATAAGTGGCTTTTAAACTATCCACATCTATCTCAAACTCTTATAATTAGTTAGTTGCATTGGATTAAGATACATTTTAACCCCAGAAACACTAACAAAGCTGTCTGGTGCTTCTAAGCAATGTTTTCTTGGTTTTAGCCTGTCTTGGGACAAAATGCGTATAAGTGGCTTTTAAACTCTCCACATCCATTTCATACTCTTATAACTAGTCAGCTGCATTTGATTAAGACACATTTTAACCCCAGAAACACTAACATAGCTATTTACTGTTGGGATTTATGAGACAAAGCTCACAAGAGAGGGTAGACAAACACTTGGTGAATGAATCCCCCTTTACCCACAACAAACTAACTCATTCTCAAGGGGGAGGAGAGAACATCAACTTGTGATGAACTCCCCATAAACAAGCTAGATAGAACCCAAATACTAGAGAGTAAGCGGATCCTAACTAGGAGAAGCACTAGTTTGAGACTTATCCTCTTCTAGTATCACAACACTTAGAGTTTGTGTACTTAGGAGAAGGAGGATTAAGAATCAGTAATCTAGGCTAAGTAAAGCAGTAAATAAGAAGAGTTTAGGTGGATTTGAGAAGAGAATAGGCTGCCTTAAGGGCAGCCCCTAACCGCTAATCCTAAACTCTCTACATTGTTAATATGAAACAAGAACACAAGTATAGAGAGGAAATCGGTTTCTCTTCTATTGAATAATATTGTGATGTATTACAAAATGAGAGATTACAATGCTTAATATAGGAGAACAAATGTATATGGCCGTTTGAGATAAATGAGAGGTGAGAGTGACATATAGCCGTTGGTGCACAAGTGGGTGTATGGTGAAAGGGACAGCTCCTTCCCTTGGTTGTCTCATTCTTCACCAACCAAGGTCTCACATGCTTCCTTCCTTCCCTTCTTTTCCCTTTGTGAGACATTTAACTTCTTCTTGGGCCTCTTCTTCTTATAAGGCCTTTACTTCACAATTCTTCTCACATTGCTCTTATGGCCTTGCTGACCACTCTCATTGTTCTCACGGCCCACATGGCCTTATTGGCCACTCTTATTGTGCTCACGGCCTTACTGGCCGCTCCCACACCACTCATGGCCTTACCGGCCACACTTCTTGTACTAGCAGCCTTACCGGCCACTCTCTTCTTCCTTGTGCAGCTCGGCCTCACCGGCCTCACTCTCTCTTCTCCTTCATATATACTAATAGTACGGACGGGCCTGTACGGACGGGCCTGTACGGACGGGCCTGTACGGACGGGCCTGTACGGACGGGCCTGTACGGACGGGCCTTCTCTTCAATGTGTTCACGGCCTAACTGGCCGCTCACCGGACATGGGTCCGTTCACGGACACGGTACATGGTACCGGACACGGTACATGGTCGCTCACGGACACGGACATGGCCTTACCGGCCTTTACATGGCCTTTCCGGCCTTTCTTCTCTTCTTCCAAGGCTCGGCCTTACCGGCCTCTCCTCTCTCCTCCTTGGTACATTCTAATACTCCCCCGCACGCTTGATCGGTGGGACACCATGGGGACCAAAGATCAAGGGTGGACTAGTGTCATCTACCTCATTAAAAACCTCAACAAAGAAAACCTCTTGGGATAAAACTTTGTTAAGGGAAAAAGAGTATAGACTCCACTATCCATGATGTCCCTTGACCTTGGTTTGCAAAGAACTAGCTCCCTTCTCTTCATGATTTGAACCGCTCCTACTCCTTAGCCCACCTTGCCGTTAGCACATTCCTTATGATCTCCATCCTTGCGCCTTTAGAATTTCTTTGAGGCTCTCATAGTCTCCTTTACCCCTTAAACAAGTGATAAAGAAGAAAAGAATAAGTGTTTGCTATGAGGAATATCAAAGAAAATTTCTAAAAGTGTGACAATTTAAGAGAACATATTAAAGACTAAAGACTAGTAATGAAGCTAAGGTAATGAATTTATGAATTAAAATAGAGAAGAGTTTAGAGCACAGCCTTTATGGTGTTTTGATGGATAGGAGGGAGAGAGTTGATCACTGTTGCGGTTTGGAATTCCTCCTTGAGACCGCTCCTCTAACCATGGTTTTAAACCCGGTCAGTTTTATTTGTCATACTGACACATGCCCACTGAATCGGACATAACTTTCGAACGGCTGCTCGGATTGGTATGATTCCACTTCCACTGGCAAGATGACTCTGTGGTCTCGAACTTTAATGAAGAACGCGGAAGCCGAATCGCAGTGGAAGGGTTTCGTCCGAGTCGATCTTTGAGACGCTTCGGCTGAGCTTTAAGTAAAGACTTTTGCTTGTGGCCGAGCAGAATCTGTGAGGTACGGTCTGAAGTCACTTGATCTCCCCCGTAACCTTTACTTGATGATGGGCTGAAACCTCATCACCTCAGTTGAAGCCTTGTGCATCACCGTTCTTGTGCACATCCAATCAACAGTTGAAACCTTGTGCATCACCTTTCCTAAAGACCATTGTGCACATCCGATCAACAACTTGGCACTAACACACATGCTCTTGGACTGATTCATCACCTTCCACCAGCTTAACAAAGACTTGGTGACCCTTGGTTCTAACTCCAGGCATTGTGCTGCGCTCTCCTCATGGCTATCTTGTAGCCTTCAACCTCGCCACTTCTTCTTCTTGAGATAGTAGGCGAGCTCCACACAATCTTCAAGGCTGAAGCTGAAACCAAATTCAATGGAACAGATTCTAAACAAGAGATTGTTAGAGATTAGAGAATAGAGAATATAGAATATTACTGAAAATAAAATAGAATTTAGAGAATAAGTAACCAGAGAATTAGTAACCAAGAGTATAGAGTATAGTAGAGTATATGGGCGGAAGTATAAGGTGAGTGGAGAGTAGAATAGAGAATTTGCTCAAGAGTTCTTATGGACAGAGTTATACTCTGTTTTCTTGAGTTTGCAGAAGCTTTGACAGCCAAGAGCATCCAACATTCAACAAGACTTTGGTGCTTTAATGGCTGAAACACATGGACCGTTTGGAAAATTAATTTCTCCAACGGTTTGGACCTAACTCATGGTAGAATCACTTAAACAAAGTGTTCTCCAAGATCTTAAGGCTTTAGATCCACGAAAATAACATATAGAAGATGTTTTTCGTGGTCCCAAGCAAAGAAGAAACAACAAAGGCCTTTGGAACAACCTATTGTCCAACGGTTAAAAGAATGCATCTTTGAACAGCTTTAGTCTAGTTGACCAAGCGGACATGAGATGCGAAAATTAAGATCTCTCTCTTCTTCAAGCTTGAATCTGGACACACCATAGGGCCAGAAACAAAGCTTTCTCAACATTGAGAAGAAGAAGTAGCGACTTAGTAATTAAGCCTTTAAAGGAAATTTAACAAAAGCAAAGTTAAACCTTTAGAGGAAAATTAACTAAATCCTAAGAGAG
Source organism: Camelina sativa (assembly GCF_030686135.1). Lineage (NCBI taxonomy): Eukaryota > Viridiplantae > Streptophyta > Magnoliopsida > Brassicales > Brassicaceae > Camelina > Camelina sativa. Next base: position 22,236,294 of record NC_141894.1, on the reverse strand, counting down.
CTAAATCCTAAGAATTTCGTGGCTCATACAAGCACACAAGAACCGTGAATCCTCACCATGAACAACACAATTTGCTCAATGGTTCATCACTTCCCACACATCCCAAAATAAACAAAGCTATTACCAAATCGGTAAAGCTTAAGGATGGGGCTTGTAAAATCGATTTCTTTCCACACACTTGGTCTACAAATTCTAACAAGATAAGAGACCAAGCTTACTCAACAATGAGCTGCTAGAGAATCGATTTAATCAACAAAAGCAAAATTAAAGCTTTAAAGAAACTAAGCTAAGCGATTTAACACCTAAGCAAAGTCTAAACTTTAACTAAGCTAACTCCTAAGAAAACGACTTTGAGAATGAGTTTAAAACACCAAGAACAGAACCTGCTCTGCTACCATGTTGGGATTTATGAGACAAAGCTCACAAGAGAGGGTAGACAAACACTTGGTGAATGAATCCCCCTTTACCCACAACAAACTAACTCATTCTCAAGGGGGAGGAGAGAACATCAACTTGTGATGAACTCCCCATAAACAAGCTAGATAGAACCCAAATACTAGAGAGTAAGCGGATCCTAACTAGGAGAAGCACTAGTTTGAGACTTATCCTCTTCTAGTATCACAACACTTAGAGTTTGTGTACTTAGGAGAAGGAGGATTAAGAATCAGTAATCTAGGCTAAGTAAAGCAGTAAATAAGAAGAGTTTAGGTGGATTTGAGAAGAGAATAGGCTGCCTTAAGGGCAGCCCCTAACCGCTAATCCTAAACTCTCTACATTGTTAATATGAAACAAGAACACAAGTATAGAGAGGAAATCGGTTTCTCTTCTATTGAATAATATTGTGATGTATTACAAAATGAGAGATTACAATGCTTAATATAGGAGAACAAATGTATATGGCCGTTTGAGATAAATGAGAGGTGAGAGTGACATATAGCCGTTGGTGCACAAGTGGGTGTATGGTGAAAGGGACAGCTCCTTCCCTTGGTTGTCTCATTCTTCACCAACCAAGGTCTCACATGCTTCCTTCCTTCCCTTCTTTTCCCTTTGTGAGACATTTAACTTCTTCTTGGGCCTCTTCTTCTTATAAGGCCTTTACTTCACAATTCTTCTCACATTGCTCTTATGGCCTTGCTGACCACTCTCATTGTTCTCACGGCCCACATGGCCTTATTGGCCACTCTTATTGTGCTCACGGCCTTACTGGCCGCTCCCACACCACTCATGGCCTTACCGGCCACACTTCTTGTACTAGCAGCCTTACCGGCCAATCTCTTCTTCCTTGTGCAGCTCGGCCTCACCGGCCTCACTCTCTCTTCTCCTTCATATATACTAATAGTACGGACGGGCCTGTACGGACGGGCCTGTACGGACGGGCCTGTACGGACGGGCCTGTACGGACGGGCCTTCTCTTCAATGTGTTCACGGCCTAACTGGCCGCTCACCGGACATGGGTCCGTTCACGGACACGGTACATGGTACCGGACACGGTACATGGTCGCTCACGGACACGGACATGGCCTTACCGGCCTTTACATGGCCTTTCCGGCCTTTCTTCTCTTCTTCCAAGGCTCGGCCTTACCGGCCTCTCCTCTCTCCTCCTTGGTACATTCTAATATTTACAGCTTCTAAGCAATGTTTTCTTGGTTTTAGTCTGTTTTGGGACAAAATGGGTATAAGTGGCTTTTAAACTTTCCACATCCATCTCAAACTCTTATAACTAGTCAGCTGCATTGGATTAAGACACATTTTAACCCCAGAAACATTAACATAGCTATTTACAGCTTCTAAGCAATGTTTTCTTGATTTTAACCTGTTTTGGGACAAAATGGGTATAAGTGGCTTTTAAACTCTCCACATCAATATCAAACTCTTATAATTAGTCATTTGCATTGGATTAAGACACATTTTAACCCCAGAAACACTAACATAGCTATTTACAGCTTCTAAGCAATGTTTTCTTGGTTTTAGCCTGTTTTGGGACAAAATGGGTATAAGTGGCTTTTAAACTTTCCACATCCATCTCAAACTCTTATAACTAGTCAGCTGCATTGGATTAAGACACATTTTAACCCCAGAAACACTAACATAGCTATTTACAGCTTCTAAGCAATGTTTTCTTGGTTTTAGCCTGTTTTGGGACAAAATGGGTATAAGTGGCTTTTAAACTCTCCACATCAATCTCAAACTCTTATAATTAGTCATTTGCATTGGATTAAGACACATTTTAACCCCAGAAACACTAACATAGCTGTTTACAGCTTTTAATAAATGTTTTCTTGGTATTAGCATGTTTTGGGACAAAATGGGTATAAGTGGCTTTTAAACTCTCCACATCAATCTCAAACTCTTATAATTAGTCATTTGCATTGGATTAAGACACATTTTAACCCCAAAAACACTAACTTAGCTGTTTACAGCTTCTAAGCAATGTTTTCTTGGTTTTAGCCTGTTTTGGGACAAAATGGGTATAAGTGGCTTTTAAACTATCCACATCAATATCAAACTCTTATAATTAGTCATTTGCATTGGATTAAGACACATTTTAACCCCAGAAACACTAACATAGCTATTTACAGCTTCTAAGCAATGTTTTCTTGGTTTTAGCCTGTTTTGGGACAAAATGGGTATAAGTGGCTTTTAAACTTTCCACATCCATCTCAAACTCTTATAACTAGTCAGCTGCATTGGATTAAGACACATTTTAACCCCAGAAACACTAACATAGCTATTTACAGCTTCTAAGCAATGTTTTCTTGGTTTTAGCCTGTTTTGGGACAAAATGGGTATAAGTGGCTTTTAAACTCTCCACATCAATCTCAAACTCTTATAATTAGTCATTTGCATTGGATTAAGACACATTTTAACCCCAGAAACACTAACATAGCTGTTTACAGCTTTTAATAAATGTTTTCTTGGTATTAGCATGTTTTGGAACAAAATGGGTATAAGTGGCTTTTAAACTCTCCACATCAATCTCAAACTCTTATAATTAGTCATTTGCATTGGATTAAGACACATTTTAACCCCAAAAACACTAACTTAGCTGTTTACAGCTTCTAAGCAATGTTTTCTTGGTTTTAGCCTGTTTTGGGACAAAATGGGTATACGTGGCTTTTAAACTATCCACATCTATCTCAAACTCTTATAATTAGTTAGTTGCATTGGATTAAGACACATTTTAACCCCAGAAACACTAACAAGGCTGTTTAGTGCTTCTAAACAATGTTTTCTTGGTTTTAGCCTGTTTTGGGACAAAATGGGTGTAAGTAGATTTTAAACTTTCCACATCCATCTCAAACTCTTATAACTAGTCAGCTGCATTGGATTAAGACATATTTTAACCCCAGAAACACTAACATAGCTATTTACAGCTTCTAAACAATGTTTTCTTGGTTTTAGCCTGTTTTGGGACAAAATGGGTATAAGTGGCTTTTAAACTATCCACATCTATCTCAAACTCTTATAATTAGTTAGTTGCATTGGATTAAGACACATTTTAACCCCAGAAACACTAACAAAGCTGTTTGGTGCTTCTAAGCAATGTTTTCTTGGTTTTAGCCTGTTTTGGGACAAAATGGGTATAAGTAGCTTTTAAACTCTCCACATCAATCTCAAACTCTTATAATTAGTCATTTGCATTGGATTAAGACACATTTTATCCCCAAGAACACTAACATAGCTGTTTACAGCTTCTAAGCATTGTTTTCTTGGTTTTAGCCTGTTTTGGGACAAAATGGGTATAAGTGGCTTTTAAACTATCCACATCTATCTCAAACTCTTATAATTAGTTAGTTGCATTGGATTAAGACACATTTTAACCCCAGAAACACTAACAAAGCTGTTTAGTGCTTCTAAGCAATGTTTTCTTGGTTTTAGCCTGTTTTGGGACAAAATGGGTATAAGTGGCTTTTAAACTTTCCACATCCATCTCAAACTCTTATAACTAGTCAGCTGCATTGGATTAAGACACATTTTAATCCCAGAAACACTAACATAGCTATTTACAGCTTCTAAGCAATGTTTTCTTGGTTTTAGCCTGTTTTGGGACAAAATGGGTATAAGTGGCTTTTAAACTATCCACATCTATCTCAAACTCTTATAATTAGTTAGTTGCATTGGATTAAGATACATTTTAACCCCAGAAACACTAACAAAGCTGTTTGGTGCTGCTAAGCAATGTTTTCTTGGTTTTAGCCTGTCTTGGGACAAAATGCGTATAAGTGGCTTTTAAACTCTCCACATCCATTTCAAACTCTTATAACTAGTCAGCTGCATTGGATTAAGACACATTTTAACCCTAGAAACACTAACATAGCTATTTACAGCTTCTAAGCAATGTTTTCTTGTTTTTAGTCTGTTTTGGGACAAAATGGGTATAAGTGGCTTTTAAACTTTCCACATCCATCTCAAACTCTTATAACTAGTCAGCTGCATTGGATTAAGACACATTTTAACCCCAAAAACATTAACATAGCTATTTACAGCTTCTAAGCAATATTTACACTCTCCAAATCAATCTCAAACTCTTATAATTAGTCATTTGCATTGGATTAAGACACATTTTAACCCTAGAAACACTAACATAGCTGTTTACAGCTTCTAAGCACTGTTTTCTTGGTTTTAGCCTGTTTTGAGACAAAATGGGTATAAGTGGCTTTTAAACTCTCCACATCCATCTCAAACTCTTATAACTAGTCAGCTGCATTGGATTAAGACACATTTTAACCCCAAAAACACTAACATAGCTATTTACAGCTTCTAAGCAATGTTTTCTTGGTTTTAGCCTGTTTTGGGGCAAAATGGGTATAAGTGGCTTTTAAACTATCCACATCTATCTCAATCTCTTATAATTAGTTAGTTGCATTGGATTAAGACACATTTTAACCCCAGAAACACTAACAAAGCTGTTTAGTGCTTCTAAGCAATGTTTTCTTGGTTTTAGCCCGTTTTGGGACAAAATGGGTATAAGTGGCTTTTAAACTTTCCACATCCATCTCAAACTCTTATAACAAGTCAGCTACATTGGATTAAGACACATTTTAACCCCAGAAACACTAACATAGCTATTTACAGCTTCTTAACAATGTTTTCTTGGTTTTAGCCTGTTTTGAGACAAAATGGGTATAAGTGGCTTTTAAACTATCCACATATATCTCAAACTCTTATAATTAGTTAGTTTCATTGGATTAAGACACATTTTAACCCTAGAAACACTAACAAAGCTGTTTGGTGCTTCTAAGCAATGTTTTCTTGGTTTTAGCCTGTTTTGGGACAAAGTTGGTATAAGTGGCTTTTAAACTCTCCACATCAATCTCAAACTCTTATAATTAGTCATTTGCATTGGATTAAGACACATTTTAACCCCAAAAACACTAACATAGCTGGTTACAGCTTCTAAGCAATGTTTTCTTGGTTTTAGCCTGTTTTGGGACATAATGGGTATAAGTGGCTTTTAAACTCTCCACATCCATCTCAAACTCTTATAACTAGTCAGCTGCATTGGATTAAGACACATTTTAACCCCATAAACACTAACATAGCTGTTTACAGCTTCTAAGCAATGTTTTCTTGGTTTTAGCCTGTTTTGTGACAAAATGGGTATAAGTGGCTTTTAAACTCTCCACATCCATCTCAGACTCTTATAATGAGTTAGTTGTATTGGATTAAGACACATTTTAACCCCAGAAACACTAACAAAGCTGTTTGGTGCTTCTAAGCAATGTTTTCTTGGTTCTAGCCTGTTTTGTGACAAAATGGGTATAAGTGGCTTTTAAACTCTCCACATCCATCTCAAACTCTTATAACTAGTCAGCTGCATTGGATTAAGACACATTTTAACCCCAGAATCACTAACATAGCTATTTACAGCTTCTAAGGAATGTTTTCTTGGTTTTAGCCTGTTTTGGGACAAAATGGGTATAAGTGGCTTTTAAACTATCCACATCTATCTCAAACTCTTATAATTAGTTAGTTGCATTCGATTAAGACACATTTTAACCCCAGAAACACTAACAAAGCCGTTTAGTGCTTCTAAGCAATGTTTTTTTGGTTTTAGCTTGTTTTGGGACAAAATGGGTATAAGTGGCTTTTAAACTATCCACATCTATCTCAAACTCTTATAATTAGTTAGTTGCATTGGATTAATGATGTTCATATATTTTACCTTGTTTTCCCTTAGTATATTCACATCTTTTGCATCTTTTGCTATCCATTTAGGCAATTATTGTATAGCTTTAGCACTAATCATGCATTAGAGTTTAGTTGCATTGCATTTGCCCTTTTCATGCATAAACAGGTGATTTTGGAGCTTAAGGAGAATGGAAGCAATGGAGAAGAGATGTGAAGCAATCATGAGGAGGAAACAAGGGAGTTAAGGCTGAAGAACCAAGGTCCAGAGTCCAACTCGACCGCACACTTGACCAGACACTCGACCTTGGGCTGAGGAGGACTCGACCGAGTGGAGATTGCACGAGAGAAGCCAGCTCGACCAGCCACTCGACCGAGCACTGGTCGAGTTGACCGAGCCGTTGACTACTTTGACTTTTTGAATTTTTAGGGCTTCCACTCCCCTCCTATATAAAGCCTTGTACCTGCAGCCACCAAAAGAGTCCAGCTTTTTAGATATTCTCTAAACCTAGTTTTTACCCTTTTGGGAATTATTCTTTTTGCACTTTATTTTTCTTAGATCTTGTACTTGAAAATTACTAAATTCCTCAATATTGTTGGTTTCATAACTCTCTTAATATTGAGAATTTGAGTTTGATCCTTTCATCAATATTGAAGATCTTTGTTTCATCTTTCTGATAATGCAAGTTTCAATATTTTCTGGGTTTTTGACTTTGTTCATCATGTATTATTGTGAGTAGTTTACTTAGGATCTTGAGGATGGGTTAGGATGGATTGATCTTATGGTTTGTGTGATTTGGTCAAGCTTGATTGTTGTAGATCTCTTCTAGGCTAGATGTTCTTAATGCTGATCCTGAACTGAGAGGTTAGGATCTGATTTCAAGCTTCTTAGCATCACATCAATGTTAAAGAAGCATAGATAAGGCTAGATCTGAGCTTACCATTAGGCTTGCAAAGAGATTAGAGGTCTTGTTTGGTTTGAGATGTATTGCTTAATGCCTGCTTGTGTAGATTCTTTACTGTGTGAGAACAAGTCTAGAAATGCATAGGTTTGATTGTTTCTTGCCATGAGAGTGGAAGAAACTTGTCTTAGATTTATATGTCTAGAGGTTAGCTCAAAGTTTGCTTGAGATTTGTTGACCAAGTTAGATAACCACAATGATTAGTTCATCCTATGAATCCATCCTCAGGACCTTCTTTGTTTATTGATATCTAAGTCTTAATCCTGTTGCTAGCTTGTTGTTGGATTCATATTTGCATTGCTCTGTTTTTATTGTGTTGCTCTGTTTTCCCGGATTTAACCAACTCGACCTCCCACTCGACCTACACTCGGTCGAGTGCTTACTCGAGTTCATCCCCAGAACTCTGGTTTATGATTTGTGATTGTCCTGTTTCATTCCTGTTTCATTCCAGTTGCATACATTTAGTTTTCAGTTCATTGATTGTCTTGCATTAGTTCATTAGTAGTAGTTTCTATTTCTGTTCTAGCGTCATTACTGTTGCAATCATTCAGTTTCATTTGCATTTAGTTCTTAGTTCTTGTAATTTACTTTCTGCATCTTTACATTTCCATCTTAGGATTGTTAGTGACAAGCAATCTTTACATTTGTCTTAACTTAGATTCATATGCATATCTTAATTGTTCATAAACACTCATTTAGGATTGATACCTCTTATACTGCAACAGCATAAGGGGAATTGAAACACCCATCCATCATTCCATTCATATCTCACCATTGCATACATTCATCATTCACCACCATATAAACCTTGTTTCAATTTGGCGCCGTTGCCCATTTGAGTGTGTTTTTGTGACATTTAGGATCCATATTAGTCTAAGATTAAGTTTGTTTATACACTTGAATCTTCTGTTTCTGGGTTGAAGTTCCATTTCAGGTACCACTCGACCAGTCACTCGACCGAGCAGTGATCGAGCACTTGATCGAGTCAGAAGCCGTCTCTATTTGGACACCACTTCCCAGTCGACTTGACCCCCCAGACGAGCCTGAGCTCAATTTTGAACTTGTTCGAGTCTGTACTCGCGTTTGTTGATGCACACAAGGTCTAAGGGGAAAGATAATCTTCAAAGGCCTATTGACAACATACATAGGAAGCAAAAGGGTTTGGGAAATCAGAGAAGAAGGGTAGTTCAAGTTCAGCAAGAGGATTCAGTGATCATGGAGCAACAAGCTAACCATGAGCAGAGACCTAGGCACATTGGTGATGGAGATGCACCCAACACCCACAACCAAAGGGCTGGTATTGTGCCTCCAATAGTGCCAAACAACAACTTTGAGATCAAGAGTGGATTGATCTCCATGATTCAAGCTAACAAGTTCCATGGGTTACCAATGGAGGATCCACTAGATCACCTTGATGAGTTTGACAGAATCTGTGGTCTTACAAAGATCAATGGAGTGAGTGAAGATGGATTCAAGTTGAGGCTCTTCCCATTCTCACTTGGAGATAAGGCACACCTTTGGGAGAAGACTCTTCCTACTGGAGCAATAACCACATGGGATGCTTGCAAGAAGGCTTTCTTAGCCAAATTCTTCTCCAATGCAAGGACTGCTAGGTTGAGGAATGAGATTTCTGGGTTTGCTCAAAGAAACAATGAAAGCTTTTGTGAAGCATGGGAGAGATTCAAAGGATTTCAGACTCAATGTCCTCATCATGGCTTCAGCAATGAGTCACTCTTGAGTACATTGTATAGAGGAGTGCTTCCCAAGATAAGGATGCTTCTTGACACAGCTTCTAATGGCAACTTCCTAAACAAGAATGTGGAAGAAGGCTGGGAATTAGTTGAGAATCTTGCTCAGTCAGATGGCAACTATAATGAGGACTATGACAGAACCATAAGGAGTTCCTCAACTGATCAAGAGGACAAGTACAAGAAGGACTTGAAGATGGTCAATGAGAAGCTTGACAAGATCCTTCTTAGCTAACAAAAGTCTATTCACTTCATTGGTGAAGAAGAGGTTCCAGTTCAAGAGGGGGAGACTGAGTTTGCTGAGTTATGCTACATGCAAAATCAGGGAGGATTCAAAGGCTACAACCAAGGAGGTTTCAAGAACAACAATCTCTCTTATAGGAGTACCAATGTGGCTAATCTTCAAGACCAAGTCTATCCACCTCAACAGCCTCAACAGCAACAAAACTACATCCCCAAAGAACAACATCAAGTGTTCCAGCCTCAGTTGTGTCCCCCACCAGGGTTTCAGACTAACCAAGGCCAAGAACAAGACTTAAGAGCAATGATGCAACAATTGTTGATTGGGCAAAAACAAGGCAAGATTGAGGAAGCCAAACAGTTTGCTGAGTTGAACCAAAGGTTAACATCACAATACAATGATCTGAATATGAAGTTTGAGGGTCTTAATTCAAGAGTGAAGTATATGGAGAGTAATATTGCATCTACTTCAGCTCCAAAACCCAACCAACTCCCTGGAAAAGCTGTTCATAATCCAAGGGAGTTCACAGCCAAAGCCTTTCAAATTAATGAGGAAGAAGTCACCGAGGACAGTGAAGTCCAAGTTTGGGGGAATTCATTAGTTACTGAAGCCCCAAGTGACGTTTGTGCAAAACAACAGGAGCTCGCAAGCGAACTCGACCAGGAACTCGAGCAGTCACTCCACTGAGTGCATGCTCGAGTGGTCGATCGAGCTGGAGACTCCGAAGCTGTCAAACCTGCTAAGTACATTCCTCCTGCTTCAAAGCCTCCACTACCATTCTCTGGGCGTTTCAAAGCACAGAAAATTAAGGAGTTTAGGGAAATCATTGATAGAAAGGAAATGTTGGCTAAGCTACAAGAGGAAGAAAGGGTTTTGAAGGAAGAAGCTTTGGTTGAGAAAAAGGAAGAAGTGATGGCTATTCAAGAGATCATCATTGCTTACCAAGAAGAGGAGAGAGGACCTGCCTTGGAACAGTATGAATCATATCCTCTCTATAGGGATTTTCTGCTTGATTTGTCAAAAAAGAAGGCTCAAGATCAAGATGAGAAGGATCTTGAGAACCTTGGAGGAGTGATCATCCCACTTAAGCTTAAGGATCCAGGGCCATTCTATCTGCCTTGCACAATCAGTTACCTCCACTACAACCAATGCCTTTGTGATTTGGGAGCTTCAACAAGTGTAATGCCATACTCCATAGCACAAAAGCTTGGGAGAACTGATTTCAAATCCACCAACCTCCATGTTTGCCTAGCTGATGGGACAAATAGAGAAGTAGTTGGAAGGTTGGAGAATGTTCCACTCAAGATAGGGAAGGCAAGGGTTCACACTGATTTTGTGGTCATAGAGATGGACAAGGAGCCTAAAGATCCAATCTTACTAGGGAGGCCATTCTTAGCCACTGTTGGAGCAGTTATTGATGTCAAGGAAGGTCTTGTGACCTTGAACATTGCTGAAGATGTAGTTATGAAGTTCAACATCTACAATCCAACCAACCTTCCCACCATTGATGACCAGCCTTTTACTATCAAGGACAAAGGTGGTCAAGGAGGCTTCAGTGATAAGGCAACCCCAAAGGCTGAGCTCCCACTTCAAGAGGATTCTATGGAAAGGCTCGAGAGGTCAGTTCAAGAGCTGTCTAGTATGGTTAAAGATCTCCAAGTTAAGCTGAACAAGAGGTCTTTGAGGAAAGCAAGACCAATGCTCAAAATCAAGAAGAAGTATGGTTTGTGTGCTAAGGGTGAGGTGATCAAGGATCAACTTCACAGTGACCAAGAGGTTCCAGGGAGGATTTCATCACCTCCTTGGTATCTAGATCAAGTCTAAGAAGGAAACCAAAGTCAAGCTTAGTGACTTTAAACAAGCTCACTAGGGAGGAAGTCCCTAAGGTATCCTTTGTAAATATGCTTTAATTTCTTAGTAGTTTTGATGTGTTTTCTTTTATGATTTTGTTGGACAGGCTTTTAGTGAGAATGTAGTTGGTTAAGGAGAAATGTGGACTTGGAGAAGGAGACTCGCAAGCCCACTCGATCAGGCCACGAGAGGGACTCGGCCGAGCTGGATACTAATTGAGGCCCATTTGATTCCCATTCTTCTAGAATGATCGAGTGGAGGGAAGAACAAGGAGAAAAATATTGAAATTTCAAAATTGGTCAAGGAGCTCGACCACGTGCTGGTCGAGTGTGGGGTCGAGTGGCAGCCAAAAGCAAGTCAAAGATTCTCAATTCAAATTTGAATGGTATAGACGCTCCACCCTTGTCTCTTTGTCCCCTTAGCTTCTTTATATAGTCCTTGCACGATCCTATACTTCTCACATTCTCTCATTTGCTCAAAACATTTAAATTCAAGCTTTAAAATATCTTTCAAAGTTCATCTCTTGCTTAAGCTTTGTTCTTTCAAGTTTTTGGGTCACTAACTTATTAACTTTGAGCTTTGAGTCTATTCCCTTCAGTTTCTTTTGAAAATGTCTTCCAACATAACCAAGAAGTCTCACCAAACCGCTGCAAGCTCCATGGAACGTCGTGATGCTGACCTTGAATCAAGAGGTGAAGCTGGGAGAGTCACTCGACGGACCACTCGATCGACCACTCGACCGAGGGGCGGTTCGAGCAGCCGGTCGAGCCAGTTGCCGTGTCCAAGGAGAGAGCCAGTTGAGGAAGATCCTGAGAGGACTGAGAGTGAGGAGGAAAGAGAGCCTACTCTCAATGAGTTTATGAGGAGACACAAGGCCAAAGGGAAGAGGCCAGCTGTTGAAGTTGAGCAAGAAGAGAGTGAAAGTGAAAGTGAGTAAGAAAGTGAAGAAGAAGAATTGATGGATGATGGAGAAGCTGAGTCTTGTGGGCTGTCAAAGAGGCAGCTTTATGATGCTTTCATGAGGATGGAGTTCCTGAGAACTAGATATCCTCACAAGGAGACCATGGAGAAGCTTGCCATTGATGAGGATGTGGAATATCTCTTTGAGAAGAGCAATCTCACAAAGTTCATGGGGCTTTGCATGGAGGGCTACAAGGAGGAAAGCTGTGAGTTCCTAGCCACTGTCAAGCTGCACACATATGCAAGGAAGAATGCTGAATTTGGAGCTCGTCACATCTCCTTTACTATCAAAGGGAAGAAGCATGAGCTTTCAATGAAAGAGATAGCAAATGTGTTTGGATTTGAGGTTGGGAGCAATAGGAATTTGATGGTTCCAAGAGAAGAGTTGTATGCTATGTGGGAAACCATTGGAGACAAAAAGCTCTACTCATCCTCCAACTCCAAGAGCTCAAGGATAAGAAGCCCTGTCCTAAGGTACTTCCACAAAGCTCTTGCCAACACCTTCTTTGCAAGGAAGGAAACTGGGAACATCAATGAGGGAGAGCTAAAGATGATTGACTTGGCTCTTAATGAAGTGATTTTTCAAGCAAGGAATGGTACCATCATCCTTGGGAGCACAGTGGAGACTGACCTAGGAATGGTGCTCATTGACCACATGATTCAATTGAGAAGTTGGGTAGGAAAGTTGGAGAACAAAGGGTCAAGAGGAGCACTTACCATTGGAGGCATCATCACTCCAATCCTTCAAGCTGCTAGAGTTCCACTTAGAGGAGAAAGAGTCTCACCAAGATGGGTTGTGATAAGCTCAAATTAAACCCTTGAGCTACTCTCTCAAATTAAGAGGTCAATGCAGTACTTAGGGGTCGAATTCCACAAGGACTCAAGACTACACAATAAATTATAGAGTTTTTCAATTATGCTAAACAAATTAAATTGAATTAAAATAAAAGGCATGCAAAGTATTAAATAAAACTGTTGTAAATTCAGAAGATCAAAAAGCTAGGCCTAGGGAATTTCTCAGAAAATTGTGAAATATTAAATAAATCAATAAATTAGAATTCAAACAATTAAGAACAGATCTAGAACTCTAAACACTTTTGTAAATTAAATCAGTTCTCACTGCAAATAATATTTAAATTTAAAACCAGAAAATCCAAATCTCTTTGTAAAATTCTAGGTTAAAAATCAGCAATAAAATCAGGTTTAGATTGTTCACAAAATCACTTAATCAAATCTCTTTGCAAGAAATAATTTTGCTCATCAAAAGGTTTTATCAGGAAAATCAATTATATTCTCATATCAATTTATTTTCCTAAAGTATTAATTCTAGATGGCCAATCAAGGATTAATATGAAGAACAACCTAAGATGAAGATCTAGATAGATAAAGAATCCTAAATAAACAGATCTAATATATCATAAAATCTCTGGGAAAAACCCTAAACCTAACAAGCAAACTACTCAGACATAATCATTGAAGAACAAAACATCTTTCTGAATAATAAGCAATTGAAATTAAAAAGAGTAAGAAGGAGTTCAAGAATTCTTCTCTACAAAGCAGATCTGATCTCTCTCTCCAAAGCTCTCAAAAATCTCTCAGGGTTGCAGGAAAAATAAAACTTGATAGAAAATAACTTAAGGGTTTGGAAAACCTAAAAAATATATATATATGTCCTAAAACACGTCAGGGACTAGTCTTGCAAATATGGAAAACTATGGGCAACTTTGTAAAACTTCCAAATTTGGCTCTCTCATCGGTTTGGACTGGGTGTCGATCGATGCTAAGGCAGTGTCGATCGACACCATCTCCTCTGATCGATTCCAAGTTGATTTCTTGCGGATTATTGCTCCAAACTGATCCAAATTGCTCCACTTTGCTCCTTCCATGCTAAAAACCTGTAAAGACTCAAAAACAATCTAGAAACAAATCAAAAGACTCTAAAAGACTCCTTATATCATGGTTAAAAACCACAAAAACCATGATATATCAACTCCCCCAGACTTAGCCTTTGCTTGCCTTCAAGCAAAACATAAGCTTAGACATGTGAAAGAGGTTTGAAAACAGGGAACTCACTCAATTGCATAATGATTCTTATTCGCACTCTTCATTTACCTGACTCAAGAACTTACTTCTTATACTCAACCATGATAATCATCAACATTCCTTACTCAAATCCCACAATCCTTTAGAATCTCTGAAATCTCCATTGTCATCTCATTATATAAATTAAAGCAAGTACAGGTGAGTTCTTACCTTGGGTGTATCGAACAGTGGCATATGGACTCTTTTCAGGCCAAGATATTCTTCTTATATCTCCTTTCCTCTCCCTGTTCTCACTTCCATTATTTTTTTCTTCTTTTTTTTCTAAATCAAAGGTGTAAGCAAATACCGGGGTCATCGGTAATTTACCTACCCCTCGCTTCCAAGCTTTGTGTGATCATTTGACTCAAGAGTAGAATAATGAGGTCACTGGTAATTTACCTACCTCTCTAAACTGATCAAAATCATCTCATCTTTTTTGTTTTTTTTTTTTAAACACTGAAGAGAAGAGAGAGGGGAGACATACTTTGAAAAATTGCACTGTCTTGTATGGCCTGAAGAAGAAGTCTAGTCCACTGATTTCCAACCCCAAAGTAAGAGATTAAGTCCGGTTAAAATCCTAATAAAAGTTGAGACAACGTTAGATCAATCAGATATCCATCGAATAAGGGCTTTCAGGATTGTTGATAAGGCTCATAGTCTTTCTAAGCTTCAGTTCTGAGATCAAGCATAAACAAATAATCATTAGAGTGTTAGCCAAATAAGAGAAATCATTAATCAAGATCATAATTCCCAAAGACAAAAAGAAAATTTTTGAAAAATTTGACTCAAACTTTATGGTTTTGACTGACACAACTGAAACTCAAAAACAGAAAACATAGTTAGTAACTAACCTCCCCCAGACTTAAACAACACTGTCCCCAGTGTTATCAAGTAAGAGGAAAGCAAAAATAGAAATAAAATAAACAAAAATCAAAATCAAAACAAAAAGAAAAACCTACCAGTGGGTTGCCTCCCACTAAGCGCTTGTTTTCAGTCATTAGCTTGACTATATTGGAGCTCAGGAACCTGGTGGATCAGAACGTGGCTGTGAATGCCTCTTCATCCAAGGTGGTGTATAAGCTGTAGGTGCATGAGGTCTGCCAAGGATGTTAGGAACAGGACCAGGGCGGGACTTAGGTATGGGAGGTTTTCTTTTCTGTCCTGCAAAATCATCAACAGAAGAAACAACCACTCTACGATAATCTCGTGGCTTGGTTAACTGCAAAACAGTTTTTATCTCTTTGAAATTTTTGTTGATGATAGGAGGAAGTTTAGGAGAAGAAGATGCATACCTTGGCCTTACCTGAGGACTCTGGAGTGTGGGATTGATGACACTTCTGTCTGGGAACAGGTTTCTGACTTGGAGCATCAGTTTTGGACAAGCTTTGTCGCAGTCGTGGAGGGGTGTCGATCGATACCCTCTTGGTAGCATCGATCGACACTGAGCCTGATGCTCGTGTTGCAGAAACTTTTTCAACAGAAAAAGTCTGTCCATCAATAGTAGGAGCCCTCCTCAGCTTATCCATCTCGAAATGCATACTCAATCCATCCACATTCAGTGTTATGTGTCCCTTCTGCACATCTATGATGGCACCAGCTGTAGCCAAGAAAGATCTTCCTAAGATGAGAGGATCTTTAGGCTCTTGATCATACTTCAGCACCACAAAGTCAGTGGAAATCATGAAGTTGCCAAGCTTAACTGGAATATCCTCTAAAACACCTTCAGGAGTTCTTCGGGAGCGATCAGCTAGGATTAGAGAAATCTGAGTTGGCTTGAATTCTGTCATACCAAGTCTCACAGCAACAGAATGTGGCATTAAGTTGATGCTAGAGCCAAGGTCACAAAGTGAGTGTGAAAACCTTCCTGCTGAGATTGAGCAATCAAGTACAAAGCTTCCAGGATCTGGTAACTTCTTAGCAGTCCTACATTGAATGATTTCACTCACTTCCTTAGAGACAACCACTTCCTGCTTTCTCTCCTTCTTCCTCTGAACAGGCTGGTTCAACAGAATCGCACTGACATCCTTAGTAAGCAGTGCTCCTTCCTCAGGGCTCAAACCATTTGATACCATTCTCTTGACATAGCGCTTAAGTGGTGGTGAAAGCTTCACTGCATCAATCAATGGCATCTCAATCATCACCTTATCCATCATTGCCTTGCATCTAGCTTCCTCCATCTCATGCTTAGACTTTCTTGGCTTGGGAAAAGGAACCTTAGGCTTGTAGACCCTCTCAACTGTTGGAACCTGAGATTTTGCAGCTTC
Source organism: Camelina sativa (assembly GCF_030686135.1). Classification (NCBI taxonomy): domain Eukaryota; kingdom Viridiplantae; phylum Streptophyta; class Magnoliopsida; order Brassicales; family Brassicaceae; genus Camelina; species Camelina sativa. The sequence continues at coordinate 22,220,057 of NC_141894.1, read as the reverse complement.
TGGGTTCGTCTGAGATGAGTGTCGATCGACACCCAGGTGGTGTCGATCGATGCCATCATCTGAAACCGAGAGATTGGCCGATTTTTCTCCTTGTTCTGCAGAAAAAATTTCACCATCATCTTCATCTCTCTCTGATATTGCATTGCAAGCATGTCTAGGGTTTGACTCAGTTCTTGCTGGAAGATAATTCTCTTGCCGTTTTACAGACCCAGCAGTCTGTGCAACTTGAACCTTCAGCTTCTTAACATGAACATTCAATGCTTCTATCTTCCCATTCAGCTCAATGTAGACATTGTCAATCTTTCCATTGAATGTCACTGTCAATTGCTCCTGTCCTTGCAAAAGCTGCTCAAGCATGGCTTCCATTCTACTCTCTGAAGAATTCTTAGGAGGTGGAGACTGATAAGATGAATTCCCATAGGTCCTTGTATAGCCATTGTTCTGTTGTTGCTGCTGATACTCAGGCTTGGAAGTGTAGCCTGAAGAGTTCCCACTGTAAGGCTTGTTGCCTTGCTGATTACTGAATCTCTGACCCTGATTTCCATAGACAAAGTTGACATCTGCTTCTTCATTCCTTGTCTCAGGTTGTGGCTCAAATGTCTCAATTTTAGCAGAAAAGTGAACTGACTTCTTGCCCACAAGGAGATTATGCACTGAATCAAGCTTAGCATTAACAGAAGCTAGCTGGTTTGAATCATATCCTCCATGTAATCTCTTCCTTTCAGCATCTGCTCTCTTAGTACTATTGCTGGCAGCTAAGTTCACAATCAACAATTCAGCATCTTCTGGAAGTCTTGTCTTGAAATTCCCATGACTTGCAGCATCTAAAGCTAACTGATACTCCAGTCACACCCTCTGAAGAAGATACTTAGCAATTGAACCCTTGAGAAACCATGGTGTGGACAGTCCCTTTTGGTAAGCCTTAAATCTCATCCAAGCTGCTTTGAAAGCTTCATCTGGTCTTTGCTTGAAAGAAGACAGCTTGATTCTCAACTCATCTGACATTGCATCATCATAGAAGTAGTTGAGGAAGGCCACCTTGACATCATGCCAGTTTGTCAATGATCCAGCAGGCAGCTGTTTCAACCACTGAGATGCTTCTCCTGCAAGTGAGTAAGGGAAGAGTTTGCAGAATATGAAGTCCTCAGTCACTCCATTAGCCTTGATACTGGTCACAAGATCCTCAAAATGCTCAATATGGTCCAGAGGCTTCTCATTGGGCAAAGCAGAGAAAAGTCTCTGTCCAAACAGTTGGAAGTAAGCAGGCTTCAGCTCAAAGTCATTCCTCTGGAATGGTGGAGGAACAATAGCAGACCGGTTCTCATACACAAGATCAGCCCGGTTGTAGTCAGCAATGGTCCTGATCAGATCCCGGGTGTTCTCCTGTCGTCGAACTGGGTTCTGTACGTGGTTGGCAGCTCCACGCACGTCTGCAGGTGGGTGTCGATCGATGCCACCTGGTTGGTGTCGATCGACACCGAGGTTTGGATCATCAACGACACCAGCTTGTTGATTCACGACAGCCTGCTCGTTGACAACAGGTTCAGGAATCACGTTTCCTTCAGCATCAAGCTCTTGATCCCTCAAAACACCAGCCTCATCACGCATCAGAATGATCGTATTAACCATCTTCAGAGATTTGGCTGCTTTTCTGTTCTCACGCTCAAGTTTTCCCAACTCTTGGTTTGAAAGCTTCAGAATTGGACCAGTCTTGTTGCTCCTTGTGTTAGGCTTATCAGACATACACCTGAAACACACCAGAGAGAAGAAAACAAAAGCGTGTTAGTTTGAAAATAAAAAGAAAAATTTAGACAAAATCTAAAACTCAAATCTAATGGTAGATCAAAGAGTCCCCCGGCAACGACGCCAAAATTTGATAAGCTCAAATTAAACCCTAGAGCTACTCTCTCAAATTAAGAGGTCAATGCAGTACTTAGGGGTCGAATCCCACAAGGACTCAAGACTACACAATAAATTATAGAGTTTTTCAATTATGCTAAACAAATTAAATTGAATTAAAATAAAAGGCATGCAAAGTATTAAATAGAACTGTTGTAAATTCAGAAGATCAAAAAGCTAGGCCTAGGGAATTTCTCAGAAAATTATGAAGTATTAAATAAATCAATAAATTAGGATTCAAACAATTAAGAACAGATCTAGAACTCTAAACACTTTTGTAAATTAAATCAGTTCTCACTGCAAATAATATCTAAATTTAAAACCAGAAAATCCAAATCTCTTCGTAAAATTCTAGGTTAAAAATCAGCAATAAAATCAGGTTTAGATTGTTCACAAAATCACTTAATCAAATCTCTTTGCAAGAAATAATTTTGCTCATCAAAAGGTTTTATCAGGAAAATCAATTATATTCTCATATCAATTTATTTTCCTAAAGTATTAATTCTAGATGGCCAATCAAGGATTAATATGAAGAACAACCTAAGATGAAGATCTAGATAGATAAAGAATCCTAAATAAACAGATCTAATAATTCATAAAATCTCTGTGAAAAACCCTAAACCTAACAAGCAAACTACTCAGACATAATCATTGAAGAACAAAACATCTTTCTGAATAATAAGCAATTGAAATTAAAAAGAGTAAGAAGGAGTTCAAGAATTCTTCTCTACAAAGCAGATCTGATCTCTCTCTCCAAAGCTCTCAAAAATCTCTCAGGGTTGCAGGAAAAATAAAACTTGATAGAAAATCACGTAAGGGTTTGGAAAACCTAAAATATATATATATATATATATGTCCTAAAACACGTCAGGGACTAGTCTGGCAAATATGGAAAACTTTGGGCAACTTTGTAAAACTTCCAAATTTGGCTCTCTCATCGGTTTGGACTGGGTGTCGATCGATGCTAAGGCAGTGTCGATCGACACCATCTCCTCTGATCGATTCCAAGTTGATTTCTTGCGGATTATTGCTCCAAACTGATCCAAATTGCTCCACTTTGCTCATTTAATGCTAAAAACCTGTAAAGACTCAAAAACAATCTAGAAACAAATCAAAAGACTCTAAAATACTCCTTATATCATGGTTAAAAACTACAAAAACCATGATATAATAGGTTGACTCAACCTACCTCACTTCTACTCTCATACTAGCCAAGGAGATGCATCAAGGAAACCACATCTTCAACTTTGAGCTTCCAACACTTGGGAAAAAGCAATTCATATTGCCTAACCAAGAGCTCACCATTCAAGAGGGAGCCAACATTGAATTTTGGCCAGCTGAGGAGCATTGGTTTAATGGAGTGGTTCAACATAGAGTTGAGGAAGCTGGGAATGCACAAGTAGCTGATGGAGAGGAGCAGTTGTACTTTGAAGATTATGAGCCCAAACCAAGAGATTGTAGAGGAGTGAGGGAGAATGCCAAGAGGTTAACTCTTTTGCAAAAGTGGGGCAAGTGGCATGGGAAGAGGTTTGATAAGCTGAAGAAGAAGGTGACCAACATGGCTAAGTCTATCAAGGGCTTAAAGAAGGAGATTGCTGAGCTGAAGAGTGGAAACTCATCTCCTAGCCATTCAAGCCCTTTGAGGAGAAGTAGCTCAACTAGAGCACTTTCAAGGGTTGCGAATCATGTGGAACCAGCTAGGGCTTCAATGTATGAGCCAAATCAGAGGAAGAGGAGCTCAAGTACCCGAGAACATCAATCTTCGAGGCACTCGACCGGGTCACTCGAGCACCCACTCGACCGAGCACCTCCAATGCACTCGGCCGAGTACCAGCCCAGATCACCCTATGGCGTCCCACCTCCAGCTGCTTATCCAGGTTATCCAAGTTACCCTCCCATCCCACCTCAATACTACATGGATCCAGCTCTCTACCAGAAGTTCTACCAGCAGCAGGCTCAACATTTTGAGACCCGCGGTCCAGCTCGACCCCCCACTCGGACACGCACTCGACCGAGTCACGGTCGATCACCGTCATCGAGCTGCCCCAAAGTCCATCTCCAAGCCACCAACAAGACCCCAACTACTCCTATGACAGCATGCAGATGGATGTGGACAACTTCTTCCACAACCCCTAAGGTACCACTATCACCTTCACTTGTAAATATCATTGCATTTGATGTTGTGTTTTGTTTTGTTTTTTAATCTTGAATCCTCAATCAAATTTCTTTCACACAGAGGACTGTGTGATTTAATTTTGGGGGAGGGTTTGAGATAGCATTTGATGTTGTGTTTTGTGTTCTTATTTCAAATTTTTATCATCATCATGTTAGCACTTGCATAAGCATCTAAGGCATAGAAAAACCATAAAAATTTGAAAAATTTTGAAAAAATCTTCATAAAAAAAGAGTGTTCATGTAGTTTGCATTGCATATTAGGATCTTGTTTAGCATGTTTCATGTAGGATTGTATAATATTTGCATTAGGGATCTATGATGAGTTTGTCTTGTTAGCTAGCTTATTCACTAGACTAGGATCAATGCCCAAGTTAATAGTACTTTGATGCTAGTTGAATAGTTAGAAGAACAAGATTGAACCAAGCTTTGAATTCTTGCATTGCATTTGGTCTAAGTTGAAGCATGTTGAGATTTGAAACCATTTCCTATTTATAAGAACCTAATATTGACTTATAATTATCAATGTGTGCATTGTTTTAAACTCATGGATACCATATACATATTTGGATTATCTTTCTCCTTTTTACCACTCTTGTTGATCCAAGTAGCTGATTAAATCATTAAGATCAGTTCTCCTACCCCTAAACCAAACCTTCTTTCAAGCCTTGTTGATTCTTGAGTGTGTGAGGCCTATTTTTGGGATTGAGCTTGGTATAAAGTGTTAGGTTTGAACTGACAAGAGTAAGACCTTGTGTAGTTCTAGTTTGCATTTTTCAAACTAGATAGGACTAGGTGGTTCACTTGTTGGGTTTGGGACTTGGCTGTTATAGAAAGAAAAGAAAGAAAAGAGAAAAAAAAAAAAGGGTAGAGTCCTTAAGAGGAGATTGTGTTTAAGCAAAGTCTAGTGAAAGGATGGGAAGTAAAATGTTGTTTAAGATAGTTCTAGTTAAGGAAAAGAAAAGAAAGAAAAGAAAAATTTAGCAAAATGCTTATATGTCTTAAGAATAAGAAGAAAAGAGAACCATAGCAAAGTAAGTAAGAATCCCCCATCCCACTAGAAAGATCAAATAAGAAAACATCTCCTAAGACTTGAAAACCAAAAGAGAAAAGTGTTAAAGAGAAAAGAAGAAGTATAGCACTAGGATCATTTGGGTTTAGATTGCTAGGATAAACACTTTGGGTGCCTATGGGAAGACAAGGTTTTGTTCTTGTATGTGTCTAAGTGTTCTTACCTTTAGCATTCTTCTAAAGCTCAATCCATTTTCATGAGAGAACCTTGACGTTGATAAGCCCTACTCTAAAAAGAGACCATCATTGTCTCAAAACCCTTTATTACTAAGCCAAATGAGTTTAAACTTTGCATAAAACTGATTCATGTTCTTGCTTAATGAATGTTAAAGGAGATGGTTGATTTGAATGCATGTGGATATCTAAGACTCAAATCAATAAAGGTTGTGATGTGCTTGTCTAAAGTCTTTAATTCCAGCTCATTCAACTTGCATCATAGTATTAGTAACTTGGACATTGATTCTAGATGGTCTATTTGCAAGCTTTAGGAGCTGATATCCCACTTTCAAACCTCACTTACCTTCTTATGTTTTGCTTATTTGCTTGAGGGCAAGCAAAGACTAAGTTTGGGGGTGTTGATGTTCATATATTTTACCTTGTTTTCCCTTAGTTTATTCACATCTTTTGCTATCCATTTAGGCCATTATTGTGTAGCTTTAGCACTAATCATGCATTAGAGTTTAGTTGCATTGCATTGGATTAAGACACATTTTAACCCTAGAAACACTAACAAAGCTGTTTGGTGCTTCTAAGCAATGTTTTCTTGGTTTTAGCCTGTTTTGGGACAAAGTGGGTATAAGTGGCTTTTAAACTCTCCACATCAATCTCAAACTCTTATAATTAGTCATTTGCATTGGATTAAGACACATTTTAACCCCAAAAACACTAACATAGCTGTTTACAGCTTCTAAGCAATGTTTTCTTGGTTTTAGCCTGTTTTGGGACATAATGGGTATAAGTGGCTTTTAAACTCTCCACATCCATCTCAAACTCTTATAACTAGTCAGCTGCATTGGATTAAGACACATTTTAACCCCATAAACACTAACATAGCTGTTTACAGCTTCTAAGCAATGTTTTCTTGGTTTTAGCCTGTTTTGTGACAAAATGGGTATAAGTGGCTTTTAAACTCTCCACATCCATCTCAAACTCTTATAATGAGTTAGTTGTATTGGATTAAGACACATTTTAACCCCAGAAACACTAACAAAGCTGTTTGGTGCTTCTAAGCAATGTTTTCTTGGTTCTAGCCTGTTTTGTGACAAAATGGGTATAAGTGGCTTTTAAACTCTCCACATCCATCTCAAACTCTTATAACTAGTCAGCTGCATTGGATTAAGACTTATTTTAACCCCACAATCACTAACATAGCTATTTACAGCTTCTAAGGAATGTTTTCTTGGTTTTAGCCTGTTTTGGGACAAAATGGGTATAAGTGGCTTTTAAACTATCCACATCTATCTCAAACTCTTATAATTAGTTAGTTGCATTCGATTAAGACACATTTTAACCCCAGAAACACTAACAAAGCTGTTTAGTGCTTCTAAGCAATGTTTTTTTGGTTTTAGCTTGTTTTGGGACAAAATGGGTATAAGTGGCTTTTAAACTATCCACATCTATCTCAAACTCTTATAATTAGTTAGTTGCATTGGATTAATGATGTTCATATATTTTACCTTGTTTTCCCTTAGTATATTCACATCTTTTGCATCTTTTGCTATCCATTTAGGCAATTATTGTATAGCTTTAGCACTAATCATGCATTAGAGTTTAGTTGCATTGCATTTGCCCTTTTCATGCATAAACAGGTGATTTTGGAGCTTAAGGAGAATGGAAGCAATGGAGAAGAGATGTGAAGCAATCATGAGGAGGAAACAAGGGAGTTAAGGCTGAAGAACCAAGGTCCAGAGTCCAACTCGACCGCACACTTGACCAGACACTCGACCTTGGGCTGAGGAGGACTCGACCGAGTGGAGATTGCACGAGAGAAGCCAGCTCGACCAGCCACTCGACCGAGCACTGGTCGAGTTGACCGAGCCGTTGACTACTTTGACTTTTTGTATTTTTAGGGCTTCCACTCCCCTCCTATATAAAGCCTTGTACCTGCAGCCACCAAAAGAGTCCAGCTTTTTAGATATTCTCTAAACCTAGTTTTTACCCTTTTGGGAATTATTCTTTTTGCACTTTATTTTTCTTAGATCTTGTACTTGAAAATTACTAAATTCCTCAATATTGTTGGTTTCATAACTCTCTTAATATTGAGAATTTGAGTTTGATCCTTTCATCAATATTGAAGATCTTTGTTTCATCTTTCTGATAATGCAAGTTTCAATATTTTCTGGGTTTTTGACTTTGTTCATCATGTATTATTGTGAGTAGTTTACTTAGGATCTTGAGGATGGGTTAGGATGGATTGATCTTATGGTTTGTGTGATTTGGTCAAGCTTGATTGTTGTAGATCTCTTCTAGGCTAGATGTTCTTAATGCTGATCCTGAACTGAGAGGTTAGGATCTGATTTCAAGCTTCTTAGCATCACACCAAAGTTTAAGAAGCATAGATAAGGCTAGATCTAGAGCTTACCATTAGGCTTGCTAAAAGATTAGAGGTCTTGTTTGGTTTGAGATGTATTGCTTAATGCCTGCTTGTGTAGATTCTTTACTGTGTGAGAACAAGTCTAGAAATGCATAGGTTTGATTGTTTCTTGCCATGAGAGTGGAAGAAACTTGTCTTAGATTTATATGTCTAGAGGTTAGCTCATTTGTTGACCAAGTTAGATAACCACAATGATTAGTTCATCCCATGAATCCATCCTCAGGACCTTCTTTGTTTATTGATATCTAAGTCTTAATCCTGTTGCTAGCTTGTTGTTTGATTCGTATTTGCATTGCTCTGTTTTTATTGTGTTGCTCTGTTTTCCCGGATTTAACCATCTCGACCTCCCACTCGACCTACACTCGGTCGAGTGCTTGCTCGAGTTCATCCCCAGAACTCTGGTTTATGATTTGTGATTGTCCTGTTTCATTCCTGTTTCATTCCAGTTGCATACATTTAGTTTTCAGTTCATGGATTGTCTTGCATTAGTTCATTAGTAGTAGTTTCTATTTCTGTTCTAGCTTCATTACTGTTGCAATCATTCAGTTTCATTTGCATTTAGTTCTTAGTTCTTGTTGTTTACTTTCTGCATCTTTACATTTCCATCTTAGGATTGTTAGTGACAAGCAATCTTTACATTTGTCTTAACTTAGATTCATATGCATATCTTAATTGTTCACAAACACTCATTTAGGATTGATACCTCTTATACTGCAACAGCATAAGGGGAATTGAAACACCCATCCATCATTCCATTCATATCTCACCATTGCATACATTCATCATTCACCACCATATAAACCTTGTTTCAATTTGGCGCTGTTGCCCATTTGAGTGTGTTTTTATGACATTTAGGATCCATATTAGTCTAAGATTAAGTTTGTTTATACACTTGAATCTTCTGTTGCTGGGTTGAAGTTCCATTTCAGGTACCACTCGACCAGTCACTCGACCACCACTCGACCGAGCAGTGATCGAGCACTTGATCGAGTCAGAAGGTCTCTATTTGGACACCACTTCCCAGTCGACTTGACCCCCCAGACGAGCCTGAGCTCAATTGTGAACCTGTTCGAGTCTGTACTCGTGTTTGTTGATGCACACAAGGTCTAAGGGGAAAGATAATCTTCAAAGGCCTATTGACAACATACATAGGAAGCAAAAGGGTTTGGGAAATCAGAGAAGAAGGGTAGTTCAAGTTCAGCAAGAGGATTCAGTGATCATGGAGCAACAAGCTAACCATGAGCAGAGACCTAGGCACATTGGTGCTGGAGATGCACCCAACACCCACAACCAAAGGGCTGGTATTGTGTCTCCAACAGTGCCAAACAACAACTTTGAGATCAAGAGTGGATTGATCTCCATGATTCAAGCTAACAAGTTCCATGGGTTGCCAATGGAGGATCCACTAGATCACCTTGATGAGTTTGACAGAATCTGTGGTCTTACAAAGATCAATGGAGTGAGTGAAGATGGATTCAAGTTGAGGCTCTTCCCATTCTCACTTGGAGATAAGGCACACCTTTGGGAGAAGACTCTTCCTACTGGAGCAATAACCACATGGGATGCTTGCAAGAAGGCTTTCTTAGCCAAATTCTTCTCCAATGCAAGGACTGCTAGGTTGAGGAATGAGATTTATGGGTTTGCTCAAAGAAAAAATGAAAGCTTTTGTGAAGCAAGGGAGAGATTCAAAGGATTTCAGACTCAATGTCCTCATCATGGCTTCAGCAATGAGCCACTCTTGAGTACATTGTATATAGGAGTGCTTCCCAAGATAAGGATGCTTTTTGACACAGCTTCTAATGGCAGCTTCCTAAACAAGAATGTGGAAGAAGGCTGGGAATTAGTTGAGAATCTTGCTCAGTCAGATGGCAACTATAATGAGGACTATGACAGAACCATAAGGAGTTCCTCAACTGATCAAGAGGACAAGTACAAGAAGGACTTGAAGATGGTCAATGAGAAGCTTGACAAGATCCTTCTTAGCCAACAAAAGTCTATTCACTTCATTGGTGAAGAAGAGGTTCCAGTTCAAGAGGGGGAGACTGAGTTTGCTGAGTTATGCTACATGCAAAATCAGGGAGGATTCAAAGGCTACAACCAAGGAGGTTTCAAGAACAACAATCTCTCTTATAGGAGTACCAATGTGGCTAATCTTCAAGATCAAGTCTATCCACCTCAACAGCCTCAACAGCAACAAAACTACATCCCCAAACAACAACATCAAGTGTTCCAGCCTCAGTTGTGTCTCCCACAAGGGTTTCAGACTAACCAAGGCCAAGAATAAGACTTAAGAGCAATGATGCAACAATTGTTGATTGGGCAAACACAAGGCAAGATTGAGGAAGCCAAGCAGTTTGCTGAGTTGAACCAAAGGTTAACATCACAATACAATGATCTGAATATGAAGTTTGAGGGTCTTAGTTCAAGAGTGAAGTATATGGAGAGTAACATTGCATCTACTTCAGCTCCAAAACCCAACCAACTCCCTGGAAAAGCTGTTCAAAATCCAAGGGAGTTCACAGCCAAAGCCTTTCAAAATAATGAGGAAGAAGTCACTGAGGACAGTGAAGTCCAAGTTTGGGGGAATTCATTAGTTACTGAAGCCCCAAGTGATGTTTGTGCAAAACAACAGGAGCTCGCAAGCGAACTCGACCAGGAACTCGAGCAGTCACTCCACCGAGTGCATGCTCGAGTGGTCGATCGAGCTGGAGACTCCGAAGCTGTCAAACCTGCTAAGTACATTCCTCCTGCTTACAAGCCTCCACTACCATTCCCTGGGCGTTTCAAAGCACAGAAAATTAAGGAGCTTAGGGAAATCATTGAGAGAAAGGAAATGTTGGCTAAGCTACAAGAGGAAGAAAGGGTTTTGAAGGAAGAAGCTTTGGTTGAGAAAAAGGAAGAAGTGATGGCTATTCAAGAGATCATCATTGCTTACCAAGAATAGGAGAGAGGACCTGCCTTGGAACAGTATGAACCATATCCTCTCTATAGGGATTTTCTGCTTGATTTGTCAAAAAAGAAGGCTCAAGATCAAGATGAGAAGGATCTTGAGAACCTTGGAGGAGTGATCATCCCACTTAAGCTTAAGGATCCAGGGCCATTCTATCTACCTTGCACAATCAGTTACCTCCACTACAACCAATGCCTTTGTGATTTGGGAGCTTCAACAAGTGTAATGCCATACTCCATAGCACAAAAGCTTGGGAGAACTGATTTCAAATCCACCAACCTCCATGTTTGCCTAGCTGATGGGACAAATACAGAAGTAGTTGGAAGGTTGGAGAATGTTCAACTCAAGATAGGGAAGGCAAGGGTTCACACTGATTTTGTGGTCATAGAGATGGACAAGGAGCCTGAAGATCCAATCTTACTAGGGAGGCCATTCTTAGCCACTGTTGGAGCAGTTATTGATGTCAAGTAAGGTCTTGTGACCTTGAACATTGCTGAAGATGTAGTTATGAAGTTCAACATCTACAATCCAACCAACCTTTCCACCATTGATGACCAGCCTTTTACTATCAAGGACAAAGGTGGTCAAGGAGGCTTAAGTGATAAGGCAACCCCAAAGGCTGAGCTCCCACTTCAAGAGGATTCTGTGGAAAAGCTCAAGAGGTCAGTTATGTTTTCTTGGTTTTAGCCTATTTTGGGACAAAATGTGTATAAGTGGCTTTTAAACTATCCACATCTATCTCAAACTCTTATAATTAGTTAGTTGCATTGGATTAAGACACATTTTAACCCCAGAAACACTAACAAAGCTGTTTAGTGCTTCTAAGCAATGTTTTCTTGGTTTTAGCCTGTTTTGGGACAAAATGGGTATAAGTGGCTATTAAACTTTCCACATCCATCTCAAACTCTTATAACTAGTCAGCTGCATTGGATTAAGACACATTTTAACCCCAGAAACACTAACATAGCTATTTACAGCTTCTAAGCAATGTTTTCTTGGTTTTAGCCTGTTTTGGGACAAAATGGGTATATGTGGCTTTTATACTATCCACATCTATCTCAAACTCTTATAATTAGTTAGTTGCATTGGATTAAGACACATTTTAACCCCATAAACACTAACAAAGCTGTTTGGTGCTTGTAAGCAATGTTTTCTTGGTTTTAGCCTGTTTTGGGACAAAATGGGTATAAGTGGCTTTTAAACTCTCCACATCAATCTCAAACTCTTATAATTAGTCATTTGCATTGGATTAAGACACATTTTAACCCCAGAAACACTAAAATAGCTGTTTACAGCTTCTAAGCAATGTTTTCTTGGTTTTAGCCTGTTTTGGGACAAAATGGGTATAAGTGGCTTTTAAACTCTCCACATCCATCTCAAACTCTTATAACTAGTCAGCTGCATTGGATTAAGACACATTTTAACCCCAGAAACACTAACATAGCTGTTTACAGCTTCTAAGCAATGTTTTCTTGGTTTTAGCCTATTTTGGGACAAAATGTGTATAAGTGGCTTTTAAACTATCCACATCTATCTCAACTCTTATAATTAGTTAGTTGCATTGGATTAAGACACATTTTAACCCCAGAAACACTAACAAAGCTGTTTAGTGCTTCTAAGCAATGTTTTCTTGGTATTAGCCTATTTTGGGACAAAATGGGTATAAGTGGCTTTTAAACTTTCCACATCTATCTCAAACTCTTATAACTAGTCAGCTGCATTGGATTAAGACACATTTTAACCCCAGAAACACTAACATAGCTATTTACAGCTTCTAAGCAATGTTTTCTTGGTTTTAGCCTATTTTGGGACAAAATGTGTATAAGTGGCTTTTAAACTCTCCACATCCATCTCAAACACTTATAACTAGTCGGCTGCATTGGATTAAGAGACATTTTAACCCCAGAAACACTAACATAGCTGTTTACAGCTTCTAAGCAATGTTTTCTTGGTTTTAGCCTATTTTGGGACAAAATGTGTATAAGTGGCTTTTAAACTACCCACATCTATCTCAAACTCTTATAATTAGTTAGTTGCATTGGATTAAGACTTATTTTAACCCCATAAACACTAACAAAGCTATTTAGTGCTTCTAAGCAATGTTTTCTTGGTTTTAGCCTGTTTTGGGACAAAATGGGTATAAGTGGCTTTTAAACTTTCCACATCCATCTCAAACTCTTATAACTAGTCAGCTGCATTGGATTAAGACACATTTTAACCCCAGAAACACTAACATAGCTATTTACAGCTTCTAAGCAATGTTTTCTTGGTTTTAGCCTGTTTTGGGACAAAATGGGTATATGTGGCTTTTATACTATCCACATCTATCTCAAACTCTTATAATTAGTTAGTTGCATTGGATTAAGACACATTTTAACCCCATAAACACTAACAAAGCTGTTTGGTGCTTGTAAGCAATGTTTTCTTGGTTTTAGCCTGTTTTGGGACAAAATGGGTATAAGTGGCTTTTAAACTCTCCACATCAATCTCAAACTCTTATAATTAGTCATTTGCATTGGATTAAGACACATTTTAACCCCAGAAACACTAAAATAGCTGTTTACAGCTTCTAAGCAATGTTTTCTTGGTTTTAGCCTGTTTTGGGACAAAATGGGTATAAGTGGCTTTTAAACTCTCCACATCCATCTCAAACTCTTATAACTAGTCAGCTGCATTGGATTAAGACACATTTTAACCCCAGAAACACTAACATAGCTGTTTACAGCTTCTAAGCAATGTTTTCTTGGTTTTAGCCTATTTTGGGACAAAATGTGTATAAGTGGCTTTTAAACTATCCACATCTATCTCAACTCTTATAATTAGTTAGTTGCATTGGATTAAGACTTATTTTAACCACAGAAACACTAACAAAGCTGTTTAGTGCTTCTAAGCAATGTTTTCTTGGTTTTAGCCTGTTTTGGGACAAAATGGGTATAAGTGGCTTTTAAACTTTCCACATCCATCTCAAACTCTTATAACTAGTCAGCTGCATTGGATTAAGACACATTTTAAGCCCAGAAACACTAACATAGCTATTTACAGCTTCTAAGCAATGTTTTCTTGGTTTTAGCCTGTTTTGGGACAAAATGGGTATAAGTGGCTTTTAAACTATCCACATCTATCTCAAACTATTATAATTAGTTAGTTGCATTGGATTAAGACACATTTTAACCCCAGAAACACTAACAAAGCTGTTTGGTGCTTCTAAGCAATGTTTTCTTGGTTTTAGCCTGTTTTAGGACAAAATGGGTATAAGTGGCTTTTAAACTCTCCACATAAATCTCAAACTCTTATAATTAGTCATTTACATTGGATTAAGACACATTTTAACCCCAGAAACACTAACATAGCTGTTTACAGCTTCTAAGCAATGTTTTCTTGGTTTTAGCCTGTTTTGGGACAAAATGGGTATAAGTGGCTTTTAAACTCTCCACATCCGTCTCAAACTCTTATAACAAGTGAGCTGCATTGGATTAAGACACATTTTAACCCCAGAAACACGAACATAGCTGTTTACAGCTTCTAAGCAATGTTTTCTTGGTTTTAGCCTATTTTGGGACAAAATGTGTATAAGTGGCTTTTAAACTATCCACATTAATCTCAAACTCTTATAATTAGTTAGTTGCATTGGATTAAGACACATTTTAACCCAGAAACACTAACAAAGCTGTTTAGTGCTTCTAAGCAATGTTTTCTTGGTTTTAGCCTGTTTTGGGACAAAATGGGTATAAGTGGCTTTTAAACTTTCCACATCCATCTCAAACTCTTATAACTAGTCAGCTGCATTGGACTAAGACACATTTTAACCCCAGAAATACTAACATACCTATTTACAGCTTCTAAGCAATGTTTTCTTGGTTTTTGCCTGTTTTGGGACAAAATGGGTATAAATGGCTTTTAAACAATCCACATCTATCTCAAACTCTTATAATTAGTTAGTTGCATTGGATTAAGACACATTTTAACCCCAGAAACACTAACAAAGCTGTTTGGTGCTTCTAAGCAATGTTTTCTTGGTTTTAGCCTGTTTTGGGACAAAAAGGGTTTAAGTGGCTTTTAAACTCTCCACATCAATCTCAAACTCTTATAATTAGTCATTTGCATTGGATTAAGACACATTTTAACCCGAGAAACACTAAAATAGCTGTTTACAGCTACTAAGCAATGTTTTCTTGGTTTTAGCCTGTTTTGGGACAAAATGGGTATAAGTGGCTTTTAAACTCTCCACATCCATCTCAAACACTTATAACTAGTCGGCTGCATTGGATTAAGAGACATTTTAACCCCAGAAACACTAACATAGCTGTTTACAGCTTCTAAGCAATGTTTTCTTGGTTTTAGCCTATTTTGGGACAAAATGTGTATAAGTGGCTTTTAAACTACCCACATCTATCTCAAACTCTTATAATTAGTTAGTTGCATTGGATTAAGACTTATTTTAACCCCATAAACACTAACAAAGCTATTTAGTGCTTCTAAGCAATGTTTTCTTGGTTTTAGCCTGTTTTGGGACAAAATGGGTATAAGTGGCTTTTAAACTTTCCACATCCATCTCAAACTCTTATAACTAGTCAGCTGCATTGGATTAAGACACATTTTAACCCCAGAAACACTAACATAGCTATTTACAGCTTCTAAGCAATGTTTTCTTGGTTTTAGCCTGTTTTGGGACAAAATGGGTATAAGTGGCTTTTATACTATCCACATTTATCTCAAACTCTTATAATTAGTTAGTTGCATTGGATTAAGACACATTTTAACCCCAGAAACACTAACAAAGCTGTTTGGTGCTTCTAAGCAATGTTTTCTTGGTTTTAGCCTGTTTTGGGACAAAATGGGTATAAGTGGATTTTAAACTCTCCACATCAATGTCAAACTCTTATAATTAGTCATTTGCATTGGATTAAGACACATTTTAACCCCAGAAACACTAACATAGCTGTTCACAGCTTCTAAGCAATGTTTTCTTGGTTTTAGCCTGTTTTGGGACAAAATAGGTATAAGTGGCTTTTAAACTCTCCACATCCATCTCAAGCTCTTATAACTAGTCAGCTGCATTGGATTAAGACACATTTTAACCCCAGAAACACTAACATAGCTGTTTACAGCTTCTAAGCAATGTTTTCTTGGTTTTAGCCTATTTTGGGACAAAATGTGTACAAGTGGCTTTTAAACTATCCACATCTATCTCAACTCTTATAATTAGTTAGTTGCATTGGATTAAGACTTATTTTAACCCCAGAAATACTAACAAAGCTGTTTAGTGCTTCTAAGCAATGTTTTCTTGGTTTTAGCCTGTTTTGGGACAAAATGGGTATAAGTGGCTTTTAAACTCTCCACATCCATCTCAAACTCTTATAACAAGTGAGCTGCATTGGATTAAGACACATTTTAACCCCAGAAACACGAACATAGCTGTTTACAGCTTCTAAGCAATGTTTTCTTGGTTTTAGCCTATTTTGGGACAAAATGTGTATAAGTGGCTTTTAAACTCTCCACATCCATCTCAAACACTTATAACTAGTCGGCTGCATTGGATTAAGAGACATTTTAACCCCAGAAACACTAACATAGCTGTTTACAGCTTCTAAGCAATGTTTTCTTGGTTTTAGCCTATTTTGGGACAAAATGTGTATAAGTGGCTTTTAAACTACCCACATCTATCTCAAACTCTTATAATTAGTTAGTTGCATTGGATTAAGACTTATTTTAACCCCATAAACACTAACAAAGCTATTTAGTGCTTCTAAGCAATGTTTTCTTGGTTTTAGCCTGTTTTGGGACAAAATGGGTATAAGTGGCTTTTAAACTTTCCACATCCATCTCAAACTCTTATAACTAGTCAGCTGCATTGGATTAAGACACATTTTAACCCCAGAAACACTAACATAGCTATTTACAGCTTCTAAGCAATGTTTTCTTGGTTTTAGCCTGTTTTGGGACAAAATGGGTATATGTGGCTTTTATACTATCCACATCTATCTCAAACTCTTATAATTAGTTAGTTGCATTGGATTAAGACACATTTTAACCCCATAAACACTAACAAAGCTGTTTGGTGCTTGTAAGCAATGTTTTCTTGGTTTTAGCCTGTTTTGGGACAAAATGGGTATAAGTGGCTTTTAAACTCTCCACATCAATCTCAAACTCTTATAATTAGTCATTTGCATTGGATTAAGACACATTTTAACCCCAGAAACACTAAAATAGCTGTTTACAGCTTCTAAGCAATGTTTTCTTGGTTTTAGCCTGTTTTGGGACAAAATGGGTATAAGTGGCTTTTAAACTCTCCACATCCATCTCAAACTCTTATAACTAGTCAGCTGCATTGGATTAAGACACATTTTAACCCCAGAAACACTAACATAGCTGTTTACAGCTTCTAAGCAATGTTTTCTTGGTTTTAGCCTATTTTGGGACAAAATGTGTATAAGTGGCTTTTAAACTATCCACATCTATCTCAACTCTTATAATTAGTTAGTTGCATTGGATTAAGACTTATTTTAACCACAGAAACACTAACAAAGCTGTTTAGTGCTTCTAAGCAATGTTTTCTTGGTTTTAGCCTGTTTTGGGACAAAATGGGTATAAGTGGCTTTTAAACTTTCCACATCCATCTCAAACTCTTATAACTAGTCAGCTGCATTGGATTAAGACACATTTTAAGCCCAGAAACACTAACATAGCTATTTACAGCTTCTAAGCAATGTTTTCTTGGTTTTAGCCTGTTTTGGGACAAAATGGGTATAAGTGGCTTTT
Organism: Camelina sativa; assembly: GCF_030686135.1. Lineage (NCBI taxonomy): Eukaryota > Viridiplantae > Streptophyta > Magnoliopsida > Brassicales > Brassicaceae > Camelina > Camelina sativa. The sequence goes on along the minus strand of NC_141894.1, from coordinate 22,202,613 downwards.
AAACTATCCACATCTATCTCAAACTATTATAATTAGTTAGTTGCATTGGATTAAGACACATTTTAACCCCAGAAACACTAACAAAGCTGTTTGGTGCTTCTAAGCAATGTTTTCTTGGTTTTAGCCTGTTTTAGGACAAAATGGGTATAAGTGGCTTTTAAACTCTCCACATAAATCTCAAACTCTTATAATTAGTCATTTACATTGGATTAAGACACATTTTAACCCCAGAAACACTAACATAGCTGTTTACAGCTTCTAAGCAATGTTTTCTTGGTTTTAGCCTGTTTTGGGACAAAATGGGTATAAGTGGCTTTTAAACTCTCCACATCCGTCTCAAACTCTTATAACAAGTGAGCTGCATTGGATTAAGACACATTTTAACCCCAGAAACACGAACATAGCTGTTTACAGCTTCTAAGCAATGTTTTCTTGGTTTTAGCCTATTTTGGGACAAAATGTGTATAAGTGGCTTTTAAACTATCCACATTAATCTCAAACTCTTATAATTAGTTAGTTGCATTGGATTAAGACACATTTTAACCCAGAAACACTAACAAAGCTGTTTAGTGCTTCTAAGCAATGTTTTCTTGGTTTTAGCCTGTTTTGGGACAAAATGGGTATAAGTGGCTTTTAAACTTTCCACATCCATCTCAAACTCTTATAACTAGTCAGCTGCATTGGACTAAGACACATTTTAACCCCAGAAATACTAACATAGCTATTTACAGCTTCTAAGCAATGTTTTCTTGGTTTTTGCCTGTTTTGGGACAAAATGGGTATAAATGGCTTTTAAACAATCCACATCTATCTCAAACTCTTATAATTAGTTAGTTGCATTGGAATAAGACACATTTTAACCCCAGAAACACTAACAAAGCTGTTTGGTGCTTCTAAGCAATGTTTTCTTGGTTTTAGCCTGTTTTGGGACAAAATGGGTTTAAGTGGCTTTTAAACTCTCCACATCAATCTCAAACTCTTATAATTAGTCATTTGCATTGGATTAAGACACATTTTAACCCGAGAAACACTAAAATAGCTGTTTACAGCTACTAAGCAATGTTTTCTTGGTTTTAGCCTGTTTTGGGACAAAATGGGTATAAGTGGCTTTTAAACTCTCCACATCCATCTCAAACACTTATAACTAGTCGGCTGCATTGGATTAAGAGACATTTTAACCCCAGAAACACTAACATAGCTGTTTACAGCTTCTAAGCAATGTTTTCTTGGTTTTAGCCTATTTTGGGACAAAATGTGTATAAGTGGCTTTTAAACTACCCACATCTATCTCAAACTCTTATAATTAGTTAGTTGCATTGGATTAAGACTTATTTTAACCCCATAAACACTAACAAAGCTATTTAGTGCTTCTAAGCAATGTTTTCTTGGTTTTAGCCTGTTTTGGGACAAAATGGGTATAAGTGGCTTTTAAACTTTCCACATCCATCTCAAACTCTTATAACTAGTCAGCTGCATTGGATTAAGACACATTTTAACCCCAGAAACACTAACATAGCTATTTACAGCTTCTAAGCAATGTTTTCTTGGTTTTAGCCTGTTTTGGGACAAAATGGGTATAAGTGGCTTTTATACTATCCACATTTATCTCAAACTCTTATAATTAGTTAGTTGCATTGGATTAAGACACATTTTAACCCCAGAAACACTAACAAAGCTGTTTGGTGCTTCTAAGCAATGTTTTCTTGGTTTTAGCCTGTTTTGGGACAAAATGGGTATAAGTGGATTTTAAACTCTCCACATCAATGTCAAACTCTTATAATTAGTCATTTGCATTGGATTAAGACACATTTTAACCCCAGAAACACTAACATAGCTGTTCACAGCTTCTAAGCAATGTTTTCTTGGTTTTAGCCTGTTTTGGGACAAAATAGGTATAAGTGGCTTTTAAACTCTCCACATCCATCTCAAGCTCTTATAACTAGTCAGCTGCATTGGATTAAGACACATTTTAACCCCAGAAACACTAACATAGCTGTTTACAGCTTCTAAGCAATGTTTTCTTGGTTTTAGCCTATTTTGGGACAAAATGTGTACAAGTGGCTTTTAAACTATCCACATCTATCTCAACTCTTATAATTAGTTAGTTGCATTGGATTAAGACACATTTTAACCCAGAAACACTAACAAAGCTGTTTAGTGCTTCTAAGCAATGTTTTTTTGGTTTTAGCCTGTTTTTGGACAAAATGGGTATAAGTGGCTTTTAAACTTTCCACATCCATCTCAAACTCTTATAAATAGTCAGCTGCATTGGATTAAGACACATTTTAACCCCAGAAATACTAACATAGCTATTTACAGCTTCTAAGCAATGTTTTCTTGGTTTTAGCCTGTTTTGGGACGAAATAAGTATAAGTGGCTTTTAAACTATCCACATCTATCTCAAACTCTTATAGTTAGTTAGTTGCATTGGATTAAGACACATTTTAACCCCAGAAACACTAACAAAGCTGTTTGGTGCTTCTAAGCAATGTTTTCTTGGTTTTAGCCTGTTTTGGGACAAAATGGGTATAAGTGGATTTTAAACTCTCCACATCAATCTCAAACTCTTATAATTAGTCATTTGCATTGGATTAAGACACATTTTAACCCCAGAAACACTAACATAGCTGTTTACAGCTTCTAAGCAATGTTTTCTTGGTTTTAGCCTGTTTTGGGACAAAATGGGTATAAGTGGCTTTTAAACTCTCCACATCAATCTCAAACTCTTATAATTACTCATTTGCATTGGATTAAGACACATTTTAACCTCAGAAACACTAACATAGCTGTTTACAGCTTCTAAGCAATGTTTTCTTGGTTTTAGCCTGTTTTGGGACAAAATGGGTATAAGTGGCTTTTAAACTTTCCACATCCATCTCAAACTCTTATAACTAGTCAGCTGCATTGGATTAAGACACATTTTAACCCCAGAAATACTAACATAGCTATTTACAGCTTCGAAGCAATGTTTTTGTTAGAATTTAGAGAGTGAGCTGCAAGATACACTCTACTCCAATATAAACTCACAAGAACACTTAAAGCGGAATTTGTGTGTTCATGTGTAAAGCCTTTAAGATACAACTCAATGAGAGTGTTCTTAAGGTAAAGAAGGAGTTATACACGCCAATATAAGCTGTGTATACTCAAGAATAAGTATGAGAGGCAACAGCACTCTCACACCAAAGATAACCCAATAACCCTTTAGAGTAGTTTAGAGAATAGTGAAGAGTATAGAATGAAAGAAAGGTAGAGACCAAGCATTGCCAAAGCTTGGTCTCTCCATGAGAGTATAGAGACTAGAATCTACCCATTTGAATGTATAAGAAACGATTTTGGTAAAGGGAAAAAACCCCCCATTGGAGAGCTTAAGTGTAGAGAGATCGGAGGTTAAGCTTGAAGCTTCATGAGCCTTCTTTGAACTTCAACATTCTCATTGGATCTTCCTCTCTAATACTCCCCCTCAAGCTTGGGCGGTGGGGACCAAAGACCAAGCTTGCAACACACAAAGAACTACCTCATTAAAAACCTTAGCAAAGAAAACCACTTGGGATAAAACTTTGCCAAGGGAAAAAGAGTATAGCCTTCATGGTTGAATTGTGTAGCTTTGGCCTTGGTTTGAATGTGGGATGTCTTTGGCTTCTTGCTTCTTTCTCTCACACACCATTGCTCCATTATCCAAGTGAACCTCTTCTTCTCATCTATCTTACAAATGGCTTTGTTTCTTTTACACCTTCAACAAAAGATATAAAGAGATTCTTAAGTATAATTGCCATAAGAATAATATTAAGCTTAGATTGAGACATGAGAGAATAAATTGGAAAAAGCTAGCATTTACTAAGTCTAAATTCATTTTAATATATAGCTAAAACTCAGATTTTAAATCATGCAAATTCAATTTTAAATAATGCTAAATCCGGTTTAATATTCAGTTTATAATCTCATAATTCAACAAGATAAACTTCAGATTTTAACCATGAATTTAATTCCTAAGGTCAATTTTTAAAATGACAAATTAAATATTAATAATCTGTTTTAACACAAGGCAATTCTCTAAAACCACAACCTAATATTTGTTCTCTAAATTCAGATTCTAAGCATGACAAATTCACTAAATGCATGACTAATCTGATTCAAATGTGATTAATGAATTAATTATATTGAAAGAGTTAAGGGTTTAGAGATAGCCTTTGTTCTTCTTTGTTGAAATGTGTTGGTTGAGACATTCTTTGCACCACCACTTGAGTTTCTGCCCCATGGGTTCTCTTGTTTGATGACATCTTGATCCCAATTATCTTTATCTTCAAACTGCTTCTATAGCTCCATGAGGGAATTTTACACCTTCCTCCCCCTCAAGATTGACTTGAATGGTGAATGAAAGCCAATCTTGAAGGTTTGTGTAAATCCTACTTCAGCTCAAACAATGGACCAACCAGTCCAGTAAGCACGTCAATGTAGCTTCTTTTGAAGCTTTGTTCGTGTCCATTCAATGGCCACTCGACCCTATACTGATTTCAATGGTCGAGTGCTTCTTCTCAGTCGCGCCAGACTGATATACGTCCACTTAATCGAGCATAACTCGCTAACGGTTGCTCCGATTGGAATGATCTCACCTCCGGTGGACAGACAACTCATTTGTCTACAATTTTTGTGAAGAGCGCGGAAGTTGGAAAAGAGTGGAAGACCTCCGTATGTGTCGAGAACCAATCATGAAGGTTTGTCCACACCCTTCTTGTCACTTCTTTACTGCTCATAAATAAGCACCAAACGTTTTGGAGCTTCTTTGTAGTATCTTTAGAGCTTCTCCACAGCTCCACACACTTCATAAAAAAAATTGGCTCCTCCCTCTAAGTGTTTACATTCCTTGTAGTCCTTGATGACTTGATTTCTCTTCTTATGGATCCCTTTGCTTTATCTTGTGTTTCTCATTAGAGTGTTCACACATGTCTCCTCTCCTTTAATCCTTCATCATAAGATTTAAAGAAAAAATTTAAAGTACATGTTGTGGGGTATTAAGAAAACACTTGACAAAACTTGAGAGACCAAATGAAGAATTAAGATAACTAAGGTAATGAAAAATACTATATTTATTTTAAGAACAATATTTAAAAAAAAAAAAAAAAAAAAAAAACGAATTTAAAATATTTTTAAAAATATTTTTAAAAACGAATTTAAAATATTTTTTTAGATAAATATATATAATTAAATAAATTCAAACTTAAAATTCAAAATTTTTAAAACTTGAATTAAGATGAATTTAAATAAATTAAAAAATAGAGTTTAGAGGGTAGCCTTTTAAAGTAGAGATGTGGTTTGAATCATCTTTGGGACCACTCTCTTGACTTGGTCATGGCTTGGGCCATGTCTTGAGTCTTGAGTCTTGAAACCTTGTGCCTAGAAGATCTCAACTAGTGCACATTCAATCAGCTCTTAACAACTTTGACACTACCACACATGCTTTGGAGCTGATTCATCACCTTCCACCAGCTTTCCTCTCCACTAGATCTTCCACCATAGTCAACTCCGGTCTGCTTCCTCCGGTCAGCCTCTCTGGACTGCCATGTTCAATTCATCCGGCTAATTACTGTGGTTGGGGTTGTCTGCGGTCTCTGAAGCTTGATGGCCATTGGTTCTAACTCCAAGCATTGATGATGCGCCGAAATGATGTATGCCCACTGAATCGGGCATAACTTTTTAAAGGTTGCTCGGATTGATATGATTTCACTTCCACTGGAAAGACGACTCTCTCGTCTAGAACTTTTGTGAACAACGCGGAAGCTGAATCGCAGTGGAAGGCTTTCGTACGAGTCGATCTTTGAGACGTTTCGGCAGAGATTTTGCTTGTTGCCGAGAATAGAGTAACCAGAACTTGTAACTTAGTGACCGAAAGTGTTTGTAACCAGAACGAGAGTTTAGTAACCAGAATGAGAGTTTTAGTATCCAAGAGTGAGAGAATTAGTAACCAAGAATGAGAGTTTAGTAACCAAGAGTGAAAGATTTAGTAACCAAGAGTGTATGAGTGTTTGAGTGTTTGAGTGTTTAGTGTTTAGTAAACAGAATGAGCAAAGGAATTGAAGCAGCTCCCCTTTAAGGACTGACTTCAAGACGCCATAAACCTCCAACAAGTAGATTCACAGTTCTCCCTTGTGGATTTCATGGCTACTCCAAACTGAAACTTCAAACTGCCTTGATAACCTCCATATAGAGTATCTACTCCAATGGCTCCAAGAACAGCTTCAAAACGCCATCTTTGTGGCTTCTTTTTGCAGAATTGAATACTAGCAGCTCAGATCTTGAGCCTGCTCTGATACCATGTTAGAATTTAGAGAGTGAGCTGCAAGATACACTCTACTCCAATATAAACTCACAAGAACACTTAAAGCGGAATTTGTGTGTTCATGTGTAAAGCCTTTAAGATACAACTCAATGAGAGTGTTCTTAAGGTAAAGAAGGAGTTATACACGCCAATATAAGCTGTGTATACTCAAGAATAAGTATGAGAGGCAACAGCACTCTCACACCAAAGATAACCCAATAACCCTTTAGAGTAGTTTAGAGAATAGTGAAGAGTATAGAATGAAAGAAAGGTAGAGACCAAGCATTGCCAAAGCTTGGTCTCTCCATGAGAGTATAGAGACTAGAATCTACCCATTTGAATGTATAAGAAACGATTTTGGTAAAGGGAAAAAACCCCCCCATTGGAGAGCTTAAGTGTAGAGAGATCGGAGGTTAAGCTTGAAGCTTCATGAGCCTTCTTTGAACTTCAACATTCTCATTGGATCTTCCTCTCTAATAGTTTTCTTGGTTTTAGCCTGTTTTGGGACAAAATGGGTATAAGTGGCTTTTAAACTATCCACATCTATCTCAAACTCTTAGAATTAGTTAGTTGCATTGGATTAAGACACATTTTAACCCCAGAAACACTAACAAAGCTGTTTGGTGCTTCTAAGCAATGTTTTCTTGGTTTTAGCCTGTTTTGGGACAAAATGGGTATAAGTGGCTTTTAAACTCTCCACATCAATCTCAAACTCTTATAATTACTCATTTGCATTGGATTAAGACACATTTTAACCCCATAAACACTAACATAGCTGTTTACAGCTTCTAAGCAATGTTTTCTTGGTTTTAGCCTGTTTTGGGACAAAATAGGTATAAGTGGCTTTTAAACTCTCCACATCCATCTCAAGCTCTTATAACTAGTCAGCTGCATTGGATTAAGACACATTTTAACCCCAGAAACACTAACATAGCTGTTTACAGCTTCTAAGCAATGTTTTCTTGGTTTTAGCCTATTTTGGGACAAAATGTGTATAAGTGGCTTTTAAACTATCCACATCAATCTCAAACTCTTATAATTAGTTAGTTGCATTGGATTAAGACACATTTTAACCCAGAAACACTAACAAAGCTGTTTAGTGCTTCTAAGCAATGTTTTTTTGGTTTTAGCCTGTTTTTGGACAAAATGGGTATAAGTGGCTTTTAAACTTTCCACATCCATCTCAAACTCTTATAAATAGTCAGCTGCATTGGATTAAGACACATTTTAACCCCAGAAATACTAACATAGCTATTTACAGCTTCTAAGCAATGTTTTCTTGGTTTTAGCCTGTTTTGGGACGAAATAAGTATAAGTGGCTTTTAAACTATCCACATCTATCTCAAACTCTTATAGTTAGTTAGTTGCATTGGATTAAGACACATTTTAACCCCGGAAACACTAACAAAGCTGTTTGGTGCTTCTAAGCAATGTTCTCTTGGTTTTAGCCTGTTTTGGGACAAAATGGGTATAAGTGGATTTTAAACTCTCCACATCAATCTCAAACTCTTATAATTAGTCATTTGCATTGGATTAAGACACATTTTAACCCCAGAAACACTAACATAGCTGTTTACAGCTTCTAAGCAATGTTTTCTTGGTTTTAGCCTGTTTTGGGACAAAATGGGTATAAGTGGCTTTTAAACTCTCCACATCAATCTCAAACTCTTATAATTACTCATTTGCATTGGATTAAGACACATTTTAACCTCAGAAACACTAACATAGCTGTTTACAGCTTCTAAGCAATGTTTTCTTGGTTTTAGCCTGTTTTGGGACAAAATGGGTATAAGTGGCTTTTAAACTTTCCACATCCATCTCAAACTCTTATAACTAGTCAGCTGCATTGGATTAAGACACATTTTAACCCCAGAAATACTAACATAGCTATTTACAGCTTCGAAGCAATGTTTTCTTGGTTTTAGCCTGTTTTGGGACAAAATGGGTATAAGTGGCTTTTAAACTATCCACATCTATCTCAAACTCTTAGAATTAGTTAGTTGCATTGGATTAAGACACATTTTAACCCCAGAAACACTAACAAAGCTGTTTGGTGCTTCTAAACAATGTTTTCTTGGTTTTAGCCTGTTTTGGGACAAAATGGGTATAAGTGGCTTTTAAACTCTCCACATCAATCTCAAACTCTTATAATTACTCATTTGCATTGGATTAAGACACATTTTAACCCCATAAACACTAACATAGCTGTTTACAGCTTCTAAGCAATGTTTTCTTGGTTTTAGCCTGTTTTGGGATAAAATGGGTATATAAGTGGCTTTTAAACTCTCCACATCCATCTCAAACACTTATAACTAGTCAGCTGCATTGAATTAAGACACATTTTAACCCCATAAACACTAACATAGTTGTTTACAGCTTCTAAGCAATGTTTCCTTGGTTTTAGCCTATTTTGGGACAAAATGTGTATAAGTGGCTTTTAAACTACCCACATCTATCTCAAACTCTTATAATTAGTTAGTTGCATTGGATTAAGACTTATTTTAACACCAGAAACACTAACAAAGCTGTTTAGTGCTTCTAAGCAATGTTTTCTTGGTTTTAGCCTGTTTTGGGACAAAATGGGTATAAGTGGCTTTCAAACTTTCCACATCCATCTCAAACTCTTATAACTTGTCAGCTGCATTGGATTAAGTCACATTTTAACCCCAGAAACACTAACATAGCTATTTACAGCTTCTAAGCAATGTTTTCTTGGTTTTAGCCTGTTTTGGGACAAAATGGGTATAAGTGGCTTTTAAACTCTCCACATCAATCTCAAACTCTTATAATTAGTCATTTGCATTGGATTAAGACACATTTTAACCCCAGAAACACGAACATAGCTGTTTACAGCTTCTAAGCAATATTTTCTTGGTTTTAGCCTGTTTTGGGACAAAATGGGTATAAGTGGCTTTTAAACTTTCCACATCTATCTCAAACTCTTATAACTAGTCAGCTGCATTGGATTAAGACACATTTTAACCCCAGAAACACTAACATAGCTATTTACAGCTTCTAAGCAATGTTTTCTTGGTTTTAGCCTGTTTTGGGAAAAAATAGGTATTAGTGGCTTTTAAACTCTCCACATCCATCTCAAACTCTTATAACTAGTCAGCTGCATTGGATTAAGACACATTTTAACCCCAGAAACACTAACATAGCTATTTACAGCTTCTATGCAATGTTTACTTGGTTTTAGCCAGTTATGGGACAAAATGGATATAAGTGGCTTTTATACTATCCACATCTATCTCAAACTCTTATAATTAGTTAGTTGCATTGGATTAAGACACATTTTAACCCCAGAAACACTAACAAAGCTGTTTGGTGCTTCTAAGCAATGTTTTCTTGGTTTTAGCCTGTTTTGGGACAAAATGGGTATAAGTGGCTTTTAAACTCTCCACATCCATCTCAAACTCTTATAATTAGTCATTTGCATTGGATTAAGACACATTTTAACCCCAGAAACACTAACGTAGCTGTTTACAGCTTCTAAGCAATGTTTTCTTGGTTTTAGCCTATTTTGGGACAAAATGGGTATAAGTGGCTTTTAAACTATCCACATCTATCTCAAACTCTTATAATTAGTTAGTTGCATTGGATTAAGACACATTTTAACCCCAGAAACACTAACAAAGCTGTTTAGTGCTTCTAAGCAATGTTTTCTTGGTATTAGCCTGTTTTGGGACAAAATGGGTATAAGTGGTTTTTAAAATTTCCACATCCATCTCAAACTCTTATAACTAGTCAGCTGCATTGGATTAAGACACATTTTAACCCCAGAAACACTAACATAGCTATTTACAGCTTCTAAGCAATATTTTCTTGGTTTTAGCCTGTTTTGGGACAAAATGGTTATAAGTGGCTTTTAAACTCTCCACATCCATCTCAAACTCTTATAACTAGTCAGCTGCATTGGATTAAGACACATTTTAACCCCAGAAACACTAACATAGCTATTTACAGCTTCTAAGCAATGTTTTCTTGGTTTTAGCCTGTTTTGGGACAAAATGGGTATAAGTGGCTTTTAAACTATCCACGTCTATCTCAAACTCTTATAATTAGTTAGTTGCATTGGATTAAGACAAATTTTAACCCCAGAAACACTAACAAAGCTGTTTAGTGCTTCTAAGCAATGTTTTTTTGGTTTTAGCCTGTTTTGGGACAGAATGGGTATAAGTGGCTTTTAAACTTTCCACATCCATCTCAAACTCTTATAACTTGTCAGCTGCATTGGATTAAGACACATTTTAACCCCAGAAACACTAACATAGCTATTTACAGCTTCTATGCAATGTTTACTTGGTTTTAGCCAGTTATGGGACAAAATGGATATAAGTGGCTTTTATACTATCCACATCTATCTCAAACTCTTATAATTAGTTAGTTGCATTGGATTAAGACACATTTTAACCCCAGAAACACTAACAAAGCTGTTTGGTGCTTCTAAGCAATGTTTTCTTGGTTTTAGCCTGTTTTGGGACAAAATGGGTATAAGTGGCTTTTAAACTCTCCACATCCATCTCAAACTCTTATAATTAGTCATTTGCATTGGATTAAGACACATTTTAACCCCAGAAACACTAACGTAGCTGTTTACAGCTTCTAAGCAATGTTTTCTTGGTTTTAGCCTATTTTGGGACAAAATGGGTATAAGTGGCTTTTAAACTATCCACATCTATCTCAAACTCTTATAATTAGTTAGTTGCATTGGATTAAGACACATTTTAACCCCAGAAACACTAACAAAGCTGTTTAGTGCTTCTAAGCAATGTTTTCTTGGTATTAGCCTGTTTTGGGACAAAATGGGTATAAGTGGCTTTTAAACTTTCCACATCCATCTCAAACTCTTATAACTAGTCAGCTGCATTGGATTAAGACACATTTTAACCCCAGAAACACTAACATAGCTATTTACAGCTTCTAAGCAATGTTTTCTTGGTTTTAGCCTGTTTTGGGACAAAATGGTTATAAGTGGCTTTTAAACTCTCCACATCCATCTCAAACTCTTATAACTAGTCAGCTGCATTGGATTAAGACACATTTTAACCCCAGAAACACTAACATAGCTATTTACAGCTTCTAAGCAATGTTTTCTTGGTTTTAGCCTGTTTTGGGACAAAATGGGTATAAGTGGCTTTTAAACTATCCACGTCTATCTCAAACTCTTATAATTAGTTAGTTGCATTGGATTAAGACAAATTTTAACCCCAGAAACACTAACAAAGCTGTTTAGTGCTTCTAAGCAATGTTTTTTTGGTTTTAGCCTGTTTTGGGACAGAATGGGTATAAGTGGCTTTTAAACTTTCCACATCCATCTCAAACTCTTATAACTTGTCAGCTGCATTGGATTAAGACACATTTTAACCCCAGAAACACTAACATAGCTATTTACAGCTTCTATGCAATGTTTACTTGGTTTTAGCCAGTTATGGGACAAAATGGATATAAGTGGCTTTTATACTATCCACATCTATCTCAAACTCTTATAATTAGTTAGTTGCATTGGATTAAGACACATTTTAACCCCAGAAACACTAACAAAGCTGTTTGGTGCTTCTAAGCAATGTTTTCTTGGTTTTAGCCTGTTTTGGGACAAAATGGGTATAAGTGGCTTTTAAACTCTCCACATCCATCTCAAACTCTTATAATTAGTCATTTGCATTGGATTAAGACACATTTTAACCCCAGAAACACTAACGTAGCTGTTTACAGCTTCTAAGCAATGTTTTCTTGGTTTTAGCCTATTTTGGGACAAAATGGGTATAAGTGGCTTTTAAACTATCCACATCTATCTCAAACTCTTATAATTAGTTAGTTGCATTGGATTAAGACACATTTTAACCCCAGAAACACTAACAAAGCTGTTTAGTGCTTCTAAGCAATGTTTTCTTGGTATTAGCCTGTTTTGGGACAAAATGGGTATAAGTGGCTTTTAAACTTTCCACATCCATCTCAAACTCTTATAACTAGTCAGCTGCATTGGATTAAGACACATTTTAACCCCAGAAACACTAACATAGCTATTTACAGCTTCTAAGCAATGTTTTCTTGGTTTTAGCCTGTTTTGGGACAAAATGGTTATAAGTGGCTTTTAAACTCTCCACATCCATCTCAAACTCTTATAACTAGTCAGCTGCATTGGATTAAGACACATTTTAACCCCAGAAACACTAACATAGCTATTTACAGCTTCTAAGCAATGTTTTCTTGGTTTTAGCCTGTTTTGGGACAAAATGGGTATAAGTGGCTTTTAAACTATCCACGTCTATCTCAAACTCTGATAATTAGTTAGTTGCATTGGATTAAGACAAATTTTAACCCCAGAAACACTAACAAAGCTGTTTAGTGCTTCTAAGCAATGTTTTTTTGGTTTTAGCCTGTTTTGGGACAGAATGGGTATAAGTGGCTTTTAAACTTTCCACATCCATCTCAAACTCTTATAACTTGTCAGCTGCATTGGATTAAGACACATTTTAACCCCAGAAACACTAACATAGCTATTTACAGCTTCTATGCAATGTTTACTTGGTTTTAGCCAGTTATGGGACAAAATGGATATAAGTGGCTTTTATACTATCCACATCTATCTCAAACTCTTATAATTAGTTAGTTGCATTGGATTAAGACACATTTTAACCCCAGAAACACTAACAAAGCTGTTTGGTGCTTCTAAGCAATGTTTTCTTGGTTTTAGCCTGTTTTGGGACAAAATGGGTATAAGTGGCTTTTAAACTCTCCACATCCATCTCAAACTCTTATAATTAGTCATTTGCATTGGATTAAGACACATTTTAACCCCAGAAACACTAACGTAGCTGTTTAGTGCTTCTAAACAATGTTTTCTTGGTTTTAGCCTGTTTTGGGACAAAATGGGTATAAGTGGCTTTTAAACTATCCACGTCTATCTCAAACTCTTATAATTAGTTAGTTGCATTGGATTAAGACAAATTTTAACCCCAGAAACACTAACAAAGCTGTTTAGTGCTTCTAAGCAATGTTTTTTTGGTTTTAGCCTGTTTTGGGACAGAATGGGTATAAGTGGCTTTTAAACTTTCCACATCCATCTCAAACTCTTATAACTTGTCAGCTGCATTGGATTAAGACACATTTTAACCCCAGAAACACTAACATAGCTATTTACAGCTTCTATGCAATGTTTACTTGGTTTTAGCCAGTTATGGGACAAAATGGATATAAATGGCTTTTATACTATCCACATCTATCTCAAACTCTTATAATTAGTTAGTTGCATTGGATTAAGACACATTTTAACCCCAGAAACACTAACAAAGCTGTTTGGTGCTTCTAAGCAATGTTTTCTTGGTTTTAGCCTGTTTTGGGACAAAATGGGTATAAGTGGCTTTTAAACTCTCCACATCCATCTCAAACTCTTATAATTAGTCATTTGCATTGGATTAAGACACATTTTAACCCCAGAAACACTAACGTAGCTGTTTACAGCTTCTAAGCAATGTTTTCTTGGTTTTAGCCTGTTTTGGGACAAAATGGGTATAAGTGGCTTTTAAACTATCCACATCTATCTCAAACTCTTATAATTAGCTAGTTGCATTGGATTAAGACACATTTTAACCCCAGAAACACTAACAAAGCTGTTTAGTGCTTCTAAGCAATGTTTTCTTGGTATTAGCCTATTTTGGGACAAAATGGGTATAAGTGGCTTTTAAACTTTCCACATCTATCTCAAACTCTTATAACTAGTCAGCTGCATTGGATTAAGACACATTTTAACCCCAGAAACACTAACATAGCTATTTACAGCTTCTAAGCAATGTTTTCTTGGTTTTAGCCTGTTTTGGGAAAAAATAGGTATTAGTGGCTTTTAAACTCTCCACATCCATCTCAAACTCTTATAACTAGTCAGCTGCATTGGATTAAGACACATTTTAACCCCAGAAACACTAACATAGCTATTTACAGCTTCTATGCAATGTTTACTTGGTTTTAGCCAGTTATGGGACAAAATGGATATAAGTGGCTTTTATACTATCCACATCTATCTCAAACTCTTATAATTAGTTAGTTGCATTGGATTAAGACACATTTTAACCCCAGAAACACTAACAAAGCTGTTTGGTGCTTCTAAGCAATGTTTTCTTGGTTTTAGCCTGTTTTGGGACAAAATGGGTATAAGTGGCTTTTAAACTCTCCACATCCATCTCAAACTCTTATAATTAGTCATTTGCATTGGATTAAGACACATTTTAACCTCAGAAACACTAACGTAGCTGTTTACAGCTTCTAAGCAATGTTTTCTTGGTTTTAGCCTATTTTGGGACAAAATGGGTATAAGTGGCTTTTAAACTATCCACATCTATCTCAAACTCTTATAATTAGTTAGTTGCATTGGATTAAGACACATTTTAACCCCAGAAACACTAACAAAGCTGTTTAGTGCTTCTAAGCAATGTTTTCTTGGTATTAGCCTGTTTTGGGACAAAATGGGTATAAGTGGCTTTTAAACTTTCCACATCCATCTCAAACTCTTATAACTAGTCAGCTGCATTTATGAACCGGCACACACACTTGTCCGTACGACCGTACGGACGTCCGTACGACCGTACGGACGTCCGTACGACCGTACGGACGTCCGTACGACCAACCAACGGGCCATCCTCAAATAGAAGTCTTCATGAGCCCAATCCACCAAAGAGATCCTCCAACGGTCGCCATTCATCTCGATCCTTCCTTTGTAGCCGTTGGAGCAAGTTGTAAGAGAGAAGAGGAGATCACATGTCAGAATAAGGAGATGTCGCTTTCTCCTCATATTAGTGTGCATAGGATCCTAAGAGAATATCCTATTTGTATATGTCTTTAAATAGTTTGTAAGTATCATACTAATAGAAGTAAGAAAAGAGTTTATTCTCTTTCTCCAACACTCTCTCTCTCAATCGTTCACTCTCCTCACTCCTTACACGATTTCACTCTCTTCCATAATCTCTTGATTACTCTACTCTCAAACTTACATGGTATCAGAGCAGATTTGATTCTGTTCTTGCCTCAAATCTCCATCACTCCCTTCCGCATTCTCTTTCTTGTTCTTGAAATTTCTTGTTCTTGAATCTTCTTTCTTTAACCGTTGGACAATAGCTTTAACCAACGGTCTCTTCATCTTTTTCCATGGAAACTACCAAAACTCTCATTGTTCCAGTTACTCTCAAGGGAGAGAATTACTTACTGTGGGCTAGAACCACAAAGACAGCCCTATGCGGCCGAGGACTTTGGTCCCATGTTGAGACGAGCGAAGCTCCTAGTGGCGAGACCACCAAAGACGGCAAGGATCTTGTCGATGAGAAGAACAAGTGGTTTCAAGAAGATCAGGGAGTCCTAGCTATCATTCAAAACTCCCTAGATGCACCTATACTTGAAGCTTACTCTTATTGCGAGACAGCAAAAGACTTGTGGGACACTCTCAAGAATGTTTTTGGGAATGTTACAAATGTAAACCGAATTTTTGAGATTAAGAGGGCCATCAACAACCTCAACCAAGAAGACATGGAGTTCACCAAGCACTTTGGGAAGTTTAGGTCCCTTTGGGCTGAACTAGAGATGCTCCGGCCGGCGACTATAGATCCGGCCATTCTGAATGAGAGGCGTGAACAAGATAAGGTGTTCGGCCTTCTCTTGACCTTGAACCCCTCCTACAATGACCTTATCAAGCATATTCTACGGTCGGACAAGCTCCCTAGCCTTGATGATGTCTGTAACCAAATTCAAAAGGAGCATGGCTCCATGGGATTGTTTGGCGGCAAGGGAGAACTTGTGACCGCTAACAAAGCTGAGACAGCATCAGCAAACAAGGGCTACTACAAGCCGGAGGACAAGAACAACCCGCCATTTTGTGAGCATTGTAAGAAGCTTGGTCACTTCAAGAGCCGCTGCTGGATTCTACACCCTCATCTAGCACCACCGCCGGGTACCATCCGAGGTGGACGACCAAACCGCGGAGGACCACCGAGAGCTCATCAAGCAGTAGCCATGGGGGAGTCATCAATCTCTGAGCAACCTCAACAAGTGACCAGTGGAACTGCTCTTGCTGCAGCATCGTCCGAGCTGGTAAGGCGGTCCGACCTTGATGCGCTCATCAAAGCCATCAAAGAGGCCACCGGTAAGGCGTTTCTTGCCTCAAACAAAATTAAACCCCTCATAGTTGATTCTGGTGCATCCCATCACATGATTAGTGATTCTAGGCTAATTAGTGATATTAAACCTGCTAATGGTAATGTGATAATAGCAAATGGTGAGAAAGTACCAGTTAAAGGCATTGGAAACTTGAAACTATTTGATAAGGAGACTAAGGCATTTTATATGCCAAACTTTACTTCTAACTTGCTATCAGTTAAGAGAGCCACTACTGATTTAAATTGTTATGCTATATTTGGTCCTAACAATGTTCATTTTCAGGATATTGAGACAAGTAAGGTTCTTGGTCAAGGAGGATCCAAGGATGACCTCTATGTGCTTGAGGACTTGAACTTATCTTCTAATGCATCTTGTTTTAATTCGGTTATTATGAAACCTAGTGATTCTATTTTACATGCTAGGCTAGGACACCCTCACACAAGAGCTTTATCTTTAATATTTCCTAATGTTTCTTTTCAAAATGATGAGTGTGAGGCTTGTATTCTTGGTAAACATTGCAAGGCTGTTTTTCCTAAATCTATTACTATTTATGAAAAATGTTTTGATTTAATTCATTCTGATGTTTGGACATCTCCTTGCTTATCTAGAGATAATCAAAAGTATTTTGTGACTTTTATTGATGAAAAATCAAAATATACTTGGATAACTTTACTTCCCTCTAAGGATAGAGTCCTTGAGGCCTTTACTAATTTTCAAAATTATGTCACTAACCACTTTCATGCCAAGATTAAAATTTTGAGATCAGATAATGGTGGAGAATACACAAGCCATGCCTTTAAGCAATATCTAGCCAAACATGGAATTCTTCATCAAACTAGCTGTCCTTACACACCACAACAAAATGGAGTGGCTGAGAGAAAGAATAGGCATCTCATGGAAGTAGCAAGGTCTATGATGTTTCACACAAGGGTTCCAAAGAGGTTTTGGGGAGATGCTGTGCTAGCCGCTTGTTATCTTATTAACCGCACACCAACAAAGATCCTAAAGGATGTGTCACCATTTGAGGTATTAACGAAAGACAAACCTACATTTGATCACTTACGAGTGTTTGGTTGTGTGTGCTATGTGTTGCGACCAGGTGAGCTAAGAGACAAGCTTGATGCAAAGAGTACAAAGGCTATGTTTCTTGGCTACTCTACCACACAAAAGGGGTATAAGTGCTATGAACCTACAACAAGGAGGGTTCTAGTATCTCGTGATGTCAAGTTCATGGAGACACAAGGTTTTTACGATGAGAAGAATTGGGATGAGCTCCGTAACCTCTCTGATTCACCATCTGATCGGACGCGCAACCTCCGAGTAATCCTTGAGCGACTAGGTCTTGAAAACGATCGGATCACTACCGAGTCAGCCAGACCAGCATCACCAGAGCAACCTGAGCCATTTACTGAGCCTGAGCCTGCTACACATGCCGATGACCATACTGAGCAGCATGAGGAAGCACCCGAGTCACTCGCGGACAACACGGCCGAAACAACCGAGGAGACGGCTGAACAGCTTGAGGAGATCATTACTCCAGGACGAGCCAACTCCGAAGCTGGGGCTATAGTTCCTCTTCGGCGCAGCCAACGTATTAGGTATCCTCCTAGTCATTGGAAGAACACCCGTGTGTACTACAACAACATGGCCGTTGCTCATCCGATTCAGGCCGTGTGCACCTTGGCTCATTTTCCGATAGAGCATCAAGTGTTTCTTGGCCATATTGATGAGGATTGGATCCCCAAGACCTATGATGAGGCTAAGCAGCACAAAGTATGGAGAGATGCAGTGGATGCCGAGAATACGGCCATGGTGCAAAATCATACATGGGACGAGGCTAACTTACCCAAGGGCAAGAAGGCTGTCACCTCTCGGTATATCTTCACAATCAAATATAAGAGCAATGGGGAGATTGAACGCCACAAAGCCCGCCTAGTCGCACGAGGGTTCACGCAAACGTATGGGGAGGACTATCTTGATACGTTTGCTCCGGTGGCTAAGCTTCACACGGTTCGAGTTGTACTCTCTCTCGCCACCAACCTCGACTGGGAACTTTGGCAAATGGACGTGAAGAACGCCTTCTTGCAAGGAGAACTGGAGGATGAAGTGTATATGCGACCACCACCGGGTTTGGAGGATACTATTGGTCCGGGAAAGGTCTTGAAACTCAACAAAGCTATCTATGGCTTGAAGCAGTCACCAAGGGCTTGGTATCACAAGCTTAGCACCACACTCCTTGACAAAGGCTTTCGCAAATCCGAAGCTGACCACACCTTGTTCACCTTACCAAGCGCCAAAGGTATAGTAGTCATTCTAGTGTATGTTGATGATATCATCATCACTGGAAGTGACTCGGTAGGTATTCAAGACTCTAAAACATTCTTGAAATCAGTTTTTGATATTAAAGATCTTGGAGAGTTGAAATACTTTCTTGGGATAGAAGTTTATAGATCAAATGAAGGGTTATTGTTGTCTCAAAGAAAGTATGCACTAGACTTATTGAGTGAAACAGGAAAACTAGGAGCTAAGGCAGTAACAACGCCCCTAGAAGAGAATTACAAGGATGGAGGACAGGGGGAGCTTGACACCGCTCCATTCGAGGACGTTAGCCTCTACCGGCGGCTAGTCGGTAAGCTCATTTATTTGACTATCACACGGCCTGACATTTGCTTTGCCGTGAACCAGGTAAGCCAGCATATGAAGAACCCCACCGTGCACCATTGGAACATGCTGACACGGATCCTCAAGTACATCAAGGGCTCACCCGGCCAAGGCATATGGATGGGACGCAACAAGAGCACTGAGTTGGTAGGCTACTGCGACGCTGACTATGCCGGAGATCGTGGGGACCGACGCTCAACCACAGGCTATTGCACGTTCCTTGGAGGGAACCTGGTCACATGGAAGAGCAAGAAGCAAAAGGTCGTCTCACTCTCAAGTGCCGAATCCGAGTATAGAGCTATGAGGAAGCTAACGACGGAGCTAATGTGGCTGAAGATGTTACTCAAGGATCTTGGAATAGAATCAACAAAGCCGATCACCATGCACTGTGATAACGAAGCAGCCATTCATATAGCAACCAATTCAGTGTTCCATGAGCGGACCAAGCACATTGAAGTGGATTGCCATAAGGTCCGAGAACAAATCAAGCTTGGAGTTGTCTTACCTTGCCATACCGAAAGCAAAGAACAACTTGCAGACGTCCTGACTAAAGCTGCGAGCCCCCAAGTGTGTGAATACATCCATCCTAAGCTTGGCCTCCTAAACCTCACTCGGCCATGACTTGCTTTGTTTTGGCGCCTACACTCTTTTTCCCTTAAGTATAGTTTTCCCAAGAGGTTTTTCTATACTAAGGTTTTTTTTAATGAGGTGGGTGCCTATGTTGTCAAGCTTGACTAGTTCCCCAAGTCAAGCTTGAGGGGGAGTATGAACCGGCACACACACTTGTCCGTACGACCGTACGGACGTCCGTACGACCAACCAACGGGCCATCCTCAAATAGAAGTCTTCATGAGCCCAATCCACCAAAGAGATCCTCCAACGGTCGCCATTCATCTCGATCCTTCCTTTGTAGCCGTTGGAGCAAGTTGTAAGAGAGAAGAGGAGATCACATGTTAGAATAAGGAGATGTCGCTTTCTCCTCATATTAGTGTGCATAGGATCCTAAGAGAATATCCTATTTGTATATGTCTTTAAATAGTTTGTAAGTATCATACTAATAGAAGTAAGAAAAGAGTTTATTCTCTTTCTCCAACACTCTCTCTCTCAATCGTTCACTCTCCTCACTCCTTACACGATTTCACTCTCTTCCATAATCTCTTGATTACTCTACTCTCAAACTTACAGCATTGGATTAAGACACATTTTAACCCCAGAAACACTAACATAGCTATTTACAGCTTCTAAGCAATGTTTTCTTGGTTTTAGCCTGTTTTGGGACAAAATGGTTATAAGTGGCTTTTAAACTATCCACGTCTATCTCAAACTCTTAGAATTAGTTAGTTGCATTGGATTAAGACACATTTTAACCCCAGAAACACTAACAAAGCTGTTTGGTGCTTCTAAGCAATGTTTTCTTGGTTTTAGCCTGTTTTGGGACAAAATGGGTATAAGTGGCTTTTAAACTCTCCACATCAATCTCAAACTCTTATAATTACTCATTTGCATTGGATTAAGACACATTTTAACCCCATAAACACTAACATAGCTGTTTACAGCTTCTAAGCAATGTTTTCTTGGTTTTAGCCTGTTTTGGGATAAAATGGGTATATAAGTGGCTTTTAAACTCTCCACATCCATCTCAAACACTTATAACTAGTCAGCTGCATTGAATTAAGACACATTTTAACCCCATAAACACTAACATAGTTGTTTACAGCTTCTAAGCAATGTTTCCTTGGTTTTAGCCTATTTTGGGACAAAATGTGTATAAGTGGCTTTTAAACTACCCACATCTATCTCAAACTCTTATAATTAGTTAGTTGCATTGGATTAAGACTTATTTTAACACCAGAAACACTAACAAAGCTGTTTAGTGCTTCTAAGCAATGTTTTCTTGGTTTTAGCCTGTTTTGGGACAAAATGGGTATAAGTGGCTTTCAAACTTTCCACATCCATCTCAAACTCTTATAACTTGTCAGCTGCATTGGATTAAGTCACATTTTAACCCCAGAAACACTAACATAGCTATTTACAGCTTCTAAGCAATGTTTTCTTGGTTTTAGCCTGTTTTGGGACAAAATGGGTATAAGTGGCTTTTAAACTCTCCACATCAATCTCAAACTCTTATAATTAGTCATTTGCATTGGATTAAGACACATTTTAACCCCAGAAACACGAACATAGCTGTTTACAGCTTCTAAGCAATGTTTTCTTGGTTTTAGCCTATTTTGGGACAAAATGTGTATAAGTGGCTTTTAAACTATCCACATCAATCTCAAACTCTTATAATTAGTTAGTTGCATTGGATTAAGACACATTTTAACCCCAGAAACACTAACAAAGCTGTTTAGTGCTTCTAAGCAATGTTTTCTTGGTTTTAGCCTGTTTTGGGACAAAATGGGTATAAGTGGCTTTTAAACTTTCCACATCCATCTCAAACTCTTATAACTAGTCAGCTGCATTGGATTAAGACACATTTTAACCCCAGAAATATTAACATAGCTATTTACAGCTTCTAAGCAATGTTTTCTTGGTTTTAGCCTGTTTTGGGACAAAATGGGTATAAGTGGCTTTTAAACTATCCACATCTATCTCAAACTCTTATAATTAGTTAGTTGCATTGGATTAAGACACATTTTAACCCCAGAAACACTAACAAAGCTGTTTGGTGCTTCTAAGCAATGTTTTCTTGGTTTTAGCCTGTTTTGGGACAAAATGGGTATAAGTGGCTTTTAAACTCTCCACATCAATCTCAAACTCTTATAATTACTCATTTGCATTGGATTAAGACACATTTTAACCCCATAAACACTAACATAGCTGTTTACAGCTTCTAAGCAATGTTTTCTTGGTTTTAGCCTGTTTTGGGACAAAATGGGTATAAGTGGCTTTTAAACTCTCCACATCCATCTCAAACACTTATAACTAGTCAGCTGCATTGAATTAAGACACATTTTAACCCCAGAAACACTAACATAGCTGTTTACAGCTTCTAAGCAATGTTTTCTTGGTTTTAGCCTATTTTGGGACAAAATGTGTATAAGTGGCTTTTAAACTACCCACATCTATCTCAAACTCTTATAATTAGTTAGTTGCATTGGATTAAGACTTATTTTAACCCCAGAAACACTAACAAAGCTGTTTAGTGCTTCTAAGCAATGTTTTCTTGGTTTTAGCCTGTTTTGGGACAAAATGGGTATAAGTGGCTTTTAAACTTTCCACATCCATCTCAAACTCTTATAACTAGTCAGCTGCATTGGATTAAGACACATTTTAACCCCAGAAATACTAACATAGCTATTTACAGCTTCTAAGCAATGTTTTCTTGGTTTTAGCCTGTTTTGGGACAAAATTTGATAAGTGGCTTTTAAACTATCCACATCAATCTCAAACTCTTATAATTAGTTAGTTGCATTGGATTAAGACACATTTTAACCCCAGAAACACTAACATAGCTGTTTACAGCTTCTAAGCAATGTTTTCTTGGTTTTAGCCTGTTTTGGGACAAAATGGGTATAAGTGGCTTTTAAACTCTCCACATCCATCTCAAACACTTATAACTAGTCAGCTGCATTGAATTAAGACACATTTTAACCCCAGAAACACTAACATAGCTGTTTACAGCTTCTAAGTGTTGGGATTTCAAGAGAGATGGCTCTTGACAAAGGAGAGACAACTCCCAAGGATTGAATCTCCTTATACCCACAACAAACTAGCTCATTCTCAAGGGGGAAGGAGAGGACATCAACTTGTGATGAACTCCCCACAAACAACCTCAATAGACCCCAAATACTAGATATAAATCGGATCTATGAGGAACAAACAGCCTAGTTTGAGACTTATCCTCTTCTAGTATCACAACACTCAAGTTTGTGTACTTAGGAGAAAGAGGATTAAGAATCAGTAATCTAGGCTATATAAAACAGTAAATAAGGAAGATTTTAGGTGGATTTGAGAAGAGAATAGGCTGCCTTAAGGGCAGCCCCTAAATCGTTTACCCTAATCTCTCTACATTGGTGACATGAACAAGAACACAAGGTAGAGAGAGGAAAAATCGTTTCTCTTCTTTTATTCAATATTATTGTTGTGTTGTTACATATGAGAGTGTATGCAATGTAATATATGAGTACAAAATGTTATATGACCGTTAGAGAGAGAAGAAGGGAGATAGGGACATAAAGTGGTCTTCTCTTGGGCAAGACAATGGTGAAAGGGACAGCTCCTTCCTTCACCAACCAAAGGCCACGTGATTCTTCCTTCCCTTCCTTCCTTGTGCGCTTTTCCCTTCTTCTTCTTCCCATTGGCCTCTCTTTTCTTCTCTTCTTCCCATGGGCCTCTCTCTCTTGTAAGGCCTTGTTTTCCTTCTCTCAAACTCGGCCTTTCTCTTGTGAGGCCCCTTGGACCAAGCGCAGGCCGTACGGACGTAACAGGCCGAGACCGTACGGACGGGCCTGTACGGACGGGCCTGTACGGACGGGCCTGTACGGACGGACCTGTACGGACGGGCATCTTCATGGGCCTTCTCTTCCTGGTGTTCACGGCCTACCTGGCCGCTCACCGGACATGGGTCCGTTCACGGACACGGTACATGGTACCGGACACGGCCTTTACATGGCCTTTCCGGCCTTTCTTCTCTTCTTCCAAGGCTCGGCCTTACCGGCCTTTCTTCTCTTCTTCCAAGGCTCGGCCTTACCGGCCTCTCCTCCTTGGTACATTCTAATACTCCCCCGCACGCTTGATCGGCGGGACACCATGGGGACCAAAGATCAAGAGTGGAGTAGTGTAGTCTACCTCATTAAAAAAACCTCAACAAAGAAAACCTCTTGGGATAAAACTTTGTTAGAGGGAAAAAGAGTATAGCCTTCACTATCCATGATGTCCCTTGACCTTGGTTTATAAGGAACTAGCTCTCTTCTCTTCATGACTTGAACCGCTACTTCTCCTTAGCCCACCTTGCCTTTGGCACCTTCCTTATGATCTCCATCCTTGCACCTTTAGAATTTCTTTGAGGCTCTCATAGTCTCCTTTACCCTTTAAACAAGTGATAAAGAAGAAAAGTGTAAGTGTATGCTATGAGGAATATCAAAGTAAATTTCTATAAGTGTGACAATTTAAGAAAAATCATATGGAAGTGTAAAGACTAGCAATGGAACTAAAAATAATTAGGAATTTAAATAGAGTAGGGTTTAGAGCACAGCCTTTTGGTGTTTTGATGAATAGGAAGGAGAGAGGCTGATCATTGATGCGGTTTGGACCTCTCTTCTTGAGACCGCTACAGACTGATATACGCCCACTGAATCGGGCATAACTTTTGATCGGTTGCTCGGATTGGTATGATTTCACTTTCACTGGCAAGATGACTCTCTGGTCTCGAACTTTGGTGAAGAACGCGGAAGCTGAATCGCAGTGGAAGGGTTTCGTCCGAGTCGATCTTTGAGACGTCTCGGCAAGGACTTGCTTGTTGCCGAGAGTTTGGAACAGGGAATGTGAGGGGCGGCGAGTTTAAGTATAACGTCTATCTCCCCCGTACCATTGACTTGATGATGAGCTGACATCTCATCATTTTCCTTGAAACCTTGTGCTTGACCTCCCTTAAAGTCTTGTGCACATCCGATCAGCACCTTGGCACTAATACACATGTCCTTGGGCTGATTCATCACCTTCCACCAGCTCTCTCCACTAGAACTTCCTCCATAGCTTTATCTCTCTCGGTCAGCCTTAAATAGACCACCTCGCTCAAAAGAGTCTTCTGCTCTCCTCGGATGAGTCTAACCGCCGGAGTTTAATACCCAAAGCTTTATCTCTCTCGGTCAGCTTAATAGGTTACCTCGCTCAAAAGAGTCTTCTGCTCTCCTCGGGTAAACCTGACCGCCGGAGTTTATTACTATGGTGGTGAAACGTGTGGTCTAAGAAGCTTGATGGCCATTGGTTCTAACTCCAAGCATTGTGCTGCGCCTTCTCATGGCTTCTTTGTAGCCTTCAACCTCGCCACTTCTTCTTGAGATAGCAAGTGAGCTCCACACAATCTTCAAGTTTGAAACTGAAACCAAAATTTAATGGGACAGATTCTAAACAAGAGATTGTTAGGGGTTAGAGTATAGAGTGTAGAGTAGAGTATAGAGTGTAAATGGAGAATAAGTAACCAAAGAGAGTATAATAGAGTATATATATAAGAGAATGGGGGGTAGTATAAGATGAGTGGAGAGTAGAATAGAGAATTTGCTCAAGAGTTCTTATGGACAGAGTTATACTCTGTTTTCTTGAGTTTGCAGAAGCTTTGACAGCCAAGAGCATCCAACATTCAACAAGACTTTGGTGCTTTAATGGCTGAAACACATGGACCGTTTGGAAAATTAATTTCTCCAACGGTTTGGACCTAACTCATGGTAGAATCACTTAAACAAAGTGTTCTCCAAGATCTTAAGGCTTTAGATCCACGAAAATAACATATAGAAGATGTTTTTCGTGGTCCCAAGCAAAGAAGAAACAACAAAAGCCTTTGGAACAACCTATTGTCCAACGGTTAAAAGAATGCATCTTTGAACAGCTTTAGTCTAGTTGACCAAGCGGACATGAGATGCGAAAATTAAGATCTCTCTCTTCTTCAAGCTTGGATCTGGACACACCATAGGGCCAGAAACAAAGCTTTCTCAACATTGAGAAGAAGAAGTAGCGATTTAGTAATTAAGCCTTTAAAGGAAATTTAACAAAAGCAAAATTAAACCTTTAGAGGAAAATTAACTAAATCCTAAGAGAGCTAAATCCTAAGAATTTCGTGCCTCATACAAGCACACAAGAACCGTGAATCCTCACCATGAACAACACAATTTGCTCAATGGTTCATCACTTCCCACACATCCCAAAATAAACAAAGCTATTACCAAATCGGTAAAGCTTAAGGATGGGGCTTGTAAAATCGATTTCTTTCCACACACTTGGTCTACAAATTCTAACAAGACAAGAGACCAAGCTTACTCAACAATGAGCTGCTAGAGAATCGATTTAATCAACAAAAGCAAAATTAAAGTTTTAAAGAAACTAAGCTAAGCGATTTAACACCTAGGCTAGGATTAAAACTTTAATTAAGCTAACTCCTAAGAGAACCAACTTGAGAACGAGTTTGAGTCACCAAGAACAGAGCCTGCTCTGATACCATGTTGGGATTTCAAGAGAGATGGCTCTTGACAAAGGAGAGACAACTCCCAAGGATTGAATCTCCTTATACCCACAACAAACTAGCTCATTCTCAAGGGGGAAGGAGAGGACATCAACTTGTGATGAACTCCCCACAAACAACCTCAATAGACCCCAAATACTAGATATAAATCGGATCTATGAGGAACAAACAGCCTAGTTTGAGACTTATCCTCTTCTAGTATCACAACACTCAAGTTTGTGTACTTAGGAGAAAGAGGATTAAGAATCAGTAATCTAGGCTATATAAAACAGTAAATAAGGAAGATTTTAGGTGGATTTGAGAAGAGAATAGGCTGCCTTAAGGGCAGCCCCTAAATCGTTTACCCTAATCTCTCTACATTGGTGACATGAACAAGAACACAAGGTAGAGAGAGGAAAAATCGTTTCTCTTCTTTTATTCAATATTATTGTTGTGTTGTTACATATGAGAGTGTATGCAATGTAATATATGAGTACAAAATGTTATATGACCGTTAGAGAGAGAAGAAGGGAGATAGGGACATAAAGTGGTCTTCTCTTGGGCAAGACAATGGTGAAAGGGACAGCTCCTTCCTTCACCAACCAAAGGCCACGTGATTCTTCCTTCCCTTCCTTCCTTGTGCGCTTTTCCCTTCTTCTTCTTCCCATTGGCCTCTCTTTTCTTCTCTTCTTCCCATGGGCCTCTCTCTCTTGTAAGGCCTTGTTTTCCTTCTCTCAAACTCGGCCTTTCTCTTGTGAGGCCCCTTGGACCAAGCGCAGGCCGTACGGACGTAACAGGCCGAGACCGTACGGACGGGCCTGTACGGACGGGCCTGTACGGACGGGCCTGTACGGACGGACCTGTACGGACGGGCATCTTCATGGGCCTTCTCTTCCTGGTGTTCACGGCCTACCTGGCCGCTCACCGGACATGGGTCCGTTCACGGACACGGTACATGGTACCGGACACGGCCTTTACATGGCCTTTCCGGCCTTTCTTCTCTTCTTCCAAGGCTCGGCCTTACCGGCCTTTCTTCTCTTCTTCCAAGGCTCGGCCTTACCGGCCTCTCCTCCTTGGTACATTCTAATACTAAGCAATGTTTTCTTGGTTTTAGCCTATTTTGGGACAAAATGTGTATAAGTGGCTTTTAAACTACCTACATCTATCTCAAACTCTTATAATTAGTTAGTTGCATTGGATTAAGACACATTTTAACCCCAGAAACACTAACAAAGCTGTTTAGTGCTTCTAAGCAATGTTTTCTTGGTATTAGCCTATTTTGGGACAAAATGGGTATAAGTGGCTTTTAAACTTTCCACATCTATCTCAAACTCTTATAACTAGTCAGCTGCATTGGATTAAGACACATTTTAACCCCAGAAACACTAACATAGCTATTTACAGCTTCTAAGCAATGTTTTCTTGGTTTTAGCCTGTTTTGGGAAAAAATAGGTATTAGTGGCTTTTAAACTCTCCACATCCATCTCAAACTCTTATAACTAGTCAGCTGCATTGGATTAAGACACATTTTAACCCCAGAAACACTAACATAGCTATTTACAGCTTCTATGCAATGTTTACTTGGTTTTAGCCAGTTATGGGACAAAATGGATATAAGTGGCTTTTATACTATCCACATCTATCTCAAACTCTTATAATTAGTTAGTTGCATTGGATTAAGACACATTTTAACCCCAGAAACACTAACAAAGCTGTTTGGTGCTTCTAAGCAATGTTTTCTTGGTTTTAGCCTGTTTTGGGACAAAATGGGTATAAGTGGCTTTTAAACTCTCCACATCCATCTCAAACTCTTATAATTAGTCATTTGCATTGGATTAAGACACATTTTATATGAACCGGCACACACACTTGTCCGTACGACCGTACGGACGTCCGTACGACCAACCAACGGGCCATCCTCAAATAGAAGTCTTCATGAGCCCAATCCACCAAAGAGATCCTCCAACGGTCGCCATTCATCTCGATCCTTCCTTTGTAGCCGTTGGAGCAAGTTGTAAGAGAGAAGAGGAGATCACATGTTAGAATAAGGAGATGTCGCTTTCTCCTCATATTAGTGTGCATAGGATCCTAAGAGAATATCCTATTTGTATATGTCTTTAAATAGTTTGTAAGTATCATACTAATAGAAGTAAGAAAAGAGTTTATTCTCTTTCTCCAACACTCTCTCTCTCAATCGTTCACTCTCCTCACTCCTTACACGATTTCACTCTCTTCCATAATCTCTTGATTACTCTACTCTCAAACTTACATGGTATCAGAGCAGATTTGATTCTGTTCTTGCCTCAAATCTCCATCACTCCCTTCCGCATTCTCTTTCTTGTTCTTGAAATTTCTTGTTCTTGAATCTTCTTTCTTTAACCGTTGGACAATAGCTTTAACCAACGGTCTCTTCATCTTTTTCCATGGAAACTACCAAAACTCTCATTGTTCCAGTTACTCTCAAGGGAGAGAATTACTTACTGTGGGCTAGAACCACAAAGACAGCCCTATGCGGCCGAGGACTTTGGTCCCATGTTGAGACGAGCGAAGCTCCTAGTGGCGAGACCACCAAAGACGGCAAGGATCTTGTCGATGAGAAGAACAAGTGGTTTCAAGAAGATCAGGGAGTCCTAGCTATCATTCAAAACTCCCTAGATGCACCTATACTTGAAGCTTACTCTTATTGCGAGACAGCAAAAGACTTGTGGGACACTCTCAAGAATGTTTTTGGGAATGTTACAAATGTAAACCGAATTTTTGAGATTAAGAGGGCCATCAACAACCTCAACCAAGAAGACATGGAGTTCACCAAGCACTTTGGGAAGTTTAGGTCCCTTTGGGCTGAACTAGAGATGCTCCGGCCGGCGACTATAGATCCGGCCATTCTGAATGAGAGGCGTGAACAAGATAAGGTGTTCGGCCTTCTCTTGACCTTGAACCCCTCCTACAATGACCTTATCAAGCATATTCTACGGTCGGACAAGCTCCCTAGCCTTGATGATGTCTGTAACCAAATTCAAAAGGAGCATGGCTCCATGGGATTGTTTGGCGGCAAGGGAGAACTTGTGACCGCTAACAAAGCTGAGACAGCATCAGCAAACAAGGGCTACTACAAGCCGGAGGACAAGAACAACCCGCCATTTTGTGAGCATTGTAAGAAGCTTGGTCACTTCAAGAGCCGCTGCTGGATTCTACACCCTCATCTAGCACCACCGCCGGGTACCATCCGAGGTGGACGACCAAACCGCGGAGGACCACCGAGAGCTCATCAAGCAGTAGCCATGGGGGAGTCATCAATCTCTGAGCAACCTCAACAAGTGACCAGTGGAACTGCTCTTGCTGCAGCATCGTCCGAGCTGGTAAGGCGGTCCGACCTTGATGCGCTCATCAAAGCCATCAAAGAGGCCACCGGTAAGGCGTTTCTTGCCTCAAACAAAATTAAACCCCTCATAGTTGATTCTGGTGCATCCCATCACATGATTAGTGATTCTAGGCTAATTAGTGATATTAAACCTGCTAATGGTAATGTGATAATAGCAAATGGTGAGAAAGTACCAGTTAAAGGCATTGGAAACTTGAAACTATTTGATAAGGAGACTAAGGCATTTTATATGCCAAACTTTACTTCTAACTTGCTATCAGTTAAGAGAGCCACTACTGATTTAAATTGTTATGCTATATTTGGTCCTAACAATGTTCATTTTCAGGATATTGAGACAAGTAAGGTTCTTGGTCAAGGAGGATCCAAGGATGACCTCTATGTGCTTGAGGACTTGAACTTATCTTCTAATGCATCTTGTTTTAATTCGGTTATTATGAAACCTAGTGATTCTATTTTACATGCTAGGCTAGGACACCCTCACACAAGAGCTTTATCTTTAATATTTCCTAATGTTTCTTTTCAAAATGATGAGTGTGAGGCTTGTATTCTTGGTAAACATTGCAAGGCTGTTTTTCCTAAATCTATTACTATTTATGAAAAATGTTTTGATTTAATTCATTCTGATGTTTGGACATCTCCTTGCTTATCTAGAGATAATCAAAAGTATTTTGTGACTTTTATTGATGAAAAATCAAAATATACTTGGATAACTTTACTTCCCTCTAAGGATAGAGTCCTTGAGGCCTTTACTAATTTTCAAAATTATGTCACTAACCACTTTCATGCCAAGATTAAAATTTTGAGATCAGATAATGGTGGAGAATACACAAGCCATGCCTTTAAGCAATATCTAGCCAAACATGGAATTCTTCATCAAACTAGCTGTCCTTACACACCACAACAAAATGGAGTGGCTGAGAGAAAGAATAGGCATCTCATGGAAGTAGCAAGGTCTATGATGTTTCACACAAGGGTTCCAAAGAGGTTTTGGGGAGATGCTGTGCTAGCCGCTTGTTATCTTATTAACCGCACACCAACAAAGATCCTAAAGGATGTGTCACCATTTGAGGTATTAACGAAAGACAAACCTACATTTGATCACTTACGAGTGTTTGGTTGTGTGTGCTATGTGTTGCGACCAGGTGAGCTAAGAGACAAGCTTGATGCAAAGAGTACAAAGGCTATGTTTCTTGGCTACTCTACCACACAAAAGGGGTATAAGTGCTATGAACCTACAACAAGGAGGGTTCTAGTATCTCGTGATGTCAAGTTCATGGAGACACAAGGTTTTTACGATGAGAAGAATTGGGATGAGCTCCGTAACCTCTCTGATTCACCATCTGATCGGACGCGCAACCTCCGAGTAATCCTTGAGCGACTAGGTCTTGAAAACGATCGGATCACTACCGAGTCAGCCAGACCAGCATCACCAGAGCAACCTGAGCCATTTACTGAGCCTGAGCCTGCTACACATGCCGATGACCATACTGAGCAGCATGAGGAAGCACCCGAGTCACTCGCGGACAACACGGCCGAAACAACCGAGGAGACGGCTGAACAGCTTGAGGAGATCATTACTCCAGGACGAGCCAACTCCGAAGCTGGGGCTATAGTTCCTCTTCGGCGCAGCCAACGTATTAGGTATCCTCCTAGTCATTGGAAGAACACCCGTGTGTACTACAACAACATGGCCGTTGCTCATCCGATTCAGGCCGTGTGCACCTTGGCTCATTTTCCGATAGAGCATCAAGTGTTTCTTGGCCATATTGATGAGGATTGGATCCCCAAGACCTATGATGAGGCTAAGCAGCACAAAGTATGGAGAGATGCAGTGGATGCCGAGAATACGGCCATGGTGCAAAATCATACATGGGACGAGGCTAACTTACCCAAGGGCAAGAAGGCTGTCACCTCTCGGTATATCTTCACAATCAAATATAAGAGCAATGGGGAGATTGAACGCCACAAAGCCCGCCTAGTCGCACGAGGGTTCACGCAAACGTATGGGGAGGACTATCTTGATACGTTTGCTCCGGTGGCTAAGCTTCACACGGTTCGAGTTGTACTCTCTCTCGCCACCAACCTCGACTGGGAACTTTGGCAAATGGACGTGAAGAACGCCTTCTTGCAAGGAGAACTGGAGGATGAAGTGTATATGCGACCACCACCGGGTTTGGAGGATACTATTGGTCCGGGAAAGGTCTTGAAACTCAACAAAGCTATCTATGGCTTGAAGCAGTCACCAAGGGCTTGGTATCACAAGCTTAGCACCACACTCCTTGACAAAGGCTTTCGCAAATCCGAAGCTGACCACACCTTGTTCACCTTACCAAGCGCCAAAGGTATAGTAGTCATTCTAGTGTATGTTGATGATATCATCATCACTGGAAGTGACTCGGTAGGTATTCAAGACTCTAAAACATTCTTGAAATCAGTTTTTGATATTAAAGATCTTGGAGAGTTGAAATACTTTCTTGGGATAGAAGTTTATAGATCAAATGAAGGGTTATTGTTGTCTCAAAGAAAGTATGCACTAGACTTATTGAGTGAAACAGGAAAACTAGGAGCTAAGGCAGTAACAACGCCCCTAGAAGAGAATTACAAGGATGGAGGACAGGGGGAGCTTGACACCGCTCCATTCGAGGACGTTAGCCTCTACCGGCGGCTAGTCGGTAAGCTCATTTATTTGACTATCACACGGCCTGACATTTGCTTTGCCGTGAACCAGGTAAGCCAGCATATGAAGAACCCCACCGTGCACCATTGGAACATGCTGACACGGATCCTCAAGTACATCAAGGGCTCACCCGGCCAAGGCATATGGATGGGACGCAACAAGAGCACTGAGTTGGTAGGCTACTGCGATGCTGACTATGCCGGAGATCGTGGGGACCGACGCTCAACCACAGGCTATTGCACGTTCCTTGGAGGGAACCTGGTCACATGGAAGAGCAAGAAGCAAAAGGTCGTCTCACTCTCAAGTGCCGAATCCGAGTATAGAGCTATGAGGAAGCTAACGACGGAGCTAATGTGGCTGAAGATGTTACTCAAGGATCTTGGAATAGAATCAACAAAGCCGATCACCATGCACTGTGATAACGAAGCAGCCATTCATATAGCAACCAATTCAGTGTTCCATGAGCGGACCAAGCACATTGAAGTGGATTGCCATAAGGTCCGAGAACAAATCAAGCTTGGAGTTGTCTTACCTTGCCATACCGAAAGCAAAGAACAACTTGCAGACGTCCTGACTAAAGCTGCGAGCCCCCAAGTGTGTGAATACATCCATCCTAAGCTTGGCCTCCTAAACCTCACTCGGCCATGACTTGCTTTGTTTTGGCGCCTACACTCTTTTTCCCTTAAGTATAGTTTTCCCAAGAGGTTTTTCTATACTAAGGTTTTTTTAATGAGGTGGGTGCCTATGTTGTCAAGCTTGACTAGTTCCCCAAGTCAAGCTTGAGGGGGAGTATGAACCGGCACACACACTTGTCCGTACGACCGTACGGACGTCCGTACGACCAACCAACGGGCCATCCTCAAATAGAAGTCTTCATGAGCCCAATCCACCAAAGAGATCCTCCAACGGTCGCCATTCATCTCGATCCTTCCTTTGTAGCCGTTGGAGCAAGTTGTAAGAGAGAAGAGGAGATCACATGTTAGAATAAGGAGATGTCGCTTTCTCCTCATATTAGTGTGCATAGGATCCTAAGAGAATATCCTATTTGTATATGTCTTTAAATAGTTTGTAAGTATCATACTAATAGAAGTAAGAAAAGAGTTTATTCTCTTTCTCCAACACTCTCTCTCTCAATCGTTCACTCTCCTCACTCCTTACACGATTTCACTCTCTTCCATAATCTCTTGATTACTCTACTCTCAAACTTACATTTTAACCTCAGAAACACTAACGTAGCTGTTTACAGCTTCTAAGCAATGTTTTCTTGGTTTTAGCCTATTTTGGGACAAAATGGGTATAAGTGGCTTTTAAACTATCCACATCTATCTCAAACTCTTATAATTAGTTAGTTGCATTGGATTAAGACACATTTTAACCCCAGAAACACTAACAAAGCTGTTTAGTGCTTCTAAGCAATGTTTTCTTGGTATTAGCCTGTTTTGGGACAAAATGGGTATAAGTGGCTTTTAAACTTTCCACATCCATCTCAAACTCTTATAACTAGTCAGCTGCATTGGATTAAGACACATTTTAACCCCAGAAACACTAACATAGCTATTTACAGCTTCTAAGCAATGTTTTCTTGGTTTTAGCCTGTTTTGGGACAAAATGGTTATAAGTGGCTTTTAAACTATCCACGTCTATCTCAAACTCTTAGAATTAGTTAGTTGCATTGGATTAAGACACATTTTAACCCCAGAAACACTAACAAAGCTGTTTGGTGCTTCTAAGCAATGTTTTCTTGGTTTTAGCCTGTTTTGGGACAAAATGGGTATAAGTGGCTTTTAAACTCTCCACATCAATCTCAAACTCTTATAATTACTCATTTGCATTGGATTAAGACACATTTTAACCCCATAAACACTAACATAGCTGTTTACAGCTTCTAAGCAATGTTTTCTTGGTTTTAGCCTGTTTTGGGATAAAATGGGTATATAAGTGGCTTTTAAACTCTCCACATCCATCTCAAACACTTATAACTAGTCAGCTGCATTGAATTAAGACACATTTTAACCCCATAAACACTAACATAGTTGTTTACAGCTTCTAAGCAATGTTTCCTTGGTTTTAGCCTATTTTGGGACAAAATGTGTATAAGTGGCTTTTAAACTACCCACATCTATCTCAAACTCTTATAATTAGTTAGTTGCATTGGATTAAGACTTATTTTAACACCAGAAACACTAACAAAGCTGTTTAGTGCTTCTAAGCAATGTTTTCTTGGTTTTAGCCTGTTTTGGGACAAAATGGGTATAAGTGGCTTTCAAACTTTCCACATCCATCTCAAACTCTTATAACTTGTCAGCTGCATTGGATTAAGT
The DNA here is from genome assembly GCF_030686135.1 of Camelina sativa. Classification (NCBI taxonomy): domain Eukaryota; kingdom Viridiplantae; phylum Streptophyta; class Magnoliopsida; order Brassicales; family Brassicaceae; genus Camelina; species Camelina sativa. The sequence continues at coordinate 22,167,960 of NC_141894.1, read as the reverse complement.
CACATTTTAACCCCAGAAACACTAACATAGCTATTTACAGCTTCTAAGCAATGTTTGCTTGGTTTTAGCCTGTTTTGGGACAAAATGGGTATAAGTGGCTTTTAAACTCTCCACATCAATCTCAAACTCTTATAACTAGTCAGTTGCATTGGATTAAGACACATTTTAACCCCAGAAACACTAACAAAGCTGTTTGGTGCTTCTAAGCAATGTTTTCTTGGTTTTAGCCTGTTTTGGGACAAAATGGGTATAAGTGGCTTTTAAACTCTCCACATCCATCTCAAACTCTTATAATTAGTCATTTGCATTGGATTAAGACACATTTTAACCTCAGAAACACTAACAAAGCTGTTTAGTGCTTCTAAGCAATGTTTTCTTGGTTTTAGCCTATTTTGGGACAAAATGGGTATAAGTGGCTTTTAAACTATCCACATCTATCTCAAACTCTTATAATTAGTTAGTTGCATTGGATTAAGACACATTTTAACCCCAGAAACACTAACAAAGCTGTTTAGTGCTTCTAAGCAATGTTTTCTTGGTATTAGCCTGTTTTGGGACAAAATGGGTATAAGTGGCTTTTAAACTTTCCACATCCATCTCAAACTCTTATAACTAGTCAGCTGCATTGGATTAAGACACATTTTAACCCCAGAAACACTAACATAGCTATTTACAGCTTCTAAGCAATGTTTTCTTGGTTTTAGCCTGTTTTGGGACAAAATGGTTATAAGTGGCTTTTAAACTATCCACGTCTATCTCAAACTCTTATAATTACTCATTTGCATTGGATTAAGACAAATTTTAACCCCAGAAACACTAACAAAGCTGTTTAGTGCTTCTAAGCAATGTTTTTTTGGTTTTAGCCTGTTTTGGGACAAAATGGGTATAAGTGGCTTTTAAACTTTCCACATCCATCTCAAACACTTATAACTAGTCAGCTGCATTGAATTAAGACACATTTTAACCCCAGAAACACTAACATAGCTGTTTACAGCTTCTAAGCAATGTTTTCTTGGTTTTAGCCTATTTTGGGACAAAATGTGTATAAGTGGCTTTTAAACTACCCACATCTATCTCAAACTCTTATAATTAGTTAGTTGCATTGGATTAAGACTTATTTTAACCCCAGAAACACTAACAAAGCTGTTTAGTGCTTCTAAGCAATGTTTTCTTGGTTTTAGCCTGTTTTGGGACAAAATGGGTATAAGTGGCTTTTAAACTTTCCACATCCATCTCAAACTCTTATAACTAGTCAGCTGCATTGGATTAAGACACATTTTAACCCCAGAAATACTAACATAGCTATTTACAGCTTCTAAGCAATGTTTTCTTGGTTTTAGCCTGTTTTGGGACAAAATTTGATAAGTGGCTTTTAAACTATCCACATCAATCTCAAACTCTTATAATTAGTTAGTTGCATTGGATTAAGACACATTTTAACCCCAGAAACACTAACATAGCTGTTTACAGCTTCTAAGCAATGTTTTCTTGGTTTTAGCCTGTTTTGGGACAAAATGGGTATAAGTGGCTTTTAAACTCTCCACATCCATCTCAAACACTTATAACTAGTCAGCTGCATTGAATTAAGACACATTTTAACCCCAGAAACACTAACATAGCTGTTTACAGCTTCTAAGCAATGTTTTCTTGGTTTTAGCCTATTTTGGGACAAAATGTGTATAAGTGGCTTTTAAACTACCCACATCTATCTCAAACTCTTATAATTAGTTAGTTGCATTGGATTAAGACACATTTTAACCCCAGAAACACTAACAAAGCTGTTTAGTGCTTCTAAGCAATGTTTTCTTGGTATTAGCCTATTTTGGGACAAAATGGGTATAAGTGGCTTTTAAACTTTCCACATCTATCTCAAACTCTTATAACTAGTCAGCTGCATTGGATTAAGACACATTTTAACCCCAGAAACACTAACATAGCTATTTACAGCTTCTAAGCAATGTTTTCTTGGTTTTAGCCTGTTTTGGGAAAAAATAGGTATTAGTGGCTTTTAAACTCTCCACATCCATCTCAAACTCTTATAACTAGTCAGCTGCATTGGATTAAGACACATTTTAACCCCAGAAACACTAACATAGCTATTTACAGCTTCTATGCAATGTTTACTTGGTTTTAGCCAGTTATGGGACAAAATGGATATAAGTGGCTTTTATACTATCCACATCTATCTCAAACTCTTATAATTAGTTAGTTGCATTGGATTAAGACACATTTTAACCCCAGAAACACTAACAAAGCTGTTTGGTGCTTCTAAGCAATGTTTTCTTGGTTTTAGCCTGTTTTGGGACAAAATGGGTATAAGTGGCTTTTAAACTCTCCACATCCATCTCAAACTCTTATAATTAGTCATTTGCATTGGATTAAGACACATTTTAACCCCAGAAACACTAACGTAGCTGTTTACAGCTTCTAAGCTATGTTTTCTTGGTTTTAGCCTATTTTGGGACAAAATGGGTATAAGTGGCTTTTAAACTATCCACATCTATCTCAAACTCTTATAATTAGTTAGTTGCATTGGATTAAGACACATTTTAACCCCAGAAACACTAACAAAGCTGTTTAGTGCTTCTAAGCAATGTTTTCTTGGTATTAGCCTGTTTTGGGACAAAATGGGTATAAGTGGCTTTTAAACTTTCCACATCCATCTCAAACTCTTATAACTAGTCAGCTGCATTGGATTAAGACACATTTTAACCCCAGAAACACTAACATAGCTATTTACAGCTTCTAAGCAATGTTTTCTTGGTTTTAGCCTGTTTTGGGACAAAATGGTTATAAGTGGCTTTTAAACTCTCCACATCCATCTCAAACTCTTATAACTAGTCAGCTGCATTGGATTAAGACACATTTTAACCCCAGAAACACTAACATAGCTATTTACAGCTTCTAAGCAATGTTTTCTTGGTTTTAGCCTGTTTTGGGACAAAATGGGTATAAGTGGCTTTTAAACTATCCACGTCTATCTCAAACTCTTATAATTAGTTAGTTGCATTGGATTAAGACAAATTTTAACCCCAGAAACACTAACAAAGCTGTTTAGTGCTTCTAAGCAATGTTTTTTTGGTTTTAGCCTGTTTTGGGACAGAATGGGTATAAGTGGCTTTTAAACTTTCCACATCCATCTCAAACTCTTATAACTTGTCAGCTGCATTGGATTAAGACACATTTTAACCCCAGAAACACTAACATAGCTATTTACAGCTTCTATGCAATGTTTACTTGGTTTTAGCCAGTTATGGGACAAAATGGATATAAGTGGCTTTTATACTATCCACATCTATCTCAAACTCTTATAATTAGTTAGTTGCATTGGATTAAGACACATTTTAACCCCAGAAACACTAACAAAGCTGTTTGGTGCTTCTAAGCAATGTTTTCTTGGTTTTAGCCTGTTTTGGGACAAAATGGGTATAAGTGGCTTTTAAACTCTCCACATCCATCTCAAACTCTTATAATTAGTCATTTGCATTGGATTAAGACACATTTTAACCCCAGAAACACTAACGTAGCTGTTTACAGCTTCTAAGCAATGTTTTCTTGGTTTTAGCCTATTTTGGGACAAAATGGGTATAAGTGGCTTTTAAACTATCCACATCTATCTCAAACTCTTATAATTAGTTAGTTGCATTGGATTAAGACACATTTTAACCCCAGAAACACTAACAAAGCTGTTTAGTGCTTCTAAGCAATGTTTTCTTGGTATTAGCCTGTTTTGGGACAAAATGGGTATAAGTGGCTTTTAAACTTTCCACATCCATCTCAAACTCTTATAACTAGTCAGCTGCATTGGATTAAGACACATTTTAACCCCAGAAACACTAACATAGCTATTTACAGCTTCTAAGCAATGTTTTCTTGGTTTTAGCCAGTTATGGGACAAAATGGGTATAAGTGGCTTTTATACTATCCACATCTATCTCAAACTCTTATAATTAGTTAGTTGCATTGGATTAAGACACATTTTAACCCCAGAAACACTAACAAAGCTGTTTGGTGCTTCTAAGCAATGTTTTCTTGGTTTTAGCCTGTTTTGGGACAAAATGGTTATAAGTGGCTTTTAAACTCTCCACATCCATCTCAAACCCTTATAACTAGTCAGCTGCATTGGATTAAGACACATTTTAACCCCAGAAACACTAACATAGCTATTTACAGCTTCTAAGCAATGTTTTCTTGGTTTTAGCCTGTTTTGGGACAAAATGGGTATAAGTGGCTTTTAAACTATCCACGTCTATCTCAAACTCTTATAATTAGTTAGTTGCATTGGATTAAGACAAATTTTAACCCCAGAAACACTAACAAAGCTGTTTAGTGCTTCTAAGCAATGTTTTCTTGGTATTAGCCTATTTTGGGACAAAATGGGTATAAGTGGCTTTTAAACTTTCCACATCTATCTCAAACTCTTATAACTAGTCAGCTGCATTGGATTAAGACACATTTTAACCCCAGAAACACTAACATAGCTATTTACAGCTTCTAAGCAATGTTTTCTTGGTTTTAGCCTGTTTTGGGAAAAAATAGGTATTAGTGGCTTTTAAACTCTCCACATCCATCTCAAACTCTTATAACTAGTCAGCTGCATTGGATTAAGACACATTTTAACCCCAGAAACACTAACATAGCTATTTACAGCTTAAACCCAGAAACACTAACATAGCTATTTACAGCTTCTATGCAATGTTTACTTGGTTTTAGCCAGTTATGGGACAAAATGGATATAAGTGGCTTTTATACTATCCACATCTATCTCAAACTCTTATAATTAGTTAGTTGCATTGGATTAAGACACATTTTAACCCCAGAAACACTAACGTAGCTGTTTACAGCTTCTAAGCAATGTTTTCTAGGTTTTAGCCTGTTTTGGGACAAAATGGGTATAAGTGGCTTTTAAACTCTCCACATCCATCTCAAACTCTTATAACTAGTCAGCTGCATTGGATTAAGACACATTTTAACCCCAGAAACACTAGCATAGCTGTTTACAGCTTCTAAGCAATGTTTTCTTGGTTTTAGCCTATTTTGGGACAAAAATTTGTATAAGTGGCTTTTAAACTATCCACATCTATCTCAAACTCTTATAGTTAGTTAGTTGCATTGGATTAAGACACATTTTAACCCCAGAAACACTAACAAAGCTGTTTAGTGCTTCTAAGCAATGTTTTCTTGGTATTAGCCTATTTTGGGACAAAATGGGTATAAGTGGCTTTTAAACTTTCCACATCTATCTCAAACTCTTATAACTAGTCAGCTGCATTGGATTAAGACACATTTTAACCCCAGAAACACTAACATAGCTATTTACAGCTTCTAAGCAATGTTTTCTTGGTTTTAGCCTGTTTTGGGAAAAAATAGGTATTAGTGGCTTTTAAACTCTCCACATCCATCTCAAACTCTTATAACTAGTCAGCTGCATTGGATTAAGACACATTTTAACCCCAGAAACACTAACATAGCTATTTACAGCTTCTATGCAATGTTTACTTGGTTTTAGCCAGTTATGGGACAAAATGGATATAAGTGGCTTTTATACTATCCACATCTATCTCAAACTCTTATAATTAGTTAGTTGCATTGGATTAAGACACATTTTAACCCCAGAAACACTAACAAAGCTGTTTGGTGCTTCTAAGCAATGTTTTCTTGGTTTTAGCCTGTTTTGGGACAAAATGGGTATAAGTGGCTTTTAAACTCTCCACATCCATCTCAAACTCTTATAATTAGTCATTTGCATTGGATTAAGACACATTTTAACCCCAGAAACACTAACGTAGCTGTTTACAGCTTCTAAGCAATGTTTTCTTGGTTTTAGCCTATTTTGGGACAAAATGGGTATAAGTGGCTTTTAAACTATCCACATCTATCTCAAACTCTTATAATTAGTTAGTTGCATTGGATTAAGACACATTTTAACCCCAGAAACACTAACAAAGCTGTTTAGTGCTTCTAAGCAATGTTTTCTTGGTATTAGCCTGTTTTGGGACAAAATGGGTATAAGTGGCTTTTAAACTTTCCACATCCATCTCAAACTCTTATAACTAGTCAGCTGCATTGGATTAAGACACATTTTAACCCCAGAAACACTAACATAGCTATTTACAGCTTCTAAGCAATGTTTTCTTGGTTTTAGCCTGTTTTGGGACAAAATGGTTATAAGTGGCTTTTAAACTATCCACGTCTATCTCAAACTCTTATAATTAGTTAGTTGCATTGGATTAAGACAAATTTTAACCCCAGAAACACTAACAAAGCTGTTTAGTGCTTCTAAGCAATGTTTTTTTGGTTTTAGCCTGTTTTGGGACAGAATGGGTATAAGTGGCTTTTAAACTTTCCACATCCATCTCAAACTCTTATAACTTGTCAGCTGCATTGGATTAAGACACATTTTAACCCCAGAAACACTAACATAGCTATTTACAGCTTCTATGCAATGTTTACTTGGTTTTAGCCAGTTATGGGACAAAATGGATATAAGTGGCTTTTATACTATCCACATCTATCTCAAACTCTTATAATTAGTTAGTTGCATTGGATTAAGACACATTTTAACCCCAGAAACACTAACAAAGCTGTTTGGTGCTTCTAAGCAATGTTTTCTTGGTTTTAGCCTGTTTTGGGACAAAATGGGTATAAGTGGCTTTTAAACTCTCCACATCCATCTCAAACTCTTATAATTAGTCATTTGCATTGGATTAAGACACATTTTAACCCCAGAAACACTAACGTAGCTGTTTACAGCTTCTAAGCAATGTTTTCTTGGTTTTAGCCTGTTTTGGGACAAACTGGGTATAAGTGGCTTTTAAACTCTCCACATCAATCTCAAACTCTTATAATTAGTTAGTTGCATTGGATTAAGACACATTTTAACCCCATAAACACTAACATAGCTGTTTACAGCTTCTAAGCAATGTTTTCTAGGTTTTAGCCTGTTTTGGGACAAAATGGGTATAAGTGGCTTTTAAACTCTCCACATCCATCTCAAACTCTTATAACTAGTCAGCTGCATTGGATTAAGACACATTTTAACCCCAGAAACACTAACATAGCTGTTTACAGCTTCTAAGCAATGTTTTCTTGGTTTTAGCCTATTTTGGGACAAAAATTTGTATAAGTGGCTTTTAAACTATCCACATCTATCTCAAACTCTTATAATTAGTTAGTTGCATTGGATTAAGACACATTTTAACCCCAGAAACACTAACAAAGCTGTTTAGTGCTTCTAAGCAATGTTTTCTTGGTATTAGCCTATTTTGGGACAAAATGGGTATAAGTGGCTTTTAAACTTTCCACATCTATCTCAAACTCTTATAACTAGTCAGCTGCATTGGATTAAGACACATTTTAACCCCAGAAACACTAACATAGCTATTTACAGCTTCTAAGCAATGTTTTCTTGGTTTTAGCCTGTTTTGGGAAAAAATAGGTATTAGTGGCTTTTAAACTCTCCACATCCATCTCAAACTCTTATAACTAGTCAGCTGCATTGGATTAAGACACATTTTAACCCCAGAAACACTAACATAGCTATTTACAGCTTCTATGCAATGTTTACTTGGTTTTAGCCAGTTATGGGACAAAATGGATATAAGTGGCTTTTATACTATCCACATCTATCTCAAACTCTTATAATTAGTTAGTTGCATTGGATTAAGACACATTTTAACCCCAGAAACACTAACAAAGCTGTTTGGTGCTTCTAAGCAATGTTTTCTTGGTTTTAGCCTGTTTTGGGACAAAATGGGTATAAGTGGCTTTTAAACTCTCCACATCCATCTCAAACTCTTATAATTAGTCATTTGCATTGGATTAAGACACATTTTAACCCCAAAAACACTAACGTAGCTGTTTACAGCTTCTAAGCAATGTTTTCTTGGTTTTAGCCTATTTTGGGACAAAATGGGTATAAGTGGCTTTTAAACTATCCACATCTATCTCAAACTCTTATAATTAGTTAGTTGCATTGGATTAAGACACATTTTAACCCCAGAAACACTAACAAAGCTGTTTAGTGCTTCTAAGCAATGTTTTCTTGGTATTAGCCTGTTTTGGGACAAAATGGGTATAAGTGGCTTTTAAACTTTCCACATCCATCTCAAACTCTTATAACTAGTCAGCTGCATTGGATTAAGACACATTTTAACCCCAGAAACACTAACATAGCTATTTACAGCTTCTAAGCAATGTTTTCTTGGTTTTAGCCTGTTTTGGGACAAAATGGTTATAAGTGGCTTTTAAACTCTCCACATCCATCTCAAACTCTTATAACTAGTCAGCTGCATTGGATTAAGACACATTTTAACCCCAGAAACACTAACATAGCTATTTACAGCTTCTAAGCAATGTTTTCTTGGTTTTAGCCTGTTTTGGGACAAAATGGGTATAAGTGGCTTTTAAACTATCCACGTCTATCTCAAACTCTTATAATTAGTTAGTTGCATTGGATTAAGACAAATTTTAACCCCAGAAACACTAACAAAGCTGTTTAGTGCTTCTAAGCAATGTTTTTTTGGTTTTAGCCTGTTTTGGGACAGAATGGGTATAAGTGGCTTTTAAACTTTCCACATCCATCTCAAACTCTTATAACTTGTCAGCTGCATTGGATTAAGACACATTTTAACCCCAGAAACACTAACATAGCTATTTACAACTTCTAAGCAATGTTTTCTTGGTTTTAGCCTCTTTTGGGACAAAATGGGTATAAGAGGCTTTTAAACTATCCACATCTATCTCAAACTCTTATATTAGTTAGTTGCATTGGATTAAGACACATTTTAACCCCAGAAACACTAACAAAGCTGTTTGGTGCTTCTAAGCAATGTTTTCTTGGTTTTAGCCTGTTTTGGGACAAAATGGGTATAAGTGGCTTTTAAACTTTCCACATCCATCTCAAACTCTTATAATTAGTTAGTTGCATTGGATTAAGACACATTTTAACCCCATAAACACTAACATAGCTGTTTACAGCTTCTAAGCAATGTTTTCTAGGTTTTAGCCTGTTTTGGGACAAAATGGGTATAAGTGGCTTTTAAACTCTCCACATCCATCTCAAACTCTTATAACTAGTCAGCTGCATTGGATTAAGACACATTTTAACCCCAGAAACACTAACATAGCTGTTTACAGCTTCTAAGCAATGTTTTCTTGGTTTTAGCCTATTTTGGGACAAAAATTTGTATAAGTGGCTTTTAAACTATCCACATCTATCTCAAACTCTTATAATTAGTTAGTTGCATTGGATTAAGACACATTTTAACCCCAGAAACACTAACAAAGCTGTTTAGTGCTTCTAAGCAATGTTTTCTTGGTATTAGCCTATTTTGGGACAAAATGGGTATAAGTGGCTTTTAAACTTTCCACATCTATCTCAAACTCTTATAACTAGTCAGCTGCATTGGATTAAGACACATTTTAACCCCAGAAACACTAACATAGCTATTTACAGCTTCTAAGCAATGTTTTCTTGGTTTTAGCCTGTTTTGGGAAAAAATAGGTATTAGTGGCTTTTAAACTCTCCACATCCATCTCAAACTCTTATAACTAGTCAGCTGCATTGGATTAAGACACATTTTAACCCCAGAAACACTAACATAGCTATTTACAGCTTCTATGCAATGTTTACTTGGTTTTAGCCAGTTATGGGACAAAATGGATATAAGTGGCTTTTATACTATCCACATCTATCTCAAACTCTTATAATTAGTTAGTTGCATTGGATTAAGACACATTTTAACCCCAGAAACACTAACAAAGCTGTTTGGTGCTTCTAAGCAATGTTTTCTTGGTTTTAGCCTGTTTTGGGACAAAATGGGTATAAGTGGCTTTTAAACTCTCCACATCCATCTCAAACTCTTATAATTAGTCATTTGCATTGGATTAAGACACATTTTAACCCCAGAAACACTAACGTAGCTGTTTACAGCTTCTAAGCAATGTTTTCTTGGTTTTAGCCTATTTTGGGACAAAATGGGTATAAGTGGCTTTTAAACTATCCACATCTATCTCAAACTCTTATAATTAGTTAGTTGCATTGGATTAAGACACATTTTAACCCCAGAAACACTAACAAAGCTGTTTAGTGCTTCTAAGCAATGTTTTCTTGGTATTAGCCTGTTTTGGGACAAAATGGGTATAAGTGGCTTTTAAACTTTCCACATCCATCTCAAACTCTTATAACTAGTCAGCTGCATTGGATTAAGACACATTTTAACCCCAGAAACACTAACATAGCTATTTACAGCTTCTAAGCAATGTTTTCTTGGTTTTAGCCTGTTTTGGGACAAAATGGTTATAAGTGGCTTTTAAACTCTCCACATCCATCTCAAACTCTTATAACTAGTCAGCTGCATTGGATTAAGACACATTTTAACCCCAGAAACACTAACATAGCTATTTACAGCTTCTAAGCAATGTTTTCTTGGTTTTAGCCTGTTTTGGGACAAAATGGGTATAAGTGGCTTTTAAACTATCCACGTCTATCTCAAACTCTTATAATTAGTTAGTTGCATTGGATTAAGACAAATTTTAACCCCATAAACACTAACAAAGCTGTTTAGTGCTTCTAAGCAATGTTTTTTTGGTTTTAGCCTGTTTTGGGACAGAATGGGTATAAGTGGCTTTTAAACTTTCCACATCCATCTCAAACTCTTATAACTTGTCAGCTGCATTGGATTAAGACACATTTTAACCCCAGAAACACTAACATAGCTATTTACAACTTCTAAGCAATGTTTTCTTGGTTTTAGCCTGTTTTGGGACAAAATGGGTATAAGAGGCTTTTAAACTATCCACATCTATCTCAAACTCTTATATTAGTTAGTTGCATTGGATTAAGACACATTTTAACCCCAGAAACACTAACAAAGCTGTTTGGTGCTTCTAAGCAATGTTTTCTTGGTTTTAGCCTGTTTTGGGACAAAATGGGTATAAGTGGCTTTTAAACTCTCCACATCAATCTCAAACTCTTATAATTAGTTAGTTGCATTGGATTAAGACACATTTTAACCCCATAAACACTAACATAGCTGTTTACAGCTTCTAAGCAATGTTTTCTAGGTTTTAGCCTGTTTTGGGACAAAATGGGTATAAGTGGCTTTTAAACTCTCCACATCCATCTCAAACTCTTATAACTAGTCAGCTGCATTGGATTAAGACACATTTTAACCCCAGAAACACTAACATAGCTGTTTACAGCTTCTAAGCAATGTTTTCTTGGTTTTAGCCTATTTTGGGACAAAAATTTGTATAAGTGGCTTTTAAACTATCCACATCTATCTCAAACTCTTATAATTAGTTAGTTGCATTGGATTAAGACACATTTTAACCCCAGAAACACTAACAAAGCTGTTTAGTGCTTCTAAGCAATGTTTTCTTGGTATTAGCCTATTTTGGGACAAAATGGGTATAAGTGGCTTTTAAACTTTCCACATCTATCTCAAACTCTTATAACTAGTCAGCTGCATTGGATTAAGACACATTTTAACCCCAGAAACACTAACATAGCTATTTACAGCTTCTAAGCAATGTTTTCTTGGTTTTAGCCTGTTTTGGGAAAAAATAGGTATTAGTGGCTTTTAAACTCTCCACATCCATCTCAAACTCTTATAACTAGTCAGCTGCATTGGATTAAGACACATTTTAACCCCAGAAACACTAACATAGCTATTTACAGCTTCTATGCAATGTTTACTTGGTTTTAGCCAGTTATGGGACAAAATGGATATAAGTGGCTTTTATACTATCCACATCTATCTCAAACTCTTATAATTAGTTAGTTGCATTGGATTAAGACACATTTTAACCCCAGAAACACTAACAAAGCTGTTTGGTGCTTCTAAGCAATGTTTTCTTGGTTTTAGCCTGTTTTGGGACAAAATGGGTATAAGTGGCTTTTAAACTCTCCACATCCATCTCAAACTCTTATAATTAGTCATTTGCATTGGATTAAGACACATTTTAACCCCAGAAACACTAACGTAGCTGTTTACAGCTTCTAAGCAATGTTTTCTTGGTTTTAGCCTATTTTGGGACAAAATGGGTATAAGTGGCTTTTAAACTATCCACATCTATCTCAAACTCTTATAATTAGTTAGTTGCATTGGATTAAGACACATTTTAACCCCATAAACACTAACATAGCTGTTTACAGCTTCTAAGCAATGTTTTCTAGGTTTTAGCCTGTTTTGGGACAAAATGGGTATAAGTGGCTTTTAAACTCTCCACATCCATCTCAAACTCTTATAACTAGTCAGCTGCATTGGATTAAGACACATTTTAACCCCATAAACACTAACATAGCTGTTTACAGCTTCTAAGCAATGTTTTCTTGGTTTTAGCCTATTTTGGGACAAAAATTTGTATAAGTGGCTTTTAAACTATCCACATCTATCTCAAACTCTTATAATTAGTTAGTTGCATTGGATTAAGACACATTTTAACCCCAGAAACACTAACAAAGCTGTTTAGTGCTTCTAAGCAATGTTTTCTTGGTATTAGCCTATTTTGGGACAAAATGGGTATAAGTGGCTTTTAAACTTTCCACATCTATCTCAAACTCTTATAACTAGTCAGCTGCATTGGATTAAGACACATTTTAACCCCAGAAACACTAACATAGCTATTTACAGCTTCTAAGCAATGTTTTCTTGGTTTTAGCCTGTTTTGGGAAAAAATAGGTATTAGTGGCTTTTAAACTCTCCACATCCATCTCAAACTCTTATAACTAGTCAGCTGCATTGGATTAAGACACATTTTAACCCCAGAAACACTAACATAGCTATTTACAGCTTCTATGCAATGTTTACTTGGTTTTAGCCAGTTATGGGACAAAATGGATATAAGTGGCTTTTATACTATGCACATCTATCTCAAACTCTTATAATTAGTTAGTTGCATTGGATTAAGACACATTTTAACCCCAGAAACACTAACAAAGCTGTTTGGTGCTTCTAAGCAATGTTTTCTTGGTTTTAGCCTGTTTTGGGACAAAATGGGTATAAGTGTCTTTTAAACTCTCCACATCCATCTCAAACTCTTATAATTAGTCATTTGCATTGGATTAAGACACATTTTAACCCCAGAAACACTAACGTAGCTGTTTACAGCTTCTAAGCAATGTTTTCTTGGTTTTAGCCTATTTTGGGACAAAATGGGTATAAGTGGCTTTTAAACTATCCACATCTATCTCAAACTCTTATAATTAGTTAGTTGCATTGGATTAAGACACATTTTAACCCCAGAAACACTAACAAAGCTGTTTAGTGCTTCTAAGCAATGTTTTCTTGGTATTAGCCTGTTTTGGGACAAAATGGGTATAAGTGGCTTTTAAACTTTCCACATCCATCTCAAACTCTTATAACTAGTCAGCTGCATTGGATTAAGACACATTTTAACCCCAGAAACACTAACATAGCTATTTACAGCTTCTAAGCAATGTTTTCTTGGTTTTAGCCTGTTTTGGGACAAAATGGTTATAAGTGGCTTTTAAACTCTCCACATCCATCTCAAACTCTTATAACTAGTCAGCTGCATTGGATTAAGACACATTTTAACCCCAGAAACACTAACATAGCTATTTACAGCTTCTAAGCAATGTTTTCTTGGTTTTAGCCTGTTTTGGGACAAAATGGGTATAAGTGGCTTTTAAACTATCCACGTCTATCTCAAACTCTTATAATTAGTTAGTTGCATTGGATTAAGACAAATTTTAACCCCAGAAACACTAACAAAGCTGTTTAGTGCTTCTAAGCAATGTTTTCTAGGTTTTAGCCTGTTTTGGGACAGAATGGGTATAAGTGGCTTTTAAACTTTCCACATCCATCTCAAACTCTTCTAACTTGTCAGCTGCATTGGATTAAGACACATTTTAACCCCAGAAACACTAACATAGCTATTTACAACTTCTAAGCAATGTTTTCTTGGTTTTAGCCTCTTTTGGGACAAAATGGGTATAAGAGGCTTTTAAACTATCCACATCTATCTCAAACTCTTATATTAGTTACTTGCATTGGATTAAGACACATTTTAACCCCAGAAACACTAACAAAGCTGTTTGGTGCTTCTAAGCAATGTTTTCTTGGTTTTAGCCTGTTTTGGGACAAAATGGGTATAAGTGGCTTTTAAACTCTCCACATCAATCTCAAACTCTTATAATTAGTCATTTGCATTGGATTAAGACACATTTTAACCCCATAAACACTAACATAGCTGTTTACAGCTTCTAAGCAATGTTTTCTAGGTTTTAGCCTGTTTTGGGACAAAATGGGTATAAGTGGCTTTTAAACTCTCCACATCCATCTCAAACTCTTATAATTAGTTAGTTGCATTGGATTAAGACACATTTTAACCCCATAAACACTAACATAGCTGTTTACAGCTTCTAAGCAATGTTTTCTAGGTTTTAGCCTGTTTTGGGACAAAATGGGTATAAGTGGCTTTTAAACTCTCCACATCCATCTCAAACTCTTATAACTAGTCAGCTGCATTGGATTAAGACACATTTTAACCCCAGAAACACTAACATAGCTGTTTACAGCTTCTAAGCAATGTTTTCTTGGTTTTAGCCTATTTTGGGACAAAAATTTGTATAAGTGGCTTTTAAACTATCCACATCTATCTCAAACTCTTATAATTAGTTAGTTGCATTGGATTAAGACACATTTTAACCCCAGAAACACTAACAAAGCTGTTTAGTGCTTCTAAGCAATGTTTTCTTGGTATTAGCCTATTTTGGGACAAAATGGGTATAAGTGGCTTTTAAACTTTCCACATCTATCTCAAACTCTTATAACTAGTCAGCTGCATTGGATTAAGACACATTTTAACCCCAGAAACACTAACATAGCTATTTACAGCTTCTAAGCAATGTTTTCTTGGTTTTAGCCTGTTTTGGGAAAAAATAGGTATTAGTGGCTTTTAAACTCTCCACATCCATCTCAAACTCTTATAACTAGTCAGCTGCATTGGATTAAGACACATTTTAACCCCAGAAACACTAACATAGCTATTTACAGCTTCTATGCAATGTTTACTTGGTTTTAGCCAGTTATGGGACAAAATGGATATAAGTGGCTTTTATACTATGCACATCTATCTCAAACTCTTATAATTAGTTAGTTGCATTGGATTAAGACACATTTTAACCCCAGAAACACTAACAAAGCTGTTTGGTGCTTCTAAGCAATGTTTTCTTGGTTTTAGCCTGTTTTGGGACAAAATGGGTATAAGTGTCTTTTAAACTCTCCACATCCATCTCAAACTCTTATAATTAGTCATTTGCATTGGATTAAGACACATTTTAACCCCAGAAACACTAACGTAGCTGTTTACAGCTTCTAAGCAATGTTTTCTTGGTTTTAGCCTATTTTGGGACAAAATGGGTATAAGTGGCTTTTAAACTATCCACATCTATCTCAAACTCTTATAATTAGTTAGTTGCATTGGATTAAGACACATTTTAACCCCAGAAACACTAACAAAGCTGTTTAGTGCTTCTAAGCAATGTTTTCTTGGTATTAGCCTGTTTTGGGACAAAATGGGTATAAGTGGCTTTTAAACTTTCCACATCCATCTCAAACTCTTATAACTAGTCAGCTGCATTGGATTAAGACACATTTTAACCCCAGAAACACTAACATAGCTATTTACAGCTTCTAAGCAATGTTTTCTTGGTTTTAGCCTGTTTTGGGACAAAATGGTTATAAGTGGCTTTTAAACTCTCCACATCCATCTCAAACTCTTATAACTAGTCAGCTGCATTGGATTAAGACACATTTTAACCCCAGAAACACTAACATAGCTATTTACAGCTTCTAAGCAATGTTTTCTTGGTTTTAGCCTGTTTTGGGACAAAATGGGTATAAGTGGCTTTTAAACTATCCACGTCTATCTCAAACTCTTATAATTAGTTAGTTGCATTGGATTAAGACAAATTTTAACCCCAGAAACACTAACAAAGCTGTTTAGTGCTTCTAAGCAATGTTTTCTAGGTTTTAGCCTGTTTTGGGACAGAATGGGTATAAGTGGCTTTTAAACTTTCCACATCCATCTCAAACTCTTCTAACTTGTCAGCTGCATTGGATTAAGACACATTTTAACCCCAGAAACACTAACATAGCTATTTACAACTTCTAAGCAATGTTTTCTTGGTTTTAGCCTCTTTTGGGACAAAATGGGTATAAGAGGCTTTTAAACTATCCACATCTATCTCAAACTCTTATATTAGTTACTTGCATTGGATTAAGACACATTTTAACCCCAGAAACACTAACAAAGCTGTTTGGTGCTTCTAAGCAATGTTTTCTTGGTTTTAGCCTGTTTTGGGACAAAATGGGTATAAGTGGCTTTTAAACTCTCCACATCAATCTCAAACTCTTATAATTAGTCATTTGCATTGGATTAAGACACATTTTAACCCCATAAACACTAACATAGCTGTTTACAGCTTCTAAGCAATGTTTTCTAGGTTTTAGCCTGTTTTGGGACAAAATGGGTATAAGTGGCTTTTAAACTCTCCACATCCATCTCAAACTCTTATAATTAGTTAGTTGCATTGGATTAAGACACATTTTAACCCCATAAACACTAACATAGCTGTTTACAGCTTCTAAGCAATGTTTTCTAGGTTTTAGCCTGTTTTGGGACAAAATGGGTATAAGTGGCTTTTAAACTCTCCACATCCATCTCAAACTCTTATAACTAGTCAGCTGCATTGGATTAAGACACATTTTAACCCCAGAAACACTAACATAGCTGTTTACAGCTTCTAAGCAATGTTTTCTTGGTTTTAGCCTATTTTGGGACAAAAATTTGTATAAGTGGCTTTTAAACTATCCACATCTATCTCAAACTCTTATAATTAGTTAGTTGCATTGGATTAAGACACATTTTAACCCCAAAAACACTAACAAAGCTGTTTAGTGCTTCTAAGCAATGTTTTCTTGGTATTAGCCTATTTTGGGACAAAATGGGTATAAGTGGCTTTTAAAGTCTCCACATCTATCTCAAACTCTTATAACTAGTCAGTTGCATTGGATTAAGACACATTTTAACCCCAGAAACACTAACATAGCTATTTACAGCTTCTATGCAATGTTTACTTGGTTTTAGCCAGTTATGGGACAAAATGGATATAAGTGGCTTTTATACTATCCACATCTATCTCAAACTCTTATAATTAGTTAGTTGCATTGGATTAAGACACATTTTAACCCCAGAAACACTAACAAAGCTGTTTGGTGCTTCTAAGCAATGTTTTCTTGGTTTTAGCCTGTTTTGGGACAAAATGGGTATAAGTGGCTTTTAAACTCTCCACATCCATCTCAAACTCTTATAATTAGTCATTTGCATTGGATTAAGACACATTTTAACCCCAGAAACACTAACGTAGCTGTTTACAGCTTCTAAGCAATGTTTTCTTGGTTTTAGCCTATTTTGGGACAAAATGGGTATAAGTGGCTTTTAAACTATCCACATCTATCTCAAACTCTTATAATTAGTCATTTGCATTGGATTAAGACACATTTTAACCCCATAAACACTAACATAGCTGTTTACAGCTTCTAAGCAATGTTTTCTAGGTTTTAGCCTGTTTTGGGACAAAATGGGTATAAGTGGCTTTTAAACTCTCCACATCCATCTCAAACTCTTATAATTAGTTAGTTGCATTGGATTAAGACACATTTTAACCCCAGAAACACTAACATAGCTATTTACAACTTCTAAGCAATGTTTTCTTGGTTTTAGCCTGTTTTGGGACAAAATGGGTATAAGAGGCTTTTAAACTATCCACATCTATCTCAAACTCTTATATTAGTTAGTTGCATTGGATTAAGACACATTTTAACCCCAGAAACACTAACAAAGCTGTTTGGTGCTTCTAAGCAATGTTTTCTTGGTTTTAGCCTGTTTTGGGACAAAATGGGTATAAGTGGCTTTTAAACTCTCCACATCAATCTCAAACTCTTATAATTAGTTAGTTGCATTGGATTAAGACACATTTTAACCCCATAAACACTAACATAGCTGTTTACAGCTTCTAAGCAATGTTTTCTAGGTTTTAGCCTGTTTTGGGACAAAATGGGTATAAGTGGCTTTTAAACTCTCCACATCCATCTCAAACTCTTATAACTAGTCAGCTGCATTGGATTAAGACACATTTTAACCCCAGAAACACTAACATAGCTGTTTACAGCTTCTAAGCAATGTTTTCTTGGTTTTAGCCTATTTTGGGACAAAAATTTGTATAAGTGGCTTTTAAACTATCCACATCTATCTCAAACTCTTATAATTAGTTAGTTGCATTGGATTAAGACACATTTTAACCCCAGAAACACTAACAAAGCTGTTTAGTGCTTCTAAGCAATGTTTTCTTGGTATTAGCCTGTTTTGGGACAAAATGGGTATAAGTGGCTTTTAAACTTTCCACATCCATCTCAAACTCTTATAACTAGTCAGCTGCATTGGATTAAGACACATTTTAACCCCAGAAACACTAACATAGCTATTTACAGCTTCTAAGCAATGTTTTCTTGGTTTTAGCCTGTTTTGGGACAAAATGGTTATAAGTGGCTTTTAAACTCTCCACATCCATCTCAAACTCTTATAACTAGTCAGCTGCATTGGATTAAGACACATTTTAACCCCAGAAACACTAACATAGCTATTTACAGCTTCTAAGCAATGTTTTCTTGGTTTTAGCCTGTTTTGGGACAAAATGGGTATAAGTGGCTTTTAAACTATCCACGTCTATCTCAAACTCTTATAATTAGTTAGTTGCATTGGATTAAGACAAATTTTAACCCCAGAAACACTAACAAAGCTGTTTAGTGCTTCTAAGCAATGTTTTTTTGGTTTTAGCCTGTTTTGGGACAGAATGGGTATAAGTGGCTTTTAAACTTTCCACATCCATCTCAAACTCTTATAACTTGTCAGCTGCATTGGATTAAGACACATTTTAACCCCAGAAACACTAACATAGCTATTTACAACTTCTAAGCAATGTTTTCTTGGTTTTAGCCTCTTTTGGGACAAAATGGGTATAAGAGGCTTTTAAACTATCCACATCTATCTCAAACTCTTATATTAGTTACTTGCATTGGATTAAGACACATTTTAACCCCAGAAACACTAACAAAGCTGTTTGGTGCTTCTAAGCAATGTTTTCTTGGTTTTAGCCTGTTTTGGGACAAAATGGGTATAAGTGGCTTTTAAACTCTCCACATCAATCTCAAACTCTTATAATTAGTCATTTGCATTGGATTAAGACACATTTTAACCCCATAAACACTAACATAGCTGTTTACAGCTTCTAAGCAATGTTTTCTAGGTTTTAGCCTGTTTTGGGACAAAATGGGTATAAGTGGCTTTTAAACTCTCCACATCCATCTCAAACTCTTATAATTAGTTAGTTGCATTGGATTAAGACACATTTTAACCCCATAAACACTAACATAGCTGTTTACAGCTTCTAAGCAATGTTTTCTAGGTTTTAGCCTGTTTTGGGACAAAATGGGTATAAGTGGCTTTTAAACTCTCCACATCCATCTCAAACTCTTATAACTAGTCAGCTGCATTGGATTAAGACACATTTTAACCCCAGAAACACTAACATAGCTGTTTACAGCTTCTAAGCAATGTTTTCTTGGTTTTAGCCTATTTTGGGACAAAAATTTGTATAAGTGGCTTTTAAACTATCCACATCTATCTCAAACTCTTATAATTAGTTAGTTGCATTGGATTAAGACACATTTTAACCCCAGAAACACTAACAAAGCTGTTTAGTGCTTCTAAGCAATGTTTTCTTGGTATTAGCCTATTTTGGGACAAAATGGGTATAAGTGGCTTTTAAAGTCTCCACATCTATCTCAAACTCTTATAACTAGTCAGTTGCATTGGATTAAGACACATTTTAACCCCAGAAACACTAACATAGCTATTTACAGCTTCTATGCAATGTTTACTTGGTTTTAGCCAGTTATGGGACAAAATGGATATAAGTGGCTTTTATACTATCCACATCTATCTCAAACTCTTATAATTAGTTAGTTGCATTGGATTAAGACACATTTTAACCCCAGAAACACTAACAAAGCTGTTTGGTGCTTCTAAGCAATGTTTTCTTGGTTTTAGCCTGTTTTGGGACAAAATGGGTATAAGTGGCTTTTAAACTCTCCACATCCATCTCAAACTCTTATAATTAGTCATTTGCATTGGATTAAGACACATTTTAACCCCAGAAACACTAACGTAGCTGTTTACAGCTTCTAAGCAATGTTTTCTTGGTTTTAGCCTATTTTGGGACAAAATGGGTATAAGTGGCTTTTAAACTATCCACATCTATCTCAAACTCTTATAATTAGTCATTTGCATTGGATTAAGACACATTTTAACCCCATAAACACTAACATAGCTGTTTACAGCTTCTAAGCAATGTTTTCTAGGTTTTAGCCTGTTTTGGGACAAAATGGGTATAAGTGGCTTTTAAACTCTCCACATCCATCTCAAACTCTTATAATTAGTTAGTTGCATTGGATTAAGACACATTTTAACCCCAGAAACACTAACATAGCTATTTACAACTTCTAAGCAATGTTTTCTTGGTTTTAGCCTGTTTTGGGACAAAATGGGTATAAGAGGCTTTTAAACTATCCACATCTATCTCAAACTCTTATAATTAGTTAGTTGCATTGGATTAAGACACATTTTAACCCCAGAAACACTAACAAAGCTGTTTGGTGCTTCTAAGCAATGTTTTCTTGGTTTTAGCCTGTTTTGGGACAAAATGGGTATAAGTGGCTTTTAAACTCTCCACATCCATCTCAAACTCTTATAATTAGTCATTTGCATTGGATTAAGACACATTTTAACCCCAGAAACACTAACGTAGCTGTTTACAGCTTCTAAGCAATGTTTTCTTGGTTTTAGCCTATTTTGGGACAAAATGGGTATAAGTGGCTTTTAAACTATCCACATCTATCTCAAACTCTTATAATTAGTTAGTTGCATTGGATTAAGACACATTTTAACCCCATAAACACTAACATAGCTGTTTACAGCTTCTAAGCAATGTTTTCTAGGTTTTAGCCTGTTTTGGGACAAAATGGGTATAAGTGGCTTTTAAACTCTCCACATCCATCTCAAACTCTTATAACTAGTCAGCTGCATTGGATTAAGACACATTTTAACCCCATAAACACTAACATAGCTGTTTACAGCTTCTAAGCAATGTTTTCTTGGTTTTAGCCTATTTTGGGACAAAAATTTGTATAAGTGGCTTTTAAACTATCTACATCTATCTCAAACTCTTATAATTAGTTAGTTGCATTGGATTAAGACACATTTTAACCCCAGAAACACTAACAAAGCTGTTTAGTGCTTCTAAGCAATGTTTTCTTGGTATTAGCCTATTTTGGGACAAAATGGGTATAAGTGGCTTTTAAACTTTCCACATCTATCTCAAACTCTTATAACTAGTCAGCTGCATTGGATTAAGACACATTTTAACCCCAGAAACACTAACATAGCTATTTACAGCTTCTAAGCAATGTTTTCTTGGTTTTAGCCTGTTTTGGGAAAAAATAGGTATTAGTGGCTTTTAAACTCTCCACATCCATCTCAAACTCTTATAACTAGTCAGCTGCATTGGATTAAGACACATTTTAACCCCAGAAACACTAACATAGCTATTTACAGCTTCTATGCAATGTTTACTTGGTTTTAGCCAGTTATGGGACAAAATGGATATAAGTGGCTTTTATACTATCCACATCTATCTCAAACTCTTATAATTAGTTAGTTGCATTGGATTAAGACACATTTTAACCCCAGAAACACTAACAAAGCTGTTTGGTGCTTCTAAGCAATGTTTTCTTGGTTTTAGCCTGTTTTGGGACAAAATGGGTATAAGTGGCTTTTAAACTCTCCACATCCATCTCAAACTCTTATAATTAGTCATTTGCATTGGATTAAGACACATTTTAACCCCAGAAACACTAACGTAGCTGTTTACAGCTTCTAAGCAATGTTTTCTTGGTTTTAGCCTATTTTGGGACAAAATGGGTATAAGTGGCTTTTAAACTATCCACATCTATCTCAAACTCTTATAATTAGTTAGTTGCATTGGATTAAGACACATTTTAACCCCAGAAACACTAACAAAGCTGTTTAGTGCTTCTAAGCAATGTTTTCTTGGTATTAGCCTGTTTTGGGACAAAATGGGTATAAGTGGCTTTTAAACTTTCCACATCCATCTCAAACTCTTATAACTAGTCAGCTGCATTGGATTAAGACACATTTTAACCCCAGAAACACTAACATAGCTATTTACAGCTTCTAAGCAATGTTTTCTTGGTTTTAGCCTGTTTTGGGACAAAATGGTTATAAGTAGCTTTTAAACTCTCCACATCCATCTCAAACTCTTATAACTAGTCAGCTGCATTGGATTAAGACACATTTTAACCCCAGAAACACTAACATAGCTATTTACAGCTTCTAAGCAATGTTTTCTTGGTATTAGCCTATTTTGGGACAAAATGGGTATAAGTGGCTTTTAAAGTCTCCACATCTATCTCAAACTCTTATAACTAGTCAGTTGCATTGGATTAAGACACATTTCAACCCCAGAAACACTAACATAGCTGTTTACAGCTTCTAAGCAATGTTTTCTTGGTTTTAGCCTGTTTTGGGACAAAATGGGTATAAGAGGCTTTTAAACTATCCACATCTATCTCAAACTCTTATATTAGTTAGTTGCATTGGATTAAGACACATTTTAACCCCAGAAACACTAACAAAGCTGTTTGGTGCTTCTAAGCAATGTTTTCTTGGTTTTAGCCTGTTTTGGGACAAAATGGGTATAAGTGGCTTTTAAACTCTCCACATCAATCTCAAACTCTTATAATTAGTTAGTTGCATTGGATTAAGACACATTTTAACCCCATAAACACTAACATAGCTGTTTACAACTTCTAAGCAATGTTTTCTTGGTTTTAGCCTCTTTTGGGACAAAATGGGTATAAGAGGCTTTTAAACTATCCACATCTATCTCAAACTCTTATATTAGTTACTTGCATTGGATTAAGACACATTTTAACCCCAGAAACACTAACAAAGCTGTTTGGTGCTTCTAAGCAATGTTTTCTTGGTTTTAGCCTGTTTTGGGACAAAATGGGTATAAGTGGCTTTTAAACTCTCCACATCAATCTCAAACTCTTATAATTAGTCATTTGCATTGGATTAAGACACATTTTAACCCCATAAACACTAACATAGCTGTTTACAGCTTCTAAGCAATGTTTTCTAGGTTTTAGCCTGTTTTGGGACAAAATGGGTATAAGTGGCTTTTAAACTCTCCACATCCATCTCAAACTCTTATAATTAGTTAGTTGCATTGGATTAAGACACATTTTAACCCCATAAACACTAACATAGCTGTTTACAGCTTCTAAGCAATGTTTTCTAGGTTTTAGCCTGTTTTGGGACAAAATGGGTATAAGTGGCTTTTAAACTCTCCACATCCATCTCAAACTCTTATAACTAGTCAGCTGCATTGGATTAAGACACATTTTAACCCCAGAAACACTAACATAGCTGTTTACAGCTTCTAAGCAATGTTTTCTTGGTTTTAGCCTATTTTGGGACAAAAATTTGTATAAGTGGCTTTTAAACTATCCACATCTATCTCAAACTCTTATAATTAGTTAGTTGCATTGGATTAAGACACATTTTAACCCCAGAAACACTAACAAAGCTGTTTAGTGCTTCTAAGCAATGTTTTCTTGGTATTAGCCTATTTTGGGACAAAATGGGTATAAGTGGCTTTTAAAGTCTCCACATCTATCTCAAACTCTTATAACTAGTCAGTTGCATTGGATTAAGACACATTTTAACCCCAGAAACACTAACATAGCTATTTACAGCTTCTATGCAATGTTTACTTGGTTTTAGCCAGTTATGGGACAAAATGGATATAAGTGGCTTTTATACTATCCACATCTATCTCAAACTCTTATAATTAGTTAGTTGCATTGGATTAAGACACATTTTAACCCCAGAAACACTAACAAAGCTGTTTGGTGCTTCTAAGCAATGTTTTCTTGGTTTTAGCCTGTTTTGGGACAAAATGGGTATAAGTGGCTTTTAAACTCTCCACATCCATCTCAAACTCTTATAATTAGTCATTTGCATTGGATTAAGACACATTTTAACCCCAGAAACACTAACGTAGCTGTTTACAGCTTCTAAGCAATGTTTTCTTGGTTTTAGCCTACTTTGGGACAAAATGGGTATAAGTGGCTTTTAAACTATCCACATCTATCTCAAACTCTTATAATTAGTCATTTGCATTGGATTAAGACACATTTTAACCCCATAAACACTAACATAGCTGTTTACAGCTTCTAAGCAATGTTTTCTAGGTTTTAGCCTGTTTTGGGACAAAATGGGTATAAGTGGCTTTTAAACTCTCCACATCCATCTCAAACTCTTATAATTAGTTAGTTGCATTGGATTAAGACACATTTTAACCCCAGAAACACTAACATAGCTATTTACAACTTCTAAGCAATGTTTTCTTGGTTTTAGCCTGTTTTGGGACAAAATGGGTATAAGAGGCTTTTAAACTATCCACATCTATCTCAAACTCTTATAATTAGTTAGTTGCATTGGATTAAGACACATTTTAACCCCAGAAACACTAACAAAGCTGTTTGGTGCTTCTAAGCAATGTTTTCTTGGTTTTAGCCTGTTTTGGGACAAAATGGGTATAAGTGGCTTTTAAACTCTCCACATCCATCTCAAACTCTTATAATTAGTCATTTGCATTGGATTAAGACACATTTTAACCCCAGAAACACTAACGTAGCTGTTTACAGCTTCTAAGCAATGTTTTCTTGGTTTTAGCCTATTTTGGGACAAAATGGGTATAAGTGGCTTTTAAACTATCCACATCTATCTCAAACTCTTATAATTAGTTAGTTGCATTGGATTAAGACACATTTTTGTAAGTTTGAGAGTAGAGTAATCAAGAGATTATGGAAGAGAGTGAAATCGTGTAAGGAGTGAGGAGAGTGAACGATTGAGAGAGAGAGTGTTGGAGAAAGAGAATAAACTCTTTTCTTACTTCTATTAGTATGATACTTACAAACTATTTAAAGACATATACAAATAGGATATTCTCTTAGGATCCTATGCACACTAATATGAGGAGAAAGCGACATCTCCTTATTCTAACATGTGATCTCCTCTTCTCTCTTACAACTTGCTCCAACGGCTACAAAGGAAGGATCGAGATGAATGGCGACCGTTGGAGGATCTCTTTGGTGGATTGGGCTCATGAAGACTTCTATTTGAGGATGGCCCGTTGGTTGGTCGTACGGACGTCCGTACGGTCGTACGGACAAGTGTGTGTGCCGGTTCATACTCCCCCTCAAGCTTGACTTGGGGAACTAGTCAAGCTTGACAACATAGGCACCCACCTCATTAAAAAAAAAAACCTTAGTATAGAAAAACCTCTTGGGAAAACTATACTTAAGGGAAAAAGAGTGTAGGCGCCAAAACAAAGCAAGTCATGGCCGAGTGAGGTTTAGGAGGCCAAGCTTAGGATGGATGTATTCACACACTTGGGGGCTCGCAGCTTTAGTCAGGACGTCTGCAAGTTGTTCTTTGCTTTCGGTATGGCAAGGTAAGACAACTCCAAGCTTGATTTGTTCTCGGACCTTATGGCAATCCACTTCAATGTGCTTGGTCCGCTCATGGAACACTGAATTGGTTGCTATATGAATGGCTGCTTCGTTATCACAGTGCATGGTGATCGGCTTTGTTGATTCTATTCCAAGATCCTTGAGTAACATCTTCAGCCACATTAGCTCCGTCGTTAGCTTCCTCATAGCTCTATACTCGGATACGGCACTTGAGAGTGAGACGACCTTTTGCTTCTTGCTCTTCCATGTGACCAGGTTCCCTCCAAGGAACGTGCAATAGCCTGTGGTTGAGCGTCGGTCCCCACGATCTCCGGCATAGTCAGCGTCGCAGTAGCCTACCAACTCAGTGCTCTTGTTGCGTCCCATCCATATGCCTTGGCCGGGTGAGCCCTTGATGTACTTGAGGATCCGTGTCAGCATGTTCCAATGGTGCACGGTGGGGTTCTTCATATGCTGGCTTACCTGGTTCACGGCAAAGCAAATGTCAGGCCGTGTGATAGTCAAATAAATGAGCTTACCGACTAGCCGCCGGTAGAGGCTAACGTCCTCGAATGGAGCGGTGTCAAGCTCCCCCTGTCCTCCATCCTTGTAATTCTCTTCTAGGGGCGTTGTTACTGCCTTAGCTCCTAGTTTTCCTGTTTCACTCAATAAGTCTAGTGCATACTTTCTTTGAGACAACAATAACCCTTCATTTGATCTATAAACTTCTATCCCAAGAAAGTATTTCAACTCTCCAAGATCTTTAATATCAAAAACTGATTTCAAGAATGTTTTAGAGTCTTGAATACCTACCGAGTCACTTCCAGTGATGATGATATCATCAACATACACTAGAATGACTACTATACCTTTGGCGCTTGGTAAGGTGAACAAGGTGTGGTCAGCTTCGGATTTGCGAAAGCCTTTGTCAAGGAGTGTGGTGCTAAGCTTGTGATACCAAGCCCTTGGTGACTGCTTCAAGCCATAGATAGCTTTGTTGAGTTTCAAGACCTTTCCCGGACCAATAGTATCCTCCAAACCCGGTGGTGGTCGCATATACACTTCATCCTCCAGTTCTCCTTGCAAGAAGGCGTTCTTCACGTCCATTTGCCAAAGTTCCCAGTCGAGGTTGGTGGCGAGAGAGAGTACAACTCGAACCGTGTGAAGCTTAGCCACCGGAGCAAACGTATCAAGATAGTCCTCCCCATACGTTTGCGTGAACCCTCGTGCGACTAGGCGGGCTTTGTGGCGTTCAATCTCCCCATTGCTCTTATATTTGATTGTGAAGATATACCGAGAGGTGACAGCCTTCTTGCCCTTGGGTAAGTTAGCCTCGTCCCATGTATGATTTTGCACCATGGCCGTATTCTCGGCATCCACTGCATCTCTCCATACTTTGTGCTGCTTAGCCTCATCATAGGTCTTGGGGATCCAATCCTCATCAATATGGCCAAGAAACACTTGATGCTCTATCGGAAAATGAGCCAAGGTGCACACGGCCTGAATCGGATGAGCAACGGCCATGTTGTTGTAGTACACACGGGTGTTCTTCCAATGACTAGGAGGATACCTAATACGTTGGCTGCGCCGAAGAGGAACTATAGCCCCAGCTTCGGAGTTGGCTCGTCCTGGAGTAATGATCTCCTCAAGCTGTTCAGCCGTCTCCTCGGTTGTTTCGGCCGTGTTGTCCGCGAGTGACTCGGGTGCTTCCTCATGCTGCTCAGTATGGTCATCGGCATGTGTAGCAGGCTCAGGCTCAGTAAATGGCTCAGGTTGCTCTGGTGATGCTGGTCTGGCTGACTCGGTAGTGATCCGATCGTTTTCAAGACCTAGTCGCTCAAGGATTACTCGGAGGTTGCGCGTCCGATCAGATGGTGAATCAGAGAGGTTACGGAGCTCATCCCAATTCTTCTCATCGTAAAAACCTTGTGTCTCCATGAACTTGACATCACGAGATACTAGAACCCTCCTTGTTGTAGGTTCATAGCACTTATACCCCTTTTGTGTGGTAGAGTAGCCAAGAAACATAGCCTTTGTACTCTTTGCATCAAGCTTGTCTCTTAGCTCACCTGGTCGCAACACATAGCACACACAACCAAACACTCGTAAGTGATCAAATGTAGGTTTGTCTTTCGTTAATACCTCAAATGGTGACACATCCTTTAGGATCTTTGTTGGTGTGCGGTTAATAAGATAACAAGCGGCTAGCACAGCATCTCCCCAAAACCTCTTTGGAACCCTTGTGTGAAACATCATAGACCTTGCTACTTCCATGAGATGCCTATTCTTTCTCTCAGCCACTCCATTTTGTTGTGGTGTGTAAGGACAGCTAGTTTGATGAAGAATTCCATGTTTGGCTAGATATTGCTTAAAGGCATGGCTTGTGTATTCTCCACCATTATCTGATCTCAAAATTTTAATCTTGGCATGAAAGTGGTTAGTGACATAATTTTGAAAATTAGTAAAGGCCTCAAGGACTCTATCCTTAGAGGGAAGTAAAGTTATCCAAGTATATTTTGATTTTTCATCAATAAAAGTCACAAAATACTTTTGATTATCTCTAGATAAGCAAGGAGATGTCCAAACATCAGAATGAATTAAATCAAAACATTTTTCATAAATAGTAATAGATTTAGGAAAAACAGCCTTGCAATGTTTACCAAGAATACAAGCCTCACACTCATCATTTTGAAAAGAAACATTAGGAAATATTAAAGATAAAGCTCTTGTGTGAGGGTGTCCTAGCCTAGCATGTAAAATAGAATCACTAGGTTTCATAATAACCGAATTAAAACAAGATGCATTAGAAGATAAGTTCAAGTCCTCAAGCACATAGAGGTCATCCTTGGATCCTCCTTGACCAAGAACCTTACTTGTCTCAATATCCTGAAAATGAACATTGTTAGGACCAAATATAGCATAACAATTTAAATCAGTAGTGGCTCTCTTAACTGATAGCAAGTTAGAAGTAAAGTTTGGCATATAAAATGCCTTAGTCTCCTTATCAAATAGTTTCAAGTTTCCAATGCCTTTAACTGGTACTTTCTCACCATTTGCTATTATCACATTACCATTAGCAGGTTTAATATCACTAATTAGCCTAGAATCACTAATCATGTGATGGGATGCACCAGAATCAACTATGAGGGGTTTAATTTTGTTTGAGGCAAGAAACGCCTTACCGGTGGCCTCTTTGATGGCTTTGATGAGCGCATCAAGGTCGGACCGCCTTACCAGCTCGGACGATGCTGCAGCAAGAGCAGTTCCACTGGTCACTTGTTGAGGTTGCTCAGAGATTGATGACTCCCCCATGGCTACTGCTTGATGAGCTCTCGGTGGTCCTCCGCGGTTTGGTCGTCCACCTCGGATGGTACCCGGCGGTGGTGCTAGATGAGGGTGTAGAATCCAGCAGCGGCTCTTGAAGTGACCAAGCTTCTTACAATGCTCACAAAATGGCGGGTTGTTCTTGTCCTCCGGCTTGTAGTAGCCCTTGTTTGCTGATGCTGTCTCAGCTTTGTTAGCGGTCACAAGTTCTCCCTTGCCGCCAAACAATCCCATGGAGCCATGCTCCTTTTGAATTTGGTTACAGACATCATCAAGGCTAGGGAGCTTGTCCGACCGTAGAATATGCTTGATAAGGTCATTGTAGGAGGGGTTCAAGGTCAAGAGAAGGCCGAACACCTTATCTTGTTCACGCCTCTCATTCAGAATGGCCGGATCTATAGTCGCCGGCCGGAGCATCTCTAGTTCAGCCCAAAGGGACCTAAACTTCCCAAAGTGCTTGGTGAACTCCATGTCTTCTTGGTTGAGGTTGTTGATGGCCCTCTTAATCTCAAAAATTCGGTTTACATTTGTAACATTCCCAAAAACATTCTTGAGAGTGTCCCACAAGTCTTTTGCTGTCTCGCAATAAGAGTAAGCTTCAAGTATAGGTGCATCTAGGGAGTTTTGAATGATAGCTAGGACTCCCTGATCTTCTTGAAACCACTTGTTCTTCTCATCGACAAGATCCTTGCCGTCTTTGGTGGTCTCGCCACTAGGAGCTTCGCTCGTCTCAACATGGGACCAAAGTCCTCGGCCGCATAGGGCTGTCTTTGTGGTTCTAGCCCACAGTAAGTAATTCTCTCCCTTGAGAGTAACTGGAACAATGAGAGTTTTGGTAGTTTCCATGGAAAAAGATGAAGAGACCGTTGGTTAAAGCTATTGTCCAACGGTTAAAGAAAGAAGATTCAAGAACAAGAAATTTCAAGAACAAGAAAGAGAATGCGGAAGGGAGTGATGGAGATTTGAGGCAAGAACAGAATCAAATCTGCTCTGATACCATGTAAGTTTGAGAGTAGAGTAATCAAGAGATTATGGAAGAGAGTGAAATCGTGTAAGGAGTGAGGAGAGTGAACGATTGAGAGAGAGAGTGTTGGAGAAAGAGAATAAACTCTTTTCTTACTTCTATTAGTATGATACTTACAAACTATTTAAAGACATATACAAATAGGATATTCTCTTAGGATCCTATGCACACTAAAATGAGGAGAAAGCGACATCTCCTTATTCTAACATGTGATCTCCTCTTCTCTCTTACAACTTGCTCCAACGGCTACAAAGGAAGGATCGAGATGAATGGCGACCGTTGGAGGATCTCTTTGGTGGATTGGGCTCATGAAGACTTCTATTTGAGGATGGCCCGTTGGTTGGTCGTACGGACGTCCGTACGGTCGTACGGACAAGTGTGTGTGCCGGTTCATAATTTTAACCCCATAAACACTAACATAGCTGTTTACAGCTTCTAAGCAATGTTTTCTAGGTTTTAGCCTGTTTTGGGACAAAATGGGTATAAGTGGCTTTTAAACTCTCCACATCCATCTCAAACTCTTATAACTAGTCAGCTGCATTGGATTAAGACACATTTTAACCCCATAAACACTAACATAGCTGTTTACAGCTTCTAAGCAATGTTTTCTTGGTTTTAGCCTATTTTGGGACAAAAATTTGTATAAGTGGCTTTTAAACTATCCACATCTATCTCAAACTCTTATAATTAGTTAGTTGCATTGGATTAAGACACATTTTAACCCCAGAAACACTAACAAAGCTGTTTAGTGCTTCTAAGCAATGTTTTCTTGGTATTAGCTGTAAGTTTGAGAGTAGAGTAATCAAGAGATTATGGAAGAGAGTGAAATCGTGTAAGGAGTGAGGAGAGTGAACGATTGAGAGAGAGAGTGTTGGAGAAAGAGAATAAACTCTTTTCTTACTTCTATTAGTATGATACTTACAAACTATTTAAAGACATATACAAATAGGATATTCTCTTAGGATCCTATGCACACTAATATGAGGAGAAAGCGACATCTCCTTATTCTAACATGTGATCTCCTCTTCTCTCTTACAACTTGCTCCAACGGCTACAAAGGAAGGATCGAGATGAATGGCGACCGTTGGAGGATCTCTTTGGTGGATTGGGCTCATGAAGACTTCTATTTGAGGATGGCCCGTTGGTTGGTCGTACGGACGTCCGTACGGTCGTACGGACAAGTGTGTGTGCCGGTTCATACTCCCCCTCAAGCTTGACTTGGGGAACTAGTCAAGCTTGACAACATAGGCACCCACCTCATTAAAAACCTTAGTATAGAAAAACCTCTTGGGAAAACTATACTTAAGGGAAAAAGAGTGTAGGCGCCAAAACAAAGCAAGTCATGGCCGAGTGAGGTTTAGGAGGCCAAGCTTAGGATGGATGTATTCACACACTTGGGGGCTCGCAGCTTTAGTCAGGACGTCTGCAAGTTGTTCTTTGCTTTCGGTATGGCAAGGTAAGACAACTCCAAGCTTGATTTGTTCTCGGACCTTATGGCAATCCACTTCAATGTGCTTGGTCCGCTCATGGAACACTGAATTGGTTGCTATATGAATGGCTGCTTCGTTATCACAGTGCATGGTGATCGGCTTTGTTGATTCTATTCCAAGATCCTTGAGTAACATCTTCAGCCACATTAGCTCCGTCGTTAGCTTCCTCATAGCTCTATACTCGGATTCGGCACTTGAGAGTGAGACGACCTTTTGCTTCTTGCTCTTCCATGTGACCAGGTTCCCTCCAAGGAACGTGCAATAGCCTGTGGTTGAGCGTCGGTCCCCACGATCTCCGGCATAGTCAGCGTCGCAGTAGCCTACCAACTCAGTGCTCTTGTTGCGTCCCATCCATATGCCTTGGCCGGGTGAGCCCTTGATGTACTTGAGGATCCGTGTCAGCATGTTCCAATGGTGCACGGTGGGGTTCTTCATATGCTGGCTTACCTGGTTCACGGCAAAGCAAATGTCAGGCCGTGTGATAGTCAAATAAATGAGCTTACCGACTAGCCGCCGGTAGAGGCTAACGTCCTCGAATGGAGCGGTGTCAAGCTCCCCCTGTCCTCCATCCTTGTAATTCTCTTCTAGGGGCGTTGTTACTGCCTTAGCTCCTAGTTTTCCTGTTTCACTCAATAAGTCTAGTGCATACTTTCTTTGAGACAACAATAACCCTTCATTTGATCTATAAACTTCTATCCCAAGAAAGTATTTCAACTCTCCAAGATCTTTAATATCAAAAACTGATTTCAAGAATGTTTTAGAGTCTTGAATACCTACCGAGTCACTTCCAGTGATGATGATATCATCAACATACACTAGAATGACTACTATACCTTTGGCGCTTGGTAAGGTGAACAAGGTGTGGTCAGCTTCGGATTTGCGAAAGCCTTTGTCAAGGAGTGTGGTGCTAAGCTTGTGATACCAAGCCCTTGGTGACTGCTTCAAGCCATAGATAGCTTTGTTGAGTTTCAAGACCTTTCCCGGACCAATAGTATCCTCCAAACCCGGTGGTGGTCGCATATACACTTCATCCTCCAGTTCTCCTTGCAAGAAGGCGTTCTTCACGTCCATTTGCCAAAGTTCCCAGTCGAGGTTGGTGGAGAGAGAGAGTACAACTCGAACCGTGTGAAGCTTAGCCACCGGAGCAAACGTATCAAGATAGTCCTCCCCATACGTTTGCGTGAACCCTCGTGCGACTAGGCGGGCTTTGTGGCGTTCAATCTCCCCATTGCTCTTATATTTGATTGTGAAGATATACCGAGAGGTGACAGCCTTCTTGCCCTTGGGTAAGTCAGCCTCGTCCCATGTATGATTTTGCACCATGGCCGTATTCTCGGCATCCACTGCATCTCTCCATACTTTGTGCTGCTTAGCCTTATCATAGGTCTTGGGGATCCAATCCTCATCAATATGGCCAAGAAACACTTGATGCTCTATCGGAAAATGAGCCAAGGTGCACACGGCCTGAATCGGATGAGCAACGGCCATGTTGTTGTAGTACACACGGGTGTTCTTCCAATGACTAGGAGGATACCTAATACGTTGGCTGCGCCGAAGAGGAACTATAGCCCCAGCTTCGGAGTTGGCTCGTCCTGGAGTAATGATCTCCTCAAGCTGTTCAGCCGTCTCCTCGGTTGTTTCGGCCGTGTTGTCCGCGAGTGACTCGGGTGCTTCCTCATGCTGCTCAGTATGGTCATCGGCATGTGTAGCAGGCTCAGGCTCAGTAAATGGCTCAGGTTGCTCTGGTGATGCTGGTCTGGCTGACTCGGTAGTGATCCGATCGTTTTCAAGACCTAGTCGCTCAAGGATTACTCGGAGGTTGCGCGTCCGATCAGATGGTGAATCAGAGAGGTTACGGAGCTCATCCCAATTCTTCTCATCGTAAAAACCTTGTGTCTCCATGAACTTGACATCACGAGATACTAGAACCCTCCTTGTTGTAGGTTCATAGCACTTATACCCCTTTTGTGTGGTAGAGTAGCCAAGAAACATAGCCTTTGTACTCTTTGCATCAAGCTTGTCTCTTAGCTCACCTGGTCGCAACACATAGCACACACAACCAAACACTCGTAAGTGATCAAATGTAGGTTTGTCATTCGTTAATACCTCAAATGGTGACACATCCTTTAGGATCTTTGTTGGTGTGCGGTTAATAAGATAACAAGCGGCTAGCACAGCATCTCCCCAAAACCTCTTTGGAACCCTTGTGTGAAACATCATAGACCTTGCTACTTCCATGAGATGCCTATTCTTTCTCTCAGCCACTCCATTTTGTTGTGGTGTGTAAGGACAGCTAGTTTGATGAAGAATTCCATGTTTGGCTAGATATTGCTTAAAGGCATGGCTTGTGTATTCTCCACCATTATCTGATCTCAAAATTTTAATCTTGGCATGAAAGTGGTTAGTGACATAATTTTGAAAATTAGTAAAGGCCTCAAGGACTCTATCCTTAGAGGGAAGTAAAGTTATCCAAGTATATTTTGATTTTTCATCAATAAAAGTCACAAAATACTTTTGATTATCTCTAGATAAGCAAGGAGATGTCCAAACATCAGAATGAATTAAATCAAAACATTTTTCATAAATAGTAATAGATTTAGGAAAAACAGCCTTGCAATGTTTACCAAGAATACAAGCCTCACACTCATCATTTTGAAAAGAAACATTAGGAAATATTAAAGATAAAGCTCTTGTGTGAGGGTGTCCTAGCCTAGCATGTAAAATAGAATCACTAGGTTTCATAATAACCGAATTAAAACAAGATGCATTAGAAGATAAGTTCAAGTCCTCAAGCACATAGAGGTCATCCTTGGATCCTCCTTGACCAAGAACTTTACTTGTCTCAATATCCTGAAAATGAACATTGTTAGGACCAAATATAGCATAACAATTTAAATCAGTAGTGGCTCTCTTAACTGATAGCAAGTTAGAAGTAAAGTTTGGCATATAAAATGCCTTAGTCTCCTTATCAAATAGTTTCAAGTTTCCAATGCCTTTAACTGGTACTTTCTCACCATTTGCTATTATCACATTACCATTAGCAGGTTTAATATCACTAATTAGCCTAGAATCACTAATCATGTGATGGGATGCACCAGAATCAACTATGAGGGGTTTAATTTTGTTTGAGGCAAGAAACGCCTTACCGGTGGCCTCTTTGATGGCTTTGATGAGCGCATCAAGGTCGGACCGCCTTACCAGCTCGGACGATGCTGCAGCAAGAGCAGTTCCACTGGTCACTTGTTGAGGTTGCTCAGAGATTGATGACTCCCCCATGGCTACTGCTTGATGAGCTCTCGGTGGTCCTCCGCGGTTTGGTCGTCCACCTCGGATGGTACCCGGCGGTGGTGCTAGATGAGGGTGTAGAATCCAGCAGCGGCTCTTGAAGTGACCAAGCTTCTTACAATGCTCACAAAATGGCGGGTTGTTCTTGTCCTCCGGCTTGTAGTAGCCCTTGTTTGCTGATGCCGTCTCAGCTTTGTTAGCGGTCACAAGTTCTCCCTTGCCGCCAAACAATCCCATGGAGCCATGCTCCTTTTGAATTTGGTTACAGACATCATCAAGGCTAGGGAGCTTGTCCGACCGTAGAATATGCTTGATAAGGTCATTGTAGGAGGGGTTCAAGGTCAAGAGAAGGCCGAACACCTTATCTTGTTCACGCCTCTCATTCAGAATGGCCGGATCTATAGTCGCCGGCCGGAGCATCTCTAGTTCAGCCCAAAGGGACCTAAACTTCCCAAAGTGCTTGGTGAACTCCATGTCTTCTTGGTTGAGGTTGTTGATGGCCCTCTTAATCTCAAAAATTCGGTTTACATTTGTAACATTCCCAAAAACATTCTTGAGAGTGTCCCACAAGTCTTTTGCTGTCTCGCAATAAGAGTAAGCTTCAAGTATAGGTGCATCTAGGGAGTTTTGAATGATAGCTAGGACTCCCTGATCTTCTTGAAACCACTTGTTCTTCTCATCGACAAGATCCTTGCCGTCTTTGGTGGTCTCGCCACTAGGAGCTTCGCTCGTCTCAACATGGGACCAAAGTCCTCGGCCGCATAGGGCTGTCTTTGTGGTTCTAGCCCACAGTAAGTAATTCTCTCCCTTGAGAGTAACTGGAACAATGAGAGTTTTGGTAGTTTCCATGGAAAAAGATGAAGAGACCGTTGGTTAAAGCTATTGTCCAACGGTTAAAGAAAGAAGATTCAAGAACAAGAAATTTCAAGAACAAGAAAGAGAATGCGGAAGGGAGTGATGGAGATTTGAGGCAAGAACAGAATCAAATCTGCTCTGATACCATGTAAGTTTGAGAGTAGAGTAATCAAGAGATTATGGAAGAGAGTGAAATCGTGTAAGGAGTGAGGAGAGTGAACGATTGAGAGAGAGAGTGTTGGAGAAAGAGAATAAACTCTTTTCTTACTTCTATTAGTATGATACTTACAAACTATTTAAAGACATATACAAATAGGATATTCTCTTAGGATCCTATGCACACTAATATGAGGAGAAAGCGACATCTCCTTATTCTAACATGTGATCTCCTCTTCTCTCTTACAACTTGCTCCAACGGCTACAAAGGAAGGATCGAGATGAATGGCGACCGTTGGAGGATCTCTTTGGTGGATTGGGCTCATGAAGACTTCTATTTGAGGATGGCCCGTTGGTTGGTCGTACGGACGTCCGTACGGTCGTACGGACAAGTGTGTGTGCCGGTTCATATTAGCCTATTTTGGGACAAAATGGGTATAAGTGGCTTTTAAACTTTCCACATCTATCTCAAACTCTTATAACTAGTCAGCTGCATTGGATTAAGACACATTTTAACCCCAGAAACACTAACATAGCTATTTACAGCTTCTAAGCAATGTTTTCTTGGTTTTAGCCTGTTTTGGGAAAAAATAGGTATTAGTGGCTTTTAAACTCTCCACATCCATCTCAAACTCTTATAACTAGTCAGCTGCATTGGATTAAGACACATTTTAACCCCAGAAACACTAACATAGCTATTTACAGCTTCTATGCAATGTTTACTTGGTTTTAGCCAGTTATGGGACAAAATGGATATAAGTGGCTTTTATACTATCCACATCTATCTCAAACTCTTATAATTAGTTAGTTGCATTGGATTAAGACACATTTTAACCCCAGAAACACTAACAAAGCTGTTTGGTGCTTCTAAGCAATGTTTTCTTGGTTTTAGCCTGTTTTGGGACAAAATGGGTATAAGTGGCTTTTAAACTCTCCACATCCATCTCAAACTCTTATAATTAGTCATTTGCATTGGATTAAGACACATTTTAACCCCAGAAACACTAACGTAGCTGTTTACAGCTTCTAAGCAATGTTTTCTTGGTTTTAGCCTATTTTGGGACAAAATGGGTATAAGTGGCTTTTAAACTATCCACATCTATCTCAAACTCTTATAATTAGTTAGTTGCATTGGATTAAGACACATTTTAACCCCAGAAACACTAACAAAGCTGTTTAGTGCTTCTAAGCAATGTTTTCTTGGTATTAGCCTGTTTTGGGACAAAATGGGTATAAGTGGCTTTTAAACTTTCCACATCCATCTCAAACTCTTATAACTAGTCAGCTGCATTGGATTAAGACACATTTTAACCCCAGAAACACTAACATAGCTATTTACAGCTTCTAAGCAATGTTTTCTTGGTTTTAGCCTGTTTTGGGACAAAATGGTTATAAGTGGCTTTTAAACTCTCCACATCCATCTCAAACTCTTATAACTAGTCAGCTGCATTGGATTAAGACACATTTTAACCCCAGAAACACTAACATAGCTATTTACAGCTTCTAAGCAATGTTTTCTTGGTATTAGCCTATTTTGGGACAAAATGGGTATAAGTGGCTTTTAAAGTCTCCACATCTATCTCAAACTCTTATAACTAGTCAGTTGCATTGGATTAAGACACATTTCAACCCCAGAAACACTAACATAGCTGTTTACAGCTTCTAAGCAATGTTTTCTTGGTTTTAGCCTGTTTTGGGACAAAATGGGTATAAGAGGCTTTTAAACTATCCACATCTATCTCAAACTCTTATATTAGTTAGTTGCATTGGATTAAGACACATTTTAACCCCAGAAACACTAACAAAGCTGTTTGGTGCTTCTAAGCAATGTTTTCTTGGTTTTAGCCTGTTTTGGGACAAAATGGGTATAAGTGGCTTTTAAACTCTCCACATCAATCTCAAACTCTTATAATTAGTTAGTTGCATTGGATTAAGACACATTTTAACCCCATAAACACTAACATAGCTGTTTACAGCTTCTAAGCAATGTTTTCTAGGTTTTAGCCTGTTTTGGGACAAAATGGGTATAAGTGGCTTTTAAACTATCCACATCTATCTCAAACTCTTATAATTAGTTAGTTGCATTGGATTAAGACACATTTTAACCCCAGAAACACTAACAAAGCTGTTTAGTGCTTCTAAGCAATGTTTTCTTGGTATTAGCCTATTTTGGGACAAAATGGGTATAAGTGGCTTTTAAACTTTCCACATCTATCTCAAACTCTTATAACTAGTCAGCTGCATTGGATTAAGACACATTTTAACCCCAGAAACACTAACATAGCTATTTACAGCTTCTAAGCAATGTTTTCTTGGTTTTAGCCTGTTTTGGGAAAAAATAGGTATTAGTGGCTTTTAAACTCTCCACATCCATCTCAAACTCTTATAACTAGTCAGCTGCATTGGATTAAGACACATTTTAACCCCAGAAACACTAACATAGCTATTTACAGCTTCTATGCAATGTTTACTTGGTTTTAGCCAGTTATGGGACAAAATGGATATAAGTGGCTTTTATACTATCCACATCTATCTCAAACTCTTATAATTAGTTAGTTGCATTGGATTAAGACACATTTTAACCCCAGAAACACTAACAAAGCTGTTTGGTGCTTCTAAGCAATGTTTGTAAGTTTGAGAGTAGAGTAATCAAGAGATTATGGAAGAGAGTGAAATCGTGTAAGGAGTGAGGAGAGTGAACGATTGAGAGAGAGAGTGTTGGAGAAAGAGAATAAACTCTTTTCTTACTTCTATTAGTATGATACTTACAAACTATTTAAAGACATATACAAATAGGATATTCTCTTAGGATCCTATGCACACTAATATGAGGAGAAAGCGACATCTCCTTATTCTAACATGTGATCTCCTCTTCTCTCTTACAACTTGCTCCAACGGCTACAAAGGAAGGATCGAGATGAATGGCGACCGTTGGAGGATCTCTTTGGTGGATTGGGCTCATGAAGACTTCTATTTGAGGATGGCCCGTTGGTTGGTCGTACGGACGTCCGTACGGTCGTACGGACAAGTGTGTGTGCCGGTTCATACTCCCCCTCAAGCTTGACTTGGGGAACTAGTCAAGCTTGACAACATAGGCACCCACCTCATTAAAAACCTTAGTATAGAAAAACCTCTTGGGAAAACTATACTTAAGGGAAAAAGAGTGTAGGCGCCAAAACAAAGCAAGTCATGGCCGAGTGAGGTTTAGGAGGCCAAGCTTAGGATGGATGTATTCACACACTTGGGGGCTCGCAGCTTTAGTCAGGACGTCTGCAAGTTGTTCTTTGCTTTCGGTATGGCAAGGTAAGACAACTCCAAGCTTGATTTGTTCTCGGACCTTATGGCAATCCACTTCAATGTGCTTGGTCCGCTCATGGAACACTGAATTGGTTGCTATATGAATGGCTGCTTCGTTATCACAGTGCATGGTGATCGGCTTTGTTGATTCTATTCCAAGATCCTTGAGTAACATCTTCAGCCACATTAGCTCCGTCGTTAGCTTCCTCATAGCTCTATACTCGGATTCGGCACTTGAGAGTGAGACGACCTTTTGCTTCTTGCTCTTCCATGTGACCAGGTTCCCTCCAAGGAACGTGCAATAGCCTGTGGTTGAGCGTCGGTCCCCACGATCTCCGGCATAGTCAGCGTCGCAGTAGCCTACCAACTCAGTGCTCTTGTTGCGTCCCATCCATATGCCTTGGCCGGGTGAGCCCTTGATGTACTTGAGGATCCGTGTCAGCATGTTCCAATGGTGCACGGTGGGGTTCTTCATATGCTGGCTTACCTGGTTCACGGCAAAGCAAATGTCAGGCCGTGTGATAGTCAAATAAATGAGCTTACCGACTAGCCGCCGGTAGAGGCTAACGTCCTCGAATGGAGCGGTGTCAAGCTCCCCCTGTCCTCCATCCTTGTAATTCTCTTCTAGGGGCGTTGTTACTGCCTTAGCTCCTAGTTTTCCTGTTTCACTCAATAAGTCTAGTGCATACTTTCTTTGAGACAACAATAACCCTTCATTTGATCTATAAACTTCTATCCCAAGAAAGTATTTCAACTCTCCAAGATCTTTAATATCAAAAACTGATTTCAAGAATGTTTTAGAGTCTTGAATACCTACCGAGTCACTTCCAGTGATGATGATATCATCAACATACACTAGAATGACTACTATACCTTTGGCGCTTGGTAAGGTGAACAAGGTGTGGTCAGCTTCGGATTTGCGAAAGCCTTTGTCAAGGAGTGTGGTGCTAAGCTTGTGATACCAAGCCCTTGGTGACTGCTTCAAGCCATAGATAGCTTTGTTGAGTTTCAAGACCTTTCCCGGACCAATAGTATCCTCCAAACCCGGTGGTGGTCGCATATACACTTCATCCTCCAGTTCTCCTTGCAAGAAGGCGTTCTTCACGTCCATTTGCCAAAGTTCCCAGTCGAGGTTGGTGGAGAGAGAGAGTACAACTCGAACCGTGTGAAGCTTAGCCACCGGAGCAAACGTATCAAGATAGTCCTCCCCATACGTTTGCGTGAACCCTCGTGCGACTAGGCGGGCTTTGTGGCGTTCAATCTCCCCATTGCTCTTATATTTGATTGTGAAGATATACCGAGAGGTGACAGCCTTCTTGCCCTTGGGTAAGTCAGCCTCGTCCCATGTATGATTTTGCACCATGGCCGTATTCTCGGCATCCACTGCATCTCTCCATACTTTGTGCTGCTTAGCCTCATCATAGGTCTTGGGGATCCAATCCTCATCAATATGGCCAAGAAACACTTGATGCTCTATCGGAAAATGAGCCAAGGTGCACACGGCCTGAATCGGATGAGCAACGGCCATGTTGTTGTAGTACACACGGGTGTTCTTCCAATGACTAGGAGGATACCTAATACGTTGGCTGCGCCGAAGAGGAACTATAGCCCCAGCTTCGGAGTTGGCTCGTCCTGGAGTAATGATCTCCTCAAGCTGTTCAGCCGTCTCCTCGGTTGTTTCGGCCGTGTTGTCCGCGAGTGACTCGGGTGCTTCCTCATGCTGCTCAGTATGGTCATCGGCATGTGTAGCAGGCTC
The DNA here is from genome assembly GCF_030686135.1 of Camelina sativa. Lineage (NCBI taxonomy): Eukaryota > Viridiplantae > Streptophyta > Magnoliopsida > Brassicales > Brassicaceae > Camelina > Camelina sativa. Next base: position 22,127,085 of record NC_141894.1, on the reverse strand, counting down.
AGGCTCAGTAAATGGCTCAGGTTGCTCTGGTGATGCTGGTCTAGCTGACTCGGTAGTGATCCGATCGTTTTCAAGACCTAGTCGCTCAAGGATTACTCGGAGGTTGCGCGTCCGATCAGATGGTGAATCAGAGAGGTTACGGAGCTCATCCCAATTCTTCTCATCGTAAAAACCTTGTGTCTCCATGAACTTGACATCACGAGATACTAGAACCCTCCTTGTTGTAGGTTCATAGCACTTATACCCCTTTTGTGTGGTAGAGTAGCCAAGAAACATAGCCTTTGTACTCTTTGCATCAAGCTTGTCTCTTAGCTCACCTGGTCGCAACACATAGCACACACAACCAAACACTCGTAAGTGATCAAATGTAGGTTTGTCATTCGTTAATACCTCAAATGGTGACACATCCTTTAGGATCTTTGTTGGTGTGCGGTTAATAAGATAACAAGCGGCTAGCACAGCATCTCCCCAAAACCTCTTTGGAACCCTTGTGTGAAACATCATAGACCTTGCTACTTCCATGAGATGCCTATTCTTTCTCTCAGCCACTCCATTTTGTTGTGGTGTGTAAGGACAGCTAGTTTGATGAAGAATTCCATGTTTGGCTAGATATTGCTTAAAGGCATGGCTTGTGTATTCTCCACCATTATCTGATCTCAAAATTTTAATCTTGGCATGAAAGTGGTTAGTGACATAATTTTGAAAATTAGTAAAGGCCTCAAGGACTCTATCCTTAGAGGGAAGTAAAGTTATCCAAGTATATTTTGATTTTTCATCAATAAAAGTCACAAAATACTTTTGATTATCTCTAGATAAGCAAGGAGATGTCCAAACATCAGAATGAATTAAATCAAAACATTTTTCATAAATAGTAATAGATTTAGGAAAAACAGCCTTGCAATGTTTACCAAGAATACAAGCCTCACACTCATCATTTTGAAAAGAAACATTAGGAAATATTAAAGATAAAGCTCTTGTGTGAGGGTGTCCTAGCCTAGCATGTAAAATAGAATCACTAGGTTTCATAATAACCGAATTAAAACAAGATGCATTAGAAGATAAGTTCAAGTCCTCAAGCACATAGAGGTCATCCTTGGATCCTCCTTGACCAAGAACTTTACTTGTCTCAATATCCTGAAAATGAACATTGTTAGGACCAAATATAGCATAACAATTTAAATCAGTAGTGGCTCTCTTAACTGATAGCAAGTTAGAAGTAAAGTTTGGCATATAAAATGCCTTAGTCTCCTTATCAAATAGTTTCAAGTTTCCAATGCCTTTAACTGGTACTTTCTCACCATTTGCTATTATCACATTACCATTAGCAGGTTTAATATCACTAATTAGCCTAGAATCACTAATCATGTGATGGGATGCACCAGAATCAACTATGAGGGGTTTAATTTTGTTTGAGGCAAGAAACGCCTTACCGGTGGCCTCTTTGATGGCTTTGATGAGCGCATCAAGGTCGGACCGCCTTACCAGCTCGGACGATGCTGCAGCAAGAGCAGTTCCACTGGTCACTTGTTGAGGTTGCTCAGAGATTGATGACTCCCCCATGGCTACTGCTTGATGAGCTCTCGGTGGTCCTCCGCGGTTTGGTCGTCCACCTCGGATGGTACCCGGCGGTGGTGCTAGATGAGGGTGTAGAATCCAGCAGCGGCTCTTGAAGTGACCAAGCTTCTTACAATGCTCACAAAATGGCGGGTTGTTCTTGTCCTCCGGCTTGTAGTAGCCCTTGTTTGCTGATGCCGTCTCAGCTTTGTTAGCGGTCACAAGTTCTCCCTTGCCGCCAAACAATCCCATGGAGCCATGCTCCTTTTGAATTTGGTTACAGACATCATCAAGGCTAGGGAGCTTGTCCGACCGTAGAATATGCTTGATAAGGTCATTGTAGGAGGGGTTCAAGGTCAAGAGAAGGCCGAACACCTTATCTTGTTCACGCCTCTCATTCAGAATGGCCGGATCTATAGTCGCCGGCCGGAGCATCTCTAGTTCAGCCCAAAGGGACCTAAACTTCCCAAAGTGCTTGGTGAACTCCATGTCTTCTTGGTTGAGGTTGTTGATGGCCCTCTTAATCTCAAAAATTCGGTTTACATTTGTAACATTCCCAAAAACATTCTTGAGAGTGTCCCACAAGTCTTTTGCTGTCTCGCAATAAGAGTAAGCTTCAAGTATAGGTGCATCTAGGGAGTTTTGAATGATAGCTAGGACTCCCTGATCTTCTTGAAACCACTTGTTCTTCTCATCGACAAGATCCTTGCCGTCTTTGGTGGTCTCGCCACTAGGAGCTTCGCTCGTCTCAACATGGGACCAAAGTCCTCGGCCGCATAGGGCTGTCTTTGTGGTTCTAGCCCACAGTAAGTAATTCTCTCCCTTGAGAGTAACTGGAACAATGAGAGTTTTGGTAGTTTCCATGGAAAAAGATGAAGAGACCGTTGGTTAAAGCTATTGTCCAACGGTTAAAGAAAGAAGATTCAAGAACAAGAAATTTCAAGAACAAGAAAGAGAATGCGGAAGGGAGTGATGGAGATTTGAGGCAAGAACAGAATCAAATCTGCTCTGATACCATGTAAGTTTGAGAGTAGAGTAATCAAGAGATTATGGAAGAGAGTGAAATCGTGTAAGGAGTGAGGAGAGTGAACGATTGAGAGAGAGAGTGTTGGAGAAAGAGAATAAACTCTTTTCTTACTTCTATTAGTATGATACTTACAAACTATTTAAAGACATATACAAATAGGATATTCTCTTAGGATCCTATGCACACTAATATGAGGAGAAAGCGACATCTCCTTATTCTAACATGTGATCTCCTCTTCTCTCTTACAACTTGCTCCAACGGCTACAAAGGAAGGATCGAGATGAATGGCGACCGTTGGAGGATCTCTTTGGTGGATTGGGCTCATGAAGACTTCTATTTGAGGATGGCCCGTTGGTTGGTCGTACGGACGTCCGTACGGTCGTACGGACAAGTGTGTGTGCCGGTTCATAATGTTTTCTTGGTTTTAGCCTGTTTTGGGACAAAATGGGTATAAGTGGCTTTTAAACTCTCCACATCCATCTCAAACTCTTATAATTAGTCATTTGCATTGGATTAAGACACATTTTAACCCCAGAAACACTAACGTAGCTGTTTACAGCTTCTAAGCAATGTTTTCTTGGTTTTAGCCTATTTTGGGACAAAATGGGTATAAGTGGCTTTTAAACTATCCACATCTATCTCAAACTCTTATAATTAGTTAGTTGCATTGGATTAAGACACATTTTAACCCCAGAAACACTAACAAAGCTGTTTAGTGCTTCTAAGCAATGTTTTCTTGGTATTAGCCTGTTTTGGGACAAAATGGGTATAAGTGGCTTTTAAACTTTCCACATCCATCTCAAACTCTTATAACTAGTCAGCTGCATTGGATTAAGACACATTTTAACCCCAGAAACACTAACATAGCTATTTACAGCTTCTAAGCAATGTTTTCTTGGTTTTAGCCTGTTTTGGGACAAAATGGTTATAAGTGGCTTTTAAACTCTCCACATCCATCTCAAACTCTTATAACTAGTCAGCTGCATTGGATTAAGACACATTTTAACCCCAGAAACACTAACATAGCTATTTACAGCTTCTAAGCAATGTTTTCTTGGTTTTAGCCTGTTTTGGGACAAAATGGGTATAAGTGGCTTTTAAACTATCCACGTCTATCTCAAACTCTTATAATTAGTTAGTTGCATTGGATTAAGACAAATTTTAACCCCAAAACACTAACAAAGCTGTTTAGTGCTTCTAAGCAATGTTTTTTTGGTTTTAGCCTGTTTTGGGACAGAATGGGTATAAGTGGCTTTTAAACTTTCCACATCCATCTCAAACTCTTATAACTTGTCAGCTGCATTGGATTAAGACACATTTTAACCCCAGAAACACTAACATAGCTATTTACAACTTCTAAGCAATGTTTTCTTGGTTTTAGCCTCTTTTGGGACAAAATGGGTATAAGAGGCTTTTAAACTATCCACATCTATCTCAAACTCTTATATTAGTTACTTGCATTGGATTAAGACACATTTTAACCCCAGAAACACTAACAAAGCTGTTTGGTGCTTCTAAGCAATGTTTTCTTGGTTTTAGCCTGTTTTGGGACAAAATGGGTATAAGTGGCTTTTAAACTCTCCACATCAATCTCAAACTCTTATAATTAGTCATTTGCATTGGATTAAGACACATTTTAACCCCATAAACACTAACATAGCTGTTTACAGCTTCTAAGCAATGTTTTCTAGGTTTTAGCCTGTTTTGGGACAAAATGGGTATAAGTGGCTTTTAAACTCTCCACATCCATCTCAAACTCTTATAATTAGTTAGTTGCATTGGATTAAGACACATTTTAACCCCATAAACACTAACATAGCTGTTTACAGCTTCTAAGCAATGTTTTCTAGGTTTTAGCCTGTTTTGGGACAAAATGGGTATAAGTGGCTTTTAAACTCTCCACATCCATCTCAAACTCTTATAACTAGTCAGCTGCATTGGATTAAGACACATTTTAACCCCAGAAACACTAACATAGCTGTTTACAGCTTCTAAGCAATGTTTTCTTGGTTTTAGCCTATTTTGGGACAAAAATTTGTATAAGTGGCTTTTAAACTATCCACATCTATCTCAAACTCTTATAATTAGTTAGTTGCATTGGATTAAGACACATTTTAACCCCAGAAACACTAACAAAGCTGTTTAGTGCTTCTAAGCAATGTTTTCTTGGTATTAGCCTATTTTGGGACAAAATGGGTATAAGTGGCTTTTAAACTTTCCACATCTATCTCAAACTCTTATAACTAGTCAGCTGCATTGGATTAAGACACATTTTAACCCCAGAAACACTAACATAGCTATTTACAGCTTCTAAGCAATGTTTTCTTGGTTTTAGCCTGTTTTGGGAAAAAATAGGTATTAGTGGCTTTTAAACTCTCCACATCCATCTCAAACTCTTATAACTAGTCAGCTGCATTGGATTAAGACACATTTTAACCCCAGAAACACTAACATAGCTATTTACAGCTTCTATGCAATGTTTACTTGGTTTTAGCCAGTTATGGGACAAAATGGATATAAGTGGCTTTTATACTATCCACATCTATCTCAAACTCTTATAATTAGTTAGTTGCATTGGATTAAGACACATTTTAACCCCAGAAACACTAACAAAGCTGTTTGGTGCTTCTAAGCAATGTTTTCTTGGTTTTAGCCTGTTTTGGGACAAAATGGGTATAAGTGGCTTTTAAACTCTCCACATCCATCTCAAACTCTTATAATTAGTCATTTGCATTGGATTAAGACACATTTTAACCCCAGAAACACTAACGTAGCTGTTTACAGCTTCTAAGCAATGTTTTCTTGGTTTTAGCCTATTTTGGGACAAAATGGGTATAAGTGGCTTTTAAACTATCCACATCTATCTCAAACTCTTATAATTAGTTAGTTGCATTGGATTAAGACTTATTTTAACCCCAGGAATACTAACAAAGCTGTTTAGTGCTTCTAAGCAATGTTTTCTTTGTTTTAGCCTGTTTTGGGACAAAATGGGTATAAGTGGCTTTTAAACTTTCCACATGAAACAAGTTTATTGTGTGGTGGTGAATGATGATGAATGTAAGCAACGGTGATATGAATGCTATAAGATGGAAATGTAAAATGCAGAAAATAAACTACAAGAACTAAGAATTAAATGCAAATGAAACTGAATGATTGAACAGTAATGAAGCAAGAATAGAAGTAGAGACTACTACTAATGAACTAATGCAAGACAATCAGTAAACAGAAAACTACATGTATGCAACAGGAATGAAACAGGAATGAAACAGGAATGAAACAGGAATGAAATAAAAATCATAAACCAGAGTTCTGGGGATGAACTCGAGCAAGCACTCGACCGAGTGTAGGTCGAGTGAGAGGTCGAGTTGGCTAAATCCGAAAACAGAGCAACACAATAAAAACAGAGCAATGCAAATACGAATCAATCAACAAGCAAGCAACATGATTAAGACTTTAAAATCAATAAACAAAGAAGGTCCTGAGGATGGATTCATGGGATGAACTAATCATTGTGGTTATCTAACTTGGTCAACAAATCTCAAGCAAACTTTGAGCTAACCTCTAGACATATAAATATAAGACAAGTTTCTCCCACTCTCATGGTCAAGAAACAATCAAACCTGTGCAATTCTAGACTTGTTCTCACACAGTAAAGAATCTACACAAGCAGGCATTAAGCAATACATCTCAAACCAAACAAGACCTCTAATCTTTTAGCAAGCCTAATGGTAAGCTCTAGATCTAGCCTTATCTATGCTTCTTAAACATTGGTGTGATGCTAAGAAGCTTGAAATCAGATCCTAACCTCTCAGTTCAGGATCAACATTAAGAACATCTAGCCTAGAAGAGATCTACAACAATCAAGCCTGACCAAATCACATAAACCACAAGATCAATCCATCCTAACCCATCCTCAAGATCCTAAGCAAACTACTCACAACAATACATGATGAACAAAGTCAAAAACCCAGAAAATATTGAAACTTGCATTATTAGAAAGATGAAACAAAGATCTTCAATATTAATCAAAGGATCAAACTCAAATTCTCAATATTAAGAAAGTTATGAAACTAACAATATTGAGGAATTTAGTCTTTTTCAAGTACAAGATCTAAGAAAAATAAAAGTGCAAAAGGAATAATTACCAAAAGGGTAAAAACTAGGTTTAGAGAATATCTAAAAAGCTGGACTCCTTTGGTGGCTGCAGGTACAAGGCTTTATATAGGAGGGGAGTGGAAGCCCTAAAAATACAAAAAGTCAAAGTAGTCAACGGCTGGGTCAACTCGACCAGTGCTCGGTCGAGTGGCAGGTCGAGCTGGCTTCTCTTCTGCAATCTTCACTCGGTCGAGTCCTCCTCAGCACACGGTCGAGTGTCTAGTCGAGTGCGCGGTCAGTTGGACTCCGGACCTTGTTGTTTCAGCCTTAACTCCCTTGTTTCCTCCTCATGATTGCTTCACATCTCTCCTCCATTGCTTCCATACTCCTTAAGCTCTAAAATCACCTGTTTATGAATGAAAAGATGCAAATGCAATGCAACTAAACTCTAATGCATGATTTGTCCTAAAGCTATGCAATAATGGTTAAAATGGATAGCAAAAGATGCAAAAGATGAGAATATACTAAGGGAAAACAAGGTAAAATATATGAACATCACCACATCCATCTCAAACTCTTATAACTAGTCAGCTGCATTGGATTAAGACACATTTTAACCCCAGAAACACTAACATAGCTATTTACAGCTTCTAAGCAATGTTTTCTTGGTTTTAGCTTGTTTTGGGACAAAATGGGTATAAGTGGCTTTTAAACTATCCACATCTATCTCAAACTCTTATAATTAGTTAGTTGCATTGGATTAAGACACATTTTAACCCCAGAAACACTAACAAAGCTGTTTGGTGCTTCTAAGCAATGTTTTCTTGGTTTTAGCCTGTTTTGGGACAAAATGGGTATAAGTGGCTTTTAAACTTTCCACATCAATCTCAAACTCTTATAATTAGTCATTTGCATTGGATTAAGACACATTTTAACCCCAGAAACACTAACATAGCTGTTTATAGCTTCTAAGCAATGTTTTCTTGGTTTTAGCCTGTTTTGGGACAAAATGGGTATAAGTGGCTTTTAAACTCTCCACATCCATCTCAAACTCTTATAACTAGTCAGCTGCATTGGATGAAGACACATTTTAACCCCAGAAACACGAACATAGCTGTTTACAGCTTCTAAGAAATGTTTTCTTGGTTTTAGCCAATTTTGGGACAAAATATGTATAAGTGGCTTTTAAACTATCCACATCTATCTCAAACTCTTATAATTAGTTAGTTGCATTGGATTAAGACACATTTTAACCCCAGAAGACTAACAAAGCTGTTTAGTGCTTCTAAGCAATGTTTTCTTGGTTTTAGCCTGTTTTGGGACAAAATGGGTATAAGTGGCTTTTAAACTTTCCACATCCATCTCAAACTCTTATAACTAGTCAGCTGCATTGGATGAAGACACATTTTAACCCCAGAAACACGAACATAGCTGTTTACAGCTTCTAAGAAATGTTTTCTTGGTTTTAGCCAATTTTGGGACAAAATATGTATAAGTGGCTTTTAAACTATCCACATCTATCTCAAACTCTTATAATTAGTTAGTTGCATTGGATTAAGACACATTTTAACCCCAGAAGACTAACAAAGCTGTTTAGTGCTTCTAAGCAATGTTTTCTTGGTTTTAGCCTGTTTTGGGACAAAATGGGTATAAGTGGCTTTTAAACTCTCCACATCAATCTCAAACTCTTATAATTAGTCATTTGCATTGGATTAAGACACATTTTAACCCCAGAAACACTTACATAGCTGTTTACAGCTTCTAAGCAATGTTTTCTTGGTTTTAGCCTGTTTTGGGACAAAATGGGTATAAGTGGCTTTTAAACTTTCCACATCAATCTCAAACTCTTATAATTAGTCATTTGCATTGGATTAAGACACATTTTAACCCCAGAAACACTAACATAGCTGTTTATAGCTTCTAAGCAATGTTTTCTTGGTTTTAGCCTGTTTTGGGACAAAATGGGTATAAGTGGCTTTTAAACTCTCCACATCCATCTCAAACTCTTATAACTAGTCAGCTGCATTGGATGAAGACACATTTTAACCCCAGAAACACGAACATAGCTGTTTACAGCTTCTAAGAAATGTTTTCTTGGTTTTAGCCAATTTTGGGACAAAATATGTATAAGTGGCTTTTAAACTATCCACATCTATCTCAAACTCTTATAATTAGTTAGTTGCATTGGATTAAGACACATTTTAACCCCAGAAGACTAACAAAGCTGTTTAGTGCTTCTAAGCAATGTTTTCTTGGTTTTAGCCTGTTTTGGGACAAAATGGGTATAAGTGGCTTTTAAACTTTCCACATCCATCTCAAACTCTTATAACTAGTCAGCTGCATTGGATGAAGACACATTTTAACCCCAGAAACACGAACATAGCTGTTTACAGCTTCTAAGAAATGTTTTCTTGGTTTTAGCCAATTTTGGGACAAAATATGTATAAGTGGCTTTTAAACTATCCACATCTATCTCAAACTCTTATAATTAGTTAGTTGCATTGGATTAAGACACATTTTAACCCCAGAAGACTAACAAAGCTGTTTAGTGCTTCTAAGCAATGTTTTCTTGGTTTTAGCCTGTTTTGGGACAAAATGGGTATAAGTGGCTTTTAAACTCTCCACATCAATCTCAAACTCTTATAATTAGTCATTTGCATTGGATTAAGACACATTTTAACCCCAGAAACACTTACATAGCTGTTTACAGCTTCTAAGCAATGTTTTCTTGGTTTTAGCCTGTTTTGGGACAAAATGGGTATAAGTGGCTTTTAAACATTCCACATCAATCTCAAACTCTTATAATTAGTCATTTGCATTGGATTAAGACACATTTTATCCCCAGAAACACTAACATAGCTGTTTATAGCTTCTAAGCAATGTTTTCTTGGTTTTAGCCTGTTTTGGGACAAAATGGGTATAAGTGGCTTTTAAACTCTCCACATCCATCTCAAACTCTTATAACTAGTCAGCTGCATTGGATGAAGACACATTTTAACCCCAGAAACACGAACATAGCTGTTTACAGCTTCTAAGAAATGTTTTCTTGGTTTTAGCCAATTTTGGGACAAAATATGTATAAGTGGCTTTTAAACTATCCACATCTATCTCAAACTCTTATAATTAGTTAGTTGCATTGGATTAAGACACATTTTAACCCCAGAAGACTAACAAAGCTGTTTAGTGCTTCTAAGCAATGTTTTCTTGGTTTTAGCCTGTTTTGGGACAAAATGGGTATAAGTGGCTTTTAAACTTTCCACATCCATCTCAAACTCTTATAACTAGTCAGCTGCATTGGATGAAGACACATTTTAACCCCAGAAACACGAACATAGCTGTTTACAGCTTCTAAGAAATGTTTTCTTGGTTTTAGCCAATTTTGGGACAAAATATGTATAAGTGGCTTTTAAACTATCCACATCTATCTCAAACTCTTATAATTAGTTAGTTGCATTGAATTAAGACACATTTTAACCCCAGAAGACTAACAAAGCTGTTTAGTGCTTCTAAGCAATGTTTTCTTGGTTTTAGCCTGTTTTGGGACAAAATGGGTATAAGTGGCTTTTAAACTCTCCACATCAATCTCAAACTCTTATAATTAGTCATTTGCATTGGATTAAGACACATTTTAACCCCAGAAACACTTACATAGCTGTTTACAGCTTCTAAGCAATGTTTTCTTGGTTTTAGCCTGTTTTGGGACAAAATGGGTACAAGTGGCTTTTAAACTCTCCACATCCATCTCAAACTCTTATAACTAGTCAGCTGCATTGGATGAAGACACATTTTAACCCCAGAAACACGAACATAGCTGTTTACAGCTTCTAAGCAATGTTTTCTTGGTTTTAGCCAATTTTGGGACAAAATATGTATAAATGGCTTTTAAACTATCCACATCTATCTCAAACTCTTATAATTAGTTAGTTGCATTGGATTAAGACACATTTTAACCCCAGAAACACTAACAAAGCTGTTTAGTGCTTCTAAGCAATGTTTTCTTGGTTTTAGCCTGTTTTGGGACAAAATGGGTATAAGTGGCTTTTAAACTTTCCACATCCATCTCAAACTCTTATAACTAGTCAGCTGCATTGGATTAAGACACATTTTAACCCCAGAAACACTAACATAGCTAGTTACAGCTTCTAAGCAATGTTTTCTTGGTTTTGTTGGGATTTATGAGACAAAGCTCATAAGAGAGGGAAGATAAACACTTGGTGAATAAATCCCTCTTTACCCACAACAAACTAACTCATTCTCAAGGGGGAGGAGAGAACATCAACTTGTGATGAACTCCCCATAAACAAGGCTTAGTAAAGAGTAAATAAGAAGAGTTTAGGTGGATTTGAGAAGAGAATAGGCTGCCTTAAGGGCAGCCTCTAACCGCTAATCTCCTAAACACTCTACATTTTTGATATGAACAAGAACACAAGTAGAGAGGGAAAACGGTTTCTCTTCTATTAGATAATGTTGTGATTGATTACATATGAGCTGAATTACAACATAATATAGGAATACAAATGCCATATGACCGTTAGAGAGGAAGAGAGCATTGATTGTGACATATAGCCGTTTGTCTTGAGTTGGTGAAGGTGAAAGCGACTTCTTCACCTACGAGATTCTCCTTCCTTCTTTACACACGTGATTTCCTTCCTTGCCTTGCCTTGTGACCGTTTGATCTCCTCTCCTTGTGGCCATTGGATCCTTCTTTCCTTCCTTGTGAGATATTTCCTTCTTCTTGGGCTTCTTCTTCTTATAAGGCCTTTGTTCTTCTTATAAGGCCTTTGTTCTTCTCACATTGCACTTATGGCCTAGCTGACTTCTCTCCTTGCTCACACGGCCCACCAGCCTTTCTCATTGTGTTCACGGCCTAACTGGCCGCTCTCATGCCATTCTTGGCCTCACCGGCCACTCTCTTGGTGCACACGGCCTTACCGGCCGTTTCTCCTCTTCCTCCAAGGCTCGGCCTAACCGGCCTCTCCTCTCTCTTCCTTCTTACTCTCTAATACTCCCCCGCACGCTTGATCTGCAGGGCACCATGGGGACCAAAGATCAAGGGTGGACTCGTGTCGACTACCTCATTAAAAACCTTAACAAAGAAAACCACTTGGGAAAAACTTTGTTAAGTAAAAAGAGTGTAGTTTCCACGGTCCTTGATGTCCCATTGATCTTGGTTTGTCAAGAACCAGCTCTCTTCTCTTTAAGCCTTTGAACCGCTACACTTCCTTAGCCCTTCTTGCCTTGAACTCACTTCATATGATCTCTCCAAGCTTGCACTTCTCGAATTTTCTTTTGAGGCTCTCATAGTCTCCTTCACCCTTGAAACAAGTGATAAAGAAGAAAAGAATAAGTGTTTGCTATGAGGAATATCAAAGAAAATTCTAAAGAAAACTTTAAAAGAACATATTAAAGAGTAAAGACTAGTAATAGAGCTAAGATAATGAATTTAAGAAATTTAAATAGAGTAGAGTTTAGAGCACAGCCTTTATGGTGTTTTGATGGATAGGAAGGAGAGGGTTGAACACTGATGCGGTTTGGAATTCCTCCTTGAGACCGCTTCTCGAACCATGGTTTTTAACCCGGTCAGTTTTATCGTCAGACTGACATATGCCCACTGAATCGGACATAACTTTTGAACGGCTGCTCGGATTGGTATGATTCCACTTCCACTGGCAAGATGACTCCATGGTCTCGAACTTTGTTGAAGAACGCGGAAGCTGAATCGCAGTGGAAGGGTTTCGTCCGAGTCGATCTTTGAGACGCTTCGGCTGAGCTTTAAGTAAAAACTTTTGCTTGTGGCCGAGCAGAATCTGTGAGGTACGGTCTGAAGTCACTTGATAGTTGATCTCCCCCGTAACCTTTACTTGATGATGGGCTGAAACCTCATCACCTCAGTTGAAACCTTGTGCATCACCGTTCTTGTGCACATCCGATCAACAGTTGAAACCTTGTGCATCACCTTTCTTAAAGACCATTGTGCACATCCGATCAACAACTTGGCACTAACACACATGCTCTTGGACTGATTCATCACATTCCACCAGCTTAACAAAGACTTGGTGGCCCTTGGTTCTAACTCCAGGCATTGTGCTGCGCTCTCCTCATGGCTATCTTGTAGCCTTCAACCTCGCCACTTCTTCTTCTTGAGATAGTAGGCGAGCTCCACACAATCTTCAAGGCTGAAGCTGAAACCAAATTCAATGGAACAGATTCTAAACAAGAGATTGTTAGAGATTAGAGAATAGAGAATATAGAATATTACTGAAAATAAAATAGAATTTAGAGAATAAGTAACCAAGAATTAGAGAATTAAAGAGAATAATGGCGGAAGTATAAGAGAATGGTGAGTAGAATAGAGAATTTGCTCAAGAGTTCTTATGGACAGAGATTAACTCTGTTTTTCTTGAGTTGAAACAAGCTTTGAAAAACAGCCTTGAACAACCCAGAACTTTAGGGAGTATCACACTATGGTGTTTGTTTACTCAAGAACATGGGAGTTTAGCGGCTGCAACTTCTAAGGACCATGGGATTTTGAGTTTCCCACGGTTTAACAACAAAACTCATGGTAGAATCACCTAAAACAGAGTGTTCTCCAAGAGATTCAGGCTTTAGATCCACGAAGATAACATATAGAAGATGTTTTTCGTGGTCCCAAGCAAAGAAGAAACAACAAAAAGCCTTTGGAACAACCTATTGTCCAACGGTTAAAAGAATGCATCTTGAACCAACTTGAATCTATTTGACCAAGCGGGCTATACATGCTAAAATAAAGTCTCTCTCTTCCTCAAACTCGAATCTGGACACACCATATGGCCAGAAACAAAGCTTTCTCAACCTTGAGAAGAAGAAGAAGCGATTTAGTAATTAAGCCTTTAAAGGAAATTTAACAAAAGCAAAATTAAACCTTTAGAGGAAAATTAACTAAATCCTAAGAGAACTAAATCCTAAGAATTTCGTGGCTCATACAAGCACACAAGAACCGTGAATCCTCACCATGAACAACACAATTTGCTCAATGGTTCATCACTTCCCACACATCCCAAAATAAACAAAGCTATTACCAAATCGGTAAAGCTTAAGGATGGGGCTTGTAAAATCGATTTCTTTCCACACACTTGGTCTACAAATTCTAACAAGACAAGAGACCAAGCTTACTCAACAATGAGCTGCTAGAGAATCGATTTAATCAACAAAAGCAAAATTAAAGCTTTAAAGAAACTAAGCTAAGCGATTTAACACCTAAGCAAAGTCTAAAACTTTAACTAAGCTAACTCCTAAGAAAACGACTTTGAGAATGAGTTTAAAACACCAAGAACAGAACCTGCTCTGATACCATGTTGGGATTTATGAGACAAAGCTCATAAGAGAGGGAAGATAAAAACTTGGTGAATAAATCCCTCTTTACCCACAACAAACTAACTCATTCTCAAGGGGGAGGAGAGAACATCAACTTGTGATGAACTCCCCATAAACAAGGCTTAGTAAAGAGTAAATAAGAAGAGTTTAGGTGGATTTGAGAAGAGAATAGGCTGCCTTAAGGGCAGCCTCTAACCGCTAATCTCCTAAACACTCTACATTGTTGATATGAACAAGAACACAAGTAGAGAGGGAAAACGGTTTCTCTTCTATTAGATAATGTTGTGATTGATTACATATGAGCTGAATTACAACATAATATAGGAATACAAATGCCATATGACCGTTAGAGAGGAAGAGAGCATTGATTGTGACATATAGCCGTTTGTCTTGAGTTGGTGAAGGTGAAAGCGACTTCTTCACCTACGAGATTCTCCTTCCTTCTTTACACACGTGATTTCCTTCCTTGCCTTGCCTTGTGACCGTTTGATCTCCTCTCCTTGTGGCCATTGGATCCTTCTTTCCTTCCTTGTGAGATATTTCCTTCTTCTTGGGCTTCTTCTTCTTATAAGGCCTTTGTTCTTCTTATAAGGCCTTTGTTCTTCTCACATTGCACTTATGGCCTAGCTGACTTCTCTCCTTGCTCACACGGCCCACCAGCCTTTCTCATTGTGTTCACGGCCTAACTGGCCGCTCTCATGCCATTCTTGGCCTCACCGGCCACTCTCTTGGTGCACACGGCCTTACCGGCCGTTTCTCCTCTTCCTCCAAGGCTCGGCCTAACCGGCCTCTCCTCTCTCTTCCTTCTTACTCTCTAATAGGTTTTAGCCTGTTTTGGGACAAAATGGGTATAAGTGGCTTTTAAACTATCCACATCTATCTCAAACTCATATAATTAGTTAGTTGCATTGGATTAAGACACATTTTACCCCAGAAACACTAACAAAGCTGTTTGGTGCTTCTAAGCAATGTTTTCTTGGTTTTAGCCTGTTTTGGGACAAAATGGGTATAAGTGGCTTTTAAACTCTCCACATCAATCTCAAACTCTTATAATTAGTCATTTGCATTGGATTAAGACACATTTTAACCCCAGAAACACTAACATAGCTGTTTGGTGCTTCTAAGCAATGTTTTCTTGGTTTTAGCCTGTTTTGGGACAAAATGGGTACAAGTGGCTTTTAAACTCTCCACATCAATCTCAAACTCTTATAACTAGTCAGCTGCATTGGATTAAGACACATTTTAACCCCAGAAACACTAACATAGCTGTTTACAGCTTCTAAGCAATGTTTTCTTGGTTTTAGCGTATTTTGGGACAAAATGTGTATAAGTGGCTTTTAAACTATCCACATCTATCTCAAACTCTTATAATTAGTTAGTTGCATTGGATTAAGACACATTTTAACCCAAGAAACACTAACAAAGCTGTTTAGTGCTTCTAAGCAATGTTTTTTTTGGTTTTAGCCTGTTTTGGGACAAAATGGGTATTAGTGGCTTTTAAACTTTCCACATCCATCTCAAACTCTTATAACTAGTCAGCTGCATTGGATTAAGACACATTTAACCCCAGAAACACTAACATAGCTATTTACAGCTTCTAAGCAATGTTTTCTTGGTTTTAGCCTGTTTTGGGACAAAATGGGTATAAGTGGCTTTTAAACTATCCACATCTATCTCAAACTCTTATAAATAGTTAGTTGCATTGGATTAAGACACATTTTAACCCCAGAAACACTAACAAAGCTGTTTGGTGCTTCTAAGCAATGTTTTCTTGGTTTTAGCCTGTTTTGGGACCAAATGGGTATAAGTGGCTTTTAAACTCTCCACATCAATCTCAAACTCTTATAATTAGTCATTTGCATTGGATTAAGACACATTTTAACCCCAGAAACACTAACATAGCTGTTTACAGCTTCTAAGCAATGTTTTCTTGGTTTTAGCATGTTTTGGGACATAATGGGTATAAGTGGCTTTTAAACTCTCCACATCCATCTCAAACTCTTATAACTAGTCAGCTGCATTGGATTAAGACACATTTTAACCCCAGAAACACTAACATAGCTATTTACAGCTTCTAAGCAATGTTTTCTTGGTTTTAGCCTGTTTTGGGACAAAATGGGTATAAATGGCTTTAAAACTCTCCACATCAATCTCAAGCTCTTATAATTAGTCATTTGCATTGGATTAAGACACATTTTAACCCAGAAACACTAACATAGCAGTTTACAGTTTCTAAGCAATGTTTTCTTGGTTTTAGCATGTTTTGGGACAAAATGGGTATAAGTGGCTTTTAAACTCTCCACATCCATCTCAAACTCTTATAACTAGTCAGCTGCATTGGATTTAGACACATTTTAACCCCAGAAACACTAACATAGCTATTTACAGCTTCTAAGCAATGTTTTTTTGGTTTTAGCCTGTTTTGGGACAAAGTGGGTATAATTGGCTTTTAAACTATCCACATCTATCTCAAACTCTTATAATTAGTTAGTTGCATTGGATTAAGACACATTTTAACCCAAGAAACACTAACAAAGCTTTTTAGTGCTTCTAAGCAATATTTTTTTGGTTTTAGCCTTTTTGGAGCAAAATGGGTATAAGTATCTTTTAAACTCTCCACATCTATCTCAAACTCTTATAATTAGTTAGTTGCATTGGTTTAAGACATATTTTAACCCCAGAAACACTAACAAAGCTGTTTGGTGCTTCTAAGCAATGTTTTCTTGGTTTTAGCCTGTTTTGGGACAAAATGGGTATAAGTGGCTTTTAACCTCTCCACATCCATCTCAAACTCTTATAACTAGTCAGCTGCATTGGATTAAGACACATATTACCCCAGAAACACTAACATAGCTATTTACAGCTTCTAAGCAATGTTTTCTTGGTTTTAGCCTTTTTGGGACAAAATGGGTGTAAGTGGCTTTTAAACTCCCCACATCTATCCCAAAATCTTATAATTAGTTAGTTGCATTGGATTAAGACACATTTTAACCCCAGAAACACTAACAAAGCTGTTTGGTGGTTCTAAGCAAAGGTTTCTTGGTTTAGCCTGTTTTCTGACAAAATGGGTATAAGTGGCTTTTAAACTCTCCACATCAATCTCAAACTCTTATAATTAGTCATTTGCATTGGATTAAGACACATTTTAACCCCAAAAACACTAACATAGCTGTTTACAGCTTCTAAGCAATGTTTTCTTGGTTTTAGCCTGTTTTGGGACAAAATGGGTACAAGTGGCTTTTAAACTCTCCACATCTATCTCAAACTCTTATAGTTAGTTAGTTGCATTGGATTAAGACACATTTTAACCCCAGAAACACTAACATAGCTGTTTACAGCTTCTAAGCAATGTTTTCTTGGTTTTAGCCTGTTTATGGACAAAATGGGTATAAGTGGCTTTTAAACTCTCCACATCAATCTCAAACTCTTATAATTAGTCATTTGCATAGGATTAAGACACCTTTTAACCCCAGAAACAGTAACATAGCTGTTTACAGCTTCTAAGCAATGTTTTCTTGGTTTTAGCCTGTTTTGGGACAAAATGGGTATAAGTGGCTTTTAAACTCTCCACATCAATCTCAAACTCTTATAATTAGTCATTTGCATTGGATTAAGACACATTTTAACCCCAGAAACACTAACATAGCTATTTACAGCTTCTAAGCAATGTTGCAATGTTTTCTTAGTTTTAGCCTGTTTTGGGACAAAATGTGTATAAGTGGCTTTTAAACTATCCACATCTATCTCAAACTCTTATAATTAGTTAGTTGCATTGGATTAAGACTCATTTTAACCCCAGAAACACTAACAAAGCTGTTTAGTGCTTCTAAGCAATGTTGCAATGTTTTCTTAGTTTTAGCCTGTTTTGGGACAAAATGTGTATAAGTGGCTTTTAAACTATCCACATCTATCTCAAACTCTTATAATTAGTTAGTTGCATTGGATTAAGACTCATTTTAACCCCAGAAACACTAACAAAGCTGTTTGGTGCTTCTAAGCAATGTTTTCTTGGTTTGAGCCTGTTTTGGGACAAAATGGGTATAAGTGGCTTTTAAACTCTCCACATCAATCTCAAACTCTTATAATTAGTCATTTGCATTGGATTAAGACATATTTTAACCCCAGAAACACTAACATAGCTGTTTACAGCTTCTAAGCAATGTTTTCTTGGTTTTAGCCTATTTTGGGACAAAATGGGTATAAGTGGCATTTATAACTAGCCTGTTTTGGGACAAAATACATCTCAAACTCTTATAAGTGGCATTGGATTAAGACACATTTTAACCCCAGAAACAGTAACATAGCTATTTACAACTTCTAAGCAATGTTTTCTGAAAGAATTAATAGGATCGATTATGAGTTTAGTGAGAAGATTTGAATAACAAGAGAGTGAGAATCGTTGAGAGTATAGTAAGAGAGTATAGAGAGAGTATTGTGGAGAAAGAGATATTATCTCTTCTTTCCTCATTTAGAACATAATTACAATCTACTTATAGACATATACAAAAGAATATACTAAGATGATCCTAGGCACATTTACATATAAAGATAGCGACATGTCCTTAAGAAGACATGTGATCCTTCCCACTTGCGCACTCTACACTAACGGCTATGAGGAGAAGGATCGAGAAGCTCTTGTGACCGTTGGAGGCTGGTGAACATGGAATGGACTCGTGATCCTCATGGGTTGAGCTTGGTAGGCCTTTAGCTGTACGGACGGCCCAATGGTGATGGTTGTACGGACGGATGTACGGACAAGGTGTGTGTGCGGTTTCATACTCCCCCTCAAGCTTGATCATGAGCATTGATCAAGCTTGGACTCATGCACACCCACCTCATTAAAAACCTTAGTATAGAAAACCACTTGGGAAAAACTATACTTAAGGGAAAAAGAGTGTGGGTATCATGTGAAGACAATCATGGCCGAGTAAGATCTTTGAGGCCAAGTTTGGGGTGAATGTACTCACACACTTGTGGACTGGCCGCCTTGGTGAGAACGTCAGCCAATTGTTCAGAGCTCTCGGTGTGACATGGTAGAACAACTCCAAGTTTAATTTGCTCTCGGACTTTGTGGCAGTCGACTTCAATGTGCTTGGTTCTCTCATGGAACACCGAGTTTGTTGCGATGTGAATAGCTGCCTCATTGTCGCAATGCATAGTAATAGGCTTAGGTGACTCGATTCCAAGGTCCTTGATGAGTGCCTTGAGCCACATCAACTCGGTTGTTAACTTTCTCATGACTCTATACTCCGATTCAGCACTTGATAGGGATACCACCTTTTGTTTCTTGCTCTTCCATGTGATCAAGTTGCCTCCTAGGAACGTGCAGTAGCCTGTAGTGGAGCGACGGTCTCCACGGTCTCCGGCGTAATCCGCATCACAATACCCTACTAGCTCCGTGCTTTCATTTCGACCCATCCATATGCCTTGCCCCGGCGAGCCCTTGAGATATTTGAGGATGCGGTTCACCATACCCCAATGATGCACGGTAGGACTTTGCATGTGTTGGCTCACCTGATTAACAGCAAAGCAAATATCAGGTCTAGTGATAGTAAGGTATATAAGCTTACCTACTAGCCGCCGGTATCGCTTGACGTCTTGAAATGGAGCTGCATCAAACTCCCCCTTTCCTCCGGCCTTATAGTTTTCATCAAGGGGTGTAGATACAGCTTTTGAACCTAGCTTCCCTGCTTCACTCAATAAATCAAGAGCATATTTTCTTTGTGATAAAAACAATCCTTCATTAGTCCTATATACTTCTATACCAAGAAAATATTTAAGTTCTCCTAGGTCTTTGATATCAAAAACTGACTTAAGGTAAGCCTTAGTCTCTTGAATGCCTACCTTGTCACTTCCAGTTATGATGATATCATCAACATAAACTAGAATGACTATAATACCTTTTTCACTTGGTAAGGTGAATAGAGTGTGGTCAGCCTCTGATTTGCGGAAGCCTTTCTCAAGGAGTGTGGTGCTTAACTTGTGATACCAAGCCCTAGGGGACTGTTTGAGTCCATAAATCGCCTTGTTCAGTTTTAATACTTTCCCGGGACCAATGATGTCTTCTAAACCCGGAGGTGGCCTCATATAAACTTCATCCTCGAGCTCTCCTTGTAAGAAGGCGTTCTTAACATCCATTTGCCATAAGTTCCAGTCAAGGTTGGTTGCAAGAGAGAGAACAACTCGAACCGTGTGAAGTTTGGCCACCGGTGCAAACGTATCTTGGTAGTCCTCCCCATACGTTTGAGTGAACCCCCTTGCAACGAGTCTGGCTTTGTAGCGTTCGATCTCCCCATCACTCTTATATTTAATGGTAAAGATCCACCTGGATGTCACAGCCTTCTTGCCTTTGGGTAAGTCAGCCTCGTCCCATGTATGATTGGCCTCCATTGCATTCTTCTCGGCATTGACAGCATCACACCATTCCTTATGATTCTTGGCTTCTTCATAGTCTTTGGGAATCCAATGAGCATCAATCTTGCCAAGAAACACTTGATGGTGTGGAGGAAAATGAGCCAAGGTGCATACCGCTTGAATCGGATGAGCTACAGCAACGTTGTTGTAGTAGACCCGAGTGTTTCGCCAATTGGAGAGGGGAAACTTGAGGCGTTCACTGCGGCGAAGTGGGATAACTTCCTGTGGTGTGGCCTCATCGTCATTGTCTTCCTCGGTGGGCACATAATCCTCATCACCGGAAGCATTGTCCACCGGAACTGAATTTAAACCATTTTCATCATCGGATTGTTCATCAAGTTCAGCCGAGTGTTCATCAAGTGCAGCCGAGGGATCATTGTCTAGAGACTCCGGCGGTGAAGTGGCCGGTGCATTGACTGGGGGTGCAGGTGTTGACGCGGGGGCATTGTCAACACCGAGTCTCTCGAGAAGGATGCGAAGGTTGTTAGCTCGGTCAGATGGTGAGGTGGACAAGTCTCGAAGGCTCTCCCAGTTCTTTTCCTCATAGAAGCCTTTAGACTCCACGAACTTAACATCACGAGAGACAAAAACGCGCTTCATGTTTGGCTCGTAGCACTTGTAGCCTTTTTGAGTCGTCGAGTACCCAAGGAACATGCTCTTAACACTCTTAGTATCAAGCTTGTCGCGTAGTTCTCCTGGCTTCAACACATAACACACGCAGCCAAATACTCTTAAATGATCAAATGAGGGTTTTACCTTGTTTATTACCTCAAACGGTGAACTGTCTTGAAGAACTTTGGT
Organism: Camelina sativa; assembly: GCF_030686135.1. Classification (NCBI taxonomy): domain Eukaryota; kingdom Viridiplantae; phylum Streptophyta; class Magnoliopsida; order Brassicales; family Brassicaceae; genus Camelina; species Camelina sativa. The sequence continues at coordinate 22,105,841 of NC_141894.1, read as the reverse complement.
TGGTGTCCGGTTAATGAGGTAGCAAGCCGCAAGAACAGCATCTCCCCAAAACTTCTTTGGAACATTGGTGTGAAACATCATGGATCTTGCCACTTCCATGAGGTGCCTATTCTTCCTTTCAGCAACACCATTTTGTTGGGGTGTATATGGACAGCTTGTTTGATGAATAATCCCATGGTTTGCTAGGTATTGTTTGAAGGCATGGCTTGTATACTCTCCTCCATTATCTGATCTCAAAATTTTAATCTTTGCATTATAATGGTTAGTCACATATTTTTGAAAATTAGTGAAGGCTTCAAGAACTCTATCTTTAGAGGGAAGCAAGGTCAGCCAAGTATATTTTGATTTTTCATCAATAAAGGTCACAAAATATTTTTGATTTTCTCTAGACAAGCAAGGGGAAGTCCAAACATCTGAATGGATTAAATCAAAACAATTTTCATAAATAGTCATAGATTTAGGAAAAACAGCCTTGCAATGTTTACCAAGAATACATGCCTCACACTCATCATTTTTAAAAGAAATATTAGGAAACATTAATGATAAAGCTCTAGTATGAGGATGTCCTAGCCTAGCATGTAAAATAGAATCACTAGGTTTAATAATAACCGAATTAAAACAAGATGCAGTAGAAGAAGATAGATTCAAGTCCTCAAGCACATATAGATCATCCTTGGAACCTCCTTGACCAAGAACTTTACTTGTCTCAATATCCTGAAAATGAACCTTGTTAGGACCAAATATTGCATAACAATTTAAATCAGTGGTGGCCCTCTTAACTGATAGCAAATTAGATGTGAAATTTGGCATATAGAAAGCTTTAGTTTCTTTGTTAAATAACTTTAAATTCCCTATGCCTTTAATTGGAACTTTCTCACCATTAGCTATCACAACATTACCATTAGCAGGCTTAATATCACTCATTAACCTAGAATCACTAATCATGTGATGAGATGCACCAGAATCAACAATAAGAGACTTAGTTTTGTTTGAAGTAAGAAACGCCTTACCGGTGGCCTCCTTGAGGGCTTTGATGAGCGCATCAAGGTCGGACCGCCTTACCAGCTCGGACGATGCTGCAGCAAGAGCAGTTCCACCGGTCACTTGTTGAGGCTGCTCAGAGATCAATGGCTCCCCCACGGCAGTTGCTTGGTGAGCTCTCGGTTGTCCTCCGCGGTTTGGTCGTCCACCTCGGATTGTTCCCGGTGGTGGTGCTAGATGCGGATGTAGGATCCAGCAGCGGCTCTTGAAGTGGCCAAGTTTCTTACAGTGCTCACAAACCGGCGGGTTGTTCTTGTCCTCCGGTCGGTAGTAGCCTTTGTTTGCTGATGCCATCTCAGCTTTGTTAGCGGTCACCAGCTCTCCCTTGCTGCCGAACAATCCCATGGAGCCATGCTCCTTTTGAATTTGGTTGCAAACATCATCAAGGCTTGGGAGTTTATCTGACCGCAAGATGTGTTTGATGAGATCATTGTAGGAGGGGTTTAGGGTCAAGAGCAGCCCAAACACTTTGTCTTGTTCACGCCTCTCGTTCAGTATGGCCGGATCAATTGTCGCCGGTCGCAGCATTTCTAGTTCAGCCCAAAGGGACCTAAACTTCCCAAAATGCTTTGTAAACTCCATATCCTCTTGATTGAGGTTATTGATGGCCCTTTTAATCTCGAAGATACGATTGACATTGGTAATATTACCAAAAACGTTCTTGAGGGTGTCCCACAAGTCCTTCGCCGTCTCGCAGTAGGAGTAGGCTTCAAGAATGGGGGCATCTAGAGAGTTTTGAATGATGGCTAAGACCCCTTGGTCTTCTTGGAACCATTTGTTCTTTTCATCTCCGGCAAGTTCCTTGCCGTCCTTGGTGGCCTCACCACTCGGAGCTTCGCTCTTCTCAACGTGAGACCAAAGGCCTCGGCCACAAAGGGCAGTTTTCGTGGTCCTCGCCCACAGCAGATAGTTCTCTCCCTTGAGAGTCACCGGAACAACCATGGTTTTGACACTTTCCATGATGAAGAGACCGTTAGGTAAAGCTATTATCCAACGGTTAAAGAAAATGACTTTCAAGTCAAAACAGAAAATGAGAGAGAAGGAGAAGCGGAAGTAAGTGATGATCAAAAACTTTAGAATGACGAGCAACCAGGCTCTGATACCATGAAAGAATTAATAGGATCGATTATGAGTTTAGTGAGAAGATTTGAATAACAAGAGAGTGAGAATCGTTGAGAGTATAGTAAGAGAGTATAGAGAGAGTATTGTGGAGAAAGAGATATTATCTCTTCTTTCCTCATTTAGAACATAATTACAATCTACTTATAGACATATACAAAAGAATATACTAAGATGATCCTAGGCACATTTACATATAAAGATAGCGACATGTCCTTAAGAAGACATGTGATCCTTCCCACTTGCGCACTCTACACTAACGGCTATGAGGAGAAGGATCGAGAAGCTCTTGTGACCGTTGGAGGCTGGTGAACATGGAATGGACTCGTGATCCTCATGGGTTGAGCTTGGTAGGCCTTTAGCTGTACGGACGGCCCAATGGTGATGGTTGTACGGACGGATGTACGGACAAGGTGTGTGTGCGGTTTCATATTTTCTTGGTTTTAGCCTGTTTTGGGATAAAATGGGTATAAGTGGCTTTTAAACTATCCACATCTATCTCAAACTCTTATAATTAGTTAGTTGCATTAGATTAAGACACATTTTAACCCCAGAAACACTAACAAAGCTGTTTAGTGCTTCTAAGCAATGTTTTTTTGGTTTTAGCCTTTTTGGGACATAATGGGTATAAGTGGCTTTTAAACTCCCCACATCTACCCTAAACTCTTATAATTAGTTAGTTGCATTGGATTAAGACACATTTTAACCCCAAAAACACTAACAAAGCTGTTTAGTGCTTCTAAGCAATGTCTTTTTGGTTTTATCCTGTTTTGGGACAAAATGGGTATAAGTGGCTTTTAAACTTTCCACATCCATCTCAAACTCTTATAACTAGTCAGCTGCATTGGATTAAGACACATTTTAACCCCAGAAACACTAACATAGCTATTTACAGCTTCTAAGCAATGTTTTCTTGGTTTTAGCCTGTTTTGGGACAGAATGGGTATAAGTGGCTTTTATACTCTCCACATCCATCTCAAACTCTTATAACTAGTCAGCTGCATTGGATTAAGACACATTTTAACCCCAGAAACACTAACATAGCTTTTTGCAGCTTCTAAGCAATGTTTTCTTGGTTTTAGCCTGTTTTGTGACAAAATGGGTATAAGTGGCTTTTAAACTATCCACATCTATCTCAAACTCTTATAATTAGTTAGTTGCATTGAATTAAGACACATTTTAACCCCAGAAACACTAACAAAGCTGTTAAGTGCTTCTAAGCAATGTTTTCTTGGTTTTAGCCTTTTTGGGACAAAATGGGTATAAGTGGCTTTTAAACTCCCCACATCTATCCCAAACTCTTATAATTAGTTAGTTGCAATGGATTAAGACACATTTTAACCCCAGAAACACTAACAAAGCTGTTTGGTGCTTCTAAGCAATGTTTTCTTGGTTTAGCCTGTTTTGGGACAAAATGGGTTTAAGTGGCTTTTAAACTCTCCACATCAATCTCAAACTCTTATAATTAGTCATTTGCATTGGATTAAGACACATTTTAACCCCAGAAACACTAACATAGCTGTTTACAACTTCTAAGCAATGTTTTCTTGGTTTTAGCCTGTTTTGGGACAAAATGGGTATAAGTGGCTTTTAAACTCTCCACATCCATCTCAAACTCTTATTACTAGTCAGCTGCATTAGATTAAGACATATTTTAACCCCAGAAACACTAACATAGCTATTTACAGCTTCTAAGCAATGTTTTCTTGGTTTTAGCCTGTCTTGGGACAAAATGGGTATAAGTGGCTTTTAAACTATCAACATCTATCTCAAACTCTTATAATTAGTTAGTTGCATTGGATTAAGACACATTTTAACCCCAGAAACACTAACAAAGCTGTTTAGTGTTTAAAGCAATGTTTTCTTGGTTTTAGCCTGTTTTGGGACAAAATGGGTATAAGTGGCTTTTAAACCATCCACATCTATCTCAAACTCTTATAATTAGTTAGTTGCATTAGATTAAGACACATTTTAACCCCAGAAAGACTAACAAAGCTGTTTAGTGCTTCTAAGCAATGTCTTTTTGGTTTTAGCCTGTTTTGGGACAAAATGGGTATAAGTGGCTTTTAAACTTTCCACATCCATCTCAAACTCTTATAACTAGTCAGCTGCATTGGATTAAGACACATTTTAACCCCAGAAACACTAACATAGCTATTTACAGTTTCTAAGCAATGTTTTCTTGGTTTTAGCCTGTTTTGGGACAAAATGGGTATAAGTGGCTTTTATACTCTCCACATCCATCTCAAACTCTTATAACTAGTCAGCTGCATTGGATTAAGACACATTTTAACCCCAGAAACACTAACATAGCTTTTTGCAGCTTCTAAGCAATGTTTTCTAGGTTTTAGCCTGTTTTGTGACAAAATGGGTATAAGTGGCTTTTAAACTATCCACATCTATCTCAAACTCTTATAATTAGTTAGTTGCATTGGATTAAGACTCATTTTAACCCCAGAAACACTAACAAAGCTGTTTGGTGCTTCTAAGCAATGTTTTCTTGGTTTGAGCCTGTTTTGGGACAAAATGGGTATAAGTGGCTTTTAAACTCTCCACATCAATCTCAAACTCTTATAATTAGTCATTTGCATTGGATTAAGACATATTTTAACCCCAGAAACACTAACATAGCTGTTTACAGCTTCTGTAAGTTTGAGAGTAGAGTAATCAAGAGATTATGGAAGAGAGTGAAATCGTGTAAGGAGTGAGGAGAGTGAACGATTGAGAGAGAGAGTGTTGGAGAAAGAGAATAAACTCTTTTCTTACTTCTATTAGTATGATACTTACAAACTATTTAAAGACATATACAAATAGGATATTCTCTTAGGATCCTATGCACACTAATATGAGGAGAAAGCGACATCTCCTTATTCTAACATGTGATCTCCTCTTCTCTCTTACAACTTGCTCCAACGGCTACAAAGGAAGGATCGAGATGAATGGCGACCGTTGGAGGATCTCTTTGGTGGATTGGGCTCATGAAGACTTCTATTTGAGGATGGCCCGTTGGTTGGTCGTACGGACGTCCGTACGGTCGTACGGACAAGTGTGTGTGCCGGTTCATACTCCCCCTCAAGCTTGACTTGGGGAACTAGTCAAGCTTGACAACATAGGCACCCACCTCATTAAAAACCTTAGTATAGAAAAACCTCTTGGGAAAACTATACTTAAGGGAAAAAGAGTGTAGGCGCCAAAACAAAGCAAGTCATGGCCGAGTGAGGTTTAGGAGGCCAAGCTTAGGATGGATGTATTCACACACTTGGGGGCTCGCAGCTTTAGTCAGGACGTCTGCAAGTTGTTCTTTGCTTTCGGTATGGCAAGGTAAGACAACTCCAAGCTTGATTTGTTCTCGGACCTTATGGCAATCCACTTCAATGTGCTTGGTCCGCTCATGGAACACTGAATTGGTTGCTATATGAATGGCTGCTTCGTTATCACAGTGCATGGTGATCGGCTTTGTTGATTCTATTCCAAGATCCTTGAGTAACATCTTCAGCCACATTAGCTCCGTCGTTAGCTTCCTCATAGCTCTATACTCGGATTCGGCACTTGAGAGTGAGACGACCTTTTGCTTCTTGCTCTTCCATGTGACCAGGTTCCCTCCAAGGAACGTGCAATAGCCTGTGGTTGAGCGTCGGTCCCCACGATCTCCGGCATAGTCAGCGTCGCAGTAGCCTACCAACTCAGTGCTCTTGTTGCGTCCCATCCATATGCCTTGGCCGGGTGAGCCCTTGATGTACTTGAGGATCCGTGTCAGCATGTTCCAATGGTGCACGGTGGGGTTCTTCATATGCTGGCTTACCTGGTTCACGGCAAAGCAAATGTCAGGCCGTGTGATAGTCAAATAAATGAGCTTACCGACTAGCCGCCGGTAGAGGCTAACGTCCTCGAATGGAGCGGTGTCAAGCTCCCCCTGTCCTCCATCCTTGTAATTCTCTTCTAGGGGCGTTGTTACTGCCTTAGCTCCTAGTTTTCCTGTTTCACTCAATAAGTCTAGTGCATACTTTCTTTGAGACAACAATAACCCTTCATTTGATCTATAAACTTCTATCCCAAGAAAGTATTTCAACTCTCCAAGATCTTTAATATCAAAAACTGATTTCAAGAATGTTTTAGAGTCTTGAATACCTACCGAGTCACTTCCAGTGATGATGATATCATCAACATACACTAGAATGACTACTATACCTTTGGCGCTTGGTAAGGTGAACAAGGTGTGGTCAGCTTCGGATTTGCGAAAGCCTTTGTCAAGGAGTGTGGTGCTAAGCTTGTGATACCAAGCCCTTGGTGACTGCTTCAAGCCATAGATAGCTTTGTTGAGTTTCAAGACCTTTCCCGGACCAATAGTATCCTCCAAACCCGGTGGTGGTCGCATATACACTTCATCCTCCAGTTCTCCTTGCAAGAAGGCGTTCTTCACGTCCATTTGCCAAAGTTCCCAGTCGAGGTTGGTGGAGAGAGAGAGTACAACTCGAACCGTGTGAAGCTTAGCCACCGGAGCAAACGTATCAAGATAGTCCTCCCCATACGTTTGCGTGAACCCTCGTGCGACTAGGCGGGCTTTGTGGCGTTCAATCTCCCCATTGCTCTTATATTTGATTGTGAAGATATACCGAGAGGTGACAGCCTTCTTGCCCTTGGGTAAGTCAGCCTCGTCCCATGTATGATTTTGCACCATGGCCGTATTCTCGGCATCCACTGCATCTCTCCATACTTTGTGCTGCTTAGCCTCATCATAGGTCTTGGGGATCCAATCCTCATCAATATGGCCAAGAAACACTTGATGCTCTATCGGAAAATGAGCCAAGGTGCACACGGCCTGAATCGGATGAGCAACGGCCATGTTGTTGTAGTACACACGGGTGTTCTTCCAATGACTAGGAGGATACCTAATACGTTGGCTGCGCCGAAGAGGAACTATAGCCCCAGCTTCGGAGTTGGCTCGTCCTGGAGTAATGATCTCCTCAAGCTGTTCAGCCGTCTCCTCGGTTGTTTCGGCCGTGTTGTCCGCGAGTGACTCGGGTGCTTCCTCATGCTGCTCAGTATGGTCATCGGCATGTGTAGCAGGCTCAGGCTCAGTAAATGGCTCAGGTTGCTCTGGTGATGCTGGTCTGGCTGACTCGGTAGTGATCCGATCGTTTTCAAGACCTAGTCGCTCAAGGATTACTCGGAGGTTGCGCGTCCGATCAGATGGTGAATCAGAGAGGTTACGGAGCTCATCCCAATTCTTCTCATCGTAAAAACCTTGTGTCTCCATGAACTTGACATCACGAGATACTAGAACCCTCCTTGTTGTAGGTTCATAGCACTTATACCCCTTTTGTGTGGTAGAGTAGCCAAGAAACATAGCCTTTGTACTCTTTGCATCAAGCTTGTCTCTTAGCTCACCTGGTCGCAACACATAGCACACACAACCAAACACTCGTAAGTGATCAAATGTAGGTTTGTCATTCGTTAATACCTCAAATGGTGACACATCCTTTAGGATCTTTGTTGGTGTGCGGTTAATAAGATAACAAGCGGCTAGCACAGCATCTCCCCAAAACCTCTTTGGAACCCTTGTGTGAAACATCATAGACCTTGCTACTTCCATGAGATGCCTATTCTTTCTCTCAGCCACTCCATTTTGTTGTGGTGTGTAAGGACAGCTAGTTTGATGAAGAATTCCATGTTTGGCTAGATATTGCTTAAAGGCATGGCTTGTGTATTCTCCACCATTATCTGATCTCAAAATTTTAATCTTGGCATGAAAGTGGTTAGTGACATAATTTTGAAAATTAGTAAAGGCCTCAAGGACTCTATCCTTAGAGGGAAGTAAAGTTATCCAAGTATATTTTGATTTTTCATCAATAAAAGTCACAAAATACTTTTGATTATCTCTAGATAAGCAAGGAGATGTCCAAACATCAGAATGAATTAAATCAAAACATTTTTCATAAATAGTAATAGATTTAGGAAAAACAGCCTTGCAATGTTTACCAAGAATACAAGCCTCACACTCATCATTTTGAAAAGAAACATTAGGAAATATTAAAGATAAAGCTCTTGTGTGAGGGTGTCCTAGCCTAGCATGTAAAATAGAATCACTAGGTTTCATAATAACCGAATTAAAACAAGATGCATTAGAAGATAAGTTCAAGTCCTCAAGCACATAGAGGTCATCCTTGGATCCTCCTTGACCAAGAACTTTACTTGTCTCAATATCCTGAAAATGAACATTGTTAGGACCAAATATAGCATAACAATTTAAATCAGTAGTGGCTCTCTTAACTGATAGCAAGTTAGAAGTAAAGTTTGGCATATAAAATGCCTTAGTCTCCTTATCAAATAGTTTCAAGTTTCCAATGCCTTTAACTGGTACTTTCTCACCATTTGCTATTATCACATTACCATTAGCAGGTTTAATATCACTAATTAGCCTAGAATCACTAATCATGTGATGGGATGCACCAGAATCAACTATGAGGGGTTTAATTTTGTTTGAGGCAAGAAACGCCTTACCGGTGGCCTCTTTGATGGCTTTGATGAGCGCATCAAGGTCGGACCGCCTTACCAGCTCGGACGATGCTGCAGCAAGAGCAGTTCCACTGGTCACTTGTTGAGGTTGCTCAGAGATTGATGACTCCCCCATGGCTACTGCTTGATGAGCTCTCGGTGGTCCTCCGCGGTTTGGTCGTCCACCTCGGATGGTACCCGGCGGTGGTGCTAGATGAGGGTGTAGAATCCAGCAGCGGCTCTTGAAGTGACCAAGCTTCTTACAATGCTCACAAAATGGCGGGTTGTTCTTGTCCTCCGGCTTGTAGTAGCCCTTGTTTGCTGATGCCGTCTCAGCTTTGTTAGCGGTCACAAGTTCTCCCTTGCCGCCAAACAATCCCATGGAGCCATGCTCCTTTTGAATTTGGTTACAGACATCATCAAGGCTAGGGAGCTTGTCCGACCGTAGAATATGCTTGATAAGGTCATTGTAGGAGGGGTTCAAGGTCAAGAGAAGGCCGAACACCTTATCTTGTTCACGCCTCTCATTCAGAATGGCCGGATCTATAGTCGCCGGCCGGAGCATCTCTAGTTCAGCCCAAAGGGACCTAAACTTCCCAAAGTGCTTGGTGAACTCCATGTCTTCTTGGTTGAGGTTGTTGATGGCCCTCTTAATCTCAAAAATTCGGTTTACATTTGTAACATTCCCAAAAACATTCTTGAGAGTGTCCCACAAGTCTTTTGCTGTCTCGCAATAAGAGTAAGCTTCAAGTATAGGTGCATCTAGGGAGTTTTGAATGATAGCTAGGACTCCCTGATCTTCTTGAAACCACTTGTTCTTCTCATCGACAAGATCCTTGCCGTCTTTGGTGGTCTCGCCACTAGGAGCTTCGCTCGTCTCAACATGGGACCAAAGTCCTCGGCCGCATAGGGCTGTCTTTGTGGTTCTAGCCCACAGTAAGTAATTCTCTCCCTTGAGAGTAACTGGAACAATGAGAGTTTTGGTAGTTTCCATGGAAAAAGATGAAGAGACCGTTGGTTAAAGCTATTGTCCAACGGTTAAAGAAAGAAGATTCAAGAACAAGAAATTTCAAGAACAAGAAAGAGAATGCGGAAGGGAGTGATGGAGATTTGAGGCAAGAACAGAATCAAATCTGCTCTGATACCATGTAAGTTTGAGAGTAGAGTAATCAAGAGATTATGGAAGAGAGTGAAATCGTGTAAGGAGTGAGGAGAGTGAACGATTGAGAGAGAGAGTGTTGGAGAAAGAGAATAAACTCTTTTCTTACTTCTATTAGTATGATACTTACAAACTATTTAAAGACATATACAAATAGGATATTCTCTTAGGATCCTATGCACACTAATATGAGGAGAAAGCGACATCTCCTTATTCTAACATGTGATCTCCTCTTCTCTCTTACAACTTGCTCCAACGGCTACAAAGGAAGGATCGAGATGAATGGCGACCGTTGGAGGATCTCTTTGGTGGATTGGGCTCATGAAGACTTCTATTTGAGGATGGCCCGTTGGTTGGTCGTACGGACGTCCGTACGGTCGTACGGACAAGTGTGTGTGCCGGTTCATACTAAGCAATGTTTTCTTGGTTTTAGCCTATTTTGGGACAAAATGGGTATAAGTGGCATTTATAACTAGCCTGTTTTGGGACAAAATACATCTCAAACTCTTATAAGTGGCATTGGATTAAGACACATTTTAACCCCAGAAACAGTAACATAGCTATTTACAACTTCTAAGCAATGTTTTCTTGGTTTTAGCCTGTTTTGGGATAAAATGGGTATAAGTGGCTTTTAAACTATCCACATCTATCTCAAACTCTTATAATTAGTTAGTTGCATTAGATTAAGACACATTTTAACCCCAGAAACACTAACAAAGCTGTCTAGTGCTTCTAAGCAATGTTTTTTTGGTTTTAGCCTTTTTGGGACATAATGGGTATAAGTGGCTTTTAAACTCCCCACATCTACCCTAAACTCTTATAATTAGTTAGTTGCATTGGATTAAGACACATTTTAACCCCAAAAACACTAACAAAGCTGTTTAGTGCTTCTAAGCAATGTCTTTTTGGTTTTATCCTGTTTTGGGACAAAATGGGTATAAGTGGCTTTTAAACTTTCCACATCCATCTCAAACTCTTATAACTAGTCAGCTGCATTGGATTAAGACACATTTTAACCCCAGAAACACTAACATAGCTATTTACAGCTTCTAAGCAATGTTTTCTTGGTTTTAGCCTGTTTTGGGACAGAATGGGTATAAGTGGCTTTTATACTCTCCACATCCATCTCAAACTCTTATAACTAGTCAGCTGCATTGGATTAAGACACATTTTAACCCCAGAAACACTAACATAGCTTTTTGCAGCTTCTAAGCAATGTTTTCTTGGTTTTAGCCTGTTTTGTGACAAAATGGGTATAAGTGGCTTTTAAACTATCCACATCTATCTCAAACTCTTATAATTAGTTAGTTGCATTGAATTAAGACACATTTTAACCCCAGAAACACTAACAAAGCTGTTAAGTGCTTCTAAGCAATGTTTTCTTGGTTTTAGCCTTTTTGGGACAAAATGGGTATAAGTGGCTTTTAAACTCCCCACATCTATCCCAAACTCTTATAATTAGTTAGTTGCATTGGATTAAGACACATTTTAACCCCAGAAACACTAACAAAGCTGTTTGGTGCTTCTAAGCAATGTTTTCTTGGTTTAGCCTGTTTTGGGACAAAATGGGTTTAAGTGGCTTTTAAACTCTCCACATCAATCTCAAACTCTTATAATTAGTCATTTGCATTGGATTAAGACACATTTTAACCCCAGAAACACTAACATAGCTGTTTACAACTTCTAAGCAATGTTTTCTTGGTTTTAGCCTGTTTTGGGACAAAATGGGTATAAGTGGCTTTTAAACTCTCCACATCCATCTCAAACTCTTATTACTAGTCAGCTGCATTAGATTAAGACATATTTTAACCCCAGAAACACTAACATAGCTATTTACAGCTTCTAAGCAATGTTTTCTTGGTTTTAGCCTGTCTTGGGACAAAATGGGTATAAGTGGCTTTTAAACTATCAACATCTATCTCAAACTCTTATAATTAGTTAGTTGCATTGGATTAAGACACATTTTAACCCCAGAAACACTAACAAAGCTGTTTAGTGTTTAAAGCAATGTTTTCTTGGTTTTAGCCTGTTTTGGGACAAAATGGGTATAAGTGGCTTTTAAACCATCCACATCTATCTCAAACTCTTATAATTAGTTAGTTGCATTAGATTAAGACACATTTTAACCCCAGAAAGACTAACAAAGCTGTTTAGTGCTTCTAAGCAATGTTTTCTTGGTTTTAGCCTTTTTGGGAGATAATGGGTATAAGTGGCTGTTAAACTCCCCACATCTACCCCAAACTCATATAATTAGTTAGTTGCATTGGATTAAGACACATTTTAACCCCAGAAACACTAACAAAGCTGTTTAGTGCTTCTAAGCAATGTCTTTTTGGTTTTAGCCTGTTTTGGGACAAAATGGGTATAAGTGGCTTTTAAACTTTCCACATCCATCTCAAACTCTTATAACTAGTCAGCGGCATTGGATTAAGACACATTTTAACCCCAGAAACACTAACATAGCTATTTACAGTTTCTAAGCAATGTTTTCTTGGTTTTAGCCTGTTTTGGGACAAAATGGGTATAAGTGGCTTTTATACTCTCCACATCCATCTCAAACTCTTATAACTAGTCAGCTGCATTGGATTAAGACACATTTTAACCCCAGAAACACTAACATAGCTTTTTGCAGCTTCTAAGCAATGTTTTCTAGGTTTTAGCCTGTTTTGTGACAAAATGGGTATAAGTGGCTTTTAAACTATCCACATCTATCTCAAACTCTTATAATTAGTTAGTTGCATTGGATTAAGACACATTTTAACCCCAGAAACACTAACAAAGCTGTTAAGTGCTTCTAAGCAATGTTTTCTTGGTTTTAGCCTTTTTGGGACAAAATGGGTATAAGTGGCTTTTAAACTCCCCACATCTATCCCAAACTCTTATAATTAGTTAGTTGCATTGGATTAAGACACATTTTAACCCCAGAAACACTAACAAAGCTGTTTGGTGCTTCTAAGCAATGTTTTCTTGGTTTAGCCTGTTTTGGGACAAAATGGGTATAAGTGGCTTTTAAACTCTCCACATCAATCTCAAACTCTTATAATTAGTCATTTGCATTGGATTAAGATACATTTTAACCCCATAAACACTAACATAGCTGATTACAGCTTCTAAGCAATGTTTTCTTGGTTTTAGCCTGTTTTGGGACAAAATGGGTATAAGTGGCTTTTAAACTCTCCACATCCATCTCAAACTCTTATTACTAGTCAGCTGCATTAGATTAAGACATATTTTAACCCCAGAAACACTAACATATCTATTTACAGTTTCTAAGCAATGTTTTCTTGGTTTTAGCCTGTCTTGGGACAAAATGGGTATAAGTGGCTTTTAAACTATCAACATCTATCTCAAACTCTTATAATTAGTTAGTTGCATTGGATTAAGACACATTTTAACCCCAGAAACACTAACAATAGTGTTTCTAAGCAATGTTTTCTTGGTTTTAGCCTGTTTTGGGACAAAATGGGTATAAGTGGCTTTTAAACTATCCACATCTATCTCAAACTCTTATAATTAGTTAGTTGGATTGGATTAAGACACATTTTAACCCCAGAAACACTAACAAAGCTGTTTAGTGTTTCTAAGCAATGTTGTCTTGGTTTTAGCCTGTTTTGTGACAAAATGGGTATAAGTGGCTTTTAAACTATCCACATCTATCTCAAACTCTTATAATTAGTTAGTTGCATTGGATTAAGACACATTTTAACCCCAGAAACACTAACATAGCTTTTTGCAGCTTCTAAGCAATGTTTTCTTCGTTTTAGCCTGTTTTGGGACAAAATGGGTATAAGTGGCTTTTAAACTATCCACATCTATCTCAAACTCTTATAATTAGTTAGTTGCATTGGATTAAGACACATTTTAACCCCAGAAACACTAACAAAGCTGTTTTGTGCTTCTAAGCAATGTTTTCTTGGTTTTAGCCTTTTTGGGACAAAATGGGTATAAGTGGCTTTTAAACTCCCCACATCTATCCCAAACTCTTATAATTAGTTAGTTGCATTGGATTAAGACACATTTTAACCCCAGAAACACTAACAAAGCTGTTTGGTGCTTATAAGCAATGTTTTCTTGGTTTAGCCTGTTTTGGGACAAAATGGGTATAAGTGGCTTTTAAACTCTCCACATCAATCTCAAACTCTTATAATTAGTCATTTGCATTGGATTAAGACACATTTTAACCCCAGAAACACTAACATAGCTGTTTATAGCTTCTAAGCAATGTTTTCTTGGTTTTAGCCTGTTTTGGGACAAAATGGGTATAAGTGGCTTTTAAACTCTCCACATCCATCTCAAACTCTTATTACTAGTCAGCTGCATTGGATTAAGACACATTTTAACCCCAGAAACACTAACATAGCTATTTACAGCTTCTAAGCAATGTTTTCTTGGTTTTAGCCTGTCTTGGGACAAAATGGGTATAAGTAGCTTTTAAACTATCAACATCTATCTCAAACTCTTATAATTAGTTAGTTGCATTGGATTAAGACACATTTTAACCCCAGAAACACTAACAAAGCTGTTTAGTGTTCAAAGCAATGTTTTCTTGGTTTTAGCCTGTTTTGGGACAAAATGGGTATAAGTGGCTTTTAAACTATCCACATCTATCTCAAACTCTTATAATTAGTTAGTTGCATTGGATTAAGACACATTTTAACCCCATAAACACTAACAAAGCTGTTTAGTGTTTAAAGCAATGTTTTCTTGGTTTTAGCCTGTTTTGGGACAAAATGGGTATAAGTGGCTTTTAAACCATCCACATCTATCTCAAACTCTTATAATTAGTTAGTTGCATTAGATTAAGACACATTTTAACCCCAGAAAGACTAACAAAGCTGTTTAGTGCTTCTAAGCAATGTTTTCTTGGTTTTAGCCTTTTTGGGAGATAATGGGTATAAGTGGCTGTTAAACTCCCCACATCTACCCCAAACTCATATAATTAGTTAGTTGCATTGGATTAAGACACATTTTAACCCCAGAAACACTAACAAAGCTGTTTAGTGCTTCTAAGCAATGTCTTTTTGGTTTTAGCCTGTTTTGGGACAAAATGGGTATAAGTGGCTTTTAAACTTTCCACATCCATCTCAAACTCTTATAACTAGTCAGCTGCATTGGATTAAGACACATTTTAACCCCAGAAACACTAACATAGCTATTTACAGTTTCTAAGCAATGTTTTCTTGGTTTTAGCCTGTTTTGGGACAAAATGGGTATAAGTGGCTTTTATACTCTCCACATCCATCTCAAACTCTTATAACTAGTCAGTTGCATTGGATTAAGACACATTTTAACCCGAGAAACACTAACATAGCTTTTTGCAGCTTCTAAGCAATGTTTTCTTGGTTTTAGCCTGTTTTGTGACAAAATGGGTATAAGTGGCTTTTAAACTATCCACATCTATCTCAAACTCTTATAATTAGTTAGTTGCATTGGATTAAGACACATTTTAACCCCAGAAACACTAACAAAGCTGGTAAGTGCTTCTAAGCAATGTTTTCTTGGTTTTAGCCTTTTTGGGACAAAATGGGTATAAGTGGCTTTTAAACTCCCCACATCTATCCCAAACTCTTATAATTAGTTAGTTGCATTGGATTAAGACACATTTTAACCCCAGAAACACTAACAAAGCTGTTTGGTGCTTCTAAGCAATGTTTTCTTGGTTTAGCCTGTTTTGGGACAAAATGGGTATAAGTGGCTTTTAAACTCTCCACATCAATCTCAAACTCTTATAATTAGTCATTTGCATTGGATTAAGATACAGTTTAACCCCATAAACACTAACATAGCTAATTACAGCTTCTAAGCAATGTTTTCTTGGTTTTAGCCTGTTTTGGGACAAAATGGGTAAAAGTGGCGTTTAAACTCTCCACATCCATCTCAAACTCTTATTACTAGTCAACTGCATTGGATTAAGACACATTTTAACCCCAGAAACACTAACATAGCTATTTACAGCTTCTAAGCAATGTTTTCTTGGTTTTAGCCTGTCTTGGGACAAAATGGGTATAAGTGGCTTTTAAACTATCAACATCTATCTCAAACTCTTATAATTAGTTAGTTGCATTGGATTAAGACACATTTTAACCCCAGAAACACTAACAATAGTGTTTCTAAGCAATGTTTTCTTGGTTTTAGCCTGTTTTGGGACAGAATGGGTATAAGTGGCTTTTATACTCTCCACATCCATCTCAAACTCTTATAACTAGTCAGCTGCATTGGATTAAGACACATTTTAACCCCAGAAACACTAACATAGCTTTTTGCAGCTTCTAAGCAATGTTTTCTTGGTTTTAGCCTGTTTTGTGACAAAATGGGTATAAGTGGCTTTTAAACTCTCCACATCCATCTCAAACTCTTATTACTAGTCAGCTGCATTAGATTAAGACATATTTTAACCCCAGAAACACTAACATAGCTATTTACAGCTTCTAAGCAATGTTTTCTTGGTTTTAGCCTGTCTTGGGACAAAATGGGTATAAGTGGCTTTTAAACTATCAACATCTATCTCAAACTCTTATAATTAGTTAGTTGCATTGGATTAAGACACATTTTAACCCCAGAAACACTAACAAAGCTGTTTAGTGTTTAAAGCAATGTTTTCTTGGTTTTAGCCTGTTTTGGGACAAAATGGGTATAAGTGGCTTTTAAACCATCCACATCTATCTCAAACTCTTATAATTAGTTAGTTGCATTAGATTAAGACACATTTTAACCCCAGAAAGACTAACAAAGCTGTTTAGTGCTTCTAAGCAATGTTTTCTTGGTTTTAGCCTTTTTGGGAGATAATGGGTATAAGTGGCTGTTAAACTCCCCACATCTACCCCAAACTCATATAATTAGTTAGTTGCATTGGATTAAGACACATTTTAACCCCAGAAACACTAACAAAGCTGTTTAGTGCTTCTAAGCAATGTCTTTTTGGTTTTAGCCTGTTTTGGGACAAAATGGGTATAAGTGGCTTTTAAACTTTCCACATCCATCTCAAACTCTTATAACTAGTCAGCTGCATTGGATTAAGACACATTTTAACCCCAGAAACACTAACATAGCTATTTACAGTTTCTAAGCAATGTTTTCTTGGTTTTAGCCTGTTTTGGGACAAAATGGGTATAAGTGGCTTTTATACTCTCCACATCCATCTCAAACTCTTATAACTAGTCAGCTGCATTGGATTAAGACACATTTTAACCCCAGAAACACTAACATAGCTTTTTGCAGCTTTTAAGCAATGTTTTCTAGGTTTTAGCCTGTTTTGTGACAAAATGGGTATAAGTGGCTTTTAAACTATCCACATCTATCTCAAACTCTTATAATTAGTTAGTTGCATTGGATTAAGACACATTTTAACCCCAGAAACACTAACAAAGCTGTTAAGTGCTTCTAAGCAATGTTTTCTTGGTTTTAGCCTTTTTGGGACAAAATGGGTATAAGTGGCTTTTAAACTCCCCACATCTATCCCAAACTCTTATAATTAGTTAGTTGCATTGGATTAAGACACATTTTAACCCCAGAAACACTAACAAAGCTGTTTGGTGCTTCTAAGCAATGTTTTCTTGGTTTAGCCTGTTTTGGGACAAAATGGGTATAAGTGGCTTTTAAACTCTCCACATCAATCTCAAACTCTTATAATTAGTCATTTGCATTGGATTAAGATACATTTTAACCCCATAAACACTAACATAGCTGATTACAGCTTCTAAGCAATGTTTTCTTGGTTTTAGCCTGTTTTGGGACAAAATGGGTATAAGTGGCTTTTAAACTCTCCACATCCATCTCAAACTCTTATTACTAGTCAGCTGCATTAGATTAAGACATATTTTAACCCCAGAAACACTAACATATCTATTTACAGTTTCTAAGCAATGTTTTCTTGGTTTTAGCCTGTCTTGGGACAAAATGGGTATAAGTGGCTTTTAAACTATCAACATCTATCTCAAACTCTTATAATTAGTTAGTTGCATTGGATTAAGACACATTTTAACCCCAGAAACACTAACAATAGTGTTTCTAAGCAATGTTTTCTTGGTTTTAGCCTGTTTTGGGACAAAATGGGTATAAGTGGCTTTTAAACTATCCACATCTATCTGAAACTCTTATAATTAGTTAGTTGGATTGGATTAAGACACATTTTAACCCCAGAAACACTAACAAAGCTGTTTAGTGTTTCTAAGCAATGTTGTCTTGGTTTTAGCCTGTTTTGGGACAAAATGGGTATAAGTGGCTTTTAAACTCTCCACATCCATCTCAAACTCTTATAACTAGTCAGCTGTATTGGATTAAGACACATTTTAACCCCAGAAACACTAACATAGCTTTTTGCAGCTTCTAAGCAATGTTTTCTTCGTTTTAGCCTGTTTTGGGACAAAATGGGTATAAGTGGCTTTTAAACTATCCACATCTATCTCAAACTCTTATAATTAGTTAGTTGCATTGGATTAAGACACATTTTAACCCCAGAAACACTAACAAAGCTGTTTTGTGCTTCTAAGCAATGTTTTCTTGGTTTTAGCCTTTTTGGGACAAAATGGGTATAAGTGGCTTTTAAACTCCCCACATCTATCCCAAACTCTTATAATTAGTTAGTTGCATTGGATTAAGACACATTTTAACCCCAGAAACACTAACAAAGCTGTTTGGTGCTTATAAGCAATGTTTTCTTGGTTTAGCCTGTTTTGGGACAAAATGGGTATAAGTGGCTTTTAAACTCTCCACATCAATCTCAAACTCTTATAATTAGTCATTTGCATTGGATTAAGACACATTTTAACCCCAGAAACACTAACATAGCTGTTTATAGCTTCTAAGCAATGTTTTCTTGGTTTTAGCCTGTTTTGGGACAAAATGGGTATAAGTGGCTTTTAAACTCTCCACATCCATCTCAAACTCTTATTACTAGTCAGCTGCATTGGATTAAGACACATTTTAACCCCAGAAACACTAACATAGCTATTTACAGCTTCTAAGCAATGTTTTCTTGGTTTTAGCCTGTCTTGGGACAAAATGGGTATAAGTAGCTTTTAAACTATCAACATCTATCTCAAACTCTTATAATTAGTTAGTTGCATTGGATTAAGACACATTTTAACCCCAGAAACACTAACAAAGCTGTTTAGTGTTTAAAGCAATGTTTTCTTGGTTTTAGCCTGTTTTGGGACAAAATGGGTATAAGTGGCTTTTAAACTATCCACATCTATCTCAAACTCTTATAATTAGTTAGTTGCATTGGATTAAGACACATTTTAACCCCATAAACACTAACAAAGCTGTTTAGTGTTTAAAGCAATGTTTTCTTGGTTTTAGCCTGTTTTGGGACAAAATGGGTATAAGTGGCTTTTAAACCATCCACATCTATCTCAAACTCTTATAATTAGTTAGTTGCATTAGATTAAGACACATTTTAACCCCAGAAAGACTAACAAAGCTGTTTAGTGCTTCTAAGCAATGTTTTCTTGGTTTTAGCCTTTTTGGGAGATAATGGGTATAAGTGGCTGTTAAACTCCCCACATCTACCCCAAACTCATATAATTAGTTAGTTGCATTGGATTAAGACACATTTTAACCCCAGAAACACTAAGAAAGCTGTTTAGTGCTTCTAAGCAATGTCTTTTTGGTTTTAGCCTGTTTTGGGACAAAATGGGTATAAGTGGCTTTTAAACTTTCCACATCCATCTCAAACTCTTATAACTAGTCAGCTGCATTGGATTAAGACACATTTTAACCCCAGAAACACTAACATAGCTATTTACAGTTTCTAAGCAATGTTTTCTTGGTTTTAGCCTGTTTTGGGACAAAATGGGTATAAGTGGCTTTTATACTCTCCACATCCATCTCAAACTCTTATAACTAGTCAGTTGCATTGGATTAAGACACATTTTAACCCGAGAAACACTAACATAGCTTTTTGCAGCTTCTAAGCAATGTTTTCTTGGTTTTAGCCTGTTTTGTGACAAAATGGGTATAAGTGGCTTTTAAACTATCCACATCTATCTCAAACTCTTATAATTAGTTAGTTGCATTGGATTAAGACACATTTTAACCCCAGAAACACTAACAAAGCTGGTAAGTGCTTCTAAGCAATGTTTTCTTGGTTTTAGCCTTTTTGGGACAAAATGGGTATAAGTGGCTTTTAAACTCCCCACATCTATCCCAAACTCTTATAATTAGTTAGTTGCATTGGATTAAGACACATTTTAACCCCAGAAACACTAACAAAGCTGTTTGGTGCTTCTAAGCAATGTTTTCTTGGTTTAGCCTGTTTTGGGACAAAATGGGTATAAGTGGCTTTTAAACTCTCCACATCCATCTCAAACTCTTATAACTAGTCAGCTGTATTGGATTAAGACACATTTTAACCCCAGAAACACTAACATAGCTTTTTGCAGCTTCTAAGCAATGTTTTCTTCGTTTTAGCCTGTTTTGGGACAAAATGGGTATAAGTGGCTTTTAAACTATCCACATCTATCTCAAACTCTTATAATTAGTTAGTTGCATTGGATTAAGACACATTTTAACCCCAGAAACACTAACAAAGCTGTTTTGTGCTTCTAAGCAATGTTTTCTTGGTTTTAGCCTTTTTGGGACAAAATGGGTATAAGTGGCTTTTAAACTCCCCACATCTATCCCAAACTCTTATAATTAGTTAGTTGCATTGGATTAAGACACATTTTAACCCCAGAAACACTAACAAAGCTGTTTGGTGCTTATAAGCAATGTTTTCTTGGTTTAGCCTGTTTTGGGACAAAATGGGTATAAGTGGCTTTTAAACTCTCCACATCAATCTCAAACTCTTATAATTAGTCATTTGCATTGGATTAAGACACATTTTAACCCCAGAAACACTAACATAGCTGTTTATAGCTTCTAAGCAATGTTTTCTTGGTTTTAGCCTGTTTTGGGACAAAATGGGTATAAGTGGCTTTTAAACTCTCCACATCCATCTCAAACTCTTATTACTAGTCAGCTGCATTGGATTAAGACACATTTTAACCCCAGAAACACTAACATAGCTATTTACAGCTTCTAAGCAATGTTTTCTTGGTTTTAGCCTGTCTTGGGACAAAATGGGTATAAGTAGCTTTTAAACTATCAACATCTATCTCAAACTCTTATAATTAGTTAGTTGCATTGGATTAAGACACATTTTAACCCCAGAAACACTAACAAAGCTGTTTAGTGTTTAAAGCAATGTTTTCTTGGTTTTAGCCTGTTTTGGGACAAAATGGGTATAAGTGGCTTTTAAACTATCCACATCTATCTCAAACTCTTATAATTAGTTAGTTGCATTGGATTAAGACACATTTTAACCCCATAAACACTAACAAAGCTGTTTAGTGTTTAAAGCAATGTTTTCTTGGTTTTAGCCTGTTTTGGGACAAAATGGGTATAAGTGGCTTTTAAACCATCCACATCTATCTCAAACTCTTATAATTAGTTAGTTGCATTAGATTAAGACACATTTTAACCCCAGAAAGACTAACAAAGCTGTTTAGTGCTTCTAAGCAATGTTTTCTTGGTTTTAGCCTTTTTGGGAGATAATGGGTATAAGTGGCTGTTAAACTCCCCACATCTACCCCAAACTCATATAATTAGTTAGTTGCATTGGATTAAGACACATTTTAACCCCAGAAACACTAACAAAGCTGTTTAGTGCTTCTAAGCAATGTCTTTTTGGTTTTAGCCTGTTTTGGGACAAAATGGGTATAAGTGGCTTTTAAACTTTCCACATCCATCTCAAACTCTTATAACTAGTCAGCTGCATTGGATTAAGACACATTTTAACCCCAGAAACACTAACATAGCTATTTACAGTTTCTAAGCAATGTTTTCTTGGTTTTAGCCTGTTTTGGGACAAAATGGGTATAAGTGGCTTTTATACTCTCCACATCCATCTCAAACTCTTATAACTAGTCAGTTGCATTGGATTAAGACACATTTTAACCCGAGAAACACTAACATAGCTTTTTGCAGCTTCTAAGCAATGTTTTCTTGGTTTTAGCCTGTTTTGTGACAAAATGGGTATAAGTGGCTTTTAAACTATCCACATCTATCTCAAACTCTTATAATTAGTTAGTTGCATTGGATTAAGACACATTTTAACCCCAGAAACACTAACAAAGCTGGTAAGTGCTTCTAAGCAATGTTTTCTTGGTTTTAGCCTTTTTGGGACAAAATGGGTATAAGTGGCTTTTAAACTCCCCACATCTATCCCAAACTCTTATAATTAGTTAGTTGCATTGGATTAAGACACATTTTAACCCCAGAAACACTAACAAAGCTGTTTGGTGCTTCTAAGCAATGTTTTCTTGGTTTAGCCTGTTTTGGGACAAAATGGGTATAAGTGGCTTTTAAACTCTCCACATCAATCTCAAACTCTTATAATTAGTCATTTGCATTGGATTAAGATACATTTTAACCCCATAAACACTAACATAGCTGATTACAGCTTCTAAGCAATGTTTTCTTGGTTTTAGCCTGTTTTGGGACAAAATGGGTAAAAGTGGCGTTTAAACTCTCCACATCCATCTCAAACTCTTATTACTAGTCAACTGCATTGGATTAAGACACATTTTAACCCCAGAAACACTAACATAGCTATTTACAGCTTCTAAGCAATGTTTTCTTGGTTTTAGCCTGTCTTGGGACAAAATGGGTATAAGTGGCTTTTAAACTATCAACATCTATCTCAAACTCTTATAATTAGTTAGTTGCATTGGATTAAGACACATTTTAACCCCAGAAACACTAACAATAGTGTTTCTAAGCAATGTTTTCTTGGTTTTAGCCTGTTTTGGGACAAAATGGGTATAAGTGGCTTTTAAACTATCCACATCTATCTCAAACTCTTATAATTAGTTAGTTGGATTGGATTAAGACACATTTTAACCCCAGAAACACTAACAAAGCTGTTTAGTGTTTCTAAGCAATGTTGTCTTGGTTTTAGCCTGTTTTGGGACAAAATGGGTATAAGTGGCTTTTAAACTCTCCACATCCATCTCAAACTCTTATAACTAGTCAGCTGCATTGGATTAAGACACATTTTAACCCCAGAAACACTAACATAGCTTTTTGCAGCTTCTAAGCAATGTTTTCTTGGTTTTAGCCTGTTTTGGGACAAAATGGGTATAAGTGGCTTTTAAACTATCCACATCTATCTCAAACTCTTATAATTAGTTAGTTGCATTGGATTAAGACACATTTTAACCCCAGAAACACTAACAAAGCTGTTTTGTGCTTCTAAGCAATGTTTTCTTGGTTTTAGCCTTTTTGGGACAAAATGGGTATAAGTGGTTTTTAAACTCCCCACATCTATCCCAAACTCTTATAATTAGTTAGTTGCATTGGATTAAGACACATTTTAACCCCAGAAACACTAACATAGCTGTTTACAGCTTCTAAGCAATGTTTTCTTGGTTTTAGCCTGTTTTGGGACAAAATGGGTATAAGTGGCTTTTAAATTCTCCACATCCATCTCAAACTCTTATTACTAGTCAGCTGCATTGGATTAAGACACATTTTAACCCCAGAAACACTAACATAGCTATTTACAGCTTCTAAGCAATGTTTTCTTGGTTTTAGCCTGTCTTGGGACAAAATGGGTATAAGTAGCTTTTAAACTATCAACATCTATCTCAAACTCTTATAATTAGTTAGTTGCATTGGATTAAGACACATTTTAACCCCAGAAACACTAACAAAGCTGTTTAGTGTTTAAAGCAATGTTTTCTTGGTTTTAGCCTGTTTTGGGACAAAATGGGTATAAGTGGCTTTTAAACTATCCACATCTATCTCAAACTCTTATAATTAGTTAGTTGCATTGGATTAAGACACATTTTAACCCCATAAACACTAACAAAGCTGTTTAGTGTTTCTAAGCAATGTTTTCTTGGTTTTAGCCTGTTTTGGGACAAAATGGGTATAAGTGGCTTTTAAACTCTCCACATCCATCTCAAACTCTTACAACTAGTCAGCTGCATTGGATTAAGACACATTTTAACCCTGGAAACACTAACATAGCTTTTTGCAGCTTCTAAGCAATGTTTTCTTGGTTTTAGCCTGTTTTGGGATAAAATGGGTATAAGTGGCTTTTAAACTATCCACATCTATCTCAAACTCTTATAATTAGTTAGTTGCATTGGATTAAGACACATTTTAACCCCAGAAACACTAACAAAGCTGTTTAGTGCTTCTAAGCAATGTTTTCTTGGTTTAGCCTATTTTGGGACAAAGTGGGTATAAGTGGCTTTTAAACTCTCCACATCAATCTCAAACTCTTATAATTAGTCATTTGCATTGGATTAAGACACATTTTAACCCCAGAAACACTAACATAGCTGTTTACAGCTTCTAAGCAATGTTTTCTTGGTTTTAGCCTGTTTTGGGACAAAATGGGTATAAGTGGCTTTTAAACTCTCCACATCCATCTCAAACTCTTATTACTAGTCAGCTGCATTGGATTAAGACACATTTTAACCCCAGAAACACTAACATAGCTATTTACAGCTTCTAAGCAATGTTTTCTTGGTTTTAGCCTGTCTTGGGACAAAATGGGTATAAGTGGCTTTTAAACTATCAACATCTATCTCAAACTCTTATAATTAGTTAGTTGCATTGGATTAAGACACATTTTAACCCCAGAAACACTAACAATAGTGTTTCTAAGCAATGTTTTCTTGGTTTTAGCCTGTTTTGGGACAAAATGGGTATAAGTGGCTTTTAAACTATCCACATCTATCTCAAACTCTTATAATTAGTTAGTTGGATTGGATTAAGACACATTTTAACCCCAGAAACACTAACAAAGCTGTTTAGTGTTTCTAAGCAATGTT
This sequence comes from Camelina sativa, assembly GCF_030686135.1. Taxonomy (NCBI): domain Eukaryota; kingdom Viridiplantae; phylum Streptophyta; class Magnoliopsida; order Brassicales; family Brassicaceae; genus Camelina; species Camelina sativa. The sequence continues at coordinate 22,081,202 of NC_141894.1, read as the reverse complement.
GTCTTGGTTTTAGCCTGTTTTGGGACAAAATGGGTATAAGTGGCTTTTAAACTCTCCACATCCATCTCAAACTCTTATAACTAGTCAGCTGCATTGGATTAAGACACATTTTAACCCCAGAAACACTAACATAGCTTTTTGCAGCTTCTAAGCAATGTTTTCTTGGTTTTAGCCTGTTTTGGGACAAAATGGGTATAAGTGGCTTTTAAACTATCCACATCTATCTCAAACTCTTATAATTAGTTAGTTGCATTGGATTAAGACACATTTTAACCCCAGAAACACTAACAAAGCTGTTTTGTGCTAATAAGCAATGTTTTCTTGGTTTTAGCCTTTTTGGGACAAAATGGGTATAAGTGGCTTTTAAACTCCCCACATCTATCCCAAACTCTTATAATTAGTTAGTTGCATTGGATTAAGACACATTTTAACCCCAGAAACACTAACAAAGCTGTTTGGTGCTTCTAAGCAATGTTTTCTTGGTTTAGCCTGTTTTGGGACAAAATAGGTATAAGTGGCTTTTAAACTCTCCACATCAATCTCAAACTCTTATAATTAGTCATTTGCATTGGATTAAGACACATTTTAACCCCAGAAACACTAACATAGCTGTTTACAGCTTCTAAGCAATGTTTTCTTAGTTTTAGCCTGTTTTGGGACAAAATGGGTATAAGTGGCTTTTAAACTCTCCACATCCATCTCAAACTCTTATTACTAGTCAGCTGCATTGGATTAAGACACATTTTAACCCCAGAAACACTAACATAGCTATTTACAGCTTCTAAGCAATGTTTTCTTGGTTTTAGCCTGTCTTGGGACAAAATGGGTATAAGTAGCTTTTAAACTATCAACATCTATCTCAAACTCTTATAATTAGTTAGTTGCATTGTATTAAGACACATTTTAACCCCAGAAACACTAACAAAGCTGATTAGTGTTTCTAAGCAATGTTTTCTTGGTTTTAGCCTGTTTTGGGACAAAATGGGTATAAGTGGCTTTTAAACTATCCACATCTATCTCAAACTCTTATAATTAGTTAGTTGCATTGGATTAAGACACATTTTAACCCCAGAAACACTAACAACGCTGTTTAGTGTTTCTATGCAATGTTTTCTTGGTTTTAGCATGTATTGGGACAAAATGGGTATAAGTGGCTTTTAAACTCTCCACATACATCTCAAACTCTTATAACTAGTCAGCTGCATTGGATTAAGACACATTTTAACCCCGGAAACACTAACATAGCTTTTTGCAGCTTCTAAGCAATGTTTTCTTGGTTTTAGCCTGTTTTGGGACAAAATGGGTATAAGTGGCTTTTAAACTATCCACATCAATCTCAAACTCTTATAATTAGTCATTTGCATTGGATTAAGACACATTTTAACCACAGAAACACTGACATAGCTGTTTACAGCTTCTAAGCAATGTTTTCTTGGTTTTAGCCTATTTTGAGACAAAATGGGTATAAGTGGCTTTTAAACTCTCCACATCCTTCTCAAACTCTTACAACTAGTAAGCTGCATTGGATTAAGACACATTTTAACCCCAGAAACACTATCATAGCTATTTACTGCTTCTAAGCAATGTTTTCTTGGTTTTAGCCTGTTTTGGGAAAAGATGGGTATAAGTGGATTTTAAACTATCCACATCTATCTCAAACTCTTATAATTAGTTAGTTGCATTGGATTAAGGCATATTTTAACCCCAGAAACACTAACAAAGCTGTTTAGTGCTTCTAAGCAATGTTTTCTTGGTTTTAGCCTTTTTGGGACAAAATGGGTATAAGTGGCTTTTAAACTCCCCACTTCTATCCCATACTCTTATAATTGGTTAGTTGCATTGGATTAAGACACATTTTAACCACAGAAACACTAACAAAGCTGTTTGGTGCTTCTAAGCAATGTTTTCTTGGTTTAGCCTGTTTTCTGACAAAATGGGTATAAGTGGCTTTTAAACCCTCCACATCAATCTCAAACTCTTATAATTAGTCATTTGCATTGGATTAAGACACATTTTAACCACGGAAACACTAACATAGCTTTTTGCAGCTTCTAAGCAATGTTTTCTTGGTTTTAGCCTGTTTTGGGACAAAATGGGTATAAGTGGCTTTTAAACTATCCACATCTATCTCAAACTCTTATAATTAGTTAGTTGCATTGGATTAAGACACATTTTAACCCCATAAACACTAACATAGCTGTTTACAGCTTCTAAGCAATGTTTTCTTGGTTTTAGCCTTTTTGGGACAAAATGGGTATAAGTGGCTTTTAAACTCCCCACATCTATCCCAAACTCTTATAATTAGTTAGATGCATTGGATTAAGACACATTTTAACCCCAGAAACACTAACAAAGCTGTTTGGTGCTTCTAAGCAATGTTTTCTTGGTTTAGCCTGTTTTGGGACAAAATGGGTATAAGTGGCTTTTAAACTCTCCACATCAATCTCAAACTCTTATAATTTGTCATTTGCATTGGATTAAGACACATTTTAACCCAAGAAACACTAACATAGCTGTTTACAGCTTCTAAGCAATGTTTTCTTGGTTTTAGCCTGTTTTGGGACAAAATGGGTATAAGTGGCTTTTAAACTATCCACATCTATCTCAAACTCTTATAATTAGTTAGTTGCATTGGATTAAGACACATTTTAACCCCAGAAACACTAACAAAGTTGTTTAGTGTTTCTAAGCAATGTTTTCTTGGTTTTAGCCTGTATTGGGACAAAATGGGTATAAGTGGCTTTTAAACTCTCCACATCCATCTCAAACTCTTATAACTAGTCAGCTGCATTGGATTAAGACACATTTTAACCCCGGAAACACTAACATAGCTTTTTGCAGCTTCTAAGCAATGTTTTCTTGGTTTTTGCCTGTTTTGGGATAAAATGGGTATAAGTGGCTTTTAAACTATCCACATCTATCTCAAACTCTTATAATTAGTTAGTTGCATTGGATTAAGATACATTTTAACCCCAGAAACACTAACAAAGCTGTTTAGTGCTTCTAAGCAATGTTTTCTTGGTTTTAGCCTTTTTGGGACAAAATGGGTATAAGTGGCTTTTAAACTCTCCACATCTATCTCTAACTCTTATAATTAGTTAGTTGCATTGGATTAAGACACATTTTAACCCCAGAAACACTAACAAAGCTGTTTGGTGCTTCTAAGCAATGTTTTCTTTGTTTTAGCCTGTTTTGGGACAAAATGGGTAGGGATGTTAATTTGGGTGTAAAACCCCCATTTAATATATGGGTATGTGTAAAAAAATTTACCCATATTAACCCATATATCAAAAATAATTTAAATGGCATAAAATGGGTTTACCAACTAAACCCAGTTAGTAAATGGGCTTTTACATAATTATACGGGTACCCATTAAGCTTTTCCATTTTTGTTACATAAAACAAAACGTTGCCGTTTTGTCTTAGGGTTAAACAAAATTTTCCCCAATTCGACACCAAAGCTGAGATCCTTGTATGTTCGATCGGTTCGATTCCGTGACGAAGCTCACTCTTCACTGTGATCGGAGGTCTTTTAGCTTGAGGATGAAGCTTTGGTTATGATCTCGGTTCGTTGCTCGAATCTGACTCGAGTCAAGCTTCGTGGTTGTCGCGAGATTACGGATCTAGGTATGAGGATTTTTAAAAAATTGAGACTGATCGAGTCTGGGTTTTGAAGTTTATCTCTTACGGATCGAGTCAAGCTTCGTGGTTGTCAGTTTTCTACATCTGGGTTTTGAAGTTTATCTCTTAAAGTCTATTGCTTTGATGTTTTAGTCTGATTCTAACGAGAATGAGAGATTTGAAAAGTAACATGAAAACGCTCTCCTAAGCTACTTTAGAATATGATGCTTTTGACTGATTTGGTTGTTGTATTGTTTATCGTTAGTTTCAGCTTTGTGTTGAGTTTATGGTTCTAATGCAAAGTGATGTATATATGCTTGTGAAGACGTTTCTGTAAGGTGATTCTGATGATGTTTTTGTTTTTAACATGATTTTTCAAAGGTGACAGTAGCCCAGTTAAGCTGAATTTGGGAGTTGGTGCTTACCGTACTGAGGTAATGATCCTCTGTGGCGATCTCTGTTCTTCTTCTTTCCCTTACATGTCATGGATTAGTGGTTCATAAATGGTGTTTTTGTGTTGTAGAGGTTTTATAGATTGATTGAAGCTTTTTACTTTTGATTGAAGGATGGATTTGGTTTCTCTAGAAACAATCGCATATCTCAATGCTAGGAATGAAATGATAGAAATGAATGAGGAAGATGCAGAACAGCAAGCAACAGAGGAAAGTGAAACTCAAGTTCAAGGGTTTACTCAAAATCAAAGTCAAGCTCAAAGTCAGCGCACTCAAGCTCCACCACGTAAGAGACGTAAAACTTCACTTGTTTGGGATGATTTTGTTTCAGTAGGGATAGAGAAAGATGGTAAAGAAAGGGCTATGTGCATCCATTGTAGTACAAAATTAGTGATCAGTAATAATCAAAGTGGAAACTATGGAACACACCACTTGAGTCTCCATTTACAAAAGTGTCAAAAGAAGCCTAAGAAGATAGATAAACCTCCATACGATCAGAAAGTAGACCGTGAGATGATTAGTGAAATTATAATCTATCATGATCAACCATTTAGGTATGTCGAGTATGAGAAAGTTAGGGCTAGAGATAAATATTTAAATCCCGAATGCCAGCCCATTTGTAGGCAAACTGCTGCTGATGATGTGTATGTGAGATATGGAATAGAAAAGGAAAAGTTAAGAGAAGTATTTGCAATGCATAGTGGTAGAGTTTGTTTTACTTCAGACATGTGGTTGGCTCGTGCTACAGTGGCAAGTTATATTTGTCTCACTGCTCATTTTATTGATGGTAATTGGAACTTAAATAGTAAGATTCTAGTCTTTTGTGAGTTAAAGTCATCACACACCGGTGAACATATGGCAAATAAGGTTCTTGAGTGTCTGAAAGAGTGGGGATTGGAAAAGAAGGTATTCTCTATTACGTTGGATAATGCTACCAATAATAATAGTATGATGAACATTCTGAAAGGTCAACTTCAGATGATTAGTGGTAGTGGTCTGTTATGTGATGGGAAGTTTCTACATGTGAGGTGTTGTTCCCATATCTTAAATCTGATTGTGAAGAAAGGGTTAGATTTAGCAAAAGATGTTTTACACAACATTCGGGAGAGTGTCTTATATATCAGAGCATCTTCACAAAGGAAAGAGGCATTTAAAGCTTGTGCAGAAAGAGTTGGAATTAAAAGTGGAGCAGGTTTATCTCTTGATGTGTGTACTAGATGGAATTCTACTTATGAAATGTTAGCTAGAGCTTTAAAGTTTAGAAAAGCATTTGGTAGCATGAAGGTTTATGATACTAGTTATAAGTTTCTACCTTCAGATGATGAGTGGAACCGTGGGGAAATGATTTGCGATTTGTTAAAACCCTTCGGTGTCATCACCACTCACTTTTCAGGTTGCAAGTATCCTACATCTAGTGTATACTTCACACAAGTATGGAGGATCGAGTTATTGCTGCAAAAGTATGCTGTTTGTGATGATGATGCTGTGAAGCAAATGGCTCTGGAAATGAAAGGTAAATTCAACAAATATTGGGAGCATTACAGTTTGATTTTGGCTATTGCAGCTGTTTTGGATCCAAGACTAAAAGTGGAGATGCTTGAGGTAGCTTATAAGAAAGTGGATGCTATTAGTGCTGAGGGGAAAATTGCAGAACTGAAGAAGAATTTGGAGATGGTTTTCAGTTATTATTAGACGGGATCTTCAAGTGTTTCAGCCACTCCACATGACCTGCTTACCGAATCTCCACTTGAAGATGATTTTGATAATGTAAGTGCTTTCTTATACATAGAATTCCATTAACAGAAATTTAGAATCATAATGTTGCTAATTTGATGTGAATTTTTTTAACCAGGATCTCTTTGAGCTTGAAAGATGCATTGAATCTGGTGTGAACAAGACGAAGACACAATTAGATATCTATTTGGCTGAGCCGAGGCTAGAGTGGAAAGCATTTCCCAATTTAGATGTTTTGAGCTACTGGAAAAGTAACCAAGGTCGACTTGGGGACTTAGCCTTGATGGCCCGTGATGTTCTCAGCATCCCCATTACTATTGTAGCCTCAGAATCAGCTTTCAGCATTGGAGCTAGGGTGTTGACTCCTTACAGAAATCGTCTGCTGCCAGAAAAGGTTCAGGCTTTGCTTTGTACGCGTAATTGGTTAAGAGGCTTTTCAGACTATGAAGGTAAATGTCTCAACTTTAGACTTGAGACTTGTGATTATGTGTAGGTAAATGTTGAGACTTTAGACTTGAGATTATGTGTAGGCTTGATCCTTCAGATTATGTGTAGGTACAACAGAAGATAACGATCACATTGACTATGAAGGTACTAGAACCGCTTCTGGAGTACATGATTCAAGATCTGAAGGTTCAAGTGTGCCATGAGTCATGGTGTTAACGGCGGAAGATGATAAGAGAGTTTGAAGCTTTTTTTTTTTGTCGTCTAAGAGAGTTTGAAGCTTTTGTCATAGAATATTTGTTATTTGAAGCTTTTGTCATAGAATATTCTCATTTTCCATTTGTTTCAAAAATATAACATATGTTTCAGATTTGTATCCTGCTACTTAGCTTATCAAAAGATTATACCTTTTCAAACATAGACAATATCAAGTAAAACATGTGTTCAAAGAGACTATAGTTAAATGGGTTCAATAGGTTAAATAGGGCCATGTATATTTAAGTGGGTATAGTTAAATGGGTTTCAAATATATATTAGCTTAAATGGGGTTATACTTAAATGGGGTGGGATTAAATGAGATGGGTTTAAATGGGGTGGGTTTACCCAAATTAACATCCCTAAAAATGGGTATAAGTGGCTTTTAAAGTCTCCACATCCATCTCAAACTCTTACAACTAGTAAGCTGCAATGGATTAAGACACATTTTAACCCCAAAAACACTATCATAGCTATTTACAGCTTCTAAGCAATGTTTTCTTGGTTTTAGCCTGTTTTGGGAAAAGATGGGTATAAGTGGATTTTAAACTATCCATATCTATCTCAAACTCTTATAATTAGTTAGTTGCATTGGATTAAGGCATATTTTAACCCCAGAAACAGTAACAAAGCTGTTTAGTGCTTCTAAGCAATGTTTTCTTGGTTTTAGCCTTTTTGGGACAAAATGGGTATAAGTGGCTTTTAAACTCCCCACTTCTATCCCAAACTCTTATGATTAGTTAGTTGCATTGGATTAAGACACATTTTAACCACAGAAACACTAACAAAGCTGTTTGGTGCTTCTAAGCAATGTTTTCTTGGTTTAGCCTGTTTTCTGACAAAATGGGTATAAGTGGCTTTTAAACTCTCCACATCAATCTCAAACTCTTATAATTAGTCATTTGCATTGGATTAAGACTCGTTTTAACCCCAGAAACACTAACATAGCTGTTTACAGCTTCTAAGCAATGTTTTCTTGGTTTTAGACTGTTTTGGGACAAAATGGGTATAAGTGGCTTTTAAACTCTCCACATCAATCTCATACTCTTATAACTAGTCAGCTGCATTGGATTAAGACACATTTTAACCCTAGAAACACTAACATAGCTATTTACAGCTTCTAAGCAATGTTTTCTTGGTTTAAGTCAATCTTGGGACAAAATGGGTATAAGTGGCTTTTAAACTATCAACATCTATCTCAAACTCTTATAATTAGTTAGTTGCATTGGATTAAGACACATTTTAACCCCAGAAACACTAACAAAGCTGTTTAGTGTTTCTAAGCAATGTTTTCTTGGTTTTAGCCTGTTTTGGGACAAAATGGGTATAAGTGGCTTTTAAACTCACCACATCCATCTCAAACTCTTATAACTAGTCAGCTGCATTGGATTAAGACACATTTTAACCCCAGAAACACTAACATAGCTATTTGCAGCTTCTAAGCAATGTTTTCTTGGTTTTAGCCTGTTTTGGGACAAAATGGGTATAAGTGGTTTTTTAAACTATCCACATCTATCTCAAACTCTTATAATTAGTTAGTTGCATTGGATTAAGACACATTTTAACCCCAGAAATACTAACAAAGCTGTTTAGTGCTTCTAAGCAATGTTTTCTTGGTTTTAGCCTTTTTGGGACAAAATGGGTATGAGTGGCTTTTAAACTCTCCACATCTATCTCAAACTCTTATAATTAGTTAGTTGCATTGGATTAAGACACATTTTAACCCCAGAAACACTAACAAAGCTGTTTGGTGCTTCTAAGCAATGTTTTCTTGGTTTTAGCCTGTTTTGGGAGAAAACGGGTATAAATGGCTTTAAAACTCTCCACATCCATCTCAAACTCTTATAACTAGTCAGCTGCATTGTATTAAGACACATTTTAACCCCAGAAACACTAACATAGCTGTTTACAGCTTCTAAGCAATGTTTTCTTGGTTTTAGCCTGTCTTGGGACAAAATGGGTATAAGTAGCTTTTAAACTATCAACATCTATCTCAAACTCTTATAATTAGTTAGTTGCATTGTATTAAGACACATTTTAACCCCAGAAACACTAACAAAGCTGATTAGTGTTTCTAAGCAATGTTTTCTTGGTTTTAGCCTGTTTTGGGACAAAATGGGTATAAGTGGCTTTTAAACTATCCACATCTATCTCAAACTCTTATAATTAGTTAGTTGCATTGGATTAAGACACATTTTAACCCCAGAAACACTAACATAGCTGTTGACAGCTTCTAAGCAATGTTTTCTTGGTTTTAGCCTGTTTTGGGACAAAATGGGTATAAGTGGCATTTAAACTCTCCACATCCATCTCGAACTCTTATAACTAGTCAGCTACATTGGATTAAGACACATTTTAACCCCAGAAACACTAACATAGCTATTTACAGCTTCTAAGCAATGTTTTCTTGGTTTTAGTCTGTCTTGGGACAAAATGGGTATAAGTGGCTTTTAAACTATCCACATCTATCTCAAACTCTTATAATTAGTTAGTTGCATTGGATTAAGACACATTTTAACCCCAGAAACACTAACAAAGCTGTTTAGTGCTTCTAAGCAATGTTTTCTTGGTTTTAGCCTTTTTGGGACAAAATGGGTATGAGTGGCTTTTAAACTCTCCACATCTATCTCAAACTCTTATAATTAGTTAGTTGCATTGGATTAAGACACATTTTAACCCCAGAAACACTAACAAAGCTGTTTGGTGCTTCTAAGCAATGTTTTCTTGGTTTTAGCCTGTTTTGGGAGAAAACGGGTATAAATGGCTTTAAAACTCTCCACATCCATCTCAAACTCTTATAACTAGTCAGCTGCATTGTATTAAGACACATTTTAACCCCAGAAACACTAACATAGCTGTTTACAGCTTCTAAGCAATGTTTTCTTGGTTTTAGCCTGTCTTGGGACAAAATGGGTATAAGTAGCTTTTAAACTATCAACATCTATCTCAAACTCTTATAATTAGTTAGTTGCATTGTATTAAGACACATTTTAACCCCAGAAACACTAACAAAGCTGATTAGTGTTTCTAAGCAATGTTTTCTTGGTTTTAGCCTGTTTTGGGACAAAATGGGTATAAGTGGCTTTTAAACTATCCACATCTATCTCAAACTCTTATAATTAGTTAGTTGCATTGGATTAAGACACATTTTATCCCCAGAAACACTAAAAACGCTGTTTAGTGTTTCTAAGCAATGTTTTCTTGGTTTTAGCCTGTATTGGGACAAAATGGGTATAAGTGGCTTTTAAACTCTCCACATCCATCTCAAACTCTTATAACTAGTCAGCTGCATTGGATTAAGACACATTTTAACCCCGGAAACACTAACATAGCTTTTTGCAGCTTCTAAGCAATGTTTTCTTGGTTTTAGCCTGTTTTGGGACAAAATGGGTATAAGTGGCTTTTAAACTATCCACATCTATCTCAAACTCTTATAATTAGTTAGTTGCATTGGATTAAGACACATTTTATCCCCAGAAACACTAACAAAGCTGTTTAGTGCTTTTAAGCAATGTTTTCTTGGTTTTAGCCTTTTTGGGACAAAATGGGTATAAGTGGCTTTTACACTCCCCACATCTTATTAGAATGTAAGGAAGAGAAGAGAGAAGAGGCCGGTAAGGCCGAACCATAGAAGAAGAAGAGAAGTGGCCGGTGAGGCTGCCAACACAAGAAGAACGGCCGGTAAGGCCGTGTGCACCAAGAAGAGTGGCCGTGAGGCCATGAATGGCATGAGAACGGCCGGTTAGGCCGTGAATACAATGAGTAAGGCCATGTGGGCTGAATGAAGAATAAGAGAAGGCCATAAGTGCAATGAGAAGGGCAAAGGCCTTATAAGAAGAAGAAGCCCAAGAGGAAGTCTCACAAAGGAAAGAAGGAAGGAATGAGGCCGAGTGTGAGTGATGACAAGAAGGAAGACTCGGCCCACCATGTGATCAAGAAGCTGCCAAAGGAAGAAGATGCCAAAGGAAGAAGGAAGGAAGTCGCTTTCAAGGAGGAAGAACCTAACGGTCACAAGAAAAGAATCACATGTGCAAGGAAGGGAAGGATGTCACTATCACCTTCACCAAATCGAGAGAATGTCCCTATCAACACTCTCTTCCTCTCTCTAACGGTCATAAGCATTGTATTCCCTATATTAAGTTGTAATTCACTTCAATATAACACATCACAATATTATCTAATAGAAGAGAAACCGATTTCCTCTCTATACTTGTGTTCTTGTTTCATATTAACAATGTAGAGAGTTTAGGATTAGCGGTTAGGGGCTGCCCTTAAGGCAGCCTATTCTCTTCTCAAATCCACCTAAACTCTTCTTATTTACTGCTTTACTTAGCCTAGATTACTGATTCTTAATCCTCCTTCTCCTAAGTACACAAACTCTAAGTGTTGTGATACTAGAAGAGGATAAGTCTCAAACTAGTGCTTCTCCTAGTTAGGATCCGCTTACTCTCTAGTATTTGGGTTCTATCTAGCTTGTTTATGGGGAGTTCATCACAAGTTGATGTTCTCTCCTCCCCCTTGAGAATGAGTTAGTTTGTTGTGGGTAAAGGGGGATTCATTCACCAAGTGTTTGTCTACCCTCTCTTGTGAGCTTTGTCTCATAAATCCCAACATGGTATCAGAGCAGGTTCTGTTCTTGGTGATTTAAACTCATTCTCAAAGTCGTTTTCTTAGGAGTTAGCTTAGTTAAAGTTTTAGACTTTGCTTAGGTGTTAAATCGCTTAGCTTAGTTTCTTTAAAGCTTTAATTTTGCTTTTGTTGATTAAATCGATTCTCTAGCAGCTCATTGTTGAGTAAGCTTGGTCTCTTGTCTTGTTAGAATTTGTAGACCAAGTGTGTGGAAAGAAATCGATTTTACAAGCCCCATCCTTAAGCTTTACCGATTTGGTAATAGCTTTGTTTATTTTGGGATGTGTGGGAAGTGATGAACCATTGAGCAAATTGTGTTGTTCATGGTGAGGATTCACGGTTCTTGTGTGCTTGTATGAGCCACGAAATTCTTAGGATTTAGCTCTCTTAAGATTTAGTTAATTTTCCTTTAAAGGTTTAATTTTGCTTTTGTTAAATTTCCTTTAAAGTTTAATTACTAAATCACTTCTTCTTCTTCTCAAGGTTGAGAAAGCTTTGTTTCTGGTCATATGGTGTGTCCAGGTTCGAGTTTGAGGAAGAGAGAGACTATTTTAGCATGTAGAGCCCGCTTGGTCAAATAGATTCAAGTTGGTCCAAGATGCATTCTTTTAACCGTTGGACAATAGGCTGTTCCAAAGGCTTTTGTTGTTTCTTCTTTGCTTGGGACCACGAAAAACATCTTCTATATGTTATTTTCGTGGATCTAAAGCCTTAAGATCTTGGAGAACACTTTGTTTAAGTGATTCTACCATGAGTTAGGTCCAAACCGTTGGAGAAATTAATTTTCCAAACGGTCCATGTGTTTCAGCCATTAAAGCACCAAAGTCTTGTTGAATGTTGGATGCTCTTGGCTGTCAAAGCTTCTGCAAACTCAAGAAAACAGAGTATAACTCTGTCCATAAGAACTCTTGAGCAAATTCTCTATTCTACTCTCCACTCACCTTATACTTCCGCCCATATACTCTACTATACTCTATACTCTTGGTTACTAATTCTCTGGTTACTTATTCTCTAAATTCTATTTTATTTTCAGTAATATTCTATATTCTCTATTCTCTAATCTCTAACAATCTCTTGTTTAGAATCTGTTCCATTGAATTTGGTTTCAGCTTCAGCCTTGAAGATTGTGTGGAGCTCGCCTACTATCTCAAGAAGAAGAAGTGGCGAGGTTGAAGGCTACAAGATAGCCATGAGGAGAGCGCAGCACAATGCCTGGAGTTAGAACCAAGGGCCACCAAGTCTTTGTTAAGCTGGTGGAAGGTGATGAATCAGTCCAAGAGCATGTGTGTTAGTGCCAAGTTGTTGATCGGATGTGCACAATGGTCTTTAGGAAAGGTGATGCACAAGGTTTCAACTGTTGATTGGATGTGCACAAGAACGGTGATGCACAAGGCTTCAACTGAGGTGATGAGGTTTCAGCCCATCATCAAGTAAAGGTTACGGGGGAGATCAAGTGACTTCAGACCGTACCTCACAGATTCTGCTCGGCCACAAGCAAAAGTCTTTACTTAAAGCTCAGCCGAAGCGTCTCAAAGATCGACTCGGACGAAACCCTTCCACTGCGATTCGGCTTCCGCGTTCTTCATTAAAGTTCGAGACCACAGAGTCATCTTGCCAGTGGAAGTGGAATCATACCAATCCGAGCAGCCGTTCGAAAGTTATGTCCGATTCAGTGGGCATGTGTCAGTCTGACAAATAAAACTGACCGGGTTTAAAACCATGGTTAGAGGAGCGGTCTCAAGGAGGAATTCCAAACCGCAACAGTGATCAACTCTCTCCCTCCTATCCATCAAAACACCATAAAGGCTGTGCTCTAAACTCTTCTCTATTTTAATTCATAAATTCATTACCTTAGCTTCATTACTAGTCTTTACTCTTTAATATGTTCTCTTAAATTGTCACACTTTTAGAAATTTTCTTTGATATTCCTCATAGCAAACACTTATTCTTTTCTTCTTTATCACTTGTTTAAGGGGTAAAGGAGACTATGAGAGCCTCAAAGAAACTCTAAAGGCGCAAGGATGGAGATCATAAGGAATGTGCTAAAGGCAAGGTGGGCTAAGGAGTAGGAGCGGTTCAAATCATGAAGAGAAGGGAGCTAGTTCTTTGCAAACCAAGGTCAAGGGACATCATGGATAGTGGAGTCTATACTCTTTTTCCCTTTAACAAAGTTTTATCCCAAGAGGTTTTCTTTGTTGAGGTTTTTAATGAGGTAGACTACACTACTCCACCCTTGATCTTTGGTCCCCATGGTGTCCCACCGATCAAGCGTGCGGGGGAGTATTAGAATGTAAGGAAGAGAAGAGAGAAGAGGCCGGTAAGGCCGAACCATAGAAGAAGAAGAGAAGTGGCCGGTGAGGCTGCCAACACAAGAAGAACGGCCGGTAAGGCCGTGTGCACCAAGAAGAGTGGCCGTGAGGCCATGAATGGCATGAGAACGGCCGGTTAGGCCGTGAATACAATGAGTAAGGCCATGTGGGCTGAATGAAGAATAAGAGAAGGCCATAAGTGCAATGAGAAGGGCAAAGGCCTTATAAGAAGAAGAAGCCCAAGAGGAAGTCTCACAAAGGAAAGAAGGAAGGAATGAGGCCGAGTGTGAGTGATGACAAGAAGGAAGACTCGGCCCACCATGTGATCAAGAAGCTGCCAAAGGAAGAAGATGCCAAAGGAAGAAGGAAGGAAGTCGCTTTCAAGGAGGAAGAACCTAACGGTCACAAGAAAAGAATCACATGTGCAAGGAAGGGAAGGATGTCACTATCACCTTCACCAAATCGAGAGAATGTCCCTATCAACACTCTCTTCCTCTCTCTAACGGTCATAAGCATTGTATTCCCTATATTAAGTTGTAATTCACTTCAATATAACACATCACAATATTATCTAATAGAAGAGAAACCGATTTCCTCTCTATACTTGTGTTCTTGTTTCATATTAACAATGTAGAGAGTTTAGGATTAGCGGTTAGGGGCTGCCCTTAAGGCAGCCTATTCTCTTCTCAAATCCACCTAAACTCTTCTTATTTACTGCTTTACTTAGCCTAGATTACTGATTCTTAATCCTCCTTCTCCTAAGTACACAAACTCTAAGTGTTGTGATACTAGAAGAGGATAAGTCTCAAACTAGTGCTTCTCCTAGTTAGGATCCGCTTACTCTCTAGTATTTGGGTTCTATCTAGCTTGTTTATGGGGAGTTCATCACAAGTTGATGTTCTCTCCTCCCCCTTGAGAATGAGTTAGTTTGTTGTGGGTAAAGGGGGATTCATTCACCAAGTGTTTGTCTACCCTCTCTTGTGAGCTTTGTCTCATAAATCCCAACACATCTATCCCAAACTCTTATAATTAGTTAGTTGCATTGGATTAAGACACAATTTTAACCCCAGAAACACTAACAAAGCTGTTTGGTGCTTCTAAGCAATGTTTTCTTGGTTTAGCCTGTTTTGGGACAAAATGGGTATAAGTGGCTTTTAAACTCTCCATATCAATCTCAAACTCTTATAATTTGTCATTTGCATTGGATTAAGACACATTTTAACCCCAGAAACACTAACATAGCTGTTTACAGCTTCTAAGCAATGTTTTCTTGGTTTTAGCCTGTTTTGGGACAAAATGGGTATAAGTGGCTTTTAAACTCTCCACATTCATCTCAAACTCTTATTACTAGTCAGCTGCATTAGATTAAGACACATTTTAACCCCATAAACACTAACATAGCTATTTACAGCTTCTAAGCAATGTTTTCTTGGTTTTAGCTTGTCTTGGGACAAAATGGGTATAAGTGGCTTTTAAACTATCAACATCTACCTCAAACTCTTATAATTAGTTAGTTGCATTGGATTAAGGCACATTTTAACCCCAGAAACACTAACAAAGCTGTTTAGTGTTTCTAAGCAATGTTTTCTTGGTTTTAGCCTGTTTTGGGACAAAATGGGTATAAGTGGCTTTTAAACTATCCACATCTACCTCAAACTCTTATAATTAGTTAGTTGCATTGGATTAAGGCACATTTTAACCCCAGAAACACTAACAAAGCTGTTTAGTGTTTCTAAGCAATGTTTTCTTGGTTTTAGCCTGTTTTGGGACAAAATGGGTATAAGTGGCTTTTAAACTATCCACATCTATCTCAAACTCTTATAATTAGTTAGTTGCATTGGATTAAGACACATTTTAACCCCAGAAACACTAACAAAGCTGTTTAGTGTTTCTAAGCAATGTTTTTTTTGGTTTTAGCCTGTTTTGGGACAAAATTGGTATAAGTGGCTTTTAAACTCTCCACATCCATCTCAAACTCTTATAACTAGTCAGCTGCATTGGATTAAGATACATTTTAACCCCAGAAACACTAACATAGCTATTTTCAGCTTCTAAGCAATGTTTTCTTGGTTTTAGCTTGTTTTGGGACAAAATGGGTATAAGTGGCTTTTAAACTATCCACATCTATCTCAAACTCTTATAATTAGTTAGTTGCATTGGATTAAGACACATTTTAACCCCAGAAATACTAACAAAGCTGTTTAGTGCTTCTAAGCAATGTTTTCTTGGTTTTAGCCTTTTTGGGACAAAATGGGTATAAGTGGCTTTTAAACTCTCCACATCTATCTCTAACTCTTATAATTAGTTCGTTGCATTGGATTAAGACACATTTTAACCCCAGAAACACTAACAAAGCTGTTTGGTGCTTCTAAGCAATGTTTTCTTGGTTTTAGCCTATTTTGAGACAAAATGGGTATAAGTGGCTTTTAAACTCTCCACATCCTTCTCAAACTCTTACAACTAGTAAGCTGCATTGGATTAAGACACATTTTAACCCCAGAAACACTATCATAGCTATTTACAGCTTCTAAGCAATGTTTTCTTGGTTTTAGCCTGTTTTGGGAAAAGATGGGTATAAGTGGATTTTAAACTATCCACATCTATCTCAAACTCTTATAATTAGTTAGTTGCATTGGATTAAGGCATATTTTAACCCCAGAAACACTAACAAAGCTGTTTAGTGCTTCTAAGCAATGTTTTCTTGGTTTTAGCCTTTTTGGGACAAAATGGGTATAAGTGGCTTTTAAACTCCCCACTTCTATCCCATACTCTTATAATTGGTTAGTTGCATTGGATTAAGACACATTTTAACCACAGAAACACTAACAAAGCTGTTTGGTGCTTCTAAGCAATGTTTTCTTGGTTTAGCCTGTTTTCTGACAAAATGGGTATAAGTGGCTTTTAAACCCTCCACATCAATCTCAAACTCTTATAATTAGTCATTTGCATTGGATTAAGACACATTTTAACCACGGAAACACTAACATAGCTTTTTGCAGCTTCTAAGCAATGTTTTCTTGGTTTTAGCCTGTTTTGGGACAAAATGGGTATAAGTGGCTTTTAAACTATCCACATCTATCTCAAACTCTTATAATTAGTTAGTTGCATTGGATTAAGACACATTTTAACCCCAGAAACACTAACAAAGCTGTTTAGTGCTTCTAAGCAATGTTTTCTTGGTTTTAGCCTTTTTGGGACAAAATGGGTATAAGTGGCTTTTAAACTCCCCACATCTATCCCAAACTCTTATAATTAGTTAGTTGCATTGGATTAAGACACATTTTAACCCCAGAAACACTAACAAAGCTGTTTGGTGCTTCTAAGCAATGTTTTCTTGGTTTAGCCTGTTTTGGGACAAAATGGGTATAAGTGGCTTTTAAACTCTCCACATCAATCTCAAACTCTTATAATTTGTCATTTGCATTGGATTAAGACACATTTTAACCCAAGAAACACTAACATAGCTGTTTACAGCTTCTAAGCAATGTTTTCTTGGTTTTAGCCTGTTTTGGGACAAAATGGGTATAAGTGGCTTTTAAACTATCCACATCTATCTCAAACTCTTATAATTAGTTAGTTGCATTGGATTAAGACACATTTTAACCCCAGAAACACTAACAAAGCTGTTTAGTGTTTCTAAGCAATGTTTTCTTGGTTTTAGCCTGTATTGGGACAAAATGGGTATAAGTGGCTTTTAAACTCTCCACATCCATCTCAAACTCTTATAACTAGTCAGCTGCATTGGATTAAGACACATTTTAACCCCGGAAACACTAACATAGCTTTTTGCAGCTTCTAAGCAATGTTTTCTTGGTTTTTGCCTGTTTTGGGATAAAATGGGTATAAGTGGCTTTTAAACTATCCACATCTATCTCAAACTCTTATAATTAGTTAGTTGCATTGGATTAAGATACAGTTTAACCCCAGAAACACTAACAAAGCTGTTTAGTGCTTCTAAGCAATGTTTTCTTGGTTTTAGCCTTTTTGGGACAAAATGGGTATAAGTGGCTTTTAAACTCTCCACATCTATCTCTAACTCTTATAATTAGTTAGTTGCATTGGATTAAGACACATTTTAACCCCAGAAACACTAACAAAGCTGTTTGGTGCTTCTAAGCAATGTTTTCTTGGTTTTAGCCTGTTTTGGGACAAAATGGGTAGGGATGTTAATTTGGGTGTAAAACCCCCATTTAATATATGGGTATGTGTAAAAAAATTTACCCATATAAACCCATATATCAAAAATAATTTAAATGGCATAAAATGGGTTTACCAACTAAACCCAGTTAGTAAATGGGCTTTTACATAATTATACGGGTACCCATTAAGCTTTTCCATTTTTGTTACATAAAACAAAACGTTGCCGTTTTGTCTTAGGGTTAAACAAAATTTTCCCCAATTCGACACCAAAGCTGAGATCCTTGTATGTTCGATCGGTTCGATTCCGTGACGAAGCTCGCTCTTCACTGTGATCGGAGGTCTTTTAGCTTGAGGATGAAGCTTTGGTTATGATCTCGGTTCGTTGCTCGAATCTGACTCGAGTCAAGCTTCGTGGTTGTCGCGAGATTACGGATCTAGGTATGAGGATTTTTAAAAAATTGAGACTGATCGAGTCAGGGTTTTGAAGTTTATCTCTTACGGATCGAGTCAAGCTTCGTGGTTGTCAGTTTTCTACATCTGGGTTTTGAAGTTTATCTCTTAAAGTCTATTGCTTTGATGTTTTAGTCTGATTCTAACGAGAATGAGAGATTTGAAAAGTAACATGAAAACGCTCTCCTAAGCTACTTTAGAATATGATGCTTTTGACTGATTTGGTTGTTGTATTGTTTATCGTTAGTTTCAGCTTTGTGTTGAGTTTATGGTTCTAATGCAAAGTGATGTATATATGCTTGGGAAGACGTTTCTGTAAGGTGATTCTGATGATGTTTTTGTTTTTAACATGATTTTTCAAAGGTGACAGTAGCCCAGTTAAGCTGAATTTGGGAGTTGGTGCTTACCGTACTGAGGTAATGATCCTCTGTGGCGATCTCTGTTCTTCTTCTTTCCCTTACATGTCATGGATTAGTGGTTCATAAATGGTGTTTTTGTGTTGTAGAGGTTTTATAGATTGATTGAAGCTTTTTACTTTTGATTGAAGGATGGATTTGGTTTCTCTAGAAACAATCGCATATCTCAATGCTAGGAATGAAATGATAGAAATGAATGAGGAAGATGCAGAACAGCAAGCAACAGAGGAAAGTGAAACTCAAGTTCAAGGGTTTACTCAAAATCAAAGTCAAGCTCAAAGTCAGCGCACTCAAGCTCCACCACGTAAGAGACGTTAAACTTCACTTGTTTGGGATGATTTTGTTTCAGTAGGGATAGAGAAAGATGGTAAAGAAAGGGCTATGTGCATCCATTGTAGTACAAAATTAGTGATCAGTAATAATCAAAGTGGAAACTATGGAACACACCACTTGAGTCTCCATTTACAAAAGTGTCAAAAGAAGCCTAAGAAGATAGATAAACCTCCATACGATCAGAAAGTAGACCGTGAGATGATTAGTGAAATTATAATCTATCATGATCAACCATTTAGGTATGTCGAGTATGAGAAAGTTAGGGCTAGAGATAAATATTTAAATCCCGAATGCCAGCCCATTTGTAGGCAAACTGCTGCTGATGATGTGTATGTGAGATATGGAATAGAAAAGGAAAAGTTAAGAGAAGTATTTGCAATGCATAGTGGTAGAGTTTGTTTTACTTCAGACATGTGGTTGGCTCGTGCTACAGTGGCAAGTTATATTTGTCTCACTGCTCATTTTATTGATGGTAATTGGAACTTAAATAGTAAGATTCTAGTCTTTTGTGAGTTAAAGTCATCACACACCGGTGAACATATGGCAAATAAGGTTCTTGAGTGTCTGAAAGAGTGGGGATTGGAAAAGAAGGTATTCTCTATTACGTTGGATAATGCTACCAATAATAATAGTATGATGAACATTCTGAAAGGTCAACTTCAGATGATTAGTGGTAGTGGTCTGTTATGTGATGGGAAGTTTCTACATGTGAGGTGTTGTTCCCATATCTTAAATCTGATTGTGAAGAAAGGGTTAGATTTAGCAAAAGATGTTTTACACAACATTCGGGAGAGTGTCTTATATATCAGAGCATCTTCACAAAGGAAAGAGGCATTTAAAGCTTGTGCAGAAAGAGTTGGAATTAAAAGTGGAGCAGGTTTATCTCTTGATGTGTGTACTAGATGGAATTCTACTTATGAAATGTTAGCTAGAGCTTTAAAGTTTAGAAAAGCATTTGGTAGCATGAAGGTTTATGATACTAGTTATAAGTTTCTACCTTCAGACGATGAGTGGAACCGTGGGGAAATGATTTGCGATTTGTTAAAACCCTTCGGTGTCATCACCACTCACTTTTCAGGTTGCAAGTATCCTACATCTAGTGTATACTTCACACAAGTATGGAGGATCGAGTTATTGCTGCAAAAGTATGCTGTTTGTGATGATGATGCTGTGAAGCAAATGGCTCTGGAAATGAAAGGTAAATTCAACAAATATTGGGAGCATTACAGTTTGATTTTGGCTATTGCAGCTGTTTTGGATCCAAGACTAAAAGTGGAGATGCTTGAGGTAGCTTATAAGAAAGTGGATGCTATTAGTGCTGAGGGGAAAATTGCAGAACTGAAGAAGAATTTGGAGATGGTTTTCAGTTATTATTAGACGGGATCTTCAAGTGTTTCAGCCACTCCACATGACCTGCTTACCGAATCTCCACTTGAAGATGATTTTGATAATGTAAGTGCTTTCTTATACATAGAATTCCATTAACAGAAATTTAGAATCATAATGTTGCTAATTTGATGTGAATTTTTTTAACCAGGATCTCTTTGAGCTTGAAAGATGCATTGAATCTGGTGTGAACAAGACGAAGACACAATTAGATATCTATTTGGCTGAGCCGAGGCTAGAGTGGAAAGCATTTCCCAATTTAGATGTTTTGAGCTACTGGAAAAGTAACCAAGGTCGACTTGGGGACTTAGCCTTGATGGCCCGTGATGTTCTCAGCATCCCCATTACTACTGTAGCCTCAGAATCAGCTTTCAGCATTGGAGCTAGGGTGTTGACTCCTTACAGAAATCGTCTGCTGCCAGAAAAGGTTCAGGCTTTGCTTTGTACGCGTAATTGGTTAAGAGGCTTTTCAGACTATGAAGGTAAATGTCTCAACTTTAGACTTGAGACTTGTGATTATGTGTAGGTAAATGTTGAGACTTTAGACTTGAGATTATGTGTAGGCTTGATCCTTCAGATTATGTGTAGGTACAACAGAAGATAACGATCACATTGACTATGAAGGTACTAGAACCGCTTCTGGAGTACATGATTCAAGATCTGAAGGTTCAAGTATGCCATGAGTCATGGTTATTAGAATGTACCAAGGAGGAGAGGCCGGTAAGGCCGAGCCTTGGAAGAAGAGAAGAAAGGCCGGTAAGGCCGAGCCTTGGAAGAAGAGAAGAAAGGCCGGAAAGGCCATGTAAAGGCCGTGTCCGGTACCATGTACCGTGTCCGTGAACGGACCCATGTCCGGTGAGCGGCCAGGTAGGCCGTGAACACCAGGAAGAGAAGGCCCATGAAGATGCCCGTCCGTACAGGTCCGTCCGTACAGGCCCGTCCGTACAGGCCCGTCCGTACAGGCCCGTCCGTACGGTCTCGGCCTGTTACGTCCGTACGGCCTGCGCTTGGTCCAAGGGGCCTCACAAGAGAAAGGCCGAGTTTGAGAGAAGGAAAACAAGGCCTTACAAGAGAGAGAGGCCCATGGGAAGAAGAGAAGAAAAGAGAGGCCAATGGGAAGAAGAAGAAGGGAAAAGCGCACAAGGAAGGAAGGGAAGGAAGAATCACGTGGCCTTTGGTTGGTGAAGGAAGGAGCTGTCCCTTTCACCATTGTCTTGCCCAAGAGAAGACCACTTTATGTCCCTATCTCCCTTCTTCTCTCTCTAACGGTCATATAACATTTTGTACTCATATATTACATTGCATACACTCTCATATGTAACAACACAACAATAATATTGAATAAAAGAAGAGAAACGATTTTTCCTCTCTCTACCTTGTGTTCTTGTTCATGTCACCAATGTAGAGAGATTAGGGTAAACGATTTAGGGGCTGCCCTTAAGGCAGCCTATTCTCTTCTCAAATCCACCTAAAATCTTCCTTATTTACTGTTTTATATAGCCTAGATTACTGATTCTTAATCCTCTTTCTCCTAAGTACACAAACTTGAGTGTTGTGATACTAGAAGAGGATAAGTCTCAAACTAGGCTGTTTGTTCCTCATAGATCCGATTTATATCTAGTATTTGGGGTCTATTGAGGTTGTTTGTGGGGAGTTCATCACAAGTTGATGTCCTCTCCTTCCCCCTTGAGAATGAGCTAGTTTGTTGTGGGTATAAGGAGATTCAATCCTTGGGAGTTGTCTCTCCTTTGTCAAGAGCCATCTCTCTTGAAATCCCAACATGGTATCAGAGCAGGCTCTGTTCTTGGTGACTCAAACTCGTTCTCAAGTTGGTTCTCTTAGGAGTTAGCTTAATTAAAGTTTTAATCCTAGCCTAGGTGTTAAATCGCTTAGCTTAGTTTCTTTAAAACTTTAATTTTGCTTTTGTTGATTAAATCGATTCTCTAGCAGCTCATTGTTGAGTAAGCTTGGTCTCTTGTCTTGTTAGAATTTGTAGACCAAGTGTGTGGAAAGAAATCGATTTTACAAGCCCCATCCTTAAGCTTTACCGATTTGGTAATAGCTTTGTTTATTTTGGGATGTGTGGGAAGTGATGAACCATTGAGCAAATTGTGTTGTTCATGGTGAGGATTCACGGTTCTTGTGTGCTTGTATGAGGCACGAAATTCTTAGGATTTAGCTCTCTTAGGATTTAGTTAATTTTCCTCTAAAGGTTTAATTTTGCTTTTGTTAAATTTCCTTTAAAGGCTTAATTACTAAATCGCTACTTCTTCTTCTCAATGTTGAGAAAGCTTTGTTTCTGGCCCTATGGTGTGTCCAGATCCAAGCTTGAAGAAGAGAGAGATCTTAATTTTCGCATCTCATGTCCGCTTGGTCAACTAGACTAAAGCTGTTCAAAGATGCATTCTTTTAACCGTTGGACAATAGGTTGTTCCAAAGGCTTTTGTTGTTTCTTCTTTGCTTGGGACCACGAAAAACATCTTCTATATGTTATTTTCGTGGATCTAAAGCCTTAAGATCTTGGAGAACACTTTGTTTAAGTGATTCTACCATGAGTTAGGTCCAAACCGTTGGAGAAATTAATTTTCCAAACGGTCCATGTGTTTCAGCCATTAAAGCACCAAAGTCTTGTTGAATGTTGGATGCTCTTGGCTGTCAAAGCTTCTGCAAACTCAAGAAAACAGAGTATAACTCTGTCCATAAGAACTCTTGAGCAAATTCTCTATTCTACTCTCCACTCATCTTATACTACCCCCCATTCTCTTATATATATACTCTATTATACTCTCTTTGGTTACTTATTCTCCATTTACACTCTATACTCTACTCTACACTCTATACTCTAACCCCTAACAATCTCTTGTTTAGAATCTGTCCCATTAAATTTTGGTTTCAGTTTCAAACTTGAAGATTGTGTGGAGCTCACTTGCTATCTCAAGAAGAAGTGGCGAGGTTGAAGGCTACAAAGAAGCCATGAGAAGGCGCAGCACAATGCTTGGAGTTAGAACCAATGGCCATCAAGCTTCTTAGACCACACGTTTCACCACCATAGTAATAAACTCCGGCGGTCAGGTTTACCCGAGGAGAGCAGAAGACTCTTTTGAGCGAGGTAACCTATTAAGCTGACCGAGAGAGATAAAGCTTTGGGTATTAAACTCCGGCGGTTAGACTCATCCGAGGAGAGCAGAAGACTCTTTTGAGCGAGGTGGTCTATTTAAGGCTGACCGAGAGAGATAAAGCTATGGAGGAAGTTCTAGTGGAGAGAGCTGGTGGAAGGTGATGAATCAGCCCAAGGACATGTGTATTAGTGCCAAGGTGCTGATCGGATGTGCACAAGACTTTAAGGGAGGTCAAGCACAAGGTTTCAAGGAAAATGATGAGATGTCAGCTCATCATCAAGTCAATGGTACGGGGGAGATAGACGTTATACTTAAACTCGCCGCCCCTCACATTCCCTGTTCCAAACTCTCGGCAACAAGCAAGTCCTTGCCGAGACGTCTCAAAGATCGACTCGGACGAAACCCTTCCACTGCGATTCAGCTTCCGCGTTCTTCACCAAAGTTCGAGACCAGAGAGTCATCTTGCCAGTGAAAGTGAAATCATACCAATCCGAGCAACCGATCAAAAGTTATGCCCGATTCAGTGGGCGTATATCAGTCTGTAGCGGTCTCAAGAAGAGAGGTCCAAACCGCATCAATGATCAGCCTCTCTCCTTCCTATTCATCAAAACACCAAAAGGCTGTGCTCTAAACCCTACTCTATTTAAATTCCTAATTATTTTTAGTTCCATTGCTAGTCTTTACACTTCCATATGATTTTTCTTAAATTGTCACACTTATAGAAATTTACTTTGATATTCCTCATAGCATACACTTACACTTTTCTTCTTTATCACTTGTTTAAAGGGTAAAGGAGACTATGAGAGCCTCAAAGAAATTCTAAAGGTGCAAGGATGGAGATCATAAGGAAGGTGCCAAAGGCAAGGTGGGCTAAGGAGAAGTAGCGGTTCAAGTCATGAAGAGAAGAGAGCTAGTTCCTTATAAACCAAGGTCAAGGGACATCATGGATAGTGAAGGCTATACTCTTTTTCCCTCTAACAAAGTTTTATCCCAAGAGGTTTTCTTTGTTGAGGTTTTTTTTTAATGAGGTAGACTACACTACTCCACTCTTGATCTTTGGTCCCCATGGTGTCCCGCCGATCAAGCGTGCGGGGGAGTATTAGAATGTACCAAGGAGGAGAGGCCGGTAAGGCCGAGCCTTGGAAGAAGAGAAGAAAGGCCGGTAAGGCCGAGCCTTGGAAGAAGAGAAGAAAGGCCGGAAAGGCCATGTAAAGGCCGTGTCCGGTACCATGTACCGTGTCCGTGAACGGACCCATGTCCGGTGAGCGGCCAGGTAGGCCGTGAACACCAGGAAGAGAAGGCCCATGAAGATGCCCGTCCGTACAGGTCCGTCCGTACAGGCCCGTCCGTACAGGCCCGTCCGTACAGGCCCGTCCGTACGGTCTCGGCCTGTTACGTCCGTACGGCCTGCGCTTGGTCCAAGGGGCCTCACAAGAGAAAGGCCGAGTTTGAGAGAAGGAAAACAAGGCCTTACAAGAGAGAGAGGCCCATGGGAAGAAGAGAAGAAAAGAGAGGCCAATGGGAAGAAGAAGAAGGGAAAAGCGCACAAGGAAGGAAGGGAAGGAAGAATCACGTGGCCTTTGGTTGGTGAAGGAAGGAGCTGTCCCTTTCACCATTGTCTTGCCCAAGAGAAGACCACTTTATGTCCCTATCTCCCTTCTTCTCTCTCTAACGGTCATATAACATTTTGTACTCATATATTACATTGCATACACTCTCATATGTAACAACACAACAATAATATTGAATAAAAGAAGAGAAACGATTTTTCCTCTCTCTACCTTGTGTTCTTGTTCATGTCACCAATGTAGAGAGATTAGGGTAAACGATTTAGGGGCTGCCCTTAAGGCAGCCTATTCTCTTCTCAAATCCACCTAAAATCTTCCTTATTTACTGTTTTATATAGCCTAGATTACTGATTCTTAATCCTCTTTCTCCTAAGTACACAAACTTGAGTGTTGTGATACTAGAAGAGGATAAGTCTCAAACTAGGCTGTTTGTTCCTCATAGATCCGATTTATATCTAGTATTTGGGGTCTATTGAGGTTGTTTGTGGGGAGTTCATCACAAGTTGATGTCCTCTCCTTCCCCCTTGAGAATGAGCTAGTTTGTTGTGGGTATAAGGAGATTCAATCCTTGGGAGTTGTCTCTCCTTTGTCAAGAGCCATCTCTCTTGAAATCCCAACAATGGTGTTAACGGCGGAAGATGATAAGAGAGTTTGAAGCTTTTTTTTTTTGTCGTCTAAGAGAGTTTGAAGCTTTTGTCATAGAATATTTGTTATTTGAAGCTTTTGTCATAGAATATTCTCATTTTCCATTTGTTTCAAAAATATAACATATGTTTCAGATTTGTATCCTGCTACTTAGCTTATCAAAAGATTATACCTTTTCAAACATAGACAATATCAAGTAAAACATGTGTTCAAAGAGACTATAGTTAAATGGGTTCAATAGGTTAAATAGGGCCATGTATATTTAAGTGGGTATAGTTAAATGGGTTTAAAATATATATTAGCTTAAATGGGGTTATACTTAAATGGGGTGGGATTAAATGAGATGGGTTTAAATGGGGTGGGTTTACCCAAATTAACATCCCTAAAAATGGGTATAAGTGGCTTTTAAAGTCTCCACATCCATCTCAAACTCTTACAACTAGTAAGCTGCAATGGATTAAGACACATTTTAACCCCAAAAACACTATCATAGCTATTTACAGCTTCTAAGCAATGTTTTCTTGGTTTTAGCCTGTTTTGGGAAAAGATGGGTATAAGTGGATTTTAAACTATCCATATCTATCTCAAACTCTTATAATTAGTTAGTTGCATTGGATTAAGGCATATTTTAACCCCAGAAACAGTAACAAAGCTGTTTAGTGCTTCTAAGCAATGTTTTCTTGGTTTTAGCCTTTTTGGGACAAAATGGGTATAAGTGGCTTTTAAACTCCCCACTTCTATCCCAAACTCTTATGATTAGTTAGTTGCATTGGATTAAGACACATTTTAACCACAGAAACACTAACAAAGCTGTTTGGTGCTTCTAAGCAATGTTTTCTTGGTTTAGCCTGTTTTCTGACAAAATGGGTATAAGTGGCTTTTAAACTCTCCACATCAATCTCAAACTCTTATAATTAGTCATTTGCATTGGATTAAGACTCGTTTTAACCCCAGAAACACTAACATAGCTGTTTACAGCTTCTAAGCAATGTTTTCTTGGTTTTAGACTGTTTTGGGACAAAATGGGTATAAGTGGCTTTTAAACTCTCCACATCAATCTCATACTCTTATAACTAGTCAGCTGCATTGGATTAAGACACATTTTAACCCTAGAAACACTAACATAGCTATTTACAGCTTCTAAGCAATGTTTTCTTGGTTTTAGTCAATCTTGGGACAAAATGGGTATAAGTGGCTTTTAAACTATCCACATCTATCTCAAACTCTTATAATTAGTTAGTTGCATTGGATTAAGACACATTTTAACCCCAGAAACACTAACAAAGCTGTTTAGTGTTTCTAAGCAATGTTTTCTTGGTTTTAGCCTGTTTTGGGACAAAATGGGTATAAGTGGCTTTTAAACTCACCACATCCATCTCAAACTCTTATAACTAGTCAGCTGCATTGGATTAAGACACATTTTAACCCCAGAAACACTAACATAGCTATTTGCAGCTTCTAAGCAATGTTTTCTTGGTTTTACCCTGTTTTGGGACAAAATGGGTATAAGTGGCTTTTAAACTATCCACATCTATCTCAAACTCTTATAATTAGTTAGTTGCATTGGATTAAGACACATTTCAACCCCAGAAACACTAACAAAGCTGTTTAGTGCTTCTAAGCAATGTTTTCTTGGTTTTAGCCTTTTTGGGACATAACGGGTATAAGTGGCTTTTAAACTCCCCACATCTATCCCAAACTCTTATAATTAGTTAGTTGCATTGGATTAAGACACGTTTTAACCCTTGAAACACTAACAAAGCTGTTTAGTGCTTCTAAGCAATGTTGTTTTGGTTTTAGCCTGTTTTGGGACAAAATGGGTATAAGTGGCTTTTAAACTTTCCACATCCATCTCAAACTCTTATAACTAGTCAGCTGCATTGGATTAAGACACATTATAACCCCAGAAACACTAACATAGCTATTTACAGCTTCTAAGCAATGTTTTCTTGGTTTTAGCCTGTTTTGGGACAAAATGGGTATAAGTGGCTTTTAAACTATCCACATCTATCTCAAACTCTTATAATTAGTTAGTTGCATTGGATTAAGACACATTTTAACCCGAGAAACACTAACAAAGCTGTTTGGTGCTTCTAAGCAATGTTTTCTTGGTTTTAGCCTGTTTTGGGACAAAATGGGTATAAGTGGCTTTTAAACTCTCCACATCAATCTCATACTCTTATAACTAGTCAGCTGCATTGGATTAAGACACATTTTAACCCTAGAAACACTAACATAGCTATTTACAGCTTCTAAGCAATGTTTTCTTGGTTTTAGTCAATCTTGGGACAAAATGGGTATAAGTGGCTTTTAAACTATCCACATCTATCTCAAACTCTTATAATTAGTTAGTTGCATTGGATTAAGACACATTTTAACCCCAGAAACACTAACAAAGCTGTTTAGTGTTTCTAAGCAATGTTTTCTTGGTTTTAGCCTGTTTTGGGACAAAATATTAGAATGTACCAAGGAGGAGAGAGGAGAGGCCGGTAAGGCCGAGCCTTGGAAGAAGAGAAGAAAGGCCGGAAAGGCCATGTAAAGGCCGGTAAGGCCATGTCCGTGTCCGTGAGCGACCATGTACCGTGTCCGGTACCATGTACCGTGTCCGTGAACGGACCCATGTCCGGTGAGCGGCCAGTTAGGCCGTGAACACATTGAAGAGAAGGCCCGTCCGTACAGGCCCGTCCGTACAGGCCCGTCCGTACAGGCCCGTCCGTACAGGCCCGTCCGTACAGGCCCGTCCGTACTATTAGTATATATGAAGGAGAAGAGAGAGTGAGGCCGGTGAGGCCGAGCTGCACAAGGAAGAAGAGAGTGGCCGGTAAGGCTGCTAGTACAAGAAGTGTGGCCGGTAAGGCCATGAGTGGTGTGGGAGCGGCCAGTAAGGCCGTGAGCACAATAAGAGTGGCCAATAAGGCCATGTGGGCCGTGAGAACAATGAGAGTGGTCAGCAAGGCCATAAGAGCAATGTGAGAAGAATTGTGAAGTAAAGGCCTTATAAGAAGAAGAGGCCCAAGAAGAAGTTAAATGTCTCACAAAGGGAAAAGAAGGGAAGGAAGGAAGCATGTGAGACCTTGGTTGGTGAAGAATGAGACAACCAAGGGAAGGAGCTGTCCCTTTCACCATACACCCACTTGTGCACCAACGGCTATATGTCACTCTCACCTCTCATTTATCTCAAACGGCCATATACATTTGTTCTCCTATATTAAGCATTGTAATCTCTCATTTTGTAATACATCACAATATTATTCAATAGAAGAGAAACCGATTTCCTCTCTATACTTGTGTTCTTGTTTCATATTAACAATGTAGAGAGTTTAGGATTAGCGGTTAGGGGCTGCCCTTAAGGCAGCCTATTCTCTTCTCAAATCCACCTAAACTCTTCTTATTTACTGCTTTACTTAGCCTAGATTACTGATTCTTAATCCTCCTTCTCCTAAGTACACAAACTCTAAGTGTTGTGATACTAGAAGAGGATAAGTCTCAAACTAGTGCTTCTCCTAGTTAGGATCCGCTTACTCTCTAGTATTTGGGTTCTATCTAGCTTGTTTATGGGGAGTTCATCACAAGTTGATGTTCTCTCCTCCCCCTTGAGAATGAGTTAGTTTGTTGTGGGTAAAGGGGGATTCATTCACCAAGTGTTTGTCTACCCTCTCTTGTGAGCTTTGTCTCATAAATCCCAACATGGTATCAGAGCAGGTTCTGTTCTTGGTGTTTTAAACTCATTCTCAAAGTCGTTTTCTTAGGAGTTAGCTTAGTTAAAGTTTAGACTTTGCTTAGGTGTTAAATCGCTTAGCTTAGTTTCTTTAAAGCTTTAATTTTGCTTTTGTTGATTAAATCGATTCTCTAGCAGCTCATTGTTGAGTAAGCTTGGTCTCTTATCTTGTTAGAATTTGTAGACCAAGTGTGTGGAAAGAAATCGATTTTACAAGCCCCATCCTTAAGCTTTACCGATTTGGTAATAGCTTTGTTTATTTTGGGATGTGTGGGAAGTGATGAACCATTGAGCAAATTGTGTTGTTCATGGTGAGGATTCACGGTTCTTGTGTGCTTGTATGAGCCACGAAATTCTTAGGATTTAGCTCTCTTAGGATTTAGTTAATTTTCCTCTAAAGGTTTAACTTTGCTTTTGTTAAATTTCCTTTAAAGGCTTAATTACTAAGTCGCTACTTCTTCTTCTCAATGTTGAGAAAGCTTTGTTTCTGGCCCTATGGTGTGTCCAGATTCAAGCTTGAAGAAGAGAGAGATCTTAATTTTCGCATCTCATGTCCGCTTGGTCAACTAGACTAAAGCTGTTCAAAGATGCATTCTTTTAACCGTTGGACAATAGGTTGTTCCAAAGGCCTTTGTTGTTTCTTCTTTGCTTGGGACCACGAAAAACATCTTCTATATGTTATTTTCGTGGATCTAAAGCCTTAAGATCTTGGAGAACACTTTGTTTAAGTGATTCTACCATGAGTTAGGTCCAAACCGTTGGAGAAATTAATTTTCCAAACGGTCCATGTGTTTCAGCCATTAAAGCACCAAAGTCTTGTTGAATGTTGGATGCTCTTGGCTGTCAAAGCTTCTGCAAACTCAAGAAAACAGAGTATAACTCTGTCCATAAGAACTCTTGAGCAAATTCTCTATTCTACTCTCCACTCACCTTATACTTCCGCCCATATACTCTACTATACTCTATACTCTTGGTTACTAATTCTCTGGTTACTTATTCTCTAAATTCTATTTTATTTTCAGTAATATTCTATATTCTCTATTCTCTAATCTCTAACAATCTCTTGTTTAGAATCTGTTCCATTGAATTTGGTTTCAGCTTCAGCCTTGAAGATTGTGTGGAGCTCGCCTACTATCTCAAGAAGAAGAAGTGGCGAGGTTGAAGGCTACAAGATAGCCATGAGGAGAGCGCAGCACAATGCCTGGAGTTAGAACCAAGGGTCACCAAGTCTTTGTTAAGCTGGTGGAAGGTGATGAATCAGTCCAAGAGCATGTGTGTTAGTGCCAAGTTGTTGATCGGATGTGCACAATGGTCTTTAGGAAAGGTGATGCACAAGGTTTCAACTGTTGATTGGATGTGCACAAGAACGGTGATGCACAAGGCTTCAACTGAGGTGATGAGGTTTCAGCCCATCATCAAGTAAAGGTTACGGGGGAGATCAAGTGACTTCAGACCGTACCTCACAGATTCTGCTCGGCCACAAGCAAAAGTCTTTACTTAAAGCTCAGCCGAAGCGTCTCAAAGATCGACTCGGACGAAACCCTTCCACTGCGATTCGGCTTCCGCGTTCTTCATTAAAGTTCGAGACCACAGAGTCATCTTGCCAGTGGAAGTGGAATCATACCAATCCGAGCAGCCGTTCGAAAGTTATGTCCGATTCAGTGGGCATGTGTCAGTATGACAAATAAAACTGACCGGGTTTAAAACCATGGTTAGAGGAGCGGTCTCAAGGAGGAATTCCAAACCGCAACAGTGATCAACTCTCTCCCTCCTATCCATCAAAACACCATAAAGGCTGTGCTCTAAACTCTTCTCTATTTTAATTCATAAATTCATTACCTTAGCTTCATTACTAGTCTTTAGTCTTTAATATGTTCTCTTAAATTGTCACACTTTTAGAAATTTTCTTTGATATTCCTCATAGCAAACACTTATTCTTTTCTTCTTTATCACTTGTTTAAGGGGTAAAGGAGACTATGAGAGCCTCAAAGAAATTCTAAAGGCGCAAGGATGGAGATCATAAGGAATGTGCTAACGGCAAGGTGGGCTAAGGAGTAGGAGCGGTTCAAATCATGAAGAGAAGGGAGCTAGTTCTTTGCAAACCAAGGTCAAGGGACATCATGGATAGTGGAGTCTATACTCTTTTTCCCTTAACAAAGTTTTATCCCAAGAGGTTTTCTTTGTTGAGGTTTTTAATGAGGTAGATGACACTAGTCCACCCTTGATCTTTGGTCCCCATGGTGTCCCACCGATCAAGCGTGCGGGGGAGTATTAGAATGTACCAAGGAGGAGAGAGGAGAGGCCGGTAAGGCCGAGCCTTGGAAGAAGAGAAGAAAGGCCGGAAAGGCCATGTAAAGGCCGGTAAGGCCATGTCCGTGTCCGTGAGCGACCATGTACCGTGTCCGGTACCATGTACCGTGTCCGTGAACGGACCCATGTCCGGTGAGCGGCCAGTTAGGCCGTGAACACATTGAAGAGAAGGCCCGTCCGTACAGGCCCGTCCGTACAGGCCCGTCCGTACAGGCCCGTCCGTACAGGCCCGTCCGTACAGGCCCGTCCGTACTATTAGTATATATGAAGGAGAAGAGAGAGTGAGGCCGGTGAGGCCGAGCTGCACAAGGAAGAAGAGAGTGGCCGGTAAGGCTGCTAGTACAAGAAGTGTGGCCGGTAAGGCCATGAGTGGTGTGGGAGCGGCCAGTAAGGCCGTGAGCACAATAAGAGTGGCCAATAAGGCCATGTGGGCCGTGAGAACAATGAGAGTGGTCAGCAAGGCCATAAGAGCAATGTGAGAAGAATTGTGAAGTAAAGGCCTTATAAGAAGAAGAGGCCCAAGAAGAAGTTAAATGTCTCACAAAGGGAAAAGAAGGGAAGGAAGGAAGCATGTGAGACCTTGGTTGGTGAAGAATGAGACAACCAAGGGAAGGAGCTGTCCCTTTCACCATACACCCACTTGTGCACCAACGGCTATATGTCACTCTCACCTCTCATTTATCTCAAACGGCCATATACATTTGTTCTCCTATATTAAGCATTGTAATCTCTCATTTTGTAATACATCACAATATTATTCAATAGAAGAGAAACCGATTTCCTCTCTATACTTGTGTTCTTGTTTCATATTAACAATGTAGAGAGTTTAGGATTAGCGGTTAGGGGCTGCCCTTAAGGCAGCCTATTCTCTTCTCAAATCCACCTAAACTCTTCTTATTTACTGCTTTACTTAGCCTAGATTACTGATTCTTAATCCTCCTTCTCCTAAGTACACAAACTCTAAGTGTTGTGATACTAGAAGAGGATAAGTCTCAAACTAGTGCTTCTCCTAGTTAGGATCCGCTTACTCTCTAGTATTTGGGTTCTATCTAGCTTGTTTATGGGGAGTTCATCACAAGTTGATGTTCTCTCCTCCCCCTTGAGAATGAGTTAGTTTGTTGTGGGTAAAGGGGGATTCATTCACCAAGTGTTTGTCTACCCTCTCTTGTGAGCTTTGTCTCATAAATCCCAACACAAAATGGGTATAAGTGGCTTTTAAACTCACCACATCCATCTCAAACTCTTATAACTAGTCAGCTGCATTGGATTAAGACACATTTTAACCCCAGAAACACTAACATAGCTATTTGCAGCTTCTAAGCAATGTTTTCTTGGTTTTACCCTGTTTTGGGACAAAATGGGTATAAGTGGCTTTTAAACTATCCACATCTATCTCAAACTCTTATAATTAGTTAGTTGCATTGGATTAAGACACATTTCAACCCCAGAAACACTAACAAAGCTGTTTAGTGCTTCTAAGCAATGTTTTCTTGGTTTTAGCCTTTTTGGGACATAACGGGTATAAGTGGCTTTTAAACTCCCCACATCTATCCCAAACTCTTATAATTAGTTAGTTGCATTGGATTAAGACACGTTTTAACCCTTGAAACACTAACAAAGCTGTTTAGTGCTTCTAAGCAATGTTGTTTTGGTTTTAGCCTGTTTTGGGACAAAATGGGTATAAGTGGCTTTTAAACTTTCCACATCCATCTCAAACTCTTATAACTAGTCAGCTGCATTGGATTAAGACACATTATAACCCCAGAAACACTAACATAGCTATTTACAGCTTCTAAGCAATGTTTTCTTGGTTTTAGCCTGTTTTGGGACAAAATGGGTAT
Source organism: Camelina sativa (assembly GCF_030686135.1). Taxonomy (NCBI): domain Eukaryota; kingdom Viridiplantae; phylum Streptophyta; class Magnoliopsida; order Brassicales; family Brassicaceae; genus Camelina; species Camelina sativa. Next base: position 22,047,832 of record NC_141894.1, on the reverse strand, counting down.
AAGTGGCTTTTAAACTATCCACATCTATCTCAAACTCTTATAATTAGTTAGTTGCATTGGATTAAGACACATTTTAACCCGAGAAACACTAACAAAGCTGTTTGGTGCTTCTAAGCAATGTTTTCTTGGTTTTAGCCTGTTTTGGGACAAAATGGGTATAAGTGGCTTTTAAACTCTCCACATCAATCTCAAACTCTTATAATTAGTCATTTGCATTGGATTAAGACACATTTTAACCCCAGAAACACTAACATAGCTGTTGACAGCTTCTAAGCAATGTTTTCTTGGTTTTAGCCTGTTTTGGGACAAAATGGGTATAAGTGGCATTTAAACTCTCCACATCCATCTCGAACTCTTATAACTAGTCAGCTACATTGGATTAAGACACATTTTAACCCCAGAAACACTAACATAGCTATTTACAGCTTCTAAGCAATGTTTTCTTGGTTTTAGTCTGTCTTGGGACAAAATGGGTATAAGTGGCTTTTAAACTATCCACATCTATCTCAAACTCTTATAATTAGTTAGTTGCATTGGATTAAGACACATTTTAACCCCAGAAACACTAACAAAGCTGTTTAGTGCTTCTAAGCAATGTTTTCTTGGTTTTAGCCTTTTTGGGACAAAATGGGTATGAGTGGCTTTTAAACTCTCCACATCTATCTCAAACTCTTATAATTAGTTAGTTGCATTGGATTAAGACACATTTTAACCCCAGAAACACTAACAAAGCTGTTTGGTGCTTCTAAGCAATGTTTTCTTGGTTTTAGCCTGTTTTGGGAGAAAACGGGTATAAATGGCTTTAAAACTCTCCACATCCATCTCAAACTCTTATAACTAGTCAGCTGCATTGTATTAAGACACATTTTAACCCCAGAAACACTATCATAGATATTTACAGCTTCTAAGCAATGTTTTCTTGGTTTTAGCCTGTTTTGGGAAAAATGGGTATAAGAGGATTTTAAACTATCCACATCTATCTCAAACTCTTATAATTAGTTAGTTGCATTGGATTAAGACACATTTTAACCCCAGAAACACTAACAAAGCTGTTTAGTGCTTCTAAGCAATGTTTTCTTGGTTTTAGCCATTTTGGGACAAAATGGGTATAAGTGGCTTTTAAACTCCCCACATCTATCCCAAACTCTTATAATTAGTTAGTTGCATTGGATTAAGACACATTTTAACCCCAGAAACACTAACAAAGCTGTTTGGTGCTTCTAAGCAATGTTTTCTTAGTTTTAGCCTGTTTTGGGACAAAATGGGTATAAGTGGCTTTTAAACTCTCCACATCCATCTCAAACTCTTATAACTAGTCAGCTGCATTGGATTAAGACACATTTTAATCCCAGAAACACTAACATAGCTTTTTGCAGCTTCTAAGCAATGTTTTCTTGGTTTTAGCCTGTTTTGGGACAAAATGGGTATAAGTGGCTTTTAAACTATCCACATCTATCTCAAACTCTTATAATTAGTTAGTTGCATTGGATTAAGACACATTTTAACCCCAGAAACACTAACAAAGCTGTTTTGTGCTTCTAAGCAATGTTTTCTTGGTTTTAGCCTTTTTGGGACAAAATGGGTATAAGTGGCTTTTAAACTCCCCACATCTATCCCAAACTCTTATAATTAGTTAGTTGCATTGGATTAAGACACATTTTAACCCCAGAAACACTAACAAAGCTGTTTGGTGCTTCTAAGCAATGTTTTCTTGGTTTAGCCTGTTTTGGGACAAAATGGGTATAAGTGGCTTTTAAACTCTCCACATCAATCTCAAACTCTTATAATTAGTCATTTGCATTGGATTAAGACACATTTTAACCCCAGAAACACTAACATAGCTGTTTACAGCTTCTAAGCAATGTTTTCTTGGTTTTAGCCTGTTTTGGAACAAAATGGGTATAAGTGGCTTTTAAACTCTCCACATCCATCTCAAACTCTTATTACTAGTCAGCTGCATTGGATTAAGACACATTTTAACCCCAGAAACACTAACATAGCTATTTACAGCTTCTAAGCAATGTTTTCTTGGTTTTAGCCTGTCTTGGGACAAAATGGGTATAAGTAGCTTTTAAACTATCAATATCTATCTCAAACTTTTATAATTAGTTAGTTGCATTGTATTAAGACACATTTTAACCCCAGAAACACTAACAAAGCTGATTAGTGTTTCTAAGCAATGTTTTCTTGGTTTTAGCCTGTTTTGGGACAAAATGGGTATAAGTGGCTTTTAAACTATCCACATCTATCTCAAACTCTTATAATTAGTTAGTTGCATTGGATTAAGACACATTTTATCCCCAGAAACACTAAAAACGCTGTTTAGTGTTTCTAAGCAATGTTTTCTTGGTTTTAGCCTGTATTGGGACAAAATGGGTATTAGAATGTACCAAGGAGGAGAGGCCGGTAAGGCCGAGCCTTGGAAGAAGAGAAGAAAGGCCGGAAAGGCCATGTAAAGGCCGTTCAGGCCATGTACCGTGTCCGGTACCATGTACCGTGTCCGTGAACGGACCCATGTCCGGTGAGCGGCCAGGTAGGCCGTGAACACCAGGAAGAGAAGGCCCATGAAGATGCCCGTCCGTACAGGTCCGTCCGTACAGGCCCGTCCGTACAGGCCCGTCCGTACAGGCCCGTCCGTACGGTCTCGGCCTGTTACGTCCGTACGGCCTGCGCTTGGTCCAAGGGGCCTCACAAGAGAAAGGCCGAGTTTGAGAGAAGGAAAACAAGGCCTTACAAGAGAGAGAGGCCCATGGGAAGAAGAGAAGAAAAGAGAGGCCAATGGGAAGAAGAAGAAGGGAAAAGCGCACAAGGAAGGAAGGGAAGGAAGAATCACGTGGCCTTTGGTTGGTGAAGGAAGGAGCTGTCCCTTTCACCATTGTCTTGCCCAAGAGAAGACCACTTTATGTCCCTATCTCCCTTCTTCTCTCTCTAACGGTCATATAACATTTTGTACTCATATATTACATTGTATACACTCTCATATGTAATAACACAACAACAATATTGAATAAAAGAAGAGAAACGATTTTTCCTCTCTCTACCTTGTGTTCTTGTTCATGTCACCAATGTAGAGAGATTAGGGTAAACGATTTAGGGGCTGCCCTTAAGGCAGCCTATTCTCTTCTCAAATCCACCTAAAATCTTCCTTATTTACTGTTTTCTATAGCCTAGATTACTGATTCTTAATCCTCTTTCTCCTAAGTACACAAACTTGAGTGTTGTGATACTAGAAGAGGATAAGTCTCAAACTAGGCTGTTTGTTCCTCATAGATCCGATTTATATCTAGTATTTGGGGTCTATTGAGGTTGTTTGTGGGGAGTTCATCACAAGTTGATGTCCTCTCCTTCCCCCTTGAGAATGAGCTAGTTTGTTGTGGGTATAAGGAGATTCAATCCTTGGGAGTTGTCTCTCCTTTGTCAAGAGCCATCTCTCTTGAAATCCCAACAATGGGTATAAGTGGCTTTTAAACTCTCCACATCCATCTCAAACTCTTATAACTAGTCAGCTGCATTGGATTAAGACACATTTTAACCCCGGAAACACTAACATAGCTTTTTGCAGCTTCTAAGTATGAACCGGCACACACACTTGTCCGTACGACCGTACGGACGTCCGTACGACCAACCAACGGGCCATCCTCAAATAGAAGTCTTCATGAGCCCAATCCACCAAAGAGATCCTCCAACGGTCGCCATTCATCTCGATCCTTCCTTTGTAGCCGTTGGAGCAAGTTGTAAGAGAGAAGAGGAGATCACATGTTAGAATAAGGAGATGTCGCTTTCTCCTCATATTAGTGTGCATAGGATCCTAAGAGAATATCCTATTTGTATATGTCTTTAAATAGTTTGTAAGTATCATACTAATAGAAGTAAGAAAAGAGTTTATTCTCTTTCTCCAACACTCTCTCTCTCAATCGTTCACTCTCCTCACTCCTTACACGATTTCACTCTCTTCCATAATCTCTTGATTACTCTACTCTCAAACTTACATGGTATCAGAGCAGATTTGATTCTGTTCTTGCCTCAAATCTCCATCACTCCCTTCCGCATTCTCTTTCTTGTTCTTGAAATTTCTTGTTCTTGAATCTTCTTTCTTTAACCGTTGGACAATAGCTTTAACCAACGGTCTCTTCATCTTTTTCCATGGAAACTACCAAAACTCTCATTGTTCCAGTTACTCTCAAGGGAGAGAATTACTTACTGTGGGCTAGAACCACAAAGACAGCCCTATGCGGCCGAGGACTTTGGTCCCATGTTGAGACGAGCGAAGCTCCTAGTGGCGAGACCACCAAAGACGGCAAGGATCTTGTCGATGAGAAGAACAAGTGGTTTCAAGAAGATCAGGGAGTCCTAGCTATCATTCAAAACTCCCTAGATGCACCTATACTTGAAGCTTACTCTTATTGCGAGACAGCAAAAGACTTGTGGGACACTCTCAAGAATGTTTTTGGGAATGTTACAAATGTAAACCGAATTTTTGAGATTAAGAGGGCCATCAACAACCTCAACCAAGAAGACATGGAGTTCACCAAGCACTTTGGGAAGTTTAGGTCCCTTTGGGCTGAACTAGAGATGCTCCGGCCGGCGACTATAGATCCGGCCATTCTGAATGAGAGGCGTGAACAAGATAAGGTGTTCGGCCTTCTCTTGACCTTGAACCCCTCCTACAATGACCTTATCAAGCATATTCTACGGTCGGACAAGCTCCCTAGCCTTGATGATGTCTGTAACCAAATTCAAAAGGAGCATGGCTCCATGGGATTGTTTGGCGGCAAGGGAGAACTTGTGACCGCTAACAAAGCTGAGACGGCATCAGCAAACAAGGGCTACTACAAGCCGGAGGACAAGAACAACCCGCCATTTTGTGAGCATTGTAAGAAGCTTGGTCACTTCAAGAGCCGCTGCTGGATTCTACACCCTCATCTAGCACCACCGCCGGGTACCATCCGAGGTGGACGACCAAACCGCGGAGGACCACCGAGAGCTCATCAAGCAGTAGCCATGGGGGAGTCATCAATCTCTGAGCAACCTCAACAAGTGACCAGTGGAACTGCTCTTGCTGCAGCATCGTCCGAGCTGGTAAGGCGGTCCGACCTTGATGCGCTCATCAAAGCCATCAAAGAGGCCACCGGTAAGGCGTTTCTTGCCTCAAACAAAATTAAACCCCTCATAGTTGATTCTGGTGCATCCCATCACATGATTAGTGATTCTAGGCTAATTAGTGATATTAAACCTGCTAATGGTAATGTGATAATAGCAAATGGTGAGAAAGTACCAGTTAAAGGCATTGGAAACTTGAAACTATTTGATAAGGAGACTAAGGCATTTTATATGCCAAACTTTACTTCTAACTTGCTATCAGTTAAGAGAGCCACTACTGATTTAAATTGTTATGCTATATTTGGTCCTAACAATGTTCATTTTCAGGATATTGAGACAAGTAAAGTTCTTGGTCAAGGAGGATCCAAGGATGACCTCTATGTGCTTGAGGACTTGAACTTATCTTCTAATGCATCTTGTTTTAATTCGGTTATTATGAAACCTAGTGATTCTATTTTACATGCTAGGCTAGGACACCCTCACACAAGAGCTTTATCTTTAATATTTCCTAATGTTTCTTTTCAAAATGATGAGTGTGAGGCTTGTATTCTTGGTAAACATTGCAAGGCTGTTTTTCCTAAATCTATTACTATTTATGAAAAATGTTTTGATTTAATTCATTCTGATGTTTGGACATCTCCTTGCTTATCTAGAGATAATCAAAAGTATTTTGTGACTTTTATTGATGAAAAATCAAAATATACTTGGATAACTTTACTTCCCTCTAAGGATAGAGTCCTTGAGGCCTTTACTAATTTTCAAAATTATGTCACTAACCACTTTCATGCCAAGATTAAAATTTTGAGATCAGATAATGGTGGAGAATACACAAGCCATGCCTTTAAGCAATATCTAGCCAAACATGGAATTCTTCATCAAACTAGCTGTCCTTACACACCACAACAAAATGGAGTGGCTGAGAGAAAGAATAGGCATCTCATGGAAGTAGCAAGGTCTATGATGTTTCACACAAGGGTTCCAAAGAGGTTTTGGGGAGATGCTGTGCTAGCCGCTTGTTATCTTATTAACCGCACACCAACAAAGATCCTAAAGGATGTGTCACCATTTGAGGTATTAACGAATGACAAACCTACATTTGATCACTTACGAGTGTTTGGTTGTGTGTGCTATGTGTTGCGACCAGGTGAGCTAAGAGACAAGCTTGATGCAAAGAGTACAAAGGCTATGTTTCTTGGCTACTCTACCACACAAAAGGGGTATAAGTGCTATGAACCTACAACAAGGAGGGTTCTAGTATCTCGTGATGTCAAGTTCATGGAGACACAAGGTTTTTACGATGAGAAGAATTGGGATGAGCTCCGTAACCTCTCTGATTCACCATCTGATCGGACGCGCAACCTCCGAGTAATCCTTGAGCGACTAGGTCTTGAAAACGATCGGATCACTACCGAGTCAGCCAGACCAGCATCACCAGAGCAACCTGAGCCATTTACTGAGCCTGAGCCTGCTACACATGCCGATGACCATACTGAGCAGCATGAGGAAGCACCCGAGTCACTCGCGGACAACACGGCCGAAACAACCGAGGAGACGGCTGAACAGCTTGAGGAGATCATTACTCCAGGACGAGCCAACTCCGAAGCTGGGGCTATAGTTCCTCTTCGGCGCAGCCAACGTATTAGGTATCCTCCTAGTCATTGGAAGAACACCCGTGTGTACTACAACAACATGGCCGTTGCTCATCCGATTCAGGCCGTGTGCACCTTGGCTCATTTTCCGATAGAGCATCAAGTGTTTCTTGGCCATATTGATGAGGATTGGATCCCCAAGACCTATGATGAGGCTAAGCAGCACAAAGTATGGAGAGATGCAGTGGATGCCGAGAATACGGCCATGGTGCAAAATCATACATGGGACGAGGCTGACTTACCCAAGGGCAAGAAGGCTGTCACCTCTCGGTATATCTTCACAATCAAATATAAGAGCAATGGGGAGATTGAACGCCACAAAGCCCGCCTAGTCGCACGAGGGTTCACGCAAACGTATGGGGAGGACTATCTTGATACGTTTGCTCCGGTGGCTAAGCTTCACACGGTTCGAGTTGTACTCTCTCTCTCCACCAACCTCGACTGGGAACTTTGGCAAATGGACGTGAAGAACGCCTTCTTGCAAGGAGAACTGGAGGATGAAGTGTATATGCGACCACCACCGGGTTTGGAGGATACTATTGGTCCGGGAAAGGTCTTGAAACTCAACAAAGCTATCTATGGCTTGAAGCAGTCACCAAGGGCTTGGTATCACAAGCTTAGCACCACACTCCTTGACAAAGGCTTTCGCAAATCCGAAGCTGACCACACCTTGTTCACCTTACCAAGCGCCAAAGGTATAGTAGTCATTCTAGTGTATGTTGATGATATCATCATCACTGGAAGTGACTCGGTAGGTATTCAAGACTCTAAAACATTCTTGAAATCAGTTTTTGATATTAAAGATCTTGGAGAGTTGAAATACTTTCTTGGGATAGAAGTTTATAGATCAAATGAAGGGTTATTGTTGTCTCAAAGAAAGTATGCACTAGACTTATTGAGTGAAACAGGAAAACTAGGAGCTAAGGCAGTAACAACGCCCCTAGAAGAGAATTACAAGGATGGAGGACAGGGGGAGCTTGACACCGCTCCATTCGAGGACGTTAGCCTCTACCGGCGGCTAGTCGGTAAGCTCATTTATTTGACTATCACACGGCCTGACATTTGCTTTGCCGTGAACCAGGTAAGCCAGCATATGAAGAACCCCACCGTGCACCATTGGAACATGCTGACACGGATCCTCAAGTACATCAAGGGCTCACCCGGCCAAGGCATATGGATGGGACGCAACAAGAGCACTGAGTTGGTAGGCTACTGCGACGCTGACTATGCCGGAGATCGTGGGGACCGACGCTCAACCACAGGCTATTGCACGTTCCTTGGAGGGAACCTGGTCACATGGAAGAGCAAGAAGCAAAAGGTCGTCTCACTCTCAAGTGCCGAATCCGAGTATAGAGCTATGAGGAAGCTAACGACGGAGCTAATGTGGCTGAAGATGTTACTCAAGGATCTTGGAATAGAATCAACAAAGCCGATCACCATGCACTGTGATAACGAAGCAGCCATTCATATAGCAACCAATTCAGTGTTCCATGAGCGGACCAAGCACATTGAAGTGGATTGCCATAAGGTCCGAGAACAAATCAAGCTTGGAGTTGTCTTACCTTGCCATACCGAAAGCAAAGAACAACTTGCAGACGTCCTGACTAAAGCTGCGAGCCCCCAAGTGTGTGAATACATCCATCCTAAGCTTGGCCTCCTAAACCTCACTCGGCCATGACTTGCTTTGTTTTGGCGCCTACACTCTTTTTCCCTTAAGTATAGTTTTCCCAAGAGGTTTTTCTATACTAAGGTTTTTAATGAGGTGGGTGCCTATGTTGTCAAGCTTGACTAGTTCCCCAAGTCAAGCTTGAGGGGGAGTATGAACCGGCACACACACTTGTCCGTACGACCGTACGGACGTCCGTACGACCAACCAACGGGCCATCCTCAAATAGAAGTCTTCATGAGCCCAATCCACCAAAGAGATCCTCCAACGGTCGCCATTCATCTCGATCCTTCCTTTGTAGCCGTTGGAGCAAGTTGTAAGAGAGAAGAGGAGATCACATGTTAGAATAAGGAGATGTCGCTTTCTCCTCATATTAGTGTGCATAGGATCCTAAGAGAATATCCTATTTGTATATGTCTTTAAATAGTTTGTAAGTATCATACTAATAGAAGTAAGAAAAGAGTTTATTCTCTTTCTCCAACACTCTCTCTCTCAATCGTTCACTCTCCTCACTCCTTACACGATTTCACTCTCTTCCATAATCTCTTGATTACTCTACTCTCAAACTTACACTAAGCAATGTTTTCTTGGTTTTAGCCTGTTTTGGGACAAAATGGGTATAAGTGGCTTTTAAACTATCCACATCTATCTCAAACTCTTATAATTAGTTAGTTGCATTGGATTAAGACACATTTTATCCCCAGAAACACTAACAAAGCTGTTTAGTGCTTTTAAGCAATGTTTTCTTGGTTTTAGCCTTTTTGGGACAAAATGGGTATAAGTGGCTTTTACACTCCCCACATCTATCCCAAACTCTTATAATTAGTTAGTTGCATTGGATTAAGACACATTTTAACCCCAGAAACACTAACAAAGCTGTTTGGTGCTTCTAAGCAATGTTTTCTTGGTTTAGCATGTTTTGGGACAAAATGGGTATAAGTGGCTTTTAAACTCTCCATATCAATCTCAAACTCTTATAATTTGTCATTTGCATTGGATTAAGACACATTTTAACCCCAGAAACACTAACATAGCTGTTTACAGCTTCTAAGCAATGTTTTCTTGGTTTTAGCCTGTTTTGGGACAAAATGGGTATAAGTGGCTTTTAAACTCTCCACATTCATCTCAAACTCTTATTACTAGTCAGCTGCATTAGATTAAGACACATTTTAACCCCATAAACACTAACATAGCTATTTACAGCTTCTAAGCAATGTTTTCTTGGTTTTAGCTTGTCTTGGGACAAAATGGGTATAAGTGGCTTTTAAACTATCAACATCTACCTCAAACTCTTATAATTAGTTAGTTGCATTGGATTAAGGCACATTTTAACCCCAGAAACACTAACAAAGCTGTTTAGTGTTTCTAAGCAATGTTTTCTTGGTTTTAGCCTGTTTTGGGACAAAATGGGTATAAGTGGCTTTTAAACTATCCACATCTATCTCAAACTCTTATAATTAGTTAGTTGCATTGGATTAAGACACATTTTAACCCCAGAAACACTAACAAAGCTGTTTAGTGTTTCTAAGCAATGTTTTTTTGGTTTTAGCCTGTTTTGGGACAAAATTGGTATAAGTGGCTTTTAAACTCTCCACATCCATCTCAAACTCTTATAACTAGTCAGCTGCATTGGATTAAGATACATTTTAACCCCAGAAACACTAACATAGCTATTTTCAGCTTCTAAGCAATGTTTTCTTGGTTTTAGCTTGTTTTGGGACAAAATGGGTATAAGTGGCTTTTAAACTATCCACATCTATCTCAAACTCTTATAATTAGTTAGTTGCATTGGATTAAGACACATTTTAACCCCAGAAATACTAACAAAGCTGTTTAGTGCTTCTAAGCAATGTTTTCTTGGTTTTAGCCTTTTTGGGACAAAATGGGTATAAGTGGCTTTTAAACTCTCCACATCTATCTCTAACTCTTATAATTAGTTCGTTGCATTGGATTAAGACACATTTTAACCCCAGAAACACTAACAAAGCTGTTTGGTGCTTCTAAGCAATGTTTTCTTGGTTTTAGCCTATTTTGAGACAAAATGGGTATAAGTGGCTTTTAAACTCTCCACATCCTTCTCAAACTCTTACAACTAGTAAGCTGCATTGGATTAAGACACATTTTAACCCCAGAAACACTATCATAGCTATTTACAGCTTCTAAGCAATGTTTTCTTGGTTTTAGCCTGTTTTGGGAAAAGATGGGTATAAGTGGATTTTAAACTATCCACATCTATCTCAAACTCTTATAATTAGTTAGTTGCATTGGATTAAGGCATATTTTAACCCCAGAAACACTAACAAAGCTGTTTAGTGCTTCTAAGCAATGTTTTCTTGGTTTTAGCCTTTTTGGGACAAAATGGGTATAAGTGGCTTTTAAACTCCCCACTTCTATCCCATACTCTTATAATTGGTTAGTTGCATTGGATTAAGACACATTTTAACCACAGAAACACTAACAAAGCTGTTTGGTGCTTCTAAGCAATGTTTTCTTGGTTTAGCCTGTTTTCTGACAAAATGGGTATAAGTGGCTTTTAAACCCTCCACATCAATCTCAAACTCTTATAATTAGTCATTTGCATTGGATTAAGACACATTTTAACCACGGAAACACTAACATAGCTTTTTGCAGCTTCTAAGCAATGTTTTCTTGGTTTTAGCCTGTTTTGGGACAAAATGGGTATAAGTGGCTTTTAAACTATCCACATCTATCTCAAACTCTTATAATTAGTTAGTTGCATTGGATTAAGACACATTTTAACCCCAGAAACACTAACAAAGCTGTTTAGTGCTTCTAAGCAATGTTTTCTTGGTTTTAGCCTTTTTGGGACAAAATGGGTATAAGTGGCTTTTAAACTCCCCACATCTATCCCAAACTCTTATAATTAGTTAGTTGCATTGGATTAAGACACATTTTAACCCCAGAAACACTAACAAAGCTGTTTGGTGCTTCTAAGCAATGTTTTCTTGGTTTAGCCTGTTTTGGGACAAAATGGGTATAAGTGGCTTTTAAACTCTCCACATCAATCTCAAACTCTTATAATTTGTCATTTGCATTGGATTAAGACACATTTTAACCCAAGAAACACTAACATAGCTGTTTACAGCTTCTAAGCAATGTTTTCTTGGTTTTAGCCTGTTTTGGGACAAAATGGGTATAAGTGGCTTTTAAACTATCCACATCTATCTCAAACTCTTATAATTAGTTAGTTGCATTGGATTAAGACACATTTTAACCCCAGAAACACTAACAAAGCTGTTTAGTGTTTCTAAGCAATGTTTTCTTGGTTTTAGCCTGTATTGGGACAAAATGGGTATAAGTGGCTTTTAAACTCTCCACATCCATCTCAAACTCTTATAACTAGTCAGCTGCATTGGATTAAGACACATTTTAACCCCGGAAACACTAACATAGCTTTTTGCAGCTTCTAAGCAATGTTTTCTTGGTTTTTGCCTGTTTTGGGATAAAATGGGTATAAGTGGCTTTTAAACTATCCACATCTATGTCAAACTCTTATAATTAGTTAGTTGCATTGGATTAAGTTACATTTTAACCCCAGAAACACTAACAAAGCTGTTTAGTGCTTCTAAGCAATGTTTTCTTGGTTTTAGCCTTTTTGGGACAAAATGGGTATAAGTGGCTTTTAAACTCTCCACATCTATCTCTAACTCTTATAATTAGTTAGTTGCATTGGATTAAGACACATTTTAACCCCAGAAACACTAACAAAGCTGTTTGGTGCTTCTAAGCAATGTTTTCTTGGTTTTAGCCTGTTTTGGGACAAAATGGGTAGGGATGTTAATTTGGGTGTAAAACCCCCATTTAATATATGGGTATGTGTAAAAAAATTTACCCATATAAACCCATATATCAAAAATAATTTAAATGGCATAAAATGGGTTTACCAACTAAACCCAGTTAGTAAATGGGCTTTTACATAATTATACGGGTACCCATTAAGCTTTTCCATTTTTGTTACATAAAACAAAACGTTGCCGTTTTGTCTTAGGGTTAAACAAAATTTTCCCCAATTCGACACCAAAGCTGAGATCCTTGTATGTTCGATCGGTTCGATTCCGTGACGAAGCTCGCTCTTCACTGTGATCGGAGGTCTTTTAGCTTGAGGATGAAGCTTTGGTTATGATCTCGGTTCGTTGCTCGAATCTGACTCGAGTCAAGCTTCGTGGTTGTCGCGAGATTACGGATCTAGGTATGAGGATTTTTAAAAAATTGAGACTGATCGAGTCTGGGTTTTGAAGTTTATCTCTTACGGATCGAGTCAAGCTTCGTGGTTGTCAGTTTTCTACATCTGGGTTTTGAAGTTTATCTCTTAAAGTCTATTGCTTTGATGTTTTAGTCTGATTCTAACGAGAATGAGAGATTTGAAAAGTAACATGAAAACGCTCTCCTAAGCTACTTTAGAATATGATGCTTTTGACTGATTTGGTTGTTGTATTGTTTATCGTTAGTTTCAGCTTTGTGTTGAGTTTATGGTTCTAATGCAAAGTGATGTATATATGCTTGTGAAGACGTTTCTGTAAGGTGATTCTGATGATGTTTTTGTTTTTAACATGATTTTTCAAAGGTGACAGTAGCCCAGTTAAGCTGAATTTGGGAGTTGGTGCTTACCGTACTGAGGTAATGATCCTCTGTGGCGATCTCTGTTCTTCTTCTTTCCCTTACATGTCATGGATTAGTGGTTCATAAATGGTGTTTTTGTGTTGTAGAGGTTTTATAGATTGATTGAAGCTTTTTACTTTTGATTGAAGGATGGATTTGGTTTCTCTAGAAACAATCGCATATCTCAATGCTAGGAATGAAATGATAGAAATGAATGAGGAAGATGCAGAACAGCAAGCAACAGAGGAAAGTGAAACTCAAGTTCAAGGGTTTACTCAAAATCAAAGTCAAGCTCAAAGTCAGCGCACTCAAGCTCCACCACGTAAGAGACGTAAAACTTCACTTGTTTGGGATGATTTTGTTTCAGTAGGGATAGAGAAAGATGGTAAAGAAAGGGCTATGTGCATCCATTGTAGTACAAAATTAGTGATCAGTAATAATCAAAGTGGAAACTATGGAACACACCACTTGAGTCTCCATTTACAAAAGTGTCAAAAGAAGCCTAAGAAGATAGATAAACCTCCATACGATCAGAAAGTAGACCGTGAGATGATTAGTGAAATTATAATCTATCATGATCAACCATTTAGGTATGTCGAGTATGAGAAAGTTAGGGCTAGAGATAAATATTTAAATCCCGAATGCCAGCCCATTTGTAGGCAAACTGCTGCTGATGATGTGTATGTGAGATATGGAATAGAAAAGGAAAAGTTAAGAGAAGTATTTGCAATGCATAGTGGTAGAGTTTGTTTTACTTCAGACATGTGGTTGGCTCGTGCTACAGTGGCAAGTTATATTTGTCTCACTGCTCATTTTATTGATGGTAATTGGAACTTAAATAGTAAGATTCTAGTCTTTTGTGAGTTAAAGTCATCACACACCGGTGAACATATGGCAAATAAGGTTCTTGAGTGTCTGAAAGAGTGGGGATTGGAAAAGAAGGTATTCTCTATTACGTTGGATAATGCTACCAATAATAATAGTATGATGAACATTCTGAAAGGTCAACTTCAGATGATTAGTGGTAGTGGTCTGTTATGTGATGGGAAGTTTCTACATGTGAGGTGTTGTTCCCATATCTTAAATCTGATTGTGAAGAAAGAGTTAGATTTAGCAAAAGATGTTTTACACAACATTCGGGAGAGTGTCTTATATATCAGAGCATCTTCACAAAGGAAAGAGGCATTTAAAGCTTGTGTAGAAAGAGTTGGAATTAAAAGTGGAGCAGGTTTATCTCTTGATGTGTGTACTAGATGGAATTCTACTTATGAAATGTTAGCTAGAGCCTTAAAGTTTAGAAAAGCATTTGGTAGCATGAAGGTTTATGATACTAGTTATAAGTTTCTACCTTCAGACGATGAGTGGAACCGTGGGGAAATGATTTGCGATTTGTTAAAACCCTTCGGTGTCATCACCACTCACTTTTCAGGTTGCAAGTATCCTACATCTAGTGTATACTTCACACAAGTATGGAGGATCGAGTTATTGCTGCAAAAGTATGCTGTTTGTGATGATGATGCTGTGAAGCAAATGGCTCTGGAAATGAAAGGTAAATTCAACAAATATTGGGAGCATTACAGTTTGATTTTGGCTATTGCAGCTGTTTTGGATCCAAGACTAAAAGTGGAGATGCTTGAGGTAGCTTATAAGAAAGTGGATGCTATTAGTGCTGAGGGGAAAATTGCAGAACTGAAGAAGAATTTGGAGATGGTTTTCAGTTATTATTAGACGGGATCTTCAAGTGTTTCAGCCACTCCACATGACCTGCTTACCGAATCTCCACTTGAAGATGATTTTGATAATGTAAGTGCTTTCTTATACATAGAATTCCATTAACAGAAATTTAGAATCATAATGTTGCTAATTTGATGTGAATTTTTTTAACCAGGATCTCTTTGAGCTTGAAAGATGCATTGAATCTGGTGTGAACAAGACGAAGACACAATTAGATATCTATTTGGCTGAGCCGAGGCTAGAGTGGAAAGCATTTCCCAATTTAGATGTTTTGAGCTACTGGAAAAGTAACCAAGGTCGACTTGGGGACTTAGCCTTGATGGCCCGTGATGTTCTCAGCATCCCCATTACTACTGTAGCCTCAGAATCAGCTTTCAGCATTGGAGCTAGGGTGTTGACTCCTTACAGAAATCGTCTGCTGCCAGAAAAGGTTCAGGCTTTGCTTTGTACGCGTAATTGGTTAAGAGGCTTTTCAGACTATGAAGGTAAATGTCTCAACTTTAGACTTGAGACTTGTGATTATGTGTAGGTAAATGTTGAGACTTTAGACTTGAGATTATGTGTAGGCTTGATCCTTGAGATTATGTGTAGGTACAACAGAAGATAACGATCACATTGACTATGAAGGTACTAGAACCGCTTCTGGAGTACATGATTCAAGATCTGAAGGTTCAAGTGTGCCATGAGTCTTGGTGTTAACGGCGGAAGATGATAAGAGAGTTTGAAGCTTTTTTTTTTTTGTCGTCTAAGAGAGTTTGAAGCTTTTGTCATAGAATATTTGTTATTTGAAGCTTTTGTCATAGAATATTCTCATTTTCCATTTGTTTCAAAAATATAACATATGTTTCAGATTTGTATCCTGCTACTTAGCTTATCAAAAGATTATACCTTTTCAAACATAGACAATATCAAGTAAAACATGTGTTCAAAGAGACTATAGTTAAATGGGTTCAATAGGTTAAATAGGGCCATGTATATTTAAGTGGGTATAGTTAAATGGGTTTCAAATATATATTAGCTTAAATGGGGTTATACTTAAATGGGGTGGGATTAAATGAGATGGGTTTAAATGGGGTGGGTTTACCCAAATTAACATCCCTAAAAATGGGTATAAGTGGCTTTTAAAGTCTCCACATCCATCTCAAACTCTTACAACTAGTAAGCTGCAATGGATTAAGACACATTTTAACCCCAAAAACACTATCATAGCTATTTACAGCTTCTAAGCAATGTTTTCTTGGTTTTAGCCTGTTTTGGGAAAAGATGGGTATAAGTGGATTTTAAACTATCCATATCTATCTCAAACTCTTATAATTAGTTAGTTGCATTGGATTAAGGCATATTTTAACCCCAGAAACAGTAACAAAGCTGTTTAGTGCTTCTAAGCAATGTTTTCTTGGTTTTAGCCTTTTTGGGACAAAATGGGTATAAGTGGCTTTTAAACTCCCCACTTCTATCCCAAACTCTTATGATTAGTTAGTTGCATTGGATTAAGACACATTTTAACCACAGAAACACTAACAAAGCTGTTTGGTGCTTCTAAGCAATGTTTTCTTGGTTTAGCCTGTTTTCTGACAAAATGGGTATAAGTGGCTTTTAAACTCTCCACATCAATCTCAAACTCTTATAATTAGTCATTTGCATTGGATTAAGACTCATTTTAACCCCAGAAACACTAACATAGCTGTTTACAGCTTCTAAGCAATGTTTTCTTGGTTTTAGACTGTTTTGGGACAAAATGGGTATAAGTGGCTTTTAAACTCTCCACATCAATCTCATACTCTTATAACTAGTCAGCTGCATTAGATTAAGACACATTTTAACCCTAGAAACACTAACATAGCTATTTACAGCTTCTAAGCAATGTTTTCTTGGTTTTAGTCAATCTTGGGACAAAATGGGTATAAGTGGCTTTTAAACTATCCACATCTATCTCAAACTCTTATAATTAGTTAGTTGCATTGGATTAAGACACATTTTAACCCCAGAAACACTAACAAAGCTGTTTAGTGTTTCTAAGCAATGTTTTCTTGGTTTTAGCCTGTTTTGGGACAAAATGGGTATAAGTGGCTTTTAAACTCACCACATCCATCTCAAACTCTTATAACTAGTCAGCTGCATTGGATTAAGACACATTTTAACCCCAGAAACACTAACATAGCTATTTGCAGCTTCTAAGCAATGTTTTCTTGGTTTTACCCTGTTTTGGGACAAAATGGGTATAAGTGGCTTTTAAACTATCCACATCTATCTCAAACTCTTATAATTAGTTAGTTGCATTGGATTAAGACACATTTCAACCCCAGAAACACTAACAAAGCTGTTTAGTGCTTCTAAGCAATGTTTTCTTGGTTTTAGCCTTTTTGGGACATAACGGGTATAAGTGGCTTTTAAACTCCCCACATCTATCCCAAACTCTTATAATTAGTTAGTTGCATTGGATTAAGGCATATTTTAACCCCAGAAACAGTAACAAAGCTGTTTAGTGCTTCTAAGCAATGTTTTCTTGGTTTTAGCCTTTTTGGGACAAAATGGGTATAAGTGGCTTTTAAACTCCCCACTTCTATCCCAAACTCTTATGATTAGTTAGTTGCATTGGATTAAGACACATTTTAACCACAGAAACACTAACAAAGCTGTTTGGTGCTTCTAAGCAATGTTTTCTTGGTTTAGCCTGTTTTCTGACAAAATGGGTATAAGTGGCTTTTAAACTCTCCACATCAATCTCAAACTCTTATAATTAGTCATTTGCATTGGATTAAGACTCATTTTAACCCCAGAAACACTAACATAGCTGTTTACAGCTTCTAAGCAATGTTTTCTTGGTTTTAGACTGTTTTGGGACAAAATGGGTATAAGTGGCTTTTAAACTCTCCACATCAATCTCATACTCTTATAACTAGTCAGCTGCATTAGATTAAGACACATTTTAACCCTAGAAACACTAACATAGCTATTTACAGCTTCTAAGCAATGTTTTCTTGGTTTTAGTCAATCTTGGGACAAAATGGGTATAAGTGGCTTTTAAACTATCCACATCTATCTCAAACTCTTATAATTAGTTAGTTGCATTGGATTAAGACACATTTTAACCCCAGAAACACTAACAAAGCTGTTTAGTGTTTCTAAGCAATGTTTTCTTGGTTTTAGCCTGTTTTGGGACAAAATGGGTATAAGTGGCTTTTAAACTCACCACATCCATCTCAAACTCTTATAACTAGTCAGCTGCATTGGATTAAGACACATTTTAACCCCAGAAACACTAACATAGCTATTTGCAGCTTCTAAGCAATGTTTTCTTGGTTTTACCCTGTTTTGGGACAAAATGGGTATAAGTGGCTTTTAAACTATCCACATCTATCTCAAACTCTTATAATTAGTTAGTTGCATTGGATTAAGACACATTTCAACCCCAGAAACACTAACAAAGCTGTTTAGTGCTTCTAAGCAATGTTTTCTTGGTTTTAGCCTTTTTGGGACATAACGGGTATAAGTGGCTTTTAAACTCCCCACATCTATCCCAAACTCTTATAATTAGTTAGTTGCATTGGATTAAGACACGTTTTAACCCTTGAAACACTAACAAAGCTGTTTAGTGCTTCTAAGCAATGTTGTTTTGGTTTTAGCCTGTTTTGGGACAAAATGGGTATAAGTGGCTTTTAAACTTTCCACATCCATCTCAAACTCTTATAACTAGTCAGCTGCATTGGATTAAGACACATTATAACCCCAGAAACACTAACATAGCTATTTACAGCTTCTAAGCAATGTTTTCTTGGTTTTACCCTGTTTTGGGACAAAATGGGTATAAGTGGCTTTTAAACTATCCACATCTATCTCAAACTCTTATAATTAGTTAGTTGCATTGGATTAAGACACATTTTAACCCGAGAAACACTAACAAAGCTGTTTGGTGCTTCTAAGCAATGTTTTCTTGGTTTTAGCCTATTTTGGGACAAAATGGGTATAAGTGGCTTTTAAACTCTCCACATCAATCTCAAACTCTTATAATTAGTCATTTGCATTGGATTAAGACACATTTTAACCCCAGAAACACTAACATAGCTGTTGACAGCTTCTAAGCAATGTTTTCTTGGTTTTAGCCTGTTTTGGGACAAAATGGGTATAAGTGGCATTTAAACTCTCCACATCCATCTCGAACTCTTATAACTAGTCAGCTACATTGGATTAAGACACATTTTAACCCCAGAAACACTAACATAGCTATTTAGAGCTTCTAAGCAATGTTTTCTTGGTTTTAGTCTGTCTTGGGACAAAATGGGTATAAGTGGCTTTTAAACTATCCACATCTATCTCAAACTCTTATAATTAGTTAGTTGCATTGGATTAAGACACATTTTAACCCCAGAAACACTAACAAAGCTGTTTAGTGCTTCTAAGCAATGTTTTCTTGGTTTTAGCCTTTTTGGGACAAAATGGGTATGAGTGGCCTTTAAACTCTCCACATCTATCTCAAACTCTTATAATTAGTTAGTTGCATTGGATTAAGACACATTTTAACCCCAGAAACACTAACAAAGCTGTTTGGTGCTTCTAAGCAATGTTTTCTTGGTTTTAGCCTGTTTTGGGAGAAAACGGGTATAAATGGCTTTAAAACTCTCCACATCCATCTCAAACTCTTATAACTAGTCAGCTGCATTGTATTAAGACACATTTTAACCTCAGAAACACTATCATAGATATTTACAGCTTCTAAGCAATGTTTTCTTGGTTTTAGCCTGTTTTGGGAAAAATGGGTATAAGAGGATTTTAAACTATCCACATCTATCTCAAACTCTTATAATTAGTTAGTTGCATTGGATTAAGACACATTTTAACCCCAGAAACACTAACAAAGCTGTTTAGTGCTTCTAAGCAATGTTTTCTTGGTTTTAGCCTTTTTGGGACAAAATGGGTATAAGTGGCTTTTAAACTCCCCACATCTATCCCAAACTCTTATAATTAGTTAGTTGCATTGGATTAAGACACATTTTAACCCCAGAAACACTAACAAAGCTGTTTGGTGCTTCTAAGCAATGTTTTCTTAGTTTTAGCCTGTTTTGGGACAAAATAGGTATAAGTGGCTTTTAAACTCTCCACATCCATCTCAAACTCTTACAACTAGTCAGCTGCATTGTATTAAGACACATTTTAACCCCAGAAACACTAACATAGCTATTTACAGCTTCGAAGCAATGTTTTCTTGGTTTTATACTGTTTTGGGAAAAAATGGGTATAAGTGGATTTTAAACTATCCACATCTATCTCAAACTCTTATAATTAGTTAGTTGCATTGGATTAAGACACATTTTAACCCCAGAAACACTAACATAGCTGTTTAGTGCTTCTAAGCAATGTTTCCTTGGTTTTAGCCTTTTTGGGACAAAATGGGTATAAGTGGCTTTTAAACTCCCCACATCTATCCCAAACTCTTATAATTAGTTAGTTGCATTGGATTAAGACACATTTTAACCCCAGAAACACTAACAAAGCTGTTTGGTGCTTCTAAGCAATGTTTTCTTGGTTTAGCTTGTTTTGGTACAAAATGGGTATAAGTGGCTTTTAAACTCTCCACATCAATCTCAAACTCTTATAATTAGTCATTTGCATTGGATTAAGACACATTTTAACCTCAGAAACACTAACATAGCTGTTTACAGCTTCTAAGCAATCTTTTCTTGGTTTTAGCCTGTTTTGGGACAAAATGGGTATAAGTGGCTTTTAAACTCTCCACATCCATCTCAAACTCTTATAACTAGTCAGCTGCATTGGATTAAGACACATTTTAACCCCAGAAACACTAACATAGCTATTTACAGCTTCTAAACAATGTTTACTTGGTTTTAGCCTGTTTTGGGACAAAATGGGTATAAGTGGCTTTTAAACTATCCACATCTATCTCAAACTCTTATAATTAGTTAGTTGCATTGGGTTAAGACACATTTTAACCCCAGAAACACTAACATAGCTATTTACAGCTTCTAAGCAATGTTTTCTTGGTTTTAGCCTGTTTTGGGACAAAATGGGTATAAGTGGGTTTTAAACTTTCCACATCCATCTCAAACTCTTATAACTAGTCAGCTGCATTGGATTAAGACACATTTTAACCCCAGAAACACTAACAAAGCTGTTTAGTGTTTCTAAGCAATGTTTTCTTGGTTTTAGCCTGTTTTGGGACAAAATGGGTATAAGTGGCTTTTAAACTATCCACATCTATCTCAAACTCTTATAATTAGTTAGTTGCATTGGATTAAGACATATTTTAACCCCAGAAACACTAACAAAGCTGTTTAGTGTTTCTAAGCAATGTTTTCTTGGTTTTAGCCTGTTTTGGGACAAAATGGGTATAAGTGGCTTTTAAACTCTCCACATCCATCTCAAACTCTTATAACTAGTCAGCTGCATTGGATTAAGACACATTTTAACCCCAGAAACACTAACATAGCTATTTACAGCTTCTAAGCAATGTTTTCTTGGTTTTAGCCTGTTTTGGGACAAAATGGGTATAAGTGGCTTTTAAACTATCCACATCTATCTCAAACTCTTATAATTAGTTAGTTGCATTGGATTAAGACAAATTTTAACCCCAGAAACACTAACAATGCTGTTTAGTGCTTCTAAGCAATGTTTTCTTGGTTTTAGCCTTTTTGGGACAAAATGGGTATAAGTGGCTTTTAAACTCTCCACATATATCTCAAACTCTTATAATTAGTTAGTTGCATTGGATTAAGACACATTTTAACCCCAGAAACACTAACAAAGCTGTTCGGTGCTTCTAAGCAATGTTTTCTTGGTTTTAGCCTGTTTTGGGACAAAATGGCTATAAGTGGCTTTTAAACTCTCCACATCCATCTCAAACTCTTATAACTAGTCAGCTGCATTGGATTAAGACACATTTTAACCCCATAAACACTAACACAGCTATTTACAGCTTCTAAGCAATGTTTTCTTGGTTTTAGCCTGTTTTGGGAAAAAATGGGTATAAGTGGATTTTAAACTATCCACATCTATCTCAAACTCTTATAATTAGTTAGTTGCATTGGATTAAGACACATTTTAACCCCAGAAACACTAACATAGCTGTTTAGTGCTTCTAAGCAATGTTTCCTTGGTTTTAGCCTTTTTGGGACAAAATGGGTATAAGTGGCTTTTAAACTCCCCACATCTATCCCAAACTCTTATAATTAGTTAGTTGCATTGGATTAAGACACATTTTAACCCCAGAAACACTAACAAAGCTGTTTGGTGCTTCTAAGCAATGTTTTCTTGGTTTAGCTTGTTTTGGTACAAAATGGGTATAAGTGGCTTTTAAACTCTCCACATCAATCTCAAACTCTTATAATTAGTCATTTGCATTGGATTAAGACACATTCTAACCTCAGAAACACTAACATAGCTGTTTACAGCTTCTAAGCAATCTTTTCTTGGTTTTAGCCTGTTTTGGGACAAAATGGGTATAAGTGGCTTTTAAACTCTCCACATCCATCTCAAACTCTTATAACTAGTCAGCTGCATTGGATTAAGACACATTTTAACCCCAGAAACACTAACATAGCTATTTACAGCTTCTAAACAATGTTTACTTGGTTTTAGCCTGTTTTGGGACAAAATGGGTATAAGTGGCTTTTAAACTATCCACATCTATCTCAAACTCTTATAATTAGTTAGTTGCATTGGATTAAGACACATTTTAACCCCAGAAACACTAACATAGCTATTTACAGCTTCTATTGATCAAGAATAAGCCTATGGCGTCCGTACAGTCCGTACCGTCCGTACGTGCAAGCAATGAGGCCGAGTGAAGCACTAAGGCCGAGTCATCTATGTGTGAGGATAGTGAGGAGGCCTGCTCACCTCCGGCCCATGAGAAGGATCGAGAATCCCTTGTGTAGCCGTTAGGGAGAAAGCGCAAGTGGACAAGAGTGGAAGACTAGGACAAGTCGCTATCACCGATCACCTACCCCCTCTCTCTCTCCTAATTGTCGATTTCTCTTGTTTCTACTCTAGGTCATGTGGTCGCCCTAGCTGCCTCCCTATTTAAACTCTTGTCATGTGTTGTATTTGAGATATTCTACCTAATTCTAATCTATTATCACTCTCTCTCATACTATTCGCCACCAACTCTTCTTCTTCATTCTAAACCTCTCAAATCTCTAAGTCTTCCGCTTATTTCAACATGGTATCAGAGCCAGGTTGTCGTTCTTGATAACCTATCTCTTCTATTCTTCCATTCTTCATTCTTGTTCACTCGATTCTCAGTCCTATTTCTCTTTATTCTCCGGGTAAAAGCTTTGTCCATCGGTCCATAGCGGTTAAACCATGGAAAACGCCAAACCCATTGTCATGCCGGTTGTTCTCAAAGGAACAAACTACTTGCTGTGGACTAGAACCACAAGAACTGCCCTTGGAGGTCGTGGTCTTTGGAGTCATGTCGAGAGTAACTATGCTCCAAAACAAAACCTAAAAGGAGAAGATGAAGGCGCTTCCGAGGAGGAAGTAGAAGAAGAGAGCGAGAGGAAGGCCAAGTGGTTCCAAGAAGACCAAGTTGTCCTATCTGTTCTCCAAAACTCTCTTGACACACCAATCCTTGAGGCCTACTCATATTGCGAGACGGCCAAGGAGTTGTGGGAGACACTTAAAGGTGTCTATGGCAATATCTCCAACTTGACTCGGGTCTTTGAGGTCAAGAAGGCCATAAATGAGCTTAACCAAGATGATGTGGAGTTCACTAAACATCTTGGCAAGTTTCGAGCTTTATGGTCCGAGCTTGACATGTTGCGGCCGAGTACACTCGATCCGAGTGTGTTGACTGAAAGAAAGGAGCAAGACAAGATCTTTGGTCTCCTTCTTACTTTAAACCCATCCTTCAACGATCTCTTGAAGCACATCCTCAGGGCAGAGAAACTTCCCTCTTTTGAAGACATTTGTTCACAAATCCAAAGAGAGCAAGGTTCTCTTGACTTGTTTAGCGGTAAGGGGGAGCTTGCTACGGCTAATAAAGGAGTGTACAAGCAAGAGGAGAGGAAGGTGTGGATATGCGACCACTGCAAGAGGCGGGGTCACCTGAAAGACAAGTGCTGGGTCCTCCACCCTCATCTCAAACCGGCCAAGTTCAAAGCAAACCTTTCAAAGGAAGCGGTTAGCGACAAGGGAGCCGGGCCGTCAAAGCAAGGAGATGAGGCAGCCATGACCGCAGCCTATGGAGAAGTGGTTAGGAAATCAGACCTTGAGGCGCTCATCCGTTCCATTGCCTCACTCAAGGAGTCTGGTATCTCTTTCTTTACCTCTAAGCCTAGTAAATCTCTTGTCATAGACTCGGGTGCTTCTCACCACATGATTAGTAATCCTAGTCTAATTGACAATATAAAACCGGCTTTAGGAAATGTTATAATTGCAAATGGAGAACAAATACCAGTGAAAGGAATAGGGGACTTGAAACTATTTGATAAAACCACAAAAGCTTTCTTTATGCCTACCTTCACATCTAATCTTCTATCGGTTAAGAGAACCACTAATGATTTGAATTGTTATGCAATCTTTGGTCCTAATAGTGTTCATTTTCAGGATATTGAGACTGGAAAAGTTCTTGGAGAGGGACAAGGGAGTGGAGATCTCTATGTCCTAGAGAAAACCTCGCCAAGTTTATCTACTAAATCTTGTTTTGTTGTTAATTTGGATAGTGTGTGGCATGCTAGATTAGGCCATCCTCATTCTCGTGCCCTTGCTTTAATGTTACCAAGTGTTTCTTTTGATAGTTCAATGTGTGAGTCTTGTATTCTTGGTAAACATTGCAAATCTATTTTTCCCAAGTCTAAAACTATTTATGAGCATTGTTTTGATTTAGTGCACTCGGATGTGTGGACTTCACCATGCCTTTCTAGAGATAATAACAAATATTTTGTGACTTTTATTGATGAAAAATCTAAGTACACATGGATTACTTTGTTGCCTTCAAAGGATAGAGTGTTTGATGCTTTTATAAACTTTCAAAATTATGTTACTAATCATTTCAATGCTAAAATTAAGGTACTTAGATCAGACAATGGTGGAGAGTATACAAGTCACAAATTCAGAGAACACCTAGCAAAACACGGCATACTACACCAAACAAGTTGTCCCTATACGCCCCAACAAAATGGTGTGGCCGAGAGGAAGAACCGACATCTAATGGAGGTGGCACGGTCGATGATGTTCCATTCACACGTTACAAGGCGATATTGGGGTGATGCTGTGATGACCGCATGCTACCTGATCAATCGGACACCAACCAAAGTCCTTAATGACCTATCGCCATTTGAGGTATTGAATGGATTTAAACCATCTCTAGAGCACTTACGGGTCTTTGGGTGTGTTTCTTTTGTACTTGTGCCAGGAGAACAGCGGAGTAAGCTCGATCCCAAAAGCATAAGGTGTATGTTCATCGGCTACTCCACTACTCAAAAGGGATACAAGTGTTTTGACCCAAAGACAAGCCGGCTGTATGTATCAAGAGATGTTCGGTTCTTGGAAAATGTGGGTTATTTTGATAACAAAGACTGGAACAGCTTGAAGGATCTTTCATCATCACCAAATGATAGATCCTCCAGCCTTAAGTTTCTCCTTGACCATCTCGGAAATCCGCCTACGGCCACAGTCCTTCCTCAGCCAGAACCCAACCCGAGCTCCATTGACCATACGCTCGAGCCGGAAGGTGCTATGCCCGAGATGATATCCCCGGACCATGAGATGCCCGAGTCAAACCAGAGCATGACCGAGGCACATGAGATGCCCGAGCCAAACTCAAGCCTGACCGAGACACGACCTGATGCTGAACCGGTCATCGAAGATGTCACTCAGTCCAGCCAATCAGTGCCGCCAGCTCAACCAGCTCCACGACGAAGCACGCGTGTCCGGTCTCACCCCTCTACATGGAAAGATAAGAGGGTCTACTACAACAGTCAAGCCGTCGCACATCCTATCCAAGCCGTATGTTCGCTCGAGCTGCTTCCGACCGAGCACCAAGCCTTCTTCGGCCAAGTTGATGAACACTGGGTTCCCCAAACGTACGAGGAGGCCAAAGAACATAAGGTATGGGTAGATGCTGTGGAGGATGAAGCTGGTGCAATGATCAGAAATCACACATGGGATGAGGCTGACCTCCCCAAAGGGAAGAAGGCCGTAAGTTCAAAGTGGGTATTCACCATCAAGTTCTTGAGCACGGGAGAGATTGAAAGGCATAAGGCACGGCTGGTGGCCCGAGGGTTCACTCAAACCTATGGAGATGACTACATGGCAACGTTTGCTCCCGTGGCCAAATTGCATACCGTGCGAGTAGTGCTATCGTTGGCCGTGAACCTTTCTTGGGACTTATGGCAAATGGATGTGAAGAACGCGTTCCTCCAAGGCGAGCTAGATGAAGAAGTGTACATGACTCCTCCGCCTGGTCTTGAGGACATTGTTGCTCCCGGGAAAGTCTTACGGTTACGCAAGGCCATCTATGGCCTCAAACAGTCACCACGCGCCTGGTACCATAAGCTCAGCTCCACTCTTAAGGCGAATGGCTTTAGACGATCGGAGGCTGATCACACTCTTTTCACTCTCAAGACATCACTTGGCCTGGTTGTGGTGCTGGTTTATGTCGATGACATCATCGTGACTGGCGATGACAAGGCCGGTATTGTTGCCATTAAAGACTCTCTCAAGTCTGCCTTTGACATTAAGGACCTCGGAGAGCTCAAATACTTCCTCGGCATCGAAATCTGCCGTTCCCCGGAGGGTATCTTCCTCTCACAACGCAAATATGCTCTGGACTTGCTTGCTGAGACAGGCAAACTTGGTACGGTTCCAGCTACTACACCACTGGATGAAGATTACCAGCTCAAGCGAAAGGGGGAGAGCATTCGGGCGAAGGAAGGCAAACCATGCGAACCATTGGACGAGCCGTTCCCGGACGTCACACGCTACCGACGGCTTGTAGGTAAGTTGATCTATTTAACTATCACACGACCTGATATCTCTTATGCTGTGAATCAGGTGAGTCAGCACATGCAAGCTCCAAGCAAGTATCAATGGAGTCAAGTGGAGAGGATCTTGAGCTATCTCAAGGGCAGCCCTGGTCAAGGCATTTGGATGGGTAAAAACGGCAACACTGAGATCGTGGGTTATTGTGATGCGGACTATAATGGAGACACATTGGATAGGCGGTCAACTACTGGATATTGCACCTTTGTTGGAGGAAACCTAGTTACATGGAGGTCTAAGAAGCAAAAGGTGGTGTCATGTTCAAGTGCCGAGGCTGAGTACCGAGCTATGAGGAAGCTAACTAATGAGATGACATGGTTGAAAGGTCTACTTAAGGATCTCGGCATTGAAACAAGACAGCCGATGACAATGCATTGTGACAATGAGGCAGCGATCCACATAGCCACTAACTCAGTCTTCCATGAACGGACCAAGCACATTGAGAGCGACTGCCACAAGGTTAGGGAGAGGATCGAAGAGGGAGCGGTTCTACCATGCCACACAAGGAGTCAAGACCAGCTAGCCGACATCTTCACCAAATCTGCAAGTCCCAAGGTTTGTGATTATATTCATAGCAAACTTGGACTTGTAGACATCACACGGCCGTGATCAACTTTCCTAATCCGTGGACAGCACACTCTTTTTCCCTTGGCTTAGTTTTGTCCCATGAGGTTTTCTAAGTCAAGGTTTTTAATGAGGTGCTGCTTCACGGGTTCCAAGCTTAGCCATTTCATCAGGCTAAGCTTGAGGGGGAGTATTGATCAAGAATAAGCCTATGGCGTCCGTACAGTCCGTACCGTCCGTACGTGCAAGCAATGAGGCCGAGTGAAGCACTAAGGCCGAGTCATCTATGTGTGAGGATAGTGAGGAGGCCTGCTCACCTCCGGCCCATGAGAAGGATCGAGAATCCCTTGTGTAGCCGTTAGGGAGAAAGCGCAAGTGGACAAGAGTGGAAGACTAGGACAAGTCGCTATCACCGATCACCTACCCCCTCTCTCTCTCCTAATTGTCGATTTCTCTTGTTTCTACTCTAGGTCATGTGGTCGCCCTAGCTGCCTCCCTATTTAAACTCTTGTCATGTGTTGTATTTGAGATATTCTACCTAATTCTAATCTATTATCACTCTCTCTCATACTATTCGCCACCAACTCTTCTTCTTCATTCTAAACCTCTCAAATCTCTAAGTCTTCCGCTTATTTCAACAGCTTCTAAGCAATGTTTTCTTGGTTTTAGCCTGTTTTGGGACAAAATGGGTATAAGTGGGTTTTAAACTTTCCACATCCATCTCAAACTCTTATAACTAGTCAGCTGCATTGGATTAAGACACATTTTAACCCCAGAAACACTAACAAAGCTGTTTAGTGTTTCTAAGCAATGTTTTCTTGGTTTTAGCCTGTTTTGGGACAAAATGGGTATAAGTGGCTTTTAAACTATCCACATCTATCTCAAACTCTTATAATTAGTTAGTTGCATTGGATTAAGACACATTTTAACCCCAGAAACACTAACAAAGCTGTTTAGTGTTTCTAAGCAATGTTTTCTTGGTTTTAGCCTGTTTTGGGACAAAATGGGTATAAGTGGCTTTTAAACTCTCCACATCCATCTCAAACTCTTATAACTAGTCAGCTGCATTGGATTAAGACACATTTTAACCCCAGAAACACTAACATAGCTATTTACAGCTTCTAAGCAATGTTTTCTTGGTTTTAGCCTGTTTTGGGACAAAATGGGTATAAGTGGCTTTTAAACTATCCACATCTATCTCAAACTCTTATAATTAGTTAGTTGCATTGGATTAAGACAAATTTTAACCCCAGAAACACTAACAATGCTGTTTAGTGCTTCTAAGCAATGTTTTCTTGGTTTTAGCCTTTTTGGGACAAAATGGGTATAAGTGGCTTTTAAACTCTCCACATATATCTCAAACTCTTATAATTAGTTAGTTGCATTGGATTAAGACACATTTTAACCCCAGAAACACTAACAAAGCTGTTTGGTGCTTCTAAGCAATGTTTTCTTGGTTTTAGCCTGTTTTGGGACAAAATGGCTATAAGTGGCTTTTAAACTCTCCACATCCATCTCAAACTCTTATAACTAGTCAGCTGCATTGGATTAAGACACATTTTAACCCCATAAACACTAACACAGCTATTTACAGCTTCTAAGCAATGTTTTCTTGGTTTTAGCCTGTTTTGGGAAAAAATGGGTATAAGTGGATTTTAAACTATCTACATCTATCTCAAACTCTTATAATTAGTTAGTTGCATTGGATTAAGACACATTTTAACCCCAGAAACACTAACATAGCTGTTTAGTGCTTCTAAGCAATGTTTCCTTGGTTTTAGCCTTTTTGGGACAAAATGGGTATAAGTGGCTTTTAAACTCCCCACATCTATCCCAAACTCTTATAATTAGTTAGTTGCATTGGATTAAGACACATTTTAACCCCAGAAACACTAACAAAGCTGTTTGGTGCTTCTAAGCAATGTTTTCTTGGTTTAGCTTGTTTTGGTACAAAATGGGTATAAGTGGCTTTTAAACTCTCCACATCAATCTCAAACTCTTATAATTAGTCATTTGCATTGGATTAAGACACATTCTAACCTCAGAAACACTAACATAGCTGTTTACAGCTTCTAAGCAATCTTTTCTTGGTTTTAGCCTGTTTTGGGACAAAATGGGTATAAGTGGCTTTTAAACTCTCCACATCCATCTCAAACTCTTATAACTAGTCAGCTGCATTGGATTAAGACACATTTTAACCCCAGAAACACTAACATAGCTATTTACAGCTTCTAAACAATGTTTACTTGGTTTTAGCCTGTTTTGGGACAAAATGGGTATAAGTGGCTTTTAAACTATCCACATCTATCTCAAACTCTTATAATTAGTTAGTTGCATTGGATTAAGACACATTTTAACCCCAGAAACACTAACATAGCTATTTACAGCTTCTAAGCAATGTTTTCTTGGTTTTAGCCTGTTTTGGGACAAAATGGGTATAAGTGGGTTTTAAACTTTCCACATCCATCTCAAACTCTTATAACTAGTCAGCTGCATTGGATTAAGACACATTTTAACCCCAGAAACACTAACAAAGCTGTTTAGTGTTTCTAAGCAATGTTTTCTTGGTTTTAGCCTGTTTGGGACAAAATGGGTATAAGTGGCTTTTAAACTATCCACATATTAGAATGTACCAAGGAGGAGAGAGGAGAGGCCGGTAAGGCCGAGCCTTGGAAGAAGAGAAGAAAGGCCGGAAAGGCCATGTAAAGGCCGGTAAGGCCATGTCCGTGTCCGTGAGCGACCATGTACCGTGTCCGGTACCATGTACCGTGTCCGTGAACGGACCCATGTCCGGTGAGCGGCCAGTTAGGCCGTGAACACATTGAAGAGAAGGCCCGTCCGTACAGGCCCGTCCGTACAGGCCCGTCCGTACAGGCCCGTCCGTACAGGCCCGTCCGTACTATTAGTATATATGAAGGAGAAGAGAGAGTGAGGCCGGTGAGGCCGAGCTGCACAAGGAAGAAGAGAGTGGCCGGTAAGGCTGCTAGTACAAGAAGTGTGGCCGGTAAGGCCATGAGTGGTGTGGGAGCGGCCAGTAAGGCCGTGAGCACAATAAGAGTGGCCAATAAGGCCATGTGGGCCGTGAGAACAATGAGAGTGGTCAGCAAGGCCATAAGAGCAATGTGAGAAGAATTGTGAAGTAAAGGCCTTATAAGAAGAAGAGGCCCAAGAAGAAGTTAAATGTCTCACAAAGGGAAAAGAAGGGAAGGAAGGAAGCATGTGAGACCTTGGTTGGTGAAGAATGAGACAACCAAGGGAAGGAGCTGTCCCTTTCACCATACACCCACTTGTGCACCAACGGCTATATGTCACTCTCACCTCTCATTTATCTCAAACGGCCATATACATTTGTTCTCCTATATTAAGCATT
Source organism: Camelina sativa (assembly GCF_030686135.1). Taxonomy (NCBI): domain Eukaryota; kingdom Viridiplantae; phylum Streptophyta; class Magnoliopsida; order Brassicales; family Brassicaceae; genus Camelina; species Camelina sativa. Next base: position 22,017,129 of record NC_141894.1, on the reverse strand, counting down.
GTAATCTCTCATTTTGTAATACATCACAACATATTATTCAATAGAAGAGAAACCGTTTTCCCTCTCTACTTGTGTTCTTGTTCATATCAACAATGTAGAGTTCTTAGGAGATTAGCGGTTAGAGGCTGCCCTTAAGGCAGCCTATTCTCTTCTCAAATCCACCTAAACTCTTCTTATTTACTGCTTTACTTAGCCTAGATTACTGATTCTTAATCCTCCTTCTCCTAAGTACACAAACTCTAAGTGTTGTGATACTAGAAGAGGATAAGTCTCAAACTAGTGCTTCTCCTAGTTAGGATCCGCTTACTCTCTAGTATTTGGGTTCTATCTAGCTTGTTTATGGGGAGTTCATCACAAGTTGATGTTCTCTCCTCCCCCTTTAGAATGAGTTAGTTTGTTGTGGGTAAAGGGGGATTCATTCACCAAGTGTTTGTCTACCCTCTCTTGTGAGCTTTGTCTCATAAATCCCAACATGGTATCAGAGCAGGTTCTGTTCTTGGTGTTTTAAACTCATTCTCAAAGTCGTTTTCTTAGGAGTTAGCTTAGTTAAAGTTTAGACTTTGCTTAGGTGTTAAATCGCTTAGCTTAGTTTCTTTAAAGCTTTAATTTTGCTTTTGTTGATTAAATCGATTCTCTAGCAGCTCATTGTTGAGTAAGCTTGGTCTCTTATCTTGTTAGAATTTGTAGACCAAGTGTGTGGAAAGAAATCGATTTTACAAGCCCCATCCTTAAGCTTTACCGATTTGGTAATAGCTTTGTTTATTTTGGGATGTGTGGGAAGTGATGAACCATTGAGCAAATTGTGTTGTTCATGGTGAGGATTCACGGTTCTTGTGTGCTTGTATGAGCCACGAAATTCTTAGGATTTAGTTCTCTTAGGATTTAGTTAATTTTCCTCTAAAGGTTTAATTTTGCTTTTGTTAAATTTCCTTTAAAGGCTTAATTACTAAATCGCTTCTTCTTCTTCTTCTCAAGGTTGAGAAAGCTTTGTTTCTGGTCATATGGTGTGTCCAGGTTCGAGTTTGAGGAAGAGAGAGACTTTATTTTAGCATGTAGAGCCCGCTTGGTCAAATAGATTCAAGTTGGTCCAAGATGCATTCTTTTAACCGTTGGACAATAGGTTGTTCCAAAGGCTTTTGTTGTTTCTTCTTTGCTTGGGACCACGAAAAACATCTTCTATATGTTATCTTCGTGGATCTTCAAGCCTTAATCTCTTGAAGAACACTTGTTTAAGTGATTCTACAAGGAGTTTTGTTGTTAAACCTTTGGAGAAACTAATTTTCCATAAGGTCCATTGTGTTTCAGCCATTAAAGCACCAAAAGAGATTGTCTTCTTGGATGTTCTTGGCTGTCAAAGCTTCTTTCAACTCAAGAAAACAGAGTATAACTCTGTCCATAAGAACTCTTGAGCAAATTCTCTATTCTACTCTCCACTCACCTTATACTTCCGCCCATATACTCTACTATACTCTATACTCTTGGTTACTAATTCTCTGGTTACTTATTCTCTAAATTCTATTTTATTTTCAGTAATATTCTATATTCTCTATTCTCTAATCTCTAACAATCTCTTGTTTAGAATCTGTTCCATTGATTTTTGGTTTCAGTTTCAGCATTGAAGATTGTGTGGAGCTCGCTCACTATCTCAAGAAGAAGAAGTGGCGAGGTTGAAGGCCACAAGATAGCCATGTAAGAGCGCAGCACAATGCCTGGAGTTAGAACCAAGGGCCACCAAGTCTTTGTTAAGCTGGTGGAAGGTGATGAATCAGTCCAAGAGCATGTGTGTTAGTGCCAAGTTGTTGATCGGATGTGCACAATGGTCTTTAGGAAAGGTGATGCACAAGGTTTCAACTGTTGATTGGATGTGCACAAGAACGGTGATGCACAAGGCTTCAACTGAGGTGATGAGGTTTCAGCCCATCATCAAGTAAAGGTTACGGGGGAGATCAAGTGACTTCAGACCGTACCTCACAGATTCTGCTCGGCCACAAGCAAAAGTCTTTACTTAAAGCTCAGCCGAAGCGTCTCAAAGATCGACTCGGACGAAACCCTTCCACTGAGATTCGGCTTCCGCGTTCTTCATTAAAGTTCGAGACCACAGAGTCATCTTGCCAGTGGAAGTGGAATCATACCAATCCGAGCAGCCGTTCGAAAGTTATGTCCGATTCAGTGGGCATGTATCAGTCTGACAGATAAAACTGGCCGGGTTTAAAAACCATGGTTAGAGAAGCGGTCTCAAGGAGGAATTCCAAACCGCATCAGTGATCAACTCTCTCCTTCCTATCCATCAAAACACCATAAAGGCTGTGCTCTAAACTCTACTCTATTTAAATTTCTTAAATTCATTACCTTAGCTTCATTACTAGTCTTTACTCTTTAATATGTTCTCTTAAATTGTCACACTTTTAGAAATTTTCTTTGATATTCCTCATAGCAAACACTTATTCTTTTCTTCTTTATCACTTGTTTAAGGGGTAAAGGAGACTATGAGAGCCTCAAAGAAACTCTAAAGGCGCAAGGATGGAGATCATAAGGAATGTGCTAAAGGCAAGGTGGGCTAAGGAGTAGGAGCGGTTCAAATCATGAAGAGAAGGGAGCTAGTTCTTTGCAAACCAAGGTCAAGGGACATCATGGATAGTGGAGTCTATACTCTTTTTCCCTTAACAAAGTTTTATCCCAAGAGGTTTTCTTTGTTGAGGTTTTTAATGAGGTAGATGACACTAGTCCACCCTTGATCTTTGGTCCCCATGGTGTCCCACCGATCAAGCGTGCGGGGGAGTATTAGAATGTACCAAGGAGGAGAGAGGAGAGGCCGGTAAGGCCGAGCCTTGGAAGAAGAGAAGAAAGGCCGGAAAGGCCATGTAAAGGCCGGTAAGGCCATGTCCGTGTCCGTGAGCGACCATGTACCGTGTCCGGTACCATGTACCGTGTCCGTGAACGGACCCATGTCCGGTGAGCGGCCAGTTAGGCCGTGAACACATTGAAGAGAAGGCCCGTCCGTACAGGCCCGTCCGTACAGGCCCGTCCGTACAGGCCCGTCCGTACAGGCCCGTCCGTACTATTAGTATATATGAAGGAGAAGAGAGAGTGAGGCCGGTGAGGCCGAGCTGCACAAGGAAGAAGAGAGTGGCCGGTAAGGCTGCTAGTACAAGAAGTGTGGCCGGTAAGGCCATGAGTGGTGTGGGAGCGGCCAGTAAGGCCGTGAGCACAATAAGAGTGGCCAATAAGGCCATGTGGGCCGTGAGAACAATGAGAGTGGTCAGCAAGGCCATAAGAGCAATGTGAGAAGAATTGTGAAGTAAAGGCCTTATAAGAAGAAGAGGCCCAAGAAGAAGTTAAATGTCTCACAAAGGGAAAAGAAGGGAAGGAAGGAAGCATGTGAGACCTTGGTTGGTGAAGAATGAGACAACCAAGGGAAGGAGCTGTCCCTTTCACCATACACCCACTTGTGCACCAACGGCTATATGTCACTCTCACCTCTCATTTATCTCAAACGGCCATATACATTTGTTCTCCTATATTAAGCATTGTAATCTCTCATTTTGTAATACATCACAACATATTATTCAATAGAAGAGAAACCGTTTTCCCTCTCTACTTGTGTTCTTGTTCATATCAACAATGTAGAGTTCTTAGGAGATTAGCGGTTAGAGGCTGCCCTTAAGGCAGCCTATTCTCTTCTCAAATCCACCTAAACTCTTCTTATTTACTGCTTTACTTAGCCTAGATTACTGATTCTTAATCCTCCTTCTCCTAAGTACACAAACTCTAAGTGTTGTGATACTAGAAGAGGATAAGTCTCAAACTAGTGCTTCTCCTAGTTAGGATCCGCTTACTCTCTAGTATTTGGGTTCTATCTAGCTTGTTTATGGGGAGTTCATCACAAGTTGATGTTCTCTCCTCCCCCTTTAGAATGAGTTAGTTTGTTGTGGGTAAAGGGGGATTCATTCACCAAGTGTTTGTCTACCCTCTCTTGTGAGCTTTGTCTCATAAATCCCAACACCACATCTATCTCAAACTCTTATAATTAGTTAGTTGCATTGGATTAAGACACATTTTAACCCCAGAAACACTAACAAAGCTGTTTAGTGTTTCTAAGCAATGTTTTCTTGGTTTTAGCCTGTTTTGGGACAAAATGGGTATAAGTGGCTTTTAAACTCTCCACATCCATCTCAAACTCTTATAACTAGTCAGCTGCATTGGATTAAGACACATTTTAACCCCAGAAACACTAACATAGCTATTTACAGCTTCTAAGCAATGTTTTCTTGGTTTTAGCCTGTTTTGGGACAAAATGGGTATAAGTGGCTTTTAAACTATCCACATCTATCTTAAACTCTTATAATTAGTTAGTTGCATTGGATTAAGACAAATTTTAACCCCAGAAACACTAACAAAGCTGTTTAGTGCTTCTAAGCAATGTTTTCTTGGTTTTAGCCTTTTTGGGACAAAATGGGTATAAGTGGCTTTTAAACTCTCCACATATATCTCAAACTCTTATAATTAGTTAGTTGCAGTGGATTAAGACACATTTTAACCCCAGAAACACTAACAAAGCTGTTTGGTGCTTCTAACCAATGTTTTCTTGGTTTTAGCCTGTTTTGGGACAAAATGGCTATAAGTGGCTTTTAAACTCTCCACATCCATCTCAAACTCTTATAACTAGTCAGCTGCATTGGATTAAGACACATTTTAACCCCAGAAACACTAACATAGCTATTTACAGCTTCTAAACAATGTTTACTTGGTTTTAGCCTGTTTTGGGACAAAATGGGTATAAGTGGCTTTTAAACTATCCACATCTATCTCAAACTCTTATAATTAGTTAGTTGCATTGGATTAAGACACATTTTAACCCCAGAAACACTAACATAGCTATTTACAGCTTCTAAGCAATGTTTTCTTGGTTTTAGCCTGTTTTGGGACAAAATGGGTATAAGTGGGTTTTAAACTTTCCACATCCATCTCAAACTCTTATAACTAGTCAGCTGCATTGGATTAAGACACATTTTAACCCCAGAAACACTAACAAAGCTGTTTAGTGTTTCTAAGCAATGTTTTCTTGGTTTTAGCCTGTTTGGGACAAAATGGGTATAAGTGGCTTTTAAACTATCCACATCTATCTCAAACTCTTATAATTAGTTAGTTGCATTGGATTAAGACACATTTTAACCCCAGAAACACTAACAAAGCTGTTTAGTGTTTCTAAGCAATGTTTTCTTGGTTTTAGCCTGTTTTGGGACAAAATGGGTATAAGTGGCTTTTAAACTCTCCACATCCATCTCAAACTCTTATAACTAGTCAGCTGCATTGGATTAAGACACATTTTAACCCCAGAAACACTAACATAGCTATTTACAGCTTCTAAGCAATGTTTTCTTGGTTTTAGCCTGTTTTGGGACAAAATGGGTATAAGTGGCTTTTAAACTATCCACATCTATCTCAAACTCTTATAATTAGTTAGTTGCATTGGATTAAGACAAATTTTAACCCCAGAAACACTAACAAAGCTGTTTAGTGCTTCTAAGCAATGTTTTCTTGGTTTTAGCCTTTTTGGGACAAAATGGGTATAAGTGGCTTTTAAACTCTCCACATATATCTCAAACTCTTATAATTAGTTAGTTGCAGTGGATTAAGACACATTTTAACCCCAGAAACACTAACAAAGCTGTTTGGTGCTTCTAACCAATGTTTTCTTGGTTTTAGCCTGTTTTGGGACAAAATGGCTATAAGTGGCTTTTAAACTCTCCACATCCATCTCAAACTCTTATAACTAGTCAGCTGCATTGGATTAAGACACATTTTAACCCCATAAACACTAACACAGCTATTTACAGCTTCTAAGCAATGTTTTCTTGGTTTTAGCCTGTTTTGGGAAAAATGGGTATAAGTGGATTTTAAACTATCCACATCTATCTCAAACTCTTATAATTAGTTAGTTGCATTGGATTAAGACACATTTTAACCCCAGAAACACTAACAAAGCTGTTTAGTGCTTCTAAGCAATGTTTTCTTGGTTTTAGCCTTTTTGGGACAAAATGGGTATAAGTGGCTTTTAAACTCCCCACATCTATCCCAAACTCTTATAATTAGTTAGTTGCAGTGGATTAAGACTCATTTTAACCCCAGAAACACTAACAAAGCTGTTTGGTGCTTCTAAGCAATGTTTTCTGAGTTTTAGCCTGTTTTGGGACAAAATGGGTATAAGTGGCTTTTAAACTCTCCACATCCATCTCAAACTCTTACAACTAGTCAGCTGTATTGTATTAAGACACATTTTAACCCCAGAAACACTAACATAGCTATTTACAGCTTCTAAGCAATGTTTTCTTGGTTTTATCCTGTTTTGGGAAAAAATGGGTATAAGTGGATTTTAAACTATCCACATCTATCTCAAACTCTTATAATTAGTTAGTTGCATTGGATTAAGACACATTTTAACCCCAGAAACACTAACAAAGCTGTTTAGTGCTTCTAAGCAATATTTTCTTGGTTTTAGCCTTTTTGGGACAAAATGGGTATAAGTGGCTTTTAAACTCCCCACATCTATCCCAAACTCTTATAATTAGTTAGTTGCATTGGATTAAGACACATTTTAACCCCAGAAACACTAACAAAGCTGTTTGGTGCTTCTAAGCAATGTTTTCTTGGTTTAGCCTGTTTTGGTACAAAATGGGTATAAGTGGCTTTTAAACTCTCCACATCAATCTCAGACTCTTATAATTAGTCATTTGCATTGGATTAAGACACATTTTAACCCCAGAAACAGTAACATAGCTGTTTACAGCTTCTAAGCAATGTTTTCTTGGTTTTAGCCTGTTTTGGGACAAAATGGGTATAAGTGGCTTTTAAACTCTCCACATCCATCTCAAACTCTTATAACTAGTCAGCTGCATTGGATTAAGACACATTTTAACCCCAGAAACACTAACATAGCTATTTACAGCTTCTAAACAATGTTTACTTGGTTTTAGCCTGTTTTGGGACAAAATGGGTATAAGTGGCTTTTAAACTATCCACATCTATCTCAAACTCCTATAATTAGTTAGTTGCATTGGATTAAGACACATTTTAACCCCAGAAACACTAACATAGCTATTTACAGCTTCTAAGCAATGTTTTCTTGGTTTTAGCCTGTTTTGGGACAAAATGGGTATAAGTGGGTTTTAAACTTTCCACATCCATCTCAAACTCTTATAACTAGTCAGCTGCATTGGATTAAGACACATTTTAACCCCAGAAACACTAACAAAGCTGTTTAGTGTTTCTAAGCAATGTTTTCTTGGTTTTAGCCTGTTTTGGGACAAAATGGGTATAAGTGGCTTTTAAACTATACACATCTATCTCAAACTCTTATAATTAGTTAGTTGCATTGGATTAAGACACATTTTAACCCCAGAAACACTAACAAAGCTGTTTAGTGTTTCTAAGCAATGTTTTCTTGGTTTTAGCCTGTTTTGGGACAAAATGGGTATAAGTGGCTTTTAAACTCTCCACATCCATCTCAAACTCTTATAACTAGTCAGCTGCATTGGATTAAGACACATTTTAACCCCAGAAACACTAACATAGCTATTTACAGCTTCTAAGCAATGTTTTCTTGGTTTTAGCCTGTTTTGGGACAAAATGGGTATAAGTGGCTTTTAAACTATCCACATCTATCTCAAACTCTTATAATTAGTTAGTTGCATTGGATTAAGACAAATTTTAACCCCAGAAACACTAACAAAGCTGTTTAGTGCTTCTAAGCAATGTTTTCTTGGTTTTAGCCTTTTTGGAACAAAATGGGTATAAGTGGCTTTTAAACTCCCCACATCTATCCCAAACTCTTATAATTAGTTAGTTGCATTGGATTAAGACACATTTTAACCCCAGAAACACTAACAAAGCTGTTTGGTGCTTCTAAGCAATGTTTTCTTGGTTTAGCCTGTTTTGGTACAAAATGGGTATAAGTGGCTTTTAAACTCTCCACATCAATCTCAAACTCTTATAATTAGTCATTTGCATTGGATTAAGACACATTTTAACCCCAGAAACACTAACATAGCTGTTTACAGCTTCTAAGCAATGTTTTCTTGGTTTAGCCTGTTTTGGTACAAAATGGGTATAAGTGGCTTTTAAACTCTCCACATCAATCTCAGACTCTTATAATTAGTCATTTGCATTGGATTAAGACACATTTTAACCCCAGAAACAGTAACATAGCTGTTTACAGCTTCTAAGCAATGTTTTCTTGGTTTTAGCCTGTTTTGGGACAAAATGGGTATAAGTGGCTTTTAAACTCTCCACATCCATCTCAAACTCTTATAACTAGTCAGCTGCATTGGATTAAGACACATTTTAACCCCAGAAACACTAACATAGCTATTTACAGCTTCTAAACAATGTTTACTTGGTTTTAGCCTGTTTTGGGACAAAATGGGTATAAGTGGCTTTTAAACTATCCACATCTATCTCAAACTCCTATAATTAGTTAGTTGCATTGGATTAAGACACATTTTAACCCCAGAAACACTAACATAGCTATTTACAGCTTCTAAGCAATGTTTTCTTGGTTTTAGCCTGTTTTGGGACAAAATGGGTATAAGTGGGTTTTAAACTTTCCACATCCATCTCAAACTCTTATAACTAGTCAGCTGCATTGGATTAAGACACATTTTAACCCCAGAAACACTAACAAAGCTGTTTAGTGTTTCTAAGCAATGTTTTCTTGGTTTTAGCCTGTTTTGGGACAAAATGGGTATAAGTGGCTTTTAAACTATACACATCTATCTCAAACTCTTATAATTAGTTAGTTGCATTGGATTAAGACACATTTTAACCCCAGAAACACTAACAAAGCTGTTTAGTGTTTCTAAGCAATGTTTTCTTGGTTTTAGCCTGTTTTGGGACAAAATGGGTATAAGTGGCTTTTAAACTCTCCACATCCATCTCAAACTCTTATAACTAGTCAGCTGCATTGGATTAAGACACATTTTAACCCCAGAAACACTAACATAGCTATTTACAGCTTCTAAGCAATGTTTTCTTGGTTTTAGCCTGTTTTGGGACAAAATGGGTATAAGTGGCTTTTAAACTATCCACATCTATCTCAAACTCTTATAATTAGCTAGTTGCATTGGATTAAGACAAATTTTAACCCCAGAAACACTAACAAAGCTGTTTAGTGCTTCTAAGCAATGTTTTCTTGGTTTTAGCCTTTTTGGGACAAAATGGGTATAAGTGGCTTTTAAACTCCCCACATCTATCCCAAACTCTTATAATTAGTTAGTTGCATTGGATTAAGACACATTTTAACCCCAGAAACACTAACAAAGCTGTTTGGTGCTTCTAAGCAATGTTTTCTTGGTTTAGCCTGTTTTGGTACAAAATGGGTATAAGTGGCTTTTAAACTCTCCACATCAATCTCAAACTCTTATAATTAGTCATTTGCATTGGATTAAGACACATTTTAACCCCAGAAACACTAACATAGCTGTTTACAGCTTCTAAGCAATGTTTTCTTGGTTTTAGCCTGTTTTGGGACAAAATGGGTATAAGTGGCTTTTAAACTCTCCACATCCATCTCAAACTCTTATAACTAGTCAGCTGCATTGGATTAAGACACATTTTAACCCCAGAAACACTAACATAGCTATTTACAGCTTCTAAACAATGTTTACTTGGTTTTAGCCTGTTTTGGGACAAAATGGGTATAAGTGGCTTTTAAACTATCCACATCTATCTCAAACTCTTATAATTAGTTAGTTGCATTGGATTAAGACAAATTTTAACCCCAGAAACACTAACAAAGCTGTTTAGTGCTTCTAAGCAATGTTTTCTTGGTTTTAGCCTTTTTGGGACAAAATGGGTATAAGTGGCTTTTAAACTCCCCACATCTATCCCAAACTCTTATAATTAGTTAGTTGCATTGGATTAAGACACATTTTAACCCCAGAAACACTAACAAAGCTGTTTGGTGCTTCTAAGCAATGTTTTCTTGGTTTAGCCTGTTTTGGTACAAAATGGGTATAAGTGGCTTTTAAACTCTCCACATCAATCTCAAACTCTTATAATTAGTCATTTGCATTGGATTAAGACACATTTTAACCCCAGAAACAGTAACATAGCTGTTTACAGCTTCTAAGCAATGTTTTCTTGGTTTTAGCCTGTTTTGGGACAAAATGGGTATAAGTGGCTTTTAAACTCTCCACATCCATCTCAAACTCTTATAACTAGTCAGCTGCATTGGATTAAGACACATTTTAACCCCAGAAACACTAACATAGCTATTTACAGCTTCTAAACAATGTTTACTTGGTTTTAGCCTGTTTTGGGACAAAATGGGTATAAGTGGCTTTTAAACTATCCACATCTATCTCAAACTCCTATAATTAGTTAGTTGCATTGGATTAAGACACATTTTAACCCCAGAAACACTAACATAGCTATTTACAGCTTCTAAGCAATGTTTTCTTGGTTTTAGCCTGTTTTGGGACAAAATGGGTATAAGTGGGTTTTAAACTTTCCACATCCATCTCAAACTCTTATAACTAGTCAGCTGCATTGGATTAAGACACATTTTAACCCCAGAAACACTAACAAAGCTGTTTAGTGTTTCTAAGCAATGTTTTCTTGGTTTTAGCCTGTTTTGGGACAAAATGGGTATAAGTGGCTTTTAAACTATACACATCTATCTCAAACTCTTATAATTAGTTAGTTGCATTGGATTAAGACACATTTTAACCCCAGAAACACTAACAAAGCTGTTTAGTGTTTCTAAGCAATGTTTTCTTGGTTTTAGCCTGTTTTGGGACAAAATGGGTATAAGTGGCTTTTAAACTCTCCACATCCATCTCAAACTCTTATAACTAGTCAGCTGCATTGGATTAAGACACATTTTAACCCCAGAAACACTAACATAGCTATTTACAGCTTCTAAGCAATGTTTTCTTGGTTTTAGCCTGTTTTGGGACAAAATGGGTATAAGTGGCTTTTAAACTATCCACATCTATCTCAAACTCTTATAATTAGCTAGTTGCATTGGATTAAGACAAATTTTAACCCCAGAAACACTAACAAAGCTGTTTAGTGCTTCTAAGCAATGTTTTCTTGGTTTTAGCCTTTTTGGGACAAAATGGGTATAAGTGGCTTTTAAACTCCCCACATCTATCCCAAACTCTTATAATTAGTTAGTTGCATTGGATTAAGACACATTTTAACCCCAGAAACACTAACAAAGCTGTTTGGTGCTTCTAAGCAATGTTTTCTTGGTTTAGCCTGTTTTGGTACAAAATGGGTATAAGTGGCTTTTAAACTCTCCACATCAATCTCAAACTCTTATAATTAGTCATTTGCATTGGATTAAGACACATTTTAACCCCAGAAACACTAACATAGCTGTTTACAGCTTCTAAGCAATGTTTTCTTGGTTTTAGCCTGTTTTGGGACAAAATGGGTATAAGTGGCTTTTAAACTCTCCACATCCATCTCAAACTCTTATAACTAGTCAGCTGCATTGGATTAAGACACATTTTAACCCCAGAAACACTAACATAGCTATTTACAGCTTCTAAACAATGTTTACTTGGTTTTAGCCTGTTTTGGGACAAAATGGGTATAAGTGGCTTTTAAACTATCCACATCTATCTCAAACTCTTATAATTAGTTAGTTGCATTGGATTAAGACACATTTTAACCCCAGAAACACTAACATAGCTATTTACAGCTTCTAAGCAATGTTTTCTTGGTTTTAGCCTGTTTTGGGACAAAATGGGTATAAGTGGGTTTTAAACTTTCCACATCCATCTCAAACTCTTATAACTAGTCAGCTGCATTGGATTAAGACACATTTTAACCCCAGAAACACTAACAAAGCTGTTTAGTGTTTCTAAGCAATGTTTTCTTGGTTTTAGCCTGTTTTGGGACAAAATGGGTATAAGTGGCTTTTAAACTATCCACATCTATCTCAAACTCTTATAATTAGTTAGTTGCATTGGATTAAGACACATTTTAACCCCAGAAACACTAACAAAGCTGTTTAGTGTTTCTAAGCAATGTTTTCTTGGTTTTAGCCTGTTTTGGGACAAAATGGGTATAAGTGGCTTTTAAACTCTCCACATCCATCTCAAACTCTTATAACTAGTCAGCTGCATTGGATTAAGACACATTTTAACCCCAGAAACACTAACATAGCTATTTACAGCTTCTAAGCAATGTTTTCTTGGTTTTAGCCTGTTTTGGGACAAAATGGGTATAAGTGGCTTTTAAACTATCCACATCTATCTCAAACTCTTATAATTAGTTAGTTGCATTGGATTAAGACAAATTTTAACCCCAGAAACACTAACAAAGCTGTTTAGTGCTTCTAAGCAATGTTTTCTTGGTTTTAGCCTTTTTGGGACAAAATGGGTATAAGTGGCTTTTAAACTCTCCACATATATCTCAAACTCTTATAATTAGTTAGTTGCATTGGATTAAGACACATTTTAACCCCAGAAACACTAACAAAGCTGTTTGGTGCTTCTAACCAATGTTTTCTTAGTTTTAGCCTGTTTTGGGACAAAATGGCTATAAGTGGCTTTTAAACTCTCCACATCCATCTCAAACTCTTATAACTAGTCAGCTGCATTGGATTAAGACACATTTTAACCCCAGAAACACTAACACAGCTATTTACAGCTTCTAAGCAATGTTTTCTTGGTTTTATCCTGTTTTGGGAAAAAATGGGTATAAGTGGATTTTAAACTATCCACATCTATCTCAAACTCTTATAATTAGTTAGTTGCATTGGATTAAGACACATTTTAACCCCAGAAACACTAACAAAGCTGTTTAGTGCTTCTAAGCAATGTTTTCTTGGTTTTAGCCTTTTTGGGACAAAATGGGTATAAGTGGCTTTTAAACTCCCCACATCTATCCCAAACTCTTATAATTAGTTAGTTGCAGTGGATTAAGACTCATTTTAACCCCAGAAACACTAACAAAGCTGTTTGGTGCTTCTAAGCAATGTTTTCTGAGTTTTAGCCTGTTTTGGGACAAAATGGGTATAAGTGGCTTTTAAACTCTCCACATCCATCTCAAACTCTTACAACTAGTCAGCTGTATTGTATTAAGACACATTTTAACCCCAGAAACACTAACAAAGCTGTTTGGTGCTTCTAAGCAATGTTTTCTTGGTTTAGCCTGTTTTGGTACAAAATGGGTATAAGTGGCTTTTAAACTCTCCACATCAATCTCAAACTCTTATAATTAGTCATTTGCATTGGATTAAGACACATTTTAACCCCAGAAACACTAACATAGCTGTTTACAGCTTCTAAGCAATGTTTTCTTGGTTTTAGCCTGTTTTGGGACAAAATGGGTATAAGTGGCTTTTAAACTCTCCACATCCATCTCAAACTCTTATAACTAGTCAGCTGCATTGGATTAAGACACATTTTAACCCCAGAAACACTAACATAGCTATTTACAGCTTCTAAACAATGTTTACTTGGTTTTAGCCTGTTTTGGGACAAAATGGGTATAAGTGGCTTTTAAACTATCCACATCTATCTCAAACTCTTATAATTAGTTAGTTGCATTGGATTAAGACACATTTTAACCCCAGAAACACTAACATAGCTATTTACAGCTTCTAAGCAATGTTTTCTTGGTTTTAGCCTGTTTTGGGACAAAATGGGTATAAGTGGGTTTTAAACTTTCCACATCCATCTCAAACTCTTATAACTAGTCAGCTGCATTGGATTAAGACACATTTTAACCCCAGAAACACTAACAAAGCTGTTTAGTGTTTCTAAGCAATGTTTTCTTGGTTTTAGCCTGTTTTGGGACAAAATGGGTATAAGTGGCTTTTAAACTATCCACATCTATCTCAAACTCTTATAATTAGTTAGTTGCATTGGATTAAGACACATTTTAACCCCAGAAACACTAACAAAGCTGTTTAGTGTTTCTAAGCAATGTTTTCTTGGTTTTAGCCTGTTTAGGGACAAAATGGGTATAAGTGGCTTTTAAACTCTCCACATCCATCTCAAACTCTTATAACTAGTCAGCTGCATTGGATTAAGACACATTTTAACCCCAGAAACACTAACATAGCTATTTACAGCTTCTAAGCAATGTTTTCTTGGTTTTAGCCTGTTTTGGGACAAAATGGGTATAAGTGGCTTTTAAACTATCCACATCTATCTCAAACTCTTATAATTAGTTAGTTGCATTGGATTAAGACAAATTTTAACCCCAGAAACACTAACAAAGCTGTTTAGTGCTTCTAAGCAATGTTTTCTTGGTTTTAGCCTTTTTGGGACAAAATGGGTATAAGTGGCTTTTAAACTCTCCACATATATCTCAAACTCTTATAATTAGTTAGTTGCATTGGATTAAGACACATTTTAACCCCAGAAACACTAACAAAGCTGTTTGGTGCTTCTAACCAATGTTTTCTTAGTTTTAGCCTGTTTTGGGACAAAATGGCTATAAGTGGCTTTTAAACTCTCCACATCCATCTCAAACTCTTATAACTAGTCAGCTGCATTGGATTAAGACACATTTTAACCCCAGAAACACTAACACAGCTATTTACAGCTTCTAAGCAATGTTTTCTTGGTTTTATCCTGTTTTGGGAAAAAATGGGTATAAGTGGATTTTAAACTATCCACATCTATCTCATGTTGGGATTTCAAGAGAGATGGCTCTTGACAAAGGAGAGACAACTCCCAAGGATTGAATCTCCTTATACCCACAACAAACTAGCTCATTCTCATGGGGGAAGGAGAGGACATCAACTTGTGATGAACTCCCCACAAACAACCTCAATAGACCCCAAATACTAGATATAAATCGGATCTATGAGGAACAAACAGCCTAGTTTGAGACTTATCCTCTTCTAGTATCACAACACTCAAGTTTGTGTACTTAGGAGAAAGAGGATTAAGAATCAGTAATCTAGGCTATATAAAACAGTAAATAAGGAAGATTTTAGGTGGATTTGAGAAGAGAATAGGCTGCCTTAAGGGCAGCCCCTAAATCGTTTACCCTAATCTCTCTACATTGGTGACATGAACAAGAACACAAGGTAGAGAGAGGAAAAATCGTTTTTCTTCTTTTATTCAATATTGTTGTTGTGTTATTTCATATGAGAGTGTATACAATGTAATATATGAGTACAAAATGTTATATGACCGTTAGAGAGAGAAGAAGGGAGATAGGGACATAAAGTGGTCTTCTCTTGGGCAAGACAATGGTGAAAGGGACAGCTCCTTCCTTCACCAACCAAAGGCCACGTGATTCTTCCTTCCCTTCCTTCCTTGTGCGCTTTTCCCTTCTTCTTCTTCCCATTGGCCTCTCTTTTCTTCTCTTCTTCCCATGGGCCTCTCTCTCTTGTAAGGCCTTGTTTTCCTTCTCTCAAACTCGGCCTTTCTCTTGTGAGGCCCCTTGGACCAAGCGCAGGCCGTACGGACGTAACAGGCCGAGACCGTACGGACGGGCCTGTACGGACGGGCCTGTACGGACGGACCTGTACGGACGGGCATCTTCATGGGCCTTCTCTTCCTGGTGTTCACGGCCTACCTGGCCGCTCACCGGACATGGGTCCGTTCACGGACACGGTACATGGTACCGGACACGGTACATGGCCTGACCGGCCTTTACATGGCCTTTCCGGCCTTTCTTCTCTTCTTCCAAGGCTCGGCCTTACCGGCCTCCCCTCTCTCCTCCTTGGTACATTCTAATACTCCCCCGCACGCTTGATCGGCGGGACACCATGGGGACCAAAGATCAAGAGTGGAGTAGTGTAGTCTACCTCATTAAAAACCTCAACAAAGAAAACCTCTTGGGATAAAACTTTGTTAGAGGGAAAAAGAGTATAGCCTTCACTATCCATGATGTCCCTTGACCTTGGTTTATAAGGAACTAGCTCTCTTCTCTTCATGACTTGAACCGCTACTTCTCCTTAGCCCACCTTGCCTTTGGCACCTTCCTTATGATCTCCATCCTTGCACCTTTAGAATTTCTTTGAGGCTCTCATAGTCTCCTTTACCCTTTAAACAAGTGATAAAGAAGAAAAGTGTAAGTGTATGCTATGAGGAATATCAAAGTAAATTTCTATAAGTGTGACAATTTAAGAAAAATCATATGGAAGTGTAAAGACTAGCAATGGAACTAAAAATAATTAGGAATTTAAATAGAGTAGGGTTTAGAGCACAGCCTTTTGGTGTTTTGATGAATAGGAAGGAGAGAGGCTGATCATTGATGCGGTTTGGACCTCTCTTCTTGAGACCGCTACAGACTGATATACGCCCACTGAATCGGGCATAACTTTTGATCGGTTGCTCGGATTGGTATGATTTCACTTTCACTGGCAAGATGACTCTCTGGTCTCGAACTTTGGTGAAGAACGCGGAAGCTGAATCGCAGTGGAAGGGTTTCGTCCGAGTCGATCTTTGAGACGCTTCGGCTGAGCTTTAAGTAAAGACTTTTGCTTGTGGCCGAGCAGAATCTGTGAGGTACGGTCTGAAGTCACTTGATCTCCCCCGTAACCTTTACTTGATGATGGGCTGAAACCTCATCACCTCAGTTGAAGCCTTGTGCATCACCGTTCTTGTGCACATCCAATCAACAGTTGAAACCTTGTGCATCACCTTTCCTAAAGACCATTGTGCACATCCGATCAACAACTTGGCACTAATACACATGTCCTTGGGCTGATTCATCACCTTCCACCAGCTCTCTCCACTAGAACTTCCTCCATAGCTTTATCTCTCTCGGTCAGCCTTAAATAGACCACCTCGCTCAAAAGAGTCTTCTGCTCTCCTCGGATGAGTCTAACCGCCGGAGTTTAATACCCAAAGCTTTATCTCTCTCGGTCAGCTTAATAGGTTACCTCGCTCAAAAGAGTCTTCTGCTCTCCTCGGGTAAACCTGACCGCCGGAGTTTATTACTATGGTGGTGAAACGTGTGGTCTAAGAAGCTTGATGGCCATTGGTTCTAACTCCAAGCATTGTGCTGCGCCTTCTCATGGCTTCTTTGTAGCCTTCAACCTCGCCACTTCTTCTTGAGATAGCAAGTGAGCTCCACACAATCTTCAAGTTTGAAACTGAAACCAAAATTTAATGGGACAGATTCTAAACAAGAGATTGTTAGGGGTTAGAGTATAGAGTGTAGAGTAGAGTATAGAGTGTAAATGGAGAATAAGTAACCAAAGAGAGTATAATAGAGTATATATATAAGAGAATGGGGGGTAGTATAAGATGGATGGAGTGTAGAATTGGACTCAAGAGTTCCAATGGACAGAGTTATACTCTGTTTTCTTGAGTTTGAGACAACTTTGACAGCCAAGAACAACCAACAAGACAATCTCTTTTGGTGCTTTAGTGGCTGAAACACATGGACCGATTGGAAAATTAATCTCTCCAACGGTTTAGACAAATTTCATGGTAGAATCACTTAAACAAAGTGTTCTCCAAGATCTTAAGGCTTTAGATCCACGAAAATAACATAAAGAAGATGCTTTTCGTGGTCACAAGCAAACAAGAAACAAAAGAGCCTTTGGAACACCCTATTGTCCATCGGTTAAAACAAAGCATTCTTGGACCAGCTTTAATCTCTTTGACCAAGCAGACCATATATGCGAAAAACAAGGTCTCTCTCTTCCTCAAGCGTGAATCCTAACCATGAACACAACCGATTTGCTCATTAGTTCATCACTACCTCATTTTGTACCCAACTTTCACCAAATCGGTAAAGCTTAAGAATGAGGCTTTTAAAGCTTAAGGATGGGGCTGTAAAATCGATTTCTCTTTACACACTTGGTCTACAAGTTCTAACAAGACAAGAGACCAAGCTTACTCAACATTGAGCTGTTAGAGAATCGTTTTTAACAACAAAAGCAAAGTTAAAGCTTTAAAGAACAAGGCTAAGCGAATTAACACTTAAGCAAAGTTTAAAACTTTCACTAAGCTATCTCCTAAGAGATTTAAACCTTGAGAACGAGTTTGAATCACCAAGAACAGAACCTGCTCTGATACCATGTTGGGATTTCAAGAGAGATGGCTCTTGACAAAGGAGAGACAACTCCCAAGGATTGAATCTCCTTATACCCACAACAAACTAGCTCATTCTCAAGGGGGAAGGAGAGGACATCAACTTGTGATGAACTCCCCACAAACAACCTCAATAGACCCCAAATACTAGATATAAATCGGATCTATGAGGAACAAACAGCCTAGTTTGAGACTTATCCTCTTCTAGTATCACAACACTCAAGTTTGTGTACTTAGGAGAAAGAGGATTAAGAATCAGTAATCTAGGCTATATAAAACAGTAAATAAGGAAGATTTTAGGTGGATTTGAGAAGAGAATAGGCTGCCTTAAGGGCAGCCCCTAAATCGTTTACCCTAATCTCTCTACATTGGTGACATGAACAAGAACACAAGGTAGAGAGAGGAAAAATCGTTTTTCTTCTTTTATTCAATATTGTTGTTGTGTTATTTCATATGAGAGTGTATACAATGTAATATATGAGTACAAAATGTTATATGACCGTTAGAGAGAGAAGAAGGGAGATAGGGACATAAAGTGGTCTTCTCTTGGGCAAGACAATGGTGAAAGGGACAGCTCCTTCCTTCACCAACCAAAGGCCACGTGATTCTTCCTTCCCTTCCTTCCTTGTGCGCTTTTCCCTTCTTCTTCTTCCCATTGGCCTCTCTTTTCTTCTCTTCTTCCCATGGGCCTCTCTCTCTTGTAAGGCCTTGTTTTCCTTCTCTCAAACTCGGCCTTTCTCTTGTGAGGCCCCTTGGACCAAGCGCAGGCCGTACGGACGTAACAGGCCGAGACCGTACGGACGGGCCTGTACGGACGGGCCTGTACGGACGGACCTGTACGGACGGGCATCTTCATGGGCCTTCTCTTCCTGGTGTTCACGGCCTACCTGGCCGCTCACCGGACATGGGTCCGTTCACGGACACGGTACATGGTACCGGACACGGTACATGGCCTGACCGGCCTTTACATGGCCTTTCCGGCCTTTCTTCTCTTCTTCCAAGGCTCGGCCTTACCGGCCTCCCCTCTCTCCTCCTTGGTACATTCTAATATCTCAAACTCTTATAATTAGTTAGTTGCATTGGATTAAGACACATTTTAACCCCAGAAACACTAACAAAGCTGTTTAGTGCTTCTAAGCAATGTTTTCTTGGTTTTAGCCTTTTTGGGACAAAATGGGTATAAGTGGCTTTTAAACTCCCCACATCTATCCCAAACTCTTATAATTAGTTAGTTGCAGTGGATTAAGACTCATTTTAACCCCAGAAACACTAACAAAGCTGTTTGGTGCTTCTAAGCAATGTTTTCTGAGTTTTAGCCTGTTTTGGGACAAAATGGGTATAAGTGGCTTTTAAACTCTCCACATCCATCTCAAACTCTTACAACTAGTCAGCTGTATTGTATTAAGACACATTTTAACCCCAGAAACACTAACATAGCTATTTACAGCTTCTAAGCAATGTTTTCTTGGTTTTATCCTGTTTTGGGAAAAAATGGGTATAAGTGGATTTTAAACTATCCACATCTATCTCAAACTCTTATAATTAGTTAGTTGCATTGGATTAAGACACATTTTAACCCCAGAAACACTAACAAAGCTGTTTAGTGCTTCTAAGCAATATTTTCTTGGTTTTAGCCTTTTTGGGACAAAATGGGTATAAGTGGCTTTTAAACTCCCCACATCTATCCCAAACTCTTATAATTAGTTAGTTGCATTGGATTAAGACACATTTTAACCCCAGAAACACTAACAAAGCTGTTTGGTGCTTCTAAGCAATGTTTTCTTGGTTTAGCCTGTTTTGGTACAAAATGGGTATAAGTGGCTTTTAAACTCTCCACATCAATCTCAAACTCTTATAATTAGTCATTTGCATTGGATTAAGACACATTTTAACCCCAGAAACACTAACATAGCTGTTTACAGCTTCTAAGCAATGTTTTCTTGGTTTTAGCCTGTTTTGGGACAAAATGGGTATAAGTGGCTTTTAAACTCTCCACATCCATCTCAAACTCTTATAACTAGTCAGCTGCATTGGATTAAGACACATTTTAACCCCAGAAACACTAACATAGCTATTTACAGCTTCTAAACAATGTTTACTTGGTTTTAGCCTGTTTTGGGACAAAATGGGTATAAGTGGCTTTTAAACTATCCACATCTATCTCAAACTCTTATAATTAGTTAGTTGCATTGGATTAAGACACATTTTAACCCCAGAAACACTAACATAGCTATTTACAGCTTCTAAGCAATGTTTTCTTGGTTTTAGCCTGTTTTGGGACAAAATGGGTATAAGTGGGTTTTAAACTTTCCACATCCATCTCAAACTCTTATAACTAGTCAGCTGCATTGGATTAAGACACATTTTAACCCCAGAAACACTAACAAAGCTGTTTAGTGTTTCTAAGCAATGTTTTCTTGGTTTTAGCCTGTTTTGGGACAAAATGGGTATAAGTGGCT
Source organism: Camelina sativa (assembly GCF_030686135.1). Lineage (NCBI taxonomy): Eukaryota > Viridiplantae > Streptophyta > Magnoliopsida > Brassicales > Brassicaceae > Camelina > Camelina sativa. Next base: position 21,996,650 of record NC_141894.1, on the reverse strand, counting down.
TTTAAACTATCCACATCTATCTCAAACTCTTATAATTAGTTAGTTGCATTGGATTAAGACACATTTTAACCCCAGAAACACTAACAAAGCTGTTTAGTGTTTCTAAGCAATGTTTTCTTGGTTTTAGCCTGTTTTGGGACAAAATGGGTATAAGTGGCTTTTAAACTCTCCACATATATCTCAAACTCTTATAATTAGTTAGTTGCATTGGATTAAGACACATTTTAACCCCAGAAACACTAACAAAGCTGTTTGGTGCTTCTAACCAATGTTTTCTTAGTTTTAGCCTGTTTTGGGACAAAATGGCTATAAGTGGCTTTTAAACTCTCCACATCCATCTCAAACTCTTATAACTAGTCAGCTGCATTGGATTAAGACACATTTTAACCCCAGAAACACTAACACAGCTATTTACAGCTTCTAAGCAATGTTTTATTGGTTTTATCCTGTTTTGGGAAAAAATGGGTATAAGTGGATTTTAAACTATCCACATCTATCTCAAACTCTTATAATTAGTTAGTTGCATTGGATTAAGACACATTTTAACCCCAGAAACACTAACAAAGCTGTTTAGTGCTTCTAAGCAATGTTTTCTTGGTTTTAGCCTTTTTGGGACAAAATGGGTATAAGTGGCTTTTAAACTCCCCACATCTATCCCAAACTCTTATAATTAGTTAGTTGCAGTGGATTAAGACTCATTTTAACCCCAGAAACACTAACAAAGCTGTTTGGTGCTTCTAAGCAATGTTTTCTGAGTTTTAGCCTGTTTTGGGACAAAATGGGTATAAGTGGCTTTTAAACTCTCCACATCCATCTCAAACTCTTACAACTAGTCAGCTGTATTGTATTAAGACACATTTTAACCCCAGAAACACTAACATAGCTATTTACAGCTTCTAAGCAATGTTTTCTTGGTTTTATCCTGTTTTGGGAAAAAATGGGTATAAGTGGATTTTAAACTATCCACATCTATCTCAAACTCTTATAATTAGTTAGTTGCATTGGATTAAGACACATTTTAACCCCAGAAACACTAACAAAGCTGTTTAGTGCTTCTAAGCAATATTTTCTTGGTTTTAGCCTTTTTGGGACAAAATGGGTATAAGTGGCTTTTAAACTCCCCACATCTATCCCAAACTCTTATAATTAGTTAGTTGCATTGGATTAAGACACATTTTAACCCCAGAAACACTAACAAAGCTGTTTGGTGCTTCTAAGCAATGTTTTCTTGGTTTAGCCTGTTTTGGTACAAAATGGGTATAAGTGGCTTTTAAACTCTCCACATCAATCTCAAACTCTTATAATTAGTCATTTGCATTGGATTAAGACACATTTTAACCCCAGAAACACTAACATAGCTGTTTACAGCTTCTAAGCAATGTTTTCTTGGTTTTAGCCTGTTTTGGGACAAAATGGGTATAAGTGGCTTTTAAACTCTCCACATCCATCTCAAACTCTTATAACTAGTCAGCTGCATTGGATTAAGACACATTTTAACCCCAGAAACACTAACATAGCTATTTACAGCTTCTAAACAATGTTTACTTGGTTTTAGCCTGTTTTGGGACAAAATGGGTATAAGTGGCTTTTAAACTATCCACATCTATCTCAAACTCTTATAATTAGTTAGTTGCATTGGATTAAGACACATTTTAACCCCAGAAACACTAACATAGCTATTTACAGCTTCTAAGCAATGTTTTCTTGGTTTTAGCCTGTTTTGGGACAAAATGGGTATAAGTGGGTTTTAAACTTTCCACATCCATCTCAAACTCTTATAACTAGTCAGCTGCATTGGATTAAGACACATTTTAACCCCAGAAACACTAACAAAGCTGTTTAGTGTTTCTAAGCAATGTTTTCTTGGTTTTAGCCTGTTTTGGGACAAAATGGGTATAAGTGGCTTTTAAACTATCCACATCTATCTCAAACTCTTATAATTAGTTAGTTGCATTGGATTAAGACACATTTTAACCCCAGAAACACTAACAAAGCTGTTTAGTGTTTCTAAGCAATGTTTTCTTGGTTTTAGCCTGTTTTGGGACAAAATGGGTATAAGTGGCTTTTAAACTCTCCACATCCATCTCAAACTCTTATAACTAGTCAGCTGCATTGGATTAAGACACATTTTAACCCCAGAAACACTAACATAGCTATTTACAGCTTCTAAGCAATGTTTTCTTGGTTTTAGCCTGTTTTGGGACAAAATGGGTATAAGTGGCTTTTAAACTATCCACATCTATCTCAAACTCTTATAATTAGTTAGTTGCATTTGATTAAGACAAATTTTAACCCCAGAAACACTAACAAAGCTGTTTAGTGCTTCTAAGCAATGTTTTCTTGGTTTTAGCCTTTTTGGGACAAAATGGGTATAAGTGGCTTTTAAACTCTCCACATATATCTCAAACTCTTATAATTAGTTAGTTGCATTGGATTAAGACACATTTTAACCCCAGAAACACTAACAAAGCTGTTTGGTGCTTCTAACCAATGTTTTCTTAGTTTTAGCCTGTTTTGGGACAAAATGGCTATAAGTGGCTTTTAAACTCTCCACATCCATCTCAAACTCTTATAACTAGTCAGCTGCATTGGATTAAGACACATTTTAACCCCAGAAACACTAACAAAGCTGTTTAGTGTTTCTAAGCAATGTTTTCTTGGTTTTAGCCTGTTTTGGGACAAAATGGGTATAAGTGGCTTTTAAACTATCCACATCTATCTCAAACTCTTATAATTAGTTAGTTGCATTGGATTAAGACACATTTTAACCCCAGAAACACTAACAAAGCTGTTTAGTGTTTCTAAGCAATGTTTTCTTGGTTTTAGCCTGTTTTGGGACAAAATGGGTATAAGTGGCTTTTAAACTCTCCACATCCATCTCAAACTCTTATAACTAGTCAGCTGCATTGGATTAAGACACATTTTAACCCCAGAAACACTAACATAGCTATTTACAGCTTCTAAGCAATGTTTTCTTGGTTTTAGCCTGTTTTGGGACAAAATGGGTATAAGTGGCTTTTAAACTATCCACATCTATCTCAAACTCTTATAATTAGTTAGTTGCATTTGATTAAGACAAATTTTAACCCCAGAAACACTAACAAAGCTGTTTAGTGCTTCTAAGCAATGTTTTCTTGGTTTTAGCCTTTTTGGGACAAAATGGGTATAAGTGGCTTTTAAACTCTCCACATATATCTCAAACTCTTATAATTAGTTAGTTGCATTGGATTAAGACACATTTTAACCCCAGAAACACTAACAAAGCTGTTTGGTGCTTCTAACCAATGTTTTCTTAGTTTTAGCCTGTTTTGGGACAAAATGGCTATAAGTGGCTTTTAAACTCTCCACATCCATCTCAAACTCTTATAACTAGTCAGCTGCATTGGATTAAGACACATTTTAACCCCAGAAACACTAACACAGCTATTTACAGCTTCTAAGCAATGTTTTCTTGGTTTTATCCTGTTTTGGGAAAAAATGGGTATAAGTGGATTTTAAACTATCCACATCTATCTCAAACTCTTATAATTAGTTAGTTGCATTGGATTAAGACACATTTTAACCCCAGAAACACTAACAAAGCTGTTTAGTGCTTCTAAGCAATGTTTTCTTGGTTTTAGCCTTTTTGGGACAAAATGGGTATAAGTGGCTTTTAAACTATCCACATCTATCTCAAACTCTTATAATTAGTTAGTTGCATTGGATTAAGACACATTTTAACCCCAGAAACACTAACAAAGCTGTTTGGTGCTTCTAAGCAATGTTTTCTTGGTTTAGCCTGTTTTCTGACAAAATGGGTATAAGTGGCTTTTAAACTCTCCACATCAATCTCAAACTCTTATAATTAGTCATTTGCATTGGATTAAGACTCATTTTAACCCCAGAAACACTAACATAGCTGTTTACAGCTTCTAAGCAATGTTTTCTTGGTTTTAGACTGTTTTGGGACAAAATGGGTATAAGTGGCTTTTAAACTCTCCACATCAATCTCATACTCTTATAACTAGTCAGCTGCATTGGATTAAGACACATTTTAACCCTAGACACACTAACATAGCTATTTACAGCTTCTAAGCAATGTTTTCTTGGTTTTAGTCAATCTTGGGACAAAATGGGTATAAGTGGCTTTTAAACTATCCACATCTATCTCAAACTCTTATATTTAGTTAGTTGCATTGGATTAAGACACATTTTAACCCCAGAAACACTAACAAAGCTGTTTAGTGTTTCTAAGCAATGTTTTGGTTTTAGCCTGTTTTGGGACAAAATGGGTATAAGTGGCTTTTAAACTCACCACATCCATCTCAAACTCTTATAACTAGTCAGCTGCATTGGATTAAGACACATTTTAACCCCAGAAACACTAACATAGCTATTTGCAGCTTCTAAGCAATGTTTTCTTGGTTTTACCCTGTTTTGGGACAAAATGGGTATAAGTGGCTTTTAAACTATCCACATCTATCTCAAACTCTTATAATTAGTTAGTTGCATTGGATTAAGACACATTTCAACCCCAGAAACACTAACAAAGCTGTTTAGTGCTTCTAAGCAATGTTTTCTTGGTTTTAGCCTTTTTGGGACATAACGGGTATAAGTGGCTTTTAAACTCCCCACATCTATCCCAAACTCTTATAATTAGTTAGTTGCATTGGATTAAGACACGTTTTAACCCTTGAAACACTAACAAAGCTGTTTAGTGCTTCTAAGCAATGTTGTTTTGGTTTTAACCTGTTTTGGGACAAAATGGGTATAAGTGGCTTTTAAACTTTCCACATCCATCTCAAACTCTTATAACTAGTCAGCTGCATTGGATTAAGACACATTATAACCCCAGAAACACTAACATAGCTATTTACAGCTTCTAAGCAATGTTTTCTTGGTTTTAGCCTGTTTTTGGACAAAATGGGTATAAGTGGCATTTAAACTATCCACATCTATCTCAAACTCTTATAATTAGTTAGTTGCATTGGATTAAGACACATTTTAACCCGAGAAACACTAACAAAGCTGTTTGGTGCTTCTAAGCAATGTTTTCTTGGTTTTAGCCTGTTTTGGGACAAAATGTGTAAGTTTGAGAGTAGAGTAATCAAGAGATTATGGAAGAGAGTATGAAAGAGAGTGAAATCGTGTAAAGAGTGAGGAGAGTAAACGATTGAGAGAGAGAGTGTTGGAGAAAGAGAATAAACTCTTTTCTTGCTTAAATTAGAACATACTTACAAACCATATATAGAGCTATACAAAGAGGATATTCTTTCCTAGGGTTCTATGTGCACATTAATGGGAGATAGCGACATCTCCTTATTCCTACATGTGACTAAACCTTTGACTTCCCACTTGCAAGTTGCCTAACGGCTATAATAGAAGGATCTCGATGAAGGGAGATCGTTGGAAGCTCTCCTTAGTGGATTGGGCTTATGAGATACGAGATGGCTTGGTCAGCCCATAGGTTGTCGATCGTACGGACGTCCGTACGGTTGTACGGACGGTGGTGGCCAAGGTGGTGTGCCAAACTCATACTCCCCCTCAAGCTTGACTTAGATGATCAGGCAAGCTTGACAGTCTAGGCACCCACCTCATTAAAAACCTTAGTATAGAAAACCTCATGGGAAAAACTATACATAAGGGAAAAAGAGTGTAGGTGCCTTGTGAAAGACTCATGGCCGAGTGAGGTCTATAAGGCCGAGCTTCGAGTGAATATATTCGCACACTTGGGGACTTGCAGCTTTGGTGAGGATGTCAGCGAGTTGTTCCTTGCTCTCGGTGTGACATGGTAGGACAACTCCAAGCTTGATTTGCTCTCGCACCTTATGACAGTCCACCTCAATATGTTTGGTCCTCTCATGAAACACTGAATTGGTTGCTATGTGAATGGCAGCTTCATTGTCACAATGCATGGTGATAGGACTTGTGATTTCCACTCCTAAATCCTTGAGGAGTGCTTTGAGCCACATTAGTTCAGTTGTGAGTTTGCGCATGGCCCTATACTCGGATTCGGCACTTGAAAGCGATACGACCTTTTGTTTCTTGCTCTTCCATGTGATCAGGTTGCCTCCAAGGAATGTGCAATAGCCAGTTGTGGAGCGACGGTCTCCACGGTCTCCAGCATAGTCAGCGTCGCAATATCCTACCAACTCGGTGTTCTTGTTGCGGCCCATCCAAATGCCTTGTCCCGGTGAGCCCTTGATGTATTTAAGGATTCGGTCGACCATGTTCCAATGATGGACAGTTGGATTGTTCATGTGCTGGCTCACCTGGTTCACAGCAAAGCAAATATCAGGCCGTGTTATAGTTAAATAGATTAACTTACCTACTAGGCGCCGGTAGCGACCAACGTCCTTGTATGGTGCCTGCTCAAGCTCCCCCTGTCCTCCGGCCTTGTAGTTCTCTTCAAGAGGTGATGCCACTGCCTTTGAACCTAATTTTCCTGTCTCATTTAACAAGTCAAGAGCATATTTTCTTTGTGATAGAAATAAACCTTCCTTTGATCTACATATTTCTATCCCAAGAAAATATTTCAACTCTCCAAGGTCCTTAATATCAAAGACTGATTTCAAGAAGGTTTTAGTGTTTTGAATACCTACCGAGTCACTCCCAGTGATGATGATATCATCAACATACACTAGGATGACTACTATACCTTTGGTGCTTGGTGAGGTAAATAGTGTGTGATCAGCCTCGGATTTGCGAAAGCCTTTGTCAAGGAGGATTGTGCTCAGCTTGTGGTACCACGCCCTTGGCGACTGCTTTAGTCCATAGATGGCTTTGTTGAGCTTGAGAACCTTCCCCGGACCAATGGTGTCTTCTAGGCCCGGTGGTGGCCGCATATACACTTCATCTTCGAGCTCGCCTTGTAGGAAGGCGTTCTTCACATCCATTTGCCATAGCTCCCAATCAAGATTTGTGGCAAGAGAGAGAACCACTCGAACAGTGTGAAGTTTGGCCACCGGAGCAAACGTATCAAGATAGTCCTCCCCATACGTTTGCGTGAATCCCCGGGCTACAAGGCGTGCCTTATACCGTTCTATCTCCCCATTGCTCTTATATTTGATTGTGAAGATATACCGAGATGTGACAGCCTTCTTGCCCTTGGGTAAGTCAGCCTCGTCCCATGTGTGATTTTGCACCATGGCCGTATTCTCGGCGTCCACCGCATCTCTCCATACCTTGTGCTGCTTAGCCTCATCATAGGTCTTGGGGATCCAATGCTCATCAATATGGCCAAGAAACACTTGATGCTCTATCGGAAAATGAGCTAAGGTGCACACGGCCTGAATCGGATGAGCAACGGCCATGTTGTTGTAGTACACACGGGTGTTCTTCCAATGACTAGGAGGATACTTGATACGTTGGCTGCGCCTAAGAGGAACTACAGCCCCAGCTTCGGAGTTGGCCCGTCCCGGAGTTATGATTTCCTCAAGCTGTTCGGCCGACTCCTCGGTTGTTTCGGCCGTGATGTCCGCGGGTGACTCCTCATGCTGCTCAGTATGGTCATCGGCATGTATATCAGGATCAGGCTCAGTGAATGGCTCAGATTGTTCTGGTGATGTTGGTCTGGCTGACTCGGTAGAGATCCTATCATTTTCAAGACCTAGCCGCTCAAGAATTACTCGGAGGTTGCGCGTCCGATCAGATGGAGAGTCGGAGAGATTACGGAGCTCATCCCAATTCTTCTCGTCATAAAAGCCGTGTGTCTCCATGAACTTGACATCACGAGATACTAGAATTCTCCTTGTTGTAGGTTCATAGCACTTATACCCCTTTTGTGTAGTAGAATAGCCAAGAAACATAGCCTTTGTACTCTTTGCATCAAGCTTGTCTCTTAGCTCACCTGGTCGCAAAACATAGCACACACAACCAAACACTCGTAAGTGATCAAATGTAGGTTTGTCATTAGTTAATACCTCAAATGGAGACACATCCTTTAGAATTTTTGTTGGTGTGCGGTTAATAAGATAACAAGCGGCTAGCACAGCATCTCCCCAAAACCTCTTTGGAACCCTTGTGTGAAACATCATAGACCTTGCTACCTCCATCAGATGCCTATTCTTCCTCTCAGCCACTCCATTTTGTTGTGGTGTGTAAGGACAACTAGTTTGGTGAAGAATTCCATGTTTGGCTAGATATTGCTTAAAGGCATGGCTTGTGTACTCTCCACCATTATCTGATCTCAAAATTTTAATCTTGGCATGAAAGTGGTTAGTGACATAATTTTGAAAATTAGTAAAGGCCTCAAGAACTCTATCCTTAGAGGGAAGCAAAGTTATCCAAGTATATTTTGATTTTTCATCAATAAAAGTCACAAAATATTTTTGATTATCTCTAGATAAGCAAGGAGAAGTCCAAACATCAGAATGAATTAAATCAAAACATTTTTCATAAATAGTAGTAGATTTAGGGAAAACAGCCTTGCAATGTTTACCAAGAATACAAGCCTCACACTCATCATTTTGAAAAGAAACATTAGGAAATATTAAAGATAAAGCTCTTGTGTGAGGATGTCCTAGCCTAGCATGTAAAATAGAATCACTAGGTTTCATAATAACCGAATTAAAACAAGATGCAGTAGAAGATAAATTCAAGTCCTCAAGCACATAGAGATCACCCTTGGATCCTCCTTGACCAAGAACCTTACTTGTCTCAATATCCTGAAAATGAACATTGTTAGGACCAAATATAGCATCACAATTTAGATCAGTAGTGGCTCTCTTAACTGATAGCAAGTTAGAAGTAAAGTTTGGCATATAAAATGCCTTAGTCTCCTTATCAAATAGTTTCAAATTTCCAATACCTTTAACTGGCACTTTCTCACCATTTGCTATTATCACATTACCATTAGCAGGTTTAATATCAGTAATTAGCCTAGAATCACTAATCATATGATGGGATGCACCAGAATCAACTATAAGGGGTTTAATTTTGTTTGAAGTAAGAAACGCTTTACCGGTGGCCTCCTTAAGGGCTTTGATGAGCGCATCAAGGTCGGACCGCCTTACCAGCTCGGACGATGCTGCAGCAAGAGCAGTTCCACCGGTCACTTGTTGAGGCTGCTCAGAGATTGATGGCTCCCCTACGGCCATAGCTTGATGGGCTCTCGGTGGTCCTCCACGGTTTGGGCGTCCACCTCGGATGGTTCCCGGTGGTGGTGCTAGGTGCGGATGTAGGATCCAGCAGCGGCTCTTGAAGTGGCCAAGCTTCTTGCAATGCTCACAAACCGGCGGGTTGTTCTTGTCCTCCGGTCTGTAGTAGCCCTTGTTTGCTGATGCTGTCTCAGCTTTGTTAGCGGTCACCAACTCTCCCTTGCCGCCAAACAATCCCATGGAGCCATGCTCCTTTTGGATTTGGTTACAAACATCATCAAGGCTTGGGAGTTTATCTGACCGCAAGATGTGCTTGATGAGATCATTGTAGGAGGGGTTTAGGGTCAAGAGCAGCCCAAACACTTTGTCTTGTTCACGCCTCTCGTTCAGTATGGCCGGATCGATTGTCGCCGGTCGAAGCATTTCTAGTTCAGCCCAAAGGGACCTAAACTTCCCAAAATGCTTGGTGAACTCCATATCCTCCTGGTTGAGGTTGTTTATGGCCCTCTTGATCTCAAAGATGCGGTTGACATTGGTCACATTTCCGAACACATTCTTGAGTGTGTCCCATAAGTCCTTTGCCGTTTCGCAATAGGAGTATGCTTCAAGGATGGGGGCATCAAGAGAGTTTTGAATGATGGCTAAGACTCCCTGGTCTTCTTGAAACCATTTGTTTCCTTCATCATCGGCAAGTTCCTTGCCGTCCTTGGTGGTCTCGCCACTCGGAGCTTTGCTCATTTCAACATGAGACCAAAGGCCTCAGCCACATAGGGCTGTTTTTGTGGTTCTAGCCCACAGTAAGTAGTTCTCTCCCTTGAGAATAACTGGAACAATAAGAGTTTTGGTAGTCTCCATGGAAAATGGTGAAGAGTCCGTTGGTTAAAGCTATTGTCCAACGGATAAAAGAAGAGATTTTGTAAGAACAAAGAACCTTGAGTAAGAGAAAGTGAATGCGGAAGAGTGTGATGAGATTTGAGGTAAGGACAGAATCAAATCTGCTCTGATACCATGTAAGTTTGAGAGTAGAGTAATCAAGAGATTATGGAAGAGAGTATGAAAGAGAGTGAAATCGTGTAAAGAGTGAGGAGAGTAAACGATTGAGAGAGAGAGTGTTGGAGAAAGAGAATAAACTCTTTTCTTGCTTAAATTAGAACATACTTACAAACCATATATAGAGCTATACAAAGAGGATATTCTTTCCTAGGGTTCTATGTGCACATTAATGGGAGATAGCGACATCTCCTTATTCCTACATGTGACTAAACCTTTGACTTCCCACTTGCAAGTTGCCTAACGGCTATAATAGAAGGATCTCGATGAAGGGAGATCGTTGGAAGCTCTCCTTAGTGGATTGGGCTTATGAGATACGAGATGGCTTGGTCAGCCCATAGGTTGTCGATCGTACGGACGTCCGTACGGTTGTACGGACGGTGGTGGCCAAGGTGGTGTGCCAAACTCATAAAATGGGTATAAGTGGCTTTTAAACTCTCCACATCAATCTCAAACTCTTATAATTAGTCATTTGCATTGGATTAAGACACATTTTAACCCCAGAAACACTAACATAGCTGTTGACAGCTTCTAAGCAATGTTTTCTTGGTTTTAGCCTGTTTTGGGACAAAATGGGTATAAGTGGCATTTAAACTCTCCACATCCATCTCGAACTCTTATAACTAGTCAGCTACATTGGATTAAGACACATTTTAACCCCAGAAACACTAACATAGCTATTTACAGCTTCTAAGCAATGTTTTCTTGGTTTTAGTCTGTCTTGGGACAAAATGGGTATAAGTGGCTTTTAAACTATCCACATCTATCTCAAACTCTTATAATTAGTTAGTTGCATTGGATTAAGACACATTTTAACCCCAGAAACACTAACAAAGCTGTTTAGTGCTTCTAAGCAATGTTTTCTTGGTTTTAGCCTTTTTGGGACAAAATGGGTATGAGTGGCTTTTAAACTCTCCACATCTATCTCAAACTCTTATAATTAGTTAGTTGCATTGGATTAAGACACATTTTAACCCCAGAAACACTAACAAAGCTGTTTGGTGCTTCTAAGCAATGTTTTCTTGGTTTTAGCCTGTTTTGGGACAAAACGGGTATAAATGGCTTTAAAACTCTCCACATCCATCTCAAACTCTTATAACTAGTCAGCTGCATTGTATTAAGACACATTTTAACCCCAGAAACACTATCATAGCTATTTACAGCTTCTAAGCAATGTTTTCTTGGTTTTAGCCTGTTTTGGGAAAAATGGGTATAAGAGGATTTTAAACTATCCACATCAATCTCATACTCTTACAACTAGTCAGCTGCATTGGATTAAGACACATTTTAACCCTAGAAACACTAACATAGCTATTTACAGTTTCTAAGCAATGTTTTCTTGGTTTTAGTCAATCTTGGGACAAAATGGGTATATGTGGCTTTTAAACTATCCACATCTATCTCAAACTCTTATAATTAGTTAGTTGCATTGGATTAAGACACATTTTAACCCCAGAAACACTAACAAAGCTGTTTAGTGTTTCTAAGCAATGTTTTCTTGGTTTTAGCCTGTTTTGGGACAAAATGGGTATAAGTGGCTTTTAAACTCACCACATCCATCTCAAACTCTTATAACTAGTCAGCTGCATTGGATTAAGACACATTTTAACCCCAGAAACACTAACATAGCTATTTGCAGCTTCTAAGCAATGTTTTCTTGGTTTTACCCTGTTTTGGGACAAAATGGGTATAAGTGGCTTTTAAACTATCCACATCTATCTCAAACTCTTATAATTAGTTAGTTGCATTGGATTAAGACACATTTCAACCCCAGAAACACTAACAAAGCTGTTTAGTGCTTCTAAGCAATGTTTTCTTGGTTTTAGCCTTTTTGGGACATAACGGGTATAAGTGGCTTTTAAACTCCCCACATCTATCCCAAACTCTTATAATTAGTTAGTTGCATTGGATTAAGACACATTTTAACCCGAGAAACACTAACAAAGCTGTTTGGTGCTTCTAAGCAATGTTTTCTTGGTTTTAGCCTGTTTTGGGACAAAATGGGTATAAGTGGCTTTTAAACTCTCCACATCAATCTCAAACTCTTATAATTAGTCATTTGCATTGGATTAAGACACATTTTAACCCCAGAAACACTAACATAGCTGTTGACAGCTTCTAAGCAATGTTTTTTTGGTTTTAGCCTGTTTTGGGACAAAATGGGTATAAGTGGCATTTAAACTCTCCACATCCATCTCGAACTCTTATAACTAGTCAGCTACATTGGATTAAGACACATTTTAACCCCAGAAACACTAACATAGCTATTTACAGCTTCTAAGCAATGTTTTCTTGGTTTTAGTCTGTCTTGGGACAAAATGGGTATAAGTGGCTTTTAAACTATCCACATCTATCTCAAACTCTTATAATTAGTTAGTTGCATTGGATTAAGACACATTTTAACCCCAGAAACACTAACAAAGCTGTTTGGTGCTTCTAAGCAATGTTTTCTTGGTTTAGCTTGTTTTGGTACAAAATGGGTATAAGTGGCTTTTAAACTCTCCACATCAATCTCAAACTCTTATAATTAGTCATTTGCATTGGATTAAGACACATTTTAACCTCAGAAACACTAACATAGCTGTTTACAGCTTCTAAGCAATCTTTTCTTGGTTTTAGCCTGTTTTGGGACAAAATGGGTATAAGTGGCTTTTAAACTCTCCACATCCATCTCAAACTCTTATAACTAGTCAGCTGCATTGGATTAAGACACATTTTAACCCCAGAAACACTAACATAGCTATTTACAGCTTCTAAACAATGTTTACTTGGTTTTAGCCTGTTTTGGGACAAAATGGGTATAAGTGGCTTTTAAACTATCCACATCTATCTCAAACTCTTATAATTAGTTAGTTGCATTGGATTAAGACACATTTTAACCCCAGAAACACTAACATAGCTATTTACAGCTTCTAAGCAATGTTTTCTTGGTTTTAGCCTGTTTTGGGACAAAATGGGTATAAGTGGGTTTTAAACTTTCCACATCCATCTCAAACTCTTATAACTAGTCAGCTGCATTGGATTAAGACACATTTTAACCCCAGAAACACTAACAAAGCTGTTTAGTGTTTCTAAGCAATGTTTTCTTGGTTTTAGCCTGTTTTGGGACAAAATGGGTATAAGTGGCTTTTAAACTATCCACATCTATCTCAAACTCTTATAATTAGTTAGTTGCATTGGATTAAGACACATTTTAACCCCAGAAACACTAACAAAGCTGTTTAGTGTTTCTAAGCAATGTTTTCTTGGTTTTAGCCTGTTTTGGGATAAAATGGGTATAAGTGGCTTTTAAACTCTCCACATCCATCTCAAACTCTTATAACTAGTCAGCTGCATTGGATTAAGACACATTTTAACCCCAGAAACACTAACATAGCTATTTACAGCTTCTAAGCAATGTTTTCTTGGTTTTAGCCTGTTTTGGGACAAAATGGGTATAAGTGGCTTTTAAACTATCCACATCTATCTCAAACTCTTATAATTAGTTTTGTTGCATTGGATTAAGACAAATTTTAACCCCAGAAACACTAACAAAGCTGTTTAGTGCTTCTAAGCAATGTTTTCTTGGTTTTAGCCTTTTTGGGACAAAATGGGTATAAGTATTAGAATGTACCAAGGAGGAGAGAGGAGAGGCCGGTAAGGCCGAGCCTTGGAAGAAGAGAAGAAAGGCCGGAAAGGCCATGTAAAGGCCGGTAAGGCCATGTCCGTGTCCGTGAGCGACCATGTACCGTGTCCGGTACCATGTACCGTGTCCGTGAACGGACCCATGTCCGGTGAGCGGCCAGTTAGGCCGTGAACACATTGAAGAGAAGGCCCGTCCGTACAGGCCCGTCCGTACAGGCCCGTCCGTACAGGCCCGTCCGTACTATTAGTATATATGTAGGAGAAGAGAGAGTGAGGCCGGTGAGGCCGAGCTGCACAAGGAAGAAGAGAGTGGCCGGTAAGGCTGCTAGTACAAGAAGTGTGGCCGGTAAGGCCATGAGTGGTGTGGGAGCGGCCAGTAAGGCCGTGAGCACAATAAGAGTGGCCAATAAGGCCATGTGGGCCGTGAGAACAATGAGAGTGGTCAGCAAGGCCATAAGAGCAATGTGAGAAGAATTGTGAAGTAAAGGCCTTATAAGAAGAAGAGGCCCAAGAAGAAGTTAAATGTCTCACAAAGGGAAAAGAAGGGAAGGAAGGAAGCATGTGAGACCTTGGTTGGTGAAGAATGAGACAACCAAGGGAAGGAGCTGTCCCTTTCACCATACACCCACTTGTGCACCAACGGCTATATGTCACTCTCACCTCTCATTTATCTCAAACGGCCATATACATTTGTTCTCCTATATTAAGCATTGTAATCTCTCATTTTGTAACACATCACAATATTATTCAATAAGAGAATCCGATTTCCCCTCTTTTACCTTGTGTTCTTGTTCTAGCTTCAATGTAGATAGTTTAGGGAATCGGTTAGAGGCTGCCCTTAAGGCAGCCTATTCTCTTCCCAAATCTCACCTAAAGTCTTCTTATTTACTCTTTCATATAGCCTAGATTACTGATTCTTAATCCTCCTCTCCTAAGTACACAAACTCTAAGTGTTGTGATACTAGAAGAGGATAAGTCTCAAACTAGTGCTTCTCCTAGTTAGGATCCGCTTACTCTCTAGTATTTGGGTTCTATCTAGCTTGTTTATGGGGAGTTCATCACAAGTTGATGTTCTCTCCTCCCCCTTGAGAATGGGTTAGTTTGTTGTGGGTAAAGGGGGATTCATTCACCAAGTGTTTGTCTACCCTCTCTTGTGAGCTTTGTCTCATAAATCCCAACATGGTATCAGAGCAGGTTCTGTTCTTGGTGATTTAAACTCATTCTCAAAGTCGTTTTCTTAGGAGTTAGCTTAGTTAAAGTTTTAGACTTTGCTTAGGTGTTAAATCGCTTAGCTTAGTTTCTTTAAAGCTTTAATTTTGCTTTTGTTGATTAAATCGATTCTCTAGCAGCTCATTGTTGAGTAAGCTTGGTCTCTTGTCTTGTTAGAATTTGTAGACCAAGTGTGTGGAAAGAAATCGATTTTACAAGCCCCATCCTTAAGCTTTACCGATTGGGTAATAGCTTTGTTTATTTTGGGATGTGTGGGAAGTGATGAACCATTGAGCAAATTGTGTTGTTCATGGTGAGGATTCACGGTTCTTGTGTGCTTGTATGAGCCACGAAATTCTTAGGATTTAGCTCTCTTAGGATTTAGGTTGAGAAAGCTTTGTTTCTGGTCATATGGTGTGTCCAGGTTCGAGTTTGAGGAAGAGAGAGACTTTATTTTAGCATGTAGAGCCCGCTTGGTCAAATAGATTCAAGTTGGTCCAAGATGCATTCTTTTAACCGTTGGACAATAGGTTGTTCCAAAGGCTTTTGTTGTTTCTTCTTTGCTTGGGACCACGAAAAACATCTTCTATATGTTATCTTCGTGGATCTTCAAGCCTTAATCTCTTGAAGAACACTTGTTTAAGTGATTCTACAAGGAGTTTTGTTGTTAAACCTTTGGAGAAACTAATTTTCCATAAGGTCCATTGTGTTTCAGCCATTAAAGCACCAAAAGAGATTGTCTTCTTGGATGTTCTTGGCTGTCAAAGCTTCTTTCAACTCAAGAAAACAGAGTATAACTCTGTCCATAAGAACTCTTGAGCAAATTCTCTATTCTACTCTCCACTCACCTTATACTACCGCCAATACTCTCCCTTATACTCTCACTTTCTATTCTCCATATATACTCTTATTAATTCTCTAAAATCTCTATTTAATTTCAGTAATATTCTCTATACTCTAATCTCTAACAATCTCTTGTTTAGAATCTGTTCCATTGATTTTTGGTTTCAGTTTCAGCATTGAAGATTGTGTGGAGCTCGCTCACTATCTCAAGGAGAAGAAGTGGCGAGGTTGAAGGCTACAAGATAGCCATGTAAGAGCGCAGCACAATGCCTGGAGTTAGAACCAAGGGCCACCAAGTCTTTGTTAAGCTGGTGGAAGGTGATGAATCAGTCCAAGAGCATGTGTGTTAGTGCCAAGTTGTTGATCGGATGTGCACAATGGTCTTTAGGAAAGGTGATGCACAAGGTTTCAACTGTTGATTGGATGTGCACAAGAACGGTGATGCACAAGGCTTCAACTGAGGTGATGAGGTTTCAGCCCATCATCAAGTAAAGGTTACGGGGGAGATCAAGTGACTTCAGACCGTACCTCACAGATTCTGCTCGGCCACAAGCAAAAGTCTTTACTTAAAGCTCAGCCGAAGCGTCTCAAAGATCGACTCGGACGAAACCCTTCCACTGCGATTCGGCTTCCGCGTTCTTCATTAAAGTTCGAGACCACAGAGTCATCTTGCCAGTGGAAGTGGAATCATACCAATCCGAGCAGCCGTTCGAAAGTTATGCCCGATTCAGTGGGCATATGTCAGTCTGACGAATAAAGCTAGCCGGGTTTAAAACCATGGTTAGAGAAGCGGTCTCAAGGAGGAATTCCAAACCGCATCAGTGATCAACTCTCTCCTTCCTATCCATCAAAACACCATAAAGGCTGTGCTCTAAACTCTACTCTATTTAAATTTCTTAAATTCATTACCTTAGCTTCATTACTAGTCTTTACTCTTTAATATGTTCTCTTAAATTGTCACATTTTTAGAAATTTTCTTTGATATTCCTCATAGCAAACACTTATTCTTTTCTTCTTTATCACTTGTTTAAGGGGTAAAGGAGACTATGAGAGCCTCAAAGAAATTCTAAAGGCGCAAGGATGGAGATCATAAGGAATGTGCTAAAGGCAAGGTGGGCTAAGGAGTAGGAGCGGTTCAATTCATGAAGAGAAGGGAGCTAGTTCTTTGCAAACCAAGGTCAGGGGACATCATGGATAGTGGAGTCTATACTCTTTTTCCCTTAACAAAGTTTTATCCCAAGAGGTTTTCTTTGTTGAGGTTTTTAATGAGGTAGATGACACTAGTCCACCCTTGATCTTTGGTCCCCATGGTGTCCCACCGATCAAGCGTGCGGGGGAGTATTAGAATGTACCAAGGAGGAGAGAGGAGATGATGTGACCGCCGGACGCGGCTATGGGTCGATGTAGGAGTGTGACTTCGGTCAAGTCAGAATCGGTGGGACTTTCCTCGACCAAGCTTCAAGGGTTCGAATCCAGAGAGGATTCAAACGACAGAAACGGGAGTTGAGGAGATTCCAACGAACGGTTTGTGAAAACGGTCGTGAAGCCTTCTCGGAACGTACGGACGCGGCTGAGCAGATACGGCTAGCGGCAGGACTCGGTGGGAAACGGAGGTGGAAGCGATGCGAGATGGTACTGGGAAGTCTCGAGGACTGATGGTAAAGAACTCGAGGCTGGCGAAGTGGAAACGATGATAGACTCGAGAGCTGGCGGAAGAGAACTCGAGGTTGGGACGGTGGGACGAAAGATATGGGCGATGGAATAGAGGTGGTTTGATGCGACGACACAAGAGGGTTGGCTCTCCTCTTGATACGGTCAACTAAGAGATTACAAACCCGGTTTGTGAATCTCTTAGGGTTTCTCAAGAGCCAAGTCCCGGACTTAGGCTAAGGAGACAGGTGAGACAAGAACAAAGAATCTCTCTTTGTGAAAATTTCTATTTCTTTCAAGTCTGCCTTTTACAATGAGGGTTGATGCCTTTATATAGTGAGGCTTACATAAGGAGACTCTAAAAACCCTAGGGACGTGGCCATGATCTAAACCATACACATGGCCAAAAAGCAAAAGCAAAGATAAAGCAAAGCAAAGACCAATCTAACGGTCATGGAGGGATCTAGAAGAAATTCAAAAGAAAAGAAGGGAAGGGGATAGGGTGGCCACGTCATTGGCTGAACGTGGATAGGATCTTCACTTCCTTGGCTCCTAAGCATGTCAATAAGTGTTTCCAAGTCATGAGCCAAGTGGGATCAAAGTGGAGATGCACTAGAGTTTGCTGCCTCGTTAAAACCTCTTTGGTAAACCCATTGGGACAAACCCAAAGTAGGAAAAAGAGTACAGCTCCTTCTAATGGCTTAGGGATGTCTTCACACTGGCGTGATGGTGAAGACACTCAATTCAAGCTTCCCAAAGCTGGTCGCGGCTCAATGTGCCTAAGTGGTGATGCTATCCTCGGGCCTTTTGTGTGTAGGTTGAAGCTCGGCCTTGAAATACTCAAGAGGTGACTTTGTCTTGTTCCTCCAAGTTGATTCTTCTTTGGTCGCCTTGTTGGAGCTCCCTTGGTCGCGTTGAGGCTCCTGGGAGGGTCGCCAGTGCCTTGGCCGCGTTCGAGATAGGCGTTCTGTCCATGTCCGATGCTTCTCGGTCATGCGTCTCGGAGCCGTCCGGGACGTCTCGGGCGTCTTGGTCAGGGGGTCGAACCCGTGATCACATCATTCCCTCCCTCTTCTAGAAGTTTTGACCTCAAAACTTTGCTTTCCACCTGATTCAACATAAGAAGACCCAAATCAGTAGCATCACAAGTTCATTCGCGGCTTATTACCGGGATCAAAGGAAAATAGTAGAGCCTTAAGGGTAAAGGATAGGACTCCCCTGATAAGGCTAGCGGTGAATGGTGTTTTGATCCCTTTGTAGGCCGCGGTAGGTTGTAGACGCTCTCCAGGATGCCACACATAGTTTTGGTCCGCACCAAAGTTGATCAAATGCATCGCCATATGACCTTGTGCGGTAAAGGTCTTGGCGCTAAAAGTGGAGAGAGATGGCTCGGTCTTGGCGACTCCCAGCTGGAGCGTACTACTTGTAGTAGTCAATAATATCACTGGATGGACAGACCTTTCAGTGGCCATCTTCGGTGGCTCAGCTTGCTTGAAACTCTCCATTATCAAGCAACCGTCGGTTATGGCGTTACACACACGGCCTGACTCCTCTTTGGCCTCGACCAGAGACTTGTCACACTTCCCGAAAGAGGACTCTTGCTCCACGCCTTGCTCCGGAGGTGGTGGTTGAGTGTCAAGTCGGTCTTGGTCTGTGTGATGTTCGATGCTCGTTCTTGGCGCTTCCGGTTTTGGTTTATCCTCGGCCCAAATTCCTCCTTTGGCCGGTCCCTTGCACAGTGTGGGCAGCTCACGGTGCTGAACTGACGGCGCATGGCTCCTTGGACTTGGTATGGTTGCAGCGCTGACCACGTCCTGGAATAGTTCCTTGTTTTGTACTGGCGGCTCACGGAACGGCACTAGGGACGCATAAGTCCTTGAACTCTCGGCAGGGGCCGAGTTACGGCTTGTTCGCGGGGCCGGCATTGGAACTGGTGCACGGTATTGAGCGGAACGCGCATACGTCCTGCTTGGCTGCTCAACATAGGCCGAATGATGCCTTGATCGCGATGCCGGTGTAGGAAGTGGTTCATAGTTTTGGTGCCGTGGAGTCTGTCTTCGCGTGGGAGCACTTGGAGACCAGGTAGGGATGCCTCGGTTACGATCTCGGTGATCACTCGAGCTCCTCTCGACCCGTTGACCAATTGTTGTTGATTCAATCCGGTCGAGTTTATCGTTGAGGTCTCGAAGCGTGTGTTGGAGTGAGATCAACGCGTCTGCTGTGCTGGGTGGCCTGGGAATAGGCTCCTTTCTTCTTACGGATCGGTGCCTCGGCTTCTTAGTGTACGCAACCCAGTCATCACTATCGGAATCTTCATATAGACCCGCCTTTGGTTCTTCAACGCGGGTAGCTCGTGACAAGGACGGCCAATAACAGTCTGGCGGTCCACATTCGAGCTCTCCTTGATCTAACTCCTCGCCATAGTCCTCTTCGGACCAATATTCATCGCCGGTGGCCTCTTGTTCCGGTTCCAGGCCAAGTTCTTCATCACACCACGATTCCATATCAGATTCGTCTCCATCAAACTCCATGCTTGATCAGTGTACGATCAAGTGTGGCATATTGTTCGCGGTTTTGGAAACGGCTTTGGAACGAGGTGCGTTTGATGGTACGGACGGCTGCCGGAAGTCGTCGGCGGTACAGTGGTACGACAGTAGGACGAACGACCAATGGTGGTTGGTTGAAGATTTGCTGACGCGGCTACACGACCGAAGGTTGATCCTCGGTTGTTGACGCGTCTTGGTCCGTACGTGATGTGCTGGCTGAGCAAGTGGTGTACCTCGTCAAAACAAAAGAATATTCGTGAGTATCTTTAAATTCAAATGGACCACAAGGAGATATTTATCTCACCAAGCAATGATTGAGGACAGCTCACGACAATTCAAACCTAAGACTAAACAAAAGCAAAAAGTAAAAGCAAAAGCAAAACACTAAAAGACAAAAACTGCTTTATGACCAAAATAAACAAGAACTCAATTCCTAAACAAACTCTAGCAATTTTCAAATTAAATGCAAAACAAAGATGAACAAAGATGCAAACATCCTAGATAAATGATGAACAATGCCACACATGCAACAAATTAAACCAAAATGATGCAACGAAACAACTAAACAAAAATGATGCAACTCTATCTACTAAAGCCAAAAGCAAAAGTAAAAGCAAGTTACTAAAAGCCAAGAAGACAACTCTCCCATGGACCACAAGGTTCAAAGGAAGGCTATCCACGTCCACATTTGTTGTGGTCTTGACCAAAAGCACTTTAGAGGTGGCTAATCTCTCTACACACAAAAGCAACTAGTCCTAGACCACACAAGAAAATTCAACACGGTTTTGACCAGTTTGAATTTCAAAAGACTTGGCTAGAAATTAAAGAGGAAAAAAACAAGTGGTAGAAACCAAATGTCTTTCACCTTTATATTTACCAAGCGACAAGGTTAAAAACACCAAAACACAACTAAAGCAAAGCACAAACGAATCTAGCACCCTATAACAGCAAAACAAAAAGCAACACAGCCTTTAAAAGATCTAGACAAACAAACTAAGAACACACAAGAACAAAACAAGAACAGCAAGAACAAACTAGAGCGAACAAAAACAAGCTAGAAACGAAAAGGAAAACTAACAACCGAGAAAACAAACGAACTAACAACCTAAAGATTCAAGCTTTATACAAAAGAGAAGAGTTTTAGATCGACACAACCTTGTAGGAGCGTTTGAAGCTCTGATACCAAGCTGATGTGACCGCCGGACGCGGCTATGGGTCGATGTAGGAGTGTGACTTCGGTCAAGTCAGAATCGGTGGGACTTTCCTCGACCAAGCTTCAAGGGTTCGAATCCAGAGAGGATTCAAACGACAGAAACGGGAGTTGAGGAGATTCCAACGAACGGTTTGTGAAAACGGTCGTGAAGCCTTCTCGGAACGTACGGACGCGGCTGAGCAGATACGGCTAGCGGCAGGACTCGGTGGGAAACGGAGGTGGAAGCGATGCGAGATGGTACTGGGAAGTCTCGAGGACTGATGGTAAAGAACTCGAGGCTGGCGAAGTGGAAACGATGATAGACTCGAGAGCTGGCGGAAGAGAACTCGAGGTTGGGACGGTGGGACGAAAGATATGGGCGATGGAATAGAGGTGGTTTGATGCGACGACACAAGAGGGTTGGCTCTCCTCTTGATACGGTCAACTAAGAGATTACAAACCCGGTTTGTGAATCTCTTAGGGTTTCTCAAGAGCCAAGTCCCGGACTTAGGCTAAGGAGACAGGTGAGACAAGAACAAAGAATCTCTCTTTGTGAAAATTTCTATTTCTTTCAAGTCTGCCTTTTACAATGAGGGTTGATGCCTTTATATAGTGAGGCTTACATAAGGAGACTCTAAAAACCCTAGGGACGTGGCCATGATCTAAACCATACACATGGCCAAAAAGCAAAAGCAAAGATAAAGCAAAGCAAAGACCAATCTAACGGTCATGGAGGGATCTAGAAGAAATTCAAAAGAAAAGAAGGGAAGGGGATAGGGTGGCCACGTCATTGGCTGAACGTGGATAGGATCTTCACTTCCTTGGCTCCTAAGCATGTCAATAAGTGTTTCCAAGTCATGAGCCAAGTGGGATCAAAGTGGAGATGCACTAGAGTTTGCTGCCTCGTTAAAACCTCTTTGGTAAACCCATTGGGACAAACCCAAAGTAGGAAAAAGAGTACAGCTCCTTCTAATGGCTTAGGGATGTCTTCACACTGGCGTGATGGTGAAGACACTCAATTCAAGCTTCCCAAAGCTGGTCGCGGCTCAATGTGCCTAAGTGGTGATGCTATCCTCGGGCCTTTTGTGTGTAGGTTGAAGCTCGGCCTTGAAATACTCAAGAGGTGACTTTGTCTTGTTCCTCCAAGTTGATTCTTCTTTGGTCGCCTTGTTGGAGCTCCCTTGGTCGCGTTGAGGCTCCTGGGAGGGTCGCCAGTGCCTTGGCCGCGTTCGAGATAGGCGTTCTGTCCATGTCCGATGCTTCTCGGTCATGCGTCTCGGAGCCGTCCGGGACGTCTCGGGCGTCTTGGTCAGGGGGTCGAACCCGTGATCACATCAGGAGAGGCCGGTAAGGCCGAGCCTTGGAAGAAGAGAAGAAAGGCCGGAAAGGCCATGTAAAGGCCGGTAAGGCCATGTCCGTGTCCGTGAGCGACCATGTACCGTGTCCGGTACCATGTACCGTGTCCGTGAACGGACCCATGTCCGGTGAGCGGCCAGTTAGGCCGTGAACACATTGAAGAGAAGGCCCGTCCGTACAGGCCCGTCCGTACAGGCCCGTCCGTACAGGCCCGTCCGTACAGGCCCGTCCGTACTATTAGTATATATGTAGGAGAAGAGAGAGTGAGGCCGGTGAGGCCGAGCTGCACAAGGAAGAAGAGAGTGGCCGGTAAGGCTGCTAGTACAAGAAGTGTGGCCGGTAAGGCCATGAGTGGTGTGGGAGCGGCCAGTAAGGCCGTGAGCACAATAAGAGTGGCCAATAAGGCCATGTGGGCCGTGAGAACAATGAGAGTGGTCAGCAATGCCATAAGAGCAATGTGAGAAGAATTGTGAAGTAAAGGCCTTATAAGAAGAAGAGGCCCAAGAAGAAGTTAAATGTCTCACAAAGGGAAAAGAAGGGAAGGAAGGAAGCATGTGAGACCTTGGTTGGTGAAGAATGAGACAACCAAGGGAAGGAGCTGTCCCTTTCACCATACACCCACTTGTGCACCAACGGCTATATGTCACTCTCACCTCTCATTTATCTCAAACGGCCATATACATTTGTTCTCCTATATTAAGCATTGTAATCTCTCATTTTGTAACACATCACAATATTATTCAATAAGAGAATCCGATTTCCCCTCTTTTACCTTGTGTTCTTGTTCTAGCTTCAATGTAGATAGTTTAGGGAATCGGTTAGAGGCTGCCCTTAAGGCAGCCTATTCTCTTCCCAAATCTCACCTAAAGTCTTCTTATTTACTCTTTCATATAGCCTAGATTACTGATTCTTAATCCTCCTCTCCTAAGTACACAAACTCTAAGTGTTGTGATACTAGAAGAGGATAAGTCTCAAACTAGTGCTTCTCCTAGTTAGGATCCGCTTACTCTCTAGTATTTGGGTTCTATCTAGCTTGTTTATGGGGAGTTCATCACAAGTTGATGTTCTCTCCTCCCCCTTGAGAATGGGTTAGTTTGTTGTGGGTAAAGGGGGATTCATTCACCAAGTGTTTGTCTACCCTCTCTTGTGAGCTTTGTCTCATAAATCCCAACAATAAGTGGCTTTTAAACTCTCCACATATATCTCAAACTCTTATAATTAGTTAGTTGCATTGGATTAAGACACATTTTAACCCGAGAAACACTAACAAAGCTGTTTGGTGCTTCTAAGCAATGTTTTCTTGGTTTTAGCCTGTTTTGGGACAAAATGGGTATAAGTGGCTTTTAAACTCTCCACATCAATCTCAAACTCTTATAATTAGTCATTTGCATTGGATTAAGACACATTTTAACCCCAGAAACACTAACATAGCTGTTGACAGCTTCTAAGCAATGTTTTCTTGGTTTTAGCCTGTTTTGGGACAAAATGGGTATAAGTGGCATTTAAACTCTCCACATCCATCTCGAACTCTTATAACTAGTCAGCTACATTGGATTAAGACACATTTTAACCCCAGAAACACTAACATAGCTATTTACAGCTTCTAAGCAATGTTTTCTTGGTTTTAGTCTGTCTTGGGACAAAATGGGTATAAGTGGCTTTTAAACTATCCACATCTATCTCAAACTCTTATAATTAGTTAGTTGCATTGGATTAAGACACATTTTAACCCCAGAAACACTAACAAAGCTGTTTAGTGCTTCTAAGCAATGTTTTCTTGGTTTTAGCCTTTTTGGGACAAAATGGGTATGAGTGGCTTTTAAACTCTCCACATCTATCTCAAACTCTTATAATTAGTTAGTTGCATTGGATTAAGACACATTTTAACCCCAGAAACACTAACAAAGCTGTTTGGTGCTTCTAAGCAATGTTTTCTTGGTTTTAGCCTGTTTTGGGACAAAACGGGTATAAATGACTTTAAAACTCTCCACATCCATCTCAAACTCTTATAACTAGTCAGCTGCATTGTATTAAGACACATTTTAACCCTAGAAACACTATCATAGCTATTTACAGCTTCTAAGCAATGTTTTCTTGGTTTTAGCCTGTTTTGGGAAAAATGGGTATAAGAGGATTTTAAACTATCCACATCAATCTCATACTCTTACAACTAGTCAGCTGCATTGGATTAAGACACATTTTAACCCTAGAAACACTAACATAGCTATTTACAGCTTCTAAGCAATGTTTTCTTGGTTTTAGTCAATCTTGGGACAAAATGGGTATATGTGGCTTTTAAACTATCCACATCTATCTCAAACTCTTATAATTAGTTAGTTGCATTGGATTAAGAC
The DNA here is from genome assembly GCF_030686135.1 of Camelina sativa. Classification (NCBI taxonomy): domain Eukaryota; kingdom Viridiplantae; phylum Streptophyta; class Magnoliopsida; order Brassicales; family Brassicaceae; genus Camelina; species Camelina sativa. The sequence goes on along the minus strand of NC_141894.1, from coordinate 21,971,749 downwards.
ACATTTTAACCCCAGAAACACTAACAAAGCTGTTTAGTGTTTCTAAGCAATGTTTTCTTGGTTTTAGCCTGTTTTGGGACAAAATGGGTATAAGTGGCTTTTAAACTCACCACATCCATCTCAAACTCTTATAACTAGTCAGCTGCATTGGATTAAGACACATTTTAACCCCAGAAACACTAACATAGCTATTTGCAGCTTCTAAGCAATGTTTTCTTGGTTTTACCCTGTTTTGGGACAAAATGGGTATAAGTGGCTTTTAAACTATCCACATCTATCTCAAACTCTTATAATTAGTTAGTTGCATTGGATTAAGCCACATTTCAACCCCATAAACACTAACAAAGCTGTTTAGTGCTTCTAAGCAATGTTTTCTTGGTTTTAGCCTTTTTGGGACATAACGGGTATAAGTGGCTTTTAAACTCCCCACATCTATCCCAAACTCTTATAATTAGTTAGTTGCATTGGATTAAGACACGTTTTAACCCTTGAAACACTAACAAAGCTGTTTAGTGCTTCTAAGCAATGTTGTTTTAGTTTTAGCCTGTTTTGGGACAAAATGGGTATAAGTGGCTTTTAAACTTTCCACATCCATCTCAAACTCTTATAACTAGTCAGCTGCATTGGATTAAGACACATTATAACCCCAGAAACACTAACATAGCTATTTACAGCTTCTAAGCAATGTTTTCGTGGTTTTAGCCTGTTTTGGGACAAAATGGGTATAAGTGGCTTTTAAACTATCCACATCTATCTCAAACTCTTATAATTAGTTAGTTGCATTGGATTAAGACACATTTTAACCCGAGAAACACTAACAAAGCTGTTTGGTGCTTCTAAGCAATGTTTTCTTGGTTTTAGCCTGTTTTGGGACAAAATGGGTATAAGTGGCTTTTAAACTCTCCACATCAATCTCAAACTCTTATAATTAGTCATTTGCATTGGATTAAGACACATTTTAACCCCAGAAACACTAACATAGCTGTTGACAGCTTCTAAGCAATGTTTTCTTGGTTTTAGCCTGTTTTGGGACAAAATGGGTATAAGTGGCATTTAAACTCTCCACATCCATCTCGAACTCTTATAACTAGTCAGCTACATTGGATTAAGACACATTTTAACCCCAGAAACACTAACATAGCTATTTACAGCTTCTAAGCAATGTTTTCTTGGTTTTAGTCTGTCTTGGGACAAAATGGGTATAAGTGGCTTTTAAACTATCCACATCTATCTCAAACTCTTATAATTAGTTAGTTGCATTGGATTAAGACACATTTTAACCCCAGAAACACTAACAAAGCTGTTTGGTGCTTCTAAGCAATGTTTTCTTGGTTTAGCTTGTTTTGGTACAAAATGGGTATAAGTGGCTTTTAAACTCTCCACATCAATCTCAAACTCTTATAATTAGTCATTTGCATTGGATTAAGACACATTTTAACCTCAGAAACACTAACATAGCTGTTTACAGCTTCTAAGCAATCTTTTCTTGGTTTTAGCCTGTTTTGTGACAAAATGGGTATAAGTGGCTTTTAAACTCTCCACATCCATCTCAAACTCTTATAACTAGTCAGCTGCATTGGATTAAGACACATTTTAACCCCAGAAACACTAACATAGCTATTTACAGCTTCTAAACAATGTTTACTTGGTTTTAGCCTGTTTTGGGACAAAATGGGTATAAGTGGCTTTTAAACTATCCACATCTATCTCAAACTCTTATAATTAGTTAGTTGCATTGGATTAAGACACATTTTAACCCCAGAAACACTAACATAGCTATTTACAGCTTCTAAGCAATGTTTTCTTGGTTTTAGCCTGTTTTGGGACAAAATGGGTATAAGTGGGTTTTAAACTTTCCACATCCATCTCAAACTCTTATAACTAGTCAGCTGCATTGGATTAAGACACATTTTAACCCCAGAAACACTAACAAAGCTGTTTAGTGTTTCTAAGCAATGTTTTCTTGGTTTTAGCCTGTTTTGGGACAAAATGGGTATAAGTGGCTTTTAAACTATCCACATCTATCTCAAACTCTTATAATTAGTTAGTTGCATTGGATTAAGACACATTTTAACCCCAGAAACACTAACAAAGCTGTTTAGTGTTTCTAAGCAATGTTTTCTTGGTTTTAGCCTGTTTTGGGATAAAATGGGTATAAGTGGCTTTTAAACTCTCCACATCCATCTCAAACTCTTATAACTAGTCAGCTGCATTGGATTAAGACACATTTTAACCCCAGAAACACTAACATAGCTATTTACAGCTTCTAAGCAATGTTTTCTTGGTTTTAGCCTGTTTTGGGACAAAATGGGTATAAGTGGCTTTTAAACTATCCACATCTATCTCAAACTCTTATAATTAGTTAGTTGCATTGGATTAAGACAAATTTTAACCCCAGAAACACTAACAAAGCTGTTTAGTGCTTCTAAGCAATGTTTTCTTGGTTTTAGCCTTTTTGGGACAAAATGGGTATAAGTGGCTTTTAAACTCTCCACATATATCTCAAACTCTTATAATTAGTTAGTTGCATTGGATTAAGACACATTTTAACCCCAGAAACACTAACAAAGCTATTTGGTGCTTCTAAGCAATGTTTTCTTGGTTTTAGCCTGTTTTGGGACAAAATGGCTATAAGTGGCTTTTAAACTCTCCACATCCATCTCAAACTCTTATAACTAGTCAGCTGCATTGGATTAAGACACATTTTAACCCCATAAACACTAACACAGCTATTTACAGCTTCTAAGCAATGTTTTCTTGGTTTTAGCCTGTTTTGGGAAAAATGGGTATAAGTGGATTTTAAACTATCCACATCTATCTCAAACTCTTATAATTAGTTAGTTGCATTGGATTAAGACACATTTTAACCCCATAAACACTAACAAAGCTGTTTAGTGCTTCTAAGCAATGTTTTCTTGGTTTTAGCCTTTTTGGGACAAAATGGGTATAAGTGGCTTTTAAACTCCCCACATCTATCCCAAACTCTTATAATTAGTTAGTTGCATTGGATTAAGACACATTTTAACCCCAGAAACACTAACAAAGCTGTTTGGTGCTTCTAAACAATGTTTTCTGAGTTTTAGCCTGTTTTGGGACAAAATGGGTATAAGTGGCTTTTAAACTCTCCACATCCATCTCAAACTCTTACAACTAGTCAGCTGCATTATATTAAGACACAATTTAACCCCAGAAACACTAACATAGCTATTTACAGCTTCTAAGCAATGTTTTCTTGGTTTTATCCTGTTTTGGGAAAAAATGGGTATAAGAGGATTTTAAACTATCCACATCTATCTCAAACTCTTATAATTAGTTAGTTGCATTGGATTAAGACACATTTTAACCCCAGAAACACTAACAAAGCTGTTTAGTGCTTCTAAGCAATGTTTTCTTGGTTTTAGCCTTTTTGGGACAAAATGGGTATAAGTGGCTTTTAAACTCCCCACATCTATCCCAAACTCTTATAATTAGTTAGTTGCATTGGATTAAGACACATTTTAACCCCAGAAACACTAACAAAGCTGTTTGGTGCTTCTAAGCAATGTTTTCTTAGTTTTAGCCTGTTTTGGGACAAAATGGGTATAAGTGGCTTTTAAACTCTCCACATCCATCTCAAACTCTTACAACTAGTCAGCTGCATTGTATTAAGACACATTTTAACCCAGAAACACTAACATAGCTATTTACAGCTTCGAAGCAATGTTTTCTTGGTTTTATCCTGTTTTGGGAAAAAATGGGTATAAGAGGATTTTAAACTATCCACATCTATCTCAAACTCTTATAATTAGTTAGTTGCATTGGATTAAGACACATTTTAACCCCAGAAACACTAACAAAGCTGTTTAGTGCTTCTAAGCAATGTTTTCTTGGTTTTAGCCTTTTTGGGACAAAATGGGTATAAGTGGCTTTTAAACTCCCCACATCTATCCCAAACTCTTATAATTAGTTAGTTGCATTGGATTAAGACACATTTTAACCCCAGAAACACTAACAAAGCTGTTTGGTGCTTCTAAGCAATGTTTTCTTAGTTTTAGCCTGTTTTGGGACAAAATGGGTATAAGTGGCTTTTAAACTCTCCACATCCATCTCAAACTCTTACAACTAGTCAGCTGCATTGTATTAAGACACATTTTAACCCCAGAAACACTAACAAAGCTGTTTGGTGCTTCTAAGCAATGTTTTCTTGGTTTAGCTTGTTTTGGTACAAAATGGGTATAAGTGGCTTTTAAACTCTCCACATCAATCTCAAACTCTTATAATTAGTCATTTGCATTGGATTAAGACACATTTTAACCTCAGAAACACTAACATAGCTGTTTACAGCTTCTAAGCAATCTTTTCTTGGTTTTAGCCTGTTTTGGGACAAAATGGGTATAAGTGGCTTTTAAACTCTCCACATCCATCTCAAACTCTTATAACTAGTCAGCTGCATTGGATTAAGACACATTTTAACCCCAGAAACACTAACATAGCTATTTACAGCTTCTAAACAATGTTTACTTGGTTTTAGCCTGTTTTGGGACAAAATGGGTATAAGTGGCTTTTAAACTATCCACATCTATCTCAAACTCTTATAATTAGTTAGTTGCATTGGATTAAGACATATTTTAACCCCAGAAACACTAACAAAGCTGTTTAGTGTTTCTAAGCAATGTTTTCTTGGTTTTAGCCTGTTTTGGGACAAAATGGGTATAAGTGGCTTTTAAACTATCCACATCTATCTCAAACTCTTATAATTAGTTAGTTGCATTGGATTAAGACACATTTTAACCCCAGAAACACTAACAAAGCTGTTTAGTGTTTCTAAGCAATGTTTTCTTGGTTTTAGCCTGTTTTGGGACAAAATGGGTATAAGTGGCTTTTAAACTATCCACATCTATCTCAAACTCTTATAATTAGTTAGTTGCATTGGATTAAGACACTTTTTAACCCCAGAAACACTAACAAAGCTGTTTAGTGTTTCTAAGCAATGTTTTCTTGGTTTTAGCCTGTTTTGGGACAAAATGGGTATAAGTGGCTTTTAAACTCTCCACATCCATCTCAAACTCTTATAACTAGTCAGCTGCATTGGATTAAGACACATTTTAACCCCAGAAACACTAACATAGCTATTTACAGCTTCTAAGCAATGTTTTCTTGGTTTTAGCCTGTTTTGGGACAAAATGGGTATAAGTGGCTTTTAAACTATCCACATCTATCTCAAACTCTTATAATTAGTTAGTTGCATTGGATTAAGACAAATTTTAACCCCAGAAACACTAACAAAGCTGTTTAGTGCTTCTAAGCAATGTTTTCTTGGTTTTAGCCTTTTTGGGACAAAATGGGTATAAGTGGCTTTTAAACTCCCCACATCTATCCCAAACTCTTATAATTAGTTAGTTGCATTGGATTAAGACACATTTTAACCCCAGAAACACTAACAAAGCTGTTTGGTGCTTCTAAGCAATGTTTTCTTGGTTTGGCCTGTTTTGGTACAAAATGGGTATAAGTGGCTTTTAAACTCTCCACATCAATCTCAAACTCTTATAATTAGTCATTTGCATTGGAGTAAGACACATTTTAACCCCAGAAACACTAACATAGCTGTTTACAGCTTCTAAGCAATGTTTTCTTGGTTTTAGCCTGTTTTGGGACAAAATGGGTATAAGTGGCTTTTAAACTCTCCACATCCATCTCAAACTCTTATAACTAGTCAGCTGCATTGGATTAAGACACATTTTAACCCCAGAAACACTAAAATAGCTATTTACAGCTTCTAAACAATGTTTACTTGGTTTTAGCCTGTTTTGGGACAAAATGGGTATAAGTGGCTTTTAAACTATCCACATCTATCTCAAACTCTTATAATTAGTTAGTTGCATTGGATTAAGACACATTTTAACCCCAGAAACACTAACATAGCTATTTACAGCTTCTAAGCAATGTTTTCTTGGTTTTAGCCTGTTTTGGGACAAAATGGGTATAAGTGGGTTTTAAACTTTCCACATCCATCTCAAACTCTTATAACTAGTCAGCTGCATTGGATTAAGACACATTTTAACCCCAGAAACACTAACAAAGCTGTTTAGTGTTTCTAAGCAATGTTTTCTTGGTTTTAGCCTGTTTTGGGACAAAATGGGTATAAGTGGCTTTTAAACTATCCACATCTATCTCAAACTCTTATAATTAGTTAGTTGCATTGGATTAAGACACATTTTAACCCCAGAAACACTAACAAAGCTGTTTAGTGTTTCTAAGCAATGTTTTATTGGTTTTAGCCTGTTTTGGGACAAAATGGGTACAAGTGGCTTTTAAACTCTCCACATCCATCTCAAACTCTTATAACTAGTCAGCTGCATTGGATTAAGACACATTTTAACCCCAGAAACACTAACATAGCTATTTACAGCTTCTAAGCAATGTTTTCTTGGTTTTAGCCTGTTTTGGGACAAAATGGGTATAAGTGGCTTTTAAACTATCCACATCTATCTCAAACTCTTATAATTAGTTAGTTGCATTTGATTAAGACAAATTTTAACCCCAGAAACACTAACAAAGCTGTTTAGTGCTTCTAAGCAATGTTTTCTTGGTTTTAGCCTTTTTGGGACAAAATGGGTATAAGTGGCTTTTAAACTCTCCACATATATCTCAAACTCTTATAATTAGTTAGTTGCATTGGATTAAGACACATTTTAACCCCAGAAACACTAACAAAGCTGTTTGGTGCTTCTAAGCAATGTTTTCTTGGTTTTAGCCTGTTTTGGGACAAAATGGTTAAAAGTGGCTTTTAAACTCTCCACATCCATCTCAAACTCTTATAACTAGTCAGCTGCATTGGATTAAGACACATTTTAACCCCAGAAACACTAACACAGCTATTTACAGCTTCTAAGCAATGTTTTCTTGGTTTTAGCCTGTTTTGGGAAAAATGGGTATAAGTGGATTTTAAACTATCCACATCTATCTCAAACTCTTATAATTAGTTAGTTGCATTGGATTAAGACACATTTTAACCCCAGAAACACTAACAAAGCTGTTTAGTGCTTCTAAGCAATGTTTTCTTGGTTTTAGCCTTTTTGGGACAAAATGGGTATAAGTGGCTTTTAAACTCCCCACATCTATCCCAAACTCTTATAATTAGTTAGTTGCATTGGATTAAGACACATTTAACCCCAGAAACACTAACAAAGCTGTTTAGTGCTTCTAAGCAATGTTTTCTTGGTTTTAGCCTTTTTGGGACAAAATGGGTATAAGTGGCTTTTAAACTCCCCACATCTATCCCAAACTCTTATAATTAGTTAGTTGCATTGGATTAAGACACATTTTAACCCCAGAAACACTAACAAAGCTGTTTGGTGCTTCTAAACAATGTTTTCTGAGTTTTAGCCTGTTTTGGGACAAAATGGGTATAAGTGGCTTTTAAACTCTCCACATCCATCTCAAACTCTTACAACTAGTCAGCTGCATTATATTAAGACACAATTTAACCCCAGAAACACTAACATAGCTATTTACAGCTTCTAAGCAATGTTTTCTTGGTTTTATCCTGTTTTGGGAAAAAATGGGTATAAGAGGATTTTAAACTATCCACATCTATCTCAAACTCTTATAATTAGTTAGTTGCATTGGATTAAGACACATTTTAACCCCAGAAACACTAACAAAGCTGTTTAGTGCTTCTAAGCAATGTTTTCTTGGTTTTAGCCTTTTTGGGACAAAATGGGTATAAGTGGCTTTTAAACTCCCCACATCTATCCCAAACTCTTATAATTAGTTAGTTGCATTGGATTAAGACACATTTTAACCCCAGAAACACTAACAAAGCTGTTTGGTGTGTTGGGATTTATGAGACAAAGCTCACAAGAGAGGGTAGACAAACACTTGGTGAATGAATCCCCCTTTACCCACAACAAACTAACTCATTCTCAAGGGGGAGGAGAGAACATCAACTTGTGATGAACTCCCCATAAACAAGCTAGATAGAACCCAAATACTAGAGAGTAAGCGGATCCTAACTAGGAGAAGCACTAGTTTGAGACTTATCCTCTTCTAGTATCACAACACTTAGAGTTTGTGTACTTAGGAGAAGGAGGATTAAGAATCAGTAATCTAGGCTAAGTAAAGCAGTAAATAAGAAGAGTTTAGGTGGATTTGAGAAGAGAATAGGCTGCCTTAAGGGCAGCCCCTAACCGCTAATCCTAAACTCTCTACATTGTTAATATGAAACAAGAACACAAGTATAGAGAGGAAATCGGTTTCTCTTCTATTGAATAATATTGTGATGTGTTATATTGAAGTGAATTACAACTTAATATAGGGAATACAATGCTTATGACCGTTAGAGAGAGGAAGAGAGTGTTGATAGGGACATTCTCTCGATTTGGTGAAGGTGATAGTGACATCCTTCCCTTCCTTGCACATGTGATTCTTTTCTTGTGACCGTTAGGTTCTTCCTCCTTGAAAGCGACTTCCTTCCTTCTTCCTTTGGCATCTTCTTCCTTTGGCAGCTTCTTGATCACATGGTGGGCCGAGTCTTCCTTCTTGTCATCACTCACACTCGGCCTCATTCCTTCCTTCTTTCCTTTGTGAGACTTCCTCTTGGGCTTCTTCTTCTTATAAGGCCTTTGCCCTTCTCATTGCACTTATGGCCTTCTCTTATTCTTCATTCAGCCCACATGGCCTTACTCATTGTATTCACGGCCTAACCGGCCGTTCTCATGCCATTCATGGCCTCACGGCCACTCTTCTTGGTGCACACGGCCTTACCCATTGTATTCACGGCCTAACCGGCCGTTCTCATGCCATTCATGGCCTCACGGCCACTCTTCTTGGTGCACACGGCCTTACCGGCCGTTCTTCTTGTGTTGGCAGCCTCACCGGCCACTTCTCTTCTTCTTCTATGGTTCGGCCTTACCGGCCTCTTCTCTCTTCTCTTCCTTACATTCTAATACTCCCCCGCACGCTTGATCGGTGGGACACCATGGGGACCAAAGATCAAGGGTGGAGTAGTGTAGTCTACCTCATTAAAAACCTCAACAAAGAAAACCTCTTGGGATAAAACTTTGTTAAAGGGAAAAAGAGTATAGACTCCACTATCCATGATGTCCCTTGACCTTGGTTTGCAAAGAACTAGCTCCCTTCTCTTCATGATTTGAACCGCTCCTACTCCTTAGCCCACCTTGCCTTTAGCACATTCCTTATGATCTCCATCCTTGCGCCTTTAGAGTTTCTTTGAGGCTCTCATAGTCTCCTTTACCCCTTAAACAAGTGATAAAGAAGAAAAGAATAAGTGTTTGCTATGAGGAATATCAAAGAAAATTTCTAAAAGTGTGACAATTTAAGAGAACATATTAAAGAGTAAAGACTAGTAATGAAGCTAAGGTAATGAATTTATGAATTAAAATAGAGAAGAGTTTAGAGCACAGCCTTTATGGTGTTTTGATGGATAGGAGGGAGAGAGTTGATCACTGTTGCGGTTTGGAATTCCTCCTTGAGACCGCTCCTCTAACCATGGTTTTAAACCCGGTCAGTTTTATTTGTCAGACTGACACATGCCCACTGAATCGGACATAACTTTCGAACGGCTGCTCGGATTGGTATGATTCCACTTCCACTGGCAAGATGACTCTGTGGTCTCGAACTTTAATGAAGAACGCGGAAGCCGAATCGCAGTGGAAGGGTTTCGTCCGAGTCGATCTTTGAGACGCTTCGGCTGAGCTTTAAGTAAAGACTTTTGCTTGTGGCCGAGCAGAATCTGTGAGGTACGGTCTGAAGTCACTTGATCTCCCCCGTAACCTTTACTTGATGATGGGCTGAAACCTCATCACCTCAGTTGAAGCCTTGTGCATCACCGTTCTTGTGCACATCCAATCAACAGTTGAAACCTTGTGCATCACCTTTCCTAAAGACCATTGTGCACATCCGATCAACAACTTGGCACTAACACACATGCTGTTGGACTGATTCATCACCTTCCACTAGCTTAACAAAGACTTGGTGGCCCTTGGTTCTAACTCCAGGCATTGTGCTGCGCTCTTACATGGCTATCTTGTAGCCTTCAACCTCGCCACTTCTTCTCCTTGAGATAGTGAGCGAGCTCCACACAATCTTCAATGCTGAAACTGAAACCAAAAATCAATGGAACAGATTCTAAACAAGAGATTGTTAGAGATTAGAGAATAGAGAATATAGAATATTACTGAAAATAAAATAGAATTTAGAGAATAAGTAACCAGAGAATTAGTAACCAAGAGTATAGAGTATAGTAGAGTATATGGGCGGAAGTATAAGGTGAGTGGAGAGTAGAATAGAGAATTTGCTCAAGAGTTCTTATGGACAGAGTTATACTCTGTTTTCTTGAGTTTGCAGAAGCTTTGACAGCCAAGAGCATCCAACATTCAACAAGACTTTGGTGCTTTAATGGCTGAAACACATGGACCGTTTGGAAAATTAATTTCTCCAACGGTTTGGACCTAACTCATGGTAGAATCACTTAAACAAAGTGTTCTCCAAGATCTTAAGGCTTTAGATCCACGAAAATAACATATAGAAGATGTTTTTCGTGGTCCCAAGCAAAGAAGAAACAACAAAAGCCTTTGGAACAGCCTATTGTCCAACGGTTAAAAGAATGCATCTTGGACCAACTTGAATCTATTTGACCAAGCGGGCTCTACATGCTAAAATAGTCTCTCTCTTCCTCAAACTCGAACCTGGACACACCATATGACCAGAAACAAAGCTTTCTCAACCTTGAGAAGAAGAAGAAGTGATTTAGTAATTAAACTTTAAAGGAAATTTAACAAAAGCAAAATTAAACCTTTAAAGGAAAATTAACTAAATCTTAAGAGAGCTAAATCCTAAGAATTTCGTGGCTCATACAAGCACACAAGAACCGTGAATCCTCACCATGAACAACACAATTTGCTCAATGGTTCATCACTTCCCACACATCCCAAAATAAACAAAGCTATTACCAAATCGGTAAAGCTTAAGGATGGGGCTTGTAAAATCGATTTCTTTCCACACACTTGGTCTACAAATTCTAACAAGACAAGAGACCAAGCTTACTCAACAATGAGCTGCTAGAGAATCGATTTAATCAACAAAAGCAAAATTAAAGCTTTAAAGAAACTAAGCTAAGCGATTTAACACCTAAGCAAAGTCTAAAACTTTAACTAAGCTAACTCCTAAGAAAACGACTTTGAGAATGAGTTTAAATCACCAAGAACAGAACCTGCTCTGATACCATGTTGGGATTTATGAGACAAAGCTCACAAGAGAGGGTAGACAAACACTTGGTGAATGAATCCCCCTTTACCCACAACAAACTAACTCATTCTCAAGGGGGAGGAGAGAACATCAACTTGTGATGAACTCCCCATAAACAAGCTAGATAGAACCCAAATACTAGAGAGTAAGCGGATCCTAACTAGGAGAAGCACTAGTTTGAGACTTATCCTCTTCTAGTATCACAACACTTAGAGTTTGTGTACTTAGGAGAAGGAGGATTAAGAATCAGTAATCTAGGCTAAGTAAAGCAGTAAATAAGAAGAGTTTAGGTGGATTTGAGAAGAGAATAGGCTGCCTTAAGGGCAGCCCCTAACCGCTAATCCTAAACTCTCTACATTGTTAATATGAAACAAGAACACAAGTATAGAGAGGAAATCGGTTTCTCTTCTATTGAATAATATTGTGATGTGTTATATTGAAGTGAATTACAACTTAATATAGGGAATACAATGCTTATGACCGTTAGAGAGAGGAAGAGAGTGTTGATAGGGACATTCTCTCGATTTGGTGAAGGTGATAGTGACATCCTTCCCTTCCTTGCACATGTGATTCTTTTCTTGTGACCGTTAGGTTCTTCCTCCTTGAAAGCGACTTCCTTCCTTCTTCCTTTGGCATCTTCTTCCTTTGGCAGCTTCTTGATCACATGGTGGGCCGAGTCTTCCTTCTTGTCATCACTCACACTCGGCCTCATTCCTTCCTTCTTTCCTTTGTGAGACTTCCTCTTGGGCTTCTTCTTCTTATAAGGCCTTTGCCCTTCTCATTGCACTTATGGCCTTCTCTTATTCTTCATTCAGCCCACATGGCCTTACTCATTGTATTCACGGCCTAACCGGCCGTTCTCATGCCATTCATGGCCTCACGGCCACTCTTCTTGGTGCACACGGCCTTACCCATTGTATTCACGGCCTAACCGGCCGTTCTCATGCCATTCATGGCCTCACGGCCACTCTTCTTGGTGCACACGGCCTTACCGGCCGTTCTTCTTGTGTTGGCAGCCTCACCGGCCACTTCTCTTCTTCTTCTATGGTTCGGCCTTACCGGCCTCTTCTCTCTTCTCTTCCTTACATTCTAATATGGTGCTTCTAAACAATGTTTTCTGAGTTTTAGCCTGTTTTGGGACAAAATGGGTATAAGTGGCTTTTAAACTCTCCACATCCATCTCAAACTCTTACAACTAGTCAGCTGCATTATATTAAGACACAATTTAACCCCAGAAACACTAACATAGCTATTTACAGCTTCTAAGCAATGTTTTCTTGGTTTTATCCTGTTTTGGGAAAAAATGGGTATAAGAGGATTTTAAACTATCCACATCTATCTCAAACTCTTATAATTAGTTAGTTGCATTGGATTAAGACACATTTTAACCCCAGAAACACTAACAAAGCTGTTTAGTGCTTCTAAGCAATGTTTTCTTGGTTTTAGCCTTTTTGGGACAAAATGGGTATAAGTGGCTTTTAAACTCCCCACATCTATCCCAAACTCTTATAATTAGTTAGTTGCATTGGATTAAGACACATTTTAACCCCAGAAACACTAACAAAGCTGTTTGGTGCTTCTAAGCAATGTTTTCTTAGTTTTAGCCTGTTTTGGGACAAAATGGGTATAAGTGGCTTTTAAACTCTCCACATCCATCTCAAACTCTTACAACTAGTCAGCTGCATTGTATTAAGACACATTTTAACCCCAGAAACACTAACATAGCTATTTACAGCTTCGAAGCAATGTTTTCTTGGTTTTATCCTGTTTTGGGAAAAAATGGGTATAAGAGGATTTTAAACTATCCACATCTATCTCAAACTCTTATAATTAGTTAGTTGCATTGGATTAAGACACATTTTAACCCCAGAAACACTAACAAAGCTGTTTAGTGCTTCTAAGCAATGTTTTCTTGGTTTTAGCCTTTTTGGGACAAAATGGGTATAAGTGGCTTTTAAACTCCCCACATCTATCCCAAACTCTTATAATTAGTTAGTTGCATTGGATTAAGACACATTTTAACCCCAGAAACACTAACAAAGCTGTTTGGTGCTTCTAAGCAATGTTTTCTTAGTTTTAGCCTGTTTTGGGACAAAATGGGTATAAGTGGCTTTTAAACTCTCCACATCCATCTCAAACTCTTACAACTAGTCAGCTGCATTGTATTAAGACACATTTTAACCCCAGAAACACTAACATAGCTATTTACAGCTTCGAAGCAATGTTTTCTTGGTTTTATCCTGTTTTGGGAAAAAATGGGTATAAGTGGATTTTAAACTATCCACATCTATCTCAAACTCGTATAATTACTTAGTTGCATTGGATTAAGACACATTTTAACCCCAGAAACACTAACAAAGCTGTTTAGTGCTTCTAAGCAATGTTTCCTTGGTTTTAGCCTTTTTGGGACAAAATGGGTATAAGTGGCTTTTAAACTCCCCACATCTATCCCAAACTCTTATAATTAGTTAGTTGCATTGGATTAAGACACATTTTAACCCCAGAAACACTAACAAAGCTGTTTGGTGCTTCTAAACAATGTTTTCTGAGTTTTAGCCTGTTTTGGGACAAAATGGGTATAAGTGGCTTTTAAACTCTCCACATCCATCTCAAACTCTTACAACTAGTCAGCTGCATTGTATTAAGACACATTTTAACCCCAGAAACACTAACATAGCTATTTACAGCTTCGAAGCAATGTTTTCTTGGTTTTATCCTGTTTTGGGAAAAAATGGGTATAAGTGGATTTTAAACTATCCACATCTATCTCAAACTCGTATAATTACTTAGTTGCATTGGATTAAGACACATTTTAACCCCAGAAACACTAACAAAGCTGTTTAGTGCTTCTAAGCAATGTTTCCTTGGTTTTAGCCTTTTTGGGACAAAATGGGTATAAGTGGCTTTTAAACTCCCCACATCTATCCCAAACTCTTATAATTAGTTAGTTGCATTGGATTAAGACACATTTTAACCCCAGAAACACTAACAAAGCTGTTTGGTGCTTCTAAACAATGTTTTCTGAGTTTTAGCCTGTTTTGGGACAAAATGGGTATAAGTGGCTTTTAAACTCTCCACATCCATCTCAAACTCTTACAACTAGTCAGCTGCATTGTATTAAGACACATTTTAACCCCAGAAACACTAACATAGCTATTTACAGCTTCGAAGCAATGTTTTCTTGGTTTTATCCTGTTTTGGGAAAAAATGGGTATAAGTGGATTTTAAACTATCCACATCTATCTCAAACTCGTATAATTACTTAGTTGCATTGGATTAAGACATATTTTAACCCCAGAAACACTAACAAAGCTGTTTAGTGCTTCTAAGCAATGTTTCCTTGGTTTTAGCCTTTTTGGGACAAAATGGGTATAAGTGGCTTTTAAACTCCCCACATCTATCCCAAACTCTTATAATTAGTTAGTTGCATTGGATTAAGACACATTTTAACCCCAGAAACACTAACAAAGCTGTTTGGTGCTTCTAAGCAATGTTTTCTTGGTTTAGCTTGTTTTGGTACAAAATGGGTATAAGTGGCTTTTAAACTCTCCACATCAATCTGAAACTCTTATAATTAGTCATTTGCATTGGATTAAGACACATTTTAACCTCAGAAACACTAACATAGCTGTTTACAGCTTCTAAGCAATCTTTTCTTGGTTTTAGCCTGTTTTGGGACAAAATGGGTATAAGTGGCTTTTAAACTCTCCACATCCATCTCAAACTCTTATAACTAGTCAGCTGCATTGGATTAAGACACATTTTAACCCCAGAAACACTAACATAGCTATTTACAGCTTCTAAACAATGTTTACTTGGTTTTAGCCTGTTTTGGGACAAAATGGGTATAAGTGGCTTTTAAACTATCCACATCTATCTCAAACTCTTATAATTAGTTAGTTGCATTGGATTAAGACATATTTTAACCCCAGAAACACTAACAAAGCTGTTTAGTGTTTCTAAGCAATGTTTTCTTGGTTTTAGCCTGTTTTGGGACAAAATGGGTATAAGTGGCTTTTAAACTATCCACATCTATCTCAAACTCTTATAATTAGTCATTTGCATTGGATTAAGACACATTTTAACCCCAGAAACACTAACATAGCTGTTTAGTGTTTCTAAGCAATGTTTTCTTGGTTTTAGCCTGTTTTGGGACAAAATGGGTATAAGTGGCTTTTAAACTATCCACATCTATCTCAAACTCTTATAATTAGTTAGTTGCATTGGATTAAGACACATTTTAACCCCAGAAACACTAACACAGCTATTTACAGCTTCTAAGCAATGTTTTCTTGGTTTTAGCCTATTTTGGGAAAAAATGGGTATAAGTGGATTTTAAACAATCCACATCTATCTCAAACTCTTATAATTAGTTAGTTACATTGGATTAAGACACATTTTAACCCCAGAAACACTAACAAAGCTGTTTAGTGCTTCTAAGCAATGTTTTCTTGGTTTTAGCCTTTTTGGGACAAAATGGGTATAAGTGGCTTTTAAACTCCCCACATCTATCCCAAACTCTTATAATTAGTTAGTTGCATTGGATTAAGACACATTTTAACCCCAGAAACACTAACAAAGCTGTTTGGTGCTTCTAAGCAATGTTTTCTTGGTTTTAGCTTGTTTTGGGACAAAATGGGTATAAGTGGCTTTTAAACTCTCCACATCCATCTCAAACTCTTACAACTAGTCAGCTGCATTGTATTAAGACACATTTTAACCCCAGAAACACTAACATAGCTATTTACAGCTTCTAAGCAATGTTTTCTTGGTTTTAGCCTGTTTTGGGAAAAAATGGGTATAAGTGGGTTTTAAACTATCCACATCTATCTCAAACGCTTATAATTAGTTAGTTGCATTGGATTAAGACACATTTTAACCACAGAAACACTAACAAAGCTGTTTAGTGCTTCTAAGCAATGTTTTCTTGGTTTTAGCCTTTTTGGGACAAAATGGGTATAAGTGGCTTTTAAACTCCCCACATCTATCCCAAACTCTTATAATTAGTTAGTTGCATTGGATTAAGACACATTTTAACCCCAGAAACACTAACAAAGCTGTTTGGTGCTTCTAAGCAATGTTTTCTTGGTTTAGCCTGTTTTGGTACAAAATGGGTATAAGTGGCTTTTAAACTCTCCACATCAATCTCAAACTCTTATAATTAGTCATTTGCATTGGATTAAGACACATTTTAACCCCAGAAACACTAACATAGCTGTTTACAGCTTCTAAGCAATGTTTTCTTGGTTTTAGCCTGTTTTGGGACAAAATGAGTATAAGTGGGTTTTAAACTCTCCACATCCATCTACAACTCTTATAACTAGTCAGCTGCATTGGATTAAGACACATTTTAACCCCAGAAACACTAACATAGCTATTTACTGCTTCTAAACAATGTTTTCTTGGTTTTAGCCTGTTTTGGGACAAAATGGGTATAAGTGGCTTTTAAACTATCCACATCTATCTCAAACTCTTATAATTAGTTAGTTGCATTGGATTAAGACACATTTTAACCCCAGAAACACTCACAAAGCTGTTTAGTGCTTCTAAGCAATGTTTTCTTGGTTTTAGCCTGTTTTGGGACAAAATGGGTATAAGTGGCTTTTAAACTCTCCACATCCATCTCAAACTCTTATAACTAGTCAGCTGCATTGGATTAAGACACATTTTAACCCCAGAAACACTAACAAAGCTGTTTGGTGCTTCTAAGCAATGTTTTCTTGGTTTAGCCTGTTTTGGGACAAAATGGGTATAAGTGGCTTTTAAACTCTCCACATCAATCTCAAACTCTTATAATTAGTCATTTGCATTGGATTAAGACACATTTTAACCCCAAAAACACTAACATAGCTGTTTACAGCTTCTAAGCAATGTTTTCTTGGTTTTAGCCTGTTTTGGGACAAAATGGGTATAAGTGGCTTTTAAACTCTCCACATCCATCTCAAACTCTTATAACTAGTCAGCTGCATTGGATTAAGACACATTTTAACCCCAGAAACACTAACATAGCTATTTACAGCTTCTAAGCAATGTTTTCTAGGTTTTAGCCTGTTTTGGGACAAAATGATATAAGTGGCTTTTAAACTATCCACATCTATCTCAAACTCTTATAATTAGTTAGTTGCATTGGATTAAGACACATTTTAACCCCAGAAACACTAACATAGCTATTTACAGCTTCTAAGCAATGTTTTCTTGGTTTTAGCCTGTTTTGGGACAAAATGGGTATAAGTGGCTTTTAAACTTTCCACATCCATCTCAAACTCTTATAACTAGTCAGCTGCATTGGATTAAGACACATTTTAACCCCAGAAACACTAACATAGCTATTTACAGCTTCTAAGCAATGTTTTCTTGGTTTTAGCCTGTTTTGGGACAAAATGGGTATAAGTGGCTTTTAAACTCTCCACATCCATCTCAAACTCTTATAACTAGTCAGCTGCATTGGATTAAGACACATTTTAACCCCAGAAACACTAACAAAGCTGTTTGGTGCTTCTAAGCAATGTTTTCTAGGTTTTAGCCTGTTTTGGGACAAAATGGGTATAAGTGGCTTTTAAATTCTCCACATCAATCTCAAACTCTTATAATTAGTCATTTGCATTGGATTAAGACACATTTTTACCCCAGAAACACTAACATAGCTGTTTACAGCTTCTAAGCAATGTTTTCTTGGTTTTAGCCTGTTTTGGGACAAAATGGGTATAAGTGGCTTTTAAACTCTCCACATCCATCTCAAACTCTTATAACTAGTCAGCTGCATTGGATTAAGACACATTTTAACCCCAAAAACACTACCATAGCTGTTCACAGCTTCTAAGCAATGTTTTCTTGGTTTTAGCCTATTTTGGGACAAAATGTGTATAAGTGGCCTTTAAACTATCCACATCTATCTCAAACTCTTATAATTAGTTAGTTGCATTGGATTAAGACACATTTTAACCCCAGAAACACTAACAAAGCTGTTTAGTGCTTCTAAGCAATGTTTTCTTGGTTTTAGCCTGTTTTAGGACAAAATGGGTATAAGTGGCTTTTAAACATTCCACATCCATCTCAAAATCTTATAACTAGTCAGCTGCATTGGATTAAGACACATTTTAACCCCAGAAACACTAACATAGCTATTTACAGCTTCTAAGCAATGTTTTCTTGGTTTTAGCCTGTTTTGGGACAAAATGGGTATAAGTGGCTTTTAAACTCTCCACATCCATCTCAAACTCTTATAACTAGTCAGCTGCATTGGATTAAGACACATTTTAACCCCAGAAACACTAACAAAGCTGTTTGGTGCTTCTAAGCAATGTTTTCTTGGTTTAGCCTGTTTTGGGACAAAATGGGTATAAGTGGCTTTTAAACTCTCCACATCAATCTCAAACTCTTATAATTAGTCATTTGCATTGGATTAAGACACATTTTAACCCCAAAAACACTAACATAGCTGTTTACAGCTTCTAAGCAATGTTTTCTTGGTTTTAGCCTGTTTTGGGACAAAATGGGTATAAGTGGCTTTTAAACTCTCCACATCCATCTCAAACTCTTATAACTAGTCAGCTGCAATGGATTAAGACACATTTTAACCCCAGAAACACTAACATAGCTATTTACAGCTTCTAAGCAATGTTTTCTAGGTTTTAGCCTGTTTTGGGACAAAATGATATAAGTGGCTTTTAAACTATCCACATCTATCTCAAACTCTTATAATTAGTTAGTTGCATTGGATTAAGACACATTTTAACCCCAGAAACACTAACATAGCTATTTACAGCTTCTAAGCAATGTTTTCTTGGTTTTAGCCTGTTTTGGGACAAAATGGGTATAAGTGGCTTTTAAACTTTCCACATTCATCTTAAACTCTTATAACTAGTCAGCTGCATTGGATTAAGACACATTTTAACCCCAGAAACACTAACATAGCTATTTACAGCTTCTAAGCAATGTTTTCTTGGTTTTAGCCTGTTTTGGGACAAAATGGGTATAAGTGGCTTTTAAACTCTCCACATCCATCTCAAACTCTTATAACTAGTCAGCTGCATTGGATTAAGACACATTTTAACCCCAGAAACACTAACAAAGCTGTTTGGTGCTTCTAAGCAATGTTTTCTAGGTTTTAGCCTGTTTTGGGACAAAATGGGTATAAGTGGCTTTTAAATTCTCCACATCAATCTCAAACTCTTATAATTAGTCATTTGCATTGGATTAAGACACATTTTTACCCCAGAAACACTAACATAGCTGTTTACAGCTTCTAAGCAATGTTTTCTTGGTTTTAGCCTGTTTTGGGACAAAATGGGTATAAGTGGCTTTTAAACTCTCCACATCCATCTCAAACTCTTATAACTAGTCAGCTGCATTGGATGAAGACACATTTTAACCCCAGAAACACTACCATAGCTGTTCACAGCTTCTAAGCAATGTTTTCTTGGTTTTAGCCTATTTTGGGACAAAATGTGTATAAGTGGCCTTTAAACTATCCACATCTATCTCAAACTCTTATAATTAGTTAGTTGCATTGGATTAAGACACATTTTAACCCCAGAAACACTAACAAAGCTGTTTAGTGCTTCTAAGCAATGTTTTCTTGGTTTTAGCCTGTTTTAGGACAAAATGGGTATAAGTGGCTTTTAAACATTCCACATCCATCTCAAAATCTTATAACTAGTCAGCTGCATTGGATTAAGACACATTTTAACCCCAGAAACACTAACATAGCTATTTACAGCTTCTAAGCAATGTTTTCTTGGTTTTAGCCTGTTTTGGGACAAAATGGGTATAAGTGGCTTTTAAACTATCCACATCTATCTCAAACTCTTATAATTAGTTAGTTGCATTGGATTAAGACACATTTTAACCCCAGAAACACTAACAAAGCTGTTTGGTGCTTCTAAGCAATGTTTTCTAGGTTTTAGCCTGTTTTGGGACAAAATGGGTATAAGTGGCTTTTAAATTCTCCACATCAATCTCAAACTCTTATAATTAGTCATATGCATTGGATTAAGACACATTTTTACCCCAGAAACACTAACATAGCTGTTTACAGCTTCTAAGCAATGTTTTCTTGGTTTTAGCCTGTTTTGGGACAAAATGGGTATAAGTGGCTTTTAAACTCTCCACATCCATCTCAAACTCTTATAACTAGTCAGCTGCATTGGATTAAGACACATTTTAACCCCAGAAACACTACCATAGCTGTTCACAGCTTCTAAGCAATGTTTTCTTTGTTTTAGCCTATTTTGGGACAAAATGTGTATAAGTGGCCTTTAAACTATCCACATCTATCTCAAACTCTTATAATTAGTTAGTTGCATTGGATTAAGACACATTTTAACCCCAGAAACACTAACAAAGCTGTTTAGTTCTTCTAAGCAATGTTTTCTTGGTTTTAGCCTGTTTTAGGACAAAATGGGTATAAGTGGCTTTTAAACATTCCACATCCATCTCAAAATCTTATAACTAGTCAGCTGCATTGGATTAAGACACATTTTAACCCCAGAAACACTAACATAGCTATTTACAGCTTCTAAGCAATGTTTTCTTGGTTTTAGCCTGTTTTGGGACAAAATGGGTATAAGTGGCTTTTAAACTATCCACATCTATCTCAAACTCTTATAATTAGTTAGTTGCATTGGATTAAGACACATTTTAACCCCAGAAACACTAACAAAGCTGTTTGGTGCTTCTAAGCAATGTTTTCTTGGTTTTAGCCTGTTTTGGGACAAAATGGGTATAAGTGGCTTTTAAACTCTCCACATCAATCTCAAACTCTTATAATTAGTCACTTGCATTGGATTAAGACACATTTTAACCCCAGAAACACTAACATAG
Organism: Camelina sativa; assembly: GCF_030686135.1. Lineage (NCBI taxonomy): Eukaryota > Viridiplantae > Streptophyta > Magnoliopsida > Brassicales > Brassicaceae > Camelina > Camelina sativa. The sequence continues at coordinate 21,950,680 of NC_141894.1, read as the reverse complement.
CTGTTTACAGCTTCTAAGCAATGTTTTCTTGGTTTTAGCCTGTTTTGGGACAAAATGGGTATAAGTGGGTTTTAAACTCTCCACATCCATCTATAACTCTTATAACTAGTCAGCTGCATTGGATTAAGACACATTTTAACCCCAGAAACACTAACATAGCTATTTACTGCTTCTAAACAATGTTTTCTTGGTTTTAGCCTGTTTTGGGACAAAATGGGTATAAGTGGCTTTTAAACTATCCACATCTATCTCAAACTCTTATAATTAGTTAGTTGCATTGGATTAAGACACATTTTAACCCCAGAAACACTCACAAAGCTGTTTAGTGCTTCTAAGCAATGTTTTCTTGGTTTTAGCCTGTTTTGGGACAAAATGGGTATAAGTGGCTTTTAAACTCTCCACATCCATCTCAAACTCTTATAACTAGTCAGCTGCATTGGATTAAGACACATTTTAACCCCAGAAACACTAACAAAGCTGTTTGGTGCTTCTAAGCAATGTTTTCTTGGTTTAGCTTGTTTTGGGACAAAATGGGTATAAGTGGCTTTTAAACTCTCCACATCAATCTCAAACTCTTATAATTAGTCATTTGCATTGGATTAAGACACATTTTAACCCCAAAAACACTAACATAGCTGTTTACAGCTTCTAAGCAATGTTTTCTTGGTTTTAGCCTGTTTTGGGACAAAATGGGTATAAGTGGCTTTTAAACTCTCCACATCCATCTCAAACTCTTATAACTAGTCAGCTGCATTGGATTAAGACACATTTTAACCCCAGAAACACTAACATAGCTATTTACAGCTTCTAAGCAATGTTTTCTAGGTTTTAGCCTGTTTTGGGACAAAATGATATAAGTGGCTTTTAAACTATCCACATCTATCTCAAACTCTTATAATTAGTTAGTTTCATTGGATTAAGACACATTTTAACCCCAGAAACACTAACATAGCTATTTACAGCTTCTAAGCAATGTTTTCTTGGTTTTAGCCTGTTTTGGGACAAAATGGGTATAAGTGGCTTTTAAACTTTCCACATCCATCTCAAACTCTTATAACTAGTCAGCTGCATTGGATTAAGACACATTTTAACCCCAGAAACACTAACATAGCTATTTACAGCTTCTAAGCAATGTTTTCTTGGTATTAGCCTGTTTTGGGACAAAATGGGTATAAGTGGCTTTTAAACTCTCCACATCCATCTCAAACTCTTATAACTAGTCAGCTGCATTGGATTAAGACACATTTTAACCCCAGAAACACTAACATAGCTATTTACTGCTTCTAAACAATGTTTTCTTGGTTTTAGCCTGTTTTGGGACAAAATGGGTATAAGTGGCTTTTAAACTATCCACATCTATCTCAAACTCTTATAATTAGTTAGTTGCATTGGATTAAGACACATTTTAACCCCAGAAACACTCACAAAGCTGTTTAGTGCTTCTAAGCAATGTTTTCTTGGTTTTAGCCTGTTTTGGGACAAAATGGGTATAAGTGGCTTTTAAACTCTCCACATCCATCTCAAACTCTTATAACTAGTCAGCTGCATTGGATTAAGAAACATTTTAACCCCAGAAACACTAACAAAGCTGTTTGGTGCTTCTAAGCAATGTTTTCTTGGTTTAGCCTGTTTTGGGACAAAATGGGTATAAGTGGCTTTTAAACTCTCCACATCAATCTCAAACTCTTATAATTAGTCATTTGCATTGGATTAAGACACATTTTAACCCCAAAAACACTAACATAGCTGTTTACAGCTTCTAAGCAATGTTTTCTTGGTTTTAGCCTGTTTTGGGACAAAATGGGTATAAGTGGCTTTTAAACTCTCCACATCCATCTCAAACTCTTATAACTAGTCAGCTGCATTGGATTAAGACACATTTTAACCCCAGAAACACTAACATAGCTATTTACAGCTTCTAAACAATGTTTTCTAGGTTTTAGCCTCTTTTGGGACAAAATGATATAAGTGGCTTTTAAACTATCCACATCTATCTCAAACTCTTATAATTAGTTAGTTTCATTGGATTAAGACACATTTTAACCCCAGAAACACTAACATAGCTATTTACAGCTTCTAAGCAATGTTTTGTTGGTTTTAGCCTGTTTTGGGACAAAATGGGTATAAGTGGCTTTTAAACTTTCCACATCCATCTCAAACTCTTATAACTAGTCAGCTGCATTGGATTAAGACACATTTTAACCCCAGAAACACTAACATAGCTATTTACAGCTTCTAAGCAATGTTTTCTTGGTATTAGCCTGTTTTGGGACAAAATGGGTATAAGTGGCTTTTAAACTCTCCACATCCATCTCAAACTCTTATAACTAGTCAGCTGCATTGGATTAAGACACATTTTAACCCCAGAAACACTAACAAAGCTGTTTGGTGCTTCTAAGCAATGTTTTCTAGGTTTTAGCCTGTTTTGGGACAAAATGGGTATAAGTGGCTTTTAAATTCTCCACATCAATCTCAAACTCTTATAATTAGTCATTTGCATTGGATTAAGACACATTTTTACCCCAGAAACACTAACATAGCTGTTTACAGCTTCTAAGCAATGTTTTCTTGGTTTTAGCCTGTTTTGGGACAAAATGGGTATAAGTGGCTTTTAAACTCTCCACATCCATCTCAAACTCTTATAACTAGTCAGCTGCATTGGATTAAGACACATTTTAACCCCAGAAACACTACCATAGCTGTTCACAGGTTCTAAGCAATGTTTTCTTGGTTTTAGCCTATTTTGGGACAAAATGTGTATAAGTGGCCTTTAAACTCTCCACATATATCTCAAACTCTTATAATTAGTTAGTTGCATTGGATTAAGACACATTTTAACCCCAGAAACACTAACAAAGCTGTTTAGTGCTTCTAAGCAATGTTTTCTTGGTTTTAGCCTGTTTTAGGACAAAATGGGTATAAGTGGCTTTTAAACATTCCACATCCATCTCAAAATCTTATAACTAGTCAGCTGCATTGGATTAAGACACATTTTAACCCCAGAAACACTAACATAGCTATTTACAGCTTCTAAGCAATGTTTTCTTGGTTTTAGCCTGTTTTGGGACAAAATGGGTATAAGTGGCTTTTAAACTATCCACATCTATCTCAAACTCTTATAATTAGTTAGTTGCATTGGATTAAGACACATTTTAACCCCAGAAACACTAACAATGCTGTTTGGTGCTTCTAAGCAATGTTTTCTTGGTTTTAGCCTGTTTTGGGACAAAATGGGTATAAGTGGCTTTTAAACTCTCCACATCAATCTCAAACTCTTATAATTAGTCATTTGCATTGGATTAAGACACATTTTAACCCCAGAAACACTAACATAGCTGTTTACAGCTTCTAAGCAATGTTTTCTTGGTTTTAGCCTGTTTTGGGACAAAATGGGTATAAGTGGGTTTTAAACTCTCCACATCCATCTACAACTCTTATAACTAGTCAGCTGCATTGGATTAAGACACATTTTTTGTTGGTTTAAATTGAGTATGCGGAAGCAAATTAGAGAGAATGTGAGATAAAATGAGAGCTTGTATTAGAATAGCTTTTACAATGTCGGCCAAAGGCCTTAAATAGAATGAAAACTAGGTTAACACTCCCACCAACTCGACAACTTGTAGATAGAGACATGAAGAGAGAGAAGGGAGCGATCCCAAGATAGAAAGCGACGTGACCTTGTCTCCCTAAGGGAAGCTATCTCGTGACTCTTATCCTCCAACGGTCACATTCTTCTTCGAGATCCTTCTAATGGGCTTGGTATTGTTTCCAACCCCAAGCCTTCTCATTTCTCTCAATAGGCCTCAACCTTAAGGGTGGCCATTAGGACGATCGTACGGACGTCCGTACGGACAACCTCCAAGTCTTAAGTAACATGGTCAATACTCCCCCTCAAGCTTAGCCAAGTGAAACGGCTAAGCTTGGAACCCGCACAAGACCACCTCGTTAAAAACCTTAATATGGAAAACCACATGGGACAAAACCATATCAAGGAAAAGAGTGTGCTCTCCACGGGTTAGAGGAGTCTTCTCATGGATGTGTAGGATCGACTAGTCCAAGTTTGCTAGAGATATACTCGCAAATCTGTGGACTAGTGGCTTTTGTGAAAATATCGGCCAGTTGGTCCTTGCTCGGCGTGTGACACGGTAAGACAACCCCTTCTTCAATCTTCTCTCGCACTGTGTGGCAGTCTACTTCGATATGTTTGGTCCTCTCATGGAAAACAGAGTTGGTTGCTATATGTATTGCAGCCTTGTTGTCACAGTGCATAGTGATGGGTTCATCTATCTCCACTCCAAGGTCCTTGAGAAGACCTTTGAGCCAAGTTAGCTCGTTTGTGAGCTTCTTCATGGCCCTATATTCTGACTCGGCACTTGATTGAGACACCACCTTCTGCTTCTTCGACTTCCAAGTGACTAGGTTCCCACCAACAAACGTACAGTATCCTGTTGTAGACCTTCTATCGGTTGTGTCGCCCGCATAATCCGCGTCGCAATAGCCAACAAGCTCGGTATTGTTGTTCTTTCCCATCCAAATGCCGCGGCCAGGGCTTCCCTTTAGATAGCATAGGATCCTCTCAACAGTGTTCCAATCAAAGTTTGTTGGTGCTTTCATGTGCTGGCTTACTTGGTTCACAGCATAGCACAGATCCGGCCGTGTGATGGTGAGGTAAATCAGCTTCCCAACCAGCCGCCTATATCTGCCCACTTCCTCATATGGCTCAGCCAACTTGTTCGGTAACGTCTTCATCTCCCCCTTTCGCTTGACCTGGTAGCCTTCTTCTAGTGGCGTAGAGACCGGTTTAGCCCCCAGCTTACCAGTTTCCTTGAGCAAGTCCAGCGTGTACTTCCGTTGGGAGAGAAAGAGTCCTTCCGGCGATCGGGAGATTTCAATCCCAAGAAAATATTTCAGTTCGCCGAGGTCCTTGATGTCAAAGGCTGAGTGAAGGAGAGTCTTGGTAGTGGAAATACCTTCCTTGTCATCGCCAGTGATGATTATATCATCGACATAGACGAGCACCACGACGCGACCGCCGGCAGTCCGTAGAGTGAACAATGTGTGGTCGGCTTCCGAGCGTCGAAAACCATTGGTGCGAAGTGTCGAGCTGAGTTTGTGGTACCACGCCCGAGGGGATTGTTTGAGGCCGTAGATGGCCTTGCGAAGGCGGAGAACTTTGCCCGGAGCCACAAGATGTTCGAAGCCCGGAGGTGGGTGCATATACACTTCTTCTTCAAGCTCCCCCTGAAGGAAGGCATTCTTGACGTCCATCTGCCAAAGGTCCCACGAGAGGTTTGTAGCCAAGGAGAGAACGACACGAACGGTGTGCAGCTTGGCGACCGGGGCAAACGTGTCCGTATAGTCGGTACCGTATGTTTGTGTGAAACCGCGAGCCACAAGGCGAGCCTTATAGCGCTCCACGTCGCCATTGCTCAGGTACTTAATTGTGAAGACCCATTTTGAGCTGACCACCTTCTTTCCCTTGGGAAGATCCGCTTCGTCCCAAGTGTGGTTCCGGATCATAGCATCGGTCTCAGCATCAACCGCCGCTAACCACTCTTTGTGCTCTTTGGCTTCATCATAGGTTTGAGGAACGAATTGAGCATCAATCTTGGTGAGGAAGGCAGCGTGTTCCTGAGGAACCAGGTCAAGTGAACACACCGATTGGATAGGATGGGCCACGGCCTGATTGTTGTAGTAGACCCGCTTATCTTTCCATGTCGAAGGATGAAACTTTAGACGTTGACTTCGCCGGGGAAGAGCAACCATAGATTCCCGTGGGAGAGCATCGGTTGAGGTCACGAGATGATCATTGTCCTCATGAGTAGGCTCGGCACATGGTTCAGCCGGAGGAGGAACAAGCGGCACGGAGGCATTTTCTTGAACTTCTTCTTCTACGGGTGAGATAGCGGGTACATCCGGTTCATGTGAGGTCGGAGTAGGCTGAGCATGGCTCGACGGGCTTGATGGAGTGGTGATGCCGAGGTGATCGAGGAGGAACCGTAGGTTGGCCGAACGATCAGAGTTGGACCGAGAGAGATCCTTGAGACTGTCCCAATCCTTTGTCGCATAGTATCCTTGGTGTTCAAGGAACCGCACTTCTCGAGAGATATGTAGGCGGCCAGCAGCTGGATCATAGCACTTATAGCCCTTCTGACTTGTCGAGTAGCCAATGAACATACATTTGGTGCTTTTGGCGTCGAGCTTAGTCCTTTGTTCCCCTGGAACCAAAACAAAGCATACACACCCGAAAACGCGTAAGTGATCCAAAGATGGTTTAAATTGATTGAGTACCTCATATGGAGATTTGTCTTGTAGAACTTTGGTAGGAGTCCTATTAATCAAGTAGCAAGCCGTCATGACAGCATCTCCCCAGAATCGTTTGGTGACATTGGTTTGGAACATCATCGACCTCGCCACTTCCATAAGGTGCCGGTTCTTCCTCTCGGCCACGCCATTCTGTTGGGGCGTATATGGACAACTCGTTTGTTGTAGAATGCCGTGTTTGGACAAATGATCTTTGAGTCTATGACTGATGTACTCTCCCCCATTATCTGATCTTAGTACCTTTATTTTTGCATTGAAATGATTAGTAACATAATTCTGAAAATTAACAAATGCATCATAAACCCTATCTTTAGATGGTAACAATGTGAGCCAAGTATATTTTGATTTTTCATCAATAAAAGTCACAAAATACTTGTTATTGTCTCTAGATAGGCATGGTGAGGTCCAAACATCAGAATGTACTAAGTCAAAACAATGTTCATAAATGGTAGTAGATTTAGGGAAAACCGATTTGCAATGTTTGCCAAGAATACAAGGTTCACAACTTGAACTATCAAAAGAAAATTTAGGCAACATTAATTGAAAAGCTCTAGAGTGAGGGTGGCCTAGTCTAGCATGCCACACTTCACTTGAAATACTACTAAGGTCCGATTTAAAAGAAAACATATTAGGTGAACTTGATGAGTTTTTCTCTAGGACATAGAGATCTCCCTTAGCATCTCCACCTCCAAGAATCTTGCCAGTCTCAATATCCTGAAAATGCACACTGTTAGGACCAAATATGGTATAACAATTCAAATCGGTTGTAGCTCTCTTAACCGATAATAGGTTAGAAGTAAAAGTAGGCATAAAGAAGGCCTTTGAGTTCTTATCAAACAACTTTAAATCTCCTACACCTTTAACTGGTATCCTATCCCCATTTGCAATAATCACATTTCCCACAGTCGGCTTTATGTTGTGTATAAGGCTCGGGTTACTTATCATGTGATGAGAAGCACCCGAGTCTACAACAAGCGTTTTACTAGGTTGTGAAGCGAAGAAAGTGATACCAGATTCCTTTAGGGCTGCGATGGACTTGATGAGGGCCTCCAGGTCTGATTTCCTCACAAGATCTCCAAGAGAAGCCGCCATGGCCGTAGCCGCCGCGTTGCCTTGGTTTGCTGCACCGAAACCTTGGCCGCTTGGTCCTTCTTGCGAGATATGCGCCTTGAACTTAGCCGGTTTGAGATGAGGGTGAAGGATCCAGCACTTGTCCTTCATGTGTCCCTTCTTCTTGCAATGGTCGCACACCATTGTTTTCCGGTCATCTTGCTTGTAGACTCCTTTGTTCGCGGTAGCCAAGTCGTCCTTTCCACAAAAGAGACCAAGTGAACCTTGTTCCTTTTGCACTTGAGAACACACGTCTTCAAGAGTAGGTAGCTTGTCTCCACGGAGGATGTGCTTAATCAGGTCATTGAACGCCGGATTGAGAGTGAGCAGGAGACCAAACACCTTGTCTTGCTCCTTTCGTTCATTGAGGATGGCCGGATCGATAGTACTTGGCCGGAGCATCTCCAACTCGGCCCACAATGACCGGAACTTCCCAAAATGCTTGGTAAACTCCAAGTCTTCTTGATGGAGACCGTTGATAGCCTTCTTGACCTCAAATACCCGAGTCAAGTTGGTCACGTTCCCATACACATTCGCTAGCGTCTCCCATAGTTCTTTGGCCGTCTCGTAGTACGAGTAGGCTTCAAGAATCGGTGCGTCTAGCGAGTTTTGGAGAATGGCAAGCACGGTCTGATCTTCTTGGAACCACTTGACTTCCTTCTCGAGATCAGCCTCCTTGTCTTCTTCCGTTCCTTCTTTACCGTCCTCCTTAGTGGCTTTCTTGGGGAGTTGGTCCGTTTCTACATGGATCCAAAGTCCTCGGCCACTGAGAGCGGTCTTTGTGGTTCTTTTCCACAACAGGTAGTTTGCTCCTTTGAGCACCACCGGGGTAACAATAGGCTTGTTGTTGTCCATTGTTAGGTAGAGTAGCGAGAAAAACGATAGAGTAGCGGATAGAATGAAGCGCGAATGAGTGAGTAGAATGAAGAATAGAGTAAAGGAGTAGTATACGAGTAGAGAATGCAAAGTAGAATCAAATAAGAACAAGAAAAAGAAGAGGAGAAAGTTTATAGAACCATGGATCAATAAACTTGCTCTGATACCATGTTGGTTTAAATTGAGTATGCGGAAGCAAATTAGAGAGAATGTGAGATAAAATGAGAGCTTGTATTAGAATAGCTTTTACAATGTCGGCCAAAGGCCTTAAATAGAATGAAAACTAGGTTAACACTCCCACCAACTCGACAACTTGTAGATAGAGACATGAAGAGAGAGAAGGGAGCGATCCCAAGATAGAAAGCGACGTGACCTTGTCTCCCTAAGGGAAGCTATCTCGTGACTCTTATCCTCCAACGGTCACATTCTTCTTCGAGATCCTTCTAATGGGCTTGGTATTGTTTCCAACCCCAAGCCTTCTCATTTCTCTCAATAGGCCTCAACCTTAAGGGTGGCCATTAGGACGATCGTACGGACGTCCGTACGGACAACCTCCAAGTCTTAAGTAACATGGTCAATATTTTTAACCCCAGAAACACTAACATAGCTATTTACTGCTTCTAAACAATGTTTTCTTGGTTTTAGCCTGTTTTGGGACAAAATGGGTATAAGTGGCTTTTAAACTATCCACATCTATCTCAAACTCTTATAATTAGTTAGTTGCATTGGATTAAGACACATTTTAACCCCAGAAACACTCACAAAGCTGTTTAGTGCTTCTAAGCAATGTTTTCTTGGTTTTAGCCTGTTTTGGGACAAAATGGGTATAAGTGGCTTTTAAACTCTCCACATCCATCTCAAACTCTTATAACTAGTCAGCTGCATTGGATTAAGACACATTTTAACCCCAGAAACACTAACAAAGCTGTTTGGTGCTTCTAAGCAATGTTTTCTTGGTTTAGCCTGTTTTGGGACAAAATGGGTATAAGTGGCTTTTAAACTCTCCACATCAATCTCAAACTCTTATAATTAGTCATTTGCATTGGATTAAGACACATTTTAACCCCAAAAACTATTGATCAAGAATAAGCCTATGGCGTCCGTACAGTCCGTACCGTCCGTACGTGCAAGCAATGAGGCCGAGTGAAGCACTAAGGCCGAGTCATCTATGTGTGAGGATAGTGAGGAGGCCTGCTCACCTCCGGCCCATGAGAAGGATCGAGAATCCCTTGTGTAGCCGTTAGGGAGAAAGCGCAAGTGGACAAGAGTGGAAGACTAGGACAAGTCGCTATCACCGATCACCTACCCCCTCTCTCTCTCCTAATTGTCGATTTCTCTTGTTTCTACTCTAGGTCATGTGGTCGCCCTAGCTGCCTCCCTATTTAAACTCTTGTCATGTGTTGTATTTGAGATATTCTACCTAATTCTAATCTATTATCACTCTCTCTCATACTATTCGCCACCAACTCTTCTTCTTCATTCTAAACCTCTCAAATCTCTAAGTCTTCCGCTTATTTCAACATGGTATCAGAGCCAGGTTGTCGTTCTTGATAACCTATCTCTTCTATTCTTCCATTCTTCATTCTTGTTCACTCGATTCTCAGTCCTATTTCTCTTTATTCTCCGGGTAAAAGCTTTGTCCATCGGTCCATAGCGGTTAAACCATGGAAAACGCCAAACCCATTGTCATGCCGGTTGTTCTCAAAGGAACAAACTACTTGCTGTGGACTAGAACCACAAGAACTGCCCTTGGAGGTCGTGGTCTTTGGAGTCATGTCGAGAGTAACTATGCTCCAAAACAAAACCTAAAAGGAGAAGATGAAGGCGCTTCCGAGGAGGAAGTAGAAGAAGAGAGCGAGAGGAAGGCCAAGTGGTTCCAAGAAGACCAAGTTGTCCTATCTGTTCTCCAAAACTCTCTTGACACACCAATCCTTGAGGCCTACTCATATTGCGAGACGGCCAAGGAGTTGTGGGAGACACTTAAAGGTGTCTATGGCAATATCTCCAACTTGACTCGGGTCTTTGAGGTCAAGAAGGCCATAAATGAGCTTAACCAAGATGATGTGGAGTTCACTAAACATCTTGGCAAGTTTCGAGCTTTATGGTCCGAGCTTGACATGTTGCGGCCGAGTACACTCGATCCGAGTGTGTTGACTGAAAGAAAGGAGCAAGACAAGATCTTTGGTCTCCTTCTTACTTTAAACCCATCCTTCAACGATCTCTTGAAGCACATCCTCAGGGCAGAGAAACTTCCCTCTTTTGAAGACATTTGTTCACAAATCCAAAGAGAGCAAGGTTCTCTTGACTTGTTTAGCGGTAAGGGGGAGCTTGCTACGGCTAATAAAGGAGTGTACAAGCAAGAGGAGAGGAAGGTGTGGATATGCGACCACTGCAAGAGGCGGGGTCACCTGAAAGACAAGTGCTGGGTCCTCCACCCTCATCTCAAACCGGCCAAGTTCAAAGCAAACCTTTCAAAGGAAGCGGTTAGCGACAAGGGAGCCGGGCCGTCAAAGCAAGGAGATGAGGCAGCCATGACCGCAGCCTATGGAGAAGTGGTTAGGAAATCAGACCTTGAGGCGCTCATCCGTTCCATTGCCTCACTCAAGGAGTCTGGTATCTCTTTCTTTACCTCTAAGCCTAGTAAATCTCTTGTCATAGACTCGGGTGCTTCTCACCACATGATTAGTAATCCTAGTCTAATTGACAATATAAAACCGGCTTTAGGAAATGTTATAATTGCAAATGGAGAACAAATACCAGTGAAAGGAATAGGGGACTTGAAACTATTTGATAAAACCACAAAAGCTTTCTTTATGCCTACCTTCACATCTAATCTTCTATCGGTTAAGAGAACCACTAATGATTTGAATTGTTATGCAATCTTTGGTCCTAATAGTGTTCATTTTCAGGATATTGAGACTGGAAAAGTTCTTGGAGAGGGACAAGGGAGTGGAGATCTCTATGTCCTAGAGAAAACCTCGCCAAGTTTATCTACTAAATCTTGTTTTGTTGTTAATTTGGATAGTGTGTGGCATGCTAGATTAGGCCATCCTCATTCTCGTGCCCTTGCTTTAATGTTACCAAGTGTTTCTTTTGATAGTTCAATGTGTGAGTCTTGTATTCTTGGTAAACATTGCAAATCTATTTTTCCCAAGTCTAAAACTATTTATGAGCATTGTTTTGATTTAGTGCACTCGGATGTGTGGACTTCACCATGCCTTTCTAGAGATAATAACAAATATTTTGTGACTTTTATTGATGAAAAATCTAAGTACACATGGATTACTTTGTTGCCTTCAAAGGATAGAGTGTTTGATGCTTTTATAAACTTTCAAAATTATGTTACTAATCATTTCAATGCTAAAATTAAGGTACTTAGATCAGACAATGGTGGAGAGTATACAAGTCACAAATTCAGAGAACACCTAGCAAAACACGGCATACTACACCAAACAAGTTGTCCCTATACGCCCCAACAAAATGGTGTGGCCGAGAGGAAGAACCGACATCTAATGGAGGTGGCACGGTCGATGATGTTCCATTCACACGTTACAAGGCGATATTGGGGTGATGCTGTGATGACCGCATGCTACCTGATCAATCGGACACCAACCAAAGTCCTTAATGACCTATCGCCATTTGAGGTATTGAATGGATTTAAACCATCTCTAGAGCACTTACGGGTCTTTGGGTGTGTTTCTTTTGTACTTGTGCCAGGAGAACAGCGGAGTAAGCTCGATCCCAAAAGCATAAGGTGTATGTTCATCGGCTACTCCACTACTCAAAAGGGATACAAGTGTTTTGACCCAAAGACAAGCCGGCTGTATGTATCAAGAGATGTTCGGTTCTTGGAAAATGTGGGTTATTTTGATAACAAAGACTGGAACAGCTTGAAGGATCTTTCATCATCACCAAATGATAGATCCTCCAGCCTTAAGTTTCTCCTTGACCATCTCGGAAATCCGCCTACGGCCACAGTCCTTCCTCAGCCAGAACCCAACCCGAGCTCCATTGACCATACGCTCGAGCCGGAAGGTGCTATGCCCGAGATGATATCCCCGGACCATGAGATGCCCGAGTCAAACCAGAGCATGACCGAGGCACATGAGATGCCCGAGCCAAACTCAAGCCTGACCGAGACACGACCTGATGCTGAACCGGTCATCGAAGATGTCACTCAGTCCAGCCAATCAGTGCCGCCAGCTCAACCAGCTCCACGACGAAGCACGCGTGTCCGGTCTCACCCCTCTACATGGAAAGATAAGAGGGTCTACTACAACAGTCAAGCCGTCGCACATCCTATCCAAGCCGTATGTTCGCTCGAGCTGCTTCCGACCGAGCACCAAGCCTTCTTCGGCCAAGTTGATGAACACTGGGTTCCCCAAACGTACGAGGAGGCCAAAGAACATAAGGTATGGGTAGATGCTGTGGAGGATGAAGCTGGTGCAATGATCAGAAATCACACATGGGATGAGGCTGACCTCCCCAAAGGGAAGAAGGCCGTAAGTTCAAAGTGGGTATTCACCATCAAGTTCTTGAGCACGGGAGAGATTGAAAGGCATAAGGCACGGCTGGTGGCCCGAGGGTTCACTCAAACCTATGGAGATGACTACATGGCAACGTTTGCTCCCGTGGCCAAATTGCATACCGTGCGAGTAGTGCTATCGTTGGCCGTGAACCTTTCTTGGGACTTATGGCAAATGGATGTGAAGAACGCGTTCCTCCAAGGCGAGCTAGATGAAGAAGTGTACATGACTCCTCCGCCTGGTCTTGAGGACATTGTTGCTCCCGGGAAAGTCTTACGGTTACGCAAGGCCATCTATGGCCTCAAACAGTCACCACGCGCCTGGTACCATAAGCTCAGCTCCACTCTTAAGGCGAATGGCTTTAGACGATCGGAGGCTGATCACACTCTTTTCACTCTCAAGACATCACTTGGCCTGGTTGTGGTGCTGGTTTATGTCGATGACATCATCGTGACTGGCGATGACAAGGCCGGTATTGTTGCCATTAAAGACTCTCTCAAGTCTGCCTTTGACATTAAGGACCTCGGAGAGCTCAAATACTTCCTCGGCATCGAAATCTGCCGTTCCCCGGAGGGTATCTTCCTCTCACAACGCAAATATGCTCTGGACTTGCTTGCTGAGACAGGCAAACTTGGTACGGTTCCAGCTACTACACCACTGGATGAAGATTACCAGCTCAAGCGAAAGGGGGAGAGCATTCGGGCGAAGGAAGGCAAACCATGCGAACCATTGGACGAGCCGTTCCCGGACGTCACACGCTACCGACGGCTTGTAGGTAAGTTGATCTATTTAACTATCACACGACCTGATATCTCTTATGCTGTGAATCAGGTGAGTCAGCACATGCAAGCTCCAAGCAAGTATCAATGGAGTCAAGTGGAGAGGATCTTGAGCTATCTCAAGGGCAGCCCTGGTCAAGGCATTTGGATGGGTAAAAACGGCAACACTGAGATCGTGGGTTATTGTGATGCGGACTATAATGGAGACACATTGGATAGGCGGTCAACTACTGGATATTGCACCTTTGTTGGAGGAAACCTAGTTACATGGAGGTCTAAGAAGCAAAAGGTGGTGTCATGTTCAAGTGCCGAGGCTGAGTACCGAGCTATGAGGAAGCTAACTAATGAGATGACATGGTTGAAAGGTCTACTTAAGGATCTCGGCATTGAAACAAGACAGCCGATGACAATGCATTGTGACAATGAGGCAGCGATCCACATAGCCACTAACTCAGTCTTCCATGAACGGACCAAGCACATTGAGAGCGACTGCCACAAGGTTAGGGAGAGGATCGAAGAGGGAGCGGTTCTACCATGCCACACAAGGAGTCAAGACCAGCTAGCCGACATCTTCACCAAATCTGCAAGTCCCAAGGTTTGTGATTATATTCATAGCAAACTTGGACTTGTAGACATCACACGGCCGTGATCAACTTTCCTAATCCGTGGACAGCACACTCTTTTTCCCTTGGCTTAGTTTTGTCCCATGAGGTTTTCTAAGTCAAGGTTTTTAATGAGGTGCTGCTTCACGGGTTCCAAGCTTAGCCATTTCATCAGGCTAAGCTTGAGGGGGAGTATTGATCAAGAATAAGCCTATGGCGTCCGTACAGTCCGTACCGTCCGTACGTGCAAGCAATGAGGCCGAGTGAAGCACTAAGGCCGAGTCATCTATGTGTGAGGATAGTGAGGAGGCCTGCTCACCTCCGGCCCATGAGAAGGATCGAGAATCCCTTGTGTAGCCGTTAGGGAGAAAGCGCAAGTGGACAAGAGTGGAAGACTAGGACAAGTCGCTATCACCGATCACCTACCCCCTCTCTCTCTCCTAATTGTCGATTTCTCTTGTTTCTACTCTAGGTCATGTGGTCGCCCTAGCTGCCTCCCTATTTAAACTCTTGTCATGTGTTGTATTTGAGATATTCTACCTAATTCTAATCTATTATCACTCTCTCTCATACTATTCGCCACCAACTCTTCTTCTTCATTCTAAACCTCTCAAATCTCTAAGTCTTCCGCTTATTTCAACAAAAACACTAACATAGCTGTTTACAGCTTCTAAGCAATGTTTTCTTGGTTTTAGCCTGTTTTGGGACAAAATGGGTATAAGTGGCTTTTAAACTCTCCACATCCATCTCAAACTCTTATAACTAGTCAGCTGCATTGGATTAAGACACATTTTAACCCCAGAAACACTAACATAGCTATTTACAGCTTCTAAGCAATGTTTTCTAGGTTTTAGCCTGTTTTGGGACAAAATGATATAAGTGGCTTTTAAACTATCCACATCTATCTCAAACTCTTATAATTAGTTAGTTTCATTGGATTAAGACACATTTTAACCCCAGAAACACTAACATAGCTATTTACAGCTTCTAAGCAATGTTTTCTTGGTTTTAGCCTGTTTTGGGACAAAATGGGTATAAGTGGCTTTTAAACTTTCCACATCCATCTCAAACTCTTATAACTAGTCAGCTGCATTGGATTAAGACACATTTTAACCCCAGAAACACTAACATAGCTATTTACAGCTTCTAAGCAATGTTTTCTTGGTATTAGCCTGTTTTGGGACAAAATGGGTATAAGTGGCTTTTAAACTCTCCACATCCATCTCAAACTCTTATAACTAGTCAGCTGCATTGGATTAAGACACATTTTAACCCCAGAAACACTAACAAAGCTGTTTGGTGCTTCTAAGCAATGTTTTCTAGGTTTTAGCCTGTTTTGGGACAAAATGGGTATAAGTGGCTTTTAAATTCTCCACATCAATCTCAAACTCTTATAATTAGTCATTTGCATTGGATTAAGACACATTTTTACCCCAGAAACACTAACATAGCTGTTTACAGCTTCTAAGCAATGTTTTCTTGGTTTTAGCCTGTTTTGGGACAAAATGGGTATAAGTGGCTTTTAAACTCTCCACATCCATCTCAAACTCTTATAACTAGTCAGCTGCATTGGATTAAGACACATTTTAACCCCAGAAACACTACCATAGCTGTTCACAGCTTCTAAGCAATGTTTTCTTGGTTTTAGCCTATTTTGGGACAAAATGTGTATAAGTGGCCTTTAAACTATCCACATCTATCTCAAACTCTTATAATTAGTTAGTTGCATTGGATTAAGACACATTTTAACCCCAGAAACACTAACAAAGCTGTTTAGTGCTTCTAAGCAATGTTTTCTTGGTTTTAGCCTGTTTTAGGACAAAATGGGTATAAGTGGCTTTTAAACATTCCACATCCATCTCAAAATCTTATAACTAGTCAGCTGCATTGGATTAAGACACATTTTAACCCCAGAAACACTAACATAGCTATTTACAGCTTCTAAGCAATGTTTTCTTGGTTTTAGCCTGTTTTGGGACAAAATGGGTATAAGTGGCTTTTAAACTATCCACATCTATCTCAAACTCTTATAATTAGTTAGTTGCATTGGATTAAGACACATTTTAACCCCAGAAACACTAACAATGCTGTTTGGTGCTTCTAAGCAATGTTTTCTTGGTTTTAGCCTGTTTTGGGACAAAATGGGTATAAGTGGCTTTTAAACTCTCCACATCAATCTCAAACTCTTATAATTAGTCATTTGCATTGGATTAAGACACATTTTAACCCCAGAAACACTAACATAGCTGTTTACAGCTTCTAAGCAATGTTTTCTTGGTTTTAGCCTGTTTTGGGACAAAATGGGTATAAGTGGGTTTTAAACTCTCCACATCCATCTACAACTCTTATAACTAGTCAGCTGCATTGGATTAAGACACATTTTTAACCCCAGAAACACTAACATAGCTATTTACTGCTTCTAAACAATGTTTTCTTGGTTTTAGCCTGTTTTGGGACAAAATGGGTATAAGTGGCTTTTAAACTATCCACATCTATCTCAAACTCTTATAATTAGTTAGTTGCATTGGATTAAGACACATTTTAACCCCAGAAACACTCACAAAGCTGTTTAGTGCTTCTAAGCAATGTTTTTTTGGTTTTAGCCTGTTTTGGGACAAAATGGGTATAAGTGGCTTTTAAACTCTCCACATCCATCTCAAACTCTTATAACTAGTCAGCTGCATTGGATTAAGACACATTTTAACCCCAGAAACACTAACAAAGCTGTTTGGTGCTTCTAAGCAATGTTTTCTTGGTTTAGCCTGTTTTGGGACAAAATGGGTATAAGTGGCTTTTAAACTCTCCACATCAATCTCAAACTCTTATAATTAGTCATTTGCATTGGATTAAGACACATTTTAACCCCAAAAACACTAACATAGCTGTTTACAGCTTCTAAGCAATGTTTTCTTGGTTTTAGCCTGTTTTGGGACAAAATGGGTATAAGTGGCTTTTAAACTCTCCACATCCATCTCAAACTCTTATAACTAGTCAGCTGCATTGGATTAAGACACATTTTAACCCTAGAAACACTAACATAGCTATTTACAGCTTCTAAGCAATGTTTTCTAGGTTTTAGCCTGATTTGGAACAAAATGATATAAGTGGCTTTTAAACTATCCACATCTATCTCAAACTCTTATAATTAGTTAGTTGCATTGGATTAAGATACATTTTAACCCCAGAAACACTAACATAGCTATTTACAGCTTCTAAGCAATGTTTTCTTGGTTTTAGCCTGCTTTGGGACAAAATGGGTATAAGTGGCTTTTAAACTTTCCACATCAGTCTCAAACTCTTATAACTAGTCAGCTGCATTGGATTAAGACACATTTTAACCCGAGAAACACTAACAAAGCTGTTTGGTGCTTCTAAGAAATGTTTTCTAGGTTTTAGCCTGTTTTGGGACAAAATGGGTATAAGTGGCTTTTAAATTCTCCACATCAATCTCAAACTCTTATAACTAGTCAGCTGCATTGGATTAAGACACATTTTAACCCCAGAAACACTAACACAGCTATTTACAGCTTCTAAGCAATGTTTTCTTGGTTTTAGCCTGTTTTGGGAAAAAATGGGTATAAGTGGATTTTAAATTATCCACATCTATCTCAAACTCTTATAATTAGTTAGTTACATTGGATTAAGACACATTTTAACCCCAGAAACACTAACAAAGCTGTTTAGTGCTTCTAAGCAATGTTTTCTTGGTTTTAGCCTGTTTTGGGACAAAATGGGTATAAGTGGCTTTTAAACTCCCCACATCTATCCCAAACTCTTATAATTAGTTAGTTGCATTGGATTAAGACACATTTTAACCCCAGAAACACTAACAAAGCTGTTTGGTGCTTCTAAGCAATGTTTTCTTGGTTTAGCCTGTTGTGGGACAAAATGGGTATAAGTGGCTTTTAAACTCTCCACATCAATCTCAAACTCTTATACTTAGTCATTTGCATTGGATTAAGACACATTTTAACCCCAGAAGCACTAACATAGCTGTTTACAGCTTCTAAGCAATGTTTTCTTGGTTTTAGCCTGTTTTGGGACAAAATGGGTATAAGTGGCTTTTAAACTCTCCACATCCATCTCAAACTCTTATAACTAGTCAACTGCATTGGATTAAGACACATTTTAACCCCAGAAACACTAACATAGCTATTTACAGCTTCTAAGCAATGTTTTTTAGGTTTTAGCCTGTTTTGGGACAAAATGGTATAAGTGGCTTTTAAACTATCCACATCTATCTCAAACTCTTATAATTAGTTAGTTGCATTGGATTAAGACACATTTTAACCCCAGAAACACTAACATTGCTGTTTACAGCTTCTAAGTAATGTTTTCTTGGTTTAAGCCTGTTTTGGGACAAAATGGGTATAAGTGGCTTTTAAACTCTCCACATCAATCTCAAACTCTTATAATTAGTTAGTTGCATTGGATTAAGACACATTTTAACCCCAGAAACACTAACATAGCTGTTTACAGCTTCTAAGCAATGTTTTCTTGGTTTTAGCCTGTTTTGGGACAAAATGGGTATAAGTGGCTTTCAAACTCTCCACATCCATCTCAAACTCTTATAACTTGTCAGCTGCATTGGATTAAGACACATTTTAACCCCAGAAACACTAACATAGCTGTTCACAGCTTCTAAGCAATGTTTTCTTGGTTTTAGCCTATTTTGGGACAAAATGTGTATAAGTGGCCTTTAAACTATCCACATCTATCTCAAACTCTTATAATTAGTTAGTTGCATTGGATTAAGACACATTTTAACCCCAGAAACACTAACAAAGCCGTTTAGTGCTTCTAAGCAATGTTTTCTTGGTTTTAGCCTTTTTGGGACAAACTGGGTATAAGTGGCTTTTAAACTCTCCACATATATCTCAAACTCTTATAATTTGTTAGTTGCATTGGATTAAGACACATTTTAACCCCAGAAACACTAACAAAGCTGTTTGGTGCTTCTAAGCAATGTTTTCTTGGTTTAGCCTGTTGTGGGACAAAATGGGTATAAGTGGCTTTTAAACTCTCCACATCAATCTCAAACTCTTATAACTAGTCAGCTGCATTGGATTAAGACACATTTTAACCCCAGAAACACTAACACAGCTATTTACAGCTTCTAAGCAATGTTTTCTTGGTTTTAGCCTGTTTTGGGACAAAATGGGTATAAGTGGCTTTTAAACTTTCCACATCCATCTCAAACTCTTATAACTAGTCAGCTGCATTGGATAAAGACACATTTTAACCCCAGAAACACTAACATAGCTATTTACAGCTTCTAAGTAATGTTTTCTTGGTTTTAGCCTGTTTTGAGACAAAATGGGTATAAGTGGCTTTTAAACTATCCACATCTATATCAAACTCTTATAATTAGTTAGTTGCATTGGATTAAGACACATTTTAACCCCAGAAACACTAACAAAGCTGTTTGGTGCTTCTAAGCAATGTTTTCTTGGTTTTAGCCTTTTTGGGACAAACTGGGTATAAGTGGCTTTTAAACTCTCCACATATATCTCAAACTCTTATAATTAGTTAGTTGCATTGGATTAAGACACATTTTAACCCCAGAAACACTAACAAAGCTGTTTAGTGCTTCTAAGCAATGTTTTCTTGGTTTTAGCCTTTTTGGACAAACTGGGTATAAGTGGCTTTTAAACTCTCCACATATATCTCAAACTCTTATAATTAGTTAGTTGCATTGGAGTAAGACACATTTTAACCCCAGAAACACTAACAAAGCTGTTTGGTGCTTCTAAGCAATGTTTTCTTGGTTTAGCCTGTTTTGGGACAAAATGGGTATAAGTGGCTTTTAAATTCTCCACATCAATCTCAAACTCTTATAATTAGTCATTTGCATTGGATTAAGACACATTTTAACCCCCATAAACACTAACATAGCTGTTTACAGCTTCTAAGCAATGTTTTCTTGGTTTTAGCCTGTTTTAGGACAAAATGGGTATAAGTGGCTTTTAAACTCTCCACATCCATCTCAAACTCTTATAACTAGTCAACTGCATTGGATTAAGACACATTTTAACCCCAGAAACACTAACATAGCTATTTACAGCTTCTAAGCAATGTTTTCTAGGTTTTAACCAGTTTTGGGACAAAATGGTATAAGTGGCTTTTAAACTATCCACATCTATCTCAAACTCTTATAATTAGTTAGTTGCATTGGATTAAGACACATTTTAACCCCAAAAACACTAACAAAGCTGTTTAGTGCTTCTAAGCAATGTTTTCTTGGTTTTAGCCTTTTTGGGACAAACTGGGTATAAGTGGCTCTTAAACTATCCACATCTATCTCAAACTCTTATAATTAGTTAGTTGCATTGGATTAAGACACATTTTAACCCTAGAAACACTAACAAAGCTATTTAGTGCTTCTAAGCAATGTTTTTTATGTTTTAACCTGTTTTGGGACAAAATGGGTATAAGTGGTTTTTAAACTATCCACATCTATCTCAAACATTTATAATTAGTTAGTTGCATTGGATTAAGACACATTTTAACCCCAGAAACACTAACTAAGCTGTTTGGTGCTTCTAAGCAATGTTTTCTTGGTTTTAGCCTGTTTTGGGACAAAATGGGTATAAGTGGCTTTTAAACTATCCACATCCATCTCAAACTCTTATAATTAGTTAGTTGCATTGGATTAAGACACATTTTAACCCCAGAAACACTAACAAAGCTGTTTAGTGCTTCTAAGCAATGTTTTCTTGGTTTTAGCCTTTTTGGGACAAAATGGGTATAAGTGGCTCTTAAACTATCCACATCTATCTCAAACTCTTATAATTAGTTAGTTGCATTGGATTAAGACACATTTTAACCCTAGAAACACTAACAAAGCTGTTTAGTGCTTCTAAGCAATGTTTTTTATGTTTTAACCTGTTTTGGGACAAAATGGGTATAAGTGGCTTTTAAACTATCCACATCTATCTCAAACTCTTATAATTAGTTAGTTGCATTGGATTAAGACACATTTTAACCACAGAAACACTAACATAGCTATTTACAGCTTCTAAGCAATGTTTTCTTGGTTTTAGCCTGTTTTGGGACAAAATGGGTATATGTGGCTTTTAAACTATCCACATCTATCTCAAACTCTTTCAATTAGTTAGTTGCATTGGATTAAGATACATTTTAACCCCAGAAACACTAACAAAGTTGTTTGGTGCTTCTAAGCAATGTTTTCTTGGTTTTAGCCCGTTTTGGGACAAAATGGGTATAAGTGGCTTTTAAACTCTCCACATCAATCTCAAACTCTTATAATTTGTCATTTGCATTGGATTAAGACACATTTTAACTCCAGAAACACTAACATAGCTGTTTACAGCTTCTAAGCAATGCTTTCTTGGTTTTAGCCCTTTTTGGGACAAAATGGGTATAAGTGGCATTTAAACTCTCCACATCCATCTCAAACTCTTATAACTAGTCAGCTGCATTGGATTAAGACACATTTTAACCCCAGAAACACTAACATAGCTATTTACAGCTTCTAAGCAATGCTTTCTTGGTTTTAGCCTGTCTTGGGACAAAACGGGTATAAGTGGCTTTTAAACTATCCACATCTATCTCAAACTCTTATAATTAGTTAGTTGCATTGGATTAAGACACATTTTAACCCCAGAAACACTAACAAAGCTGTTTAGTGTTTCTAAGCAATGTTTTCTTGGTTTTAGCCTGTTTTGGGATAAAATGGGTATAAGTGGCTTTTAAACTCTCCACATCCATCTCAAACTCTTATAACTAGTCAGCTGCATTGGATTAAGACACATTTTAACCCCAGAAACACTAACATAGCTATTTACAGCTTCTAAGCAATGTTTTCTTGGATTTAGCCCGTTTTGGGACAAAATGGGTATAAGTGGCTTTTAAACTCTCCACATCAATCTCAAACTCTTATAATTTGTCATTTGCATTGGATTAAGACACATTTTAACTCCAGAAACACTAACATAGCTGTTTACAGCTTCTAAGCAATGTTTTCTTGGTTTTAGCCCTTTTTGGGACAAAATGGGTATAAGTGGCATTTAAACTCTCCACATCCATCTCAAACTCTTATAACTAGTCAGCTGCATTGGATTAAGACACATTTTAACCCCAGAAACACTAACATAGCTATTTGCAGCTTCTAAGCAATGTTTTCTTGGTTTTAGCCTGTCTTGGGACAAAACGGGTATAAGTGGCTTTTAAACTATCCACATCTATCTCAAACTCTTATAATTAGTTAGTTGCATTGGATTAAGACACATTTTAACCCCAGAAACACTAACAAAGCTGTTTAGTGTTTCTAAGCAATGTTTTCTTGGTTTTAGCCTTTTTGGGACAAACTGGGTATAAGTGGCTTTTAAACTCTCCACATATATCTCAAACTCTTATAATTAGTTAGTTGCATTGGATTAAGACACATTTTAACCCCAGAAACACTAACAAAGCTGTTTAGTGCTTCTAAGCAATGTTTTCTTGGTTTTAGCCTTTTTTGGGACAAACTGGGTATAAGTGGCTTTTAAACTCTCCACATATATCTCAAACTCTTATAATTAGTTAGTTGCATTGGATTAAGACACATTTAACCCCAGAAACACTAACAAAGCTGTTTGGTGCTTCTAAGCAATGTTTTCTTGGTTTAGCCTGTTTTGGGACAAAATGGGTATAAGTGGCTTTTAAATTCTCCACATCAATCTCAAACTCTTATAATTAGTCATTTGCATTGGATTAAGACACATTTTAACCCCCATAAACACTAACATAGCTGTTTACAGCTTCTAAGCAATGTTTTCTTGGTTTTAGCCTGTTTTAGGACAAAATGGGTATAAGTGGCTTTTAAACTCTCCACATCCATCTCAAACTCTTATAACTAGTCAACTGCATTGGATTAAGACACATTTTAACCCCAGAAACACTAACATAGCTATTTACAGCTTCTAAGCAATGTTTTCTAGGTTTTAGCCAGTTTTGGGACAAAATGGTATAAGTGGCTTTTAAACTATCCACATCTATCTCAAACTCTTATAATTAGTTAGTTGCATTGGATTAAGACACATTTTAACCCCAAAAACACTAACAAAGCTGTTTAGTGCTTCTAAGCAATGTTTTCTTGGTTTTAGCCTTTTTGGGACAAAATGGGTATAAGTGGCTCTTAAACTATCCACATCTATCTCAAACTCTTATAATTAGTTAGTTGCATTGGATTAAGACACATTTTAACCCTAGAAACACTAACAAAGCTATTTAGTGCTTCTAAGCAATGTTTTTATGTTTTAACCTGTTTTGGGACAAAATGGGTATAAGTGGCTTTTAAACTATCCACATCTATCTCAAACATTTATAATTAGTTAGTTGCATTGGATTAAGACACATTTTAACCCCAGAAACACTAACTAAGCTGTTTGGTGCTTCTAAGCAATGTTTTCTTGGTTTTAGCCTGTTTTGGGACAAAATGGGTATAAGTGGCTTTTAAACTATCCACATCCATCTCAAACTCTTATAATTAGTTAGTTGCATTGGATTAAGACACATTTTAACCCCAGAAACACTAACAAAGCTGTTTAGTGCTTCTAAGCAATGTTTTTTTGGTTTTAGCCTTTTTGGGACAAAATGGGTATAAGTGGCTCTTAAACTATCCACATCTATCTCAAACTCTTATAATTAGTTAGTTGCATTGGATTAAGACACATTTTAACCCTAGAAACACTAACAAAGCTGTTTAGTGCTTCTAAGCAATGTTTTTTATGTTTTAACCTGTTTTGGGACAAAATGGGTATAAGTGGCTTTTAAACGATCCACATCTATCTCAAACTCTTATAATTAGTTAGTTGCATTGGATTAAGACACAGTTTAACCCCAGAAACACTAACTAAGCTGTTTGGTGCTTCTAAGCAATGTTTTCTTGGTTTTAGCCTGTTTTGGGACAAAATGGGTATAAGTGGCTTTTAAACTATCCACATGTAAGACTTTGTAGGATAAAGAAGAGAATCAAGAGATTGATGAGAGATATCGGTAGACAAAGAGAATGAGGAAGAAGAAAAGATTAGGTTATTGTTCCATAAGAATACATATTACAATGTAGGCTAAAGCCTATATATATCAAGGGAAAATTAGGGCTACACCCTCTACCAACCGATCGTATAAGTGATAGGGACAAGGAGAGAGATAGAACTAATCCCAACGGTGATAGTGACCCGTCCTAGTCTCCTTAAACACAACATAACCCGTGACTCCACTTGTTCCTCCTCTCTAACGGCTACAAGCGACATTCTAGATCCTTCTCATGGGCCTAAGGAGAGCAGGCCTCCTCATTGTCTTTACACACTTACATGACTCGGCCTTATTGCTTGGTTGTACGGACGGCCCCATAATTGTACGGACGGCCATGGCTGCCTTAGGCTTATTCTCTTGATCAATACTCCCCCTCAAGCTTAGCCGAGTGAAATGGCTAAGCTTGGAACCCGTGAAGCAGCACCTCATTAAAAACCTTGACTTAGAAAACCTCATGGGACAAAACCAAGTCAAGGGAAAAAGAGTGTGCTGTCCACGGATTAGGGAAGCTTGATCATGGCCGTGTAATGTCTACAAGTCCAAGTTTGCTGTAGATGTGATCACAAACCTTGGAGCTTGCAGACTTGGTGAAGATGTCAGCTAGCTGATCTTGACTCCTTGTGTGGCATGGTAACACCACTCCTTCTTCAATCTTCTCTCTCACCTTGTGGCAATCGCTTTCTATGTGCTTGGTCCTCTCATGAAAGACTGAGTTTGTGGCAATGTGGATAGCCGCTTCATTGTCGCAGTGCATGGTCATGGGCTGCTTTGTCTCGATGCCTAAGTCCTTGAGTAGGCCCTTCAGCCATGTCATCTCGTTAGTGAGCTTCCTCATAGCTCTATACTCGGCCTCGGCGCTAGAGCATGAAACCACCTTTTGTTTCTTAGACCTCCATGTAACCAAGTTGCCTCCAACAAACGTGCAGTACCCAGTGGTGGATCTCCTATCCAGCGTGTCGCCATTGTAATCCGCATCACAATAGCCAACGATTTCGGTGTTGTCATTCTTGCCCATCCAAATACCTTGACCCGGACTGCCCTTGAGATAGCTTAGGATCCTTTCGACTTGACTCCATTGGTACTTGCTTGGTGCCTTCATATGTTGGCTAACCTGATTCACAGCATAGGATATGTCAGGTCGTGTGATAGTAAGGTATATCAGCTTACCTACAAGCCGGCGGTAGCGTGTGACGTCTAAGAATGGCTCGTCCATTGGTTCCTTAGGTCGGCCTTCTTTTGCCCGTAAGCTCTCCCCCTTTCGCTTGAGCTGGTAATCTTCATCAAGGGGCGTAGCAACCGGAGACACACCAAGCTTGCCAGTCTCCTCTAACAAGTCAAGAGTATACTTGCGTTGTGAGAGGAAGAGTCCTTCCGGTGAGCGACAAATCTCAATACCAAGAAAGTATTTGAGTTCCCCAAGGTCCTTGATGTCAAATACCGACTTGAGAGAGTCCTTGGTGTCCTGAATGGCCGCCTTATCATCACCAGTCACGATGATGTCGTCGACGTATATGAGCACCACCACCCAACCAATAGAGGTGCGACGCGTGAAGAGAGTATGATCAGCCTCCGATCGCGTAAAACCATCAGTCTTGAGAGTGGAGCTTAGTTTGTGGTACCACGCTCGTGGGGACTGCTTAAGGCCATAGATGGCCTTACGTAGCCTCAAGACTTTTCCGGGTGTAACCATGTCTTCAAGGCCGGGAGGAGGCGTCATGTACACTTCTTCATCAAGTTCACCTTGAAGGAAGGCGTTCTTCACATCCATCTGCCATAAGTCCCATGAGAGGTTGACAGCAAGAGACAGCACAACCCGAACCGTATGGAGCTTGGCCACGGGTGCAAAGGTGTCCGTGTAGTCCGCGCCATAGGTTTGGGTGAAGCCACGGGCCACTAACCTGGCTTTATGCCGTTCAATGTCACCATTGCTCAAATACTTTATGGTAAACACCCATTTGGAGCTAACTGCCCGCTTGCCTTGAGGAAGATCCGATTCGTCCCACGTATGATTCCGGATCATGGCGCCAGTTTCATCCTTGACCGCATCTAACCAACCTTGATGTTCCTTGGCTTCATCATATGTCTGCGGGATCCAATTGGCGTCCACTTGGCCGAAGAAAGCTTGGTGATCAGCAGGTAACAGCTCAAGGGAACAAACGGACTGAATGGGATGAGCGACAGCTTGGCTGTTGTAATAGACACGCTTGTTCTTCCAAGTGGAGGGATCCGATCGAGGTCTGGTGCTCCGACGCAGGACTGGTGCCGGAAGTGGATCCACGCTAGGCAACACGGTGGACGTACCGTCCGTAGGAGCCGTCTCCGTGTTTTCCTCGGTAGAGGCCGCCGCCGGAGCATGCGTGTCCGTTGTAGGGCCAGGGACGAGAACACCGGTTATGGGTAGGCCAGACTCGAGAGATTCACCATCTTGGGCTGAACCATTGTCATTTGCATCTCCTTGGTCAGACCCACCATCGGTAGAAATTTGACTTAGTGTTGGCCGCACGGCACCCGTTGGTGGAGATGGGTTGCCAAGGTGATCAAGAAGGAACCGTAGACTCGAAGCTCGGTCATTAGGTGAGTGAGAGAGATCTTTAAGGCTGTTCCAATCCCTCTTGTCATGGTAGCCCACATGTTCTAGAAACCGGACATCTCGAGAGACATATAGTCGACTTGTGGCCGGATCATAACATTTGTACCCCTTTTGTGTGGTGGAGTAGCCAATGAACATACACTTTGTACTTTTGGCATCCAGCTTACTCCTTTGTTCTCCTGGTACTAACACAAAACAAACACAGCCGAAAACTCGTAAGTGATCAAGAGATGGTTTAAATTTGTTTAGTACTTCAAATGGAGATAAGTCATGAAGAACTCTAGTTGGTGTTCGGTTGATTAGGTAGCATGCAGTCATCACGGCATCACCCCAATATCGTTTAGGAACACTCGAATGGAACATGATTGCCCGCGCCACTTCCATGAGGTGCCGGTTCTTCCTCTCGGCCACACCATTTTGTTGTGGCGTGTAGGGACAACTAGTTTGATGAAGAATGCCATGCTTGGAGAGATGTTCTTTGAACTTGCAACTTGTGTATTCCCCCCCATTATCAGACCTAAGTACCTTAAGTTTAGCATTGAAGTGATTAGTCACATAATTTTGAAAATTGATAAAGGCATCAAATACTCTATCTTTAGATGGCAACAAGGTAATCCAAGTGTATTTTGATTTTTCATCAATAAAAGTCACAAAATACTTGTTATTATCTCTAGATAGGCATGGTGATGTCCAAACATCTGAGTGAACTAAATCAAAACAATTCTCATAAATAGTAGTTGACTTAGGAAAGATAGACTTGCAATGTTTTCCAAGAATACAAGGTTCACAAGTAGAATTATCAAAAGAAATATTAGGAAACATCAACCCTAAAGCACGTGAATGTGGGTGGCCTAGCCTAGCATGCCACACCATATTCGAATCAACAACAAAACAAGACTTAGTAGAGGATAAATTTGGATCGGTTTTCTCTAGGACATAGAGATCTCCACTCCCTTGCCCTTCTCCAAGAACCTTTCCAGTCTCAATATCCTGAAAATAAACATTGTTAGGACCAAAGATTGCATAACAATTCAAATCATTTGTGGTCCTCTTAACCGATAGTAAATTGGAGGTAAAGGTAGGCATAAAGAAAGCTTTTGAGGTTTTATCAAATAGTTTCAAGTCCCCTATTCCCTTTACTGGTATTTGTTCTCCATTTGCAATAACAACATTTCCTAAGGCCGGTTTTATGTTGTCAATTAAACTAGGGTTACTAATCATATGATGTGAGGCTCCCGAGTCAATAACAAGCGATTTGCTAGGCCTAGAAGTAAAGAAAGAGATACCAGACTCCTTGAGTGAAGCAATGGAGCGGATGAGAGCCTCAAGGTCTGACTTCCTCACCACATCTCCGTAGGCTGCGGTCATGGCCACCTCATCTCCCTGCTTTGATGATCCGGCTCCTTTATCGCTAACCGCTTCCTTTGAGAGGTTGGCTTTGAACTTGGCCGGCTTGAGATGAGGATGGAGAACCCAGCACTTGTCTTTCAGATGACCCCGCTTCTTGCAGTGGTCGCACACCAACAACTTCCTCTCCTCTTGCTTGTACATTCCTTTGTTGGCCGAAGCAAGCTCCCCCTTACCGCTAAACAAATCAAGGGATCCTTGCTCTTTCTGAATTTGGGAGCAAATATCTTCAAAGGAGGGGAGCTTCTCTGCCCTTAGGATGTGCTTCAAGAGGTCGTTGAAGGACGGGTTCAAGGTAAGTAGGAGTCCGAAGACTTTGTCTTGCTCCTTTCTTTCGTTTAGCACACTTGCCTCAAGTGTACTTGGCCGCAACATGTCAAGCTCGGACCATAGTGCACGGAACTTACCAAGATGCTTAGTGAACTCCACATCATCTTGGTTAAGATCATTTATGGCCTTCTTGACCTCAAAGACTCTAGTCATGTTAGAGACATTACCATACACGCCTTTAAGTGTTTCCCACAGTTCCTTGGCCGTCTCGCAATATGAGTAGGCCTCAAGGATAGGCGTGTCCAGAGAGTTTTGGAGAACAGATAGGACAACTTGGTCTTCTTGGAACCATTTGGCCTTCCTCTCGCTCTCTTCCTCCGCTTCCGCCTCGGAAGCGTCCTCTCCTTTGGGGTTTTTCTTTGGGACATAGTCGGACTCGACATGACTCCAAAGGCCACGACCTCCAAGGGCGGTTCTTGTGGTTCTTGTCCACAACAAGTAGTTTGTCCCCTTTAGGACAACCGGTGAAACAATGGGCTTGGCGTTTTCCATGGTCGGATTTCTATGGACCGATGGGTAAAGCTTTTACCCGGAGAATAAAAGAGATGCGAGTAAGAAGAAACGAAGATAAGGAGACTAGAGTGTAGAAATGAGTAGGAGAATGAGATTAGACTGTAGAGAATCGAAGAACTTGCTCTGATACCATGTAAGACTTTGTAGGATAAAGAAGAGAATCAAGAGATTGATGAGAGATATCGGTAGACAAAGAGAATGAGGAAGAAGAAAAGATTAGGTTATTGTTCCATAAGAATACATATTACAATGTAGGCTAAAGCCTATATATATCAAGGGAAAATTAGGGCTACACCCTCTACCAACCGATCGTATAAGTGATAGGGACAAGGAGAGAGATAGAACTAATCCCAACGGTGATAGTGACCCGTCCTAGTCTCCTTAAACACAACATAACCCGTGACTCCACTTGTTCCTCCTCTCTAACGGCTACAAGCGACATTCTAGATCCTTCTCATGGGCCTAAGGAGAGCAGGCCTCCTCATTGTCTTTACACACTTACATGACTCGGCCTTATTGCTTGGTTGTACGGACGGCCCCATAATTGTACGGACGGCCATGGCTGCCTTAGGCTTATTCTCTTGATCAATACCACATCTATCTCAAACTCTTATAATTAGTTAGTTGCATTGGATTAAGACACATTTTAACCCCAGAAACACTAACAAAGCTGTTTGGTGCTTCTAAGCAATGTTTTCTTGGTTTTAGCCTGTTTTGGGACAAAATGGGTATAAGTGGCTTTTAAACTTTCCACATCCATCTCAAACTCTTATAACTAGTCAGCTGCATTGGATTAAGACACATTTTAACCACAGAAACACTAACATAGCTATTTACAGCTTCTAAGCAATGTTTTCTTGGTTTTAGCCTGTTTTGGGACAAAATGGGTATATGTGGCTTTTAAACTATCCACATCTATCTCAAACTCTTTTAATTAGTTAGTTGCATTGGATTAAGATACATTTTAACCCCAGAAACACTAACAAAGTTGTTTGGTGCTTCTAAGCAATGTTTTCTTGGATTTAGCCCGTTTTGGGACAAAATGGGTATAAGTGGCTTTTAAACTCTCCACATCAATCTCAAACTCTTATAATTTGTCATTTGCATTGGATTAAGACACATTTTAACTCCAGAAACACTAACATAGCTGTTTACAGCTTCTAAGCAATGTTTTCTTGGTTTTAGCCCTTTTTGGGACAAAATGGGTATAAGTGGCATTTAAACTCTCCACATCCATCTCAAACTCTTATAACTAGTCAGCTGCATTGGATTAAGACACATTTTAACCCCAGAAACACTAACATAGCTATTTGCAGCTTCTAAGCAATGTTTTCTTGGTTTTAGCCTGTCTTGGGACAAAATGGGTATAAGTGGCTTTTAAAGTCTCCACATCAATCTCAAACTCTTATAATTAGTCATTTGCATTGGATTAAGACACATTTTAACCCCTGAAACACTAAAATAACTGTTTACAGCTTCTAAGCAATGTTTTCTTAGTTTTAGCCGGTTTTGGGACAAAACGGGTATAAGTGGCTTTTAAACTCTCCACATCCATCTCAAACTCTTATAACTAGTCAGCTGCATTGGATTAAGACACATTTTAACCCCAGAAACACTAACATAGCTGTTTACAGCTTCTAAGCAATGTTTTCTTGGTTTTAGCCTGTTTTGGGAAAAAATGGGTATAAGTGGCTTTTAAACTATCCACATCTATCTCAAACTCTTATAATTAGTTAGTTGCATTGGATTAAGACACATTTTAACCCCAGAAACACTAACTAAGCTGTTTGGTGCTTCTAAGCAATGTTTTCTTGGTTTTAGCCTGTTTTGGGACAAAATGGGTATAAGTGGCTTTTAAAGTCTCCACATCAATCTCAAACTCTTATAATTAGTCATTTGCATTGGATTAAGACACATTTTAACCCCAGAAACACTAAAATAGCTGTTTACAGCTTCTAAGCAATGTTTTCTTAGTTTTAGCCTGTTTTGGGACAAAACGGGTAAAAGTGGCTTTTAAACTCTCCACATCCATCTCAAACTCTTATAACTAGTCAACTGCATTGGATTAAGACACATTTTAACCCCAGAAACACTAACATAGCTGTTTACAGCTTCTAAGCAATGTTTTCTTGGTTTTAGCCTATTTTGGGACAAAATGTGTATAAGTGGCTTTTAAACTATCCACATCTATCTCAAACTCTTATAATAGTTAGTTGCATTGGATTAAGACACATTTTATTCCCAGAAACACTAACAAAGCTGTTTTGTTCTTCTAAGCAATGTTTTCTTGGTTTTAGCCTGTTTTGGGACAAAATGGGTATAAGTGGCTTTTAAACTTTCCACATCCATCTCAAACTCTTATAACTAGTCAGCTGCATTGGATTAAGACACATTTTAACCCCAGAAACACTAACATAGCTTTTTACAGCTTCTAAGCAATGTTTTCTTGGTTTTAGCCTGTTTTGGGACAAAATGGGTATAAGTGGCTTTTAAACTATCCACATCTATCTCAAACTCTTATAATTAGTTAGTTGCATTGGATTAAGACACATTTTAACCCTAGA
Organism: Camelina sativa; assembly: GCF_030686135.1. Taxonomy (NCBI): domain Eukaryota; kingdom Viridiplantae; phylum Streptophyta; class Magnoliopsida; order Brassicales; family Brassicaceae; genus Camelina; species Camelina sativa. The sequence goes on along the minus strand of NC_141894.1, from coordinate 21,919,021 downwards.
AACACTAACAAAGCTGTTTGGTGCTTCTAAGAAATGTTTTCTTGGTTTTAGCCTGTTTTAGGACAAAATGGGTATAAGTGGCTTTTAAACGCTCCACATCAATCTCAAACTCTTATAATTAGTCATTTGCATTGGATTAAAACACATTTTAACCCCAGAAATACTAACATAGCTGTTTACAGCTTCTAAGCAATGTTTTCTTGGTTTTAGCCTGTTTTGGGACAAAATGGGTATAAGTGGCTTTTAAACTCTCCACATCCATCTCAAACTCTTATAACTAGTCAGCTGCATTGGATTAAGACACTTTTTAACCCCAGAAACACTAACATAGCTATTTACAGCTTGTAAGCAATGTTTTCTTGGTTTTAGCCTGTTTTGGGACAAAATGGGTATAAGTGGCTTTTAAAATATCCACATCTATCTCAAACTCTTATAATTAGTTAGTTGCATTGGATTAAGGCACATTTTAACCCCAGAAACACTAACAAAGCTGTTTAGTGCTTCTAAGCAATGTTTTCTTGGTTTTAGCCTTTTTAGGACAAAATGGGTATAAGTGGCTTTTAAACTCTCCACATCTATCTCAAACTCTTATAATTAGTTAGTTGCATTGGATTAAGACACATTTTAACCCTAGAAACACTAACAAAGCTATTTGGTGCTTCTAAGCAATGTTTTCTTGGTTTTAGCCTGTTTTGGGACAAAATGGGTATAAGTGGCTTTTAAACTATCCACATCTATCTCAAACTCTTATAATTAGTTAGTTGCATTGGATTAAGACACATTTTAACCCCAGAAACTCTAACAAAGCTGTTTGGTGCTTATAAGCAATGTTTTCTTGGTTTTAGCCTGTTTTGGGACAAAATGGGTAAAAGTGGCTTTTAAACTCTCCAAATCAATCTCAAACTCTTATAATTAGTCATTTGCATTGGATTAAGACACATTTTAACCCCAGAAACACTAACTAAGCTGTTTGGTGCTTCTAAGCAATGTTTTCTTGGTTTTAGCCTGTTTTGGGACAAAATGGGTATAAGTGGCTTTTAAAGTCTCCACATCAATCTCAAACTCTTATAATTAGTCATTTGCATTGGATTAAGACACATTTTAACCCCAGAAACACTAAAATAGCTGTTTACAGCTTCTAAGCAATGTTTTCTTAGTTTTAGCCTGTTTTGGGACAAAACGGGTAAAAGTGGCTTTTAAACTCTCCACATCCATCTCAAACTCTTATAACTAGTCAGCTGCATTGGATTAAGACACATTTTAACCCCAGAAACACTAACATAGCTGTTTACAGCTTCTAAGCAATGTTTTCTTGGTTTTAGCCTATTTTGGGACAAAATTTGTATAAGTGGCTTTTAAACTATCCACATCTATCTCAAACTCTTATGATAGTTAGTTGCATTGGATTAAGACACATTTTAACCCCAGAAACACTAACAAAGCTGTTTTGTTCTTCTAAGCAATGTTTTCTTGGTTTTAGCCTGTTTTGGGACAAAATGGGTATAAGTGGCTTTTAAACTTTCCACATCCATCTCAAACTCTTATAACTAGTCAGCTGCATTGGATTAAGACACATTTTAACCCCAGAAACACTAACATAGCTTTTTACAGCTTCTAAGCAATGTTTTCTTGGTTTTAGCCTGTTTTGGGACAAAATGGGTATAAGTGGCTTTTAAACTATCCACATCTATCTCAAACTCTTATAATTAGTTAGTTGCATTGGATTAAGACACATTTTAACCCTAGAAACACTAACAAAGCTGTTTGGTGCTTCTAAGCAATGTTTTCTTGGTTTTAGCCTGTTTTGGGACAAAATGGGTATAAGTGGCTTTTAAACGCTCCACATCAATCTCAAACTCTTATAATTAGTCATTTGCATTGGATTAAAACACATTTTAACCCCAGAAATACTAACATAGCTGTTTACAGCTTCTAAGCAATGTTTTCTTGGTTTTAGCCTGTTTTGGGACAAAATGGGTATAAGTGGCTTTTAAACTCTCCACATCTATCTCAAACTCTTATAATTAGTTAGTTGCATTGGATTAAGACACATTTTAACCCTAGAAACAGTAACAAAGCTATTTGGTGCTTCTAAGCAATGTTTTCTTGGTTTTAGCCTGTTTTGGGACAAAATATGAACCGGCACACACACTTGTCCGTACGACCGTACGGACGTCCGTACGACCAACCAACGGGCCATCCTCAAATAGAAGTCTTCATGAGCCCAATCCACCAAAGAGATCCTCCAACGGTCGCCATTCATCTCGATCCTTCCTTTGTAGCCGTTGGAGCAAGTTGTAAGAGAGAAGAGGAGATCACATGTTAGAATAAGGAGATGTCGCTTTCTCCTCATATTAGTGTGCATAGGATCCTAAGAGAATATCCTATTTGTATATGTCTTTAAATAGTTTGTAAGTATCATACTAATAGAAGTAAGAAAAGAGTTTATTCTCTTTCTCCAACACTCTCTCTCTCAATCGTTCACTCTCCTCACTCCTTACACGATTTCACTCTCTTCCATAATCTCTTGATTACTCTACTCTCAAACTTACATGGTATCAGAGCAGATTTGATTCTGTTCTTGCCTCAAATCTCCATCACTCCCTTCCGCATTCTCTTTCTTGTTCTTGAAATTTCTTGTTCTTGAATCTTCTTTCTTTAACCGTTGGACAATAGCTTTAACCAACGGTCTCTTCATCTTTTTCCATGGAAACTACCAAAACTCTCATTGTTCCAGTTACTCTCAAGGGAGAGAATTACTTACTGTGGGCTAGAACCACAAAGACAGCCCTATGCGGCCGAGGACTTTGGTCCCATGTTGAGACGAGCGAAGCTCCTAGTGGCGAGACCACCAAAGACGGCAAGGATCTTGTCGATGAGAAGAACAAGTGGTTTCAAGAAGATCAGGGAGTCCTAGCTATCATTCAAAACTCCCTAGATGCACCTATACTTGAAGCTTACTCTTATTGCGAGACAGCAAAAGACTTGTGGGACACTCTCAAGAATGTTTTTGGGAATGTTACAAATGTAAACCGAATTTTTGAGATTAAGAGGGCCATCAACAACCTCAACCAAGAAGACATGGAGTTCACCAAGCACTTTGGGAAGTTTAGGTCCCTTTGGGCTGAACTAGAGATGCTCCGGCCGGCGACTATAGATCCGGCCATTCTGAATGAGAGGCGTGAACAAGATAAGGTGTTCGGCCTTCTCTTGACCTTGAACCCCTCCTACAATGACCTTATCAAGCATATTCTACGGTCGGACAAGCTCCCTAGCCTTGATGATGTCTGTAACCAAATTCAAAAGGAGCATGGCTCCATGGGATTGTTTGGCGGCAAGGGAGAACTTGTGACCGCTAACAAAGCTGAGACAGCATCAGCAAACAAGGGCTACTACAAGCCGGAGGACAAGAACAACCCGCCATTTTGTGAGCATTGTAAGAAGCTTGGTCACTTCAAGAGCCGCTGCTGGATTCTACACCCTCATCTAGCACCACCGCCGGGTACCATCCGAGGTGGACGACCAAACCGCGGAGGACCACCGAGAGCTCATCAAGCAGTAGCCATGGGGGAGTCATCAATCTCTGAGCAACCTCAACAAGTGACCAGTGGAACTGCTCTTGCTGCAGCATCGTCCGAGCTGGTAAGGCGGTCCGACCTTGATGCGCTCATCAAAGCCATCAAAGAGGCCACCGGTAAGGCGTTTCTTGCCTCAAACAAAATTAAACCCCTCATAGTTGATTCTGGTGCATCCCATCACATGATTAGTGATTCTAGGCTAATTAGTGATATTAAACCTGCTAATGGTAATGTGATAATAGCAAATGGTGAGAAAGTACCAGTTAAAGGCATTGGAAACTTGAAACTATTTGATAAGGAGACTAAGGCATTTTATATGCCAAACTTTACTTCTAACTTGCTATCAGTTAAGAGAGCCACTACTGATTTAAATTGTTATGCTATATTTGGTCCTAACAATGTTCATTTTCAGGATATTGAGACAAGTAAGGTTCTTGGTCAAGGAGGATCCAAGGATGACCTCTATGTGCTTGAGGACTTGAACTTATCTTCTAATGCATCTTGTTTTAATTCGGTTATTATGAAACCTAGTGATTCTATTTTACATGCTAGGCTAGGACACCCTCACACAAGAGCTTTATCTTTAATATTTCCTAATGTTTCTTTTCAAAATGATGAGTGTGAGGCTTGTATTCTTGGTAAACATTGCAAGGCTGTTTTTCCTAAATCTATTACTATTTATGAAAAATGTTTTGATTTAATTCATTCTGATGTTTGGACATCTCCTTGCTTATCTAGAGATAATCAAAAGTATTTTGTGACTTTTATTGATGAAAAATCAAAATATACTTGGATAACTTTACTTCCCTCTAAGGATAGAGTCCTTGAGGCCTTTACTAATTTTCAAAATTATGTCACTAACCACTTTCATGCCAAGATTAAAATTTTGAGATCAGATAATGGTGGAGAATACACAAGCCATGCCTTTAAGCAATATCTAGCCAAACATGGAATTCTTCATCAAACTAGCTGTCCTTACACACCACAACAAAATGGAGTGGCTGAGAGAAAGAATAGGCATCTCATGGAAGTAGCAAGGTCTATGATGTTTCACACAAGGGTTCCAAAGAGGTTTTGGGGAGATGCTGTGCTAGCCGCTTGTTATCTTATTAACCGCACACCAACAAAGATCCTAAAGGATGTGTCACCATTTGAGGTATTAACGAAAGACAAACCTACATTTGATCACTTACGAGTGTTTGGTTGTGTGTGCTATGTGTTGCGACCAGGTGAGCTAAGAGACAAGCTTGATGCAAAGAGTACAAAGGCTATGTTTCTTGGCTACTCTACCACACAAAAGGGGTATAAGTGCTATGAACCTACAACAAGGAGGGTTCTAGTATCTCGTGATGTCAAGTTCATGGAGACACAAGGTTTTTACGATGAGAAGAATTGGGATGAGCTCCGTAACCTCTCTGATTCACCATCTGATCGGACGCGCAACCTCCGAGTAATCCTTGAGCGACTAGGTCTTGAAAACGATCGGATCACTACCGAGTCAGCCAGACCAGCATCACCAGAGCAACCTGAGCCATTTACTGAGCCTGAGCCTGCTACACATGCCGATGACCATACTGAGCAGCATGAGGAAGCACCCGAGTCACTCGCGGACAACACGGCCGAAACAACCGAGGAGACGGCTGAACAGCTTGAGGAGATCATTACTCCAGGACGAGCCAACTCCGAAGCTGGGGCTATAGTTCCTCTTCGGCGCAGCCAACGTATTAGGTATCCTCCTAGTCATTGGAAGAACACCCGTGTGTACTACAACAACATGGCCGTTGCTCATCCGATTCAGGCCGTGTGCACCTTGGCTCATTTTCCGATAGAGCATCAAGTGTTTCTTGGCCATATTGATGAGGATTGGATCCCCAAGACCTATGATGAGGCTAAGCAGCACAAAGTATGGAGAGATGCAGTGGATGCCGAGAATACGGCCATGGTGCAAAATCATACATGGGACGAGGCTAACTTACCCAAGGGCAAGAAGGCTGTCACCTCTCGGTATATCTTCACAATCAAATATAAGAGCAATGGGGAGATTGAACGCCACAAAGCCCGCCTAGTCGCACGAGGGTTCACGCAAACGTATGGGGAGGACTATCTTGATACGTTTGCTCCGGTGGCTAAGCTTCACACGGTTCGAGTTGTACTCTCTCTCGCCACCAACCTCGACTGGGAACTTTGGCAAATGGACGTGAAGAACGCCTTCTTGCAAGGAGAACTGGAGGATGAAGTGTATATGCGACCACCACCGGGTTTGGAGGATACTATTGGTCCGGGAAAGGTCTTGAAACTCAACAAAGCTATCTATGGCTTGAAGCAGTCACCAAGGGCTTGGTATCACAAGCTTAGCACCACACTCCTTGACAAAGGCTTTCGCAAATCCGAAGCTGACCACACCTTGTTCACCTTACCAAGCGCCAAAGGTATAGTAGTCATTCTAGTGTATGTTGATGATATCATCATCACTGGAAGTGACTCGGTAGGTATTCAAGACTCTAAAACATTCTTGAAATCAGTTTTTGATATTAAAGATCTTGGAGAGTTGAAATACTTTCTTGGGATAGAAGTTTATAGATCAAATGAAGGGTTATTGTTGTCTCAAAGAAAGTATGCACTAGACTTATTGAGTGAAACAGGAAAACTAGGAGCTAAGGCAGTAACAACGCCCCTAGAAGAGAATTACAAGGATGGAGGACAGGGGGAGCTTGACACCGCTCCATTCGAGGACGTTAGCCTCTACCGGCGGCTAGTCGGTAAGCTCATTTATTTGACTATCACACGGCCTGACATTTGCTTTGCCGTGAACCAGGTAAGCCAGCATATGAAGAACCCCACCGTGCACCATTGGAACATGCTGACACGGATCCTCAAGTACATCAAGGGCTCACCCGGCCAAGGCATATGGATGGGACGCAACAAGAGCACTGAGTTGGTAGGCTACTGCGACGCTGACTATGCCGGAGATCGTGGGGACCGACGCTCAACCACAGGCTATTGCACGTTCCTTGGAGGGAACCTGGTCACATGGAAGAGCAAGAAGCAAAAGGTCGTCTCACTCTCAAGTGCCGAATCCGAGTATAGAGCTATGAGGAAGCTAACGACGGAGCTAATGTGGCTGAAGATGTTACTCAAGGATCTTGGAATAGAATCAACAAAGCCGATCACCATGCACTGTGATAACGAAGCAGCCATTCATATAGCAACCAATTCAGTGTTCCATGAGCGGACCAAGCACATTGAAGTGGATTGCCATAAGGTCCGAGAACAAATCAAGCTTGGAGTTGTCTTACCTTGCCATACCGAAAGCAAAGAACAACTTGCAGACGTCCTGACTAAAGCTGCGAGCCCCCAAGTGTGTGAATACATCCATCCTAAGCTTGGCCTCCTAAACCTCACTCGGCCATGACTTGCTTTGTTTTGGCGCCTACACTCTTTTTCCCTTAAGTATAGTTTTCCCAAGAGGTTTTTCTATACTAAGGTTTTTTTTTTAATGAGGTGGGTGCCTATGTTGTCAAGCTTGACTAGTTCCCCAAGTCAAGCTTGAGGGGGAGTATGAACCGGCACACACACTTGTCCGTACGACCGTACGGACGTCCGTACGACCAACCAACGGGCCATCCTCAAATAGAAGTCTTCATGAGCCCAATCCACCAAAGAGATCCTCCAACGGTCGCCATTCATCTCGATCCTTCCTTTGTAGCCGTTGGAGCAAGTTGTAAGAGAGAAGAGGAGATCACATGTTAGAATAAGGAGATGTCGCTTTCTCCTCATATTAGTGTGCATAGGATCCTAAGAGAATATCCTATTTGTATATGTCTTTAAATAGTTTGTAAGTATCATACTAATAGAAGTAAGAAAAGAGTTTATTCTCTTTCTCCAACACTCTCTCTCTCAATCGTTCACTCTCCTCACTCCTTACACGATTTCACTCTCTTCCATAATCTCTTGATTACTCTACTCTCAAACTTACACAAAATGGGTATAAGTGGCTTTTAAACTATCCACATCTATCTCAAACTCTTATAATTAGTTAGTTGCATTGGATTAAGACACATTTTAACCCCAGAAACACTAACAAAGCTGTTTGGTGCTTATAAGCAATGTTTTCTTGGTTTTAGCCTGTTTTGGGACAAAATGGATAAAAGTGGCTTTTAAACTCTCCAAATCAATCTCAAACTCTTATAATTAGTCATTTGCATTGGATTAAGACACATTTTAACCCCAGAAACACTAACATAGCTGTTTACAGCTTCTAAGCAATGTTTTCTTGGTTTTAGCCTGTTTTGGGACAAAATGGGTATAAGTGGCATTTAAACTCTCCACATCCATCTCAAACTCTTATAACTAGTCAGCTGCATTGGATTAAGACACATTTTAACCCCAGAAACACTAACATAGCTATTTACAGCTTCTAAGCAATGTTTTCTTGGTTTTAGCCTGTCTTGGGACAAAATGGGTATAAGTGGCTTTTAAACTATCCACATCTATCTCAAACTCTTATAATTAGTTAGTTGCATTGGATTAAGACACATTTTAACCCCAGAAACACTAACAAAGCTGTTTAGTGTTTCTAAGCAATGTTCTTTTTCGTTTTAGCCTGTTTTGGGACAAAATGGGTATAAGTGGCTTTTAAACTCTCCACATCCATCTCAAACTCTTATAACTAGTCAGCTGCATTGGATTAAGGCACATTTTAACCCCAGAAACACTAACATAGTTATTTACAGCTTCTAAGCAATGTTTTCTTGGTTTTAGCCTGTTTTGGGACAAAATGGGTATAAGTGGCTTTTAAACTATCCACATCTATCTCAAACTCTTATAATTAGTTAGTTGCATTGGATTAAGACACATTTTAACCCCAGAAACACTAACAAAGCTGTTTAGTGCTTCTAAGCAATGTTTTCTTGGTTTTAGCCTTTTTGGGACAAAATGGGTATAAGTGGCTTTTAAACTATCCACATCTATCTCAAACTCTTATAATTAGTTACTTGCATTGGATTAAGACACATTTTAACCCCAGAAACACTAACAAAGCTGTTTGGTGCTTCTAAGCAATGTTTTCTTGGTTTTAGCCTGTTTTGGGACAAAATGGGTATAAGTGGCTTTTAAACTCTCCATATCAATCTCAAACTCTTATAATTAGTCATTTGCATTGGAATAAGACACATTTTAACCCCAGAAACACTAACATAGCTGTTTACAGCTTCTAAGCAATGTTTTCTTGGTTTTAGCCTGTTTTGAGACAAAATGGGTATAAGTGGCTTTTAAACTATCCACATCTATCTCAAACTCTTATAATTAGTTAGTTGCATTGGATTAAGACACATTTTAACCCTAGAAACACTAACAAAGCTGTTTGGTGCTTCTAAGCAATGTTTTCTTGGTTTTAGCCTGTTTTGGGACAAAATGGGTAAAAGTGGCTTTTAAACTCTCCACATCCATCTCAAATTCTTATAACTAGTCATTTGCATTGGATTAAGAAACATTTTAACCCCAGAAACACTAACATAGCTGTTTACAGCTTCTAAGCAATGTTTTCTTGGTTTTAGCCTGTTTTGGGACAAAATGGGTATAAGTGGCTTTTAAAGTCTCCACATCAATCTCAAACTCTTATAATTAGTCATTTGCATTGGATTAAGACACATTTTAACCCCTGAAACACTAAAATAACTGTTTACAGCTTCTAAGCAATGTTTTCTTAGTTTTAGCCGGTTTTGGGACAAAACGGGTATAAGTGGCTTTTAAACTCTCCACATCCATCTCAAACTCTTATAACTAGTCAGCTGCATTGGATTAAGACACATTTTAACCCCAGAAACACTAACATAGCTGTTTACAGCTTCTAAGCAATGTTTTCTTGGTTTTAGCCTGTTTTGGGAAAAAATGGGTATAAGTGGCTTTTAAACTATCCACATCTATCTCAAACTCTTATAATTAGTTAGTTGCATTGGATTAAGACACATTTTAACCCCAGAAACACTAACTAAGCTGTTTGGTGCTTCTAAGCAATGTTTTCTTGGTTTTAGCCTGTTTTGGGACAAAATGGGTATAAGTGGCTTTTAAAGTCTCCACATCAATCTCAAACTCTTATAATTAGTCATTTGCATTGGATTAAGACACATTTTAACCCCAGAAACACTAAAATAGCTGTTTACAGCTTCTAAGCAATGTTTTCTTAGTTTTAGCCTGTTTTGGGACAAAACGGGTAAAAGTGGCTTTTAAACTCTCCACATCCATCTCAAACTCTTATAACTAGTCAACTGCATTGGATTAAGACACATTTTAACCCCAGAAACACTAACATAGCTGTTTACAGCTTCTAAGCAATGTTTTCTTGGTTTTAGCCTATTTTGGGACAAAATGTGTATAAGTGGCTTTTAAACTATCCACATCTATCTCAAACTCTTATAATAGTTAGTTGCATTGGATTAAGACACATTTTATTCCCAGAAACACTAACAAAGCTGTTTTGTTCTTCTAAGCAATGTTTTCTTGGTTTTAGCCTGTTTTGGGACAAAATGGGTATAAGTGGCTTTTAAACTTTCCACATCCATCTCAAACTCTTATAACTAGTCAGCTGCATTGGATTAAGACACATTTTAACCCCAGAAACACTAACATAGCTTTTTACAGCTTCTAAGCAATGTTTTCTTGGTTTTAGCCTGTTTTGGGACAAAATGGGTATAAGTGGCTTTTAAACTATCCACATCTATCTCAAACTCTTATAATTAGTTAGTTGCATTGGATTAAGACACATTTTAACCCTAGAAACACTAACAAAGCTGTTTGGTGCTTCTAAGAAATGTTTTCTTGGTTTTAGCCTGTTTTAGGACAAAATGGGTATAAGTGGCTTTTAAACGCTCCACATCAATCTCAAACTCTTATAATTAGTCATTTGCATTGGATTAAAACACATTTTAACCCCAGAAATACTAACATAGCTGTTTACAGCTTCTAAGCAATGTTTTCTTGGTTTTAGCCTGTTTTGGGACAAAATGGGTATAAGTGGCTTTTAAACTCTCCACATCCATCTCAAACTCTTATAACTAGTCAGCTGCATTGGATTAAGACACTTTTTAACCCCAGAAACACTAACATAGCTATTTACAGCTTGTAAGCAATGTTTTCTTGGTTTTAGCCTGTTTTGGGACAAAATGGGTATAAGTGGCTTTTAAAATATCCACATCTATCTCAAACTCTTATAATTAGTTAGTTGCATTGGATTAAGGCACATTTTAACCCCAGAAACACTAACAAAGCTGTTTAGTGCTTCTAAGCAATGTTTTCTTGGTTTTAGCCTTTTTAGGACAAAATGGGTATAAGTGGCTTTTAAACTCTCCACATCTATCTCAAACTCTTATAATTAGTTAGTTGCATTGGATTAAGACACATTTTAACCCTAGAAACACTAACAAAGCTATTTGGTGCTTCTAAGCAATGTTTTCTTGGTTTTAGCCTGTTTTGGGACAAAATGGGTATAAGTGGCTTTTAAACTATCCACATCTATCTCAAACTCTTATAATTAGTTAGTTGCATTGGATTAAGACACATTTTAACCCCAGAAACTCTAACAAAGCTGTTTGGTGCTTATAAGCAATGTTTTCTTGGTTTTAGCCTGTTTTGGGACAAAATGGGTAAAAGTGGCTTTTAAACTCTCCAAATCAATCTCAAACTCTTATAATTAGTCATTTGCATTGGATTAAGACACATTTTAACCCCAGAAACACTAACTAAGCTGTTTGGTGCTTCTAAGCAATGTTTTCTTGGTTTTAGCCTGTTTTGGGACAAAATGGGTATAAGTGGCTTTTAAAGTCTCCACATCAATCTCAAACTCTTATAATTAGTCATTTGCATTGGATTAAGACACATTTTAACCCCAGAAACACTAAAATAGCTGTTTACAGCTTCTAAGCAATGTTTTCTTAGTTTTAGCCTGTTTTGGGACAAAACGGGTAAAAGTGGCTTTTAAACTCTCCACATCCATCTCAAACTCTTATAACTAGTCAGCTGCATTGGATTAAGACACATTTTAACCCCAGAAACACTAACATAGCTGTTTACAGCTTCTAAGCAATGTTTTCTTGGTTTTAGCCTATTTTGGGACAAAATTTGTATAAGTGGCTTTTAAACTATCCACATCTATCTCAAACTCTTATAATAGTTAGTTGCATTGGATTAAGACACATTTTAACCCCAGAAACACTAACAAAGCTGTTTTGTTCTTCTAAGCAATGTTTTCTTGGTTTTAGCCTGTTTTGGGACAAAATGGGTATAAGTGGCTTTTAAACTTTCCACATCCATCTCAAACTCTTATAACTAGTCAGCTGCATTGGATTAAGACACATTTTAACCCCAGAAACACTAACATAGCTTTTTACAGCTTCTAAGCAATGTTTTCTTGGTTTTAGCCTGTTTTGGGACAAAATGGGTATAAGTGGCTTTTAAACTATCCACATCTATCTCAAACTCTTATAATTAGTTAGTTGCATTGGATTAAGACACATTTTAACCCTAGAAACACTAACAAAGCTGTTTGGTGCTTCTAAGCAATGTTTTCTTGGTTTTAGCCTGTTTTGGGACAAAATGGGTATAAGTGGCTTTTAAACGCTCCACATCAATCTCAAACTCTTATAATTAGTCATTTGCATTGGATTAAAACACATTTTAACCCCAGAAATACTAACATAGCTGTTTACAGCTTCTAAGCAATGTTTTCTTGGTTTTAGCCTGTTTTGGGACAAAATGGGTATAAGTGGCTTTTAAACTCTCCACATCTATCTCAAACTCTTATAATTAGTTAGTTGCATTGGATTAAGACACATTTTAACCCTAGAAACAGTAACAAAGCTATTTGGTGCTTCTAAGCAATGTTTTCTTGGTTTTAGCCTGTTTTGGGACAAAATGGGTATAAGTGGCTTTTAAACTATCCACATCTATCTCAAACTCTTATAATTAGTTAGTTGCATTGGATTAAGACACATTTTAACCCCAGAAACACTAACAAAGCTGTTTGGTGCTTATAAGCAATGTTTTCTTGGTTTTAGCCTGTTTTGGGACAAAATGGATAAAAGTGGCTTTTAAACTCTCCAAATCAATCTCAAACTCTTATAATTAGTCATTTGCATTGGATTAAGACACATTTTAACCCCAGAAACACTAACATAGCTGTTTACAGCTTCTAAGCAATGTTTTCTTGGTTTTAGCCTGTTTTGGGACAAAATGGGTATAAGTGGCATTTAAACTCTCCACATCCATCTCAAACTCTTATAACTAGTCAGCTGCATTGGATTAAGACACATTTTAACCCCAGAAACACTAACATAGCTATTTACAGCTTCTAAGCAATGTTTTCTTGGTTTTAGCCTGTCTTGGGACAAAATGGGTATAAGTGGCTTTTAAACTATCCACATCTATCTCAAACTCTTATAATTAGTTAGTTGCATTGGATTAAGACACATTTTAACCCCAGAAACACTAACAAAGCTGTTTAGTGTTTCTAAGCAATGTTCTTTTTCGTTTTAGCCTGTTTTGGGACAAAATGGGTATAAGTGGCTTTTAAACTCTCCACATCCATCTCAAACTCTTATAACTAGTAAGCTGCATTGGATTAAGGCACATTTTAACCCCAGAAACACTAACATAGTTATTTACAGCTTCTAAGCAATGTTTTCTTGGTTTTAGCCTGTTTTGGGACAAAATGGGTATAAGTGGCTTTTAAACTATCCACATCTATCTCAAACTCTTATAATTAGTTAGTTGCATTGGATTAAGACACATTTTAACCCCAGAAACACTAACAAAGCTGTTTAGTGCTTCTAAGCAATGTTTTCTTGGTTTTAGCCTTTTTGGGACAAAATGGGTATAAGTGGCTTTTAAACTATCCACATCTATCTCAAACTCTTATAATTAGTTACTTGCATTGGATTAAGACACATTTTAACCCCAGAAACACTAACAAAGCTGTTTGGTGCTTCTAAGCAATGTTTTCTTGGTTTTAGCCTGTTTTGGGACAAAATGGGTATAAGTGGCTTTTAAACTCTCCATATCAATCTCAAACTCTTATAATTAGTCATTTGCATTGGAATAAGACACATTTTAACCCCAGAAACACTAACATAGCTGTTTACAGCTTCTAAGCAATGTTTTCTTGGTTTTAGCCTGTTTTGAGACAAAATGGGTATAAGTGGCTTTTAAACTATCCACATCTATCTCAAACTCTTATAATTAGTTAGTTGCATTGGATTAAGACACATTTTAACCCTAGAAACACTAACAAAGCTGTTTGGTGCTTCTAAGCAATGTTTTCTTGGTTTTAGCCTGTTTTGGGACAAAATGGGTAAAAGTGGCTTTTAAACTCTCCAAATCAATCTCAAACTCTTATAATTAGTCATTTGCATTGGATTAAGACACATTTTAACCCCAGAAACACTAACATAGCTGTTTACAGCTTCTAAGCAATGTTTTCTTGGTTTTAGCCTGTTTTGGGACAAAATGGGTATAAGTGGCTTTTAAACTCTCCACATCCTTCTCAAACTCTTATAACTAGTCAGCTGCATTGGATTAAGACACATTTTAACCCTAGAAGCACTAACATAGCTGTTTACAGCTTCAAAGCAATGTTTTCTTGGTTTTAGCCTATTTTGGGACATAATGTGTATAAGTGGCTTTTAAACTATCCACATCTATCTCAAACTCTTATAATTAGTTAGTTGCATTGGATTAAGACACATTTTAACCCCAGAAACACTAACAAAGCTGTTTAGTGCTTCTAAGCAATGTTTTCTTGGTTTTAGCCTGTTTTGGGACAAAATGGGATAAGTGGCTTTTAAACTTTCCACATCGATCTCAAACTCTTATAACTAGTCAGCTGCATTGGATTAAGACACTTTTTAACCCCAGAAACACTAACAAAGCTATTTGGTGCTTCTAAGCAATGTTTTCTTGGTTTTAGCCTTTTTGGGACAAAATGGGTATAAGTGGCTTTTAAACTATCCACATCTATCTCAAACTCTTATAATTAGTTACTTGCATTGGATTAAGACACATTTTAACCCCAGAAACACTAACAAAGCTGTTTGGTGCTTCTAAGCAATGTTTTCTTGGTTTTAGCCTGTTTTGGGACAAAAAGGGTAAAAGTGGCTTTTAAACTCTCCAAATCAATCTCAAACTCTTATAATTAGTCATTTGCATTGGATTAAGACACATTTTAACCCCAGAAACACTAACTAAGCTGTTTGGTGCTTCTAAGCAATGTTTTCTTGGTTTTAGCCTGTTTTGGGACAAAATGGGTATAAGTGGCTTTTAAAGTCTCCACATCAATCTCAAACTCTTATAATTAGTCATTTGCATTGGATTAAGACACATTTTAACCCCAGAAACACTAAAATAGCTGTTTACAGCTTCTAAGCAATGTTTTCTTAGTTTTAGCCTGTTTTGGGACAAAACGGGTAAAAGTGGCTTTTAAACTCTCCACATCCATCTCAAACTCTTATAACTAGTCAGCTGCATTGGATTAAGACACATTTTAACCCCAGAAACACTAACATAGCTGTTTACAGCTTCTAAGCAATGTTTTCTTGGTTTTAGCCTATTTTGGGACAAATGTGTATAAGTGGCTTTTAAACTATCCACATCTATCTCAAACTCTTATAATAGTTAGTTGCATTGGATTAAGACACATTTTAACCCCAGAAACACTAACAAAGCTGTTTTGTTCTTCTAAGCAATGTTTTCTTGGTTTTAGCCTGTTTTGGGACAAAATGGGTATAAGTGGCTTTTAAACTTTCCACATCCATCTCAAACTCTTATAACTAGTCAGCTGCATTGGATTAAGACACATTTTAACCCCAGAAACACTAACATAGCTTTTTACAGCTTCTAAGCAATGTTTTCTTGGTTTTAGCCTGTTTTGGGACAAAATGGGTATAAGTGGCTTTTAAACTATCCTCATCTATCTCAAATTCTTATAATTAGTTAGTTGCATTGGATTAAGACACATTTTAACCCTAGAAACACTAACAAAGCTGTTTGGTGCTTCTAAGCAATGTTTTCTTGGTTTTAGCCTGTTTTGGGACAAAACGGGTAAAAGTGGCTTTTAAACTCTCCACATCCATCTCAAACTCTTATAACTAGTCAGCTGCATTGGATTAAGACACATTTTAACCCCAGAAACACTAACATAGCTGTTTACAGCTTCTAAGCAATGTTTTCTTGGTTTTAGCCTATTTTGGGACAAATGTGTATAAGTGGCTTTTAAACTATCCACATCTATCTCAAACTCTTATAATAGTTAGTTGCATTGGATTAAGACACATTTTAACCCCAGAAACACTAACAAAGCTGTTTTGTTCTTCTAAGCAATGTTTTCTTGGTTTTAGCCTGTTTTGGGACAAAATGGGTATAAGTGGCTTTTAAACTTTCCACATCCATCTCAAACTCTTATAACTAGTCAGCTGCATTGGATTAAGACACATTTTAACCCCAGAAACACTAACATAGCTTTTTACAGCTTCTAAGCAATGTTTTCTTGGTTTTAGCCTGTTTTGGGACAAAATGGGTATAAGTTATGAAACCGCACACACATCTTGTCCGTACATCCGTCCGTACAACCATCACCATTGGGCCGTCCGTACAGCTAAAGGCCTACCAAGCTAAAGGCCTACCAAGCTCAACCCATGAGGATCACGAGTCCATTCCATGTTCACCAGCCTCCAACGGTCACAAGAGCTTCTCGATCCTTCTCCTCATAGCCGTTAGTGTAGAGTGCGCAAGTGGGAAGGATCACATGTCTTCTTAAGGACATGTCGCTATCTTTATATGTAAATGTGCCTAGGATCATCTTAGTATATTCTTTTGTATATGTCTATAAGTAGATTGTAATTATGTTCTAAATGAGGTAAGAAGAGATAATATCTCTTTCTCCACAATACTCTCTCTATACTCTCTTACTATACTCTCAACGATTCTCACTCTCTTGTTATTCAAATCTTCTCACTAAACTCATAATCGATCCTATTAATTCTTTCATGGTATCAGAGCCTGGTTGCTCGTCATTCTAAAGTTTTTGATCATCACTTACTTCCGCTTCTCCTTCTCTCTCATTTTCTGTTTTGACTTGAAAGTCATTTTCTTTAACCGTTGGATAATAGCTTTACCTAACGGTCTCTTCATCATGGAAAGTGTCAAAACCATGGTTGTTCCGGTGACTCTCAAGGGAGAGAACTATCTGCTGTGGGCGAGGACCACGAAAACTGCCCTTTGTGGCCGAGGCCTTTGGTCTCACGTTGAGAAGAGCGAAGCTCCGAGTGGTGAGGCCACCAAGGACGGCAAGGAACTTGCCGGAGATGAAAAGAACAAATGGTTCCAAGAAGACCAAGGGGTCTTAGCCATCATTCAAAACTCTCTAGATGCCCCCATTCTTGAAGCCTACTCCTACTGCGAGACGGCGAAGGACTTGTGGGACACCCTCAAGAACGTTTTTGGTAATATTACCAATGTCAATCGTATCTTCGAGATTAAAAGGGCCATCAATAACCTCAATCAAGAGGATATGGAGTTTACAAAGCATTTTGGGAAGTTTAGGTCCCTTTGGGCTGAACTAGAAATGCTGCGACCGGCGACAATTGATCCGGCCATACTGAACGAGAGGCGTGAACAAGACAAAGTGTTTGGGCTGCTCTTGACCCTAAACCCCTCCTACAATGATCTCATCAAACACATCTTGCGGTCAGATAAACTCCCAAGCCTTGATGATGTTTGTAACCAAATTCAAAAGGAGCATGGCTCCATGGGATTGTTCGGCAGCAAGGGAGAGCTGGTGACCGCTAACAAAGCTGAGATGGCATCAGCAAACAAAGGCTACTACCGACCGGAGGACAAGAACAACCCGCCGGTTTGTGAGCACTGTAAGAAACTTGGCCACTTCAAGAGCCGCTGCTGGATCCTACATCCGCATCTAGCACCACCACCGGGAACAATCCGAGGTGGACGACCAAACCGCGGAGGACAACCGAGAGCTCACCAAGCAACTGCCGTGGGGGAGCCATTGATCTCTGAGCAGCCTCAACAAGTGACCGGTGGAACTGCTCTTGCTGCAGCATCGTCCGAGCTGGTAAGGCGGTCCGACCTTGATGCGCTCATCAAAGCCCTCAAGGAGGCCACCGGTAAGGCGTTTCTTACTTCAAACAAAACTAAGTCTCTTATTGTTGATTCTGGTGCATCTCATCACATGATTAGTGATTCTAGGTTAATGAGTGATATTAAGCCTGCTAATGGTAATGTTGTGATAGCTAATGGTGAGAAAGTTCCAATTAAAGGCATAGGGAATTTAAAGTTATTTAACAAAGAAACTAAAGCTTTCTATATGCCAAATTTCACATCTAATTTGCTATCAGTTAAGAGGGCCACCACTGATTTAAATTGTTATGCAATATTTGGTCCTAACAAGGTTCATTTTCAGGATATTGAGACAAGTAAAGTTCTTGGTCAAGGAGGTTCCAAGGATGATCTATATGTGCTTGAGGACTTGAATCTATCTTCTTCTACTGCATCTTGTTTTAATTCGGTTATTATTAAACCTAGTGATTCTATTTTACATGCTAGGCTAGGACATCCTCATACTAGAGCTTTATCATTAATGTTTCCTAATATTTCTTTTAAAAATGATGAGTGTGAGGCATGTATTCTTGGTAAACATTGCAAGGCTGTTTTTCCTAAATCTATGACTATTTATGAAAATTGTTTTGATTTAATCCATTCAGATGTTTGGACTTCCCCTTGCTTGTCTAGAGAAAATCAAAAATATTTTGTGACCTTTATTGATGAAAAATCAAAATATACTTGGCTGACCTTGCTTCCCTCTAAAGATAGAGTTCTTGAAGCCTTCACTAATTTTCAAAAATATGTGACTAACCATTATAATGCAAAGATTAAAATTTTGAGATCAGATAATGGAGGAGAGTATACAAGCCATGCCTTCAAACAATACCTAGCAAACCATGGGATTATTCATCAAACAAGCTGTCCATATACACCCCAACAAAATGGTGTTGCTGAAAGGAAGAATAGGCACCTCATGGAAGTGGCAAGATCCATGATGTTTCACACCAATGTTCCAAAGAAGTTTTGGGGAGATGCTGTTCTTGCGGCTTGCTACCTCATTAACCGGACACCAACCAAAGTTCTTCAAGACAGTTCACCGTTTGAGGTAATAAACAAGGTAAAACCCTCATTTGATCATTTAAGAGTATTTGGCTGCGTGTGTTATGTGTTGAAGCCAGGAGAACTACGCGACAAGCTTGATACTAAGAGTGTTAAGAGCATGTTCCTTGGGTACTCGACGACTCAAAAAGGCTACAAGTGCTACGAGCCAAACATGAAGCGCGTTTTTGTCTCTCGTGATGTTAAGTTCGTGGAGTCTAAAGGCTTCTATGAGGAAAAGAACTGGGAGAGCCTTCGAGACTTGTCCACCTCACCATCTGACCGAGCTAACAACCTTCGCATCCTTCTCGAGAGACTCGGTGTTGACAATGCCCCCGCGTCAACACCTGCACCCCCAGTCAATGCACCGGCCACTTCACCGCCGGAGTCTCTAGACAATGATCCCTCGGCTGCACTTGATGAACACTCGGCTGAACTTGATGAACAATCCGATGATGAAAATGGTTTAAATTCAGTTCCGGTGGACAATGCTTCCGGTGATGAGGATTATGTGCCCACCGAGGAAGACAATGACGATGAGGCCACACCACAGGAAGTTATCCCACTTCGCCGCAGTGAACGCCTCAAGTTTCCCCTCTCCAATTGGCGAAACACTCGGGTCTACTACAACAACGTTGCTGTAGCTCATCCGATTCAAGCGGTATGCACCTTGGCTCATTTTCCTCCACACCATCAAGTGTTTCTTGGCAAGATTGATGCTCATTGGATTCCCAAAGACTATGAAGAAGCCAAGAATCATAAGGAATGGTGTGATGCTGTCAATGCCGAGACGAATGCAATGGAGGCCAATCATACATGGGACGAGGCTGACTTACCCAAAGGCAAGAAGGCTGTGACATCCAGGTGGATCTTTACCATTAAATATAAGAGTGATGGGGAGATCGAACGCTACAAAGCCAGACTCGTTGCAAGGGGGTTCACTCAAACGTATGGGGAGGACTACCAAGATACGTTTGCACCGGTGGCCAAACTTCACACGGTTCGAGTTGTTCTCTCTCTTGCAACCAACCTTGACTGGAACTTATGGCAAATGGATGTTAAGAACGCCTTCTTACAAGGAGAGCTCGAGGATGAAGTTTATATGAGGCCACCTCCGGGTTTAGAAGACATCATTGGTCCCGGGAAAGTATTAAAACTGAACAAGGCGATTTATGGACTCAAACAGTCCCCTAGGGCTTGGTATCACAAGTTAAGCACCACACTCCTTGAGAAAGGCTTCCGCAAATCAGAGGCTGACCACACTCTATTCACCTTACCAAGTGAAAAAGGTATTATAGTCATTCTAGTTTATGTTGATGATATCATCATAACTGGAAGTGACAAGGTAGGCATTCAAGAGACTAAGGCTTACCTTAAGTCAGTTTTTGATATCAAAGACCTAGGAGAACTTAAATATTTTCTTGGTATAGAAGTATATAGGACTAATGAAGGATTGTTTTTATCACAAAGAAAATATGCTCTTGATTTATTGAGTGAAGCAGGGAAGCTAGGTTCAAAAGCTGTATCTACACCCCTTGATGAAAACTATAAGGCCGGAGGAAAGGGGGAGTTTGATGCAGCTCCATTTCAAGACGTCAAGCGATACCGGCGGCTAGTAGGTAAGCTTATATACCTTACTATCACTAGACCTGATATTTGCTTTGCTGTTAATCAGGTGAGCCAACACATGCAAAGTCCTACCGTGCATCATTGGGGTATGGTGAACCGCATCCTCAAATATCTCAAGGGCTCGCCGGGGCAAGGCATATGGATGGGTCGAAATGAAAGCACGGAGCTAGTAGGGTATTGTGATGCGGATTACGCCGGAGACCGTGGAGACCGTCGCTCCACTACAGGCTACTGCACGTTCCTAGGAGGCAACTTGATCACATGGAAGAGCAAGAAACAAAAGGTGGTATCCCTATCAAGTGCGGAATCGGAGTATAGAGCCATGAGAAAGTTAACAACCGAGTTGATGTGGCTCAAGGCACTCATCAAGGACCTTGGAATCGAGTCACCTAAGCCTATTACTATGCATTGCGACAATGAGGCAGCTATTCACATCGCAACAAACTCGGTGTTCCATGAGAGAACCAAGCACATTGAAGTCGACTGCCACAAAGTCCGAGAGCAAATTAAACTTGGAGTTGTTCTACCATGTCACACCGAGAGCTCTGAACAATTGGCTGACGTTCTCACCAAGGCGGCCAGTCCACAAGTGTGTGAGTACATTCACCCCAAACTTGGCCTCAAAGATCTTACTCGGCCATGATTGTCTTCACATGATACCCACACTCTTTTTCCCTTAAGTATAGTTTTTCCCAAGTGGTTTTCTATACTAAGGTTTTTAATGAGGTGGGTGTGCATGAGTCCAAGCTTGATCAATGCTCATGATCAAGCTTGAGGGGGAGTATGAAACCGCACACACATCTTGTCCGTACATCCGTCCGTACAACCATCACCATTGGGCCGTCCGTACAGCTAAAGGCCTACCAAGCTAAAGGCCTACCAAGCTCAACCCATGAGGATCACGAGTCCATTCCATGTTCACCAGCCTCCAACGGTCACAAGAGCTTCTCGATCCTTCTCCTCATAGCCGTTAGTGTAGAGTGCGCAAGTGGGAA
Source organism: Camelina sativa (assembly GCF_030686135.1). NCBI lineage: Eukaryota > Viridiplantae > Streptophyta > Magnoliopsida > Brassicales > Brassicaceae > Camelina > Camelina sativa. The sequence continues at coordinate 21,897,615 of NC_141894.1, read as the reverse complement.
GGATCACATGTCTTCTTAAGGACATGTCGCTATCTTTATATGTAAATGTGCCTAGGATCATCTTAGTATATTCTTTTGTATATGTCTATAAGTAGATTGTAATTATGTTCTAAATGAGGTAAGAAGAGATAATATCTCTTTCTCCACAATACTCTCTCTATACTCTCTTACTATACTCTCAACGATTCTCACTCTCTTGTTATTCAAATCTTCTCACTAAACTCATAATCGATCCTATTAATTCTTTCATAAGTGGCTTTTAAACTATCCTCATCTATCTCAAATTCTTATAATTAGTTAGTTGCATTGGATTAAGACACATTTTCACCCTAGAAACACTAACAAAGCTGTTTGGTGCTTCTAAGCAATGTTTTCTTGGTTTTAGCCTGTTTTGGGACAAAATGGGTATAAGTGGCTTTTAAACGCTCCACATCAATCTCAAACTCTTATAATTAGTCATTTGCATTGGATTAAAACACATTTTAACCCCAGAAATACTAACATAGCTGTTTACAGCTTCTAAGCAATGTTTTCTTGGTTTTAGCCTATTTTGGGACAAAATGGGTATAAGTGGCTTTTAAACTCTCCACATCCATCTCAAACTCTTATAACTAGTCAGCTGCATTGGATTAAGACACTTTTTAACCCCAGAAACACTAACATAGCTATTTACAGCTTGTAAGCAATGTTTTCTTGGTTTTAGCCTGTTTTGGGACAAAATGGGTATAAGTGGCTTTTAAAATATCCACATCTATCTCAAACTCTTATAATTAGTTAGTTGCATTGGATTAAGGCACATTTTAACCCCAGAAACACTAACAAAGCTGTTTAGTGCTTATAAGCAATGTTTTCTTGGTTTTAGCCTTTTTAGGACAAAATGGGTATAAGTGGCTTTTAAACTCTCCACATCTATCTCAAACTCTTATAATTAGTTAGTTGCATTGGATTAAGACACATTTTAACCCTAGAAACACTAACAAAGCTATTTGGTGCTTCTAAGCAATGTTTTCTTGGTTTTAGCCTGTTTTGGGACAAAATGGGTATAAGTGGCTTTTAAACTATCCACATCTATCTCAAACTCTTATAATTAGTTAGTTGCATTGGATTAAGACACATTTTAACCCCAGAAACACTAACAAAGCAGTTTGGTGCTTATAAGCAATGTTTTCTTGGTTTTAGCCTGTTTTGGTACAAAATGGGTAAAAGTGGCTTTTAAACTCTCCAAATCAATCTCAAACTCTTATAATTAGTCATTTGCATTGGATTAAGACACATTTTAACCCCAGAAACACTAACATAGCTGTTTACAGCTTCTAAGCAATGTTTTCTTGGTTTTAGCCTGTTTTGGGACAAAATGGGTAAAAGTGGCTTTTAAACTCTCCAAATCAATCTCAAACTCTTATAATTAGTCATTTGCATTGGATTAAGAAACATTTTAACCCCAGAAACACTAACTAAGCTGTTTGGTGCTTCTAAGCAATGTTTTCTTGGTTTTAGCCTGTTTTGGGACAAAATGGGTATAAGTGGCTTTTAAAGTCTCCACATCAATCTCAAACTCTTATAATTAGTCATTTGCATTGGATTAAGACACATTTTAACCCCAGAAACACTAAAATAGCTGTTTACAGCTTCTAAGCAATGTTTTCTTAGTTTTAGCCTGTTTTGGGACAAAACGGGTAAAAGTGGCTTTTAAACTCTCCACATCCATCTCAAACTCTTATAACTAGTCAGCTGCATTGGATTAAGACACATTTTAACCCCAGAAACACTAACATAGCTGTTTACAGCTTCTAAGCAATGTTTTCTTGGTTTTAGCCTATTTTGGGACAAATGTGTATAAGTGGCTTTTAAACTATCCACATCTATCTCAAACTCTTATAATAGTTAGTTGCATTGGATTAAGACACATTTTAACCCCAGAAACACTAACAAAGCTGTTTTGTTCTTCTAAGCAATGTTTTCTTGGTTTTAGCCTGTTTTGGGACAAAATGGGTATAAGTGGCTTTTAAACTTTCCACATCCATCTCAAATATGAAACCGCACACACACCTTGTCCGTACATCCGTCCGTACAACCATCACCATTGGGCCGTCCGTACAGCTAAAGGCCTACCAAGCTCAACCCATGAGGATCACGAGTCCATTCCATGTTCACCAGCCTCCAACGGTCACAAGAGCTTCTCGATCCTTCTCCTCATAGCCGTTAGTGTAGAGTGCGCAAGTGGGAAGGATCACATGTCTTCTTAAGGACATGTCGCTATCTTTATATGTAAATGTGCCTAGGATCATCTTAGTATATTCTTTTGTATATGTCTATAAGTAGATTGTAATTATGTTCTAAATGAGGTAAGAAGAGATAATATCTCTTTCTCCACAATACTCTCTCTATACTCTCTTACTATACTCTCAACGATTCTCACTCTCTTGTTATTCAAATCTTCTCACTAAACTCATAATCGATCCTATTAATTCTTTCATGGTATCAGAGCCTGGTTGCTCGTCATTCTAAAGTTTTTGATCATCACTTACTTCCGCTTCTCCTTCTCTCTCATTTTCTGTTTTGACTTGAAAGTCATTTTCTTTAACCGTTGGATAATAGCTTTACCTAACGGTCTCTTCATCATGGAAAGTGTCAAAACCATGGTTGTTCCGGTGACTCTCAAGGGAGAGAACTATCTGCTGTGGGCGAGGACCACGAAAACTGCCCTTTGTGGCCGAGGCCTTTGGTCTCACGTTGAGAAGAGCGAAGCTCCGAGTGGTGAGGCCACCAAGGACGGCAAGGAACTTGCCGGAGATGAAAAGAACAAATGGTTCCAAGAAGACCAAGGGGTCTTAGCCATCATTCAAAACTCTCTAGATGCCCCCATTCTTGAAGCCTACTCCTACTGCGAGACGGCGAAGGACTTGTGGGACACCCTCAAGAACGTTTTTGGTAATATTACCAATGTCAATCGTATCTTCGAGATTAAAAGGGCCATCAATAACCTCAATCAAGAGGATATGGAGTTTACAAAGCATTTTGGGAAGTTTAGGTCCCTTTGGGCTGAACTAGAAATGCTGCGACCGGCGACAATTGATCCGGCCATACTGAACGAGAGGCGTGAACAAGACAAAGTGTTTGGGCTGCTCTTGACCCTAAACCCCTCCTACAATGATCTCATCAAACACATCTTGCGGTCAGATAAACTCCCAAGCCTTGATGATGTTTGCAACCAAATTCAAAAGGAGCATGGCTCCATGGGATTGTTCGGCAGCAAGGGAGAGCTGGTGACCGCTAACAAAGCTGAGATGGCATCAGCAAACAAAGGCTACTACCGACCGGAGGACAAGAACAACCCGCCGGTTTGTGAGCACTGTAAGAAACTTGGCCACTTCAAGAGCCGCTGCTGGATCCTACATCCGCATCTAGCACCACCACCGGGAACAATCCGAGGTGGACGACCAAACCGCGGAGGACAACCGAGAGCTCACCAAGCAACTGCCGTGGGGGAGCCATTGATCTCTGAGCAGCCTCAACAAGTGACCGGTGGAACTGCTCTTGCTGCAGCATCGTCCGAGCTGGTAAGGCGGTCCGACCTTGATGCGCTCATCAAAGCCCTCAAGGAGGCCACCGGTAAGGCGTTTCTTACTTCAAACAAAACTAAGTCTCTTATTGTTGATTCTGGTGCATCTCATCACATGATTAGTGATTCTAGGTTAATGAGTGATATTAAGCCTGCTAATGGTAATGTTGTGATAGCTAATGGTGAGAAAGTTCCAATTAAAGGCATAGGGAATTTAAAGTTATTTAACAAAGAAACTAAAGCTTTCTATATGCCAAATTTCACATCTAATTTGCTATCAGTTAAGAGGGCCACCACTGATTTAAATTGTTATGCAATATTTGGTCCTAACAAGGTTCATTTTCAGGATATTGAGACAAGTAAAGTTCTTGGTCAAGGAGGTTCCAAGGATGATCTATATGTGCTTGAGGACTTGAATCTATCTTCTTCTACTGCATCTTGTTTTAATTCGGTTATTATTAAACCTAGTGATTCTATTTTACATGCTAGGCTAGGACATCCTCATACTAGAGCTTTATCATTAATGTTTCCTAATATTTCTTTTAAAAATGATGAGTGTGAGGCATGTATTCTTGGTAAACATTGCAAGGCTGTTTTTCCTAAATCTATGACTATTTATGAAAATTGTTTTGATTTAATCCATTCAGATGTTTGGACTTCCCCTTGCTTGTCTAGAGAAAATCAAAAATATTTTGTGACCTTTATTGATGAAAAATCAAAATATACTTGGCTGACCTTGCTTCCCTCTAAAGATAGAGTTCTTGAAGCCTTCACTAATTTTCAAAAATATGTGACTAACCATTATAATGCAAAGATTAAAATTTTGAGATCAGATAATGGAGGAGAGTATACAAGCCATGCCTTCAAACAATACCTAGCAAACCATGGGATTATTCATCAAACAAGCTGTCCATATACACCCCAACAAAATGGTGTTGCTGAAAGGAAGAATAGGCACCTCATGGAAGTGGCAAGATCCATGATGTTTCACACCAATGTTCCAAAGAAGTTTTGGGGAGATGCTGTTCTTGCGGCTTGCTACCTCATTAACCGGACACCAACCAAAGTTCTTCAAGACAGTTCACCGTTTGAGGTAATAAACAAGGTAAAACCCTCATTTGATCATTTAAGAGTATTTGGCTGCGTGTGTTATGTGTTGAAGCCAGGAGAACTACGCGACAAGCTTGATACTAAGAGTGTTAAGAGCATGTTCCTTGGGTACTCGACGACTCAAAAAGGCTACAAGTGCTACGAGCCAAACATGAAGCGCGTTTTTGTCTCTCGTGATGTTAAGTTCGTGGAGTCTAAAGGCTTCTATGAGGAAAAGAACTGGGAGAGCCTTCGAGACTTGTCCACCTCACCATCTGACCGAGCTAACAACCTTCGCATCCTTCTCGAGAGACTCGGTGTTGACAATGCCCCCGCGTCAACACCTGCACCCCCAGTCAATGCACCGGCCACTTCACCGCCGGAGTCTCTAGACAATGATCCCTCGGCTGCACTTGATGAACACTCGGCTGAACTTGATGAACAATCCGATGATGAAAATGGTTTAAATTCAGTTCCGGTGGACAATGCTTCCGGTGATGAGGATTATGTGCCCACCGAGGAAGACAATGACGATGAGGCCACACCACAGGAAGTTATCCCACTTCGCCGCAGTGAACGCCTCAAGTTTCCCCTCTCCAATTGGCGAAACACTCGGGTCTACTACAACAACGTTGCTGTAGCTCATCCGATTCAAGCGGTATGCACCTTGGCTCATTTTCCTCCACACCATCAAGTGTTTCTTGGCAAGATTGATGCTCATTGGATTCCCAAAGACTATGAAGAAGCCAAGAATCATAAGGAATGGTGTGATGCTGTCAATGCCGAGAAGAATGCAATGGAGGCCAATCATACATGGGACGAGGCTGACTTACCCAAAGGCAAGAAGGCTGTGACATCCAGGTGGATCTTTACCATTAAATATAAGAGTGATGGGGAGATCGAACGCTACAAAGCCAGACTCGTTGCAAGGGGGTTCACTCAAACGTATGGGGAGGACTACCAAGATACGTTTGCACCGGTGGCCAAACTTCACACGGTTCGAGTTGTTCTCTCTCTTGCAACCAACCTTGACTGGAACTTATGGCAAATGGATGTTAAGAACGCCTTCTTACAAGGAGAGCTCGAGGATGAAGTTTATATGAGGCCACCTCCGGGTTTAGAAGACATCATTGGTCCCGGGAAAGTATTAAAACTGAACAAGGCGATTTATGGACTCAAACAGTCCCCTAGGGCTTGGTATCACAAGTTAAGCACCACACTCCTTGAGAAAGGCTTCCGCAAATCAGAGGCTGACCACACTCTATTCACCTTACCAAGTGAAAAAGGTATTATAGTCATTCTAGTTTATGTTGATGATATCATCATAACTGGAAGTGACAAGGTAGGCATTCAAGAGACTAAGGCTTACCTTAAGTCAGTTTTTGATATCAAAGACCTAGGAGAACTTAAATATTTTCTTGGTATAGAAGTATATAGGACTAATGAAGGATTGTTTTTATCACAAAGAAAATATGCTCTTGATTTATTGAGTGAAGCAGGGAAGCTAGGTTCAAAAGCTGTATCTACACCCCTTGATGAAAACTATAAGGCCGGAGGAAAGGGGGAGTTTGATGCAGCTCCATTTCAAGACGTCAAGCGATACCGGCGGCTAGTAGGTAAGCTTATATACCTTACTATCACTAGACCTGATATTTGCTTTGCTGTTAATCAGGTGAGCCAACACATGCAAAGTCCTACCGTGCATCATTGGGGTATGGTGAACCGCATCCTCAAATATCTCAAGGGCTCGCCGGGGCAAGGCATATGGATGGGTCGAAATGAAAGCACGGAGCTAGTAGGGTATTGTGATGCGGATTACGCCGGAGACCGTGGAGACCGTCGCTCCACTACAGGCTACTGCACGTTCCTAGGAGGCAACTTGATCACATGGAAGAGCAAGAAACAAAAGGTGGTATCCCTATCAAGTGCTGAATCGGAGTATAGAGCCATGAGAAAGTTAACAACCGAGTTGATGTGGCTCAAGGCACTCATCAAGGACCTTGGAATCGAGTCACCTAAGCCTATTACTATGCATTGCGACAATGAGGCAGCTATTCACATCGCAACAAACTCGGTGTTCCATGAGAGAACCAAGCACATTGAAGTCGACTGCCACAAAGTCCGAGAGCAAATTAAACTTGGAGTTGTTCTACCATGTCACACCGAGAGCTCTGAACAATTGGCTGACGTTCTCACCAAGGCGGCCAGTCCACAAGTGTGTGAGTACATTCACCCCAAACTTGGCCTCAAAGATCTTACTCGGCCATGATTGTCTTCACATGATACCCACACTCTTTTTCCCTTAAGTATAGTTTTTCCCAAGTGGTTTTCTATACTAAGGTTTTTAATGAGGTGGGTGTGCATGAGTCCAAGCTTGATCAATGCTCATGATCAAGCTTGAGGGGGAGTATGAAACCGCACACACACCTTGTCCGTACATCCGTCCGTACAACCATCACCATTGGGCCGTCCGTACAGCTAAAGGCCTACCAAGCTCAACCCATGAGGATCACGAGTCCATTCCATGTTCACCAGCCTCCAACGGTCACAAGAGCTTCTCGATCCTTCTCCTCATAGCCGTTAGTGTAGAGTGCGCAAGTGGGAAGGATCACATGTCTTCTTAAGGACATGTCGCTATCTTTATATGTAAATGTGCCTAGGATCATCTTAGTATATTCTTTTGTATATGTCTATAAGTAGATTGTAATTATGTTCTAAATGAGGTAAGAAGAGATAATATCTCTTTCTCCACAATACTCTCTCTATACTCTCTTACTATACTCTCAACGATTCTCACTCTCTTGTTATTCAAATCTTCTCACTAAACTCATAATCGATCCTATTAATTCTTTCATCAAACTCTTATAACTAGTCAGCTGCATTGGATTAAGACACATTTTAACCCCAGAAACACTAACATAGCTTTTTACAGCTTCTAAGCAATGTTTTCTTGGTTTTAGCCTGTTTTGGGACAAAATGGGTATAAGTGGCTTTTAAACTATCCACATCTATCTCAAATTCTTATAATTAGTTAGTTGCATTGGATTAAGACACATTTTAACCCTAGAAACACTAACAAAGCTGTTTGGTGCTTCTAAGCAATGTTTTCTTGGTTTTAGCCTGTTTTGGGACAAAATGGGTATAAGTGGCTTTTAAACGCTCCACATCAATCTCAAACTCTTATAATTAGTCATTTGCATTGGATTAAAACACATTTTAACCCCAGAAATACTAACATAGCTGTTTACAGCTTCTAAGCAATGTTTTCTTGGTTTTAGCCTATTTTGGGACAAAATGGGTATAAGTGGCTTTTAAACTCTCCACATCCATCTCAAACTCTTATAACTAGTCAGCTGCATTGGATTAAGACACTTTTTAACCCCAGAAACACTAACATAGCTATTTACAGCTTGTAAGCAATGTTTTCTTGGTTTTAGCCTGTTTTGGGACAAAATGGGTATAAGTGGCTTTTAAAATATCCACATCTATCTCAAACTCTTATAATTAGTTAGTTGCATTGGATTAAGGCACATTTTAACCCCAGAAACACTAACAAAGCTGTTTAGTGCTTCTAAGCAATGTTTTCTTGGTTTTAGCCTTTTTAGGACAAAATGGGTATAAGTGGCTTTTAAACTCTCCACATCTATCTCAAACTCTTATAATTAGTTAGTTGCATTGGATTAAGACACATTTTAACCCTAGAAACACTAACAAAGCTATTTGGTGCTTCTAAGCAATGTTTTCTTGGTTTTAGCCTGTTTTGGGACAAAATGGGTATAAGTGGCTTTTAAACTATCCACATCTATCTCAAACTCTTATAATTAGTTAGTTGCATTGGATTAAGACACATTTTAACCCCAGAAACACTAACAAAGCTGTTTGGTGCTTATAAGCAATGTTTTCTTGGTTTTAGCCTGTTTTGGTACAAAATGGGTAAAAGTGGCTTTTAAACTCTCCAAATCAATCTCAAACTCTTATAATTAGTCATTTGCATTGGATTAAGACACATTTTAACCCCAGAAACACTAACATAGCTGTTTACAGCTTCTAAGCAATGTTTTCTTGGTTTTAGCCTGTTTTGGGACAAAATGGGTATAAGTGGCATTTAAACTCTCCACATCCATCTCAAACTCTTATAACTAGTCAGCTGCATTGGATTAAGAAACATTTTAACCCCAGAAACACTAACATAGCTGTTTAGTGTTTCTAAGCAATGTTTTCTTGGTTTTAGCCTGTCTTGGGACAAAATGGGTATAAGTGGCTTTTAAACTATCCACATCTATCTCAAACTCTTATAATTAGTTAGTTGCATTGGATTAAGACACATTTTAACCCCAGAAACACTAACATAGTTATTTACAGCTTCTAAGCAATGTTTTCTTGGTTTTAGCCTGTTTTGGGACAAAATGGGTATAAGTGGCATTTAAACTCTCCACAACAATCTCAAACTCTTATAATTAGTCATTTGCATTGTATTAAGACACGTTTTAACCCCAGAAACACTAACATAGCTGTTTAGTGCTTCTAAGCAATGTTTTCTTGGTTTTAGCCTGTTTTGGGACAAAATGGGTATAAGTGGCTTTTAAACTCTCCACATCCTTCTCAAACTCTTATAACTAGTCAGCTGCATTGGATTAAGAAACATTTTAACCCTAGAAGCACTAACATAGCTGTTTACAGCTTCAAAGCAATGTTTTCTTGGTTTTAGCCTATTTTGGGACATAATGTGTATAAGTGGCTTTTAAACTATCCACATCTATCTCAAACTCTTATAATTAGGTAGTTGCATTGGATTAAGACACATTTTAACCCCAGAAACACTAACTTAACTGTTTACAGCTTCTAAGCAATGTTTTCTTGGTTTTAGCCTGTTTTGAGACAAAATGGGTATAAGTGGCTTTTAAACTATCCACATCTATCTCAAACTCTTATAATTAGTTAGTTGCATTGGATTAAGACACATTTTAACCCTAGAAACACTAACAAAGCTGTTTGGTGCTTCTAAGCAATGTTTTCTTGGTTTTAGCCTGTTTTGGGACAAAATGGGTATAAGTGGCTTTTAAACTCTCCACATCAATCTCAAACTCTTATAATTAGTCATTTGCATTGGATTAAGACACATTTTAACCCCAGAAACACTAACATAGCTGTTTACAGCTTCTAAGCAATGTTTTCTTGGTTTTAGCCTGTTTTGGGACAAAATGGGTATAAGTGGCTTTTAAACTCTCCACATCCTTCTCAAACTCTTATAACTAGTCAGCTGCATTGGATTAAGACACATTTTAACCCCAGAAACACTAACATAGCTGTTTAGTGTTTCTAAGCAATGTTTTCTTGGTTTTAGCCTGTCTTGGGACAAAATGGGTATAAGTGGCTTTTAAACTATCCACATCTATCTCAAACTCTTATAATTAGTTAGTTGCATTGGATTAAGACACATTTTAACCCCAGAAACACTAACATAGTTATTTACAGCTTCTAAGCAATGTTTTCTTGGTTTTAGCCTGTTTTGGGACAAAATGGGTATAAGTGGCATTTAAACTCTCCACAACAATCTCAAACTCTTATAATTAGTCATTTGCATTGTATTAAGACACGTTTTAACCCCAGAAACACTAACATAGCTGTTTAGTGCTTCTAAGCAATGTTTTCTTGGTTTTAGCCTGTTTTGGGACAAAATGGGTATAAGTGGCTTTTAAACTCTCCACATCCTTCTCAAACTCTTATAACTAGTCAGCTGCATTGGATTAAGAAACATTTTAACCCTAGAAGCACTAACATAGCTGTTTACAGCTTCAAAGCAATGTTTTCTTGGTTTTAGCCTATTTTGGGACATAATGTGTATAAGTGGCTTTTAAACTATCCACATCTATCTCAAACTCTTATAATTAGGTAGTTGCATTGGATTAAGACACATTTTAACCCCAGAAACACTAACTTAACTGTTTACAGCTTCTAAGCAATGTTTTCTTGGTTTTAGCCTGTTTTGAGACAAAATGGGTATAAGTGGCTTTTAAACTATCCACATCTATCTCAAACTCTTATAATTAGTTAGTTGCATTGGATTAAGACACATTTTAACCCTAGAAACACTAACAAAGCTGTTTGGTGCTTCTAAGCAATGTTTTCTTGGTTTTAGCCTGTTTTGGGACAAAATGGGTATAAGTGGCTTTTAAACTCTCCACATCAATCTCAAACTCTTATAATTAGTCATTTGCATTGGATTAAGACACATTTTAACCCCAGAAACACTAACATAGCTGTTTACAGCTTCTAAGCAATGTTTTCTTGGTTTTAGCCTGTTTTGGGACAAAATGGGTATAAGTGGCTTTTAAACTCTCCACATCCTTCTCAAACTCTTATAACTAGTCAGCTGCATTGGATTAAGACACATTTTAACCCTAGAAGCACTAACATAGCTGTTTACAGCTTCAAAGCAATGTTTTCTTGGTTTTAGCCTATTTTGGGACATAATGTGTATAAGTGGCTTTTAAACTATCCACATCTATCTCAAACTCTTATAATTAGGTAGTTGCATTGGATTAAGACACATTTTAACCCCAGAAACACTAACTTAACTGTTTACAGCTTCTAAGCAATGTTTTCTTGGTTTTACCCTCTTTTGGGACAAAATGGGTATAAGTGGCTTTTAAACTATCCACATCTATCTCAAACTCCTATAATTAGTTAGTTGCATTGGATTAAGACACATTTTAACCCCAGAAACACTAACAAAGCTGTTTGGTGCTTCTAAGCAATGTTTTCTTGGTTTTAGCCTATTTTGGGACAAAATGGGTATAAGTGGCTTTTAAACTCTCCACATCAATCTCAAACTCTTATAATTAGTCATTTGCATTGGATTAAGACATATTTTAACCCCAGAAACACTAACATAGCTGTTTACAGCTTCTAAGGAATGTTTTCTTGGTTTTAGCCTGTTTTGGGACAAAATGGGTATAAGTGGCTTTTAAACTCTCCACATCCATCTCAAACTCTTATAACTAGTCAGCTGCATTGGATTAAGACACATTTTAACCCCAGAAACACTAACATAGCTATTTACAGCTTCTAAGCATTGTTTTCTTGGTTTTAGCCTGTTTTGGGACAAAATGGGTATAAGTGGCTTTTAAACTATCCATATCTATCTCAAACTCTTATAATTAGTTAGTTGCATTGGATTAAGACACATTTTAACCCCAGAAACACTAACAAAGCTGTTTAGTGCTTCTAAGCAATGTTTTCTTGGTTTAGCCTTTTTGGGACAAAATGGGTATAAGTGGCTTTTAAACTCTCCACATCTATCTCAAACTCTTATAATTAGTTAGTTGCAATGGATTAAGACACATTTCAACCCCAGAAACACTAACAAAGCTGTTTGGTACTTCTAAGCAATGTTTTCTTGGTTTTAGCCTGTTTTGGGACAAAATGGGTATAAGTGGCTTTTAAACTCTCCACATCAATCTCAAACTCTTATAATTAGTCATTTGCATTGGATTAAGACACATTTTACCCCAGAAACACTAACATAGCTGTTTAGTGCTTCTAAGCAATGATTTCTTGGTTTAGCCTTTTTGGGACAAACAATACCAAGCAATAAGAAACAAGGAACCAATACCAAACAATAAGAAACAAGGAACCAGCAACCTAGCAATGTTTCTAATGACCCAACTCTAGCAACCTAGCAATGCCAGACAACATCCAATCAAGTCCCTAGAACATCCTCCTCTTCATTGCCTTGATTCCACGTTCACACTTTGCCTTTACCTGCACCACAAACACAAATTGAGATGCATGAGTATTTGATAAACACTCAGTGAGGCAATCCTCCCATCTACTGGGCTATACACACAAGCAATAAGATCTCTACATGCCACAAACAACAATCAATAGAACAAACCAGGCATTATACAATGCACACAGCAATCCGTCGTAGCTGAAAGAAGGGTGTCGACCGACACCAGATGGTGTCGATCGACACTGACAATCTGGTGTCGACCGACACCCTGCCCGACACTCCTGAAAACCTTAGTTTGTGTCGACCGACACCTCCACATGGCATCGACCGACACTCGCCAAAGTCTCGAGCCGTCCTCGCGTTGGTATCGACCGACACCCCAACTGGTGTCGACCGACACCAATGCCGAGCAGCGATTTCCTTCGATCAAAAACTCCGAATCTCGCCTCCAATCTTCTCCAATCCCAGAAACACTAACAAAACTGTTTGGTGCTTCTAAGCAATGTTTTCTTGGTTTTAGCCTGTTTTGGGACAAAATGCGTATAAGTGGCTTTTAAACTCTCCACATCAATCTCAAACTCTTATAATTAGTCATTTGCATTGGATTAAGACACATTTTAACCCCAGAAACACTAACATAGCTGTTTACAGCTTCTAAGCAATGTTTTCTTGGTTTTAGCATGTTTTGGGACAAAATGGGTATAAGTGGCTTTTAAACTCTCCCCATCCATCTCAAACTCTTATAACTAGTCAGCTGCATTGGATTAAGACACATTTTAACCCCAGAAACACTAACATAGCTATTTACAGCTTGTAAGCAATGTTTTCTTGGTTTTAGCCTGTTTTGGGACAAAATGGGTATAAGTGGCTTTTAAAATATCCACATCTATCTCAAACTCTTATAATTAGTTAGTTGCATTGGATTAAGGCACATTTTAACCCCAGAAACACTAACAAAGCTGTTTAGTGCTTCTAAGCAATGTTTTCTTGGTTTTAGCCTTTTTAGGACAAAATGGGTATAAGTGGCTTTTAAACTCTCCACATCTATCTCAAACTCTTATAATTAGTTAGTTGCATTGGATTAAGACACATTTTAACCCTAGAAACACTAACAAAGCTATTTGGTGCTTCTAAGCAATGTTTTCTTGGTTTTAGCCTGTTTTGGGACAAAATGGGTATAAGTGGCTTTTAAACTATCCACATCTATCTCAAACTCTTATAATTAGTTAGTTGCATTGGATTAAGACACATTTTAACCCCAGAAACACTAACAAAGCTGTTTGGTGCTTATAAGCAATGTTTTCTTGGTTTTAGCCTGTTTTGGGACAAAATGGGTAAAAGTGGCTTTTAAACTCTCCAAATCAATCTCAAACTCTTATAATTAGTCATTTGCATTGGATTAAGACACATTTTAACCCCAGAAACATTAACATAGCTGTTTACAGCTTCTAAGCAATGTTTTCTTGGTTTTAGCCTGTTTTGGGACAAAATGGGTATAAGTGGCATTTAAACTCTCCACATCCATCTCAAACTCTTATAACTAGTCAGCTGCATTGGATTAAGACACATTTTAACCCCAGAAACACTAACATAGCTATTTACAGCTTCTAAGCATTGTTTTCTTGGTTTTAGCCTGTTTTGGGACAAAATGGGTATAAGTGGCTTTTAAACTCTCCACATCAATCTCAAACTCTTATAATTAGTCATTTGCATTGGATTAAGACACATTTTACCCCAGAAACACTAACATAGCTGTTTACAGCTTCTAAGCAATGTTTTCTTGGTTTTAGCATGTTTTGGGACAAAATGGGTATAAGTGGCTTTTAAACTATCCACATCTATCTCAAACTCTTATAATTAGTTAGTTGCATTGGATTAAGACACATTTTAACCCCAGAAACACTAACAAAGCTGTTTGGTGCTTCTAAGCAATGTTTTCTTGGTATTAGCCGGTTATGGGACAAAATGGGTATAAGTGGCTTTTAAACTCTCCACATCAATCTCAAACTCTTATAATTAGTCATTTGCATTGGATTAAGGCACATTTTAACCCCAGAAACACTAACATAGCTGTTTACAGCTTCTAAGCAATGTTTTCTTGGTTTTAGCCTGTTTTGGGACAAAATGGGTATAAGTGGCTTTTAAACTCTCCACATCCATCTCAAACTCTTATAACTAGTCAGCTGCATTGGATTAAGAAACATTTTAACCCCAGAAACACTAACATAGCTATTTACAGCTTCTAAGCAATGTTTTCTTGGTTTTAGCCTGTTTTGGGACAAAATGGGTATAAGTGGCTTTTAAACTCTCCATATCAATCTCAAACTCTTATAATTAGTCATTTGCATTGGATTAAAACACATTTTAACCCCAAAAATACTAACATAGCTGTTTACAGCTTCTAAGCAATGTTTTCTTGGTTTTAGCCTATTTTGGGACAAAATGGGTATAAGTGGCTTTTAAACTCTCCACATCCATCTCAAACTCTTATAACTAGTCAGCTGCATTGGATTAAGACACTTTTTAACCCCAGAAACACTAACATAGCTATTTACAGCTTGTAAGCAATGTTTTCTTGGTTTTAGCCTGTTTTGGGACAAAATGGGTATAAGTGGCTTTTAAAATATCCACATCTATCTCTATTAGAATGTACCAAGGAGGAGAGAGGAGAGGCCGGTAAGGCCGAGCCTTGGAAGAAGAGAAGAAAGGCCGGAAAGGCCATGTAAAGGCCGGTAAGGCCATGTCCGTGTCCGTGAGCGACCATGTACCGTGTCCGGTACCATGTACCGTGTCCGTGAACGGACCCATGTCCGGTGAGCGGCCAGTTAGGCCGTGAACACATTGAAGAGAAGGCCCGTCCGTACAGGCCCGTCCGTACAGGCCCGTCCGTACAGGCCCGTCCGTACAGGCCCGTCCGTACAGGCCCGTCCGTACTATTAGTATATATGAAGGAGAAGAGAGAGTGAGGCCGGTGAGGCCGAGCTGCACAAGGAAGAAGAGAGTGGCCGGTAAGGCTGCTAGTACAAGAAGTGTGGCCGGTAAGGCCATGAGTGGTGTGGGAGCGGCCAGTAAGGCCGTGAGCACAATAAGAGTGGCCAATAAGGCCATGTGGGCCGTGAGAACAATGAGAGTGGTCAGCAAGGCCATAAGAGCAATGTGAGAAGAATTGTGAAGTAAAGGCCTTATAAGAAGAAGAGGCCCAAGAAGAAGTTAAATGTCTCACAAAGGGAAAAGAAGGGAAGGAAGGAAGCATGTGAGACCTTGGTTGGTGAAGAATGAGACAACCAAGGGAAGGAGCTGTCCCTTTCACCATACACCCACTTGTGCACCAACGGCTATATGTCACTCTCACCTCTCATTTATCTCAAACGGCCATATACATTTGTTCTCCTATATTAAGCATTGTAATCTCTCATTTTGTAATACATCACAACATATTATTCAATAGAAGAGAAACCGTTTTCCCTCTCTACTTGTGTTCTTGTTCATATCAACAATGTAGAGTTCTTAGGAGATTAGCGGTTAGAGGCTGCCCTTAAGGCAGCCTATTCTCTTCTCAAATCCACCTAAACTCTTCTTATTTACTGCTTTACTTAGCCTAGATTACTGATTCTTAATCCTCCTTCTCCTAAGTACACAAACTCTAAGTGTTGTGATACTAGAAGAGGATAAGTCTCAAACTAGTGCTTCTCCTAGTTAGGATCCGCTTACTCTCTAGTATTTGGGTTCTATCTAGCTTGTTTATGGGGAGTTCATCACAAGTTGATGTTCTCTCCTCCCCCTTTAGAATGAGTTAGTTTGTTGTGGGTAAAGGGGGATTCATTCACCAAGTGTTTGTCTACCCTCTCTTGTGAGCTTTGTCTAATAAATCCCAACATGGTATCAGAGCAGGTTCTGTTCTTGGTGTTTTAAACTCATTCTCAAAGTCGTTTTCTTAGGAGTTAGCTTAGTTAAAGTTTAGACTTTGCTTAGGTGTTAAATCGCTTAGCTTAGTTTCTTTAAAGCTTTAATTTTGCTTTTGTTGATTAAATCGATTCTCTAGCAGCTCATTGTTGAGTAAGCTTGGTCTCTTATCTTGTTAGAATTTGTAGACCAAGTGTGTGGAAAGAAATCGATTTTACAAGCCCCATCCTTAAGCTTTACCGATTTGGTAATAGCTTTGTTTATTTTGGGATGTGTGGGAAGTGATGAACCATTGAGCAAATTGTGTTGTTCATGGTGAGGATTCACGGTTCTTGTGTGCTTGTATGAGCCACGAAATTCTTAGGATTTAGTTCTCTTAGGATTTAGTTAATTTTCCTCTAAAGGTTTAATTTTGCTTTTGTTAAATTTCCTTTAAAGGCTTAATTACTAAATCGCTTCTTCTTCTTCTTCTCAAGGTTGAGAAAGCTTTGTTTCTGGTCATATGGTGTGTCCAGGTTCGAGTTTGAGGAAGAGAGAGACTTTATTTTAGCATGTAGAGCCCGCTTGGTCAAATAGATTCAAGTTGGTCCAAGATGCATTCTTTTAACCGTTGGACAATAGGTTGTTCCAAAGGCTTTTGTTGTTTCTTCTTTGCTTGGGACCACGAAAAACATCTTCTATATGTTATCTTCGTGGATCTTCAAGCCTTAATCTCTTGAAGAACACTTGTTTAAGTGATTCTACAAGGAGTTTTGTTGTTAAACCTTTGGAGAAACTAATTTTCCATAAGGTCCATTGTGTTTCAGCCATTAAAGCACCAAAAGAGATTGTCTTCTTGGATGTTCTTGGCTGTCAAAGCTTCTTTCAACTCAAGAAAACAGAGTATAACTCTGTCCATAAGAACTCTTGAGCAAATTCTCTATTCTACTCTCCACTCACCTTATACTTCCGCCCATATACTCTACTATACTCTATACTCTTGGTTACTAATTCTCTGGTTACTTATTCTCTAAATTCTATTTTATTTTCAGTAATATTCTATATTCTCTATTCTCTAATCTCTAACAATCTCTTGTTTAGAATCTGTTCCATTGATTTTTGGTTTCAGTTTCAGCATTGAAGATTGTGTGGAGCTCGCTCACTATCTCAAGAAGAAGAAGTGGCGAGGTTGAAGGCCACAAGATAGCCATGTAAGAGCGCAGCACAATGCCTGGAGTTAGAACCAAGGGCCACCAAGTCTTTGTTAAGCTGGTGGAAGGTGATGAATCAGTCCAAGAGCATGTGTGTTAGTGCCAAGTTGTTGATCGGATGTGCACAATGGTCTTTAGGAAAGGTGATGCACAAGGTTTCAACTGTTGATTGGATGTGCACAAGAACGGTGATGCACAAGGCTTCAACTGAGGTGATGAGGTTTCAGCCCATCATCAAGTAAAGGTTACGGGGGAGATCAAGTGACTTCAGACCGTACCTCACAGATTCTGCTCGGCCACAAGCAAAAGTCTTTACTTAAAGCTCAGCCGAAGCGTCTCAAAGATCGACTCGGACGAAACCCTTCCACTGCGATTCGGCTTCCGCGTTCTTCATTAAAGTTCGAGACCACAGAGTCATCTTGCCAGTGGAAGTGGAATCATACCAATCCGAGCAGCCGTTCGAAAGTTATGTCCGATTCAGTGGGCATGTATCAGTCTGACAGATAAAACTGGCCGGGTTTAAAAACCATGGTTAGAGAAGCGGTCTCAAGGAGGAATTCCAAACCGCATCAGTGATCAACTCTCTCCTTCCTATCCATCAAAACACCATAAAGGCTGTGCTCTAAACTCTACTCTATTTAAATTTCTTAAATTCATTACCTTAGCTTCATTACTAGTCTTTACTCTTTAATATGTTCTCTTAAATTGTCACACTTTTAGAAATTTTCTTTGATATTCCTCATAGCAAACACTTATTCTTTTCTTCTTTATCACTTGTTTAAGGGGTAAAGGAGACTATGAGAGCCTCAAAGAAACTCTAAAGGCGCAAGGATGGAGATCATAAGGAATGTGCTAAAGGCAAGGTGGGCTAAGGAGTAGGAGCGGTTCAAATCATGAAGAGAAGGGAGCTAGTTCTTTGCAAACCAAGGTCAAGGGACATCATGGATAGTGGAGTCTATACTCTTTTTCCCTTAACAAAGTTTTATCCCAAGAGGTTTTCTTTGTTGAGGTTTTTAATGAGGTAGATGACACTAGTCCACCCTTGATCTTTGGTCCCCATGGTGTCCCACCGATCAAGCGTGCGGGGGAGTATTAGAATGTACCAAGGAGGAGAGAGGAGAGGCCGGTAAGGCCGAGCCTTGGAAGAAGAGAAGAAAGGCCGGAAAGGCCATGTAAAGGCCGGTAAGGCCATGTCCGTGTCCGTGAGCGACCATGTACCGTGTCCGGTACCATGTACCGTGTCCGTGAACGGACCCATGTCCGGTGAGCGGCCAGTTAGGCCGTGAACACATTGAAGAGAAGGCCCGTCCGTACAGGCCCGTCCGTACAGGCCCGTCCGTACAGGCCCGTCCGTACAGGCCCGTCCGTACTATTAGTATATATGAAGGAGAAGAGAGAGTATGAAACCGCACACACACCTTGTCCGTACATCCGTCCGTACAACCATCACCATTGGGCCGTCCGTACAGCTAAAGGCCTACCAAGCTCAACCCATGAGGATCACGAGTCCATTCCATGTTCACCAGCCTCCAACGGTCACAAGAGCTTCTCGATCCTTCTCCTCATAGCCGTTAGTGTAGAGTGCGCAAGTGGGAAGGATCACATGTCTTCTTAAGGACATGTCGCTATCTTTATATGTAAATGTGCCTAGGATCATCTTAGTATATTCTTTTGTATATGTCTATAAGTAGATTGTAATTATGTTCTAAATGAGGTAAGAAGAGATAATATCTCTTTCTCCACAATACTCTCTCTATACTCTCTTACTATACTCTCAACGATTCTCACTCTCTTGTTATTCAAATCTTCTCACTAAACTCATAATCGATCCTATTAATTCTTTCATGGTATCAGAGCCTGGTTGCTCGTCATTCTAAAGTTTTTGATCATCACTTACTTCCGCTTCTCCTTCTCTCTCATTTTCTGTTTTGACTTGAAAGTCATTTTCTTTAACCGTTGGATAATAGCTTTACCTAACGGTCTCTTCATCATGGAAAGTGTCAAAACCATGGTTGTTCCGGTGACTCTCAAGGGAGAGAACTATCTGCTGTGGGCGAGGACCACGAAAACTGCCCTTTGTGGCCGAGGCCTTTGGTCTCACGTTGAGAAGAGCGAAGCTCCGAGTGGTGAGGCCACCAAGGACGGCAAGGAACTTGCCGGAGATGAAAAGAACAAATGGTTCCAAGAAGACCAAGGGGTCTTAGCCATCATTCAAAACTCTCTAGATGCCCCCATTCTTGAAGCCTACTCCTACTGCGAGACGGCGAAGGACTTGTGGGACACCCTCAAGAACGTTTTTGGTAATATTACCAATGTCAATCGTATCTTCGAGATTAAAAGGGCCATCAATAACCTCAATCAAGAGGATATGGAGTTTACAAAGCATTTTGGGAAGTTTAGGTCCCTTTGGGCTGAACTAGAAATGCTGCGACCGGCGACAATTGATCCGGCCATACTGAACGAGAGGCGTGAACAAGACAAAGTGTTTGGGCTGCTCTTGACCCTAAACCCCTCCTACAATGATCTCATCAAACACATCTTGCGGTCAGATAAACTCCCAAGCCTTGATGATGTTTGTAACCAAATTCAAAAGGAGCATGGCTCCATGGGATTGTTCGGCAGCAAGGGAGAGCTGGTGACCGCTAACAAAGCTGAGATGGCATCAGCAAACAAAGGCTACTACCGACCGGAGGACAAGAACAACCCGCCGGTTTGTGAGCACTGTAAGAAACTTGGCCACTTCAAGAGCCGCTGCTGGATCCTACATCCGCATCTAGCACCACCACCGGGAACAATCCGAGGTGGACGACCAAACCGCGGAGGACAACCGAGAGCTCACCAAGCAACTGCCGTGGGGGAGCCATTGATCTCTGAGCAGCCTCAACAAGTGACCGGTGGAACTGCTCTTGCTGCAGCATCGTCCGAGCTGGTAAGGCGGTCCGACCTTGATGCGCTCATCAAAGCCCTCAAGGAGGCCACCGGTAAGGCGTTTCTTACTTCAAACAAAACTAAGTCTCTTATTGTTGATTCTGGTGCATCTCATCACATGATTAGTGATTCTAGGTTAATGAGTGATATTAAGCCTGCTAATGGTAATGTTGTGATAGCTAATGGTGAGAAAGTTCCAATTAAAGGCATAGGGAATTTAAAGTTATTTAACAAAGAAACTAAAGCTTTCTATATGCCAAATTTCACATCTAATTTGCTATCAGTTAAGAGGGCCACCACTGATTTAAATTGTTATGCAATATTTGGTCCTAACAAGGTTCATTTTCAGGATATTGAGACAAGTAAAGTTCTTGGTCAAGGAGGTTCCAAGGATGATCTATATGTGCTTGAGGACTTGAATCTATCTTCTTCTACTGCATCTTGTTTTAATTCGGTTATTATTAAACCTAGTGATTCTATTTTACATGCTAGGCTAGGACATCCTCATACTAGAGCTTTATCATTAATGTTTCCTAATATTTCTTTTAAAAATGATGAGTGTGAGGCATGTATTCTTGGTAAACATTGCAAGGCTGTTTTTCCTAAATCTATGACTATTTATGAAAATTGTTTTGATTTAATCCATTCAGATGTTTGGACTTCCCCTTGCTTGTCTAGAGAAAATCAAAAATATTTTGTGACCTTTATTGATGAAAAATCAAAATATACTTGGCTGACCTTGCTTCCCTCTAAAGATAGAGTTCTTGAAGCCTTCACTAATTTTCAAAAATATGTGACTAACCATTATAATGCAAAGATTAAAATTTTGAGATCAGATAATGGAGGAGAGTATACAAGCCATGCCTTCAAACAATACCTAGCAAACCATGGGATTATTCATCAAACAAGCTGTCCATATACACCCCAACAAAATGGTGTTGCTGAAAGGAAGAATAGGCACCTCATGGAAGTGGCAAGATCCATGATGTTTCACACCAATGTTCCAAAGAAGTTTTGGGGAGATGCTGTTCTTGCGGCTTGCTACCTCATTAACCGGACACCAACCAAAGTTCTTCAAGACAGTTCACCGTTTGAGGTAATAAACAAGGTAAAACCCTCATTTGATCATTTAAGAGTATTTGGCTGCGTGTGTTATGTGTTGAAGCCAGGAGAACTACGCGACAAGCTTGACACTAAGAGTGTTAAGAGCATGTTCCTTGGGTACTCGACGACTCAAAAAGGCTACAAGTGCTACGAGCCAAACATGAAGCGCGTTTTTGTCTCTCGTGATGTTAAGTTCGTGGAGTCTAAAGGCTTCTATGAGGAAAAGAACTGGGAGAGCCTTCGAGACTTGTCCACCTCACCATCTGACCGAGCTAACAACCTTCGCATCCTTCTCGAGAGACTCGGTGTTGACAATGCCCCCGCGTCAACACCTGCACCCCCAGTCAATGCACCGGCCACTTCACCGCCGGAGTCTCTAGACAATGATCCCTCGGCTGCACTTGATGAACACTCGGCTGAACTTGATGAACAATCCGATGATGAAAATGGTTTAAATTCAGTTCCGGTGGACAATGCTTCCGGTGATGAGGATTATGTGCCCACCGAGGAAGACAATGACGATGAGGCCACACCACAGGAAGTTATCCCACTTCGCCGCAGTGAACGCCTCAAGTTTCCCCTCTCCAATTGGCGAAACACTCGGGTCTACTACAACAACGTTGCTGTAGCTCATCCGATTCAAGCGGTATGCACCTTGGCTCATTTTCCTCCACACCATCAAGTGTTTCTTGGCAAGATTGATGCTCATTGGATTCCCAAAGACTATGAAGAAGCCAAGAATCATAAGGAATGGTGTGATGCTGTCAATGCCGAGAAGAATGCAATGGAGGCCAATCATACATGGGACGAGGCTGACTTACCCAGAGGCAAGAAGGCTGTGACATCCAGGTGGATCTTTACCATTAAATATAAGAGTGATGGGGAGATCGAACGCTACAAAGCCAGACTCGTTGCAAGAGGGTTCACTCAAACGTATGGGGAGGACTACCAAGATACGTTTGCACCGGTGGCCAAACTTCACACGGTTCGAGTTGTTCTCTCTCTTGCAACCAACCTTGACTGGAACTTATGGCAAATGGATGTTAAGAACGCCTTCTTACAAGGAGAGCTCGAGGATGAAGTTTATATGAGGCCACCTCCGGGTTTAGAAGACATCATTGGTCCCGGGAAAGTATTAAAACTGAACAAGGCGATTTATGGACTCAAACAGTCCCCTAGGGCTTGGTATCACAAGTTAAGCACCACACTCCTTGAGAAAGGCTTCCGCAAATCAGAGGCTGACCACACTCTATTCACCTTACCAAGTGAAAAAGGTATTATAGTCATTCTAGTTTATGTTGATGATATCATCATAACTGGAAGTGACAAGGTAGGCATTCAAGAGACTAAGGCTTACCTTAAGTCAGTTTTTGATATCAAAGACCTAGGAGAACTTAAATATTTTCTTGGTATAGAAGTATATAGGACTAATGAAGGATTGTTTTTATCACAAAGAAAATATGCTCTTGATTTATTGAGTGAAGCAGGGAAGCTAGGTTCAAAAGCTGTATCTACACCCCTTGATGAAAACTATAAGGCCGGAGGAAAGGGGGAGTTTGATGCAGCTCCATTTCAAGACGTCAAGCGATACCGGCGGCTAGTAGGTAAGCTTATATACCTTACTATCACTAGACCTGATATTTGCTTTGCTGTTAATCAGGTGAGCCAACACATGCAAAGTCCTACCGTGCATCATTGGGGTATGGTGAACCGCATCCTCAAATATCTCAAGGGCTCGCCGGGGCAAGGCATATGGATGGGTCGAAATGAAAGCACGGAGCTAGTAGGGTATTGTGATGCGGATTACGCCGGAGACCGTGGAGACCGTCGCTCCACTACAGGCTACTGCACGTTCCTAGGAGGCAACTTGATCACATGGAAGAGCAAGAAACAAAAGGTGGTATCCCTATCAAGTGCTGAATCGGAGTATAGAGCCATGAGAAAGTTAACAACCGAGTTGATGTGGCTCAAGGCACTCATCAAGGACCTTGGAATCGAGTCACCTAAGCCTATTACTATGCATTGCGACAATGAGGCAGCTATTCACATCGCAACAAACTCGGTGTTCCATGAGAGAACCAAGCACATTGAAGTCGACTGCCACAAAGTCCGAGAGCAAATTAAACTTGGAGTTGTTCTACCATGTCACACCGAGAGCTCTGAACAATTGGCTGACGTTCTCACCAAGGCGGCCAGTCCACAAGTGTGTGAGTACATTCACCCCAAACTTGGCCTCAAAGATCTTACTCGGCCATGATTGTCTTCACATGATACCCACACTCTTTTTCCCTTAAGTATAGTTTTTCCCAAGTGGTTTTCTATACTAAGGTTTTTAATGAGGTGGGTGTGCATGAGTCCAAGCTTGATCAATGCTCATGATCAAGCTTGAGGGGGAGTATGAAACCGCACACACACCTTGTCCGTACATCCGTCCGTACAACCATCACCATTGGGCCGTCCGTACAGCTAAAGGCCTACCAAGCTCAACCCATGAGGATCACGAGTCCATTCCATGTTCACCAGCCTCCAACGGTCACAAGAGCTTCTCGATCCTTCTCCTCATAGCCGTTAGTGTAGAGTGCGCAAGTGGGAAGGATCACATGTCTTCTTAAGGACATGTCGCTATCTTTATATGTAAATGTGCCTAGGATCATCTTAGTATATTCTTTTGTATATGTCTATAAGTAGATTGTAATTATGTTCTAAATGAGGTAAGAAGAGATAATATCTCTTTCTCCACAATACTCTCTCTATACTCTCTTACTATACTCTCAACGATTCTCACTCTCTTGTTATTCAAATCTTCTCACTAAACTCATAATCGATCCTATTAATTCTTTCAGAGAGTGAGGCCGGTGAGGCCGAGCTGCACAAGGAAGAAGAGAGTGGCCGGTAAGGCTGCTAGTACAAGAAGTGTGGCCGGTAAGGCCATGAGTGGTGTGGGAGCGGCCAGTAAGGCCGTGAGCACAATAAGAGTGGCCAATAAGGCCATGTGGGCCGTGAGAACAATGAGAGTGGTCAGCAAGGCCATAAGAGCAATGTGAGAAGAATTGTGAAGTAAAGGCCTTATAAGAAGAAGAGGCCCAAGAAGAAGTTAAATGTCTCACAAAGGGAAAAGAAGGGAAGGAAGGAAGCATGTGAGACCTTGGTTGGTGAAGAATGAGACAACCAAGGGAAGGAGCTGTCCCTTTCACCATACACCCACTTGTGCACCAACGGCTATATGTCACTCTCACCTCTCATTTATCTCAAACGGCCATATACATTTGTTCTCCTATATTAAGCATTGTAATCTCTCATTTTGTAATACATCACAACATATTATTCAATAGAAGAGAAACCGTTTTCCCTCTCTACTTGTGTTCTTGTTCATATCAACAATGTAGAGTTCTTAGGAGATTAGCGGTTAGAGGCTGCCCTTAAGGCAGCCTATTCTCTTCTCAAATCCACCTAAACTCTTCTTATTTACTGCTTTACTTAGCCTAGATTACTGATTCTTAATCCTCCTTCTCCTAAGTACACAAACTCTAAGTGTTGTGATACTAGAAGAGGATAAGTCTCAAACTAGTGCTTCTCCTAGTTAGGATCCGCTTACTCTCTAGTATTTGGGTTCTATCTAGCTTGTTTATGGGGAGTTCATCACAAGTTGATGTTCTCTCCTCCCCCTTTAGAATGAGTTAGTTTGTTGTGGGTAAAGGGGGATTCATTCACCAAGTGTTTGTCTACCCTCTCTTGTGAGCTTTGTCTCATAAATCCCAACAATTTTAACCCCAGAAACACTAACATAGCTGTTTACAGCTTCTAAGCAATGTTTTCTTGGTTTTAGCATGTTTTGGGACAAAATGGGTATAAGTGGCTTTTAAACTCTCCCCATCCATCTCAAACTCTTATAACTAGTCAGCTGCATTGGATTAAGACACATTTTAACCCCAGAAACACTAACATAGCTATTTACAGCTTCTAAGCAATGTTTTCTTGGTTTTAGCCTGTTTTGGGACAAAATGGGTATAAGTGGCTTTTAAACTCTTCATATCAGTCTCAAACTCTTATAATTAGTCATTTGCATTGGATTAAGAAACATTTTAACCCCAGAAACACTAACATAGCTGTTTACAGCTTCTAAGCAATGTTTTCTTGGTTTTAGCATGTTTTGGGACAAAATGGGTATAAGTGGCTTTTAAACTCTCCACATCCATCTCAAACTCTTATAACTAGTCAGCTGCATTGGATTAAGACACATTTTAACCCCAGAAACACTAACATAGCTATTTACAGCTTCTAAGCAATGTTTTCTTGGTTTTAGCCTGTTTTGGGACAAAATGGGTATATGTGGCTTTTAAACTATCCACATCTATCTCAAACTCTTATAATTAGTTAGTTGCATTGGATTAAGACACATTTTAACCCCAGAAACACTAACAAAGCTGTTTAGTGCTTCTAAGCAATGTTTTCTTGGTTTTAGCCTTTTTGGGAAACTCCCCACATCTATCCCAAACTCTTATAATTAGTTACTTGCATTGGATTAAGACACATTTTAATCCCAGAAACACTAACAAAGCTGTTTGGTGCTTCTAAGCAATGTTTTCTTGGTTTAGCCTGTTTTGGGACAAAATAGGTATAAGTGGCTTTTAAACTCTCCACATCAATCTCAAACTCTTATAATTAGTCATTTGCGTTGGATTAAGACACATTTTAACCCCAGAAACACTAACATAGCTGTTTACAGCTTCTAAGCAATGTTTTCTTGGTTTTAGCCTGTTTTGGGACAAAATGGGTATGAGTGGCTTTTAAACTCTCCACATCCATCTCAAACTCTTATAACTAGTCAGCTGCATTGGATTAAGACACATTTTAACCCCAAAAACACTAACATAGCTGTTTCCAGCTTCTAAGCAATGTTTTCTTGGTTTTAGCCTGTTTTGGGACAAAATGGGTATAAGTGGCTTTTAAACTCTCCACATCCATCTGAAACTCTTATAACTAGTCAGCTGCATTGGATTAAGACACATTTTAACCCCAGAAACACTAACATAGCTATTTACAGCTTCTAAGCAAAGTTTTCTTGGTTTTAGCCTGTCTTGGGACAAAATGGGTATAAGTGGCTTTTAAACTATCCACATCTATCTCAAACTCTTATAATTAGTTAGTTGCATTGGATTAAGACACATTTTAACCCCAGAAACACTAACAAAGCTGTTTAGTGTTTGTCAGCAATGTTTTCTTGGTTTTAGCATGTTTTGGGACAAAATGGGTATAAGTGGCTTTTAAACTCTCCACATCCATCTCAAACTCTTATAACTAGTCAGTTGCATTGGATTAAGACACATTTTAACCCCAGAAACACTAACATAGCTATTTACAGCTTCTAAGCAATGTTTTCTTGGTTTTAGCCTGTCTTGGGACAAAATGGGTATAAGTGGCTTTTAAACTATCCACATCTATCTCAAACTCTTATAATTAGTTAGTTGCATTGGATTAAGACACATTTTAACCCCAGAAACACTAACAAAGCTGTTTAGTGTTTCTAAGCAATGTTTTCTTGGTTTTAGCCTATTTTGGGACAAAATGTGTATAAGTGGCTTTTAAACTATCCACATCTATCTCAAACTCTTATAATTAGTTAGTTGCATTGGATTAAGACACATTTTAACCCCAGAAACACTAACAAAGCTGTTTGGTGCTTCTAAGCAATGTTTTCTTGGTTTTAGCCTGTTTTGGGACAAAATGGGTATAAGTGGCTTTTAAACACTCCACATCAATCTCAAACTCTTATAATTAGTCAGTTGCATTGGATTAAGACACATTTTAACCCCAGAAACACTAACAAAGCTGTTTAGTGCTTCTAAGAATGTTTTCTTGGTTTTAGCCTGTTTTGGGACAAAATGGGTATAAGTGGCTTTAAACTTTCCACATCCATCTCAAACTCTTATAACTAGTCAGCTGCATTGGATTAAGAGACATTTTAACCCCAGAAACACTAACATAGCTATTTACAGCTTCTAAGCAATGTTTTCTTGGTTTTAGCCTGTTTTGGGACAAAATGGGTATAAGTGGCTTTTAAACTATCCACATCTATCTCAAACTCTTATAATTAGTTAGTTGCATTGGATTAAGACACATTTTAACCCCAGAAACACTAACATAGCTGTTTACAGCTTCTAAGCAATGTTTTCTTGGTTTTAGCCTGTTTTGGGACAAAATGGGTTAAGTAGCTTTTAAACTATCCACATCTATCTCAAACTCTTATAATTAGTTAGTTGCATTGGATTAAGACACATTTTAACCCCAGAAACACTAACAAAGCTGTTTAGTGCTTCTAAGCAACGTTTTCTTGGTTTTAGCTTGATTTGGGACAAAATGGGTATAAGTGGCTTTTAAACTCTCCACATCCATCTCAAACTCTTATAACTAGTCAGCTGCATTTGATTAAGACACATTTTAACCCCAGAAACACTAACATAGCTGTTTATAGCTTCTAAGCAATGTTTTCTTGGTTTTAGCCTGTTTTGGGACAAAATGGGTATAAGTGGCTTTTAAACTCTCCACATCCATCTCAAACTCTTATAATTAGTCAGTTGCATTGGATTAAGACACATTTTAACCCCAGAAACACTAACAAAGCTGTTTAGTGCTTCTAAGCAATGTTTTCTTGCTTTTAGCCTGTTTTGGGACAAAATGGGTATAAGTGGCTTTTAAACTCTCCACATCAATCTCAAACTCTTATAATTAGTCATTTGCATTGAATTAAGACACATTTTAACCCCAGAAACACTAACATAGCTGTTTACAGCTTCTAAGCAATGTTTCCTTGGTTTTAGCCTGTTTTGGGACAAAATGGGTATAAGTAGCTTTTAAACTATCCACATCTATCTCAAACTCTTATAATTAGTTAGTTGCATTGGATTAAGACACATTTTAACCCCAGAAACACTAACAAAGCTGTTTAGTGCTTCTAAGCAATGTTTTCTTGGTTTTAGCTTGATTTGGGACAAAATGGGTATAAGTGGCTTTCAAACTCTCCACATCCATCTCAAACTCTTATAACTAGTCAGCTGCATTTGATTAAGACACATTTTAACCCCAGAAACACTAACATAGCTGTTTATAGCTTCTAAGCAATGTTTTATTGGTTTTAGCCTGTTTTGGGACAAAATGGGTATAAGTGGCTTTTAAACTCTCCACATCCATCTCAAACTCTTATAATTAGTCAGTTGCATTGGATTAAGACACATTTTAACCCCAGAAACACTAACAAACCTGTTTAGTGCTTCTAAGCAATGTTTTCTTGCTTTTAGCCTGTTTTGGGACAAAATGGGTATAAGTGGCTTTTAAACTCTCCACATCAATCTCAAACTCTTATAATTAGTCATTTGCATTGAATTAAGACACAATTTAACCCCAGAAACACTAACATAGCTGTTTACAGCTTCTAAGCAATGTTTTCTTGGTTTTAGCATGTTTTGGGACAAAATGGGTATAAGTGGCTTTTAAACTCTTCAAATCCATCTCAAACTCTTATAACTAGTCAGCTGCATTGGATTAAGACACATTTTAACCCCAGAAACACTAACATAGCTGTTTAGTGCTTCTAAGCAATGTTTTCTTGGTTTTAGCATGTTTTGAGACAAAATGGGTATAAGTGGCTTCTAAACTCTCCACATCCATCTCAAACTCTTATAACTAGTCAGCTGCATTGGATTAAGACACATTTTAACCCCAGAAATACTAACATAGCTATTTACAGCTTCTAAGCAATGTTTTCTTGGTTTTAGCCTGTTTTGGGACAAAATGGGTATAAGTGGCCTTTAAACTATCCACATCTATCTCAAACTCTTATAATTAGTTAGTTGCATTGGATTAAGACACATTTTAACCCCAGAAACACTAACATAGCTGTTTACAGCTTCTAAGCAATGTTTTCTTGGTTTTAGCCTGTTTTGGGACAAAATGGGTTAAGTAGCTTTTAAACTATCCACATCTATCTCAAACTCTTATAATTAGTTAGTTGCATTGGATTAAGACACATTTTAACCCCAGAAACACTAACAAAGCTGTTTAGTGCTTCTAAGCAACGTTTTCTTGGTTTTAGCTTGATTTGGGACAAAATGGGTATAAGTGGCTTTTAAACTCTCCACATCCATCTCAAACTCTTATAACTAGTCAGCTGCATTTGATTAAGACACATTTTAACCCCAGAAACACTAACATAGCTGTTTAGTGCTTCTAAGCAATGTTTTCTTGGTTTTAGCCTGTTTTGGGACAAAATGGGTATAAGTGGCTTTAAACTTTCCACATCCATCTCAAACTCTTATAATTAGTTAGTTGCATTGAATTAAGACACATTTTAACCCCAGAAACACTAACATAGCTGTTTACAGCTTCTAAGCAATGTTTTCTTGGTTTTAGCATGTTTTGGGACAAAATGGGTATAAGTGGCTTTTAAACTCTTCACATCCATCTCAAACTCTTATAACTAGTCAGCTGCATTGGATTAAGACACATTTTAACCCCAGAAACACTAACATAGCTGTTTAGTGCTTCTAAGCAATGTTTTCTTGGTTTTAGCCTGTTTTGGGACAAAATGGGTATAAGTGGCTTTAAACTTTCCACATCCATCTCAAACTCTTATAATTAGTTAGTTGCATTGGATTAAGACACATTTTAACCCGAGAAACACTAACAAAGCTGTTTAGTGTTTCTAAGCAATGTTTTTTTTGGTTTTAGCCTGTTTTGGGACAAAATGGGTATAAGTGTCTTTTAAACTCTCCACATCCATCTCAAACTCTTATAACTAGTCAGCTGCATTGGATTAAGACACATTTTAACCCCAGAAACACTAACATAGCTGTTTACAGCTTCTAAGCAATGTTTTCTTGGTTTTAGCCTGTTTTGGGACAAAATGGGTATAAGTGGGTTTTAAACTCTCCACATCCATCTATAACTCTTATAACTAGTCAGCTGCATTGGATTAAGAGACATTTTAACCCCAGAAACACTAACATAGCTATTTACAGCTTCTAAGCAATGTTTTCTTGGTTTTAGCCTGTTTTGGGACAAAATGGGTATAAGTGGCTTTTAAACTCTCCACATCCATCTGAAACTCTTCTAACTAGTCAGCTGCATTGGATTAAGACACATTTTAACCCCAGAAACACTAACAAAGCTGTTTAGTGCTTCTAAGCAATGTTTTCTTGCTTTTAGCCTGTTTTGGGACAAAATGGGTATAAGTGGCTTTTAAACTCTCCACATCAATCTCAAACTCTTATAATTAGTCATTTGCATTGAATTAAGACACATTTTAACCCCAGAAACACTAACATAGCTGTTTACAGCTTCTAAGCAATGTTTTCTTGGTTTTAGCCTGTTTTGGGACAAAATGGGTATAAGTAGCTTTTAAACTATCCACATCTATCTCAAACTCTTATAATTAGTTAGTTGCATTGGATTAAGACACATTTTAACCCCAGAAACACTAACAAAGCTGTTTAGTGCTTCTAAGCAATGTTTTCTTGGTTTTAGGTTGATTTGGGACAAAATGGGTATAAGTGGCTTTCAAACTCTCCACATCCATCTCAAACTCTTATAACTAGTCAGCTGCATTTGATTAAGACACATTTTAACCCCAGAAACACTAACATAGCTGTTTATAGCTTCTAAGCAATGTTTTCTTGGTTTTAGCCTGTTTTGGGACAAAATGGGTATAAGTGGCTTTTAAACTCTCCACATCCATCTCAAACTCTTATAATTAGTCAGTTGCATTGGATTAAGACACATTTTAAGCCCAGAAACACTAACAAAGCTGTTTAGTGATTCTAAGCAATGTTTTCTTGCTTTTAGCCTGTTTTGGGACAAAATGGGTATAAGTGGCTTTTAAACTCTCCACATCAATCTCAAACTCTTATAATTAGTCATTTGCATTGAATTAAGACACATTTTAACCCCAGAAACACTAACATAGCTGTTTACAGCTTCTAAGCAATGTTTTCTTGGTTTTAGCATGTTTTGGGACAAAATGGGTATAAGTGGCTTTTAAACTCTTCACATCCATCTCAAACTCTTATAACTAGTCAGCTGCATTGGATTAAGACACATTTTAACCCCAGAAACACTAACATAGCTATTTACAGCTTCTAAGCAATGTTTTCTTGGTTTTAGCCTGTTTTGGAACAAAATGGGTATAAATGGCTTTTAAACTCTTCACATCAGTCTCAAACTTTTATAATTAGTCATTTGCATTGGATTAAGACACATTTTAACCCCAGAAACACTAACATAGCTGTTTACAGCTTCTAAGCAATGTTTTCTTGGTTTTAGCATGTTTTGGGACAAATGTGTATAAGTGGCTTTTAAACTATCCACATCTATCTCAAACTCTTATAATAGTTAGTTGCATTGGATTAAGACACATTTTTACCCCAGAAACACTAACAAAGCTGTTTTGTTCTTCTAAGCAATGTTTTCTTGGTTTTAGCCTGTTTTGGGACAAAATGGGTATAAGTGGCTTTTAAACTTTCCACATCCATCTCAAACTCTTATAACTAGTCAGCTGCATTTGATTAAGACACATTTTAACCCCAGAAACACTAACATAGCTGTTTATAGCTTCTAAGCAATGTTTTATTGGTTTTAGCCTGTTTTGGGACAAAATGGGTATAAGTGGCTTTTAAACTCTCCACATCCATCTCAAACTCTTATAATTAGTCAGTTGCATTGGATTAAGAAACATTTTAACCCCAGAAACACTAACAAACCTGTTTAGTGCTTCTAAGCAATGTTTTCTTGCTTTTAGCCTGTTTTGGGACAAAATGGGTATAAGTGGCTTTTAAACTCTCCACATCAATCTCAAACTCTTATAATTAGTCATTTGCATTGAATTAAGACACATTTTAACCCCAGAAACACTAACATAGCTGTTTACAGCTTCTAAGCAATGTTTTCTTGGTTTTAGCATGTTTTGGGACAAAATGGGTATAAGTGGCTTTTAAACTCTTCACATCCATCTCAAACTCTTATAACTAGTCAGCTGCATTGGATTAAGACACATTTTAACCCCAGAAACACTAACATAGCTGTTTAGTGCTTCTAAGCAATGTTTTCTTGGTTTTAGCATGTTTTGAGACAAAATGGGTATAAGTGGCTTCTAAACTCTCCACATCCATCTCAAACTCTTATAACTAGTCAGCTGCATTGGATTAAGACACATTTTAACCCCAGAAATACTAACATAGCTATTTACAGCTTCTAAGCAATGTTTTCTTGGTTTTAGCCTGTTTTGGGACAAAATGGGTATAAGTGGCTTTTAAACTATCCACATCTATCTCAAACTCTTATAATTAGTTAGTTGCATTGGATTAAGACACATTTTAACCCCAGAAACACTAACATAGCTGTTTACAGCTTCTAAGCAATGTTTTCTTGGTTTTAGCCTGTTTTGGGACAAAATGGGTTAAGTAGCTTTTAAACTATCCACATCTATCTCAAACTCTTATAATTAGTTAGTTGCATTGGATTAAGACACATTTTAACCCCAGAAACACTAACATAGCTGTTTAGTGCTTCTAAGCAACGTTTTCTTGGTTTTAGCTTGATTTGGGACAAAATGGGTATAAGTGGCTTTTAAACTCTCCACATCCATCTCAAACTCTTATAACTAGTCAGCTGCATTTGATTAAGAAACATTTTAACCCCAGAAACACTAACATAGCTGTTTAGTGCTTCTAAGCAATGTTTTCTTGGTTTTAGCCTGTTTTGGGACAAAATGGGTATAAGTGGCTTTAAACTTTCCACATCCATCTCAAACTCTTATAATTAGTTAGTTGCATTGAATTAAGACACATTTTAACCCCAGAAACACTAACATAGCTGTTTACAGCTTCTAAGCAATGTTTTCTTGGTTTTAGCATGTTTTGGGACAAAATGGGTATAAGTGGCTTTTAAACTCTTCACATCCATCTCAAACTCTTATAACTAGTCAGCTGCATTGGATTAAGACACATTTTAATCCCAGAAACACTAACATAGCTGTTTAGTGCTTCTAAGCAATGTTTTCTTGGTTTTAGCCTGTTTTGGGACAAAATGGGTATAAGTGGCTTTAAACTTTCCACATCCATCTCAAACTCTTATAATTAGTTAGTTGCATTGGATTAAGACACATTTTAACCCCAGAAACACTAACAAAGCTGTTTAGTGTTTCTAAGCAATGTTTTTTTTGGTTTTAGCCTGTTTTGGGACAAAATGGGTATAAGTGTCTTTTAAACTCTCCACATCCATCTCAAACTCTTATAACTAGTCAGCTGCATTGGATTAAGACACATTTTAACCCCAGAAACACTAACATAGCTGTTTACAGCTTCTAAGCAATGTTTTCTTGGTTTTAGCCTGTTTTGGGACAAAATGGGTATAAGTGGGTTTTAAACTCTCCACATCCATCTATAACTCTTATAACTAGTCAGCTGCATTGGATTAAGAGACATTTTAACCCCAGAAACACTAACATAGCTATTTACAGCTTCTAAGCAATGTTTTCTTGGTTTTAGCCTGTTTTGGGACAAAATGGGTATAAGTGGCTTTTAAACTCTCCACATCCATCTGAAACTCTTCTAACTAGTCAGCTGCATTGGATTAAGACACATTTTAACCCCAGAAACACTAACAAAGCTGTTTAGTGCTTCTAAGCAATGTTTTCTTGCTTTTAGCCTGTTTTGGGACAAAATGGGTATAAGTGGCTTTTAAACTCTCCACATCAATCTCAAACTCTTATAATTAGTCATTTGCATTGAATTAAGACACATTTTAACCCCAGAAACACTAACATAGCTGTTTACAGCTTCTAAGCAATGTTTTCTTGGTTTTAGCCTGTTTTGGGACAAAATGGGTATAAGTAGCTTTTAAACTATCCACATCTATCTCAAACTCTTATAATTAGTTAGTTGCATTGGATTAAGACACATTTTAACCCCAGAAACACTAACAAAGCTGTTTAGTGCTTCTAAGCAATGTTTTCTTGGTTTTAGGTTGATTTGGGACAAAATGGGTATAAGTGGCTTTCAAACTCTCCACATCCATCTCAAACTCTTATAACTAGTCAGCTGCATTTGATTAAGACACATTTTAACCCCAGAAACACTAACATAGCTGTTTATAGCTTCTAAGCAATGTTTTCTTGGTTTTAGCCTGTTTTGGGACAAAATGGGTATAAGTGGCTTTTAAACTCTCCACATCCATCTCAAACTCTTATAATTAGTCAGTTGCATTGGATTAAGACACATTTTAACCCCAGAAACACTAACAAAGCTGTTTAGTGATTCTAAGCAATGTTTTCTTGCTTTTAGCCTGTTTTGGGACAAAATGGGTATAAGTGGCTTTTAAACTCTCCACATCAATCTCAAACTCTTATAATTAGTCATTTGCATTGAATTAAGACACATTTTAACCCCAGAAACACTAACATAGCTGTTTACAGCTTCTAAGCAATGTTTTCTTGGTTTTAGCATGTTTTGGGACAAAATGGGTATAAGTGGCTTTTAAACTCTTCACATCCATCTCAAACTCTTATAACTAGTCAGCTGCATTGGATTAAGACACATTTTAACCCCAGAAACACTAACATAGCTATTTACAGCTTCTAAGCAATGTTTTCTTGGTTTTAGCCTGTTTTGGGACAAAATGGGTATAAATGGCTTTTAAACTCTTCACATCAGTCTCAAACTTTTATAATTAGTCATTTGCATTGGATTAAGACACATTTTAACCCCAGAAACACTAACATAGCTGTTTACAGCTTCTAAGCAATGTTTTCTTGGTTTTAGCATGTTTTGGGACAAATGTGTATAAGTGGCTTTTAAACTATCCACATCTATCTCAAACTCTTATAATAGTTAGTTGCATTGGATTAAGACACATTTTAACCCCAGAAACACTAACAAAGCTGTTTTGTTCTTCTAAGCAATGTTTTCTTGGTTTTAGCCTGTTTTGGGACAAAATGGGTATAAGTGGCTTTTAAACTTTCCACATCCATCTCAAACTCTTATAACTAGTCAGCTGCATTGGATTAAGACACATTTTAACCCCAGAAACACTAACATAGCTGTTTACAGCTTCTAAGCAATGTTTTCTTGGTTTTAGCCTGTTTTGGGACAAAATGGGTATAAGTGGCTTTTAAACTCTCCACATCCATCTGAAACTTTTATAACTAGCCAGCTGCATTGGATTAAGACACATTTTAACCCCAGAAACACTAACATAGCTATTTACAGCTTCTAAGCAATGTTTTCTTGGTTTTAGCCTGTCTTGGGACAAAATGGGTATAAGTGGCTTTTAAACTCTCCACATCCATCTCAAACTCTTATAATTAGTCAGTTGCATTGGATTAAGACACATTTTAACCCCAGAAACACTAACAAAGCTGTTTAGTGCTTCTAAGCAATGTTTTCTTGCTTTTAGCCTGTTTTGGGACAAAATGGGTATAAGTGGCTTTTAAACTCTCCACATCAATCTCAAACTCTTATAATTAGTCATTTGCATTGAATTAAGACACATTTTAACCCCAGAAACACTAACATAGCTGTTTACAGCTTCTAAGCAATGTTTTCTTGGTTTTAGCCTGTTTTGGGACAAAATGGGTATAAGTAGCTTTTAAACTATCCACATCTATCTCAAACTCTTATAATTAGTTAGTTGCATTGGATTAAGACACATTTTAACCCCAGAAACACTAACAAAGCTGTTTAGTGCTTCTAAGCAATGTTTTCTTGGTTTTAGCTTGATTTGGGACAAAATGGGTATAAGTGGCTTTTAAACTCTCCACATCCATCTCAAACTCTTATAACTAGTCAGCTGCATTGGATTAGACACATTTTAACCCCAGAAATACTAACATAGCTATTTACAGCTTCTAAGCAATGTTTTCTTGGTTTTAGCCTGTTTTGGGACAAAATGGGTATATGTCGCTTTTAAACTATCCACATCTATCTCAAACTCTTATAATTAGTTAGTTGCATTGGATTAAGACACATTTTAACCCCAGAAACACTAACAAAGCTGTTTAGTGCTTCTAAGCAATGATTTCTTGGTTTTAGCCTTTTTGGGAAACTCCCCACATCTATCCCAAACTCTTATAATTAGTTACTTGCATTGGATTAAGAAACATTTTAATCCCAAAAACACTAACAAAGCTGTTTGGTGCTTCTAAGCAATGTTTTCTTGGTTTAGCCTGTTTTGGGACAAAATGGGTATAAGTGGCTTTTAAACTCTCCACATCAATCTCAAACTCTTATAATTAGTCATTTGCATTGGATTAAGACACATTTTAACCCCAAAAACACTAACATAGCTGTTTACAGCTTCTAAGCAATGTTTTCTTGGTTTTAGCCTGTTTTGGGACAAAATGGGTATAAGTGGCTTTTAAACTCTCCACATCCATCTGAAACTTTTATAACTAGCCAGCTGCATTGGATTAAGACACATTTTAACCCCAGAAACACTAACATAGCTATTTACAGCTTCTAAGCAATGTTTTCTTGGTTTTAGCCTGTCTTGGGACAAAATGGGTATAAGTGGCTTTTAAACTCTCCACATCCATCTCAAACTCTTATAATTAGTCAGTTGCATTGGATTAAGACACATTTTAACCCCAGAAACACTAACAAAGCTGTTTAGTGCTTCTAAGCAATGTTTTCTTGCTTTTAGCCTGTTTTGGGACAAAATGGGTATAAGTGGCTTTTAAACTCTCCACATCAATCTCAAACTCTTATAATTAGTCATTTGCATTGAATTAAGACACATTTTAACCCCAGAAACACTAACATAGCTGTTTACAGCTTCTAAGCAATGTTTTCTTGGTTTTAGCCTGTTTTGGGACAAAATGGGTATAAGTAGCTTTTAAACTATCCACATCTATCTCAAACTCTTATAATTAGTTAGTTGCATTGGATTAAGACACATTTTAACCCCAGAAACACTAACAAAGCTGTTTAGTGCTTCTAAGCAATGTTTTCTTGGTTTTAGCTTGATTTGGGACAAAATGGGTATAAGTGGCTTTCAAACTCTCCACATCCATCTCTGTAAGACTTTGTAGGATAAAGAAGAGAATCAAGAGATTGATGAGAGATATCGGTAGACAAAGAGAATGAGGAAGAAGAAAAGATTAGGTTATTGTTCCATAAGAATACATATTACAATGTAGGCCAAAGCCTATATATATCAAGGGAAAATTAGGGCTACACCTTCTACCAACCGATCGTATAAGTGATAGGGACAAGGAGAGAGATAGAACTAATCCCAACGGTGATAGTGACCCGTCCTAGTCTCCTTAAACACAACATAACCCGTGACTCCACTTGTTCCTCCTCTCTAACGGCTACAAGCGACATTCTAGATCCTTCTCATGGGCCTAAGGAGAGCAGGCCTCCTCATTGTCTTTACACACTTACATGACTCGGCCTTATTGCTTGGTTGTACGGACGGCCCCATAATTGTACGGACGGCCATGGCTGCCTTAGGCTTATTCTCTTGATCAATACTCCCCCTCAAGCTTAGCCGAGTGAAATGGCTAAGCTTGGAACCCGTGAAGCAGCACCTCATTAAAAACCTTGACTTAGAAAACCTCATGGGACAAAACCAAGTCAAGGGAAAAAGAGTGTGCTGTCCACGGATTAGGGAAGCTTGATCATGGCCGTGTAATGTCTACAAGTCCAAGTTTGCTGTAGATGTGATCACAAACCTTGGAGCTTGCAGACTTGGTGAAGATGTCAGCTAGCTGATCTTGACTCCTTGTGTGGCATGGTAACACCACTCCTTCTTCAATCTTCTCTCTCACCTTGTGGCAATCGCTTTCTATGTGCTTGGTCCTCTCATGAAAGACTGAGTTTGTGGCAATGTGGATAGCCGCTTCATTGTCGCAGTGCATGGTCATGGGCTGCTTTGTCTCGATGCCTAAGTCCTTGAGTAGGCCCTTCAGCCATGTCATCTCGTTAGTGAGCTTCCTCATAGCTCTATACTCGGCCTCGGCGCTAGAGCATGAAACCACCTTTTGTTTCTTAGACCTCCATGTAACCAAGTTGCCTCCAACAAACGTGCAGTACCCAGTGGTGGATCTCCTATCCAGCGTGTCGCCATTGTAATCCGCATCACAATAGCCAACGATTTCGGTGTTGTCATTCTTGCCCATCCAAATACCTTGACCCGGACTGCCCTTGAGATAGCTTAGGATCCTTTCGACTTGACTCCATTGGTACTTGCTTGGTGCCTTCATATGTTGGCTAACCTGATTCACAGCATAGGATATGTCAGGTCGTGTGATAGTAAGGTATATCAGCTTACCTACAAGCCGGCGGTAGCGTGTGACGTCTAAGAATGGCTCGTCCATTGGTTCCTTAGGTCGGCCTTCTTTTGCCCGTAAGCTCTCCCCCTTTCGCTTGAGCTGGTAATCTTCATCAAGGGGCGTAGCAACCGGAGACACACCAAGCTTGCCAGTCTCCTCTAACAAGTCAAGAGTATACTTGCGTTGTGAGAGGAAGAGTCCTTCCGGTGAGCGACAAATCTCAATACCAAGAAAGTATTTGAGTTCCCCAAGGTCCTTGATGTCAAATACCGACTTGAGAGAGTCCTTGGTGTCCTGAATGGCCGCCTTATCATCACCAGTCACGATGATGTCGTCGACGTATATGAGCACCACCACCCAACCAATAGAGGTGCGACGCGTGAAGAGAGTATGATCAGCCTCCGATCGCGTAAAACCATCAGTCTTGAGAGTGGAGCTTAGTTTGTGGTACCACGCTCGTGGGGACTGCTTAAGGCCATAGATGGCCTTACGTAGCCTCAAGACTTTTCCGGGTGTAACCATGTCTTCAAGGCCGGGAGGAGGCGTCATGTACACTTCTTCATCAAGTTCACCTTGAAGGAAGGCGTTCTTCACATCCATCTGCCATAAGTCCCATGAGAGGTTGACAGCAAGAGACAGCACAACCCGAACCGTATGGAGCTTGGCCACGGGTGCAAAGGTGTCCGTGTAGTCCGCGCCATAGGTTTGGGTGAAGCCACGGGCCACTAACCTGGCTTTATGCCGTTCAATGTCACCATTGCTCAAATACTTTATGGTAAACACCCATTTGGAGCTAACTGCCCGCTTGCCTTGAGGAAGATCCGATTCGTCCCACGTATGATTCCGGATCATGGCGCCAGTTTCATCCTTGACCGCATCTAACCAACCTTGATGTTCCTTGGCTTCATCATATGTCTGCGGGATCCAATTGGCGTCCACTTGGCCGAAGAAAGCTTGGTGATCAGCAGGTAACAGCTCAAGGGAACAAACGGACTGAATGGGATGAGCGACAGCTTGGCTGTTGTAATAGACACGCTTGTTCTTCCAAGTGGAGGGATCCGATCGAGGTCTGGTGCTCCGACGCAGGACTGGTGCCGGAAGTGGATCCACGCTAGGCAACACGGTGGACGTACCGTCCGTAGGAGCCGTCTCCGTGTTTTCCTCGGTAGAGGCCGCCGCCGGAGCATGCGTGTCCGTTGTAGGGCCAGGGACGAGAACACCGGTTATGGGTAGGCCAGACTCGAGAGATTCACCATCTTGGGCTGAACCATTGTCATTTGCATCTCCTTGGTCAGACCCACCATAGGTAGAAATTTGACTTAGTGTTGGCCGCACGGCACCCGTTGGTGGAGATGGGTTGCCAAGGTGATCAAGAAGGAACCGTAGACTCGAAGCTCGGTCATTAGGTGAGTGAGAGAGATCTTTAAGGCTGTTCCAATCCCTCTTGTCATGGTAGCCCACATGTTCTAGAAACCGGACATCTCGAGAGACATATAGTCGACTTGTGGCCGGATCATAACATTTGTACCCCTTTTGTGTGGTGGAGTAGCCAATGAACATACACTTTGTACTTTTGGCATCCAGCTTACTCCTTTGTTCTCCTGGTA
This sequence comes from Camelina sativa, assembly GCF_030686135.1. Lineage (NCBI taxonomy): Eukaryota > Viridiplantae > Streptophyta > Magnoliopsida > Brassicales > Brassicaceae > Camelina > Camelina sativa. The sequence goes on along the minus strand of NC_141894.1, from coordinate 21,857,177 downwards.
CTAACACAAAACAAACACAGCCGAAAACTCGTAAGTGATCAAGAGATGGTTTAAATTTGTTTAGTACTTCAAATGGAGATAAGTCATGAAGAACTCTAGTTGGTGTTCGGTTGATTAGGTAGCATGCAGTCATCACGGCATCACCCCAATATCGTTTAGGAACACTCGAATGGAACATGATTGCCCGCGCCACTTCCATGAGGTGCCGGTTCTTCCTCTCGGCCACACCATTTTGTTGTGGCGTGTAGGGACAACTAGTTTGATGAAGAATGCCATGCTTGGAGAGATGTTCTTTGAACTTGCAACTTGTGTATTCCCCCCCATTATCAGACCTAAGTACCTTAAGTTTAGCATTGAAGTGATTAGTCACATAATTTTGAAAATTGATAAAGGCATCAAATACTCTATCTTTAGATGGCAACAAGGTAATCCAAGTGTATTTTGATTTTTCATCAATAAAAGTCACAAAATACTTGTTATTATCTCTAGATAGGCATGGTGATGTCCAAACATCTGAGTGAACTAAATCAAAACAATTCTCATAAATAGTAGTTGACTTAGGAAAGATAGACTTGCAATGTTTTCCAAGAATACAAGGTTCACAAGTAGAATTATCAAAAGAAATATTAGGAAACATCAACCCTAAAGCACGTGAATGTGGGTGGCCTAGCCTAGCATGCCACACCATATTCGAATCAACAACAAAACAAGACTTAGTAGAGGATAAATTTGGATCGGTTTTCTCTAGGACATAGAGATCTCCACTCCCTTGCCCTTCTCCAAGAACCTTTCCAGTCTCAATATCCTGAAAATAAACATTGTTAGGACCAAAGATTGCATAACAATTCAAATCATTTGTGGTCCTCTTAACCGATAGTAAATTGGAGGTAAAGGTAGGCATAAAGAAAGCTTTTGAGGTTTTATCAAATAGTTTCAAGTCCCCTATTCCCTTTACTGGTATTTGTTCTCCATTTGCAATAACAACATTTCCTAAGGCCGGTTTTATGTTGTCAATTAAACTAGGGTTACTAATCATATGATGTGAGGCTCCCGAGTCAATAACAAGCGATTTGCTAGGCCTAGAAGTAAAGAAAGAGATACCAGACTCCTTGAGTGAAGCAATGGAGCGGATGAGAGCCTCAAGGTCTGACTTCCTCACCACATCTCCGTAGGCTGCGGTCATGGCCACCTCATCTCCCTGCTTTGATGATCCGGCTCCTTTATCGCTAACCGCTTCCTTTGAGAGGTTGGCTTTGAACTTGGCCGGCTTGAGATGAGGATGGAGAACCCAGCACTTGTCTTTCAGATGACCCCGCTTCTTGCAGTGGTCGCACACCAACAACTTCCTCTCCTCTTGCTTGTACATTCCTTTGTTGGCCGAAGCAAGCTCCCCCTTACCGCTAAACAAATCAAGGGATCCTTGCTCTTTCTGAATTTGGGAGCAAATATCTTCAAAGGAGGGGAGCTTCTCTGCCCTTAGGATGTGCTTCAAGAGGTCGTTGAAGGACGGGTTCAAGGTAAGTAGGAGTCCGAAGACTTTGTCTTGCTCCTTTCTTTCGTTTAGCACACTTGCCTCAAGTGTACTTGGCCGCAACATGTCAAGCTCGGACCATAGTGCACGGAACTTACCAAGATGCTTAGTGAACTCCACATCATCTTGGTTAAGATCATTTATGGCCTTCTTGACCTCAAAGACTCTAGTCATGTTAGAGACATTACCATACACGCCTTTAAGTGTTTCCCACAGTTCCTTGGCCGTCTCGCAATATGAGTAGGCCTCAAGGATAGGCGTGTCCAGAGAGTTTTGGAGAACAGATAGGACAACTTGGTCTTCTTGGAACCATTTGGCCTTCCTCTCGCTCTCTTCCTCCGCTTCCGCCTCGGAAGCGTCCTCTCCTTTGGGGTTTTTCTTTGGGACATAGTCGGACTCGACATGACTCCAAAGGCCACGACCTCCAAGGGCGGTTCTTGTGGTTCTTGTCCACAGCAAGTAGTTTGTCCCCTTTAGGACAACCGGTGAAACAATGGGCTTGGCGTTTTCCATGGTCGGATTTCTATGGACCGATGGGTAAAGCTTTTACCCGGAGAATAAAAGAGATGCGAGTAAGAAGAAACGAAGATAAGGAGACTAGAGTGTAGAAATGAGTAGGAGAATGAGATTAGACTGTAGAGAATCGAAGAACTTGCTCTGATACCATGTAAGACTTTGTAGGATAAAGAAGAGAATCAAGAGATTGATGAGAGATATCGGTAGACAAAGAGAATGAGGAAGAAGAAAAGATTAGGTTATTGTTCCATAAGAATACATATTACAATGTAGGCTAAAGCCTATATATATCAAGGGAAAATTAGGGCTACACCCTCTACCAACCGATCGTATAAGTGATAGGGACAAGGAGAGAGATAGAACTAATCCCAACGGTGATAGTGACCCGTCCTAGTCTCCTTAAACACAACATAACCCGTGACTCCACTTGTTCCTCCTCTCTAACGGCTACAAGCGACATTCTAGATCCTTCTCATGGGCCTAAGGAGAGCAGGCCTCCTCATTGTCTTTACACACTTACATGACTCGGCCTTATTGCTTGGTTGTACGGACGGCCCCATAATTGTACGGACGGCCATGGCTGCCTTAGGCTTATTCTCTTGATCAATAATCTCAAACTCTTATAACTAGTCAACTGCATTTGATTAAGACACATTTTAACCCCAGAAACACTAACATAGCTGTTTATAGCTTCTAAGCAATGTTTTCTTGGTTTTCGCCTGTTTTGGGACAAAATGGGTATAAGTGGCTTTTAAACTCTCCACATCCATCTCAAACTCTTATAATTAGTCAGTTGCATTGGATTAAGACACATTTTAACCCCAGAAACACTAACAAAGCTGTTTAGTGCTTCTAAGCAATGTTTTCTTGCTTTTAGCCTGTTTTGGGACAAAATGGGTATAAGTGGCTTTTAAACTCTCCACATCAATCTCAAACTCTTATAATTAGTCATTTGCATTGAATTAAGACACATTTTAACCCCAGAAACACTAACATAGCTGTTTACAGCTTCTAAGCAATGTTTTCTTGGTTTTAGCATGTTTTGGGACAAAATGGGTATAAGTGGCTTTTAAACTCTTCACATCCATCTCAAACTCTTATAACTAGTCAGCTGCATTGGATTAAGACACATTTTAACCCCAGAAACACTAACATAGCTATTTACAGCTTCTAAGCAATGTTTTCTTGGTTTTAGCCTGTTTTGGGACAAAATGGGTATATGTCGCTTTTAAACTATCCACATCTATCTCAAACTCTTATAATTAGTTAGTTGCATTGGATTAAGACACATTTTAACCCCAGAAACACTAACAAAGCTGTTTAGTGCTTCTAAGCAATATTTCTTGGTTTTAGCCTTTTTGGGAAACTCCCCACATCTATCCCAAACTCTTATAATTAGTTACTTGCATTGGATTAAGAAACATTTTAATCCCAAAAACACTAACAAAGCTGTTTGGTGCTTCTAAGCAATGTTTTCTTGGTTTAGCCTGTTTTGGGACAAAATGGGTATAAATGGCTTTTAAACTCTTCACATCAGTCTCAAACTTTTATAATTAGTCATTTGCATTGGATTAAGACACATTTTAACCCCAGAAACACTAACATAGCTGTTTACAGCTTCTAAGCAATGTTTTCTTGGTTTTAGCCTGTTTTGGGACAAAATGGGTATAAGTGGCTTTTAAACTCTCCACATCCATCTCAAACTCTTATAACTAGTCAGCTGCATTGGATTAAGAAACATTTTAACCCCAGAAACACTAACATAGCTATTTACAGCTTCTAAGCAATGTTTTCTTGGTTTTAGCCTGTTTTGGGACAAAATGGGTATAAGTAGCTTTTAAACTATCCACATCTATCTCAAACTCTTATAATTAGTTAGTTGCATTGGATTAAGACACATTTTAACCCCAGAAACACTAACAAAGCTGTTTAGTGCTTCTAAGCAATGTTTTCTTGGTTTTAGCTTGATTTGGGACAAAATGGGTATAAGTGGCTTTCAAACTCTCCACATCCATCTCAAACTCTTATAACTAGTCAGCTGCATTTGATTAAGACACATTTTAACCCCAGAAACACTAACATAGCTGTTTATAGCTTCTAAGCAATGTTTTCTTGGTTTTCGCCTGTTTTGGGACAAAATGGGTATAAGTGGCTTTTAAACTCTCCACATCCATCTCAAACTCTTATAATTAGTCAGTTGCATTGGATTAAGACACATTTTAACCCCAGAAACACTAACAAAGCTGTTTAGTGCTTCTAAGCAATGTTTTCTTGCTTTTAGCCTGTTTTGGGACAAAATGGGTATAAGTGGCTTTTAAACTCTCCACATCAATCTCAAACTCTTATAATTAGTCATTTGCATTGAATTAAGACACATTTTAACCCCAGAAACACTAACATAGCTGTTTACAGCTTCTAAGCAATGTTTTCTTGGTTTTAGCATGTTTTGGGACAAAATGGGTATAAGTGGCTTTTAAACTCTTCACATCCATCTCAAACTCTTATAACTAGTCAGCTGCATTGGATTAAGACACATTTTAACCCCAGAAACACTAACATAGCTATTTACAGCTTCTAAGCAATGTTTTCTTGGTTTTAGCCTGTTTTGGGACAAAATGGGTATATGTCGCTTTTAAACTATCCACATCTATCTCAAACTCTTATAATTAGTTAGTTGCATTGGATTAAGACACATTTTAACCCCAGAAACACTAACAAAGCTGTTTAGTGCTTCTAAGCAATGATTTCTTGGTTTTAGCCTTTTTGGGAAACTCCCCACATCTATCCCAAACTCTTATAATTAGTTACTTGCATTGGATTAAGAAACATTTTAATCCCAAAAACACTAACAAAGCTGTTTGGTGCTTCTAAGCAATGTTTTCTTGGTTTAGCCTGTTTTGGGACAAAATGGGTATAAATGGCTTTTAAACTCTTCACATCAGTCTCAAACTTTTATAATTAGTCATTTGCATTGGATTAAGACACATTTTAACCCCAGAAACACTAACATAGCTGTTTACAGCTTCTAAGCAATGTTTTCTTGGTTTTAGCATGTTTTGAGACAAAATGGGTATAAGTGGCTTCTAAACTCTCCACATCCATCTCAAACTCTTATAACTAGTCAGCTGCATTGGATTAAGACACATTTTAACCCCAGAAATACTAACATAGCTATTTACAGCTTCTAAGCAATGTTTTCTTGGTTTTAGCCTGTTTTGGGACAAAATGGGTATATGTCGCTTTTAAACTATCCACATCTATCTCAAACTCTTATAATTAGTTAGTTGCATTGGATTAAGACACATTTTAACCCCAGAAACACTAACAAAGCTGTTTAGTGCTTCTAAGCAATGATTTCTTGGTTTTAGCCGTTTTGGGAAACTCCCCACATCTATCCCAAACTCTTATAATTAGTTACTTGCATTGGATTAAGAAACATTTTAATCCCAAAAACACTAACAAAGCTGTTTGGTGCTTCTAAGCAATGTTTTCTTGGTTTAGCCTGTTTTGGGACAAAATGGGTATAAGTGGCTTTTAAACTCTCCACATCAATCTCAAACTCTTATAATTAGTCATTTGCATTGGATTAAGACACATTTTAACCCCAAAAACACTAACATAGCTGTTTACAGCTTCTAAGCAATGTTTTCTTGGTTTTAGCCTGTTTTGGGACAAAATGGGTATAAGTGGCTTTTAAACTCTCCACATCCATCTGAAACTCTTATAACTAGTCAGCTGCATTGGATTAAGACACATTTTAACCCCAGAAACACTAACATAGCTATTTACAGCTTCTAAGCAATGTTTTCTTGGTTTTAGCCTGTCTTGGGACAAAATGGGTATAAGTGGCTTTTAAACTCTCCACATCCATCTCAAACTCTTATAATTAGTCAGTTGCATTGGATTAAGACACATTTTAACCCCAGAAACAAAGCTGTTTAGTGCTTCTAAGCAATGTTTTCTTGCTTTTAGCCTGTTTTGGGACAAAATGGGTATAAGTGGCTTTTAAACTCTCCACATCAATCTCAAACTCTTATAATTAGTCATTTGCATTGAATTAAGACACATTTTAACCCCAGAAACACTAACATAGCTGTTTACAGCTTCTAAGCAATGTTTTCTTGGTTTTAGCCTGTTTTGGGACAAAATGGGTATAAGTAGCTTTTAAACTATCCACATCTATCTCAAACTCTTATAATTAGTTAGTTGCATTGGATTAAGACACATTTTAACCCCAGAAACACTAACAAAGCTGTTTAGTGCTTCTAAGCAATGTTTTCTTGGTTTTAGCTTGATTTGGGACAAAATGGGTATAAGTGGCTTTCAAACTCTCCACATCCATCTCAAACTCTTATAACTAGTCAGCTGCATTTGATTAAGACACATTTTAACCCCAGAAACACTAACATAGCTGTTTATAGCTTCTAAGCAATGTTTTCTTGGTTTTCGCCTGTTTTGGGACAAAATGGGTATAAGTGGCTTTTAAACTCTCCACATCCATCTCAAACTCTTATAATTAGTCAGTTGCATTGGATTAAGACACATTTTAACCCCAGAAACACTAACAAAGCTGTTTAGTGCTTCTAAGCAATGTTTTCTTGCTTTTAGCCTGTTTTGGGACAAAATGGGTATAAGTGGCTTTTAAACTCTCCACATCAATCTCAAACTCTTATAATTAGTCATTTGCATTGAATTAAGACACATTTTAACCCCAGAAACACTAACATAGCTGTTTACAGCTTCTAAGCAATGTTTTCTTGGTTTTAGCATGTTTTGGGACAAAATGGGTATAAGTGGCTTTTAAACTCTTCACATCCATCTCAAACTCTTATAACTAGTCAGCTGCATTGGATTAAGACACATTTTAACCCCAGAAACACTAACATAGCTATTTACAGCTTCTAAGCAATGTTTTCTTGGTTTTAGCCTGTTTTGGGACAAAATGGGTTTAAATGGCTTTTAAACTCTTCACATCAGTCTCAAACTTTTATAATTAGTCATTTGCATTGGATTAAGACACATTTTAACCCCAGAAACACTAACATAGCTGTTTACAGCTTCTAAGCAATGTTTTCTTGGTTTTAGCATGTTTTGAGACAAAATGGGTATAAGTGGCTTCTAAACTCTCCACATCCATCTCAAACTCTTATAACTAGTCAGCTGCATTGGATTAAGACACATTTTAACCCCAGAAACACTAACAAAGCTGTTTAGTGCTTCTAAGCAATGTTTTCTTGGTTTCAGCCTTTTTGGGAAACTCCCCACATCTATCCCAAACTCTTATAATTAGTTACTTGCATTGGATTAAGACACATTTTAATCCCAAAAACACTAACAAAGCTGTTTGGTGCTTCTAAGCAATGTTTTCTTGGTTTAGCCTGTTTTGGGACAAAATGGGTATAAGTGGCTTTTAAACTCTCCACATCAATCTCAAACTCTTATAATTAGTCATTTGCATTGGATTAAGACACATTTTAACCCCAAAAACACTAACATAGCTGTTTACAGCTTCTAAGCAATGTTTTCTTGGTTTTAGCATGTTTTGGGACAAAATGGGTATAAGTGGCTTCTAAACTCTCCACATCCATCTCAAACTCGTATAACTAGTCAGCTGCATTGGATTAAGACACATTTTAACCCCAGAAACACTAACAAAGCTGTTTAGTGCTTCTAAGCAATCTTTTCTTGCTTTTAGCCTGTTTTGGGACAAAATGGGTATAAGTGGCTTTTAAACTCTCCACATCAATCTCAAACTCTTATAATTAGTCATTTGCATTGAATTAAGACACATTTTAACCCCAGAAACACTAACATAGCTGTTTACAGCTTCTAAGCAATGTTTTCTTGGTTTTAGCATGTTTTGGGACAAAATGGGTATAAGTGGCTTCTAAACTCTCCACATCCATCTCAAACTCTTATAACTAATCAGCTGCATTGGATTAAGACACATTTTAACCCCAAAAACACTAACATAGCTGTTTACAGCTTCTAAGCAATGTTTTCTTGGTTTTAGCCTGTTTTGGGACAAACTGGGTATAAGTGGCTTTTAAACTCTCCACATCCATCTGAAACTCTTATAACTAGTCAGCTGCATTGGATTAAGACACATTTTAACCCCAGAAACACTAACATAGCTATTTACAGCTTCTAAGCAATGTTTTCTTGGTTTTAGCCTGTCTTGGGACAAAATGGGTATAAGTGGCTTTTAAACTCTCCACATCCATCTCAAACTCTTATAATTAGTCAGTTGCATTGGATTAAGACACATTTTAACCCCAGAAACACTAACAAAGCTGTTTAGTGCTTCTAAGCAATGTTTTCTTGCTTTTAGCCTGTTTTGGGACAAAATGGGTATAAGTGGCTTTTAAACTCTCCACATCAATCTCAAACTCTTATAATTAGTCATTTGCATTGAATTAAGACACATTTTAACCCCAGAAACACTAACATAGCTGTTTACAGCTTCTAAGCAATGTTTTCTTGGTTTTAGCCTGTTTTGGGACAAAATGGGTATAAGTAGCTTTTAAACTATCCACATCTATCTCAAACTCTTATAATTAGTTAGTTGCATTGGATTAAGACACATTTTAACCCCAGAAACACTAACAAAGCTGTTTAGTGCTTCTAAGCAATGTTTTCTTGGTTTTAGCTTGATTTGGGACAAAATGGGTATAAGTGGCTTTCAAACTCTCCACATCCATCTCAAACTCTTATAACTAGTCAGCTGCATTTGATTAAGACACATTTTAACCCCAGAAACACTAACATAGCTGTTTATAGCTTCTAAGCAATGTTTTCTTGGTTTTCGCCTGTTTTGGGACAAAATGGGTATAAGTGGCTTTTAAACTCTCCACATCCATCTCAAACTCTTATAATTAGTCAGTTGCATTGGATTAAGACACATTTAAACCCCAGAAACACTAACAAAGCTGTTTAGTGCTTCTAAGCAATGTTTTCTTGCTTTTAGCCTGTTTTGGGACAAAATGGGTATAAGTGGCTTTTAAACTCTCCACATCAATCTCAAACTCTTATAATTAGTCATTTGCATTGAATTAAGACACATTTTAACCCCAGAAACACTAACATAGCTGTTTACAGCTTCTAAGCAATGTTTTCTTGGTTTTAGCATGTTTTGGGACAAAATGGGTATAAGTGGCTTTTAAACTCTTCACATCCATCTCAAACTCTTATAACTAGTCAGCTGCATTGGATTAAGACACATTTTAACCCCAGAAACACTAACATAGCTATTTACAGCTTCTAAGCAATGTTTTCTTGGTTTTAGCCTGTTTTGGGACAAAATGGGTATAAATGGCTTTTAAACTCTTCACATCAGTCTCAAACTTTTATAATTAGTCATTTGCATTGGATTAAGACACATTTTAACCCCAGAAACACTAACATAGCTGTTTACAGCTTCTAAGCAATGTTTTCTTGGTTTTAGCATGTTTTGAGACAAAATGGGTATAAGTGGCTTCTAAACTCTCCACATCCATCTCAAACTCTTATAACTAGTCAGCTGCATTGGATTAAGACACATTTTAACCCCAGAAATACTAACATAGCTATTTACAGCTTCTAAGCAATGTTTTCTTTGTTTTAGCCTGTTTTGGGACAAAATGGGTATATGTCGCTTTTAAACTATCCACATCTATCTCAAACTCTTATAATTAGTTAGTTGCATTGGATTAAGACACATTTTAACCCCAGAAACACTAACAAAGCTGTTTAGTGCTTCTAAGCAATGTTTTCTTGGTTTCAGCCTTTTTGGGAAACTCCCCACATCTATCCCAAACTCTTATAATTAGTTACTTGCATTGGATTAAGACACATTTTAATCCCAAAAACACTAACAAAGCTGTTTGGTGCTTCTAAGCAATGTTTTCTTGGTTTAGCCTGTTTTGGGACAAAATGGGTATACGTGGCTTTTAAACTCTCCACATCAATCTCAAACTCTTATAATTAGTCATTTGCATTGGATTAAGACACATTTTAACCCCAAAAACACTAACATAGCTGTTTACAGCTTCTAAGCAATGTTTTCTTGGTTTTAGCATGTTTTGGGACAAAATGGGTATAAGTGGCTTCTAAACTCTCCACATCCATCTCAAACTCTTATAACTAGTCAGCTGCATTGGATTAAGACACATTTTAACCCCAGAAACACTAACAAAGCTGTTTAGTGCTTCTAAGCAATGTTTTCTTGCTTTTAGCCTGTTTTGGGACAAAATGGGTATAAGTGGCTTTTAAACTCTCCACATCAATCTCAAACTCTTATAATTAGTCATTTGCATTGAATTAAGACACATTTTAACCCCAGAAACACTAACATAGCTGTTTACAGCTTCTAAGCAATGTTTTCTTGGTTTTAGCCTGTTTTGGGACAAAATGGGTATAAGTAGCTTTTAAACTATCCACATCTATCTCAAACTCTTATAATTAGTTAGTTGCATTGGATTAAGACACATTTTAACCCCAGAAACACTAACAAAGCTGTTTAGTGCTTCTAAGCAATGTTTTCTTGGTTTTAGCTTGATTTGAGACAAAATGGGTATAAGTGGCTTTCAAACTCTCCACATCCATCTCAAACTCTTATAACTAGTCAGCTGCATTTGATTATGACACACTTTAACCCCAGAAACACTAACATAGCTGTTTATAGCTTCTAAGCAATGTTTTCTTGGTTTTAGCCTGTTTTGGGACAAAATGGGTATAAGTGGCTTTTAAACTCTCCACATCCATCTCAAACTCTTATAATTAGTCAGTTGCATTGGATTAAGACACATTTTAACCCCAGAAACACTAACAAAGCTGTTTAGTGCTTCTAAGCAATGTTTTCTTGCTTTTAGCCTGTTTTGGGACAAAATGGGTATAAGTGGCTTTTAAACTCTCCACATCAATCTCAAACTCTTATAATTAGTCATTTGCATTGAATTAAGACACATTTTAACCCCAGAAACACTAACATAGCTGTTTACAGCTTCTAAGCAATGTTTTCTTGGTTTTAGCATGTTTTGGGACAAAATGGGTATAAGTGGCTTTTAAACTCTTCACATCCATCTCAAACTCTTATAACTAGTCAGCTGCATTGGATTAAGACACATTTTAACCCTAGAAACACTAACATAGCTATTTACAGCTTCTAAGCAATGTTTTCTTGGTTTTAGCCTGTTTTGGGACAAAATGGGTATAAATGGCTTTTAAACTCTTCACATCAGTCTCAAACTTTTATAATTAGTCATTTGCATTGGATTAAGACACATTTTAACCCCAGAAACACTAACATAGCTGTTTACAGCTTCTAAGCAATGTTTTCTTGGTTTTAGCATGTTTTGGGACAAAATGGGTATAAGTGGCTTCTAAACTCTCCACATCCATCTCAAACTCTTATAACTAATCAGCTGCATTGGATTAAGACACATTTTAACCCCAGAAATACTAACATAGCTATTTACAGCTTCTAAGCAATGTTTTCTTGGTTTTAGCCGGTTTTGGGACAAAATGGGTATATGTCGCTTTTAAACTATCCACATCTATCTCAAACTCTTATAATTAGTTAGTTGCATTGGATTAAGACACATTTTAACCCCAGAAACACTAACAAAGCTGTTTAGTGCTTCTAAGCAATGTTTTCTTGGTTTTAGCCTTTTTGGGAAACTCCCCACATCTATCCCAAACTCTTATAATTAGTTACTTGCATTGGATTAAGACACATTTTAATCCCAAAAACACTAACAAAGCTGTTTGGTGCTTCTAAGCAATGTTTTTTTTGGTTTAGCCTGTTTTGGGACAAAATGGGTATAAGTGGCTTTTAAACTCTCCACATTAATCTCAAACTCTTATAATTAGTCATTTGCATTGGATTAAGACACATTTTAACCCCAAAAACACTAACATAGCTGTTTACAGCTTCTAAGCAATGTTTTCTTGGTTTTAGCCTGTTTTGGGACAAAATGGGTATAAGTGGCTTTTAAACTCTCCACATCCATCTCAAACTCTTATAACTAGTCAGCTGCATTGGATTAAGACACATTTTAACCCCAAAAACACTAACATAGCTATTTACAGCTTCTAAGCAATGTTTTCTTGGTTTTAGCCTGTCTTGGGACAAAATGGGTATAAGTGGCTTTTAAACTATCCACATCTATCTCAAACTCTTGTAATTAGTTAGTTGCATTGGATTAAAACACATTTTAACCCCAGAAACACTAACAAAGCTGTTTAGTGTTTCTAAGCAATGTTTTCTTTGTTTTAGCCTGTTTTGGGACAAAATGGGTATAAGTGGCTTTTAAACTCTCCACATCCATCTCAAACTCTTATAACTAGTCAGCTGCATTGGATTAAGACACATTTTAACCCCAGAAACACTAACATAGCTATTTACAGCTTCTAAGCAATGTTTTCTTGGTTTTAGCCTGTCTTGGGACAAAATGGGTCTAAGTGGCTTTTAAACTATCCACATCTATCTCAAACTCTTATAATTAGTTAGTTGCATTGGATTAAGACACATTTTAACCCCAGAAACACTAACAAAGCTGTTTAGTGTTTCTAAGCAATGTTTTCTTGGTTTTAGCCTATTTTGGGACAAAATGTGTATAAGTGGTTTTAAACTATCCACATCTATCTCAAACTCTTATAATTAGTTAGTTGCATTGGATTAAGACACATTTTAACCCCAGAAACACTAACAAAGCTGTTTTGTGCTTCTAAGCAATGTTTTCTTGGTTTTAGCCTGTTTTGGGACAAAATTGGTATAAGTGGCTTCTAAACTCTCCACATCCATCTCAAACTCTTATAACTAGTCAGCTGCATTGGATTAAGACACATTTTTGTAAGTTTAGAAACGAGAGAGTGTAGAGATCGAGTGAGTTTGAGAGTGTTCGCACGAGAGAGTAGAAGAGAGTATGGAAGTGTAAGAGAGAGAGTATAGAAGAAGAATCAAACTTCTTACTTGAAAAAGAACCTAGATACATCCTAATTATAGACAAAGTAAACAGCATATTCCTATGGGATCCTATACACGCTTTACATGACTGAAAGTGACATCCTTCCTTCTTAACATAACATGTGACTTGTGAGTTGAAATATCTTCCCACTTGCACACAAACTCCAACGGTCGGTAGGAGAAGGATCTAGAGACTTGGTTGTCTCATACAAGCCTTAGAAGACTTCAAGTGGGCTTCTACACGAGATGGTATGGTTGGCCCGATGAGAGAGAACGGTCGTTGACTTGTACGGACGTTGACTTGTACGGACATGGTGATCAAGATCCCAAATTATACTCCCCCTCAAGCTTTAGTCATTGGACCCTATGACATAAGCTTGAACCATTGATCACCTACCTCATTAAAAACCTTAGTATATAAAACCACTTGGGAAAAATTATACTTAAGGGAAAAAGAGCGTAGGATCTCAAGGTTTGGTGAGGTCCATGAGTCCTAGCCGAGGGTGAATGTATTCGCACACTTGTGGGCTGGCCGCCTTTGTGAAAATGTCGGCTAGTTGCTCTTTGCTGTCTGTATGACATGGGAGTGTGACGCCTAGCTGAATCTGCTCTCGCACCTTGTGGCAATCGACCTCTATGTGTTTTGTTCTCTCGTGAAACACGGAATTGGTGGCTATGTGGATGGCTGCTTCGTTATCACAATGCATAGTGATAGGCTTTGATGATTCAACTCCAAGATCCTTCAATAGTGCCTTAAGCCACATGAGCTCGGTTGTTAACTTCCTCATGGCTCTATACTCGGACTCCGCACTAGATAACGAGACAACCTTTTGTTTCTTGCTCTTCCATGTGACTAAGTTTCCTCCCAAGAACGTGCAGTATCCGGTGGTTGAGCGACGATCCCCATGGTCTCCGGCGTAATCAGCGTCACAATATCCTATCAACTCGGTGCTCTTGTTCCTTCCCATCCATATGCCTTGTCCCGGAGCTCCCTTGATGTACTTAAGGATTCGGTTCACCATGTTCCAGTGGTGTCTAGTTGGGTTTTGCATGTGTTGGCTTACCTGGTTCACAGCAAAACAAAGATCAGGCCTAGTGATAGTTAAATATATGAGCTTACCCACTAGACGCCTATATCGCGTGACATCTTCGAATGGAGGCTCCCCCTTTCCGGCTGTCTTGTAGTTTTCTTCAAGAGGTGTGGTCACTGCTTTTGATCCAAGTTTTCCTGCTTCACTTAAGAGGTCAAGAGCATACTTTCTTTGTGATAAAAACAATCCTTCATCAGACCTATACACTTCTATACCAAGAAAATACTTAAGTTCTCCAAGGTCTTTAATATCAAAAACTGACTTAAGAAACTCTTTAGCTTCTTGAATACCTACCTTGTCACTTCCAGATATGATGATATCATCAACATATACTAGAATGACCACTATACCTTTGTCACTTGGTAGTGTGAAGAGAGTATGATCCGATTCTGATTTGCGAAAACCTTTCCCAAGTAAGGTTGTGCTCAACTTGTGGTACCATGCTCTAGGCGATTGTTTAAGGCCATATATTGCCTTGTTGAGCTTCAGCACCTTTCCCGGGCCTATGGTGTCCTCTAGACCAGGCGGTGGCCGCATGTAGACCTCATCTTCAAGTTCTCCTTGCAAGAACGCATTCTTCACATCCATTTGCCATAGATCCCAATCCAAGTTTGTGGCCAAGGAGAGAACAACTCGAACTGTGTGTAATTTGGCCACCGGAGCAAACGTATCTTTGTAATCCTCCCCATACGTTTGCGTAAAACCACGAGCTACAAGTCTGGCCTTGTAGCGTTCAATCTCCCCATTGCTCTTATACTTGATAGTGAAGATATACCGAGACGTCACAGCCTTCTTGCCCTTGGGTAAGTCTGATTCGTCCCATGTGTGATTTTGCACCATGGCCGTGTTCTCGGCATCAACTGCGTCTCGCCACACCTTGTGGTCCTTGGCCTCATCATATGTCTTGGGAACCCAATGCTGGTCAATTTGGCCAAGGAACACTTGATGTTCCATCGGAAAGTGTGCCAGCGTGCATACAGCTTGAATTGGGTGTGCGACGACCATGTTGTTGTAGTACACTCTAGTGTTCTTCCAGTTAGATGGGGGAAACTTGAGACGTTGGCTACGTCGAAGAGGAACTATAGTTCCCGCCTCTGAGCTAGCTCTGCCTAGTGTAATAATTTCTTCAAGCTGCTCAGCCGGTTCCTCGGATGGCACATCATTGTTGTCTCCGGGTAGTTCGGTCGAATCCGTGGGCAACTCAGTTTCGTCGTTGGTATGAGAAGTGGGTGGATCAAGGTCGGGCTCAGGGAATGGCTCAGGTTGTTCTGGTGATGCTTGACTGGCCGGCGCGTTGGTGATCCGATCATTCTCAATACCTAGCCTCTCAAGGATCACCCGGAGGTTGCGTGTCCGATCGGAAGAAGAGGTCGAGAGATTGCGAAGTTCATCCCAGTTCTTCTCATCATAAAATCCTTGTGACTCCACAAACTTGACATCACGAGACACAAGAACTCTTCTTGTCTCCGAGTCATAGCACTTATATCCTTTTTGAGTTGTAGAATAGCCGATAAACATTGCCTTAGTACTCTTAGCATCAAGCTTGTCTCTTAGTTCACCTGGTCGCAACACATAGCAAACACAACCAAATACTCGTAAATGATCAAAGTTAGGCTTTTCATTGTTCAATACCTCAAATGGAGACAAGTCGTTGAGTATTTTTGTTGGTGTGCGGTTGATAAGATAACAAGCTGTGAGCACGGCATCTCCCCAAAAGCGTTTTGGAACTCTTGTATGGAACATCATGGACCTTGCTACCTCCATGAGATGCCTATTCTTCCTTTCAGCCACCCCATTTTGTTGTGGTGTGTATGGACAGCTAGTTTGATGAAGAATTCCATGTTCGGCTAGATATTGCTTAAAGGCATGGCTTGTGTATTCTCCACCATTATCTGATCTCAAAATTTTAATCTTGGCATGATAGTGGTTAGTAACATAATTTTGAAAGCTAGTAAAAGCTTCAAGAACTCTATCCTTAGAAGGAAGCAAAGTTATCCAAGTATATTTTGATTTTTCATCAATAAAAGTCACAAAATACTTTTGATTTTCTCTAGATAAGCAAGGGGATGTCCAAACATCAGAATGAACCAAATCAAAACATTTTTCATAAATAGTAATAGATTTAGGAAAAACAGCCTTGCAATGTTTACCAAGAATACAAGCCTCACACCCATCATTTTGAAAAGAAATATTAGGGAACATTAAAGCTAAAGCTCTAGTGTGAGGATGTCCTAGCCTAGCATGTAAAATAGAATCACTAGGTTTAACAACAACCGAATTAAAACAAGAAGCAGATAAATTCAAGTCCTCAAGCATATAGAGATCACCCTTGGAACCTCCTTGACCAAGGACCTTACTTGTCTCAATATCCTGAAAATGAACCTTGTTAGGACCAAATATTGCATAACAATTCAAATCAGTAGTGGCTCTCTTAACTGATAGCAAGTTGGAAGTAAAATTTGGCATATAGAACGCTTTAGTATCTTTATCAAATAATTTCAAGTTTCCAATGCCTTTAACTGGCACTTTCTCACCATTTGCTATCACAACATTACCACTAGCCGGTTTAATATCACTCATTAACCTAGAATCACTAATCATGTGGTGAGAAGCACCGGAATCAACTATGAGCGGTTTAGTTTGATTCAAGGCAAGATAAGAGTTACCGGAATTTTCTTTGAGTGCCTTAATGAGCGCATCAAGATCAGACTTCCTCACGAGGTCCGACGAGGCAGCCAGGGCAGTTCCATTCATATCCGGAGCTCGAGGGTTCAGTTCAGCAACCAATGGCTCCACACTCGCTTGATGAGCTCTTGGTGCTCCACGGTGGTTCATTGGTCGGTTTACTCGGAGGTGTGGGTGGAGAATCCAACACTCATTCTTGAAATGGCCCGGCTTCTTGCAGTGGTGACACACTGGTTCTTTCTTGTTATCTCCTCGATAGTAGCCCTTGTTTGCGGTCGCTACATCAGCTTGGTTGGCGGTTACAAGCTCCCCCTTGTTACCAAACAACCCCATGGAACCATGCTCCTTTTGAATCTGACTACACACTTCCTCCAGGCTGGGAAGCTTGTCCGACCTCAAGATATGCTTGATAAGATCGTTGTAAGATGGATTCAGCGTAAGGAGGAGGCCGAACACCTTGTCTTGTTCACGCCTCTCATTCAAGATTGCCGGATCAAGAGTCGCTGGCCTAAGCATCTCAAGCTCAGCCCAAAGGGACCTAAACTTCCCAAAGTGTTTGGTGAACTCCATGTCTTCTTGGCTTAGGTTGTTGATGGCTCTCTTGATCTCAAAGACTCGGCTTAAATTGGTAGTGTTACCAAAGACGTTTTGCAAGGTATCCCATAGATCCTTGGCCGTTTCACAATACGAGTAGGCCTCGAGTATTGGAGCATCGAGAGAGTTTTGTATGATGGCGAGAACACTTTGGTCTTCTTGAAACCACTTTTCTTCACCACTTGTGGCCACAACTTTGCCGTCTTCAGTCGGCTCGCCCTTCGGAGCTTCACTTGTTGTCACATGGGTCCAAAGCCCTCGGCCACATAGCGCCGTCTTTGTGGTCCTTGCCCACAACAAATAGTTCTCTCCTTTGAGAGTAACTGGAACAACCAAGGTTTTGGTGCTTTCCATGGAGTTTTGTCCAATGGTCAATAAGTTTACCCAACGGTTAAAGAAAAAAACTCAAGAGATTGAATGAACGAGTTGCGGAAGAAAGTAGAGTGAATGAAGAGTTTAACGAGAGGAACCACAAGGCTTTGATACCATGTAAGTTTAGAAACGAGAGAGTGTAGAGATCGAGTGAGTTTGAGAGTGTTCGCACGAGAGAGTAGAAGAGAGTATGGAAGTGTAAGAGAGAGAGTATAGAAGAAGAATCAAACTTCTTACTTGAAAAAGAACCTAGATACATCCTAATTATAGACAAAGTAAACAGCATATTCCTATGGGATCCTATACACGCTTTACATGACTGAAAGTGACATCCTTCCTTCTTAACATAACATGTGACTTGTGAGTTGAAATATCTTCCCACTTGCACACAAACTCCAACGGTCGGTAGGAGAAGGATCTAGAGACTTGGTTGTCTCATACAAGCCTTAGAAGACTTCAAGTGGGCTTCTACACGAGATGGTATGGTTGGCCCGATGAGAGAGAACGGTCGTTGACTTGTACGGACGTTGACTTGTACGGACATGGTGATCAAGATCCCAAATTATAATTTTAACCCCAGAAACACTAACAAAGCTGTTTAGTGCTTCTAAGCAATGTTTTCTTGCTTTTAGCCTGTTTTGGGACAAAATGGGTATAAGTGGCTTTTAAACTCTCCACATCAATCTCAAACTCTTATAATTAGTCATTTGCATTGAATTAAGACACATTTTAACCCCAGAAACACTAACATAGCTGTTTACAGCTTCTAAGCAATGTTTTTTTGGTTTTAGCCTGTTTTGGGACAAAATGGGTATAAGTATCTTTTAAACTATCCACATCTATCTCAAACTCTTATAATTAGTTAGTTGCATTGGATTAAGACACATTTTAACCTCAGAAACACTAACAAAGCTGTTTAGTGCTTCTAAGCAATGTTTTCTTGCTTTTAGCCTGTTTTGGGACAAAATGGGTATAAGTGGCTTTTAAACTCTCCACATCAATCTCAAACTCTTATAATTAGTCATTTGCATTGAATTAAGACTCATTTTAACCCCAGAAACACTAACATAGCTGTTTGGTGCTTCTAAGCAATGTTTTCTTGGTTTTAGCCTGTTTTGGGACAAAATGGGTATAAGTGGCTTTTAAACTCTCCACATCCATCTCAAACTCTTATAACTAGTCAGCTGCATTGGATTAAGACACATTTTAACCCCAGAAACACTAACATAGCTATTTACAGCTTCTAAGCAATGTTTTCTTGGTTTTAGCCTGTCTTGGGACAAAATGGGTCTAAGTGGCTTTTAAACTATCCACATCTATCTCAAACTCTTATAATTAGTTAGTTGCATTGGATTAAGACACATTCTAACCCCAGAAACACTAACAAAGCTGTTTAGTGTTTCTAAGCAATGTTTTCTTGGTTTTAGCCTATTTTGGGACAAAATGTGTATAAGTGGTTTTAAACTATCCACATCTATCTCAAACTCTTATAATTAGTTAGTTGCATTGGATTAAGACACATTTTAACCCCAGAAACACTAACAAAGCTGTTTTGTGCTTCTAAGCAATGTTTTCTTGGTTTTAGCCTGTTTTGGGACAAAATGGGTATAAGTGGCTTCTAAACTCTCCACATCCATCTCAAACTCTTATAACTAGTCAGCTGCATTGGATTAAGACACATTTTAACCCCAGAAACACTAACAAAGCTGTTTAGTGCTTCTAAGCAATGTTTTCTTGCTTTTAGCCTGTTTTGGGACAAAATGGGTATAAGTGGCTTTTAAACTCTTCACATCCATCTCAAACTCTTATAACTAGTCAGCTGCATTGGATTAAGACACATTTTAACCCCAGAAACACTAACATAGCTATTTACAGCTTCTAAGCAATGTTTTCTTGGTTTTAGCCTGTTTTGGGAGAAAATGGGTATAAATGGCTTTTAAACTCTTCACATCAGTCTCAAACTTTTATAATTAGTCATTTGCATTGGATTAAGACACATTTTAACCCCAGAAACACTAACATAGCTGTTTACAGCTTCTAAGCAATGTTTTCTTGGTTTTAGCATGTTTTGGGACAAAATGGGTATAAGTGGCTTCTAAACTCTCCACATCCATCTCAAACTCTTATAACTAGTCAGCTGCATTGGATTAAGACACATTTTAACCCCAGAAATACTAACATAGCTATTTACAGCTTCTAAGCAATGTTTTCTTGGTTTTAGCCTGTTTTGGGACAAAATGGGTATATGTCGCTTTTAAACTATCCACATCTATCTCAAACTCTTATAATTAGTTAGTTGCATTGGATTAAGACACATTTTAACCCTAGAAACACTAACAAAGCTGTTTAGTGCTTCTAAGCAATGTTTTCTTGGTTTTAGCCTTTTTGGGAAACTCCCCACATCTATCCCAAACTCTTATAATTAGTTACTTGCATTGGATTAAGACACATTTTAATCCCAAAAACACTAACAAAGCTGTTTGGTGCTTCTAAGCAATGTTTTCTTGGTTTAGCCTGTTTTGGGACAAAATGGGTATAAGTGGCTTTTAAACTCTCCACATCAATCTCAAACTCTTATAATTAGTCATTTGCATTGGATTAAGACACATTTTAACCCCAAAAACACTAACATAGCTGTTTACAGCTTCTAAGCAATGTTTTCTTGGTTTTAGCCTGTTTTGGGACAAAATGGGTATAAGTGGCTTTTAAACTCTCCACATCCATCTGAAACTCTTATAACTAGTCAGCTGCATTGGATTAAGACACATTTTAACCCCAGAAACACTAACATAGCTATTTACAGCTTCTAAGCAATGTTTTCTTGGTTTTAGCCTGTCTTGGGACAAAATGGGTATAAGTGGCTTTTAAACTATCCACATCTATCTCAAACTCTTGTAATTAGTTAGTTGCATTGGATTAAAACACATTTTAACCCCAGAAACACTAACAAAGCTGTTTAGTGTTTCTAAGCAATGTTTTCTTTGTTTTAGCCTGTTTTGGGACAAAATGGGTATAAGTGGCTTTTAAACTCTCCACATCCATCTCAAACTCTTATAACTAGTCAGCTGCATTGGATTAAGACACATTTTTAACCCCAGAAACACTAACATAGCTATTTACAGCTTCTAAGCAATGTTTTCTTGGTTTTAGCCTGTCTTGGGACAAAATGGGTCTAAGTGGCTTTTAAACTATCCACATCTATCTCAAACTCTTATAATTAGTTAGTTGCATTGGATTAAGACACATTTTAACCCCAGAAACACTAACAAAGCTGTTTAGTGTTTCTAAGCAATGTTTTCTTGGTTTTAGCCTATTTTGGGACAAAATGTGTATAAGTGGTTTTAAACTATCCACATCTATCTCAAACTCTTATAATTAGTTAGTTGCATTGGATTAAGACACATTTTAACCCCAGAAACATTAACAAAGCTGTTTTGTGCTTCTAAGCAATGTTTTCTTGGTTTTAGCCTGTTTTGGGACAAAATGGGTATAAGTGGCTTTTAAACTCTCCACATCAATCTCAAACTCTTATAATTAGTCAGTTGCATTGGATTAAGACACATTTTAACCCCAGAAACACTAACAAAGCTGTTTAGTGCTTCTAAGCAATGTTTTCTTGGTTTTAGCCTGTTTTGGGACAAAATGGGTATAAGTGGCTTTTAAACTTTCCACATCCATCTCAAACTCTTATAACTAGTCAGCTGCATTGGATTAAGAGACATTTTAACCCCAGAAACACTAACATAGCTATTTACAGCTTCTAAGCAATGTTTTCTTGGTTTTAGCGTGTCTTGGGACAAAATGGGTATAAGTGGCTTTTAAACTATCCACATCTATCTCAAACTCTTATAATTAGTCAGTTGCATTTCATTAAGACACATTTTAACCCCAGAAACACTAACAAAGCTGTTTAGTGCTTCTAAGCAATGTTTTCTTGGTTTTAGCCTGTTTTGGGACAAAATGGGTATAAGTGGCTTTTAAACTCTCCACATCCATCTCAAACTCTTATAATTAGTCAGTTGCATTGGATTAAGACACATTTTAACCCCAGAAACACTAACATAGCTGTTTACAGCTTCTAAGAAACGTTTTCTTGGTTTTAGCCTGTTTTGGGACAAAATGGGTATAAGTGGCTTTTACACTCTCCACATCCATCTCAAACTCTTATAACTAGTCAGCTGCATTGGATTAAGACACATTTTAACCCCATAAACACTAACATAGCTATTTACAGCTTCTAAGCAATGTTTTCTTGGTTTTAGCCTGTTGTGGGACAAAATGGGTATAAGTGGCTTTTACACTATCCACATCTATCTCAAACTCTTATAACTAGTTAGTTGCATTGGATTAAGACACATTTTAACCCCAGAAACACTAACAAAGCTGTTTAGTGCTTCTAAGCAATGTTTTCTTGGTTTTAGCCTGTTTTGGGACAAAATGGGTATAAGTGGCTTTTAAACTTTCCACGTCCATCTCAAACTCTTATAACTAGTCAGCTGCATTGGATTAAGACACATTTTAACCCCAGAAACACTAACATAGCTATTTACAGCTTCTAAGCAATGTTTTCTTGGTTTTAGCCTGTTTTGGGACAAAATGGGTATAAGTGGCTTTTAAACTATCCACATCTATCTCAAACTCTTATAATTAGTTAGTTGCATTGGATTAAGACACATTTTAACCCCAGAAACACTAACAAAGCTGTTTGGTGCTTCTAAGCAATGTTTTCTTGGTTTTAGCATGTTTTGGGACAAAATGGGTATAAGTGGCTTTTAAACTCTCCACATCAATCTCAAACTCTTATAATTAGTCATTTGCATTGGATTAAGACACATTTTAACCCCAAAAACACTAACATAGCTGTTTACAGCTTCTAAGCAATGTTTTCTTGGTTTTAGCCTGTTTTGGGACAAAATGGGTATAAGTGGCTTTTAAACTCTCCACATCCATCTCAAACTCTTATAACTAGTCAGCTGCATTGGATTAAGACACATTTTAACCCCAGAAACACTAAGCAATGTTTTCTTGGTTTTAGCCTGTTTTGGGACAAAATGGGTATAAGTGTGACAACCCGTCCCGTGGACCCCACTAGCCTCACTGCTACCCCACTAGCCTCACTGCTAGCCGCCCAAACGGACCCCAAGCTGGCCCTGCAGGGCATCGATCCTAACCCATCACTGTGGAAATCCACATCCACCAGTAGGTTATTGGTGCGCCAAACGTTCCTTGAACCCTGGTCCCCACCCTTTAACATCCTTCCCACAGGACAAGCTGTCACCAATGAAACGACCGACCCATTTTTTTTTAATAATAAATAATAAATATAATATAATAAAATAAACTACAGCTAGTGGTCCCATACCCACTAGCCACCTAACCACAAACACATTCAATAGCGGAATAACATAATCAATATCCAATAATAAACCTATAACAAACCAATATTATAGCAAAGGCAATATCCCAATACCAAACAATAAGAAACAAGGAACCAGCAACCTAGCAATGTTTCTAATGACCCAACTCTAGCAACCTAGCAATGCCAGACAACATCCAATCAAGTCCCTAGAACATCCTCCTCTTCATTGCCTTGATTCCACGTTCACACTTTGCCTTTACCTGCACCACAAACACAAATTGAGATGCATGAGTATTTGATAAACACTCAGTGAGGCAATCCTCCCATCTACTGGGCTATACACATAAGCAATAAGATCTCTACATGCCACAAACAACAATCAATAGAACAAATCAGGCATTATACAAAGCACACAGCAATCCGTCGTAGCTGAAAGAAGGGTGTCGACCGACACCAGATGGTGTCGATCGACACTGACAATCTGGTGTCGACTGACACCCTGCCCGACACTCCCGAAAACCTTAGTTTGTGTCGACCGACACCTCCACATGGCATCGACCGACACTCGCCAAAGTCTCGAGCCGTCCTCGCGTTGGTATCGACTGACACCCCAACTGGTGTCGACCGACACCAATGCCGAGCAGCGATTTCCTTTGATCAAAAACTCCGAATCTCGCCTCCAATATTCTCCAATCCGCTCCATGCATTCCCAGAAGCCAAACCCAGCCAAAACAGCGACGAAATACCATAGAGAACTCAAAGAAACAACCACATAAGCACCAAATCACATAGAATCTAGAGATCTTAGCTTAGATAAGCCATGGTCATGCACTCACCTCTTTCAAGAAGATTCTGACCAACAAGAACGAATTCCCTCACTCCTAGCAAGCTTCTAACACCTTCCCAGCCTTAGATCTCCCAAGAACAGCAAGGAATCTCTCAATCTCTTCCCAAAAGCTCAAGAACACTTTTCTCTCTTTCTTTTTCTCTAAAAGCGGCCAAATAACACAGAAATACGACCCTAGGTCGTTTTCCCCCTTTTACAACTCGATTTAGGAATTCCCTAAACCAACCACGCAAACCAGACAATTAAAAACGAACCGACCAAACCGGCCACAACTGGTGTCGATCGATGCCTCACGAGAAGGTGTCGATCGACACCCTTACCAAAATACCAAAAATTGGTTTGCGGGTGTTACAATTCTCCCCCACCAATCTAGATTCGTCCTCGAATCTCAAACAACCATCAGCTAGGGACTCCCGTGCAACCGTCTCCACGGCCCGCACTCCTCCGACCGATCTACAGAAGGTCACCTCTAGGCGATAGACTCACGCTCCAGGCGTCATTTGCTCTTGACTTTTTGGACTTTCCTTTACTCATAGGCCTAAACCTTGAGTTTTTATTGGCTCCTCATCAGACCTAAGTCTGCATGCCAAATGTTGGCTCCTCATCAGGCCGAAGCCCGCATGCCATAATATATATAAGGAAAAGTCCAAACTCGTCTCTCGGGTTGCCATCCTACAGCGCGCCCCCGGATCGTCATCCGAAGTCGATATACCAACCATACTCCAAGCCACAAAGTCTCTGAATATGGCAGTACTAGGGGAACCTAAGTTCCCCAAGAGTCGCGAGCAAACGATTCTGAACACGTCTGAGTCCTATCCCTATCCAGGTTTCCTTCCCGTGGCTCGCGTAAAAACATCTCAATGTCCTACCAACCACATATTCCCTCACTGGAATACCTCATGACCACACAAGGATCATATACACGCCACAAGGGCCGCCACAAAGGCCAAACAAAATGTTCTAAAGAGGACCGCCACCAAGGCCAAACAAATGTCCTAAAGAGGACCGCCACCAAGGCCAAACAAATGTCCTAAAGAGGACCGCCACCAAGGCACTCTGGCTAAACAGCCCGCCACAAAGGCCATCTGTCCCGAAGGACCGTCACAAAGACCATCTGTCCCGAAGGACCGTCACAAAGGCCATCTGTCCCGAAGGACCGTCACAAAGGCCATCTGTCCCAAAGGACCGTCACAAAGACACTCTCGCTAAACAGCCCGCCACAAAGGCCAAACAAATGTCCTAAAAAGGACCGCCACCAAGGCCACACAAATGTCCTAAATAGGACCGTCACAAAGACACTCTGGCTAAAAAGCCTGTCACAAAGACCACATATTGTCTAAAAAGACCGCCACACACGGGCACACTGACTCAAAAGTCCGCCACTAAGGCCACACACAAGCCCCCTCTAAGGCTCTCCACCGCTAAAATGGACAAATTCTAACTCCCATAAAACATTCCATATTTAGCACTTTCCATTTTTGGAAACTTTCCACTTTTGGAAACTTCTCCTTCAGGAAACTTTCCTTCACAACCCCGCCTCACGGAAACTTTGTACCCCAACACCACCTCATCTTGTTACTGCGTCGCACAAGCAACCACCCTAAGCGACTGAGTAACAAGAGAGATGGGCTGGAATACTCCATTCCCGCTCCAGCCACGGATTACAGATGGGACCAGGCTAAACAAGCTCAAGACGTGGCTTGCTTCTCATACCACTTCTTGAACCTTGCCTTCATCTTTGCCTCAGGCTCCCAAGTCTGCTCCTCAACACCATCACAGTCCCACAGGACTCTCATCAAAGGAATCTTCTTCTTCCGAAGTTCCTTGATCCTCCTCTCGAGAACCCTCACTGGTCTCGCCTCCACAGTCATGTTAGGCTGAAGATCCTCAGGAATCTTAGCCAACACCTGCTCACCCTCACGGAGACACTTCCGCAACATAGACACATGGAAAACCTTATGGAATGCACGCATAACCTCAGGTAACTCCAATCTATATGCCACTGGTCCAACCCGCTCAATCACTCTGAATGGACCCATATACCTCGGACTCAACTTAGTCTCTGACAATGACCTGTTCGGACCCTGCAACATGGCCATCTTGAGGTACACTCTGTCTCCTACCTAAAACTCAATATCTCTCCTCCTCCTATCAGCATAACTCCTCTGTCTATCATGAGCCTCCTTCATGTTCAGCTTGAGAACCCGAATCTTCTCTGAGGTCTCCTGAACAAAACTAGCACCAAACATGCTCCTCTCCCCCACCTGAGTCCAGCATAATGGTGTACGACATGGCCTCCCATACAAAGCCTCATAAGGAGCCATCTTAATACTCGCCTGATAACTGTTGTTGTAAGCAAACGCTACCAGGTTCAGGTGATCTGCCCAATGGCCACCCCAATCCAACACACACATCCTCAGCAAATCCTCCAGCGTCTGGATCGTCCTCTCAGACTGTCCATCTGTCTGGGGATGATAAGCTGTACTCATATGCACCTTAGTGCCCATCTCCGCCTGAAATGCCTTCCAGATCACCGAAGTGAACTTAGAATCTCTATCAGACACAATGCTCGCTGGCACCCCATGCAATCTGACTATCTCTCTCACATACTTCTTAGCCAAGACCGCTGCTCCATCAGTCTTCTTAATGGCCAGGAAATGTGCAGGCTTACTCAACCGGTCCACAATGACCCAAATAGCATCAAAGGTCCGAGACACGGGCAATCCTACCACGAAATCCATGGTGATCATATCCCACTTCCACTCAGGAATGGGTAAACTCTTCACTAACCCGCCAGGAACCTGATGCTCAGCCTTCACTAGCTGACACACATCACACCTCGAAACCCAATCCGCTGCATCCTTCGTCATCCCGACCCAATGATAGTACCTCTTGAGGTCACGGTACATCTTAGTCGCTCCTGGATGAATGGATAACTTGCTCGCATGAGCCTCTCTCAGAATCTCCTGCCTCAACTCCTCATCCTTGGGCACACAAACCCGACCATGCACCAAGATAGTACCATTATCTGAGACCTAATACTCTGAACCCACATCCTCAGAGGCATTCACCAGCCTCCAAATCCTTCTCCTGAGCCAACCGCACCCTACTCAGAAGATCTGCTCTATCTACTGCTTCCAAACCCAACGGTTCCTGTGAAATAGCACATAAGCTCCTAGCACTGATCTCCCCTACCAGAGACTCCATCTCATGCTCCTGAGCCGAAGCTACCCTCTTCCGACTCAGAGCATCTTCAACCGTGTTAGCCTTACCTGGATGATAGGCTATCTCCAAATCATAATCCGCCACAAGCTCCATCCACCGCCTCTGTCTCAAATTCAACTCAGGCTGAGTGAATATATACTTCAGGCTCTAATGATCTGTAAACACCTGTACCTTTGCACCATAAAGATAAGATCTCCAGGGCAAAAACTACAGTACCCATCTCCAAGTCATGAGTAGGATAGTTGCCTTCATGCACCCGCAACTGCCGCGAAGCATAGGCAATCACCTTCCCATGCTGCATCAGAACACACCCCAAACCAACTCTAGATGCATCTGTATATACCACATAGGGTTCTCCCTGCTCAGGCAAAGCCAGCACTGGCGCAGTAGTCAACATCTCCTTCAGGCTTGCAAAGCCTTTCTCACACTCTTCTGACCAGACAAAAGGAACATCCTTCCCTGTCAGCTTAGTCATAGGACGTGCTCTACTTGCAAACCCCTGCACAAATCTCCTGTAGTAGCCTGCCAAACCAAGGAAACTTCTTATATCTGTGGCATTCTGCGGTCTAGGCCAATCTCTGATAGCCTGAATCTTCTCTGGATCTACAGAAACCCCCTCTGCAGAAACAATGTGACCCAAAAAGCCCATCTCACGCTGCCAAAAACTACACTTGCTCAACTTGGCAAACAACTTCTGCTCCCGCAGCTTCTCCATAACTGCCCTCAAATGTGTTGGGATTTATGAGACAAAGCTCACAAGAGAGGGTAGACAAACACTTGGTGAATGAATCCCCCTTTACCCACAACAAACTAACTCATTCTCAAGGGGGAGGAGAGAACATCAACTTGTGATGAACTCCCCATAAACAAGCTAGATAGAACCCAAATACTAGAGAGTAAGCGGATCCTAACTAGGAGAAGCACTAGTTTGAGACTTATCCTCTTCTAGTATCACAACACTTAGAGTTTGTGTACTTAGGAGAAGGAGGATTAAGAATCAGTAATCTAGGCTAAGTAAAGCAGTAAATAAGAAGAGTTTAGGTGGATTTGAGAAGAGAATAGGCTGCCTTAAGGGCAGCCCCTAACCGCTAATCCTAAACTCTCTACATTGTTAATATGAAACAAGAACACAAGTATAGAGAGGAAATCGGTTTCTCTTCTATTAGATAATATTGTGATGTGTTATATTGAAGTGAATTACAACTTAATATAGGGAATACAATGCTTATGACCGTTAGAGAGAGGAAGAGAGTGTTGATAGGGACATTCTCTCGATTTGGTGAAGGTGATAGTGACATCCTTCCCTTCCTTGCACATGTGATTCTTTTCTTGTGACCGTTAGGTTCTTCCTCCTTGAAAGCGACTTCCTTCCTTCTTCCTTTGGCATCTTCTTCCTTTGGCAGCTTCTTGATCACATGGTGGGCCGAGTCTTCCTTCTTGTCATCACTCACACTCGGCCTCATTCCTTCCTTCTTTCCTTTGTGAGACTTCCTCTTGGGCTTCTTCTTCTTATAAGGCCTTTGCCCTTCTCATTGCACTTATGGCCTTCTCTTATTCTTCATTCAGCCCACATGGCCTTACTCATTGTATTCACGGCCTAACCGGCCGTTCTCATGCCATTCATGGCCTCACGGCCACTCTTCTTGGTGCACACGGCCTTACCGGCCGTTCTTCTTGTGTTGGCAGCCTCACCGGCCACTTCTCTTCTTCTTCTATGGTTCGGCCTTACCGGCCTCTTCTCTCTTCTCTTCCTTACATTCTAATACTCCCCCGCACGCTTGATCGGTGGGACACCATGGGGACCAAAGATCAAGGGTGGAGTAGTGTAGTCTACCTCATTAAAAACCTCAACAAAGAAAACCTCTTGGGATAAAACTTTGTTAAAGGGAAAAAGAGTATAGACTCCACTATCCATGATGTCCCTTGACCTTGGTTTGCAAAGAACTAGCTCCCTTCTCTTCATGATTTGAACCGCTCCTACTCCTTAGCCCACCTTGCCTTTAGCACATTCCTTATGATCTCCATCCTTGCGCCTTTAGAGTTTCTTTGAGGCTCTCATAGTCTCCTTTACCCCTTAAACAAGTGATAAAGAAGAAAAGAATAAGTGTTTGCTATGAGGAATATCAAAGAAAATTTCTAAAAGTGTGACAATTTAAGAGAACATATTAAAGAGTAAAGACTAGTAATGAAGCTAAGGTAATGAATTTATGAATTAAAATAGAGAAGAGTTTAGAGCACAGCCTTTATGGTGTTTTGATGGATAGGAGGGAGAGAGTTGATCACTGTTGCGGTTTGGAATTCCTCCTTGAGACCGCTCCTCTAACCATGGTTTTAAACCCGGTCAGTTTTATTTGTCAGACTGACACATGCCCACTGAATCGGACATAACTTTCGAACGGCTGCTCGGATTGGTATGATTCCACTTCCACTGGCAAGATGACTCTGTGGTCTCGAACTTTAATGAAGAACGCGGAAGCCGAATCGCAGTGTAAGGGTTTCGTCCGAGTCGATCTTTGAGACGCTTCGGCTGAGCTTTAAGTAAAGACTTTTGCTTGTGGCCGAGCAGAATCTGTGAGGTACGGTCTGAAGTCACTTGATCTCCCCCGTAACCTTTACTTGATGATGGGCTGAAACCTCATCACCTCAGTTGAAGCCTTGTGCATCACCGTTCTTGTGCACATCCAATCAACAGTTGAAACCTTGTGCATCACCTTTCCTAAAGACCATTGTGCACATCCGATCAACAACTTGGCACTAACACACATGCTCTTGGACTGATTCATCACCTTCCACTAGCTTAACAAAGACTTGGTGGCCCTTGGTTCTAACTCCAGGCATTGTGCTGCGCTCTTACATGGCTATCTTGTAGCCTTCAACCTCGCCACTTCTTCTCCTTGAGATAGTGAGCGAGCTCCACACAATCTTCAATGCTGAAACTGAAACCAAAAATCAATGGAACAGATTCTAAACAAGAGATTGTTAGAGATTAGAGAATAGAGAATATAGAATATTACTGAAAATAAAATAGAATTTAGAGAATAAGTAACCAGAGAATTAGTAACCAAGAGTATAGAGTATAGTAGAGTATATGGGCGGAAGTATAAGGTGAGTGGAGAGTAGAATAGAGAATTTGCTCAAGAGTTCTTATGGACAGAGTTATACTCTGTTTTCTTGAGTTTGCAGAAGCTTTGACAGCCAAGAGCATCCAACATTCAACAAGACTTTGGTGCTTTAATGGCTGAAACACATGGACCGTTTGGAAAATTAATTTCTCCAACGGTTTGGACCTAACTCATGGTAGAATCACTTAAACAAAGTGTTCTCCAAGAGATTAAGGCTTTAGATCCACGAAGATAACATATAGAAGATGTTTTTCGTGGTCCCAAGCAAAGAAGAAACAACAAAAGCCTTTGGAACAACCTATTGTCCAACGGTTAAAAGAATGCACCTTTGAACAGCTTTAGTCTAGTTGACCAAGCGGACATGAGATGCGAAAATTAAGATCTCTCTCTTCTTCAAGCTTGAATCTGGACACACCATAGGGCCAGAAACAAAGCTTTCTCAACATTGAGAAGAAGAAGTAGCGATTTAGTAATTAAGCCTTTAAAGGAAATTTAACAAAAGCAAAATTAAACCTTTAGAGGAAAATTAACTAAATCCTAAGAGAGCTAAATCCTAAGAATTTCGTGGCTCATACAAGCACACAAGAACCGTGAATCCTCACCATGAACAACACAATTTGCTCAATGGTTCATCACTTCCCACACATCCCAAAATAAACAAAGCTATTACCAAATCGGTAAAGCTTAAGGATGGGGCTTGTAAAATCGATTTCTTTCCACACACTTGGTCTACAAATTCTAACAAGACAAGAGACCAAGCTTACTCAACAATGAGCTGCTAGAGAATCGATTTAATCAACAAAAGCAAAATTAAAGCTTTAAAGAAACTAAGCTAAGCGATTTAACACCTAAGCAAAGTCTAAAACTTTAACTAAGCTAACTCCTAAGAAAACGACTTTGAGAATGAGTTTAAATCACCAAGAACAGAACCTGCTCTGATACCATGTTGGGATTTATGAGACAAAGCTCACAAGAGAGGGTAGACAAACACTTGGTGAATGAATCCCCCTTTACCCACAACAAACTAACTCATTCTCAAGGGGGAGGAGAGAACATCAACTTGTGATGAACTCCCCATAAACAAGCTAGATAGAACCCAAATACTAGAGAGTAAGCGGATCCTAACTAGGAGAAGCACTAGTTTGAGACTTATCCTCTTCTAGTATCACAACACTTAGAGTTTGTGTACTTAGGAGAAGGAGGATTAAGAATCAGTAATCTAGGCTAAGTAAAGCAGTAAATAAGAAGAGTTTAGGTGGATTTGAGAAGAGAATAGGCTGCCTTAAGGGCAGCCCCTAACCGCTAATCCTAAACTCTCTACATTGTTAATATGAAACAAGAACACAAGTATAGAGAGGAAATCGGTTTCTCTTCTATTAGATAATATTGTGATGTGTTATATTGAAGTGAATTACAACTTAATATAGGGAATACAATGCTTATGACCGTTAGAGAGAGGAAGAGAGTGTTGATAGGGACATTCTCTCGATTTGGTGAAGGTGATAGTGACATCCTTCCCTTCCTTGCACATGTGATTCTTTTCTTGTGACCGTTAGGTTCTTCCTCCTTGAAAGCGACTTCCTTCCTTCTTCCTTTGGCATCTTCTTCCTTTGGCAGCTTCTTGATCACATGGTGGGCCGAGTCTTCCTTCTTGTCATCACTCACACTCGGCCTCATTCCTTCCTTCTTTCCTTTGTGAGACTTCCTCTTGGGCTTCTTCTTCTTATAAGGCCTTTGCCCTTCTCATTGCACTTATGGCCTTCTCTTATTCTTCATTCAGCCCACATGGCCTTACTCATTGTATTCACGGCCTAACCGGCCGTTCTCATGCCATTCATGGCCTCACGGCCACTCTTCTTGGTGCACACGGCCTTACCGGCCGTTCTTCTTGTGTTGGCAGCCTCACCGGCCACTTCTCTTCTTCTTCTATGGTTCGGCCTTACCGGCCTCTTCTCTCTTCTCTTCCTTACATTCTAATAAAATGCAATACATGCTCCTCAGGACTCTTAGAATAAACCAGGATATCGTCGATGAAAATGATGACAGATACATCCAGAAACTCCTGAAACACACTGTTCATCAATCTCATAAACGCTGCTGGTGCGTTAGTCAACCCGAAAGACATCACCACAAACTCATAGTGCCCATACCTCGTCCTGAAAGCAGTGTTCCTCACATATGCCTCATCTATCGGTATCTGATGATAACCCGATGCCAGATCTACCTTGGAGAACCAAGTAGCGCCCCTCAACTGATCCAACAACTCATCGATCCTAGGAAGAGGGTACTTGTTCTTCACAGTGACCCGGTTCAAACCCCGATAATCAATACACAACCTGAAACTTCCATCCTTCTTCTTCACAAACAAGACCGGCGCTCCCCACAGTGATACGCTAGGACGGATGAATCCCTTACTCAATAAATCCTTTAGCTGCTTCTTCAGCTCTGCCATCTCTGCTGGAGCCATCTTGTAAGGAGCCTTGGATAACGGCATCGTCCCTGGTTCCAGTTCAATGGTAAAAGGATCCGACCGAGATGGTGGTAATCCCTGCAAAGACTGAAACACATCCTCAAACTCCTCCACTACCGAAATACCGCTCACCGTAGACTTCCCCACTGACTCTGGCATAGATATAGTAACCAAATAAGCCTCACGGCCCTTCGCGATCATCTTCCCAGCCTGAATGGCTGAGATCACGAGACTCCCCGAAGTCGGTCTAATACCCTGGAATACCAACTTCCCTCCTGAACGCTCAAACTCCACTCTACCCCGATGGCAATCCAAATGCACCCTATGTCGATGCAACCAATCCATCCCGAGAAAAACGTCATACAGCTCCACTGGACTGATAAGCAAATCTGCTGGCCATGACTCTCCTGCGATCTGAATATCAATTCCTCTGACTCGTCCAATCACTCTCAGAAACTCACCTCCCGCAACTCTGACAACTCCTGCACGCTCTCCAGGATCCCCGCTGATCCCCGCACACTCTGCCCACTCTGGAGTAATGAAGCTATGCGAAGCTCCAGAATCAAACATAACATGGGACTTAAACCCGCCCACCAACAAGGTCCCTACACAAACCTCATGTGTTGAGAACCTAACACTTAATCACAGGAAACATATACAATCTGAACCTACTAAAATTCACAAAGTTAAAGTACCATAAATTATACCTGTGATCGCCCCGGCACTGGTTCCACCAGTCTCAGCTGTCGTGTAAACTCATGGCGCCTGCTCAATCCGTGCCACCTGTTGACCTCCAGGCTGCACCTGCTGCAACGCTGCCACTGCTGCCGGCTGCAACTTGGGACAAAAAGGCCTGATGTGCCCTGTCTCCCTACATTGATAACATACCCGAGGTCCTGCCGTCGGAACACTCCTCTTGGGACAACTAGCAACCCTGTGATCCCTGCTCCCACAACCGAAGCAACCCGCACCACTCAGCTTCTGCGTAGCCTCCCACTTCCTCTTGGTTCCCTGAGCATGCCTACCGCCCCTGCTAGAACCACCTTGCTGCTGAGCCTTACTAGGCTGAACTGCTGGAGCTACCGCCACTGACTGTGCCCGGATATCCTCCTCAATCTCTGCTGCAGTCTCAACCAGCTCTGCACACGTAGCATAACTCCTCCCTCTACAGTGAACTCTCAAGTCATCACGTAGAGCCCTCAAGAACCTCCTGATCTGAGCCTCCTCAGGCTCCATAGCCCGACCTCCATAACAAAGAAGTCGACTGAACTCCAAGTCCAGCTCCCGCACTGACCGTGTCCCCTGAGACAACTGAAGGAACAACACCTCCAAACGATCCAATGCCTCTCTAGGAAAATACTTGCGGTTGAACTCCAAAACAAAGTCAGCCCAAGTCATCTCCCGCTGCACCCTCCTAGCAGCCACAGATCTCCACCACAACTCAGCATCACCAAAAAAAAGTAGACCACTATGTCCACCCAAAACTCCTTAGGACATCTCAGAGTATGGAAGTTACGTTCCACTCTCGTCCGCCACGCATCTGCAGCAGTAGGATCTACACCTCTCGAAAACTGCTCAGTACACAACCGACCCATCTCTGTCAGCATGCTGAGATAACGAGCATGGACCCCTGCATCCGCAGCCACTGGCTGCCGCTCCTCCGCCACCACTGGTGGCACTACCTGAGCCTGAGCCGGTACCACTGGTGGTAACCGCTCTAACACCTGTGCTAGCAAAGCCGCAACGTCAACACCAAGGACTCCACCCACTGGGACCCCCACACCCGGGACCCTAGCATCACCGTCCACAGGAGCATCAACACCGCCCCCTCCTGCCACACTCACGGAATCCCCCGGAACACCCTGCGACTCGCCAACACCCTCAGCTGTCACACTCTGGTCTTCGGTCTCACTAACCATTGGGGCTCTGCCCCTACCACGACCACGTCCGCGACCACGTCCGCGTCTACGACCTCGACGAGCCACAGCATCCTCTCTAACCATCTACACTACCATGAACAGAAGGCTAAGCAAACAATTTCTATTATAACACAGAAACATAAACTCACCGTGGAATCACACACTCGGCTCGAAGAGGATGTTCTAGGACTCCATGCCACACACAATTGACTAACTCACATAATCAATCAAGCATGCAAATCCCAAACATCTACAACAGAAACCTAGTGAACCCAAACCTAGAACCGTAAGGGCTCTGATACCAAAATGAAACGACCGACCCTTTTTTTTTTAATAATAAATAAAAAATATAATATAATAAAATAAACTACAGCTAGTGGTCCCATACCCACTAGCCACCTAACCACAAACACATTCAACAGCGGAATAACATAATCAATATCCAATAATAAACCAATAACAAACCAATATTATAGCAAAGGCAATATCCCAATACCAAACAATAAGAAACAAGGAACCAGCAACCTAGCAATGTTTCTAATGACCCAACTCTAGCAACCTAGCAATGCCAGACAACATCCAATCAAGTCCCTAGAACATCCTCCTCTTCATTGCCTTGATTCCACGTTCACACTTTGCCTTTACCTGCACCACAAACACAAATTGAGATGCATGAGTATTTGATAAACACTCAGTGAGGCAATCCTCCCATCTACTGGGCTATACACACAAGCAATAAAATCTCTACATGCCATAAACAACAATCAATAGAACAAACCAGGCATTATACAAAGCACACAACAATCCGTCGTAGCTGAAAGAAGGGTGTCGACCGACACCCTGCCCGACACTCCCGAAAACCCTAGTTTGTGTCGACCGACACCTCCACATGGCATCGACCGACACTCGCCAAAGTCTCGAGCCGTTCTCGCGTTGGTATCGACCGACACCCCAACTTGTGTCGACCGACACCAATGCCGAGCAGCGATTTCCTTCGATAAAAAACTTCGAATCTCGCCTCTAATCTTCTCCAATCCGCTCCATGCATTCCCAGAAGCCAAACCCAGCCAAAACAGCGACGAAATACCATAGAGAACTCAAAGAAACAACCACATAAGCACCAAAGCACATAGAATCTAGAGATCTTAGCTTAGATAAGCCATGGTCATGCACTCACCTCTTTCAAGAAGATTCTGACCAACAAGAACGAATTCCCTCACTCCTAGCAAGCTTCTAACACCTTCCCAGCCTTAGATCTCCCAAGAACAGCAAGGAATCTCTCAATCTCTTCCCAAAAATCAAGAACACTTTTCTCTCTTTCTTTTTCTCTAAGAGCGGCCAAATAACACAGAAACACGACCCTAAGTCGTTTTCCCCCTTTACAACTCGATTTAGGGATTCCCTAAACCAACCACGCAAACCTGACAATTAAAAACGAACCGACCAAACCGGCCACAACTGGTGTCGATCGATGCCTCACGAGAAGGTGTCGATCGACACCCTTACTAAAATACCAAAAATTGGTTTGCGGGTGTTACAATAAGTGGCTTTTAAACTATCCACATCTATCTCAAACTCTTATAATTAGTTAGTTGCATTGGATTAAGACACATTTTAACCCCAGAAACACTAACAAAGCTGTTTAGTGCTTCTAAGCAATGTTTTCTTGGTTTTAGCCTGTTTTGGGACAAAATGGGTATAACTGGCTTTTAAACTTTCCACATCCATCTAAAACTCTTATAACTAGTCAGCTGCATTGGATTAAGACACATTTTAACCTCAAAAACACTAACATAGATATTTACAGCTTCTAAGCAATGTTTTCTTGGGTTTAGCCTGTTTTGGGACAAAATGGGTATAAGTGGCTTCTAAACTATCCACATCTATCTCAAACTCTTATAATTAGATAGTTGCATTGGATTAAGACACATTTTAACCCCAGAAACACTAACAAAGCTGTTTAGTGCTTCTAAGCAATGTTTTCTTGGTTTTAGCCTTTTTGGGACAAAATGGGTATAAGTGGCTTTTAAACTCTCCACATCTATCTCAAACTCTTATAATTAGTTAGTTGCATTGAATTAAGACACATTTTAACCCCAGAAACACTAACAAAGCTGTTTGGTGCTTCTAAGCAATGTTTTCTTGGTTTTAGCCTGTTTTGGGACACAATGGGTATAAGTGGCTTTTAAACTCTCCACATCAATCTCAAACTCTTATAATTAGTCATTTGCATTGGATTAAGACACATTTTAACCCCAGAAACACTAACATAGCTGTTTACAGCTTCTAAGCAATGTTTTCTTGGTTTTAGCATGTTTTGGGACAAAATGGGTATAAGTGGCTTTTAAACTCTCCACATCCATCTCAAACTCTTATAACTAGTCAGCTGCATTGGATTAAGACACATTTTAACCCCACAAACACTAACATAGCTATTTACAGCTTCTAAGCAATATTTTCTTAGTTTTAGCCTGTTTTGGGACAAAATGGGTATTAGTGGCTTTTCAACTATCCACATCTATCTCAAACTCTTATAATTAGTTAGTTGCATTGGATTAAGACACATTTTAACCCCATAAACACTAACAAAGCTGTTTATTGCTTCTAAGCAATGTTTTCTTGGTTTTAGCCTTTTTGGGACAAAATGGGTATAAGTGGCTTTTAAACTCTCGACATCTATCTCAAACTCTTATAATTAGTTAGTTGCATTGAATTAAGACACATTTTAACCCCAGAAACACTAACAAAGCTGTTTGGCGCTTCTAAGCAATGTTTTCTTGGTTTTAGCCTGTTTTGGGACAAAATGGGTATAAGTGGCTTTTAAACTCCCCACATCAATCTCAAACTCTTATAATTAGTCATTTTCATTGGATTAAGACACATTTTAACCCCAGAAACACTAACATAGCTGTTTACAGCTTCTAAGCAATGTTTTCTTGGTTTTAGCCAGTTTTGGGACAAAATGGGTATAAGTGGCTTTTAAACTCTCCACATCCATCTCAAACTCTTATAACTAGTCAG
Source organism: Camelina sativa (assembly GCF_030686135.1). NCBI lineage: Eukaryota > Viridiplantae > Streptophyta > Magnoliopsida > Brassicales > Brassicaceae > Camelina > Camelina sativa. Next base: position 21,819,480 of record NC_141894.1, on the reverse strand, counting down.
CTGCATTGGATTAAGACACATTTTAACCCCACAAACACTAACATAGCTATTTACAGCTTCTAAGCAATATTTTCTTAGTTTTAGCCTGTTTTGGGACAAAATGGGTATTAGTGGCTTTTCAACTATCCACATCTATCTCAAACTCTTATAATTAGTTAGTTGCATTGGATTAAGACACATTTTAACCCCATAAACACTAACAAAGCTGTTTAGTGCTTCTAAGCAATGTTTTCTTGGTTTTAGCCTTTTTGGGACAAAATGGGTATAAGTGGCTTTTAAACTCTCGACATCTATCTCAAACTCTTATAATTAGTTAGTTGCATTGAATTAAGACACATTTTAACCCCAGAAACACTAACAAAGCTGTTTGGCGCTTCTAAGCAATGTTTTCTTGGTTTTAGCCTGTTTTGGGACAAAATGGGTATAAGTGGCTTTTAAACTCCCCACATCAATCTCAAACTCTTATAATTAGTCATTTGCATTGGATTAAGACACATTTTAACCCCAGAAACACTAACATAGCTGTTTACAGCTTCTAAGCAATGTTTTCTTGGTTTTAGCCTGTTTTGGGACAAAATGGGTATAAGTGGCTTTTAAACTCTCCACATCCATCTCAAACTCTTAGAACTAGTCATCTGCATTGGATTAAGACACATTTTAACCCCAGAAACACTAACATAGCTATTTACAGCTTCTAAGCAATGTTTTCTTGGTTTTAGCCTGTTTAGGGACAAAATGGGTATAAGTGGCTTTTAAACTATCCACATCTATCTCAAACTCTTATAATTAGTTAGTTGCATTGGATTAAGACACATTTTAACCCCAGAAACACTAACAAAACTGTTTAGTGCTTCTAAGCAATGTTTTCTTGGTTTTAGCCTTTTTGGGACAAAATGGGTATAAGTGGCTTTTAAACTCCCCACATCTATCCCAAACTCTTATAATTAGTTAGTTGCATTGGATTAAAACACATTTTAACCCCTGAAACACTAACAAAGCTGTTTGGTGCTTCTAAGCAATGTTTTCTTGGTTTTAGCCTGTTTTGAGACAAAATGGGTATAAGTGGCTTTTAAACTCTCCACATCAATCTCAAACACTTATAATTAGTCATTTGCATTGGATTAAGACACATTTTAACCCCAGAAATACTAACATAGCTGTTTACAGCTTCTAAGCAATGTTTTCTTGGTTTTAGCCAGTTTTGGGACAAAATGGGTATAAGTGGCTTTTAAACTCTCCACATCCATCTCAAACTCTTAGAACTACTCAGCTGCATTGGATTAAGACACATTTTAACACCAGAAACACTAACATAGCTATTTACAGCTTCTAAGCAATGTTTTCTTGGTTTTAGCCTCTTTTGGGACAAAATGGGTATAAGTGGCTTTTAAACTATCCACATCTATCTCAAACTCTTATAATTAGTTAGTTGCTTTGGATTAAGACACATTTTAACCCCAGAAACACTAACAAAACTGTTTAGTGCTTCTAAGCAATGTTTTCTTGGTTTTAGCCTTTTTGGGACAAAATGGGTATAAGTGGCTTTTAAACTCCCCACATCTATCCCAAACTCTTATAATTAGTTAGTTGCATTGGATTAAAACACATTTTAACCCCAGAAACACTAACTAAGCTGTTTGGTGCTTCTAAGCAATGTTTTCTTGGTTTTAGCCTATTTTGAGACAAAATGGGTATAAGTGGCTTTTAAACTCTCCACATCAATCTCAAACTCTTATAATTAGTCATTTGCATTGGATTAAGACACATTTTAACCCCAGAAACACTAACATAGCTGTTTACAGCTTCTAAGCAATGTTTTCTTGGTTTTAGCCAGTTTTGGGACAAAATGGGTATAAGTGGCTTTTAAACTCTCCACATCCATCTCAAAATCTTAGAACTAGTCAGCTGCATTGGATTAAGACACATTTTAACCCCAGAAACACTAACATAGCTATTTACAGCTTCTAAGCAATGTTTTCTTGGTTTTAGCCTCTTTTGGGACAAAATGGGTATAAGTGGCTTTTAAACTATCCACATCTATCTCAAACTCTTATAATTAGATAGTTGCTTTGGATTAAGACACAATTTAATCCCAGAAACACTAACAAAACTATTTAGTGCTTCTAAGCAATGTTTTCTTGGTTTTAGCCTTTTTGGGACAAAATGGGTATAAGTGGCTTTTAAACTCCCCACATCTATCCCAAACTCTTATAATTAGTTAGTTGCATTGGATTAAAACACATTTTAACCCGAGAAACACTAACATAGCTGTTTGGTGCTTCTAAGAAATGTTTTCTTGGTTTTAGCCTCTTTTGAGACAAAATGGGTATAAGTGGCTTTTAAACTCTCCACATCAATCTCAAACTCTTATAATTAGTCATTTGCATTGGATTAAGACACATTTTAACCCTAGAAACACTAACATAGCTGTTTACAGCTTCTAAGCAATGTTTTCTTGGTTTTAGCCTGTTTTGGGACAAAATGGGTATAAGTGGCTTTTAAACTCTCCACATCCATCTCAAACTCTTAGAACTAGTCAGCTGCATTGGATTAAGACACATTTTAACCCCAGAAACACTAACATAGATATTTACAGCTTCTAAGCAATGTTTTTTTGGTTTTAGCCTGTTTTGGGACAAAATGGGTATAAGTGGCTTTTAAACTATCCACATCTATCTCAAACTCTTATAATTAGTTAGTTGCATTGGATTAAGACACATTTTAACCCCAGAAACACTAACAAAGCTGTTTAGTGTTTCTAAGCAATGTTTTCTTGGTTTTAGCCTCTTTTGGGACAAAATGGGTATAAGTGGCTTTTAAACTATCCACATCTATCTCAAACTCTTATAATTAGTTAGTTGCATTGGATTAAGACACATTTTAACCCCAGAAACACTAACAAAGCTGTTTAGTGTTTCTAAGCAATGTTTTCTTGGTTTTAGCCTGTTTAGGGACAAAATGGGTATAAGTTATTAGAATGTACCAAGGAGGAGAGAGGAGAGGCCGGTAAGGCCGAACCTTGGAAGAAGAGAAGAAAGGCCGGAAAGGCCATGTAAAGGCCGGTAAGGCCATGTCCGTGTCCGTGAGCGACCATGTACCGTGTCCGGTACCATGTACCGTGTCCGTGAACGGACCCATGTCCGGAGAGCGGCCAGTTAGGCCGTGAACACATTGAAGAGCAGGCCCGTCCGTACAGGCCCGTCCGTACAGGCCCGTCCGTACAGGCCCGTCCGTACAGGCCCGTCCGTACTATTAGTATATATGAAGGAGAAGAGAGAGTGAGGCCGGTGAGACCGAGCTGCACAAGGAAGAAGAGAGTGGCCGGTAAGGCTGCTAGTACAAGAAGTGTGGCCGGTAAGGCCATGAGTGGTGTGGGAGCGGCGAGTAAGGCCGTGAGCACAATAAGAGTGGCCAATAAGGCCATGTGGGCCGTGAGAACAATGAGAGTGGTCAGCAAGGCCATAAGAGCAATGTGAGAAGAATTGTGAAGTAAAGGCCTTATAAGAAGAAGAGGCCCAAGAAGAAGTTAAATGTCTCACAAAGGGAAAAGAAGGGAAGGAAGGAAGCATGTGAGACCTTGGTTGGTGAAGAATGAGACAACCAAGGGAAGGAGCTGTCCCTTTCACCATACACCCACTTGTGCACCAACGGCTATATGTCACTCTCACCTCTCATTTATCTCAAACGGCCATATACATTTGTTCTCCTATATTAAGCATTGTAATCTCTCATTTTGAAAAACAACACAATATTATTCAATAGAAGAGAAACCGATTTCCTCTCTATACTTGTGTTCTTGTTTCATATTAACAATGTAGAGAGTTTAGGATTAGCGGTTAGGGGCTGCCCTTAAGGCAGCCTATTCTCTTCTCAAATCCACCTAAACTCTTCTTATTTACTGCTTTACTTAGCCTAGATTACTGATTCTTAATCCTCCTTCTCCTAAGTACACAAACTCTAAGTGTTGTGATACTAGAAGAGGATAAGTCTCAAACTAGTGCTTCTCCTAGTTAGGATCCGCTTACTCTCTAGTATTTGGGTTCTATCTAGCTTGTTTATGGGGAGTTCATCACAAGTTGATGTTCTCTCCTCCCCCTTGAGAATGAGTTAGTTTGTTGTGGGTAAAGGGGGATTCATTCACCAAGTGTTTGTCTACCCTCTCTTGTGAGCTTTGTCTCATAAATCCCAACATGGTATCAGAGCAGGTTCTGTTCTTGGTGTTTTAAACTCATTCTCAAAGTCGTTTTCTTAGGAGTTAGCTTAGTTAAAGTTTTAGACTTTGCTTAGGTGTTAAATCGCTTAGCTTAGTTTCTTTAAAGCTTTAATTTTGCTTTTGTTGATTAAATCGATTCTCTAGCAGCTCATTGTTGAGTAAGCTTGGTCTCTTGTCTTGTTAGAATTTGTAGACCAAGTGTGTGGAAAGAAATCGATTTTACAAGCCCCATCCTTAAGCTTCACCGATTTGGTAATAGCTTTGTTTATTTTGGGATGTGTGGGAAGTGATGAACCATTGAGCAAATTGTGTTGTTCATGGTGAGGATTCACGGTTCTTGTGTGCTTGTATGAGCCACGAAATTCTTAGGATTTAGTTCTCTTAGGATTTAGTTAATTTTCCTCTAAAGGTTTAATTTTGCTTTTGTTAAATTTCCTTTAAAGTTTAATTACTAAATCACTTCTTCTTCTTCTCAAGGTTGAGAAAGCTTTGTTTCTGGTCATATGGTGTGTCCAGGTTCGAGTTTGAGGAAGAGAGAGACTATTTTAGCATGTAGAGCCCGCTTGGTCAAATAGATTCAAGTTGGTCCAAGATGCATTCTTTTAACCAATGGACAAAAGGTTGTTCCAAAGGTGTTTCTTCTTTTATTTGAATTTTGAACATGGAAAGCATCTTCTATATGCTCTTTCGTGATCTTTGAAGGCATTAGACTCTTGGAGAACACCTGTTTAAGTGATTCTACCATGAGAAGTGTCCTAAACCTTTGGAGAAACTAATTTTCCATAAGGTCCATGTGTTTCAGCCATTAAAGCACCAAAAGAGATTGTCTTCTTGGTTGTTCTTGGCTGTCAAAGCTTCTGCAAACTCAAGAAAACAGAGTCTAACTCTGTCCATAGGAACTCTTGAGCTCTATTCTACTCTCCATTCACCTTATACTATCGCCCATATTCTCTCTTATACTCTCTTATACTTTATTCTCTTGGTTACTTATACTTGGTTACTTATTCTCTAAATTCTATTTTATTTTCAGTAATATTCTATATTCTCTATTCTCTAATCTCTAACAATCTCTTGTGTAGAATCTGTTCCATTGATTTTTGGTTTCAGTTTCAGCATTGAAGATTGTGTGGAGCTCGCTCACTATCTCAAGGAGAAGAAGTGGCGAGGTTGAAGGCTACAAGATAGCCATGTAAGAGCGCAGCACAATGCCTGGAGTTAGAACCAAGGGCCACCAAGTCTTTGTTAAGCTGGTGGAAGGTGATGAATCAGTCCAAGAGCATGTGTGTTAGTGCCAAGTTGTTGATCGGATGTGCACAATGGTCTTTAGGAAAGGTGATGCACAAGGTTTCAACTGTTGATTGGATGTGCACAAGAACGGTGATGCACAAGGCTTCAACTGAGGTGATGAGGTTTCAGCCCATCATCAAGTAAAGGTTACGGGGGAGATCAAGTGACTTCAGACCGTACCTCACAGATTCTGCTCGGCCACAAGCAAAAGTCTTTACTTAAAGCTCAGCCTAAGCGTCTCAAAGATCGACTCGGACGAAACCCTTCCACTGCGATTCGGCTTCCGCGTTCTTCATTAAAGTTCGAGACCACAGAGTCATCTTGCCAGTGGAAGTGGAATCATACCAATCCGAGCAGCCGTTCGAAAGTTATGTCCGATTCAGTGGGCATGTGTCAGTCTGACAAATAAAACTGACCGGGTTTAAAACCATGGTTAGAGGAGCGGTCTCAAGGAGGAATTCCAAACCGCAACAGTGATCAACTCTCTCCCTCCTATCCATCAAAACACCATAAAGGCTGTGCTCTAAACTCTTCTCTATTTTAATTCATAAATTCATTACCTTAGCTTCATTACTAGTCTTTAGTCTTTAATATGTTCTCTTAAATTGTCACACTTTTAGAAATTTTCTTTGATATTCCTCATAGCAAACACTTATTCTTTTCTTCTTTATCACTTGTTTAAGGGGTAAAGGAGACTATGAGAGCCTCAAAGAAATTCTAAAGGCGCAAGGATGGAGATCATAAGGAATGTGCTAAAGGCAAGGTGGGCTAAGGAGTAGGAGCGGTTCAAATCATGAAGAGAAGGGAGCTAGTTCTTTGCAAACCAAGGTCAAGGGACATCATGGATAGTGGAGTCTATACTCTTTTTCCCTTAACAAAGTTTTATCCCAAGAGGTTTTCTTTGTTGAGGTTTTTAATGAGGTAGATGACACTAGTCCACCCTTGATCTTTGGTCCCCATGGTGTCCCACCGATCAAGCGTGCGGGGGAGTATTAGAATGTACCAAGGAGGAGAGAGGAGAGGCCGGTAAGGCCGAACCTTGGAAGAAGAGAAGAAAGGCCGGAAAGGCCATGTAAAGGCCGGTAAGGCCATGTCCGTGTCCGTGAGCGACCATGTACCGTGTCCGGTACCATGTACCGTGTCCGTGAACGGACCCATGTCCGGAGAGCGGCCAGTTAGGCCGTGAACACATTGAAGAGCAGGCCCGTCCGTACAGGCCCGTCCGTACAGGCCCGTCCGTACAGGCCCGTCCGTACAGGCCCGTCCGTACTATTAGTATATATGAAGGAGAAGAGAGAGTGAGGCCGGTGAGACCGAGCTGCACAAGGAAGAAGAGAGTGGCCGGTAAGGCTGCTAGTACAAGAAGTGTGGCCGGTAAGGCCATGAGTGGTGTGGGAGCGGCCAGTAAGGCCGTGAGCACAATAAGAGTGGCCAATAAGGCCATGTGGGCCGTGAGAACAATGAGAGTGGTCAGCAAGGCCATAAGAGCAATGTGAGAAGAATTGTGAAGTAAAGGCCTTATAAGAAGAAGAGGCCCAAGAAGAAGTTAAATGTCTCACAAAGGGAAAAGAAGGGAAGGAAGGAAGCATGTGAGACCTTGGTTGGTGAAGAATGAGACAACCAAGGGAAGGAGCTGTCCCTTTCACCATACACCCACTTGTGCACCAACGGCTATATGTCACTCTCACCTCTCATTTATCTCAAACGGCCATATACATTTGTTCTCCTATATTAAGCATTGTAATCTCTCATTTTGAAAAACAACACAATATTATTCAATAGAAGAGAAACCGATTTCCTCTCTATACTTGTGTTCTTGTTTCATATTAACAATGTAGAGAGTTTAGGATTAGCGGTTAGGGGCTGCCCTTAAGGCAGCCTATTCTCTTCTCAAATCCACCTAAACTCTTCTTATTTACTGCTTTACTTAGCCTAGATTACTGATTCTTAATCCTCCTTCTCCTAAGTACACAAACTCTAAGTGTTGTGATACTAGAAGAGGATAAGTCTCAAACTAGTGCTTCTCCTAGTTAGGATCCGCTTACTCTCTAGTATTTGGGTTCTATCTAGCTTGTTTATGGGGAGTTCATCACAAGTTGATGTTCTCTCCTCCCCCTTGAGAATGAGTTAGTTTGTTGTGGGTAAAGGGGGATTCATTCACCAAGTGTTTGTCTACCCTCTCTTGTGAGCTTTGTCTCATAAATCCCAACATAAGTGTCTTCTAAACTCTCCACATCCATCTCAAACTCTTATAACTAGTCAGTTGCATTGGATTAAGACACATTTTAACCCCAGAAACACTAACATAGCTATTTACAGCTTCTAAGCAATGTTTTCTTGGTTTTAGCCTCTTTTGGGACAAAATGGGTATAAGTGGCTTTTAAACTATCCACATCTATCTCAAACTCTTATAATTAGTTAGTTGCATTGGATTAAGACACATTTTAACCCCAGAAACACTAACAAAGCTGTTTAGTGCTTCTAAGCAATGTTTTCTTGGTTTTAGCCTTTTTGGGACAAAATGGGTATAAGTGGCTTTTAAACTTCCCACATCTATCCCAAACTCTTATAATTACTTAGTTGCATTCGATTAAGACACATTTTAACCCCAGAAACACTAACAAAGCTGTTTGGTGCTTCTAAGCAATGTTTTCTTGGTTTTAGCCTGTTTTGAGACAAAATGGGTATAAGTGGCTTTTAAACTCTCCACATCAATCTCAAACTCTTATAATTAGTCATTTGCATTGGATTAAGACACATTTTAACCCCAGAAACACTAACATAGCTGTTTACAGCTTCTAAGCAATGTTTTCTTGGTTTTAGCCTGTTTTGGGACAAAATGGGTATAAGTGGCTTTTAAACTCTCCACATCCATCTCAAACTCTTAGAACTAGTCAGCTGCATTGGATTAAGACACATTTTAACCCCAGAAACACTAACATAGCTATTTACAGCTTCTAAGCAATGTTTTCTTTGTTTTAGCCTCTTTTGGGACAAAATGGGTATAAGTGGCTTTTAAACTATCCACATCTATCTCAAACTCTTATAATTAGTTATTTGCATTGGATTAAGACACATTTTAACCCCAGAAACACTAACAAAGCTGTTTAGTGTTTCTAAGCAATGTTTTCTTTGTTTTAGCCTGTTTAGGGACAAAATGGGTATAAGTGGCTTCTAAACTCTCCACATCCCTCTCAAACTCTTATAACTAGTCAGCTGCATTGGATTAAGACACATTTTAACCCCAGAAACACTAACATAGCTATATACAGCTTCTAAGCAATGTTTTCTTGGTTTTAGACTGTTTTGGGACAAAATGGGTATAAGTGGCTTTTAAACTATCCATATCTATCTCAAACTCTTATAATTAGTCAGTTGCATTGGATTAAGACATATTTTAACCCCAGAAACACTAACATAGCTGTTTACAGCTTCTAAGCAATGTTTTCTTGGTTTTAGCCAGTTTTGGGACAAAATGGGTATAAGTGGCTTTTAAACTCTCCACATCTATCTCAAACTCTTAGAACTAGTCAGCTGCATTGGATTAAGAAACATTTTAACCCCAGAAACACTAACATAGCTATTTACAGCTTCTAAGCAATGTTTTCTTGGTTTTAGCCTCTTTTGGGACAAAATTGGTATAAGTGCCTTTTAAACTATCCACATCTATCTCAAACTCTTATAATTAGTTAGTTGCTTTGGATTAAGACACATTTTAACCCCAGAAACACTAACAAAACTGTTTAGTGCTTCTAAGCAATGTTTTCTTGGTTTTAGCCTTTTTGGGACAAAATGGGTATAAGTGGCTTTTAAACTCCCCACATCTATCCCAAACTCTTATAATTAGTTAGTTGCATTGGATTAAAACACATTTTAACCCCAGAAACACTAACTAAGCTGTTTGGTGCTTCTAAGCAATGTTTTCTTGGTTTTAGCCTGTTTTGAGACAAAATGGGTATAAGTGGCTTTTAAACTCTCCACATCAATCTCAAACTCTTATAATTAGTCATTTGCATTGGATTAAGACACATTTTAACCCTAGAAACACTAACATAGCTGTTTACAGCTTCTAAGCAATGTTTTCTTGGTTTTATCCTGTTTTGGGACAAAATGGGTATAAGTGGCTTTTAAACTCTCCACATCCATCTCAAACTCTGAGAACTAGTCAGCTGCATTGGATTAAGACACATTTTAACCCCAGAAACACTAACATAGATATTTACAGCTTCTAAGCAATGTTTTCTTGGTTTTAGCATGTTTTGGGACAAAATGGGTATAAGTGGCTTTTAAACTATCCACATCTATCTCAAACTCTTATAATTAGTTAGCTGCATTGGATTAAGACACATTTTAACCCCAGAAACACTAACAAAGCTGTTTAGTGTTTCTAAGCAATGTTTTCTTGGTTTTAGCCTGTTTAGGGACAAAATGGGTATAAGTGGCTTCTAAACTCTCCACATCCATATCAAACTCTTATAACTAGTCAGCTGCATTGGATTAAGACACATTTTAACCCCAGAAACACTAACATAGCTATTTACAGCTTCTAAGCAATGTTTTCTTGGTTTTAGCCTCTTTTGGGACAAAATTGGTATAAGTGGCTTTTAAACTATCCACATCTATCTCAAACTCTTATAATTAGTTAGTTGCATTGGATTAAGACACATTTTAACCCCAGAAACACTAACAAAGCTGTTTAGTGCTTCTAAGCAATGTTTTCTTGGTTTTAGCCTTTTTGGGACAAAATGGGTATAAGTGGCTTTTAAACTTCCCACATCTATCCCAAACTCTTATAATTACTTATTTGCAATGGATTAAGACACATTTTAACCCCAGAAACACTAACAAAGCTGTTTGGTACTTCTAAGCAATGTTTTCTTGGTTTTAGCCTGTTTTGAGACAAAATGGGTATAAGTGGCTTTTAAACTCTCCACATCAATCTCAAACTCTTATAATTAGTCATTTGCATTGGATTAAGACACATTTTAACCCCAGAAACACTAACATAGCTGTTTACAGCTTCTAAGCAATGTTTTCTTTGCTTTTAGCCTGTTTTGGGACAAAATGGGTATAAGTGGCTTCTAAACTATCCACATCTATCTTAAACTCTTATAATTAGATAGTTGCATTGGATTAAGACACATTTTAACCCCAGAAACACTAACAAAGCTGTTTAGTGCTTCTAAGCAATGTTTTCTTGGTTTTAGCCTTTTTGGGAGAAAATGGGTATAAGTGGCTTTTAAACTCTCCACATCTATCTCAAACTCTTATAATTAGTTAGTTGCATTGAATTAAGACACATTTTAACCCCAGAAACACTAACAAAGCTGTTTGGTGCTTCTAAGCAATGTTTTCTTGGTTTTAGCCTGTTTTGGGACAAAATGGGTATAAGTGGCTTTTAAACTCTCCACATCAATCTCAAACTCTTATAATCAGTCATTTGCATTGGATTAGGACACATGTTAACCCCAGAAACACTAACATAGCTGTTTACAGCTTCTAAGCAATGTTTTCTTGGTTTTAGCATGTTTTGGGACAAAATGGGTATAAGTGGCTTTTAAACTCTCCACATCCATCTCAAACTCTTAGAACTAGTCATCTGCATTGGATTAAGACACATTTTAACCTCAGAAACACTAACATAGCTATTTACAGTTTCTAAGCAATGTTTTCTTGATTTTAGCCTCTTTTGGGACAAAATGAGTATAAGTGGCTTTTAAACTATCCACATCTATCTCAAACTCTTATAATTAGTTAGTTGCTTTGGATTAAGACACATTTTAACCCCAGAAACACTAACAAAACTATTTAGTGCTTCTAAGCAATGTTTTCTTGGTTTTAGCCTTTTTGGGACAAAATGGGTATAAGTGGCTTTTAAACTCCCCACATTTATCCCAAACTCTTATAATTAGTTAGTTGCATTGGATTAAAACACATTTTAACCCCAGAAACACTAACAAAGCTGTTTGGTGCTTCTAAGCAATGTTTTCTTGGTTTTAGCCTGTTTTGAGACAAAATGGGTATAAGTGGCTTTTAAACTCTCCACATCAATCTCAAACTCTTATAATTAGTCATTTGCATTGGATTAAGACACATTTTAACCCCAGAAACACTAACATAGCTGTTTACAGCTTCTAAGCAATGTTTTCTTGGTTTTAGCCAGTTTTGGGACAAAATGGGTATAAGTGGCTTTTAAACTCTCCACATCCATCTCAAACTCTTATAACTAGTCAGCTGCATTGGATTAAGACACATTTTAACCCCAGAAACACTAACATAGCTATTTACAGCTTCTAAGCAATGTTTTCTTGGTTTTAGCCTCTTTTGGGACAAAATGGGTATAAGTGGCTTTTAAACTATCCACATCTATCTCAAACTCTTATAATTAAATAGTTGCAATGGATTAAGACACATTTTAACCCCAGAAACACTAACAAAACTGTTTCGTGCTTCTAAGCAATGTTTTCTTGGTTTTAGCCTTTTTGGGACAAAATGGGTATAAGTGGCTTTTAAACTCCCCACATCTATCCCAAACTCTTATAATTAGTTAGTTGCATTGGATTAAAACACATTTTAACCCCAGAAACACTAAGAAAGCTGTTTGGTGCTTCTAAGCAATGTTTTCTTGGTTTTAGCCTGTTTTGAGACAAAATGGGTATAAGTGGCTTTTAAACTCTCCACATCAATCTCAAACTCTTATAATTAGTCATTTGCATTGGATTAAGACACATTTTAACCCCGGAAACACTAACATAGCTGTTTACAGCTTCTAAGCAATGTTTTCTTGGTTTTAGCCAGTTTTGGGACAAAATGGGTATAAGTGGCTTTTAAACTCTCCACATCCATCTCAAACTCTTAGAACTAGTCAGCTGCATTGGATTAAGACACATTTTAACCCCAGAAACACTAACATAGATATTTATAGCTTCTAAGCAATGTTTTCTTTGTTTTAGACTGTTTTGGGACAAAATGGGTATAAGTGGCTTTTAAACTATCCACATCTATCTCAAACTCTTATAATTAGTTATTTGCATTGGATTAAGACACATTTTAACCCCAGAAACACTAACAAAGCTGTTTAGTGTTTCTAAGCAATGTTTTCTTTGTTTTAGCCTGTTTAGGGACAAAATGGGTATAAGTGGCTTCTAAACTCTCCACATCCCTCTCAAACTCTTATAACTAGTCAGCTGCATTGGATTAAGACACATTTTAACCCCAGAAACACTAACATAGCTATATACAGCTTCTAAGCAATGTTTTCTTGGTTTTAGACTGTTTTGGGACAAAATGGGTATAAGTGGCTTTTAAACTATCCATATCTATCTCAAACTCTTATAATTAGTCAGTTGCATTGGATTAAGACATATTTTAACCCCAGAAACACTAACATAGCTGTTTACAGCTTCTAAGCAATGTTTTCTTGGTTTTAGCCAGTTTTGGGACAAAATGGGTATAAGTGGCTTTTAAACTCTCCACATCTATCTCAAACTCTTAGAACTAGTCAGCTGCATTGGATTAAGAAACATTTTAACCCCAGAAACACTAACATAGCTATTTACAGCTTCTAAGCAATGTTTTCTTGGTTTTAGCCTCTTTTGGGACAAAATTGGTATAAGTGCCTTTTAAACTATCCACATCTATCTCAAACTCTTATAATTAGTTAGTTGCTTTGGATTAAGACACATTTTAACCCCAGAAACACTAACAAAACTGTTTAGTGCTTCTAAGCAATGTTTTCTTGGTTTTAGCCTTTTTGGGACAAAATGGGTATAAGTGGCTTTTAAACTCCCCACATCTATCCCAAACTCTTATAATTAGTTAGTTGCATTGGATTAAAACACATTTTAACCCCAGAAACACTAACTAAGCTGTTTGGTGCTTCTAAGCAATGTTTTCTTGGTTTTAGCCTGTTTTGAGACAAAATGGGTATAAGTGGCTTTTAAACTCTCCACATCAATCTCAAACTCTTATAATTAGTCATTTGCATTGGATTAAGACACATTTTAACCCTAGAAACACTAACATAGCTGTTTACAGCTTCTAAGCAATGTTTTCTTGGTTTTATCCTGTTTTGGGACAAAATGGGTATAAGTGGCTTCTAAACTATCCACATCTATCTTAAACTCTTATAATTAGATAGTTGCATTGGATTAAGACACATTTTAACCCCAGAAACACTAACAAAGCTGTTTAGTGCTTCTAAGCAATGTTTTCTTGGTTTTAGCCTTTTTGGGAGAAAATGGGTATAAGTGGCTTTTAAACTCTCCACATCTATCTCAAACTCTTATAATTAGTTAGTTGCATTGAATTAAGACACATTTTAACCCCAGAAACACTAACAAAGCTGTTTGGTGCTTCTAAGCAATGTTTTCTTGGTTTTAGCCTGTTTTGGGACAAAATGGGTATAAGTGGCTTTTAAACTCTCCACATCAATCTCAAACTCTTATAATCAGTCATTTGCATTGGATTAGGACACATGTTAACCCCAGAAACACTAACATAGCTGTTTACAGCTTCTAAGCAATGTTTTCTTGGTTTTAGCATGTTTTGGGACAAAATGGGTATAAGTGGCTTTTAAACTCTCCACATCCATCTCAAACTCTTAGAACTAGTCATCTGCATTGGATTAAGACACATTTTAACCTCAGAAACACTAACATAGCTATTTACAGTTTCTAAGCAATGTTTTCTTGATTTTAGCCTCTTTTGGGACAAAATGAGTATAAGTGGCTTTTAAACTATCCACATCTATCTCAAACTCTTATAATTAGTTAGTTGCTTTGGATTAAGACACATTTTAACCCCAGAAACACTAACAAAACTATTTAGTGCTTCTAAGCAATGTTTTCTTGGTTTTAGCCTTTTTGGGACAAAATGGGTATAAGTGGCTTTTAAACTCCCCACATTTATCCCAAACTCTTATAATTAGTTAGTTGCATTGGATTAAAACACATTTTAACCCCAGAAACACTAACAAAGCTGTTTGGTGCTTCTAAGCAATGTTTTCTTGGTTTTAGCCTGTTTTGAGACAAAATGGGTATAAGTGGCTTTTAAACTCTCCACATCAATCTCAAACTCTTATAATTAGTCATTTGCATTGGATTAAGACACATTTTAACCCCAGAAACACTAACATAGCTGTTTACAGCTTCTAAGCAATGTTTTCTTGGTTTTAGCCAGTTTTGGGACAAAATGGGTATAAGTGGCTTTTAAACTCTCCACATCCATCTCAAACTCTTATAACTAGTCAGCTGCATTGGATTAAGACACATTTTAACCCCAGAAACACTAACATAGCTATTTACAGCTTCTAAGCAATGTTTTCTTGGTTTTAGCCTCTTTTGGGACAAAATGGGTATAAGTGGCTTTTAAACTATCCACATCTATCTCAAACTCTTATAATTAAATAGTTGCAATGGATTAAGACACATTTTAACCCCAGAAACACTAACAAAACTGTTTCGTGCTTCTAAGCAATGTTTTCTTGGTTTTAGCCTTTTTGGGACAAAATGGGTATAAGTGGCTTTTAAACTCCCCACATCTATCCCAAACTCTTATAATTAGTTAGTTGCATTGGATTAAAACACATTTTAACCCCAGAAACACTAAGAAAGCTGTTTGGTGCTTCTAAGCAATGTTTTCTTGGTTTTAGCCTGTTTTGAGACAAAATGGGTATAAGTGGCTTTTAAACTCTCCACATCAATCTCAAACTCTTATAATTAGTCATTTGCATTGGATTAAGACACATTTTAACCCCAGAAACACTAACATAGCTGTTTACAGCTTCTAAGCAATGTTTTCTTGGTTTTAGCCTGTTTTGGGACAAAATGGGTATAAGTGGCTTTTAAACTCTCCACATCCATCTCAAACTCTTAGAACTAGTCAGCTGCATTGGATTAAGACACATTTTAACCCCAGAAACACTAACATAGCTATTTACAGCTTCTAAGCAATGTTTTCTTTGTTTTAGCCTCTTTTGGGACAAAATGGGTATAAGTGGCTTTTAAACTATCCACATCTATCTCAAACTCTTATAATTAGTTATTTGCATTGGATTAAGACACATTTTAACCCCAGAAACACTAACAAAGCTGTTTAGTGTTTCTAAGCAATGTTTTCTTTGTTTTAGCCTGTTTAGGGACAAAATGGGTATAAGTGGCTTCTAAACTCTCCACATCCCTCTCAAACTCTTATAACTAGTCAGCTGCATTGGATTAAGACACATTTTAACCCCAGAAACACTAACATAGCTATATACAGCTTCTAAGCAATGTTTTCTTGGTTTTAGACTGTTTTGGGACAAAATGGGTATAAGTGGCTTTTAAACTATCCATATCTATCTCAAACTCTTATAATTAGTCAGTTGCATTGGATTAAGACATATTTTAACCCCAGAAACACTAACATAGCTGTTTACAGCTTCTAAGCAATGTTTTCTTGGTTTTAGCCAGTTTTGGGACAAAATGGGTATAAGTGGCTTTTAAACTCTCCACATCTATCTCAAACTCTTAGAACTAGTCAGCTGCATTGGATTAAGAAACATTTTAACCCCAGAAACACTAACATAGCTATTTACAGCTTCTAAGCAATGTTTTCTTGGTTTTAGCCTCTTTTGGGACAAAATTGGTATAAGTGCCTTTTAAACTATCCACATCTATCTCAAACTCTTATAATTAGTTAGTTGCTTTGGATTAAGACACATTTTAACCCCAGAAACACTAACAAAACTGTTTAGTGCTTCTAAGCAATGTTTTCTTGGTTTTAGCCTTTTTGGGACAAAATGGGTATAAGTGGCTTTTAAACTCCCCACATCTATCCCAAACTCTTATAATTAGTTAGTTGCATTGGATTAAAACACATTTTAACCCCAGAAACACTAACTAAGCTGTTTGGTGCTTCTAAGCAATGTTTTCTTGGTTTTAGCCTGTTTTGAGACAAAATGGGTATAAGTGGCTTTTAAACTCTCCACATCAATCTCAAACTCTTATAATTAGTCATTTGCATTGGATTAAGACACATTTTAACCCTAGAAACACTAACATAGCTGTTTACAGCTTCTAAGCAATGTTTTCTTGGTTTTATCCTGTTTTGGGACAAAATGGGTATAAGTGGCTTTTAAACTCTCCACATCCATCTCAAACTCTGAGAACTAGTCAGCTGCATTGGATTAAGACACATTTTAACCCCAGAAACACTAACATAGATATTTACAGCTTCTAAGCAATGTTTTCTTGGTTTTAGCATGTTTTGGGACAAAATGGGTATAAGTGGCTTTTAAACTATCCACATCTATCTCAAACTCTTATAATTAGTTAGCTGCATTGGATTAAGACACATTTTAACCCCAGAAACACTAACAAAGCTGTTTAGTGTTTCTAAGCAATGTTTTCTTGGTTTTAGCCTGTTTAGGGACAAAATGGGTATAAGTGGCTTCTAAACTCTCCACATCCATCTCAAACTCTTATAACTAGTCAGCTGCATTGGATTAAGACACATTTTAACCCCAGAAACACTAACATAGCTATTTACAGCTTCTAAGCAATGTTTTCTTGGTTTTAGCCTCTTTTGGGACAAAATGGGTATAAGTGGCTTTTAAACTATCCACATCTATCTCAAACTCTTATAATTAGATAGTTGCATTGGATTAAGACACATTTTAACCCCAGAAACACTAACAAAGCTGTTTAGTGCTTCTAAGCAATGTTTTCTTGGTTTTAGCCTTTTTGGGACAAAATGGGTATAAGTGGCTTTTAAACTTCCCACATCTATCTCAAACTCTTATAATTAGTTAGTTGCATTGAATTAAGACACATTTTAACCCCAGAAACACTAACAAAGCTGTTTGGTGCTTCTAAGCAATGTTTTCTTGGTTTTAGCCTGTTTTGGGACAAAATGGGTATAAGTGGCTTTTAAACTCTCCACATCAATCTCAAACTCTTATAATTAGTCATTTGCATTGGATTAGGACACATGTTAACCCCAGAAACACTAACATAGCTGTTTACAGCTTCTAAGCAATGTTTTCTTGGTTTTAGCATGTTTTGGGACAAAATGGGTATAAGTGGCTTTTAAACTCTCCACATCCATCTCAAACTCTTAGAACTAGTCATCTGCATTGGATTAAGACACATTTTAACCCCAGAAACACTAACATAGCTATTTACAGTTTCTAAGCAATGTTTTCTTGATTTTAGCCTCTTTTGGGACAAAATGAGTATAAGTGGCTTTTAAACTATCCACATCTATCTCAAACTCTTATAATTAGTTAGTTGCTTTGGATTAAGACACATTTTAACCCCAGAAACACTAACAAAACTATTTAGTGCTTCTAAGCAATGTTTTCTTGGTTTTAGCCTTTTTGGGACAAAATGGGTATAAGTGGCTTTTAAACTCCCCACATTTATCCCAAACTCTTATAATTAGTTAGTTGCATTGGATTAAAACACATTTTAACCCCAGAAACACTAACAAAGCTGTTTGGTGCTTCTAAGCAATGTTTTCTTGGTTTTAGCCTGTTTTGAGACAAAATGGGTATAAGTGGCTTTTAAACTCTCCACATCAATCTCAAACTCTTATAATTAGTCATTTGCATTGGATTAAGACACATTTTAACCCCAGAAACACTAACATAGCTGTTTACAGCTTCTAAGCAATGTTTTCTTGGTTTTAGCCAGTTTTGGGACAAAATGGGTATAAGTGGCTTTTAAACTCTCCACATCCATCTCAAACTCTTATAACTAGTCAGCTGCATTGGATTAAGACACATTTTAACCCCAGAAACACTAACATAGCTATTTACAGCTTCTAAGCAATGTTTTCTTGGTTTTAGCCTCTTTTGGGACAAAATGGGTATAAGTGGCTTTTAAACTATCCACATCTATCTCAAACTCTTATAATTAAATAGTTGCAATGGATTAAGACACATTTTAACCCCAGAAACACTAACAAAACTGTTTCGTGCTTCTAAGCAATGTTTTCTTGGTTTTAGCCTTTTTGGGACAAAATGGGTATAAGTGGCTTTTAAACTCCCCACATCTATCCCAAACTCTTATAATTAGTTAGTTGCATTGGATTAAAACACATTTTAACCCCAGAAACACTAAGAAAGCTGTTTGGTGCTTCTAAGCAATGTTTTCTTGGTTTTAGCCTGTTTTGAGACAAAATGGGTATAAGTGGCTTTTAAACTCTCCACATCAATCTCAAACTCTTATAATTAGTCATTTGCATTGGATTAAGACACATTTTAACCCCGGAAACACTAACATAGCTGTTTACAGCTTCTAAGCAATGTTTTCTTGGTTTTAGCCAGTTTTGGGACAAAATGGGTATAAGTGGCTTTTAAACTCTCCACATCCATCTCAAACTCTTAGAACTAGTCAGCTGCATTGGATTAAGACACATTTTAACCCCAGAAACACTAACATAGATATTTACAGCTTCTAAGCAATGTTTTCTTTGTTTTAGACTGTTTTGGGACAAAATGGGTATAAGTGGCTTTTAAACTATCCACATCTATCTCAAACTCTTATAATTAGTTATTTGCATTGGATTAAGACACATTTTAACCCCAGAAACACTAACAAAGCTGTTTAGTGTTTCTAAGCAATGTTTTCTTTGTTTTAGCCTGTTTAGGGACAAAATGGGTATAAGTGGCTTCTAAACTCTCCACATCCCTCTCAAACTCTTATAACTAGTCAGCTGCATTGGATTAAGACACATTTTAACCCCAGAAACACTAACATAGCTATATACAGCTTCTAAGCAATGTTTTCTTGGTTTTAGACTGTTTTGGGACAAAATGGGTATAAGTGGCTTTTAAACTATCCATATCTATCTCAAACTCTTATAATTAGTCAGTTGCATTGGATTAAGACATATTTTAACCCCAGAAACACTAACATAGCTGTTTACAGCTTCTAAGCAATGTTTTCTTGGTTTTAGCCAGTTTTGGGACAAAATGGGTATAAGTGGCTTTTAAACTCTCCACATCTATCTCAAACTCTTAGAACTAGTCAGCTGCATTGGATTAAGAAACATTTTAACCCCAGAAACACTAACATAGCTATTTACAGCTTCTAAGCAATGTTTTCTTGGTTTTAGCCTCTTTTGGGACAAAATTGGTATAAGTGGCTTTTAAACTATCCACATCTATCTCAAACTCTTATAATTAGTTAGTTGCTTTGGATTAAGACACATTTTAACCCCAGAAACACTAACAAAACTGTTTAGTGCTTCTAAGCAATGTTTTCTTGGTTTTAGCCTTTTTGGGACAAAATGGGTATAAGTGGCTTTTAAACTCCCCACATCTATCCCAAACTCTTATAATTAGTTAGTTGCATTGGATTAAAACACATTTTAACCCCAGAAACACTAACTAAGCTGTTTGGTGCTTCTAAGCAATGTTTTCTTGGTTTTAGCCTGTTTTGAGACAAAATGGGTATAAGTGGCTTTTAAACTCTCCACATCAATCTCAAACTCTTATAATTAGTCATTTGCATTGGATTAAGACACATTTTAACCCTAGAAACACTAACATAGCTGTTTACAGCTTCTAAGCAATGTTTTCTTGGTTTTATCCTGTTTTGGGACAAAATGGGTATAAGTGGCTTTTAAACTCTCCACATCCATCTCAAACTCTGAGAACTAGTCAGCTGCATTGGATTAAGACACATTTTAACCCCAGAAACACTAACATAGATATTTACAGCTTCTAAGCAATGTTTTCTTGGTTTTAGCATGTTTTGGGACAAAATGGGTATAAGTGGCTTTTAAACTATCCAAATCTATCTCAAACTCTTATAATTAGTTAGCTGCATTGGATTAAGACACATTTTAACCCCAGAAACACTAACAAAGCTGTTTAGTGTTTCTAAGCAATGTTTTCTTGGTTTTAGCCTGTTTAGGGACAAAATGGGTATAAGTGGCTTCTAAACTCTCCACATCCATCTCAAACTCTTATAACTAGTCAGCTGCATTGGATTAAGACACATTTTAACCCCAGAAACACTAACATAGCTATTTACAGCTTCTAAGCAATGTTTTCTTGGTTTTAGCCTCTTTTGGGACAAAATGGGTATAAGTGGCTTTTAAACTATCCACATCTATCTCAAACTCTTATAATTAGTTAGTTGCATTGGATTAAGACACATTTTAACCCCAGAAACACTAACAAAGCTGTTTAGTGCTTCTAAGCAATGTTTTCTTGGTTTTAGCCTTTTTGGGACAAAATGGGTATAAGTGGCTTTTAAACTTCCCACATCTATCCCAAACTCTTATAATTACTTATTTGCAATGGATTAAGACACATTTTAACCCCAGAAACACTAACAAAGCTGTTTGGTACTTCTAAGCAATGTTTTCTTGGTTTTAGCCTGTTTTGAGACAAAATGGGTATAAGTGGCTTTTAAACTCTCCACATCAATCTCAAACTCTTATAATTAGTCATTTGCATTGGATTAAGACACATTTTAACCCCAGAAACACTAACATAGCTATTTACAGCTTCTAAGCAATGCTTTCTTGGGTTTAGCCTGTTTTGGGACAAAATGGGTATAAGTGGCTTCTAAACTATCCACATCTATCTTAAACTCTTATAATTAGATAGTTGCATTGGATTAAGACACATTTTAACCCCAGAAACACTAACAAAGCTGTTTAGTGCTTCTAAGCAATGTTTTCTTGGTTTTAGCCTTTTTGGGAGAAAATGGGTATAAGTGGCTTTTAAACTCTCCACATCTATCTGAAACTCTTATAATTAGTTAGTTGCATTGAATTAAGACACATTTTAACCCCAGAAACACTAACAAAGCTGTTTGGTGCTTCTAAGCAATGTTTTCTTGGTTTTAGCCTGTTTTGGGACAAAATGGGTATAAGTGGCTTTTAAACTCTCCACATCAATCTCAAACTCTTATAATTAGTCATTTGCATTGGACTAGGACACATGTTAACCCCAGAAACACTAACATAGCTGTTTACAGCTTCTAAGCAATGTTTTCTTGGTTTTAGCATGTTTTGGGACAAAATGGGTATAAGTGGCTTTTAAACTCTCCACATCCATCTCAAACTCTTAGAACTAGTCATCTGCATTGGATTAAGACACATTTTAACCCCAGAAACACTAACATAGCTATTTACAGTTTCTAAGCAATGTTTTCTTGATTTTAGCCTCTTTTGGGACAAAATGAGTATAAGTGGCTTTTAAACTATCCACATCTATCTCAAACTCTTATAATTAGTTAGTTGCATTGGATTAAGACACATTTTAACCCCAGAAACACTAACAAAACTGTTTAGTGCTTCTAAGCAATGTTTTCTTGGTTTTAGCCTTTTTGGGACAAAATGGGTAGAAGTGGCTTTTAAACTCCCCACATTTATCCCAAACTCTTATAATTAGTTAGTTGCATTGGATTAAAACACATTTTAACCCCAGAAACACTAACAAAGCTGTTTGGTGCTTCTAAGCAATGTTTTCTTGGTTTTAGCCTGTTTTGAGACAAAATGGGTATAAGTGGCTTTTAAACTCTCCACATCAATCTCAAACTATGAAACCGCACACACACCTTGTCCGTACATCCGTCCGTACAACCATCACCATTGGGCCGTCCGTACAGCTAAAGGCCTACCAAGCTCAACCCATGAGGATCACGAGTCCATTCCATGTTCACCAGCCTCCAACGGTCACAAGAGCTTCTCGATCCTTCTCCTCATAGCCGTTAGTGTAGAGTGCGCAAGTGGGAAGGATCACATGTCTTCTTAAGGACATGTCGCTATCTTTATATGTAAATGTGCCTAGGATCATCTTAGTATATTCTTTTGTATATGTCTATAAGTAGATTGTAATTATGTTCTAAAAGAGGTAAGAAGAGATAATATCTCTTTCTCCACAATACTCTCTCTATACTCTCTTACTATACTCTCAACGATTCTCACTCTCTTGTTATTCAAATCTTCTCACTAAACTCATAATCGATCCTATTAATTCTTTCATGGTATCAGAGCCTGGTTGCTCGTCATTCTAAAGTTTTTGATCATCACTTACTTCCGCTTCTCCTTCTCTCTCATTTTCTGTTTTGACTTGAAAGTCATTTTCTTTAACCGTTGGATAATAGCTTTACCTAACGGTCTCTTCATCATGGAAAGTGTCAAAACCATGGTTGTTCCGGTGACTCTCAAGGGAGAGAACTATCTGCTGTGGGCGAGGACCACGAAAACTGCCCTTTGTGGCCGAGGCCTTTGGTCTCACGTTGAGAAGAGCGAAGCTCCGAGTGGTGAGGCCACCAAGGACGGCAAGGAACTTGCCGGAGATGAAAAGAACAAATGGTTCCAAGAAGACCAAGGGGTCTTAGCCATCATTCAAAACTCTCTAGATGCCCCCATTCTTGAAGCCTACTCCTACTGCGAGACGGCGAAGGACTTGTGGGACACCCTCAAGAACGTTTTTGGTAATATTACCAATGTCAATCGTATCTTCGAGATTAAAAGGGCCATCAATAACCTCAATCAAGAGGATATGGAGTTTACAAAGCATTTTGGGAAGTTTAGGTCCCTTTGGGCTGAACTAGAAATGCTGCGACCGGCGACAATTGATCCGGCCATACTGAACGAGAGGCGTGAACAAGACAAAGTGTTTGGGCTGCTCTTGACCCTAAACCCCTCCTACAATGATCTCATCAAACACATCTTGCGGTCAGATAAACTCCCAAGCCTTGATGATGTTTGTAACCAAATTCAAAAGGAGCATGGCTCCATGGGATTGTTCGGCAGCAAGGGAGAGCTGGTGACCGCTAACAAAGCTGAGATGGCATCAGCAAACAAAGGCTACTACCGACCGGAGGACAAGAACAACCCGCCGGTTTGTGAGCACTGTAAGAAACTTGGCCACTTCAAGAGCCGCTGCTGGATCCTACATCCGCATCTAGCACCACCACCGGGAACAATCCGAGGTGGACGACCAAACCGCGGAGGACAACCGAGAGCTCACCAAGCAACTGCCGTGGGGGAGCCATTGATCTCTGAGCAGCCTCAACAAGTGACCGGTGGAACTGCTCTTGCTGCAGCATCGTCCGAGCTGGTAAGGCGGTCCGACCTTGATGCGCTCATCAAAGCCCTCAAGGAGGCCACCGGTAAGGCGTTTCTTACTTCAAACAAAACTAAGTCTCTTATTGTTGATTCTGGTGCATCTCATCACATGATTAGTGATTCTAGGTTAATGAGTGATATTAAGCCTGCTAATGGTAATGTTGTGATAGCTAATGGTGAGAAAGTTCCAATTAAAGGCATAGGGAATTTAAAGTTATTTAACAAAGAAACTAAAGCTTTCTATATGCCAAATTTCACATCTAATTTGCTATCAGTTAAGAGGGCCACCACTGATTTAAATTGTTATGCAATATTTGGTCCTAACAAGGTTCATTTTCAGGATATTGAGACAAGTAAAGTTCTTGGTCAAGGAGGTTCCAAGGATGATCTATATGTGCTTGAGGACTTGAATCTATCTTCTTCTACTGCATCTTGTTTTAATTCGGTTATTATTAAACCTAGTGATTCTATTTTACATGCTAGGCTAGGACATCCTCATACTAGAGCTTTATCATTAATGTTTCCTAATATTTCTTTTAAAAATGATGAGTGTGAGGCATGTATTCTTGGTAAACATTGCAAGGCTGTTTTTCCTAAATCTATGACTATTTATGAAAATTGTTTTGATTTAATCCATTCAGATGTTTGGACTTCCCCTTGCTTGTCTAGAGAAAATCAAAAATATTTTGTGACCTTTATTGATGAAAAATCAAAATATACTTGGCTGACCTTGCTTCCCTCTAAAGATAGAGTTCTTGAAGCCTTCACTAATTTTCAAAAATATGTGACTAATCATTATAATGCAAAGATTAAAATTTTGAGATCAGATAATGGAGGAGAGTATACAAGCCATGCCTTCAAACAATACCTAGCAAACCATGGGATTATTCATCAAACAAGCTGTCCATATACACCCCAACAAAATGGTGTTGCTGAAAGGAAGAATAGGCACCTCATGGAAGTGGCAAGATCCATGATGTTTCACACCAATGTTCCAAAGAAGTTTTGGGGAGATGCTGTTCTTGCGGCTTGCTACCTCATTAACCGGACACCAACCAAAGTTCTTCAAGACAGTTCACCGTTTGAGGTAATAAACAAGGTAAAACCCTCATTTGATCATTTAAGAGTATTTGGCTGCGTGTGTTATGTGTTGAAGCCAGGAGAACTACGCGACAAGCTTGATACTAAGAGTGTTAAGAGCATGTTCCTTGGGTACTCGACGACTCAAAAAGGCTACAAGTGCTACGAGCCAAACATGAAGCGCGTTTTTGTCTCTCGTGATGTTAAGTTCGTGGAGTCTAAAGGCTTCTATGAGGAAAAGAACTGGGAGAGCCTTCGAGACTTGTCCACCTCACCATCTGACCGAGCTAACAACCTTCGCATCCTTCTCGAGAGACTCGGTGTTGACAATGCCCCCGCGTCAACACCTGCACCCCCAGTCAATGCACCGGCCACTTCACCGCCGGAGTCTCTAGACAATGATCCCTCGGCTGCACTTGATGAACACTCGGCTGAACTTGATGAACAATCCGATGATGAAAATGGTTTAAATTCAGTTCCGGTGGACAATGCTTCCGGTGATGAGGATTATGTGCCCACCGAGGAAGACAATGACGATGAGGCCACACCACAGGAAGTTATCCCACTTCGCCGCAGTGAACGCCTCAAGTTTCCCCTCTCCAATTGGCGAAACACTCGGGTCTACTACAACAACGTTGCTGTAGCTCATCCGATTCAAGCGGTATGCACCTTGGCTCATTTTCCTCCACACCATCAAGTGTTTCTTGGCAAGATTGATGCTCATTGGATTCCCAAAGACTATGAAGAAGCCAAGAATCATAAGGAATGGTGTGATGCTGTCAATGCCGAGAAGAATGCAATGGAGGCCAATCATACATGGGACGAGGCTGACTTACCCAAAGGCAAGAAGGCTGTGACATCCAGGTGGATCTTTACCATTAAATATAAGAGTGATGGGGAGATCGAACGCTACAAAGCCAGACTCGTTGCAAGGGGGTTCACTCAAACGTATGGGGAGGACTACCAAGATACGTTTGCACCGGTGGCCAAACTTCACACGGTTCGAGTTGTTCTCTCTCTTGCAACCAACCTTGACTGGAACTTATGGCAAATGGATGTTAAGAACGCCTTCTTACAAGGAGAGCTCGAGGATGAAGTTTATATGAGGCCACCTCCGGGTTTAGAAGACATCATTGGTCCCGGGAAAGTATTAAAACTGAACAAGGCGATTTATGGACTCAAACAGTCCCCTAGGGCTTGGTATCACAAGTTAAGCACCACACTCCTTGAGAAAGGCTTCCGCAAATCAGAGGCTGACCACACTCTATTCACCTTACCAAGTGAAAAAGGTATTATAGTCATTCTAGTTTATGTTGATGATATCATCATAACTGGAAGTGACAAGGTAGGCATTCAAGAGACTAAGGCTTACCTTAAGTCAGTTTTTGATATCAAAGACCTAGGAGAACTTAAATATTTTCTTGGTATAGAAGTATATAGGACTAATGAAGGATTGTTTTTATCACAAAGAAAATATGCTCTTGATTTATTGAGTGAAGCAGGGAAGCTAGGTTCAAAAGCTGTATCTACACCCCTTGATGAAAACTATAAGGCCGGAGGAAAGGGGGAGTTTGATGCAGCTCCATTTCAAGACGTCAAGCGATACCGGCGGCTAGTAGGTAAGCTTATATACCTTACTATCACTAGACCTGATATTTGCTTTGCTGTTAATCAGGTGAGCCAACACATGCAAAGTCCTACCGTGCATCATTGGGGTATGGTGAACCGCATCCTCAAATATCTCAAGGGCTCGCCGGGGCAAGGCATATGGATGGGTCGAAATGAAAGCACGGAGCTAGTAGGGTATTGTGATGCGGATTACGCCGGAGACCGTGGAGACCGTCGCTCCACTACAGGCTACTGCACGTTCCTAGGAGGCAACTTGATCACATGGAAGAGCAAGAAACAAAAGGTGGTATCCCTATCAAGTGCTGAATCGGAGTATAGAGCCATGAGAAAGTTAACAACCGAGTTGATGTGGCTCAAGGCACTCATCAAGGACCTTGGAATCGAGTCACCTAAGCCTATTACTATGCATTGCGACAATGAGGCAGCTATTCACATCGCAACAAACTCGGTGTTCCATGAGAGAACCAAGCACATTGAAGTCGACTGCCACAAAGTCCGAGAGCAAATTAAACTTGGAGTTGTTCTACCATGTCACACCGAGAGCTCTGAACAATTGGCTGACGTTCTCACCAAGGCGGCCAGTCCACAAGTGTGTGAGTACATTCACCCCAAACTTGGCCTCAAAGATCTTACTCGGCCATGATTGTCTTCACATGATACCCACACTCTTTTTCCCTTAAGTATAGTTTTTCCCAAGTGGTTTTCTATACTAAGGTTTTTAATGAGGTGGGTGTGCATGAGTCCAAGCTTGATCAATGCTCATGATCAAGCTTGAGGGGGAGTATGAAACCGCACACACACCTTGTCCGTACATCCGTCCGTACAACCATCACCATTGGGCCGTCCGTACAGCTAAAGGCCTACCAAGCTCAACCCATGAGGATCACGAGTCCATTCCATGTTCACCAGCCTCCAACGGTCACAAGAGCTTCTCGATCCTTCTCCTCATAGCCGTTAGTGTAGAGTGCGCAAGTGGGAAGGATCACATGTCTTCTTAAGGACATGTCGCTATCTTTATATGTAAATGTGCCTAGGATCATCTTAGTATATTCTTTTGTATATGTCTATAAGTAGATTGTAATTATGTTCTAAAAGAGGTAAGAAGAGATAATATCTCTTTCTCCACAATACTCTCTCTATACTCTCTTACTATACTCTCAACGATTCTCACTCTCTTGTTATTCAAATCTTCTCACTAAACTCATAATCGATCCTATTAATTCTTTCACAAACTCTTATAATTAGTCATTTGCATTGGATTAAGACACATTTTAACCCCAGAAACACTAACATAGCTGTTTACAGCTTCTAAGCAATGTTTTCTTGGTTTTAGCCAGTTTTGGGACAAAATGGGTATAAGTGGCTTTTAAACTCTCCACATCCATCTCAAACTCTTATAACTAGTCAGCTGCATTGGATTAAGACACATTTTAACCCCAGAAACACTAACATAGCTATTTACAGCTTCTAAGCAATGTTTTCTTGGTTTTAGCCTCTTTTGGGACAAAATGGGTATAAGTGGCTTTTAAACTATCCACATCTATCTCAAACTCTTATAATTAAATAGTTGCAATGGATTAAGACACATTTTAACCCCAGAAACACTAACAAAACTGTTTCGTGCTTCTAAGCAATGTTTTCTTGGTTTTAGCCTTTTTGGGATAAAATGGGTATAAGTGGCTTTTAAACTCCCCACATCTATCCCAAACTCTTATAATTAGTTAGTTGCATTGGATTAAAACACATTTTAACCCCAGAAACACTAAGAAAGCTGTTTGGTGCTTCTAAGCAATGTTTTCTTGGTTTTAGCCTGTTTTGAGACAAAATGGGTATAAGTGGCTTTTAAACTCTCCACATCAATCTCAAACTCTTATAATTAGTCATTTGCATTGGATTAAGACACATTTTAACCCCGGAAACACTAACATAGCTGTTTACAGCTTCTAAGCAATGTTTTCTTGGTTTTAGCCAGTTTTGGGACAAAATGGGTATAAGTGGCTTTTAAACTCTCCACATCCATCTCAAACTCTTAGAACTAGTCAGCTGCATTGGATTAAGACACATTTTAACCCCAGAAACACTAACATAGATATTTACAGCTTCTAAGCAATGTTTTCTTTGTTTTAGACTGTTTTGGGACAAAATGGGTATAAGTGGCTTTTAAACTATCCACATCTATCTCAAACTCTTATAATTAGTTAGTTGCATTGGATTAAGACACATTTTAACCCCAGAAACACTAACAAAACTGTTTAGTGCTTCTAAGCAATGTTTTCTTGGTTTTAGCCTTTTTGGGACAAAATGGGTATAAGTGGCTTCTAAACTCTCCACATCCATCTCAAACTCTTATAACTAGTCAGCTGCATTGGATTAAGACACATTTTAACCCCAGAAACACTAACATAGCTATTTACAGCTTCTAAGCAATGTTTTCTTGGTTTTAGCCTCTTTTGGGACAAAATGGGTATAAGTGGCTTTTAAACTATCCACATCTATCTCAAACTCTTATAATTAGTTAGTTGCATTGGATTAAGACACATTTTAACCCCAGAAACACTAACAAAGCTGTTTAGTGCTTCTAAGCAATGTTTTCTTGGTTTTAGCCTTTTTGGGACAAAATGGGTATAAGTGGCTTTTAAACTTCCCACTGTTGGGATTTATGAGACAAAGCTCACAAGAGAGGGTAGACAAACACTTGGTGAATGAATCCCCCTTTACCCACAACAAACTAACTCATTCTCAAGGGGGAGGAGAGAACATCAACTTGTGATGAACTCCCCATAAACAAGCTAGATAGAACCCAAATACTAGAGAGTAAGCGGATCCTAACTAGGAGAAGCACTAGTTTGAGACTTATCCTCTTCTAGTATCACAACACTTAGAGTTTGTGTACTTAGGAGAAGGAGGATTAAGAATCAGTAATCTAGGCTAAGTAAAGCAGTAAATAAGAAGAGTTTAGGTGGATTTGAGAAGAGAATAGGCTGCCTTAAGGGCAGCCCCTAACCGCTAATCCTAAACTCTCTACATTGTTAATATGAAACAAGAACACAAGTATAGAGAGGAAATCGGTTTCTCTTCTATTGAATAATATTGTGATGTGTTACATATATGAGAAATTACACATCTTAATATAGGAGAACAAAGGCATAGAGCCGTTAGGCACACAAGGGATTCAAAGGAGAGATGAAAGGGACAGCTCCTTGTCTTTGGTTGACTCGCTATGCTTCCCAACCAAAGCTACACGTGATCTCCTTCCCTTCCATGCCTTGTGACCGTTAGATCTCCTTCCCTTGTGGCCATTGGATCCTTCTTCCCTTCCTTGTGGGATTTCCTTTCTTCTTCTTTATGGGCCTCTCCCTTGTAAGGCCTCGTTTTCCTCCTCTCAAACTCGGCCTCTCTATCTACTGGACCGAGCGCAGGCCTAAGGGCCGAGACCGTACGGACGGGCCTTCTCTTCATCGTACGGACGGGCCTTCTCTTCATCGTACGGACGGGCCTGTACGGACGGGCCTGTACGGACGGGCCTGTACGGACGGGCCTGTACGGACGGGCCTTCTCTTCATCGTGTTCACGGCCTAACTGGCCGCTCACCGGACATGGGTCCGTTCACGGACACGGTACATGGTACCGGACACGGTACATGGTCGCTCACGGACACGGACATGGCCTTACCGGCCTTTACATGGCCTTTCCGGCCTTTCTTCTCTTCTTCCAAGGCTCGGCCTTACCGGCCTCTCCTCTCTCTTCCTCCTTACTCTCTAATAACATCTATCCCAAACTCTTATAATTACTTATTTGCAATGGATTAAGACACATTTTAACCCCAGAAACACTAACAAAGCTGTTTGGTACTTCTAAGCAATGTTTTCTTGGTTTTAGCCTGTTTTGAGACAAAATGGGTATAAGTGGCTTTTAAACTCTCCACATCAATCTCAAACTCTTATAATTAGTCATTTGCATTGGATTAAGACACATTTTAACCCCAGAAACACTAACATAGCTATTTACAGCTTCTAAGCAATGCTTTCTTGGGTTTAGCCTGTTTTGGGACAAAATGGGTATAAGTGGCTTCTAAACTATCCACATCTATCTTAAACTCTTATAATTAGATAGTTGCATTGGATTAAGACACATTTTAACCCCAGAAACACTAACAAAGCTGTTTAGTGCTTCTAAGCAATGTTTTCTTGGTTTTAGCCTTTTTGGGAGAAAATGGGTATAAGTGGCTTTTAAACTCTCCACATCTATCTCAAACTCTTATAATTAGTTAGTTGCATTGAATTAAGACACATTTTAACCCCAGAAACACTAACAAAGCTGTTTGGTGCTTCTAAGCAATGTTTTCTTGGTTTTAGCCTGTTTTGGGACAAAATGGGTATAAGTGGCTTTTAAACTCTCCACATCAATCTCAAACTCTTATAATTAGTCATTTGCATTGGACTAGGACACATGTTAACCCCAGAAACACTAACATAGCTGTTTACAGCTTCTAAGCAATGTTTTCTTGGTTTTAGCATGTTTTGGGACAAAATGGGTATAAGTGGCTTTTAAACTCTCCACATCCATCTCAAACTCTTAGAACTAGTCATCTGCATTGGATTAAGACACATTTTAACCCCAGAAACACTAACATAGCTATTTACAGTTTCTAAGCAATGTTTTCTTGATTTTAGCCTCTTTTGGGACAAAATGAGTATAAGTGGCTTTTAAACTATCCACATCTATCTCAAACTCTTATAATTAGTTAGTTGCATTGGATTAAGACACATTTTAACCCCAGAAACACTAACAAAACTGTTTAGTGCTTCTAAGCAATGTTTTCTTGGTTTTAGCCTTTTTGGGACAAAATGGGTATAAGTGGCTTTTAAACTCCCCACATTTATCCCAAACTCTTATAATTAGTTAGTTGCATTGGATTAAAACACATTTTAACCCCAGAAACACTAACAAAGCTGTTTGGTGCTTCTAAGCAATGTTTTCTTGGTTTTAGCCTGTTTTGAGACAAAATGGGTATAAGTGGCTTTTAAACTCTCCACATCAATCTCAAACTCTTATAATTAGTCATTTGCATTGGATTAAGACACATTTTAACCCCAGAAACACTAACATAGCTGTTTACAGCTTCTAAGCAATGTTTTCTTGGTTTTAGCCAGTTTTGGGACAAAATGGGTATAAGTGGCTTTTAAACTCTCCACATCCATCTCAAACTCTTATAACTAGTCAGCTGCATTGGATTAAGACACATTTTAACCCCAGAAACACTAACATAGCTATTTACAGCTTCTAAGCAATGTTTTCTTGGTTTTAGCCTTTTTGGGACAAAATGGGTATAAGTGGCTTTTAAACTCCCCACATCTATCCCAAACTCTTATAATTAGATAGTTGCATTGGATTAAAACACATTTTAACCCCAGAAACACTAAGAAAGCTGTTTGGTGCTTCTAAGCAATGTTTTCTTGGTTTTAGCCTGTTTTGAGACAAAATGGGTATAAGTGGCTTTTAAACTCTCCACATCAATCTCAAACTCTTATAATTAGTCATTTGCATTGGATTAAGACACATTTTAACCCCGGAAACACTAACATAGCTGTTTACAGCTTCTAAGCAATGTTTTCTTGGTTTTAGCCAGTTTTGGGACAAAATGGGTATAAGTGGCTTTTAAACTCTCCACATCCATCTCAAACTCTTAGAACTAGTCAGCTGCATTGGATTAAGACACATTTTAACCCCAGAAACACTAACATAGATATTTACAGCTTCTAAGCAATGTTTTCTTTGTTTTAGACTGTTTTGGGACAAAATGGGTATAAGTGGCTTTTAAACTATCCACATCTATCTCAAACTCTTATAATTAGTTAGTTGCATTGGATTAAGACACATTTTAACCCCAGAAACACTAACAAAGCTGTTTAGTGTTTCTAAGCAATGTTTTCTTTGTTTTAGCCTGTTTAGGGACAAAATGGGTATAAGTGGCTTCTAAACTCTCCACATCCCTCTCAAACTCTTATAACTAGTCAGCTGCATTGGATTAAGACACATTTTAACCCCAGAAACACTAACATAGCTATATACAGCTTCTAAGCAATGTTTTCTTGGTTTTAGACTGTTTTGGGACAAAATGGGTATAAGTGGCTTTTAAACTATCCATATCTATCTCAAACTCTTATAATTAGTCAGTTGCATTTGATTAAGACATATTTTAACCCCAGAAACACTAACATAGCTGTTTACAGCTTCTAAGCAATGTTTTCTTGGTATTAGCCAGTTTTGGGACAAAATGGGTATAAGTGGCTTTTAAACTCTCCACATCCATCTCAAACTCTTAGAACTAGTCAGCTGCATTGGATTAAGACACATTTTAACCCCAGAAACACTAACATAGCTATTTACAGCTTCTAAGCAATGTTTTCTTTGTTTTAGACTGTTTTGGGACAAAATGGGTATAAGTGGCTTTTAAACTATCCACATCTATCTCAAACTCTTATAATTAGTTATTTGCATTGGATTAAGACACATTTTAACCCCAGAAACACTAACAAAGCTGTTTAGTGTTTCTAAGCAATGTTTTCTTTGTTTTAGCCTGTTTAGGGACAAAATGGGTATAAGTGGCTTCTAAACTCTCCACATCCCTCTCAAACTCTTATAACTAGTCAGCTGCATTGGATTAAGACACATTTTAACCCCAGAAACACTAACATAGCTATATACAGCTTCTAAGCAATGTTTTCTTGGTTTTAGACTGTTTTGGGACAAAATGGGTATAAGTGGCTTTTAAACTATCCATATCTATCTCAAACTCTTATAATTAGTCAGTTGCATTGGATTAAGACATATTTTAACCCCAGAAACACTAACATAGCTGTTTACAGCTTCTAAGCAATGTTTTCTTGGTTTTAGCCAGTTTTGGGACAAAATGGGTATAAGTGGCTTTTAAACTCTCCACATCCATCTCAAACTCTTAGAACTAGTCAGCTGCATTGGATTAAGAAACATTTTAACCCCAGAAACACTAACATAGCTATTTACAGCTTCTAAGCAATGTTTTCTTGGTTTTAGCCTCTTTTGGGACAAAATTGGTATAAGTGGCTTTTAAACTATCCACATCTATCTCAAACTCTTATAATTAGTTAGTTGCTTTGGATTAAGACACATTTTAACCCCAGAAACACTAACAAAACTGTTTAGTGCTTCTAAGCAATGTTTTCTTGGTTTTAGCCTTTTTGGGACAAAATGGGTATAAGTGGCTTTTAAACTCCCCACATCTATCCCAAACTCTTATAATTAGTTAGTTGCATTGGATTAAAACACATTTTAACCCCAGAAACACTAACTAAGCTGTTTGGTGCTTCTAAGCAATGTTTTCTTGGTTTTAGCCTGTTTTGAGACAAAATGGGTATAAGTGGCTTTTAAACTCTCCACATCAATCTCAAACTCTTATAATTAGTCATTTGCATTGGATTAAGACACATTTTAACCCTAGAAACACTAACATAGCTGTTTACAGCTTCTAAGCAATGTTTTCTTGGTTTTATCCTGTTTTGGGACAAAATGGGTATAAGTGGCTTTTAAACTCTCCACATCCATCTCAAACTCTGAGAACTAGTCAGCTGCATTGGATTAAGACACATTTTAACCCCAGAAACACTAACATAGATATTTACAGCTTCTAAGCAATGTTTTCTTGGTTTTAGCATGTTTTGGGACAAAATGGGTATAAGTGGCTTTTAAACTATCCACATCTATCTCAAACTCTTATAATTAGTTAGCTGCATTGGATTAAGACACATTTTAACCCCAGAAACACTAACAAAGCTGTTTAGTGTTTCTAAGCAATGTTTTCTTGGTTTTAGCCTGTTTAGGGACAAAATGGGTATAAGTGGCTTCTAAACTCTCCACATCCATCTCAAACTCTTATAACTAGTCAGCTGCATTGGATTAAGACACATTTTAACCCCAGAAACACTAACATAGCTATTTACAGCTTCTAAGCAATGTTTTCTTGGTTTTAGCCTCTTTTGGGACAAAATGGGTATAAGTGGCTTTTAAACTATCCACATCTATCTAAAACTCTTATAATTAGTTAGTTGCATCGGATTAAGACACATTTTAACCCCAGAAACACTAACAAAGCTGTTTAGTGCTTCTAAGCAATGTTTTCTTGGTTTTAGCCTTTTTGGGACAAAATGGGTATAAGTGGCTTTTAAACTCCCCACATCTATCCCAAACTCTTATAATTAGTTAGTTGCATTGGATTAAAACACATTTTAACCCCAGAAACACTAAGAAAGCTGTTTGGTGCTTCTAAGCAATGTTTTCTTGGTTTTAGCCTGTTTTGAGACAAAATGGGTATAAGTGGCTTTTAAACTCTCCACATCAATCTCAAACTCTTATAATTAGTCATTTGCATTGGATTAAGACACATTTTAACCCCGGAAACACTAACATAGCTGTTTACAGCTTCTAAGCAATGTTTTCTTGGTTTTAGCCAGTTTTGGGACAAAATGGGTATAAGTGGCTTTTAAACTCTCCACATCCATCTCAAACTCTTAGAACTAGTCAGCTGCATTGGATTAAGACACATTTTAACCCCAGAAACACTAACATAGATATTTACAGCTTCTAAGCAATGTTTTCTTTGTTTTAGACTGTTTTGGGACAAAATGGGTATAAGTGGCTTTTAAACTATCCACATCTATCTCAAACTCTTATAATTAGTTATTTGCATTGGATTAAGACACATTTTAACCCCAGAATTACTAACAAAGCTGTTTAGTGTTTCTAAGCAATGTTTTCTTTGTTTTAGCCTGTTTAGGGACAAAATGGGTATAAGTGGCTTCTAAACTCTCCACATCCCTCTCAAACTCTTATAACTAGTCAGCTGCATTGGATTAAGACACATTTTAACCCCAGAAACACTAACATAGCTATATACAGCTTCTAAGCAATGTTTTCTTGGTTTTAGACTGTTTTGGGACAAAATGGGTATAAGTGGCTTTTAAACTATCCATATCTATCTCAAACTCTTATAATTAGTCAGTTGCATTGGATTAAGACATATTTTAACCCCAGAAACACTAACATAGCTGTTTACAGCTTCTAAGCAATGTTTTCTTGGTTTTAGCCAGTTTTGGGACAAAATGGGTATAAGTGGCTTTTAAACTCTCCACATCCATCTCAAACTCTTAGAACTAGTCAGCTGCATTGGATTAAGAAACATTTTAACCCCAGAAACACTAACATAGCTATTTACAGCTTCTAAGCAATGTTTTCTTGGTTTTAGCCTCTTTTGGGACAAAATTGGTATAAGTGGCTTTTAAACTATCCACATCTATCTCAAACTCTTATAATTAGTTAGTTGCTTTGGATTAAGACACATTTTAACCCCAGAAACACTAACAAAACTGTTTAGTGCTTCTAAGCAATGTTTTCTTGGTTTTAGCCTTTTTGGGACAAAATGGGTATAAGTGGCTTTTAAACTCCCCACATCTATCCCAAACTCTTATAATTAGTTAGTTGCATTGGATTAAAACACATTTTAACCCCAGAAACACTAACTAAGCTGTTTGGTGCTTCTAAGCAATGTTTTCTTGGTTTTAGCCTGTTTTGAGACAAAATGGGTATAAGTGGCTTTTAAACTCTCCACATCAATCTCAAACTCTTATAATTAGCCATTTGCATTGGATTAAGACACATTTTAACCCTAGAAACACTAACATAGCTGTTTACAGCTTCTAAGCAATGTTTTCTTGGTTTTATCCTGTTTTGGGACAAAATGGGTATAAGTGGCTTTTAAACTCTCCACATCCATCTCAAACTCTGAGAACTAGTCAGCTGCATTGGATTAAGACACATTTTAACCCCAGAAACACTAACATAGATATTTACAGCTTCTAAGCAATGTTTTCTTGGTTTTAGCATGTTTTGGGACAAAATGGGTATAAGTGGCTTTTAAACTATCCACATCTATCTCAAACTCTTATAATTAGTTAGCTGCATTGGATTAAGACACATTTTAACCCCAGAAACACTAACAAAGCTGTTTAGTGTTTCTAAGCAATGTTTTCTTGGTTTTAGCCTGTTTAGGGACAAAATGGGTATAAGTGGCTTCTAAACTCTCCACATCCATCTCAAACTCTTATAACTAGTCAGCTGCATTGGATTAAGACACATTTTAACCCCAGAAACACTAACATAGCTATTTACAGCTTCTAAGCAATGTTTTCTTGGTTTTAGCCTCTTTTGGGACAAAATGGGTATAAGTGGCTTTTAAACTATCCACATCTATCTCAAACTCTTATAATTAGTTAGTTGCTTTGGATTAAGACACATTTTAACCCCAGAAACACTAACAAAACTGTTTAGTGCTTCTAAGCAATGTTTTCTTGGTTTTAGCCTTTTTGGGACAAAATGGGTATAAGTGGCTTTTAAACTCCCCACATCTATCCCAAACTCTTATAATTAGTTAGTTGCATTGGATTAAAACACATTTTAACCCCAGAAACACTAAGAAAGCTGTTTGGTGCTTCTAAGCAATGTTTTCTTGGTTTTAGCCTGTTTTGAGACAAAATGGGTATAAGTGGCTTTTAAACTCTCCACATCAATCTCAAACTCTTATAATTAGTCATTTGCATTGGATTAAGACACATTTTAACCCCGGAAACACTAACATAGCTGTTTACAGCTTCTAAGCAATGTT
Organism: Camelina sativa; assembly: GCF_030686135.1. NCBI lineage: Eukaryota > Viridiplantae > Streptophyta > Magnoliopsida > Brassicales > Brassicaceae > Camelina > Camelina sativa. Next base: position 21,782,497 of record NC_141894.1, on the reverse strand, counting down.
TTCTTGGTTTTAGCCAGTTTTGGGACAAAATGGGTATAAGTGGCTTTTAAACTCTCCACATCCATCTCAAACTCTTAGAACTAGTCAGCTGCATTGGATTAAGACACATTTTAACCCCAGAAACACTAACATAGATATTTACAGCTTCTAAGCAATGTTTTTTTTGTTTTAGACTGTTTTGGGACAAAATGGGTATAAGTGGCTTTTAAACTATCCACATCTATCTCAAACTCTTATAATTAGTTATTTGCATTGGATTAAGACACATTTTAACCCCAGAAACACTAACAAAGCTGTTTAGTGTTTCTAAGCAATGTTTTCTTTGTTTTAGCCTGTTTAGGGACAAAATGGGTATAAGTGGCTTCTAAACTCTCCACATCCCTCTCAAACTCTTATAACTAGTCAGCTGCATTGGATTAAGACACATTTTAACCCCAGAAACACTAACATAGCTATATACAGCTTCTAAGCAATGTTTTCTTGGTTTTAGACTGTTTTGGGACAAAATGGGTATAAGTGGCTTTTAAACTATCCATATCTATCTCAAACTCTTATAATTAGTCAGTTGCATTGGATTAAGACATATTTTAACCCCAGAAACACTAACATAGCTGTTTACAGCTTCTAAGCAATGTTTTCTTGGTTTTAGCCAGTTTTGGGACAAAATGGGTATAAGTGGCTTTTAAACTCTCCACATCCATCTCAAACTCTTAGAACTAGTCAGCTGCATTGGATTAAGACACATTTTAACCCCAGAAACACTAACATAGCTATTTACAGCTTCTAAGCAATGTTTTCTTGGTTTTAGCCTCTTTTGGGACAAAATGGGTATAAGTGGCTTTTAAACTATCCACATCTATCTCAAACTCTTATAATTAGTTAGTTGCATTGGATTAAGACACATTTTAACCCCAGAAACACTAACATAGCTGTTTACAGCTTCTAAGCAATGTTTTCTTGGTTTTAGCCTGTTTTGGGACAAAATGGGTATAAGTAGCTTTTAAACTATCCACATCTATCTCAAACTCTTATAATTAGTTAGTTGCATTGGATTAAGACACATTTTAACCCCAGAAACACTAACAAAGCTGTTTAGTGCTTCTAAGCAATGTTTTCTTGGTTTTAGCCTTTTTGGGACAAAATGGGTATAAGTGGCTTTTAAACTTCCCACATCTATCCCAAACTCTTATAATTACTTATTTGCAATGGATTAAGACATATTTTAACCCCAGAAACACTAACAAAGCTGTTTGGTACTTCTAAGCAATGTTTTCTTGGTTTTAGCCTGTTTTGAGACAAAATGGGTATAAGTGGCTTTTAAACTCTCCACATCAATCTCAAACTCTTATAATTAGTCATTTGCATTGGATTAAGACACATTTTAACCCCAGAAACACTAACATAGCTATTTACAGCTTCTAAGCAATGCTTTCTTGGGTTTAGCCTGTTTTGGGACAAAATGGGTATAAGTGGCTTCTAAACTATCCACATCTATCTTAAACTCTTATAATTAGATAGTTGCATTGGATTAAGACACATTTTAACCCCAGAAACACTAACAAAGCTGTTTAGTGCTTCTAAGCAATGTTTTCTTGGTTTTAGCCTTTTTGGGAGAAAATGGGTATAAGTGGCTTTTAAACTCTCCACATCTATCTCAAACTCTTATAATTAGTTAGTTGCATTGAATTAAGACACATTTTAACCCCAGAAACACTAACAAAGCTGTTTGGTGCTTCTAAGCAATGTTTTCTTGGTTTTAGCCTGTTTTGGGACAAAATGGGTATAAGTGGCTTTTAAACTCTCCACATCAATCTCAAACTCTTATAATTAGTCATTTGCATTGGACTAGGACACATGTTAACCCCAGAAACACTAACATAGCTGTTTACAGCTTCTAAGCAATGTTTTCTTGGTTTTAGCATGTTTTGAGACAAAATGGGTATAAGTGGCTTTTAAACTCTCCACATCCATCTCAAACTCTTAGAACTAGTCATCTGCATTGGATTAAGACACATTTTAACCCCAGAAACACTAACATAGCTATTTACAGTTTCTAAGCAATGTTTTCTTGATTTTAGCCTCTTTTGGGACAAAATGAGTATAAGTGGCTTTTAAACTATCCACATCTATCTCAAACTCTTATAATTAGTTAGTTGCATTGGATTAAGACACATTTTAACCCCAGAAACACTAACAAAACTGTTTAGTGCTTCTAAGCAATGTTTTCTTGGTTTTAGCCTTTTTGGGACAAAATGGGTATAAGTGGCTTTTAAACTCCCCACATTTATCCCAAACTCTTATAATTAGTTAGTTGCATTGGATTAAAACACATTTTAACCCCAGAAACACTAACAAAGCTGTTTGGTGCTTCTAAGTGTAAGACTTTGTAGAATAAAGAAGAGAATCAAGAGATTGATGAGAGATATCGGTAGACAAAGAGAATGAGGAAGAAGAAAAGATTAGGTTATTGTTCCATAAGAATCCATATTACAATGTAGGCTAAAGCCTATATATATCAAGGGAAAATTAGGGCTACACCCTCTACCAACCGATCGTATAAGTGATAGGGACAAGGAGAGAGATAGAACTAATCCCAACGGTGATAGTGACCCGTCCTAGTCTCCTTAAACACAACATAACCCGTGACTCCACTTGTTCCTCCTCTCTAACGGCTACAAGCGACATTCTAGATCCTTCTCATGGGCCTAAGGAGAGCAGGCCTCCTCATTGTCTTTACACACTTACATGACTCGGCCTTATTGCTTGGTTGTACGGACGGCCCCATAATTGTACGGACGGCCATGGCTGCCTTAGGCTTATTCTCTTGATCAATACTCCCCCTCAAGCTTAGCCGAGTGAAATGGCTAAGCTTGGAACCCGTGAAGCAGCACCTCATTAAAAACCTTGACTTAGAAAACCTCATGGGACAAAACCAAGTCAAGGGAAAAAGAGTGTGCTGTCCACGGATTAGGGAAGCTTGATCATGGCCGTGTAATGTCTACAAGTCCAAGTTTGCTGTAGATGTGATCACAAACCTTGGAGCTTGCAGACTTGGTGAAGATGTCAGCTAGCTGATCTTGACTCCTTGTGTGGCATGGTAACACCACTCCTTCTTCAATCTTCTCTCTCACCTTGTGGCAATCGCTTTCTATGTGCTTGGTCCTCTCATGAAAGACTGAGTTTGTGGCAATGTGGATAGCCGCTTCATTGTCGCAGTGCATGGTCATGGGCTGCTTTGTCTCGATGCCTAAGTCCTTGAGTAGGCCCTTCAGCCATGTCATCTCGTTAGTGAGCTTCCTCATAGCTCTATACTCGGCCTCGGCGCTAGAGCATGAAACCACCTTTTGTTTCTTAGACCTCCATGTAACCAAGTTGCCTCCAACAAACGTGCAGTACCCAGTGGTGGATCTCCTATCCAGCGTGTCGCCATTGTAATCCGCATCACAATAGCCAACGATTTCGGTGTTGTCATTCTTGCCCATCCAAATACCTTGACCCGGACTGCCCTTGAGATAGCTTAGGATCCTTTCGACTTGACTCCATTGGTACTTGCTTGGTGCCTTCATATGTTGGCTAACCTGATTCACAGCATAGGATATGTCAGGTCGTGTGATAGTAAGGTATATCAGCTTACCTACAAGCCGGCGGTAGCGTGTGACGTCTAAGAATGGCTCGTCCATTGGTTCCTTAGGTCGGCCTTCTTTTGCCCGTAAGCTCTCCCCCTTTCGCTTGAGCTGGTAATCTTCATCAAGGGGCGTAGCAACCGGAGACACACCAAGCTTGCCAGTCTCCTCTAACAAGTCAAGAGTATACTTGCGTTGTGAGAGGAAGAGTCCTTCCGGTGAGCGACAAATCTCAATACCAAGAAAGTATTTGAGTTCCCCAAGGTCCTTGATGTCAAATACCGACTTGAGAGAGTCCTTGGTGTCCTGAATGGCCGCCTTATCATCACCAGTCACGATGATGTCGTCGACGTATATGAGCACCACCACCCAACCAATAGAGGTGCGACGCGTGAAGAGAGTATGATCAGCCTCCGATCGCGTAAAACCATCAGTCTTGAGAGTGGAGCTTAGTTTGTGGTACCACGCTCGTGGGGACTGCTTAAGGCCATAGATGGCCTTACGTAGCCTCAAGACTTTTCCGGGTGTAACCATGTCTTCAAGGCCGGGAGGAGGCGTCATGTACACTTCTTCATCAAGTTCACCTTGAAGGAAGGCGTTCTTCACATCCATCTGCCATAAGTCCCATGAGAGGTTGACAGCAAGAGACAGCACAACCCGAACCGTATGGAGCTTGGCCACGGGTGCAAAGGTGTCCGTGTAGTCCGCGCCATAGGTTTGGGTGAAGCCACGGGCCACTAACCTGGCTTTATGCCGTTCAATGTCACCATTGCTCAAATACTTTATGGTAAACACCCATTTGGAGCTAACTGCCCGCTTGCCTTGAGGAAGATCCGATTCGTCCCACGTATGATTCCGGATCATGGCGCCAGTTTCATCCTTGACCGCATCTAACCAACCTTGATGTTCCTTGGCTTCATCATATGTCTGCGGGATCCAATTGGCGTCCACTTGGCCGAAGAAAGCTTGGTGATCAGCAGGTAACAGCTCAAGGGAACAAACGGACTGAATGGGATGAGCGACAGCTTGGCTGTTGTAATAGACACGCTTGTTCTTCCAAGTGGAGGGATCCGATCGAGGTCTGGTGCTCCGACGCAGGACTGGTGCCGGAAGTGGATCCACGCTAGGCAACACGGTGGACGTACCGTCCGTAGGAGCCGTCTCCGTGTTTTCCTCGGTAGAGGCCGCCGCCGGAGCATGCGTGTCCGTTGTAGGGCCAGGGACGAGAACACCGGTTATGGGTAGGCCAGACTCGAGAGATTCACCATCTTGGGCTGAACCATTGTCATTTGCATCTCCTTGGTCAGACCCACCATCGGTAGAAATTTGACTTAGTGTTGGCCGCACGGCACCCGTTGGTGGAGATGGGTTGCCAAGGTGATCAAGAAGGAACCGTAGACTCGAAGCTCGGTCATTAGGTGAGTGAGAGAGATCTTTAAGGCTGTTCCAATCCCTCTTGTCATGGTAGCCCACATGTTCTAGAAACCGGACATCTCTAGAGACATATAGTCGACTTGTGGGCGGATCATAACATTTGTACCCCTTTTGTGTGGTGGAGTAGCCAATGAACATACACTTTGTACTTTTGGCATCCAGCTTACTCCTTTGTTCTCCTGGTACTAACACAAAACAAATACAGCCGAAAACTCGTAAGTGATCAAGAGATGGTTTAAATTTGTTTAGTACTTCAAATGGAGATAAGTCATGAAGAACTCTAGTTGGTGTTCGGTTGATTAGGTAGCATGCAGTCATCACGGCATCACCCCAATATCGTTTAGGAACACTCGAATGGAACATGATTGCCCGCGCCACTTCCATGAGGTGCCGGTTCTTCCTCTCGGCCACACCATTTTGTTGTGGCGTGTAGGGACAACTAGTTTGATGAAGAATGCCATGCTTGGAGAGATGTTCTTTGAACTTGCAACTTGTGTATTCCCCCCCATTATCAGACCTAAGTACCTTAAGTTTAGCATTGAAGTGATTAGTCACATAATTTTGAAAATTGATAAAGGCATCAAATACTCTATCTTTAGATGGCAACAAGGTAATCCAAGTGTATTTTGATTTTTCATCAATAAAAGTCACAAAATACTTGTTATTATCTCTAGATAGGCATGGTGATGTCCAAACATCTGAGTGAACTAAATCAAAACAATTCTCATAAATAGTAGTTGACTTAGGAAAGATAGACTTGCAATGTTTTCCAAGAATACAAGGTTCACAAGTAGAATTATCAAAAGAAATATTAGGAAACATCAACCCTAAAGCACGTGAATGTGGGTGGCCTAGCCTAGCATGCCACACCATATTCGAATCAACAACAAAACAAGACTTAGTAGAGGATAAATTTGGATCGGTTTTCTCTAGGACATAGAGATCTCCACTCCCTTGCCCTTCTCCAAGAACCTTTCCAGTCTCAATATCCTGAAAATAAACATTGTTAGGACCAAAGATTGCATAACAATTCAAATCATTTGTGGTCCTCTTAACCGATAGTAAATTGGAGGTAAAGGTAGGCATAAAGAAAGCTTTTGAGGTTTTATCAAATAGTTTCAAGTCCCCTATTCCCTTTACTGGTATTTGTTCTCCATTTGCAATAACAACATTTCCTAAGGCCGGTTTTATGTTGTCAATTAAACTAGGGTTACTAATCATATGATGTGAGGCTCCCGAGTCAATAACAAGCGATTTGCTAGGCCTAGAAGTAAAGAAAGAGATACCAGACTCCTTGAGTGAAGCAATGGAGCGGATGAGAGCCTCAAGGTCTGACTTCCTCACCACATCTCCGTAGGCTGCGGTCATGGCCACCTCATCTCCCTGCTTTGATGATCCGGCTCCTTTATCGCTAACCGCTTCCTTTGAGAGGTTGGCTTTGAACTTGGCCGGCTTGAGATGAGGATGGAGAACCCAGCACTTGTCTTTCAGATGACCCCGCTTCTTGCAGTGGTCGCACACCAACAACTTCCTCTCCTCTTGCTTGTACATTCCTTTGTTGGCCGAAGCAAGCTCCCCCTTACCGCTAAACAAATCAAGGGATCCTTGCTCTTTCTGAATTTGGGAGCAAATATCTTCAAAGGAGGGGAGCTTCTCTGCCCTTAGGATGTGCTTCAAGAGGTCGTTGAAGGACGGGTTCAAGGTAAGTAGGAGTCCGAAGACTTTGTCTTGCTCCTTTCTTTCGTTTAGCACACTTGCCTCAAGTGTACTTGGCCGCAACATGTCAAGCTCGGACCATAGTGCACGGAACTTACCAAGATGCTTAGTGAACTCCACATCATCTTGGTTAAGATCATTTATGGCCTTCTTGACCTCAAAGACTCTAGTCATGTTAGAGACATTACCATACACGCCTTTAAGTGTTTCCCACAGTTCCTTGGCCGTCTCGCAATATGAGTAGGCCTCAAGGATAGGCGTGTCCAGAGAGTTTTGGAGAACAGATAGGACAACTTGGTCTTCTTGGAACCATTTGGCCTTCCTCTCGCTCTCTTCCTCCGCTTCCGCCTCGGAAGCGTCCTCTCCTTTGGGGTTTTTCTTTGGGACATAGTCGGACTCGACATGACTCCAAAGGCCACGACCTCCAAGGGCGGTTCTTGTGGTTCTTGTCCACAGCAAGTAGTTTGTCCCCTTTAGGACAACCGGTGAAACAATGGGCTTGGCGTTTTCCATGGTCGGATTTCTATGGACCGATGGGTAAAGCTTTTACCCGGAGAATAAAAGAGATGCGAGTAAGAAGAAACGAAGATAAGGAGACTAGAGTGTAGAAATGAGTAGGAGAATGAGATTAGACTGTAGAGAATCGAAGAACTTGCTCTGATACCATGTAAGACTTTGTAGAATAAAGAAGAGAATCAAGAGATTGATGAGAGATATCGGTAGACAAAGAGAATGAGGAAGAAGAAAAGATTAGGTTATTGTTCCATAAGAATCCATATTACAATGTAGGCTAAAGCCTATATATATCAAGGGAAAATTAGGGCTACACCCTCTACCAACCGATCGTATAAGTGATAGGGACAAGGAGAGAGATAGAACTAATCCCAACGGTGATAGTGACCCGTCCTAGTCTCCTTAAACACAACATAACCCGTGACTCCACTTGTTCCTCCTCTCTAACGGCTACAAGCGACATTCTAGATCCTTCTCATGGGCCTAAGGAGAGCAGGCCTCCTCATTGTCTTTACACACTTACATGACTCGGCCTTATTGCTTGGTTGTACGGACGGCCCCATAATTGTACGGACGGCCATGGCTGCCTTAGGCTTATTCTCTTGATCAATACTAAGCAATGTTTTCTTGGTTTTAGCCTGTTTTGAGACAAAATGGGTATAAGTGGCTTTTAAACTCTCCACATCAATCTCAAACTCTTATAATTAGTCATTTGCATTGGATTAAGACACATTTTAACCCCAGAAACACTAACATAGCTGTTTACAGCTTCTAAGCAATGTTTTCTTGGTTTTAGCCAGTTTTGGGACAAAATGGGTATAAGTGGCTTTTAAACTCTCCACATCCATCTCAAACTCTTATAACTAGTCAGCTGCATTGGATTAAGACACATTTTAACCCCAGAAACACTAACATAGCTATTTACAGCTTCTAAGCAATGTTTTCTTGGTTTTAGCCTCTTTTGGGACAAAATGGGTATAAGTGGCTTTTAAACTATCCACATCTATCTCAAACTCTTATAATTAAATAGTTGCAATGGATTAAGACACATTTTAACCCCAGAAACACTAACAAAACTGTTTCGTGCTTCTAAGCAATGTTTTCTTGGTTTTAGCCTTTTTGGGACAAAATGGGTATAAGTGGCTTTTAAACTCCCCACATCTATCCCAAACTCTTATAATTAGTTAGTTGCATTGGATTAAAACACATTTTAACCCCAGAAACACTAAGAAAGCTGTTTGGTGCTTCTAAGCAATGTTTTCTTGGTTTTAGCCTGTTTTGAGACAAAATGGGTATAAGTGGCTTTTAAACTCTCCACATCAATCTCAAACTCTTATAATTAGTCATTTGCATTGGATTAAGACACATTTTAACCCCGGAAACACTAACATAGCTGTTTACAGCTTCTAAGCAATGTTTTCTTGGTTTTAGCCAGTTTTGGGACAAAATGGGTATAAGTGGCTTTTAAACTCTCCACATCCATCTCAAACTCTTAGAACTAGTCAGCTGCATTGGATTAAGACACATTTTAACCCCAGAAACACTAACATAGATATTTACAGCTTCTAAGCAATGTTTTCTTTGTTTTAGACTGTTTTGGGACAAAATGGGTATAAGTGGCTTTTAAACTATCCACATCTATCTCAAACTCTTATAATTAGTTAGTTGCATTGGATTAAGACACATTTTAACCCCAGAAACACTAACAAAGCTGTTTAGTGTTTCTAAGCAATGTTTTCTTTGTTTTAGCCTGTTTAGGGACAAAATGGGTATAAGTGGCTTCTAAACTCTCCACATCCCTCTCAAACTCTTATAACTAGTCAGCTGCATTGGATTAAGACACATTTTAACCCCAGAAACACTAACATAGCTATATACAGCTTCTTATTGATCAAGAGAATAAGCCTAAGGCAGCCATGGCCGTCCGTACAATTATGGGGCCGTCCGTACAACCAAGCAATAAGGCCGAGTCATGTAAGTGTGTAAAGACAATGAGGAGGCCTGCTCTCCTTAGGCCCATGAGAAGGATCTAGAATGTCGCTTGTAGCCGTTAGAGAGGAGGAACAAGTGGAGTCACGGGTTATGTTGTGTTTAAGGAGACTAGGACGGGTCACTATCACCGTTGGGATTAGTTCTATCTCTCTCCTTGTCCCTATCACTTATACGATCGGTTGGTAGAGGGTGTAGCCCTAATTTTCCCTTGATATATATAGGCTTTAGCCTACATTGTAATATGTATTCTTATGGAACAATAACCTAATCTTTTCTTCTTCCTCATTCTCTTTGTCTACCGATATCTCTCATCAATCTCTTGATTCTCTTCTTTATCCTACAAAGTCTTACATGGTATCAGAGCAAGTTCTTCGATTCTCTACAGTCTAATCTCATTCTCCTACTCATTTCTACACTCTAGTCTCCTTATCTTCGTTTCTTCTTACTCGCATCTCTTTTATTCTCCGGGTAAAAGCTTTACCCATCGGTCCATAGAAATCCGACCATGGAAAACGCCAAGCCCATTGTTTCACCGGTTGTCCTAAAGGGGACAAACTACTTGCTGTGGACAAGAACCACAAGAACCGCCCTTGGAGGTCGTGGCCTTTGGAGTCATGTCGAGTCCGACTATGTCCCAAAGAAAAACCCCAAAGGAGAGGACGCTTCCGAGGCGGAAGCGGAGGAAGAGAGCGAGAGGAAGGCCAAATGGTTCCAAGAAGACCAAGTTGTCCTATCTGTTCTCCAAAACTCTCTGGACACGCCTATCCTTGAGGCCTACTCATATTGCGAGACGGCCAAGGAACTGTGGGAAACACTTAAAGGCGTGTATGGTAATGTCTCTAACATGACTAGAGTCTTTGAGGTCAAGAAGGCCATAAATGATCTTAACCAAGATGATGTGGAGTTCACTAAGCATCTTGGTAAGTTCCGTGCACTATGGTCCGAGCTTGACATGTTGCGGCCAAGTACACTTGAGGCAAGTGTGCTAAACGAAAGAAAGGAGCAAGACAAAGTCTTCGGACTCCTACTTACCTTGAACCCGTCCTTCAACGACCTCTTGAAGCACATCCTAAGGGCAGAGAAGCTCCCCTCCTTTGAAGATATTTGCTCCCAAATTCAGAAAGAGCAAGGATCCCTTGATTTGTTTAGCGGTAAGGGGGAGCTTGCTTCGGCCAACAAAGGAATGTACAAGCAAGAGGAGAGGAAGTTGTTGGTGTGCGACCACTGCAAGAAGCGGGGTCATCTGAAAGACAAGTGCTGGGTTCTCCATCCTCATCTCAAGCCGGCCAAGTTCAAAGCCAACCTCTCAAAGGAAGCGGTTAGCGATAAAGGAGCCGGATCATCAAAGCAGGGAGATGAGGTGGCCATGACCGCAGCCTACGGAGATGTGGTGAGGAAGTCAGACCTTGAGGCTCTCATCCGCTCCATTGCTTCACTCAAGGAGTCTGGTATCTCTTTCTTTACTTCTAGGCCTAGCAAATCGCTTGTTATTGACTCGGGAGCCTCACATCATATGATTAGTAACCCTAGTTTAATTGACAACATAAAACCGGCCTTAGGAAATGTTGTTATTGCAAATGGAGAACAAATACCAGTAAAGGGAATAGGGGACTTGAAACTATTTGATAAAACCTCAAAAGCTTTCTTTATGCCTACCTTTACCTCCAATTTACTATCGGTTAAGAGGACCACAAATGATTTGAATTGTTATGCAATCTTTGGTCCTAACAATGTTTATTTTCAGGATATTGAGACTGGAAAGGTTCTTGGAGAAGGGCAAGGGAGTGGAGATCTCTATGTCCTAGAGAAAACCGATCCAAATTTATCCTCTACTAAGTCTTGTTTTGTTGTTGATTCGAATATGGTGTGGCATGCTAGGCTAGGCCACCCACATTCACGTGCTTTAGGGTTGATGTTTCCTAATATTTCTTTTGATAATTCTACTTGTGAACCTTGTATTCTTGGAAAACATTGCAAGTCTATCTTTCCTAAGTCAACTACTATTTATGAGAATTGTTTTGATTTAGTTCACTCAGATGTTTGGACATCACCATGCCTATCTAGAGATAATAACAAGTATTTTGTGACTTTTATTGATGAAAAATCAAAATACACTTGGATTACCTTGTTGCCATCTAAAGATAGAGTATTTGATGCCTTTATCAATTTTCAAAATTATGTGACTAATCACTTCAATGCTAAACTTAAGGTACTTAGGTCTGATAATGGGGGGGAATACACAAGTTGCAAGTTCAAAGAACATCTCTCCAAGCATGGCATTCTTCATCAAACTAGTTGTCCCTACACGCCACAACAAAATGGTGTGGCCGAGAGGAAGAACCGGCACCTCATGGAAGTGGCGCGGGCAATCATGTTCCATTCGAGTGTTCCTAAACGATATTGGGGTGATGCCGTGATGACTGCATGCTACCTAATCAACCGAACACCAACTAGAGTTCTTCATGACTTATCTCCATTTGAAGTACTAAACAAATTTAAACCATCTCTTGATCACTTACGAGTTTTCGGCTGTGTTTGTTTTGTGTTAGTACCAGGAGAACAAAGGAGTAAGCTGGATGCCAAAAGTACAAAGTGTATGTTCATTGGCTACTCCACCACACAAAAGGGGTACAAATGTTATGATCCGGCCACAAGTCGACTATATGTCTCTCGAGATGTCCGGTTTCTAGAACATGTGGGCTACCATGACAAGAGGGATTGGAACAGCCTTAAAGATCTCTCTCACTCACCTAATGACCGAGCTTCGAGTCTACGGTTCCTTCTTGATCACCTTGGCAACCCATCTCCACCAACGGGTGCCGTGCGGCCAACACTAAGTCAAATTTCTACCGATGGTGGGTCTGACCAAGGAGATGCAAATGACAATGGTTCAGCCCAAGATGGTGAATCTCTCGAGTCTGGCCTACCCATAACCGGTGTTCTCGTCCCTGGCCCTACAACGGACACGCATGCTCCGGCGGCGGCCTCTACCGAGGAAAACACGGAGACGGCTCCTACGGACGGTACGTCCACCGTGTTGCCTAGCGTGGATCCACTTCCGGCACCAGTCCTGCGTCGGAGCACCAGACCTCGATCGGATCCCTCCACTTGGAAGAACAAGCGTGTCTATTACAACAGCCAAGCTGTCGCTCATCCCATTCAGTCCGTTTGTTCCCTTGAGCTGTTACCTGCTGATCACCAAGCTTTCTTCGGCCAAGTGGACGCCAATTGGATCCCGCAGACATATGATGAAGCCAAGGAACATCAAGGTTGGTTAGATGCGGTCAAGGATGAAACTGGCGCCATGATCCGGAATCATACGTGGGACGAATCGGATCTTCCTCAAGGCAAGCGGGCAGTTAGCTCCAAATGGGTGTTTACCATAAAGTATTTGAGCAATGGTGACATTGAACGGCATAAAGCCAGGTTAGTGGCCCGTGGCTTCACCCAAACCTATGGCGCGGACTACACGGACACCTTTGCACCCGTGGCCAAGCTCCATACGGTTCGGGTTGTGCTGTCTCTTGCTGTCAACCTCTCATGGGACTTATGGCAGATGGATGTGAAGAACGCCTTCCTTCAAGGTGAACTTGATGAAGAAGTGTACATGACGCCTCCTCCCGGCCTTGAAGACATGGTTACACCCGGAAAAGTCTTGAGGCTACGTAAGGCCATCTATGGCCTTAAGCAGTCCCCACGAGCGTGGTACCACAAACTAAGCTCCACTCTCAAGACTGATGGTTTTACGCGATCGGAGGCTGATCATACTCTCTTCACGCGTCGCACCTCTATTGGTTGGGTGGTGGTGCTCATATACGTCGACGACATCATCGTGACTGGTGATGATAAGGCGGCCATTCAGGACACCAAGGACTCTCTCAAGTCGGTATTTGACATCAAGGACCTTGGGGAACTCAAATACTTTCTTGGTATTGAGATTTGTCGCTCACCGGAAGGACTCTTCCTCTCACAACGCAAGTATACTCTTGACTTGTTAGAGGAGACTGGCAAGCTTGGTGTGTCTCCGGTTGCTACGCCCCTTGATGAAGATTACCAGCTCAAGCGAAAGGGGGAGAGCTTACGGGCAAAAGAAGGCCGACCTAAGGAACCAATGGACGAGCCATTCTTAGACGTCACACGCTACCGCCGGCTTGTAGGTAAGCTGATATACCTTACTATCACACGACCTGACATATCCTATGCTGTGAATCAGGTTAGCCAACATATGAAGGCACCAAGCAAGTACCAATGGAGTCAAGTCGAAAGGATCCTAAGCTATCTCAAGGGCAGTCCGGGTCAAGGTATTTGGATGGGCAAGAATGACAACACCGAAATCGTTGGCTATTGTGATGCGGATTACAATGGCGACACGCTGGATAGGAGATCCACCACTGGGTACTGCACGTTTGTTGGAGGCAACTTGGTTACATGGAGGTCTAAGAAACAAAAGGTGGTTTCATGCTCTAGCGCCGAGGCCGAGTATAGAGCTATGAGGAAGCTCACTAACGAGATGACATGGCTGAAGGGCCTACTCAAGGACTTAGGCATCGAGACAAAGCAGCCCATGACCATGCACTGCGACAATGAAGCGGCTATCCACATTGCCACAAACTCAGTCTTTCATGAGAGGACCAAGCACATAGAAAGCGATTGCCACAAGGTGAGAGAGAAGATTGAAGAAGGAGTGGTGTTACCATGCCACACAAGGAGTCAAGATCAGCTAGCTGACATCTTCACCAAGTCTGCAAGCTCCAAGGTTTGTGATCACATCTACAGCAAACTTGGACTTGTAGACATTACACGGCCATGATCAAGCTTCCCTAATCCGTGGACAGCACACTCTTTTTCCCTTGACTTGGTTTTGTCCCATGAGGTTTTCTAAGTCAAGGTTTTTAATGAGGTGCTGCTTCACGGGTTCCAAGCTTAGCCATTTCACTCGGCTAAGCTTGAGGGGGAGTATTGATCAAGAGAATAAGCCTAAGGCAGCCATGGCCGTCCGTACAATTATGGGGCCGTCCGTACAACCAAGCAATAAGGCCGAGTCATGTAAGTGTGTAAAGACAATGAGGAGGCCTGCTCTCCTTAGGCCCATGAGAAGGATCTAGAATGTCGCTTGTAGCCGTTAGAGAGGAGGAACAAGTGGAGTCACGGGTTATGTTGTGTTTAAGGAGACTAGGACGGGTCACTATCACCGTTGGGATTAGTTCTATCTCTCTCCTTGTCCCTATCACTTATACGATCGGTTGGTAGAGGGTGTAGCCCTAATTTTCCCTTGATATATATAGGCTTTAGCCTACATTGTAATATGTATTCTTATGGAACAATAACCTAATCTTTTCTTCTTCCTCATTCTCTTTGTCTACCGATATCTCTCATCAATCTCTTGATTCTCTTCTTTATCCTACAAAGTCTTACACTTCTAAGCAATGTTTTCTTGGTTTTAGACTGTTTTGGGACAAAATGGGTATAAGTGGCTTTTAAACTATCCATATCTATCTCAAACTCTTATAATTAGTCAGTTGCATTGGATTAAGACATATTTTAACCCCAGAAACACTAACATAGCTGTTTACAGCTTCTAAGCAATGTTTTCTTGGTTTTAGCCAGTTTTGGGACAAAATGGGTATAAGTGGCTTTTAAACTATCCACATCTATCTCAAACTCTTATAATTAGTTAGTTGCATTGGATTAAGACACATTTTAACCCCAGAAACACTAACAAAACTGTTTAGTGCTTCTAAGCAATGTTTTCTTGGTTTTAGCCTTTTTGGGACAAAATGGGTATAAGTGGCTTTTAAACTCCCCACATCTATCCCAAACTCTTATAATTAGTTAGTTGCATTGGATTAAAACACATTTTAACCCCAGAAACACTAACAAAGCTGTTTGGTGCTTCTAAGCAATGTTTTCTTGGTTTTAGCCTGTTTTGAGACAAAATGGGTATAAGTGGCTTTTAAACTCTCCACATCAATCTCAAACTCTTATAATTAGTCATTTGCATTGGATTAAGACACATTTTAACCCCGGAAACACTAACATAGCTGTTTACAGCTTCTAAGCAATGTTTTCTTGGTTTTAGCCAGTTTTGGGAAAAAATGGGTATAAGTGGCTTTTAAACTCTCCACATCCATCTAAAACTCTTAGAACTAGTCAGCTGCATTGGATTAAGACACATTTTAACCCCAGAAACACTAACATAGATATTTACAGCTTCTAAGCAATGTTTTCTTGGTTTTAGCCTGTTTTGGGACAAAATGGGTATAAGTGGCTTTTAAACTATCCACATCTATCTCAAACTCTTATAATTAGTTAGTTGCATTAGATTAAGACACATTTTAACCCCAGAAACACTAACAAAGCTGTTTAGTGTTTCTAAGCAATGTTTTCTTGGTTTTAGCCTGTTTAGGGACAAAATGGGTATAAGTGGCTTCTAAACTCTCCACATCCATCTCAAACTCTTATAACTAGTCAGCTGCATTGGATTAAGATATTGATCAAGAGAATAAGCCTAAGGCAGCCATGGCCGTCCGTACAATTATGGGGCCGTCCGTACAACCAAGCAATAAGGCCGAGTCATGTAAGTGTGTAAAGACAATGAGGAGGCCTGCTCTCCTTAGGCCCATGAGAAGGATCTAGAATGTCGCTTGTAGCCGTTAGAGAGGAGGAACAAGTGGAGTCACGGGTTATGTTGTGTTTAAGGAGACTAGGACGGGTCACTATCACCGTTGGGATTAGTTCTATCTCTCTCCTTGTCCCTATCACTTATACGATCGGTTGGTAGAGGGTGTAGCCCTAATTTTCCCTTGATATATATAGGCTTTAGCCTACATTGTAATATGTATTCTTATGGAACAATAACCTAATCTTTTCTTCTTCCTCATTCTCTTTGTCTACCAATATCTCTCATCAATCTCTTGATTCTCTTCTTTATCCTACAAAGTCTTACATGGTATCAGAGCAAGTTCTTCGATTCTCTACAGTCTAATCTCATTCTCCTACTCATTTCTACACTCTAGTCTCCTTATCTTCGTTTCTTCTTACTCGCATCTCTTTTATTCTCCGGGTAAAAGCTTTACCCATCGGTCCATAGAAATCCGACCATGGAAAACGCCAAGCCCATTGTTTCACCGGTTGTCCTAAAGGGGACAAACTACTTGCTGTGGACAAGAACCACAAGAACCACCCTTGGAGGTCGTGGCCTTTGGAGTCATGTCGAGTCCGACTATGTCCCAAAGAAAAACCCCAAAGGAGAGGACGCTTCCGAGGCGGAAGCGGAGGAAGAGAGCGAGAGGAAGGCCAAATGGTTCCAAGAAGACCAAGTTGTCCTATCTGTTCTCCAAAACTCTCTGGACACGCCTATCCTTGAGGCCTACTCATATTGCGAGACGGCCAAGGAACTGTGGGAAACACTTAAAGGCGTGTATGGTAATGTCTCTAACATGACTAGAGTCTTTGAGGTCAAGAAGGCCATAAATGATCTTAACCAAGATGATGTGGAGTTCACTAAGCATCTTGGTAAGTTCCGTGCACTATGGTCCGAGCTTGACATGTTGCGGCCAAGTACACTTGAGGCAAGTGTGCTAAACGAAAGAAAGGAGCAAGACAAAGTCTTCGGACTCCTACTTACCTTGAACCCGTCCTTCAACGACCTCTTGAAGCACATCCTAAGGGCAGAGAAGCTCCCCTCCTTTGAAGATATTTGCTCCCAAATTCAGAAAGAGCAAGGATCCCTTGATTTGTTTAGCGGTAAGGGGGAGCTTGCTTCGGCCAACAAAGGAATGTACAAGCAAGAGGAGAGGAAGTTGTTGGTGTGCGACCACTGCAAGAAGCGGGGTCATCTGAAAGACAAGTGCTGGGTTCTCCATCCTCATCTCAAGCCGGCCAAGTTCAAAGCCAACCTCTCAAAGGAAGCGGTTAGCGATAAAGGAGCCGGATCATCAAAGCAGGGAGATGAGGTGGCCATGACCGCAGCCTACGGAGATGTGGTGAGGAAGTCAGACCTTGAGGCTCTCATCCGCTCCATTGCTTCACTCAAGGAGTCTGGTATCTCTTTCTTTACTTCTAGGCCTAGCAAATCGCTTGTTATTGACTCGGGAGCCTCACATCATATGATTAGTAACCCTAGTTTAATTGACAACATAAAACCGGCCTTAGGAAATGTTGTTATTGCAAATGGAGAACAAATACCAGTAAAGGGAATAGGGGACTTGAAACTATTTGATAAAACCTCAAAAGCTTTCTTTATGCCTACCTTTACCTCCAATTTACTATCGGTTAAGAGGACCACAAATGATTTGAATTGTTATGCAATCTTTGGTCCTAACAATGTTTATTTTCAGGATATTGAGACTGGAAAGGTTCTTGGAGAAGGGCAAGGGAGTGGAGATCTCTATGTCCTAGAGAAAACCGATCCAAATTTATCCTCTACTAAGTCTTGTTTTGTTGTTGATTCGAATATGGTGTGGCATGCTAGGCTAGGCCACCCACATTCACGTGCTTTAGGGTTGATGTTTCCTAATATTTCTTTTGATAATTCTACTTGTGAACCTTGTATTCTTGGAAAACATTGCAAGTCTATCTTTCCTAAGTCAACTACTATTTATGAGAATTGTTTTGATTTAGTTCACTCAGATGTTTGGACATCACCATGCCTATCTAGAGATAATAACAAGTATTTTGTGACTTTTATTGATGAAAAATCAAAATACACTTGGATTACCTTGTTGCCATCTAAAGATAGAGTATTTGATGCCTTTATCAATTTTCAAAATTATGTGACTAATCACTTCAATGCTAAACTTAAGGTACTTAGGTCTGATAATGGGGGGGAATACACAAGTTGCAAGTTCAAAGAACATCTCTCCAAGCATGGCATTCTTCATCAAACTAGTTGTCCCTACACGCCACAACAAAATGGTGTGGCCGAGAGGAAGAACCGGCACCTCATGGAAGTGGCGCGGGCAATCATGTTCCATTCGAGTGTTCCTAAACGATATTGGGGTGATGCCGTGATGACTGCATGCTACCTAATCAACCGAACACCAACTAGAGTTCTTCATGACTTATCTCCATTTGAAGTACTAAACAAATTTAAACCATCTCTTGATCACTTACGAGTTTTCGGCTGTGTTTGTTTTGTGTTAGTACCAGGAGAACAAAGGAGTAAGCTGGATGCCAAAAGTACAAAGTGTATGTTCATTGGCTACTCCACCACACAAAAGGGGTACAAATGTTATGATCCGGCCACAAGTCGACTATATGTCTCTCGAGATGTCCGGTTTCTAGAACATGTGGGCTACCATGACAAGAGGGATTGGAACAGCCTTAAAGATCTCTCTCACTCACCTAATGACCGAGCTTCGAGTCTACGGTTCCTTCTTGATCACCTTGGCAACCCATCTCCACCAACGGGTGCCGTACGGCCAACACTAAGTCAAATTTCTACCGATGGTGGGTCTGACCAAGGAGATGCAAATGACAATGGTTCAGCCCAAGATGGTGAATCTCTCGAGTCTGGCCTACCCATAACCGGTGTTCTCGTCCCTGGCCCTACAACGGACACGCATGCTCCGGCGGCGGCCTCTACCGAGGAAAACACGGAGACGGCTCCTACGGACGGTACGTCCACCGTGTTGCCTAGCGTGGATCCACTTCCGGCACCAGTCCTGCGTCGGAGCACCAGACCTCGATCGGATCCCTCCACTTGGAAGAACAAGCGTGTCTATTACAACAGCCAAGCTGTCGCTCATCCCATTCAGTCCGTTTGTTCCCTTGAGCTGTTACCTGCTGATCACCAAGCTTTCTTCGGCCAAGTGGACGCCAATTGGATCCCGCAGACATATGATGAAGCCAAGGAACATCAAGGTTGGTTAGATGCGGTCAAGGATGAAACTGGCGCCATGATCCGGAATCATACATGGGACGAATCGGATCTTCCTCAAGGCAAGCGGGCAGTTAGCTCCAAATGGGTGTTTACCATAAAGTATTTGAGCAATGGTGACATTGAACGGCATAAAGCCAGGTTAGTGGCCCGTGGCTTCACCCAAACCTATGGCGCGGACTACACGGACACCTTTGCACCCGTGGCCAAGCTCCATACGGTTCGGGTTGTGCTGTCTCTTGCTGTCAACCTCTCATGGGACTTATGGCAGATGGATGTGAAGAACGCCTTCCTTCAAGGTGAACTTGATGAAGAAGTGTACATGACGCCTCCTCCCGGCCTTGAAGACATGGTTACACCCGGAAAAGTCTTGAGGCTACGTAAGGCCATCTATGGCCTTAAGCAGTCCCCACGAGCGTGGTACCACAAACTAAGCTCCACTCTCAAGACTGATGGTTTTACGCGATCGGAGGCTGATCATACTCTCTTCACGCGTCGCACCTCTATTGGTTGGGTGGTGGTGCTCATATACGTCGACGACATCATCGTGACTGGTGATGATAAGGCGGCCATTCAGGACACCAAGGACTCTCTCAAGTCGGTATTTGACATCAAGGACCTTGGGGAACTCAAATACTTTCTTGGTATTGAGATTTGTCGCTCACCGGAAGGACTCTTCCTCTCACAACGCAAGTATACTCTTGACTTGTTAGAGGAGACTGGCAAGCTTGGTGTGTCTCCGGTTGCTACGCCCCTTGATGAAGATTACCAGCTCAAGCGAAAGGGGGAGAGCTTACGGGCAAAAGAAGGCCGACCTAAGGAACCAATGGACGAGCCATTCTTAGACGTCACATGCTACCGCCGGCTTGTAGGTAAGCTGATATACCTTACTATCACACGACCTGACATATCCTATGCTGTGAATCAGGTTAGCCAACATATGAAGGCACCAAGCAAGTACCAATGGAGTCAAGTCGAAAGGATCCTAAGCTATCTCAAGGGCAGTCCGGGTCAAGGTATTTGGATGGGCAAGAATGACAACACCGAAATCGTTGGCTATTGTGATGCGGATTACAATGGCGACACGCTGGATAGGAGATCCACCACTGGGTACTGCACGTTTGTTGGAGGCAACTTGGTTACATGGAGGTCTAAGAAACAAAAGGTGGTTTCATGCTCTAGCGCCGAGGCCGAGTATAGAGCTATGAGGAAGCTCACTAACGAGATGACATGGCTGAAGGGCCTACTCAAGGACTTAGGCATCGAGACAAAGCAGCCCATGACCATGCACTGCGACAATGAAGCGGCTATCCACATTGCCACAAACTCAGTCTTTCATGAGAGGACCAAGCACATAGAAAGCGATTGCCACAAGGTGAGAGAGAAGATTGAAGAAGGAGTGGTGTTACCATGCCACACAAGGAGTCAAGATCAGCTAGCTGACATCTTCACCAAGTCTGCAAGCTCCAAGGTTTGTGATCACATCTACAGCAAACTTGGACTTGTAGACATTACACGGCCATGATCAAGCTTCCCTAATCCGTGGACAGCACACTCTTTTTCCCTTGACTTGGTTTTGTCCCATGAGGTTTTCTAAGTCAAGGTTTTTAATGAGGTGCTGCTTCACGGGTTCCAAGCTTAGCCATTTCACTCGGCTAAGCTTGAGGGGGAGTATTGATCAAGAGAATAAGCCTAAGGCAGCCATGGCCGTCCGTACAATTATGGGGCCGTCCGTACAACCAAGCAATAAGGCCGAGTCATGTAAGTGTGTAAAGACAATGAGGAGGCCTGCTCTCCTTAGGCCCATGAGAAGGATCTAGAATGTCGCTTGTAGCCGTTAGAGAGGAGGAACAAGTGGAGTCACGGGTTATGTTGTGTTTAAGGAGACTAGGACGGGTCACTATCACCGTTGGGATTAGTTCTATCTCTCTCCTTGTCCCTATCACTTATACGATCGGTTGGTAGAGGGTGTAGCCCTAATTTTCCCTTGATATATATAGGCTTTAGCCTACATTGTAATATGTATTCTTATGGAACAATAACCTAATCTTTTCTTCTTCCTCATTCTCTTTGTCTACCAATATCTCTCATCAATCTCTTGATTCTCTTCTTTATCCTACAAAGTCTTACATAAGACACATTTTAACCCCAGAAACACTAACATAGCTATTTACAGCTTCTAAGCAATGTTTTCTTGGTTTTAGCCTCTTTTGGGACAAAATGGGTATAAGTGGCTTTTAAACTATCCACATCTATCTAAAACTCTTATAATTAGTTAGTTGCATCGGATTAAGACACATTTTAACCCCAGAAACACTAACAAAGCTGTTTAGTGCTTCTAAGCAATGTTTTCTTGGTTTTAGCCTTTTTGGGACAAAATGGGTATAAGTGGCTTTTAAACTCCCCACATCTATCCCAAACTCTTATAATTAGTTAGTTGCATTGGATTAAAACACATTTTAACCCCAGAAACACTAAGAAAGCTGTTCGGTGCTTCTAAGCAATGTTTTCTTGGTTTTAGCCTGTTTTGAGACAAAATGGGTATAAGTGGCTTTTAAACTCTCCACATCAATCTCAAACTCTTATAATTAGTCATTTGCATTGGATTAAGACACATTTTAACCCCGAAAACACTAACATAGCTGTTTACAGCTTCTAAGCAATGTTTTCTTGGTTTTAGCCAGTTTTGGGACAAAATGGGTATAAGTGGCTTTTAAACTCTCCACATCCATCTCAAACTCTTAGAACTAGTCAGCTGCATTGGATTAAGACACATTTTAACCCCAGAAACACTAACATAGATATTTACAGCTTCTAAGCAATGTTTTCTTTGTTTTAGACTGTTTTGGGACAAAATGGGTATAAGTGGCTTTTAAACTATCCACATCTATCTCAAACTCTTATAATTAGTTATTTGCATTGGATTAAGACACATTTTAACCCCAGAAACACTAACAAAGCTGTTTAGTGTTTCTAAGCAATGTTTTCTTTGTTTTAGCCTGTTTAGGGACAAAATGGGTATAAGTGGCTTCTAAACTCTCCACATCCCTCTCAAACTCTTATAACTAGTCAGCTGCATTGGATTAAGACACATTTTAACCCCAGAAACGCTAACATAGCTATATACAGCTTCTAAGCAATGTTTTCTTGGTTTTAGACTGTTTTGGGACAAAATGGGTATAAGTGGCTTTTAAACTATCCATATCTATCTCAAACTCTTATAATTAGTCAGTTGCATTGGATTAAGACATATTTTAACCCCAGAAACACTAACATAGCTGTTTACAGCTTCTAAGCAATGTTTTCTTGGTTTTAGCCAGTTTTGGGACAAAATGGGTATAAGTGGCTTTTAAACTCTCCACATCCATCTCAAACTCTTAGAACTAGTCAGCTGCATTGGATTAAGACACATTTTAACCCCAGAAACACTAACATAGCTATTTACAGCTTCTAAGCAATGTTTTCTTGGTTTTAGCCTCTTTTGGGACAAAATGGGTATAAGTGGCTTTTAAACTATCCACATCTATCTCAAACTCTTATAATTAGTTAGTTGCATTGGATTAAGACACATTTTAACCCCAGAAACACTAACAAAACTGTTTAGTGCTTCTAAGCAATGTTTTCTTGGTTTTAGCCTTTTTGGGACAAAATGGGTATAAGTGGCTTTTAAACTCCCCACATCTATCCCAAACTCTTATAATTAGTTAGTTGCATTGGATTAAAACACATTTTAACCCCAGAAACACTAACAAAGCTGTTTGGTGCTTCTAAGCAATGTTTTCTTGGTTTTAGCCTGTTTTGAGACAAAATGGGTATAAGTGGCTTTTAAACTCTCCACATCAATCTCAAACTCTTATAATTAGTCATTTGCATTGGATTAAGACACATTTTAACCCCGGAAACACTAACATAGCTGTTTACAGCTTCTAAGCAATGTTTTCTTGGTTTTAGCCAGTTTTGGGAAAAAATGGGTATAAGTGGCTTTTAAACTCTCCACATCCATCTAAAACTCTTAGAACTAGTCAGCTGCATTGGATTAAGACACATTTTAACCCCAGAAACACTAACATAGATATTTACAGCTTCTAAGCAATGTTTTCTTGGTTTTAGCCTGTTTTGGGACAAAATGGGTATAAGTGGCTTTTAAACTATCCACATCTATCTCAAACTCTTATAATTAGTTAGTTGCATTAGATTAAGACACATTTTAACCCCAGAAATACTAACAAAGCTGTTTAGTGTTTCTAAGCAATGTTTTCTTGGTTTTAGCCTGTTTAGGGACAAAATGGGTATAAGTGGCTTCTAAACTCTCCACATCCATCTCAAACTCTTATAACTAGTCAGCTGCATTGGATTAAGACACATTTTAACCCCAGAAACACTAACATAGCTATTTACAGCTTCTAAGCAATGTTTTCTTGGTTTTAGCCTCTCTTGGGACAAAATGGGTATAAGTGGCTTTTAAACTATCCACATCTATCTAAAACTCTTATAATTAGTTAGTTGCATCGGATTAAGACACATTTTAACCCCAGAAACACTAACAAAGCTGTTTAGTGCTTCTAAGCAATGTTTTCTTGGTTTTAGCCTTTTTGGGACAAAATGGGTATAAGTGGCTTTTAAACTTCCCACATCTATCCCAAACTCTTATAATTACTTAGTTGCATTGGATTAAGACACATTTTAACCCCAGAAACACTAAGAAAGCTGTTTGGTGCTTCTAAGCAATGTTTTCTAGGTTTTAGCCTGTTTTGAGACAAAATGGGTATAAGTGGCTTTTAAACTCTCCACATCAATCTCAAACTCTTATAATTAGTCATTTGCATTGGATTAAGACACATTTTAACCCCGGAAACACTAACATAGCTGTTTACAGCTTCTAAGCAATGTTTTCTTGGTTTTAGCCAGTTTTGGGACAAAATGGGTATAAGTGGCTTTTAAACTCTCCACATCCATCTCAAACTCTTAGAACTAGTCAGCTGCATTGGATTAAGACACATTTTAACCCCAGAAACACTAACATAGATATTTACAGCTTCTAAGCAATGTTTTCTTTGTTTTAGACTGTTTTGGGACAAAATGGGTATAAGTGGCTTTTAAACTATCCACATCTATCTCAAACTCTTATAATTAGTTAGTTGGATTGGATTAAGACACATTTTAACCCCAGAAACACTAACAAAGCTGTTTAGTGCTTCTA
Organism: Camelina sativa; assembly: GCF_030686135.1. Taxonomy (NCBI): domain Eukaryota; kingdom Viridiplantae; phylum Streptophyta; class Magnoliopsida; order Brassicales; family Brassicaceae; genus Camelina; species Camelina sativa. Next base: position 21,758,139 of record NC_141894.1, on the reverse strand, counting down.
AGCAATGTTTTCTTGGTTTTAGCCTTTTTGGGACAAAATGGGTATAAGTGGCTTTTAAACTTCCCACATCTATCCCAAACTCTTATAATTACTTAGTTGCATTGGATTAAGACACATTTTAACCCCAGAAACACTAACAAAGCTGTTTGGTGCTTCTAAGCAATGTTTTCTTGGTTTTAGCCTGTTTTGAGACAAAATGGGTATAAGTGGCTTTTAAACTCTCCACATCAATCTCAAACTCTTATAATTAGTCATTTGCATTGGATTAAGACACATTTTAACCCCGGAAACACTAACATAGCTGTTTACAGCTTCTAAGCAATGTTTTCTTGGTTTTAGCCAGTTTTGGGAAAAAATGGGTATAAGTGGCTTTTAAACTCTCCACATCCATCTAAAACTCTTAGAACTAGTCAGCTGCATTGGATTAAGACACATTTTAACCCCAGAAACACTAACATAGATATTTACAGCTTCTAAGCAATGTTTTCTTGGTTTTAGCCTTTTTGGGACAAAATGGGTATAAGTGGCTTTTAAACTCCCCACATCTATCCGAAACTCTTATAATTAGTTAGTTGCATTGGATTAAGACACATTTTAACGCCAGAAACACTAACAAAGCTGTTTGGTGCTTCTAAGCAATGTTTTCTTTGTTTAGCCTGTTTTGGGACAAAATGGGTATAAGTGGCTTTTAAACTCTCCACATCAATCTCAAACTCTTATAATTAGTCATTTGCATTGGATTAAGACACATTTTAACCCCAGAAACACTAACATAGCTGTTTACAACTTCTAAACAATGTTTTCTTGGTTTTAGCCTGTTTTGGGACAAAATGGGTATAAGTGGCTTTTAAACTCTCCACATCCATCTCAGACTCTTATAACTAGTCAGCTGCATTGGATTAAGACACTTTTTAACCCAAGAAACACTAACATAGCTATATACAGCTTCTAAGCAATGTTTTCTTTGTTTTAGACTGTTTTGGGACAAAATGGGTATAAGTGGCTTTTAAACTATCCACATCTATCTCAAACTCTTACAATTAGTTAGTTGCATTGGATTAAGACACATTTTAACCCCAGAAACACTAACAAAGCTGTTTAGTGCTTCTAAGCAATGTTTTCTTGGTTTTAGCCTTTTTGGGACAAAATGGGTATAAGTGGCTTTTAAACTTCCCACATCTATCCCAAACTCTTATAATTACTTAGTTGCATTGGATTAAGACACATTTTAACCCCAGAAACACTAACAAAGCTGTTTGGTGCTTCTAAGCAATGTTTTCTTGGTTTTAGCCTGTTTTGAGACAAAATGGGTATAAGTGGCTTTTAAACTCTCCACATCAATCTCAAACTCTTATAATTAGTCATTTGCATTGGATTAAGACACATTTTAACCCCGGAAACACTAACATAGCTGTTTACAGCTTCTTATGAACCGGCACACACACTTGTCCGTACGACCGTACGGACGTCCGTACGACCAACCAACGGGCCATCCTCAAATAGAAGTCTTCATGAGCCCAATCCACCAAAGAGATCCTCCAACGGTCGCCATTCATCTCGATCCTTCCTTTGTAGCCGTTGGAGCAAGTTGTAAGAGAGAAGAGGAGATCACATGTTAGAATAAGGAGATGTCGCTTTCTCCTCATATTAGTGTGCATAGGATCCTAAGAGAATATCCTATTTGTATATGTCTTTAAATAGTTTGTAAGTATCATACTAATAGAAGTAAGAAAAGAGTTTATTCTCTTTCTCCAACACTCTCTCTCTCAATCGTTCACTCTCCTCACTCCTTACACGATTTCACTCTCTTCCATAATCTCTTGATTACTCTACTCTCAAACTCACATGGTATCAGAGCAGATTTGATTCTGTTCTTGCCTCAAATCTCCATCACTCCCTTCCGCATTCTCTTTCTTGTTCTTGAAATTTCTTGTTCTTGAATCTTCTTTCTTTAACCGTTGGACAATAGCTTTAACCAACGGTCTCTTCATCTTTTTCCATGGAAACTACCAAAACTCTCATTGTTCCAGTTACTCTCAAGGGAGAGAATTACTTACTGTGGGCTAGAACCACAAAGACAGCCCTATGCGGCCGAGGACTTTGGTCCCATGTTGAGACGAGCGAAGCTCCTAGTGGCGAGACCACCAAAGACGGCAAGGATCTTGTCGATGAGAAGAACAAGTGGTTTCAAGAAGATCAGGGAGTCCTAGCTATCATTCAAAACTCCCTAGATGCACCTATACTTGAAGCTTACTCTTATTGCGAGACAGCAAAAGACTTGTGGGACACTCTCAAGAATGTTTTTGGGAATGTTACAAATGTAAACCGAATTTTTGAGATTAAGAGGGCCATCAACAACCTCAACCAAGAAGACATGGAGTTCACCAAGCACTTTGGGAAGTTTAGGTCCCTTTGGGCTGAACTAGAGATGCTCCGGCCGGCGACTATAGATCCGGCCATTCTGAATGAGAGGCGTGAACAAGATAAGGTGTTCGGCCTTCTCTTGACCTTGAACCCCTCCTACAATGACCTTATCAAGCATATTCTACGGTCGGACAAGCTCCCTAGCCTTGATGATGTCTGTAACCAAATTCAAAAGGAGCATGGCTCCATGGGATTGTTTGGCGGCAAGGGAGAACTTGTGACCGCTAACAAAGCTGAGACAGCATCAGCAAACAAGGGCTACTACAAGCCGGAGGACAAGAACAACCCGCCATTTTGTGAGCATTGTAAGAAGCTTGGTCACTTCAAGAGCCGCTGCTGGATTCTACACCCTCATCTAGCACCACCGCCGGGTACCATCCGAGGTGGACGACCAAACCGCGGAGGACCACCGAGAGCTCATCAAGCAGTAGCCATGGGGGAGTCATCAATCTCTGAGCAACCTCAACAAGTGACCAGTGGAACTGCTCTTGCTGCAGCATCGTCCGAGCTGGTAAGGCGGTCCGACCTTGATGCGCTCATCAAAGCCATCAAAGAGGCCACCGGTAAGGCGTTTCTTGCCTCAAACAAAATTAAACCCCTCATAGTTGATTCTGGTGCATCCCATCACATGATTAGTGATTCTAGGCTAATTAGTGATATTAAACCTGCTAATGGTAATGTGATAATAGCAAATGGTGAGAAAGTACCAGTTAAAGGCATTGGAAACTTGAAACTATTTGATAAGGAGACTAAGGCATTTTATATGCCAAACTTTACTTCTAACTTGCTATCAGTTAAGAGAGCCACTACTGATTTAAATTGTTATGCTATATTTGGTCCTAACAATGTTCATTTTCAGGATATTGAGACAAGTAAGGTTCTTGGTCAAGGAGGATCCAAGGATGACCTCTATGTGCTTGAGGACTTGAACTTATCTTCTAATGCATCTTGTTTTAATTCGGTTATTATGAAACCTAGTGATTCTATTTTACATGCTAGGCTAGGACACCCTCACACAAGAGCTTTATCTTTAATATTTCCTAATGTTTCTTTTCAAAATGATGAGTGTGAGGCTTGTATTCTTGGTAAACATTGCAAGGCTGTTTTTCCTAAATCTATTACTATTTATGAAAAATGTTTTGATTTAATTCATTCTGATGTTTGGACATCTCCTTGCTTATCTAGAGATAATCAAAAGTATTTTGTGACTTTTATTGATGAAAAATCAAAATATACTTGGATAACTTTACTTCCCTCTAAGGATAGAGTCCTTGAGGCCTTTACTAATTTTCAAAATTATGTCACTAACCACTTTCATGCCAAGATTAAAATTTTGAGATCAGATAATGGTGGAGAATACACAAGCCATGCCTTTAAGCAATATCTAGCCAAACATGGAATTCTTCATCAAACTAGCTGTCCTTACACACCACAACAAAATGGAGTGGCTGAGAGAAAGAATAGGCATCTCATGGAAGTAGCAAGGTCTATGATGTTTCACACAAGGGTTCCAAAGAGGTTTTGGGGAGATGCTGTGCTAGCCGCTTGTTATCTTATTAACCGCACACCAACAAAGATCCTAAAGGATGTGTCACCATTTGAGGTATTAACGAAAGACAAACCTACATTTGATCACTTACGAGTGTTTGGTTGTGTGTGCTATGTGTTGCGACCAGGTGAGCTAAGAGACAAGCTTGATGCAAAGAGTACAAAGGCTATGTTTCTTGGCTACTCTACCACACAAAAGGGGTATAAGTGCTATGAACCTACAACAAGGAGGGTTCTAGTATCTCGTGATGTCAAGTTCATGGAGACACAAGGTTTTTACGATGAGAAGAATTGGGATGAGCTCCGTAACCTCTCTGATTCACCATCTGATCGGACGCGCAACCTCCGAGTAATCCTTGAGCGACTAGGTCTTGAAAACGATCGGATCACTACCGAGTCAGCCAGACCAGCATCACCAGAGCAACCTGAGCCATTTACTGAGCCTGAGCCTGCTACACATGCCGATGACCATACTGAGCAGCATGAGGAAGCACCCGAGTCACTCGCGGACAACACGGCCGAAACAACCGAGGAGACGGCTGAACAGCTTGAGGAGATCATTACTCCAGGACGAGCCAACTCCGAAGCTGGGGCTATAGTTCCTCTTCGGCGCAGCCAACGTATTAGGTATCCTCCTAGTCATTGGAAGAACACCCGTGTGTACTACAACAACATGGCCGTTGCTCATCCGATTCAGGCCGTGTGCACCTTGGCTCATTTTCCGATAGAGCATCAAGTGTTTCTTGGCCATATTGATGAGGATTGGATCCCCAAGACCTATGATGAGGCTAAGCAGCACAAAGTATGGAGAGATGCAGTGGATGCCGAGAATACGGCCATGGTGCAAAATCATACATGGGACGAGGCTAACTTACCCAAGGGCAAGAAGGCTGTCACCTCTCGGTATATCTTCACAATCAAATATAAGAGCAATGGGGAGATTGAACGCCACAAAGCCCGCCTAGTCGCACGAGGGTTCACGCAAACGTATGGGGAGGACTATCTTGATACGTTTGCTCCGGTGGCTAAGCTTCACACGGTTCGAGTTGTACTCTCTCTCGCCACCAACCTCGACTGGGAACTTTGGCAAATGGACGTGAAGAACGCCTTCTTGCAAGGAGAACTGGAGGATGAAGTGTATATGCGACCACCACCGGGTTTGGAGGATACTATTGGTCCGGGAAAGGTCTTGAAACTCAACAAAGCTATCTATGGCTTGAAGCAGTCACCAAGGGCTTGGTATCACAAGCTTAGCACCACACTCCTTGACAAAGGCTTTCGCAAATCCGAAGCTGACCACACCTTGTTCACCTTACCAAGCGCCAAAGGTATAGTAGTCATTCTAGTGTATGTTGATGATATCATCATCACTGGAAGTGACTCGGTAGGTATTCAAGACTCTAAAACATTCTTGAAATCAGTTTTTGATATTAAAGATCTTGGAGAGTTGAAATACTTTCTTGGGATAGAAGTTTATAGATCAAATGAAGGGTTATTGTTGTCTCAAAGAAAGTATGCACTAGACTTATTGAGTGAAACAGGAAAACTAGGAGCTAAGGCAGTAACAACGCCCCTAGAAGAGAATTACAAGGATGGAGGACAGGGGGAGCTTGACACCGCTCCATTCGAGGACGTTAGCCTCTACCGGCGGCTAGTCGGTAAGCTCATTTATTTGACTATCACACGGCCTGACATTTGCTTTGCCGTGAACCAGGTAAGCCAGCATATGAAGAACCCCACCGTGCACCATTGGAACATGCTGACACGGATCCTCAAGTACATCAAGGGCTCACCCGGCCAAGGCATATGGATGGGACGCAACAAGAGCACTGAGTTGGTAGGCTACTGCGACGCTGACTATGCCGGAGATCGTGGGGACCGACGCTCAACCACAGGCTATTGCACGTTCCTTGGAGGGAACCTGGTCACATGGAAGAGCAAGAAGCAAAAGGTCGTCTCACTCTCAAGTGCCGAATCCGAGTATAGAGCTATGAGGAAGCTAACGACGGAGCTAATGTGGCTGAAGATGTTACTCAAGGATCTTGGAATAGAATCAACAAAGCCGATCACCATGCACTGTGATAACGAAGCAGCCATTCATATAGCAACCAATTCAGTGTTCCATGAGCGGACCAAGCACATTGAAGTGGATTGCCATAAGGTCCGAGAACAAATCAAGCTTGGAGTTGTCTTACCTTGCCATACCGAAAGCAAAGAACAACTTGCAGACGTCCTGACTAAAGCTGCGAGCCCCCAAGTGTGTGAATACATCCATCCTAAGCTTGGCCTCCTAAACCTCACTCGGCCATGACTTGCTTTGTTTTGGCGCCTACACTCTTTTTCCCTTAAGTATAGTTTTCCCAAGAGGTTTTTCTATACTAAGGTTTTTTTTAATGAGGTGGGTGCCTATGTTGTCAAGCTTGACTAGTTCCCCAAGTCAAGCTTGAGGGGGAGTATGAACCGGCACACACACTTGTCCGTACGACCGTACGGACGTCCGTACGACCAACCAACGGGCCATCCTCAAATAGAAGTCTTCATGAGCCCAATCCACCAAAGAGATCCTCCAACGGTCGCCATTCATCTCGATCCTTCCTTTGTAGCCGTTGGAGCAAGTTGTAAGAGAGAAGAGGAGATCACATGTTAGAATAAGGAGATGTCGCTTTCTCCTCATATTAGTGTGCATAGGATCCTAAGAGAATATCCTATTTGTATATGTCTTTAAATAGTTTGTAAGTATCATACTAATAGAAGTAAGAAAAGAGTTTATTCTCTTTCTCCAACACTCTCTCTCTCAATCGTTCACTCTCCTCACTCCTTACACGATTTCACTCTCTTCCATAATCTCTTGATTACTCTACTCTCAAACTCACATAAGCAATGTTTTCTTGGTTTTAGCCAGTTTTGGGAAAAAATGGGTATAAGTGGCTTTTAAACTCTCCACATCCATCTAAAACTCTTAGAACTAGTCAGCTGCATTGGATTAAGACACATTTTAACCCCACAAACACTAACATAGATATTTACAGCTTCTAAGCAATGTTTTCTTGGTTTTAGCCTTTTTGGGACAAAATGGGTATAAGTGGCTTTTAAACTCCCCACATCTATCCGAAACTCTTATAATTAGTTAGTTGCATTGGATTAAGACACATTTTAACGCCAGAAACACTAACAAAGCTGTTTGGTGCTTCTAAGCAATGTTTTCTTTGTTTAGCCTGTTTTGGGACAAAATGGGTATAAGTGGCTTTTAAACTCTCCACATCAATCTCAAACTCTTATAATTAGTCATTTGCATTGGATTAAGACACATTTTAACCCCAGAAACACTAACATAGCTGTTTACAACTTCTAAACAATGTTTTCTTGGTTTTAGCCTGTTTTGGGACAAAATGGGTATAAGTGGCTTTTAAACTCTCCACATCCATCTCAGACTCTTATAACTAGTCAGCTGCATTGGATTAAGACACTTTTTAACCCAAGAAACACTAACATAGCTATATACAGCTTCTAAGCAATGTTTTCTTTGTTTTAGACTGTTTTGGGACAAAATGGGTATAAGTGGCTTTTAAACTATCCACATCTATCTCAAACTCTTATAATTAGTTAGTTGCATTGGATTAAGACACATTTTAACCCCAGAAACACTAACAAAGCTGTTTAGTGTTTCTAAGCAATGTTTTCTTGGTTTTAGCCTGTTTAGGGACAAAATGGGTATAAGTGGCTTCTAAACTCTCCACATCCCTCTCAAACTCTTATAACTAGTCAGCTGCATTGGATTAAGACACATTTTAACACCAGAAACACTAACATAGCTATTTACAGCTTCTAAGCAATGTTTTCTTGGTTTTAGCCTCTTTTGGGACAAAATGGGTATAAGTGGCTTTTAAACTATCCACATCTATCTCAAACTCTTATAATTAGTTAGTTGCATTGGATTAAGACACATTTTAACCCCAGAAACACTAACAAAGCTGTTTAGTGCTTCTAAGCAATGTTTTCTTGGTTTTAGCCTTTTTGGGACAAAATGGGTATAAGTGGCTTTTAAACTTCCCACATCTATCCCAAACTCTTATAATTACTTAGTTGCATTGGATTAAGACACATTTTAACCCCAGAAACACTAACAAAGCTGTTTGGTGCTTCTAAGCAATGTTTTCTTGGTCTTAGCCTGCTTTGAGACAAAATGGGTATAAGTGGCTTTTAAACTCTCCACATCAATCTCAAACTCTTATAATTAGTCATTTGCATTGGATTAAGACACATTTTAACCCCAGAAACACTAACATAGCTGTTTACAGCTTCTAAGCAATGTTTTCTTGGTTTTAGCCTGTTTTGGGACAAAATGGGTATAAGTGGCTTTTAAACTCTCCACATCCATCTCAAACTCTTAGAACTAGTCATCTGTATTGGATTAAGACACATTTTAACCCCAGAAAAACTAACATAGCTATTTACAGCTTCTAAGCAATGTTTTCTTGGTTTTAGCCTCTTTTGGGACAAAATGGGTATAAGTGGCTTTTAAACTATCCACATCTATCTCAAACTCTTATAATTATTTAGTTGCATTGGATTAAGACACATTTTAACCCCAGAAACACTAACAAAACTGTTTAGTGTAAGACTTTGTAGGATAAAGAAGAGAATCAAGAGATTGATGAGAGATATCGGTAGACAAAGAGAATGAGGAAGAAGAAAAGATTAGGTTATTGTTCCATAAGAATGCATATTACAATGTAGGCTAAAGCCTATATATATCAAGGGAAAATTAGGGCTACACCCTCTACCAACCGATCGTATAAGTGATAGGGACAAGGAGAGAGATAGAACTAATCCCAACGGTGATAGTGACCCGTCCTAGTCTCCTTAAACACAACATAACCCGTGACTCCACTTGTTCCTCCTCTCTAACGGCTACAAGCGACATTCTAGATCCTTCTCATGGGCCTAAGGAGAGCAGGCCTCCTCATTGTCTTTACACACTTACATGACTCGGCCTTATTGCTTGGTTGTACGGACGGCCCCATAATTGTACGGACGGCCATGGCTGCCTTAGGCTTATTCTCTTGATCAATACTCCCCCTCAAGCTTAGCCGAGTGAAATGGCTAAGCTTGGAACCCGTGAAGCAGCACCTCATTAAAAACCTTGACTTAGAAAACCTCATGGGACAAAACCAAGTCAAGGGAAAAAGAGTGTGCTGTCCACGGATTAGGGAAGCTTGATCATGGCCGTGTAATGTCTACAAGTCCAAGTTTGCTGTAGATGTGATCACAAACCTTGGAGCTTGCAGACTTGGTGAAGATGTCAGCTAGCTGATCTTGACTCCTTGTGTGGCATGGTAACACCACTCCTTCTTCAATCTTCTCTCTCACCTTGTGGCAATCGCTTTCTATGTGCTTGGTCCTCTCATGAAAGACTGAGTTTGTGGCAATGTGGATAGCCGCTTCATTGTCGCAGTGCATGGTCATGGGCTGCTTTGTCTCGATGCCTAAGTCCTTGAGTAGGCCCTTCAGCCATGTCATCTCGTTAGTGAGCTTCCTCATAGCTCTATACTCGGCCTCGGCGCTAGAGCATGAAACCACCTTTTGTTTCTTAGACCTCCATGTAACCAAGTTGCCTCCAACAAACGTGCAGTACCCAGTGGTGGATCTCCTATCCAGCGTGTCGCCATTGTAATCCGCATCACAATAGCCAACGATTTCGGTGTTGTCATTCTTGCCCATCCAAATACCTTGACCCGGACTGCCCTTGAGATAGCTTAGGATCCTTTCGACTTGACTCCATTGGTACTTGCTTGGTGCCTTCATATGTTGGCTAACCTGATTCACAGCATAGGATATGTCAGGTCGTGTGATAGTAAGGTATATCAGCTTACCTACAAGCCGGCAGTAGCGTGTGACGTCTAAGAATGGCTCGTCCATTGGTTCCTTAGGTCGGCCTTCTTTTGCCCGTAAGCTCTCCCCCTTTCGCTTGAGCTGGTAATCTTCATCAAGGGGCGTAGCAACCGGAGACACACCAAGCTTGCCAGTCTCCTCTAACAAGTCAAGAGTATACTTGCGTTGTGAGAGGAAGAGTCCTTCCGGTGAGCGACAAATCTCAATACCAAGAAAGTATTTGAGTTCCCCAAGGTCCTTGATGTCAAATACCGACTTGAGAGAGTCCTTGGTGTCCTGAATGGCCGCCTTATCATCACCAGTCACGATGATGTCGTCGACGTATATGAGCACCACCACCCAACCAATAGAGGTGCGACGCGTGAAGAGAGTATGATCAGCCTCCGATCGCGTAAAACCATCAGTCTTGAGAGTGGAGCTTAGTTTGTGGTACCACGCTCGTGGGGACTGCTTAAGGCCATAGATGGCCTTACGTAGCCTCAAGACTTTTCCGGGTGTAACCATGTCTTCAAGGCCGGGAGGAGGCGTCATGTACACTTCTTCATCAAGTTCACCTTGAAGGAAGGCGTTCTTCACATCCATCTGCCATAAGTCCCATGAGAGGTTGACAGCAAGAGACAGCACAACCCGAACCGTATGGAGCTTGGCCACGGGTGCAAAGGTGTCCGTGTAGTCCGCGCCATAGGTTTGGGTGAAGCCACGGGCCACTAACCTGGCTTTATGCCGTTCAATGTCACCATTGCTCAAATACTTTATGGTAAACACCCATTTGGAGCTAACTGCCCGCTTGCCTTGAGGAAGATCCGATTCGTCCCACGTATGATTCCGGATCATGGCGCCAGTTTCATCCTTGACCGCATCTAACCAACCTTGATGTTCCTTGGCTTCATCATATGTCTGCGGGATCCAATTGGCGTCCACTTGGCCGAAGAAAGCTTGGTGATCAGCAGGTAACAGCTCAAGGGAACAAACGGACTGAATGGGATGAGCGACAGCTTGGCTGTTGTAATAGACACGCTTGTTCTTCCAAGTGGAGGGATCCGATCGAGGTCTGGTGCTCCGACGCAGGACTGGTGCCGGAAGTGGATCCACGCTAGGCAACACGGTGGACGTACCGTCCGTAGGAGCCGTCTCCGTGTTTTCCTCGGTAGAGGCCGCCGCCGGAGCATGCGTGTCCGTTGTAGGGCCAGGGACGAGAACACCGGTTATGGGTAGGCCAGACTCGAGAGATTCACCATCTTGGGCTGAACCATTGTCATTTGCATCTCCTTGGTCAGACCCACCATCGGTAGAAATTTGACTTAGTGTTGGCCGCACGGCACCCGTTGGTGGAGATGGGTTGCCAAGGTGATCAAGAAGGAACCGTAGACTCGAAGCTCGGTCATTAGGTGAGTGAGAGAGATCTTTAAGGCTGTTCCAATCCCTCTTGTCATGGTAGCCCACATGTTCTAGAAACCGGACATCTCGAGAGACATATAGTCGACTTGTGGCCGGATCATAACATTTGTACCCCTTTTGTGTGGTGGAGTAGCCAATGAACATACACTTTGTACTTTTGGCATCCAGCTTACTCCTTTGTTCTCCTGGTACTAACACAAAACAAACACAGCCGAAAACTCGTAAGTGATCAAGAGATGGTTTAAATTTGTTTAGTACTTCAAATGGAGATAAGTCATGAAGAACTCTAGTTGGTGTTCGGTTGATTAGGTAGCATGCAGTCATCACGGCATCACCCCAATATCGTTTAGGAACACTCGAATGGAACATGATTGCCCGCGCCACTTCCATGAGGTGCCGGTTCTTCCTCTCGGCCACACCATTTTGTTGTGGCGTGTAGGGACAACTAGTTTGATGAAGAATGCCATGCTTGGAGAGATGTTCTTTGAACTTGCAACTTGTGTATTCCCCCCCATTATCAGACCTAAGTACCTTAAGTTTAGCATTGAAGTGATTAGTCACATAATTTTGAAAATTGATAAAGGCATCAAATACTCTATCTTTAGATGGCAACAAGGTAATCCAAGTGTATTTTGATTTTTCATCAATAAAAGTCACAAAATACTTGTTATTATCTCTAGATAGGCATGGTGATGTCCAAACATCTGAGTGAACTAAATCAAAACAATTCTCATAAATAGTAGTTGACTTAGGAAAGATAGACTTGCAATGTTTTCCAAGAATACAAGGTTCACAAGTAGAATTATCAAAAGAAATATTAGGAAACATCAACCCTAAAGCACGTGAATGTGGGTGGCCTAGCCTAGCATGCCACACCATATTCGAATCAACAACAAAACAAGACTTAGTAGAGGATAAATTTGGATCGGTTTTCTCTAGGACATAGAGATCTCCACTCCCTTGCCCTTCTCCAAGAACCTTTCCAGTCTCAATATCCTGAAAATAAACATTGTTAGGACCAAAGATTGCATAACAATTCAAATCATTTGTGGTCCTCTTAACCGATAGTAAATTGGAGGTAAAGGTAGGCATAAAGAAAGCTTTTGAGGTTTTATCAAATAGTTTCAAGTCCCCTATTCCCTTTACTGGTATTTGTTCTCCATTTGCAATAACAACATTTCCTAAGGCCGGTTTTATGTTGTCAATTAAACTAGGGTTACTAATCATATGATGTGAGGCTCCCGAGTCAATAACAAGCGATTTGCTAGGCCTAGAAGTAAAGAAAGAGATACCAGACTCCTTGAGTGAAGCAATGGAGCGGATGAGAGCCTCAAGGTCTGACTTCCTCACCACATCTCCGTAGGCTGCGGTCATGGCCACCTCATCTCCCTGCTTTGATGATCCGGCTCCTTTATCGCTAACCGCTTCCTTTGAGAGGTTGGCTTTGAACTTGGCCGGCTTGAGATGAGGATGGAGAACCCAGCACTTGTCTTTCAGATGACCCCGCTTCTTGCAGTGGTCGCACACCAACAACTTCCTCTCCTCTTGCTTGTACATTCCTTTGTTGGCCGAAGCAAGCTCCCCCTTACCGCTAAACAAATCAAGGGATCCTTGCTCTTTCTGAATTTGGGAGCAAATATCTTCAAAGGAGGGGAGCTTCTCTGCCCTTAGGATGTGCTTCAAGAGGTCGTTGAAGGACGGGTTCAAGGTAAGTAGGAGTCCGAAGACTTTGTCTTGCTCCTTTCTTTCGTTTAGCACACTTGCCTCAAGTGTACTTGGCCGCAACATGTCAAGCTCGGACCATAGTGCACGGAACTTACCAAGATGCTTAGTGAACTCCACATCATCTTGGTTAAGATCATTTATGGCCTTCTTGACCTCAAAGACTCTAGTCATGTTAGAGACATTACCATACACGCCTTTAAGTGTTTCCCACAGTTCCTTGGCCGTCTCGCAATATGAGTAGGCCTCAAGGATAGGCGTGTCCAGAGAGTTTTGGAGAACAGATAGGACAACTTGGTCTTCTTGGAACCATTTGGCCTTCCTCTCGCTCTCTTCCTCCGCTTCCGCCTCGGAAGCGTCCTCTCCTTTGGGGTTTTTCTTTGGGACATAGTCGGACTCGACATGACTCCAAAGGCCACGACCTCCAAGGGCGGTTCTTGTGGTTCTTGTCCACAGCAAGTAGTTTGTCCCCTTTAGGACAACCGGTGAAACAATGGGCTTGGCGTTTTCCATGGTCGGATTTCTATGGACCGATGGGTAAAGCTTTTACCCGGAGAATAAAAGAGATGCGAGTAAGAAGAAACGAAGATAAGGAGACTAGAGTGTAGAAATGAGTAGGAGAATGAGATTAGACTGTAGAGAATCGAAGAACTTGCTCTGATACCATGTAAGACTTTGTAGGATAAAGAAGAGAATCAAGAGATTGATGAGAGATATCGGTAGACAAAGAGAATGAGGAAGAAGAAAAGATTAGGTTATTGTTCCATAAGAATGCATATTACAATGTAGGCTAAAGCCTATATATATCAAGGGAAAATTAGGGCTACACCCTCTACCAACCGATCGTATAAGTGATAGGGACAAGGAGAGAGATAGAACTAATCCCAACGGTGATAGTGACCCGTCCTAGTCTCCTTAAACACAACATAACCCGTGACTCCACTTGTTCCTCCTCTCTAACGGCTACAAGCGACATTCTAGATCCTTCTCATGGGCCTAAGGAGAGCAGGCCTCCTCATTGTCTTTACACACTTACATGACTCGGCCTTATTGCTTGGTTGTACGGACGGCCCCATAATTGTACGGACGGCCATGGCTGCCTTAGGCTTATTCTCTTGATCAATATTTAGTGCTTCTAAGCAATGTTTTCTTGGTTTTAGCCTTTTTGGGACAAAATGGGTATAAGTGGCTTTTAAACTCCCCACATCTATCCCAAACTCTTATAATTAGTTAGTTGCATTGGATTAAAACACATTATAACCCCAGAAACACTAACAAAGCTGTTTGGTGCTTCTAAGCAATGTTTTCTTGGTTTTAGCCTGTTTTGAGACAAAATGGGTATAAGTGGCTTTTAAACTCTCCACATCAATCTCAAACTCTTATAATTAGTCATTTGCATTGGATTAAGACACATTTTAACCCCAGAAACACTAACATAGCTGTTTACAGCTTCTAAGCAATGTTTTCTTGGTTTTAGCCTGTTTTGGGACAAAATGGGTATAAGTGGCTTTTAAACTCTCCACATCCATCTCAACCTCTTAGAACTAGTCAGCTGCATTGGATTAAGACACATTTTAACCCCAGAAACACTAACATAGATACTTACAGCTTCTAAGCAATGTTTTCTTGGTTTTAGCCTGTTTTGGGACAAAATGGGTATAAGTGGCTTTTAAACTATCCACATCTATCTCAAACTCTTATAATTAGTTAGTTGCATTGGATTAAGACACATTTTAACCCCAAAAACACTAACAAAGCTGTTTAGTGTTTCTAAGCAATGTTTTCTTGGTTTTAGCCTGTTTAGGGACAAAATGGGTATAAGTGACTTCTAAACTCTCCACATCCATCTCAAACTCTTATAACTAGTCAGCTGCATTGGATTAAGACACATTTTAACCCCAGAAACACTAACATAGCTATTTACAGCTTCTAAGCAATGTTTTCTTGGTTTTAGCCTCTTTTGGGACAAAATGGGTATAAGTGGCTTTTAAACTATCCACATCTATCTCAAACTCTTATAATTAGTTAGTTGCATTGGATTAAGACACATTTTAACCCCAGAAACACTAACAAAACTGTTTAGTGCTTCTAAGCAATGTTTTCTTGGTTTTAGCCTTTTTGGGACAAAATGGGTATAAGTGGCTTTTAAACTTCCCACATCTATCCCAAACTCTTATAATTACTTAGTTGCATTGGATTAAGACACATTTTAACCCCAGAAACACTAACAAAGCTGTTTGGTGCTTCTAAGCAATGTTTTCTTGGTTTTAGCCTGTTTTGAGACAAAATGGGTATAAGTGGCTTTTAAACTCTCCACATCAATCTCAAACTCTTATAATTAGTCATTTGCATTGGATTAAGACACATTTTAACCCCGGAAACACTAACATAGCTGTTTACAGCTTCTAAGCAATGTTTTCTTGGTTTTAGCCAGTTTTGGGAAAAAATGGGTATAAGTGGCTTTTAAACTCTCCACATCCATCTAAAACTCTTAGAACTAGTCAGCTGCATTGGATTAAGACACATTTTAACCCCAGAAACACTAACATAGATATTTACAGCTTCTAAGCAATGTTTTCTTGGTTTTAGCCTTTTTGGGACAAAATGGGTATAAGTGGCTTTTAAACTCCCCACATCTATCCGAAACTCTTATAATTAGTTAGTTGCATTGGATTAAGACACATTTTAACGCCAGAAACACTAACAAAGCTGTTTGGTGCTTCTAAGCAATGTTTTCTTTGTTTAGCCTGTTTTGGGACAAAATGGGTATAAGTGGCTTTTAAACTCTCCACATCAATCTCAAACTCTTATAATTAGTCATTTTCATTGGATTAAGACACATTTTAACCCCAGAAACACTAACATAGCTGTTTACAACTTCTAAACAATGTTTTCTTGGTTTTAGCCTGTTTTGGGACAAAATGGGTATAAGTGGCTTTTAAACTCTCCACATCCATCTCAGACTCTTATAACTAGTCAGCTGCATTGGATTAAGACACTTTTTAACCCAAGAAACACTAACATAGCTATATACAGCTTCTAAGCAATGTTTTCTTTGTTTTAGACTGTTTTGGGACAAAATGGGTATAAGTGGCTTTTAAACTATCCACATCTATCTCAAACTCTTATAATTAGTTAGTTGCATTGGATTAAGACACATTTTAACCCCAGAAACACTAACAAAGCTGTTTAGTGTTTCTAAGCAATGTTTTCTTGGTTTTAGCCTGTTTAGGGACAAAATGGGTATAAGTGGCTTCTAAACTCTCCACATCCCTCTCAAACTCTTATAACTAGTCAGCTGCATTGGATTAAGACACATTTTAACACCAGAAACACTAACATAGCTATTTACAGCTTCTAAGCAATGTTTTCTTGGTTTTAGCCTCTTTTGGGACAAAATGGGTATAAGTGGCTTTTAAACTATCCACATCTATCTCAAACTCTTATAATTAGTTAGTTGCATTGGATTAAGACACATTTTAACCCCAGAAACACTAACAAAGCTGTTTAGTGCTTCTAAGCAATGTTTTCTTGGTTTTAGCCTTTTTGGGACAAAATGGGTATAAGTGGCTTTTAAACTTCCCACATCTATCCCAAACTCTTATAATTACTTAGTTGCATTGGATTAAGACACATTTTAACCCCAGAAACACTAACAAAGCTGTTTGGTGCTTCTAAGCAATGTTTTCTTGGTCTTAGCCTGTTTTGAGACAAAATGGGTATAAGTGGCTTTTAAACTCTCCACATCAATCTCAAACTCTTATAATTAGTCATTTGCATTGGATTAAGACACATTTTAACCCCAGAAACACTAACATAGCTGTTTACAGCTTCTAAGCAATGTTTTCTTGGTTTTAGCCTGTTTTGGGACAAAATGGGTATAAGTGGCTTTTAAACTCTCCACATCCATCTCAAACTCTTAGAACTAGTCATCTGTATTGGATTAAGACACATTTTAACCCCAGAAAAACTAACATAGCTATTTACAGCTTCTAAGCAATGTTTTCTTGGTTTTAGCCTCTTTTGGGACAAAATGGGTATAAGTGGCTTTTAAACTATCCACATCTATCTCAAACTCTTATAATTATTTAGTTGCATTGGATTAAGACACATTTTAACCCCAGAAACACTAACAAAACTGTTTAGTGCTTCTAAGCAATGTTTTCTTGGTTTTAGCCTTTTTGGGACAAAATGGGTATAAGTGGCTTTTAAACTCCCCACATCTATCCCAAACTCTTATAATTAGTTAGTTGCATTGGATTAAAACACATTTTAACCCCAGAAACACTAACAAAGCTGTTTGGTGCTTCTAAGCAATGTTTTCTTGGTTTTAGCCTGTTTTGAGACAAAATGGGTATAAGTGGCTTTTAAACTCTCCACATCAATCTCAAACTCTTATAATTAGTCATTTGCATTGTATTAAGACACATTTTAACCCCAGAAACACTAACATAGCTGTTTACAGCTTCTAAGCAATGTTTTCTTGGTTTTAGCCTGTTTTGGGACAAAATGGGTATAAGTATGAACCGGCACACACACTTGTCCGTACGACCGTACGGACGTCCGTACGACCAACCAACGGGCCATCCTCAAATAGAAGTCTTCATGAGCCCAATCCACCAAAGAGATCCTCCAACGGTCGCCATTCATCTCGATCCTTCCTTTGTAGCCGTTGGAGCAAGTTGTAAGAGAGAAGAGGAGATCACATGTTAGAATAAGGAGATGTCGCTTTCTCCTCATATTAGTGTGCATAGGATCCTAAGAGAATATCCTATTTGTATATGTCTTTAAATAGTTTGTAAGTATCATACTAATAGAAGTAAGAAAAGAGTTTATTCTCTTTCTCCAACACTCTCTCTCTCAATCGTTCACTCTCCTCACTCTTTACACGATTTCACTCTCTTTCATATTCCCTTCCATAATCTCTTGATTACTCTACTCTCAAACTTACATGGTATCAGAGCAGATTTGATTCTGTTCTTGCCTCAAATCTCCATCACTCCCTTCCGCATTCTCTTTCTTGTTCTTGAAATTTCTTGTTCTTGAATCTTCTTTCTTTAACCGTTGGACAATAGCTTTAACCAACGGTCTCTTCATCCTTTTCCATGGAAACTACCAAAACTCTCATTGTTCCAGTTACTCTCAAGGGAGAGAATTACTTACTGTGGGCTAGAACCACAAAGACAGCCCTATGCGGCCGAGGACTTTGGTCCCATGTTGAGACAAGCGAAGCTCCTAGTGGCGAGACCACCAAAGACGGCAAGGATCTTGTCGATGAGAAGAACAAGTGGTTTCAAGAAGATCAGGGAGTCCTAGCTATCATTCAAAACTCCCTAGATGCACCTATACTTGAAGCTTACTCTTATTGCGAGACAGCAAAAGACTTGTGGGACACTCTCAAGAATGTTTTTGGGAATGTTACAAATGTAAACCGAATTTTTGAGATTAAGAGGGCCATCAACAACCTCAACCAAGAAGACATGGAGTTCACCAAGCACTTTGGGAAGTTTAGGTCCCTTTGGGCTGAACTAGAGATGCTCCGGCCGGCGACTATAGATCCGGCCATTCTGAATGAGAGGCGTGAACAAGATAAGGTGTTCGGCCTTCTCTTGACCTTGAACCCCTCCTACAATGACCTTATCAAGCATATTCTACGGTCGGACAAGCTCCCTAGCCTTGATGATGTCTGTAACCAAATTCAAAAGGAGCATGGCTCCATGGGATTGTTTGGCGGCAAGGGAGAACTTGTGACCGCTAACAAAGCTGAGACGGCATCAGCAAACAAGGGCTACTACAAGCCGGAGGACAAGAACAACCCGCCATTTTGTGAGCATTGTAAGAAGCTTGGTCACTTCAAGAGCCGCTGCTGGATTCTACACCCTCATCTAGCACCACCGCCGGGTACCATCCGAGGTGGACGACCAAACCGCGGAGGACCACCGAGAGCTCATCAAGCAGTAGCCATGGGGGAGTCATCAATCTCTGAGCAACCTCAACAAGTGACCAGTGGAACTGCTCTTGCTGCAGCATCGTCCGAGCTGGTAAGGCGGTCCGACCTTGATGCGCTCATCAAAGCCATCAAAGAGGCCACCGGTAAGGCGTTTCTTGCCTCAAACAAAATTAAACCCCTCATAGTTGATTCTGGTGCATCCCATCACATGATTAGTGATTCTAGGCTAATTAGTGATATTAAACCTGCTAATGGTAATGTGATAATAGCAAATGGTGAGAAAGTACCAGTTAAAGGCATTGGAAACTTGAAACTATTTGATAAGGAGACTAAGGCATTTTATATGCCAAACTTTACTTCTAACTTGCTATCAGTTAAGAGAGCCACTACTGATTTAAATTGTTATGCTATATTTGGTCCTAACAATGTTCATTTTCAGGATATTGAGACAAGTAAGGTTCTTGGTCAAGGAGGATCCAAGGATGACCTCTATGTGCTTGAGGACTTGAACTTATCTTCTAATGTATCTTGTTTTAATTCGGTTATTATGAAACCTAGTGATTCTATTTTACATGCTAGGCTAGGACACCCTCACACAAGAGCTTTATCTTTAATATTTCCTAATGTTTCTTTTCAAAATGATGAGTGTGAGGCTTGTATTCTTGGTAAACATTGCAAGGCTGTTTTTCCTAAATCTATTACTATTTATGAAAAATGTTTTGATTTAATTCATTCTGATGTTTGGACATCTCCTTGCTTATCTAGAGATAATCAAAAGTATTTTGTGACTTTTATTGATGAAAAATCAAAATATACTTGGATAACTTTACTTCCCTCTAAGGATAGAGTTCTTGAGGCCTTTACTAATTTTCAAAATTATGTCACTAACCACTTTCATGCCAAGATTAAAATTTTGAGATCAGATAATGGTGGAGAGTACACAAGCCATGCCTTTAAGCAATATCTAGCCAAACATGGAATTCTTCATCAAACTAGCTGTCCTTACACACCACAACAAAATGGAGTGGCTGAGAGAAAGAATAGGCATCTCATGGAAGTAGCAAGGTCTATGATGTTTCACACAAGGGTTCCAAAGAGGTTTTGGGGAGATGCTGTGCTAGCCGCTTGTTATCTTATTAACCGCACACCAACAAAGATCCTAAAGGATGTGTCTCCATTTGAGGTATTAACGAATGACAAACCTACATGTGATCACTTACGAGTGTTTGGTTGTGTGTGCTATGTGTTGCGACCAGGTGAGCTAAGAGACAAGCTTGATGCAAAGAGTACAAAGGCTATGTTTCTTGGCTACTCTACCACACAAAAGGGGTATAAGTGCTATGAACCTACAACAAGGAGGGTTCTAGTATCTCGTGATGTCAAGTTCATGGAGACACAAGGTTTTTACGATGAGAAGAATTGGGATGAGCTCCGTAACCTCTCTGATTCACCATCTGATCGGACGCGCAACCTCCGAGTAATCCTTGAGCGACTAGGTTTTGAAAACGATCGGATCACTACCGAGTCAGCCAGACCAGCACCACCAGAGCAACCTGAGCCATTTACTGAGCCTGAGCCTGCTACACATGCCGATGACCATACTGAGCAGCATGAGGAAGCACCCGAGTCACTCGCGGACAACACGGCCGAAACAACCGAGGAGACGGCTGAACAGCTTGAGGAGATCATTACTCCAGGACGAGCCAACTCCGAAGCTGGGGCTATAGTTCCTCTTCGGCGCAGCCAACGTATTAGGTATCCTCCTAGTCATTGGAAGAACACCCGTGTGTACTACAACAACATGGCCGTTGCTCATCCGATTCAGGCCGTGTGCACCTTGGCTCATTTTCCGATAGAGCATCAAGTGTTTCTTGGCCATATTGATGAGGATTGGATCCCCAAGACCTATGATGAGGCTAAGCAGCACAAAGTATGGAGAGATGCAGTGGATGCCGAGAATACGGCCATGGTGCAAAATCATACATGGGACGAGGCTGACTTACCCAAGGGCAAGAAGGCTGTCACCTCTCGGTATATCTTCACAATCAAATATAAGAGCAATGGGGAGATTGAACGCCACAAAGCCCGCCTAGTCGCACGAGGGTTCACGCAAACGTATGGGGAGGACTATCTTGATACGTTTGCTCCGGTGGCTAAGCTTCACACGGTTCGAGTTGTACTCTCTCTCGCCACCAACCTCGACTGGGAACTTTGGCAAATGGACGTGAAGAACGCCTTCTTGCAAGGAGAACTGGAGCATGAAGTGTATATGCGACCACCACCAGGTTTGGAGGATACTATTGGTCCGGGAAAGGTCTTGAAACTCAACAAAGCTATCTATGGCTTGAAGCAGTCACCAAGGGCGTGGTATCACAAGCTTAGCACCACACTCCTTGACAAAGGCTTTCGCAAATCCGAAGCTGACCACACCTTGTTCACCTTACCAAGCGCCAAAGGTATAGTAGTCATTCTAGTGTATGTTGATGATATCATCATCACTGGAAGTGACTCGGTAGGTATTCAAGACTCTAAAACATTCTTGAAATCAGTTTTTGATATTAAAGATCTTGGAGAGTTGAAATACTTTCTTGGGATAGAAGTTTATAGATCAAATGAAGGGTTATTGTTGTCTCAAAGAAAGTATGCACTAGACTTATTGAGTGAAACAGGAAAACTAGGAGCTAAGGCAGTAACAACGCCCCTAGAAGAGAATTACAAGGATGGAGGACAGGGGGAGCTTGACACCGCTCCATTCGAGGACGTTAGCCTCTACCGGCGGCTAGTCGGTAAGCTCATTTATTTGACTATCACACGGCCTGACATTTGCTTTGCCGTGAACCAGGTAAGCCAGCATATGAAGAACCCCACCGTGCACCATTGGAACATGCTGACACGGATCCTCAAGTACATCAAGGGCTCACCCGGCCAAGGCATATGGATGGGACGCAACAAGAGCACTGAATTGGTAGGCTACTGCGACGCTGACTATGCCGGAGATCGTGGGGACCGACGCTCAACCACAGGCTATTGCACGTTCCTTGGAGGGAACCTGGTCACATGGAAGAGCAAGAAGCAAAAGGTCGTCTCACTCTCAAGTGCCGAATCCGAGTATAGAGCTATGAGGAAGCTAACGACGGAGCTAATGTGGCTGAAGATGTTACTCAAGGATCTTGGAATAGAATCAACAAAGCCGATCACCATGCACTGTGATAACGAAGCAGCCATTCATATAGCAACCAATTCAGTGTTCCATGAGCGGACCAAGCACATTGAAGTGGATTGCCATAAGGTCCGAGAACAAATCAAGCTTGGAGTTGTCTTACCTTGCCATACCGAAAGCAAAGAACAACTTGCAGACGTCCTGACTAAAGCTGCGAGCCCCCAAGTGTGTGAATACATCCATCCTAAGCTTGGCCTCCTAAACCTCACTCGGCCATGACTTGCTTTGTTTTGGCGCCTACACTCTTTTTCCCTTAAGTATAGTTTTCCCAAGAGGTTTTTCTATACTAAGGTTTTTAATGAGGTGGGTGCCTATGTTGTCAAGCTTGACTAGTTCCCCAAGTCAAGCTTGAGGGGGAGTATGAACCGGCACACACACTTGTCCGTACGACCGTACGGACGTCCGTACGACCAACCAACGGGCCATCCTCAAATAGAAGTCTTCATGAGCCCAATCCACCAAAGAGATCCTCCAACGGTCGCCATTCATCTCGATCCTTCCTTTGTAGCCGTTGGAGCAAGTTGTAAGAGAGAAGAGGAGATCACATGTTAGAATAAGGAGATGTCGCTTTCTCCTCATATTAGTGTGCATAGGATCCTAAGAGAATATCCTATTTGTATATGTCTTTAAATAGTTTGTAAGTATCATACTAATAGAAGTAAGAAAAGAGTTTATTCTCTTTCTCCAACACTCTCTCTCTCAATCGTTCACTCTCCTCACTCTTTACACGATTTCACTCTCTTTCATATTCCCTTCCATAATCTCTTGATTACTCTACTCTCAAACTTACAATAAGTGGCTTTTAAACTCTCCACATCCATCTCAACCTCTTAGAACTAGTCAGCTGCATTGGATTAAGACACATTTTAACCCCAGAAACACTAACATAGATACTTACAGCTTCTAAGCAATGTTTTCTTGGTTTTAGCCTGTTTTGGGACAAAATGGGTATAAGTGGCTTTTAAACTATCCACATCTATCTCAAACTCTTATAATTAGTTAGTTGCATTGGATTAAGACACATTTTAACCCCAAAAACACTAACAAAGCTCTTTAGTGTTTCTAAGCAATGTTTTCTTGGTTTTAGCCTGTTTAGGGACAAAATGGGTATAAGTGACTTCTAAACTCTCCACATCCATCTCAAACTCTTATAACTAGTCAGCTGCATTGGATTAAGACACATTTTAACCCCAGAAACACTAACATAGCTATTTACAGCTTCTAAGCAATGTTTTCTTGGTTTTAGCCTCTTTTGGGACAAAATGGGTATAAGTGGCTTTTAAACTATCCACATCTATCTCAAACTCTTATAATTAGTTAGTTGCATTGGATTAAGACACATTTTAACCCCAGAAACACTAACAAAACTGTTTAGTGCTTCTAAGCAATGTTTTCTTGGTTTTAGCCTTTTTGGGACAAAATGGGTATAAGTGGCTTTTAAACTTCCCACATCTATCCCAAACTCTTATAATTACTTAGTTGCATTGGATTAAGACACATTTTAACCCCAGAAACACTAACAAAGCTGTTTGGTGCTTCTAAGCAATGTTTTCTTGGTTTTAGCCTGTTTTGAGACAAAATGGGTATAAGTGGCTTTTAAACTCTCCACATCAATCTCAAACTCTTATAATTAGTCATTTGCATTGGATTAAGACACATTTTAACCCCGGAAACACTAACATAGCTGTTTACAGCTTCTAAGCAATGTTTTCTTGGTTTTAGCCAGTTTTGGGAAAAAATGGGTATAAGTGGCTTTTAAACTCTCCACATCCATCTAAAACTCTTAGAACTAGTCAGCTGCATTGGATTAAGACACATTTTAACCCCAGAAACACTAACATAGATATTTACAGCTTCTAAGCAATGTTTTCTTGGTTTTAGCCTTTTTGGGACAAAATGGGTATAAGTGGCTTTTAAACTCCCCACATCTATCCGAAACTCTTATAATTAGTTAGTTGCATTGGATTAAGACACATTTTAACGCCAGAAACACTAACAAAGCTGTTTGGTGCTTCTAAGCAATGTTTTCTTTGTTTAGCCTGTTTTGGGACAAAATGGGTATAAGTGGCTTTTAAACTCTCCACATCAATCTCAAACTCTTATAATTAGTCATTTTCATTGGATTAAGACACATTTTAACCCCAGAAACACTAACATAGCTGTTTACAACTTCTAAACAATGTTTTCTTGGTTTTAGCCTGTTTTGGGACAAAATGGGTATAAGTGGGTTTTAAACTCTCCACATCCATCTCAGACTCTTATAACTAGTCAGCTGCATTGGATTAAGACACTTTTTAACCCAAGAAACACTAACATAGCTATATACAGCTTCTAAGCAATGTTTTCTTTGTTTTAGACTGTTTTGGGACAAAATGGGTATAAGTGGCTTTTAAACTATCCACATCTATCTCAAACTCTTATAATTAGTTAGTTGCATTGGATTAAGACACATTTTAACCCCAGAAACACTAACAAAGCTGTTTAGTGTTTCTAAGCAATGTTTTCTTGGTTTTAGCCTGTTTAGGGACAAAATGGGTATAAGTGGCTTCTAAACTCTCCACATCCCTCTCAAACTCTTATAACTAGTCAGCTGCATTGGATTAAGACACATTTTAACACCAGAAACACTAACATAGCTATTTACAGCTTCTAAGCAATGTTTTCTTGGTTTTAGCCTCTTTTGGGACAAAATGGGTATAAGTGGCTTTTAAACTATCCACATCTATCTCAAACTCTTATAATTAGTTAGTTGCATTGGATTAAGACACATTTTAACCCCAGAAACACTAACAAAGCTGTTTAGTGCTTCTAAGCAATGTTTTCTTGGTTTTAGCCTTTTTGGGACAAAATGGGTATAAGTGGCTTTTAAACTTCCCACATCTATCCCAAACTCTTATAATTACTTAGTTGCATTGGATTAAGACACATTTTAACCCCAGAAACACTAACAAAGCTGTTTGGTGCTTCTAAGCAATGTTTTCTTGGTCTTAGCCTGTTTTGAGACAAAATGGGTATAAGTGGCTTTTAAACTCTCCACATCAATCTCAAACTCTTATAATTAGTCATTTGCATTGGATTAAGACACATTTTAACCCGAGAAACACTAACATAGCTGTTTACAGCTTCTAAGCAATGTTTTCTTGGTTTTAGCCTGTTTTGGGACAAAATGGGTATAAGTGGCTTTTAAACTCTCCACATCCATCTCAAACTCTTAGAACTAGTCATCTGTATTGGATTAAGACACATTTTTATGAAACCGCACACACACCTTGTCCGTACATCCGTCCGTACAACCATCACCATTGGGCCGTCCGTACAGCTAAAGGCCTACCAAGCTCAACCCATGAGGATCACGAGTCCATTCCATGTTCACCAGCCTCCAACGGTCACAAGAGCTTCTCGATCCTTCTCCTCATAGCCGTTAGTGTAGAGTGCGCAAGTGGGAAGGATCACATGTCTTCTTAAGGACATGTCGCTATCTTTATATGTAAATGTGCCTAGGATCATCTTAGTATATTCTTTTGTATATGTCTATAAGTAGATTGTAATTATGTTCTAAATGAGGTAAGAAGAGATAATATCTCTTTCTCCACAATACTCTCTCTATACTCTCTTACTATACTCTCAACGATTCTCACTCTCTTGTTATTCAAATCTTCTCACTAAACTCATAATCGATCCTATTAATTCTTTCATGGTATCAGAGCCTGGTTGCTCGTCATTCTAAAGTTTTTGATCATCACTTACTTCCGCTTCTCCTTCTCTCTCATTTTCTGTTTTGACTTGAAAGTCATTTTCTTTAACCGTTGGATAATAGCTTTACCTAACGGTCTCTTCATCATGGAAAGTGTCAAAACCATGGTTGTTCCGGTGACTCTCAAGGGAGAGAACTATCTGCTGTGGGCGAGGACCACGAAAACTGCCCTTTGTGGCCGAGGCCTTTGGTCTCACGTTGAGAAGAGCGAAGCTCCGAGTGGTGAGGCCACCAAGGACGGCAAGGAACTTGCCGGAGATGAAAAGAACAAATGGTTCCAAGAAGACCAAGGGGTCTTAGCCATCATTCAAAACTCTCTAGATGCCCCCATTCTTGAAGCCTACTCCTACTGCGAGACGGCGAAGGACTTGTGGGACACCCTCAAGAACGTTTTTGGTAATATTACCAATGTCAATCGTATCTTCGAGATTAAAAGGGCCATCAATAACCTCAATCAAGAGGATATGGAGTTTACAAAGCATTTTGGGAAGTTTAGGTCCCTTTGGGCTGAACTAGAAATGCTGCGACCGGCGACAATTGATCCGGCCATACTGAACGAGAGGCGTGAACAAGACAAAGTGTTTGGGCTGCTCTTGACCCTAAACCCCTCCTACAATGATCTCATCAAACACATCTTGCGGTCAGATAAACTCCCAAGCCTTGATGATGTTTGTAACCAAATTCAAAAGGAGCATGGCTCCATGGGATTGTTCGGCAGCAAGGGAGAGCTGGTGACCGCTAACAAAGCTGAGATGGCATCAGCAAACAAAGGCTACTACCGACCGGAGGACAAGAACAACCCGCCGGTTTGTGAGCACTGTAAGAAACTTGGCCACTTCAAGAGCCGCTGCTGGATCCTACATCCGCATCTAGCACCACCACCGGGAACAATCCGAGGTGGACGACCAAACCGCGGAGGACAACCGAGAGCTCACCAAGCAACTGCCGTGGGGGAGCCATTGATCTCTGAGCAGCCTCAACAAGTGACCGGTGGAACTGCTCTTGCTGCAGCATCGTCCGAGCTGGTAAGGCGGTCCGACCTTGATGCGCTCATCAAAGCCCTCAAGGAGGCCACCGGTAAGGCGTTTCTTACTTCAAACAAAACTAAGTCTCTTATTGTTGATTCTGGTGCATCTCATCACATGATTAGTGATTCTAGGTTAATGAGTGATATTAAGCCTGCTAATGGTAATGTTGTGATAGCTAATGGTGAGAAAGTTCCAATTAAAGGCATAGGGAATTTAAAGTTATTTAACAAAGAAACTAAAGCTTTCTATATGCCAAATTTCACATCTAATTTGCTATCAGTTAAGAGGGCCACCACTGATTTAAATTGTTATGCAATATTTGGTCCTAACAAGGTTCATTTTCAGGATATTGAGACAAGTAAAGTTCTTGGTCAAGGAGGTTCCAAGGATGATCTATATGTGCTTGAGGACTTGAATCTATCTTCTTCTACTGCATCTTGTTTTAATTCGGTTATTATTAAACCTAGTGATTCTATTTTACATGCTAGGCTAGGACATCCTCATACTAGAGCTTTATCATTAATGTTTCCTAATATTTCTTTTAAAAATGATGAGTGTGAGGCATGTATTCTTGGTAAACATTGCAAGGCTGTTTTTCCTAAATCTATGACTATTTATGAAAATTGTTTTGATTTAATCCATTCAGATGTTTGGACTTCCCCTTGCTTGTCTAGAGAAAATCAAAAATATTTTGTGACCTTTATTGATGAAAAATCAAAATATACTTGGCTGACCTTGCTTCCCTCTAAAGATAGAGTTCTTGAAGCCTTCACTAATTTTCAAAAATATGTGACTAATCATTATAATGCAAAGATTAAAATTTTGAGATCAGATAATGGAGGAGAGTATACAAGCCATGCCTTCAAACAATACCTAGCAAACCATGGGATTATTCATCAAACAAGCTGTCCATATACACCCCAACAAAATGGTGTTGCTGAAAGGAAGAATAGGCACCTCATGGAAGTGGCAAGATCCATGATGTTTCACACCAATGTTCCAAAGAAGTTTTGGGGAGATGCTGTTCTTGCGGCTTGCTACCTCATTAACCGGACACCAACCAAAGTTCTTCAAGACAGTTCACCGTTTGAGGTAATAAACAAGGTAAAACCCTCATTTGATCATTTAAGAGTATTTGGCTGCGTGTGTTATGTGTTGAAGCCAGGAGAACTACGCGACAAGCTTGATACTAAGAGTGTTAAGAGCATGTTCCTTGGGTACTCGACGACTCAAAAAGGCTACAAGTGCTACGAGCCAAACATGAAGCGCGTTTTTGTCTCTCGTGATGTTAAGTTCGTGGAGTCTAAAGGCTTCTATGAGGAAAAGAACTGGGAGAGCCTTCGAGACTTGTCCACCTCACCATCTGACCGAGCTAACAACCTTCGCATCCTTCTCGAGAGACTCGGTGTTGACAATGCCCCCGCGTCAACACCTGCACCCCCAGTCAATGCACCGGCCACTTCACCGCCGGAGTCTCTAGACAATGATCCCTCGGCTGCACTTGATGAACACTCGGCTGAACTTGATGAACAATCCGATGATGAAAATGGTTTAAATTCAGTTCCGGTGGACAATGCTTCCGGTGATGAGGATTATGTGCCCACCGAGGAAGACAATGACGATGAGGCCACACCACAGGAAGTTATCCCACTTCGCCGCAGTGAACGCCTCAAGTTTCCCCTCTCCAATTGGCGAAACACTCGGGTCTACTACAACAACGTTGCTGTAGCTCATCCGATTCAAGCGGTATGCACCTTGGCTCATTTTCCTCCACACCATCAAGTGTTTCTTGGCAAGATTGATGCTCATTGGATTCCCAAAGACTATGAAGAAGCCAAGAATCATAAGGAATGGTGTGATGCTGTCAATGCCGAGAAGAATGCAATGGAGGCCAATCATACATGGGACGAGGCTGACTTACCCAAAGGCAAGAAGGCTGTGACATCCAGGTGGATCTTTACCATTAAATATAAGAGTGATGGGGAGATCGAACGCTACAAAGCCAGACTCGTTGCAAGGGGGTTCACTCAAACGTATGGGGAGGACTACCAAGATACGTTTGCACCGGTGGCCAAACTTCACACGGTTCGAGTTGTTCTCTCTCTTGCAACCAACCTTGACTGGAACTTATGGCAAATGGATGTTAAGAACGCCTTCTTACAAGGAGAGCTCGAGGATGAAGTTTATATGAGGCCACCTCCGGGTTTAGAAGACATCATTGGTCCCGGGAAAGTATTAAAACTGAACAAGGCGATTTATGGACTCAAACAGTCCCCTAGGGCTTGGTATCACAAGTTAAGCACCACACTCCTTGAGAAAGGCTTCCGCAAATCAGAGGCTGACCACACTCTATTCACCTTACCAAGTGAAAAAGGTATTATAGTCATTCTAGTTTATGTTGATGATATCATCATAACTGGAAGTGACAAGGTAGGCATTCAAGAGACTAAGGCTTACCTTAAGTCAGTTTTTGATATCAAAGACCTAGGAGAACTTAAATATTTTCTTGGTATAGAAGTATATAGGACTAATGAAGGATTGTTTTTATCACAAAGAAAATATGCTCTTGATTTATTGAGTGAAGCAGGGAAGCTAGGTTCAAAAGCTGTATCTACACCCCTTGATGAAAACTATAAGGCCGGAGGAAAGGGGGAGTTTGATGCAGCTCCATTTCAAGACGTCAAGCGATACCGGCGGCTAGTAGGTAAGCTTATATACCTTACTATCACTAGACCTGATATTTGCTTTGCTGTTAATCAGGTGAGCCAACACATGCAAAGTCCTACCGTGCATCATTGGGGTATGGTGAACCGCATCCTCAAATATCTCAAGGGCTCGCCGGGGCAAGGCATATGGATGGGTCGAAATGAAAGCACGGAGCTAGTAGGGTATTGTGATGCGGATTACGCCGGAGACCGTGGAGACCGTCGCTCCACTACAGGCTACTGCACGTTCCTAGGAGGCAACTTGATCACATGGAAGAGCAAGAAACAAAAGGTGGTATCCCTATCAAGTGCTGAATCGGAGTATAGAGCCATGAGAAAGTTAACAACCGAGTTGATGTGGCTCAAGGCACTCATCAAGGACCTTGGAATCGAGTCACCTAAGCCTATTACTATGCATTGCGACAATGAGGCAGCTATTCACATCGCAACAAACTCGGTGTTCCATGAGAGAACCAAGCACATTGAAGTCGACTGCCACAAAGTCCGAGAGCAAATTAAACTTGGAGTTGTTCTACCATGTCACACCGAGAGCTCTGAACAATTGGCTGACGTTCTCACCAAGGCGGCCAGTCCACAAGTGTGTGAGTACATTCACCCCAAACTTGGCCTCAAAGATCTTACTCGGCCATGATTGTCTTCACATGATACCCACACTCTTTTTCCCTTAAGTATAGTTTTTCCCAAGTGGTTTTCTATACTAAGGTTTTTAATGAGGTGGGTGTGCATGAGTCCAAGCTTGATCAATGCTCATGATCAAGCTTGAGGGGGAGTATGAAACCGCACACACACCTTGTCCGTACATCCGTCCGTACAACCATCACCATTGGGCCGTCCGTACAGCTAAAGGCCTACCAAGCTCAACCCATGAGGATCACGAGTCCATTCCATGTTCACCAGCCTCCAACGGTCACAAGAGCTTCTCGATCCTTCTCCTCATAGCCGTTAGTGTAGAGTGCGCAAGTGGGAAGGATCACATGTCTTCTTAAGGACATGTCGCTATCTTTATATGTAAATGTGCCTAGGATCATCTTAGTATATTCTTTTGTATATGTCTATAAGTAGATTGTAATTATGTTCTAAATGAGGTAAGAAGAGATAATATCTCTTTCTCCACAATACTCTCTCTATACTCTCTTACTATACTCTCAACGATTCTCACTCTCTTGTTATTCAAATCTTCTCACTAAACTCATAATCGATCCTATTAATTCTTTCAATTTTAACCCCAGAAAAACTAACATAGCTATTTACAGCTTCTAAGTGTTGGGATTTATGAGACAAAGCTCACAAGAGAGGGTAGACAAACACTTGGTGAATGAATCCCCCTTTACCCACAACAAACTAACCCATTCTCAAGGGGGAGGAGAGAACATCAACTTGTGATGAACTCCCCATAAACTAGCTAAATAGAACCCAAATACTAGAGAGTAAGCGGATCCTACCTAGGAGAAGCACTAGTTTGAGACTATCCCCTTCTAGTATCACAACACTTAGAGTTTGTGTACTTAGGAGAAGGAGGATTAGAATCAGTAATCTAGGCTAAGTAAAGCAGTAAATAAAGAAGAGTTTAGGTGGGTTTGAGAAGAGAATTAGGCTGCCCTAAGGGCAGCCCCTAACCGCTAATCACCTAAACAATCTACATTGTGAATATGAATAAGAACACAAGTAGAGAGGGGAAATCGGATTCTCTTCTATTAGATAATATTGTGATACATATGAGGTGAAATACAAAGCTTAATATAGGAGAATACAAGGTCATATGACCGTTAGAGAGAGAAGAGAGTGATGAAAGTGACATTCTCGATTTGGTGTTGGTGAGAGTGACCTTTCCTTCCTTCACCAACCAAGGGCACATGTGATCTTCCCATAAGCCTCTCTCTCTTGTAGGGCCTCGCTTTCCTCCTCTCAAACTCGGCCTCTCTATCTACTGGACCGAGCGCAGGCCTAAGGGCCGAGACCGTACGGACGGGCCTTCTCTTCATCGTACGGACGGGCCTTCTCTTCATCGTACGGACGGGCCTGTACGGACGGGCCTGTACGGACGGGCCTTCTCTTCATCGTGTTCACGGCCTAACTGGCCGCTCACCGGACATGGGTCCGTTCACGGACACGGTACATGGTACCGGACACGGTACATGGTCGCTCACGGACACGGACATGGCCTTACCGGCCTTTACATGGCCTTTCCGGCCTTTCTTCTCTTCTTCCAAGGCTCGGCCTTACCGGCCTCTCCTCTCTCTTCCTCCTTACTCTCTAATACTCCCCCGCACGCTTGATCTGCAGGGCACCATGGGGACCAAAGATCAAGGGTGGACTAGTGTCATCTACCTCATTAAAAACCTCAACAAAGAAAACCTCTTGGGATAAAACTTTGTTAAGGGAAAAAGAGTATAGACTCCACTATCCATGATGTCCCTTGACCTTGGTTTGCAAAGAACTAGCTCCCTTCTCTTCATGATTTGAACCGCTCCTACTCCTTAGCCCACCTTGCCTTTAGCACATTCCTTATGATCTCCATCCTTGCGCCTTTAGAGTTTCTTTGAGGCTCTCATAGTCTCCTTTACCCCTTAAACAAGTGATAAAGAAGAAAAGAATAAGTGTTTGCTATGAGGAATATCAAAGAAAATTTCTAAAAGTGTGACAATTCAAGAGAACATATTAAAGAGTAAAGACTAGTAATGAAGCTAAGCTAATGAATTTAAGAAATTTAAATAGAGTAGAGTTTAGAGCACAGCCTTTATGGTGTTTTGATGGATAGGAAGGAGAGAGTTGATCACTGATGCGGTTTGGAATTCCTCCTTGAGACCGCTTCTCTAACCATGGTTTTTTTTTTTTTTTTTTAAACCCGGCCAGTTTTATCTGTCAGACTGATACATGCCCACTGAATCGGACATAACTTTCGAACGGCTGCTCGGATTGGTATGATTCCACTTCCACTGGCAAGATGACTCTGTGGTCTCGAACTTTAATGAAGAACGCGGAAGCCGAATCGCAGTGGAAGGGTTTCGTCCGAGTCGATCTTTGAGACGCTTCGGCTGAGCTTTAAGTAAAGACTTTTGCTTGTGGCCGAGCAGAATCTGTGAGGTACGGTCTGAAGTCACTTGATCTCCCCCGTAACCTTTACTTGATGATGGGCTGAAACCTCATCACCTCAGTTGAAGCCTTGTGCATCACCGTTCTTGTGCACATCCAATCAACAGTTGAAACCTTGTGCATCACCTTTCCTAAAGACCATTGTGCACATCCGATCAACAACTTGGCACTAACACACATGCTCTTGGACTGATTCATCACCTTCCACCAGCTTAACAAAGACTTGGTGGCCCTTGGTTCTAACTCCAGGCATTGTGCTGCGCTCTCCTCATGGCTATCTTGTAGCCTTCAACCTCGCCACTTCTTCTTCTTGAGATAGTAGGCGAGCTCCCCACAATCTTCAAGGCTGAAGCTGAAACCAAATTCAATGGAACAGATTCTAAACAAGAGATTGTTAGAGATTAGAGAATAGAGAATATAGAATATTACTGAAAATAAAATAGAATTTAGAGAATAAGTAACCAGAGAATTAGTAACCAAGAGTATAGAGTATAGTAGAGTATATGGGCGGAAGTATAAGGTGAGTGGAGAGTAGAATAGAGAATTTGCTCAAGAGTTCTTATGGACAGAGTTATACTCTGTTTTCTTGAGTTTGCAGAAGCTTTGACAGCCAAGAGCATCCAACATTCAACAAGACTTTGGTGCTTTAATGGCTGAAACACAATGGACCTTATGGAAAATTAGTTTCTCCAAAGGTTTAACAACAAAACTCCTTGTAGAATCACTTAAACAAGTGTTCTTCAAGAGATTAAGGCTTTAGATCCACAAAGATAACATATAGAAGATGTTTTTCGTGGTCCCAAGCAAAGAAGAAACAACAAAAGCCTTTGGAACAACCTATTGTCCAACGGTTAAAAGAATGCATCTTTGAACAGCTTTAGTCTAGTTGACCAAGCGGACATGAGATGCGAAAATTAAGATCTCTCTCTTCTTCAAGCTTGAATCTGGACACACCATAGGGCCAGAAACAAAGCTTTCTCAACATTGAGAAGAAGAAGTAGCGATTTAGTAATTAAGCCTTTAAAGGAAATTTAACAAAAGCAAAATTAAACCTTTAGAGGAAAATTAACTAAATCCTAAGAGAGCTAAATCCTAAGAATTTCGTGGCTCATACAAGCACACAAGAACCGTGAATCCTCACCATGAACAACACAATTTGCTCAATGGTTCATCACTTCCCACACATCCCAAAATAAACAAAGCTATTACCAAATCGGTAAAGCTTAAGGATGGGGCTTGTAAAATCGATTTCTTTCCACACACTTGGTCTACAAATTCTAACAAGACAAGAGACCAAGCTTACTCAACAATGAGCTGCTAGAGAATCGATTTAATCAACAAAAGCAAAATTAAAGCTTTAAAGAAACTAAGCTAAGCGATTTAACACCTAAGCAAAGTCTAAAACTTTAACTAAGCTAACTCCTAAGAAAACGACTTTGAGAATGAGTTTAAATCACCAAGAACAGAACCTGGCTCTGATACCATGTTGGGATTTATGAGACAAAGCTCACAAGAGAGGGTAGACAAACACTTGGTGAATGAATCCCCCTTTACCCACAACAAACTAACCCATTCTCAAGGGGGAGGAGAGAACATCAACTTGTGATGAACTCCCCATAAACTAGCTAAATAGAACCCAAATACTAGAGAGTAAGCGGATCCTACCTAGGAGAAGCACTAGTTTGAGACTATCCCCTTCTAGTATCACAACACTTAGAGTTTGTGTACTTAGGAGAAGGAGGATTAGAATCAGTAATCTAGGCTAAGTAAAGCAGTAAATAAAGAAGAGTTTAGGTGGGTTTGAGAAGAGAATTAGGCTGCCCTAAGGGCAGCCCCTAACCGCTAATCACCTAAACAATCTACATTGTGAATATGAATAAGAACACAAGTAGAGAGGGGAAATCGGATTCTCTTCTATTAGATAATATTGTGATACATATGAGGTGAAATACAAAGCTTAATATAGGAGAATACAAGGTCATATGACCGTTAGAGAGAGAAGAGAGTGATGAAAGTGACATTCTCGATTTGGTGTTGGTGAGAGTGACCTTTCCTTCCTTCACCAACCAAGGGCACATGTGATCTTCCCATAAGCCTCTCTCTCTTGTAGGGCCTCGCTTTCCTCCTCTCAAACTCGGCCTCTCTATCTACTGGACCGAGCGCAGGCCTAAGGGCCGAGACCGTACGGACGGGCCTTCTCTTCATCGTACGGACGGGCCTTCTCTTCATCGTACGGACGGGCCTGTACGGACGGGCCTGTACGGACGGGCCTGTACGGACGGGCCTTCTCTTCATCGTGTTCACGGCCTAACTGGCCGCTCACCGGACATGGGTCCGTTCACGGACACGGTACATGGTACCGGACACGGTACATGGTCGCTCACGGACACGGACATGGCCTTACCGGCCTTTACATGGCCTTTCCGGCCTTTCTTCTCTTCTTCCAAGGCTCGGCCTTACCGGCCTCTCCTCTCTCTTCCTCCTTACTCTCTAATACTAAGCAATGTTTTCTTGGTTTTAGCCTCTTTTGGGACAAAATGGGTATAAGTGGCTTTTAAACTATCCACATCTATCTCAAACTCTTATAATTATTTAGTTGCATTGGATTAAGACACATTTTAACCCCAGAAACACTAACAAAACTGTTTAGTGCTTCTAAGCAATGTTTTCTTGGTTTTAGCCTTTTTGGGACAAAATGGGTATAAGTGGCTTTTAAACTCCCCACATCTATCCCAAACTCTTATAATTAGTTAGTTGCATTGGATTAAAACACATTTTAACCCCAGAAACACTAACAAAGCTGTTTGGTGCTTCTAAGCAATGTTTTCTTGGTTTTAGCCTGTTTTGAGACAAAATGGGTATAAGTGGCTTTTAAACTCTCCACATCAATCTCAAACTCTTATAATTAGTCATTTGCATTGGATTAAGACACATTTTAACCCCAGAAACACTAACATAGCTGTTTACAGCTTCTAAGCAATGTTTTCTTGGTTTTAGCCTGTTTTGGGACAAAATGGGTATAAGTGGCTTTTAAACTCTCCACATCCATCTCAACCTCTTAGAACTAGTCAGCTGCATTGGATTAAGACACATTTTAACCCCAGAAACACTAACATAGATACTTACAGCTTCTAAGCAATGTTTTCTTGGTTTTAGCCTGTTTTGGGACAAAATGGGTATAAGTGGCTTTTAAACTATCCACATCTATCTCAAACTCTTATAATTAGTTAGTTGCATTGGATTAAGACACATTTTAACCCCAAAAACACTAACAAAGCTGTTTAGTGTTTCTAAGCAATGTTTTCTTGGTTTTAGCCTGTTTAGGGACAAAATGGGTATAAGTGACTTCTAAACTCTCCACATCCATCTCAAACTCTTATAACTAGTCAGCTGCATTGGATTAAGACACATTTTAACCCCAGAAACACTAACATAGCTATTTACAGCTTCTAAGCAATGTTTTCTTGGTTTTAGCCTCTTTTGGGACAAAATGGGTATAAGTGGCTTTTAAACTATCCACATCTATCTCAAACTCTTATAATTAGTTAGTTGCATTGGATTAAGACACATTTTAACCCCAGAAACACTAACAAAACTGTTTAGTGCTTCTAAGCAATGTTTTCTTGGTTTTAGCCTTTTTGGGACAAAATGGGTATAAGTGGCTTTTAAACTTCCCACATCTATCCCAAACTCTTATAATTACTTAGTTGCATTGGATTAAGACACATTTTAACCCCAGAAACACTAACAAAGCTGTTTGGTGCTTCTAAGCAATGTTTTCTTGGTTTTAGCCTGTTTTGAGACAAAATGGGTATAAGTGGCTTTTAAACTCTCCACACCAATCCCAAACTCTTATAATTAGTCATTTGCATTGGATTAAGACACATTTTAACCCCAGAAACACTAACATAGCTGTTTACAGCTTCTAAGCAATGTTTTCTTGGTTTTAGCCTGTTTTGGGACAAAATGGGTATAAGTGGCTTTTAAACTCTCCACATCCATCTCAAACTCTTAGAACTAGTCAGCTGCATTGGATTAAGACACATTTTAACCCCAGAAACACTAACATAGATACTTACAGCTTCTAAGCAATGTTTTCTTGGTTTTAGCCTGTTTTGGGACAAAATGGGTATAAGTGGCTTTTAAACTATCCACATCCATCTCAAACTCTTATAATTAGTTAGTTGCATTGGATTAAGACACATTTTAACCACAAAAACACTAACAAAGCTGTTTAGTGTTTCTAAGCAATGTTTTCTTGGTTTTAGCCTGTTTAGGGACAAAATGGGTATAAGTGACTTCTAAACTCTCCACATCCATCTCAAACTCTTATAACTAGTCAGCTGCATTGGATTAAGACACATTTTAACCCCATAAACACTAACATAGCTATTTACAGCTTCTAAGCAATGTTTTCTTGGTTTTAGCCTCTTTTGGGACAAAATGGGTATAAGTGGCTTTTAAACTATCCACATCTATCTCAAACTCTTATAATTAGTTAGTTGCATTGGATTAAGACACATTTTAACCCCATAAACACTAACAAAGCTGTTTAGTGCTTCTAAGCAATGTTTTCTTGGTTTTAGCCTTTTTGGGAAAAATGGGTATAAGTGGCTTTTAAACTTCCCACATCTATCCCAAACTCTTATAATTACTTAGTTGCATTGGATTAAGAAACATTTTAACCCCAGTAACACTAACAAAGCTGTTTGGTGCTTCTAAGCAATGTTTTCTTGGTTTTAGCCTGTTTTGAGACAAAATGGGTATAAGTGGCTTTTAAACTCTCCACATCAATCTCGAACTCTTATAAATAGTCATTTGCATTGGATTAAGACACATTTAAACCCCAGAAACACTAACATAGCTGTTTACAGCTTCTAAGCAATGTTTTCTTGGTTTTAGCCTGTTTTGGGACAAAATGGGTATAAGTGGCTTTTAAACTCTCCACATCCATCTCAAACTCTTAGAACTACTCATCTGCATTGGATTAAGACACATTTTAACCCCAGAAACACTAACATATCTATTTACAGCTTCTAAGCAATGTTTTCTTGGTTTTAACCTCTTTTGGGACAAAATGGGTATAAGTGGCTTTTAAACTATCCACATCTATCTCAAACTCTTATAATTAGTTAGTTGCATTGGATTAAGACACATTTTAACCCCAGAAACACTAACAAAACTGTTTAGTGCTTCTAAGCAATGTTTTCCTTGTTTTAGCCTTTTTGGGACAAAATGGGTATAAGTGGCTTTTAAACTCTCCACATCTATCCCAAACTCTTATAATTAGTTAGTTGCATTGGATTAAAACACATTTTAACCCCAGAAACACTAACAAAGCTGTTTGGTGCTTCTAAGCAATGTTTTCTTGGTTTTAGCCTGTTTTGAGACAAAATGGGTATAAGTGGCTTTTAAACTCTCCACATCAATCTCAAACTCTTATAAATAGTCATTTGCATTGGATTAAGACACATTTAAACCCCAGAAACACTAACATAGCTGTTTACAGCTTCTAAGCAATGTTTTCTTGGTTTTAGCCTGTTTTGGGACAAAATGGGTATAAGTATTGATCAAGAATAAGCCTACGGCGTCCGTACAGTCCGTACCGTCCGTACGTGCAAGCAATAAGGCCGAGTGAAGCACTAAGGCCGAGTCATCTATGTGTGAGGATAGTGAGGAGGCCTGCTTACCTTCAGCCCATGAGAAGGATCGAGAATCCCTTGTGTAGCCGTTAGGGAGAAAGCGCAAGTGGACAAGAGTGGAAGACTAGGACAAGTCGCTATCACCGATCACCTACCCCCTCTCTCTCCTAATTGTCGATTTCTTTTGTTTCTATTTTAGGTCATGTGGTCGCCCTAGCTGCCTCCCTATTTAAACCTTTGTCATGTGTTGTATTTGGGATATTCTACCTAATTCTAATCTATTATCACTCTCTTTCATACTATTCGCCACCAACTCTTCTTCTTCATTCTAAACCTCTCAAATCTCTCTAAGTCTTCCGCTTATTTCAACATGGTATCAGAGCTAGGTTGTCGTTCTTGATAACCTATCTCTTCTATTCTTCCATTCTTCATTCTTGTTCACTCGATTCTCAGTCCTATTTCTCTTTATTCTCCGGGTAAAAGCTTTGTCCATCGGTCCATAGCGGTTAAACCATGGAAAACGCCAAACCCATTGTCATGCCGGTTGTTCTCAAAGGAACAAACTACTTGCTGTGGACTAGAACCACAAGAACTGCCCTTGGAGGTCGTGGTCTTTGGAGTCATGTCGAGAGTGACTATGCTCCAAAACAAAACCTCAAAGGAGAAGATGAAGGCGCTTCCGAGGAGGAAGTAGAAGAAGAGAGCGAGAGGAAGGCCAAGTGGTTCCAAGAAGACCAAGTTGTCCTATCTGTTCTCCAAAACTCTCTTGACACACCAATCCTTGAGGCCTACTCATATTGCGAGACGGCCAAGGAGTTGTGGGAGACACTTAAAGGTGTCTATGGCAATATCTCCAACTTGACTCGGGTCTTTGAGGTCAAGAAGGCCATAAATGAGCTTAACCAAGATGATGTGGAGTTCACTAAACATCTTGGCAAGTTTCGAGCTTTATGGTCCGAGCTTGACATGTTGCGGCCGAGTACACTCGATCCGAGTGTGTTGACTGAAAGAAAGGAGCAAGACAAGATCTTTGGTCTCCTTCTTACTTTAAACCCATCCTTCAACGATCTCTTGAAGCACATCCTCAGGGCAGAGAAACTTCCCTCTTTTGAAAACATTTGTTCACAAATCCAAAGAGAGCAAGGTTCTCTTGACTTGTTTAGCGGTAAGGGGGAGCTTGCTACGGCTAATAAAGGAGTGTACAAGCAAGAGGAGAGGAAGGTGTGGATATGCGACCACTGCAAGAGGCGGGGTCACCTGAAAGACAAGTGCTGGGTCCTCCACCCTCATCTCAAACCGGCCAAGTTCAAAGCAAACCTCTCAAAGGAAGCGGTTAGCGACAAGGGAGCCGGGCCGTCAAAGCAAGGAGATGAGGCAGCCATGACCGCAGCCTATGGAGAAGTGGTTAGGAAATCAGACCTTGAGGCGCTCATCCGTTCCATTGCCTCACTCAAGGAGTCTGGTATCTCTTTCTTTACCTCTAAGCCTAGTAAATCTCTTGTCATAGACTCGGGTGCTTCTCACCACATGATTAGTAATCCTAGTCTAATTGACAATATAAAACCGGCTTTAGGAAATGTTATAATTGCAAATGGAGAACAAATACCAGTGAAAGGAATAGGGGACTTGAAACTATTTGATAAAACCACAAAAGCTTTCTTTATGCCTACCTTCACATCTAATCTTCTATCGGTTAAGAGAACCACTAATGATTTGAATTGTTATGCAATCTTTGGTCCTAATAGTGTTCATTTTCAGGATATTGAGACTGGAAAAGTTCTTGGAGAGGGACAAGGGAGTGGAGATCTCTATGTCCTAGAGAAAACCTCGCCAAGTTTATCTACTAAATCTTGTTTTGTTGTTAATTTGGATAGTGTGTGGCATGCTAGATTAGGCCATCCTCATTCTCGTGCCCTTGCTTTAATGTTACCAAGTGTTTCTTTTGATAGTTCAATGTGTGAGTCT
This sequence comes from Camelina sativa, assembly GCF_030686135.1. Lineage (NCBI taxonomy): Eukaryota > Viridiplantae > Streptophyta > Magnoliopsida > Brassicales > Brassicaceae > Camelina > Camelina sativa. Next base: position 21,717,777 of record NC_141894.1, on the reverse strand, counting down.
TGTATTCTTGGTAAACATTGCAAATCTATTTTTCCCAAGTCTAAAACTATTTATGAGCATTGTTTTGATTTAGTGCACTCGGATGTGTGGACTTCACCATGCCTTTCTAGAGATAATAACAAATATTTTGTGACTTTTATTGATGAAAAATCTAAGTACACATGGATTACTTTGTTGCCTTCAAAGGATAGAGTGTTTGATGCTTTTATAAACTTTCAAAATTATGTTACTAATCATTTCAATGCTAAAATTAAGGTACTTAGATCAGACAATGGTGGAGAGTATACAAGTCACAAATTCAGAGAACACCTAGCAAAACACGGCATACTACACCAAACGAGTTGTCCCTATACGCCCCAACAAAATGGTGTGGCCGAGAGGAAGAACCGACATCTAATGGAGGTGGCACGGTCGATGATGTTCCATTCACACGTTACAAGGCGATATTGGGGTGATGCTGTGATGACAGCATGCTACTTGATCAATCGGACACCAACCAAAGTCCTTAATGACCTATCGCCATTTGAGGTATTGAATGGATTTAAACCATCTCTAGAGCACTTACGGGTCTTTGGGTGTGTTTCTTTTGTACTTGTGCCAGGAGAACAGCGGAGTAAGCTCGATCCCAAAAGCATAAGGTGTATGTTCATCGGCTACTCCACTACTCAAAAGGGATACAAGTGTTTTGACCCAAAGACAAGCCGGCTGTATGTATCAAGAGATGTTCGGTTCTTGGAAAATGTGGGTTATTTTGATAACAAAGACTGGAACAGCTTGAAGGATCTTTCATCATCACCAAATGATAGAGCCTCCAGCCTTAAGTTTCTCCTTGACCATCTCGGAAATCCGCCTACGGCCACAGCCCTTCCTCAGCCAGAACCCAACCCGAGCTCCATTGACCATACGCTCGAGCCGGAAGGTGCTATGCCCGAGATAATATCCCCGGACCATGAGATGCCCAAGCCAAACCAGAGCATGACCGAGGCACATGAGATGCCCGAGCCAAACTCAAGCCTGACCGAGACACAACCTGATGCTGAACCGGTCATCGAAGATGTCACTCAGTCCAGCCAATCAGTGCCGCCAGCTCAACCAGCTCCACGACGAAGCACGCGTGTCCGGTCTCACCCCTCTACATGGAAAGATAAGAGGGTCTACTACAACAGTCAAGCCGTCGCACATCCTATCCACGCCGTATGTTCGCTCGAGCTGCTTCCGACCGAGCACCAAGCCTTCTTCGGCCAAGTTGATGAACACTGGGTTCCCCAAACGTACGAGGAGGCCAAAGAACATAAGGTATGGGTAGATGCTGTGGAGGATGAAGCTGGTGCAATGATCAGAAATCACACATGGGATGAGGCTGACCTCCCCAAAGGGAAGAAGGCCGTAAGTTCAAAGTGGGTATTCACCATCAAGTTCTTGAGCACGGGAGAGATTGAAAGGCATAAGGCGAATGGCTTTAGACGATCGGAGGCTGACCACACTCTTTTCACTCTCAAGACATCACTTGGCCTGGTTGTGGTGCTGGTTTATGTCGATGACATCATCGTGACTGGCGATGACAAGGCCGGCATTGTTGCCATTAAAGACTCTCTCAAGTCTGCCTTTGACATTAAGGACCTCGGAGAGCTCAAATACTTCCTCGGCATCGAAATCTGCCGTTCCCCGGAGGGTATCTTCCTCTCACAACGCAAGTATGCTCTTGACTTGCTTGCTGAGACAGGCAAACTTGGTACGGTTCCAGCTACTACACCACTGGATGAAGATTACCAGCTCAAGCGAAAGGGGGAGAGCATTCGGGCGAAGGAAGGCAAACCACGCGAACCATTGGACGAGCCGTTCCCGGACGTCACACGCTACCGACGGCTTGTAGGTAAGTTGATCTATTTAACTATCACACGACCTGATATCTCTTATGCTGTGAATCAGGTGAGTCAGCACATGCAAGCTCCAAGCAAGTATCAATGGAGTCAAGTGGAGAGGATTTTGAGCTATCTCAAGGGCAGCCCTGGTCAAGGCATTTGGATGGGTAAAAACGGCAACACTGAGATCGTGGGTTATTGTGATGCGGACTATAATGGAGACACATTGGATAGGCGGTCAACTACTGGATATTGCACCTTTGTTGGAGGAAACCTAGTTACATGGAGGTCTAAGAAGCAAAAGGTGGTGTCATGTTCAAGTGCCGAGGCTGAGTACCGAGCTATGAGGAAGCTAACTAATGAGATGACATGGTTGAAAGGTCTACTTAAGGATCTCGGCATTGAAACAAGACAGCCGATGACAATGCATTGTGACAATGAGGCAGCGATCCACATAGCCACTAACTCAGTCTTCCATGAACGGACCAAGCACATTGAGAGCGACTGCCACAAGGTTAGGGAGAGGATCGAAGAGGGAGCGGTTCTACCATGCCACACAAGGAGTCAAGACCAGCTAGCCGACATCTTCACCAAATCTGCAAGTCCCAAGGTTTGTGATTATATTCATAGCAAACTTGGACTTGTAGACATCACACGGCCGTGATCAACTTTCCTAATCCGTGGACAGCACACTCTTTTTTCCCTTGGCTTAGTTTTGTCCCATGAGGTTTTCTAAGTCAAGGTTTTTAATGAGGTGCTGCTTCACGGGTTCCAAGCTTAGCCATTTCATCAGGCTAAGCTTGAGGGGGAGTATTGATCAAGAATAAGCCTACGGCGTCCGTACAGTCCGTACCGTCCGTACGTGCAAGCAATAAGGCCGAGTGAAGCACTAAGGCCGAGTCATCTATGTGTGAGGATAGTGAGGAGGCCTGCTTACCTTCAGCCCATGAGAAGGATCGAGAATCCCTTGTGTAGCCGTTAGGGAGAAAGCGCAAGTGGACAAGAGTGGAAGACTAGGACAAGTCGCTATCACCGATCACCTACCCCCTCTCTCTCCTAATTGTCGATTTCTTTTGTTTCTATTTTAGGTCATGTGGTCGCCCTAGCTGCCTCCCTATTTAAACCTTTGTCATGTGTTGTATTTGGGATATTCTACCTAATTCTAATCTATTATCACTCTCTTTCATACTATTCGCCACCAACTCTTCTTCTTCATTCTAAACCTCTCAAATCTCTCTAAGTCTTCCGCTTATTTCAACAATAAGTGGCTTTTAAACTCTCCACATCCATCTCAAACTCTTAGAACTACTCATCTGCATTGGATTAAGACACATTTTAACCCCAGAAACACTAACATATCTATTTACAGCTTCTAAGCAATGTTTTCTTGGTTTTAACCTCTTTTGGGACAAAATGGGTATAAGTGGCTTTTAAACTATCCACATCTATCTCAAACTCTTATAATTAGTTAGTTGCATTGGATTAAGACACATTTTAACCCCAGAAACACTAACAAAACTGTTTAGTGCTTCTAAGCAATGTTTTCCTTGTTTTAGCCTTTTTGGGACAAAATGGGTATAAGTGGCTTTTAAACTCTCCACATCTATCCCAAACTCTTATAATTAGTTAGTTGCATTGGATTAAAACACATTTTAACCCCAGAAACACTAACAAAGCTGTTTGGTGCTTCTAAGCAATGTTTTCTTGGTTTTAGCCTGTTTTGAGACAAAATGGGTATAAGTGGCTTTTAAACTCTCCACATCAATCTCAAACTCTTATAATTAGTCATTTGCATTGGATTAAGACACATTTAAACCCCAGAAACACTAACATAGCTGTTTACAGCTTCTAAGCAATGTTTTCTTGGTTTTAGCCTGTTTTGGGACAAAATGGGTATAAGTGGCTTTTAAACTCTCCACATCCATCTTAAACTCTTAGAACTAGTCATCTGCATTGGATTAAGACACATTTTAACCCCAGAAACACTAACATAGCTATTTACAGCTTCTAAGCAATGTTTTCTTGGTTTTAACCTCTTTTGGGACAAAATGGGTATAAGTGGCTTTTAAACTATCCACATCTATCTCAAACTCTTATTATTAGTTAGTTGCATTGGATTAAGACACATTTTAACCCCAGAAACACTAACAAAACTGTTTAGTGCTTCTAAGCAATGTTTTCCTTGTTTTAGCCTTTTTGGGACAAAATGGGTATAAGTGGCTTTTAAACTCTCCACATCTATCCCAAACTCTTATAATTAGTTAGTTGCATTGGATTAAAACACATTTTAACCCCAGAAACACTAACAAAGCTGTTTGGTGCTTCTAAGCAATGTTTTCTTGGTTTTAGCCTGTTTTGAGACAAAATGGGTATAAGTGGCTTTTAAACTCTCCACATCAATCTCAAACTCTTATAATTAATCATTTGCATTGGATTAAGACACATTTTAACCCCAGAAACACTAACATAGCTGTTTACAGCTTCTAAGCAATGTTTTCTTGGTTTTAGCCTGTTTTGGGACAACATGGGTATAAGTGGCTTTTAAACTCTCCACATCCATCTCAAACTCTTAGAACTAGTCAGCTGCATTGGTAAAGACACATTTTAACCCCAGAAACACTAACATAGATATTTACAGCTTCTAAGCAATGTTTTCTTGGTTTTAGCCTCTTTTGGGACAAAATGGGTATAAGTGGCTTTTAAACTATCCACATCTATCTCAAACTCTTATAATTAGTTAGTTGCATTGGATTAAGACACATTTTAACCCCAGAAACACTAACATAGCTATTTACAGCTTCTAAGCAATGTTTTCTTGGGTTTAGCCTGTTTTGGGACAAAATGGTTATAAGTGGCTTCTAAACTATCCACATCTATCTCAAACTCTTATAGTTAGATAGTTGCATTGGATTAAGACACATTTTAACCCCAGAAACACTAACAAAGCTGTTTAGTGCTTCTAAGCAATGTTTTCTTGGTTTTAGCCTTTTTGGGACAAAATGGGTATAAGTGGCTTTTAAACTCTCCACATCTATCTCAAACTCTTATAATTAGTTAGTTGCATTGGATTAAGACACATTTTAACCCCATAAACACTAACAAAGCTGTTTAGTGCTTCGAAGCAATGTTTTCTTGGTTTTAGCCTTTTTGGGAAAAATGGGTATAAGTGGCTTTTAAACTTCCCACATCTATCCCAAACTCTTATAATTACTTAGTTGCATTGGATTAAGAAACATTTTAACCCCAGTAACACTAACAAAGCTGTTTGGTGCTTCTAAGCAATGTTTTCTTGGTTTTAGCCTGTTTTGAGACAAAATGGGTATAAGTGGCTTTTAAACTCTCCACATCAATCTCAAACTCTTATAATTAGTCATTTGCATTGGATTAAGACACATTTAAACCCCAGAAACACTAACATAGCTGTTTACAGCTTCTAAGCAATGTTTTCTTGGTTTTAGCCTGTTTTGGGACAAAATGGGTATAAGTGGCTTTTAAACTCTCCACATCCATCTTAAACTCTTAGAACTAGTCATCTGCATTGGATTAAGACACATTTTAACCCCAGAAACACTAACATAGCTATTTACAGCTTCTAAGCAATGTTTTCTTGGTTTTAACCTCTTTTGGGACAAAATGGGTATAAGTGGCTTTTAAACTATCCACATCTATCTCAAACTCTTATTATTAGTTAGTTGCATTGGATTAAGACACATTTTAACCCCAGAAACACTAACAAAACTGTTTAGTGCTTCTAAGCAATGTTTTCCTTGTTTTAGCCTTTTTGGGACAAAATGGGTATAAGTGGCTTTTAAACTCTCCACATCTATCCCAAACTCTTATAATTAGTTAGTTGCATTGGATTAAAACACATTTTAACCCCAGAAACACTAACAAAGCTGTTTGGTGCTTCTAAGCAATGTTTTCTTGGTTTTAGCCTGTTTAGGGACAAAATGGGTATAAGTGGCTTCTAAACTCTCCACATCCATCTCAAACTCTTATAACTAGTCAGCTGCATTGGATTAAGACACATTTTAACCCCAGAAACACTAACATAGCTGTTTACAGCTTCTAAGCAATGTTTTCTTGGTTTTAGCCTGTTTTGGGACAACATGGGTATAAGTGGCTTTTAAACTCTCCACATCCATCTCAAACTCTTAGAACTAGTCAGCTGCATTGGATAAAGACACATTTTAACCCCAGAAACACTAACATAGATATTTACAGCTTCTAAGCAATGTTTTCTTGGTTTTAGCCTCTTTTGGGACAAAATGGGTATAAGTGGCTTTTAAACTATCCACATCTATCTCAAACTCTTATAATTAGTTAGTTGCATTGGATTAAGACACATTTTAACCCCAGAAACACTAACATAGCTATTTACAGCTTCTAAGCAATGTTTTCTTGGGTTTAGCCTGTTTTGGGACAAAATGGTTATAAGTGGCTTCTAAACTATCCACATCTATCTCAAACTCTTATAGTTAGATAGTTGCATTGGATTAAGACACATTTTAACCCCAGAAACATTAACAAAGCTGTTTAGTGCTTCTAAGCAATGTTTTCTTGGTTTTAGCCTTTTTGGGACAAAATGGGTATAAGTGGCTTTTAAACTCTCCACATCTATCTCAAACTCTTATAATTAGTTAGTTGCATTGAATTAAAACACATTTTAACCCCAGAAACACTAACAAAGCTGTTTGGTGTTTCTAAGCAATGTTTTCTTGGTTTTAGCCTGTTTTGGGACAAAATGGGTATAAGTGGCTTTTAAACTCTCCACATCAATCTCAAACTCTTATAATTAGTCATTTGCATTGGATTAAGACACATTTTAACCCCAGAAACACTAACATAGCTGTTTACAGCTTCTAAGCAATGTTTTCTTGGTTTTAGCATGTTTTGGGACAAAATGGGTATAAGTGGCTTTTAAACTCTCCACATCCATCTCAACCTCTTATAACTAGTCAGCTGCATTGGATTAAGACACATTTTAACCCCAGAAACACTAACATAGCTATTTACAGCTTCTAAGCAATGTTTTCTTGGTTTTAGCCTCTTTTGGGACAAAATGGGTATAAGTGGCTTTTAAACTATCCACATCTATCTCAAACTCTTATAATTAGTTAGTTGCATTGGATTAAGACACATTTTAACCCCAAAAACACTAACAAAGCTGTTTAGTGCTTCTAAGCAATGTTTTCTTGGTTTTAGCCTTTTTGGGACAAAATGGGTATAAGTGGCTTTTAAACTCCCCACATCTATCCGAAACTCTTATAATTAGTTAGTTGCATTGGATTAAGACACATTTTAACCCCAGAAACACTAACAAAGCTGTTTGGTGCTTCTAAGCAATGTTTTCTTTGTTTAGCCTGTTTTGGGAGAAAATGGGTATAAGTGGCTTTTAAACTCTCCACATCAATCTCAAACTCTTATAATTAGTCATTTGCATTGGATTAAGACACATTTTAACCCCAGAAACACTAACATAGCTGTTTATAACTTCTAAGCAATGTTTTCTTGGTTTTAGCCTGTTTTGGGATAAAATGGGTATAAGTGGCTTTTAAACTCTCCACATCCATCTCAAACTCTTATAAATAGTCAGCTGCATTGGATTAAGACACATTTTAACCCCAGAAACACTAACATAGCTATATACAGCTTCTAAGCAATGTTTTCTTGGTTTTAGACTGTTTTGGGACAAAATGGGTATAAGTGGCTTTTAAACTATCAACATCTATCTCAAACTCTTATACTTAGTTAGTTGCATTGGATTAAGACACATTTTAACCCCAGAAACACTAACAAAGCTGTTTAGTGTTTCTAAGCAATGTTTTCTTGGTTTTAGCCTGTTTAGGGACAAAATGGGTATAAGTGGCTTCTAAACTCTCCACATCCATCTCAAACTCTTATAACTAGTCAGCTGCATTGGATTAAGACACATTTTAACCCCAGAAACACTAACATAGCTATTTACAGCTTCTAAGCAATGTTTTCTTGGTTTTAGCCTCTTTTGGGACAAAATGGGTATAAGTGGCTTTTAAACTATCCACATCTATCTCAAACTCTTATAATTAGTTAGTTGCATTGGATTAAGACACATTTTAACCCCAGAAACATTAACAAAGCTGTTTAGTGCTTCTAAGCAATGTTTTCTTGGTTTTAGCCTTTTTGGGACAAAATGGGTATAAGTGGCTTTTAAACTTCCCACATCTATCCCAAACTCTTATAATTACTTAGTTGCATTGGATTAAGAAACATTTTAACCCCAGTAACACTAACAAAGCTGTTTGGTGCTTCTAAGCAATGTTTTCTTGGTTTTAGCCTGTTTTGAGACAAAATGGGTATAAGTGGCTTTTAAACTCTCCACATTAATCTCAAACTCTTATAATTAGTCATTTGCATTGGATTAAGACAGATTTAAACCCCAGAAACACTAACATAGCTGTTTACAGCTTCTAAGCAATGTTTTCTTGGTTTTAGCCTGTTTTGGGACAAAATGGGTATAAGTGGCTTTTAAACTCTCCACATCCATCTCAAACTCTTAGAACTAGTCATCTGCATTGGATTAAGACACATTTTAACCCCAGAAACACTAACATAGCTATTTACAGCTTCTAAGCAATGTTTTCTTGGTTTTAACCTCTTTTGGGACAAAATGGGTATAAGTGGCTTTTAAACTATCCACATCTATCTCAAACTCTTATTATTAGTTAGTTGCATTGGATTAAGACACATTTTAACCCCAGAAACACTAACAAAACTGTTTAGTGCTTCTAAGCAATGTTTTCCTTGTTTTAGCCTTTTTGGGACAAAATGGGTATAAGTGGCTTTTAAACTCTCCACATCTATCCCAAACTCTTATAATTAGTTAGTTGCATTGGATTAAAACACATTTTAACCCCAGAAACACTAACAAAGCTGTTTGGTGCTTCTAAGCAATGTTTTCTTGGTTTTAGCCTGTTTTGGGACAAAATGGGTATAAGTGGCTTTTAAACTATCCACATCTATCCAAAACTCTTATAATTAGTTAGTTGCATTGGATTAAAACACATTTTAACCCCAGAAACACTAACAAAGCTGTTTGGTGCTTCTAAGCAATGTTTTCTTGGTTTTAGCCTGTTTTGAGAGAAAATGGGTATAAGTGGCTTTTAAACTCTCCACATCAATCTCAAACTCTTATAATTAGTCATTTGCATTGGATTAAGACACATTTTAACCCCAGAAACACTAACAAAGCTGTTTGGTGCTTCTAAGCAATGTTTTCCTGGTTTTAGCCTGTTTTGAGACAAAATGGGTCTAAGTGGCTTTTAAACTCTCCAAATCAATCTCAAACTCTTATAATTAGTCATTTGCATTGGATTAAGACACATTTTAACCCCAGAAACACTAACATAGCTGTTTACAGCTTCTAAGCAATGTTTTCTTGGTTTTAGCCTGTTTTGGGACAAAATGGGTATAAGTGGCTTTTAAACTCTCCACATCCATCTCAAACTCTTAGAACTAGTCATTTGCATTGGATTAAGACACATTTTAACCCCAGAAACACTAACATAGCTATTTACAGCTTCTAAGCAATGTTTTCTTGGTTTTAGCCTCTTTTATGAAACCGCACACACACCTTGTCCGTACATCCGTCCGTACAACCATCACCATTGGGCCGTCCGTACAGCTAAAGGCCTACCAAGCTCAACCCATGAGGATCACGAGTCCATTCCATGTTCACCAGCCTCCAACGGTCACAAGAGCTTCTCGATCCTTCTCCTCATAGCCGTTAGTGTAGAGTGCGCAAGTGGGAAGGATCACATGTCTTCTTAAGGACATGTCGCTATCTTTATATGTAAATGTGCCTAGGATCATCTTAGTATATTCTTTTGTATATGTCTATAAGTAGATTGTAATTATGTTCTAAAAGAGGTAAGAAGAGATAATATCTCTTTCTCCACAATACTCTCTCTATACTCTCTTACTATACTCTCAACGATTCTCACTCTCTTGTTATTCAAATCTTCTCACTAAACTCATAATCGATCCTATTAATTCTTTCATGGTATCAGAGCCTGGTTGCTCGTCATTCTAAAGTTTTTGATCATCACTTACTTCCGCTTCTCCTTCTCTCTCATTTTCTGTTTTGACTTGAAAGTCATTTTCTTTAACCGTTGGATAATAGCTTTACCTAACGGTCTCTTCATCATGGAAAGTGTCAAAACCATGGTTGTTCCGGTGACTCTCAAGGGAGAGAACTATCTGCTGTGGGCGAGGACCACGAAAACTGCCCTTTGTGGCCGAGGCCTTTGGTCTCACGTTGAGAAGAGCGAAGCTCCGAGTGGTGAGGCCACCAAGGACGGCAAGGAACTTGCCGGAGATGAAAAGAACAAATGGTTCCAAGAAGACCAAGGGGTCTTAGCCATCATTCAAAACTCTCTAGATGCCCCCATTCTTGAAGCCTACTCCTACTGCGAGACGGCGAAGGACTTGTGGGACACCCTCAAGAACGTTTTTGGTAATATTACCAATGTCAATCGTATCTTCGAGATTAAAAGGGCCATCAATAACCTCAATCAAGAGGATATGGAGTTTACAAAGCATTTTGGGAAGTTTAGGTCCCTTTGGGCTGAACTAGAAATGCTGCGACCGGCGACAATTGATCCGGCCATACTGAACGAGAGGCGTGAACAAGACAAAGTGTTTGGGCTGCTCTTGACCCTAAACCCCTCCTACAATGATCTCATCAAACACATCTTGCGGTCAGATAAACTCCCAAGCCTTGATGATGTTTGTAACCAAATTCAAAAGGAGCATGGCTCCATGGGATTGTTCGGCAGCAAGGGAGAGCTGGTGACCGCTAACAAAGCTGAGATGGCATCAGCAAACAAAGGCTACTACCGACCGGAGGACAAGAACAACCCGCCGGTTTGTGAGCACTGTAAGAAACTTGGCCACTTCAAGAGCCGCTGCTGGATCCTACATCCGCATCTAGCACCACCACCGGGAACAATCCGAGGTGGACGACCAAACCGCGGAGGACAACCGAGAGCTCACCAAGCAACTGCCGTGGGGGAGCCATTGATCTCTGAGCAGCCTCAACAAGTGACCGGTGGAACTGCTCTTGCTGCAGCATCGTCCGAGCTGGTAAGGCGGTCCGACCTTGATGCGCTCATCAAAGCCCTCAAGGAGGCCACCGGTAAGGCGTTTCTTACTTCAAACAAAACTAAGTCTCTTATTGTTGATTCTGGTGCATCTCATCACATGATTAGTGATTCTAGGTTAATGAGTGATATTAAGCCTGCTAATGGTAATGTTGTGATAGCTAATGGTGAGAAAGTTCCAATTAAAGGCATAGGGAATTTAAAGTTATTTAACAAAGAAACTAAAGCTTTCTATATGCCAAATTTCACATCTAATTTGCTATCAGTTAAGAGGGCCACCACTGATTTAAATTGTTATGCAATATTTGGTCCTAACAAGGTTCATTTTCAGGATATTGAGACAAGTAAAGTTCTTGGTCAAGGAGGTTCCAAGGATGATCTATATGTGCTTGAGGACTTGAATCTATCTTCTTCTACTGCATCTTGTTTTAATTCGGTTATTATTAAACCTAGTGATTCTATTTTACATGCTAGGCTAGGACATCCTCATACTAGAGCTTTATCATTAATGTTTCCTAATATTTCTTTTAAAAATGATGAGTGTGAGGCATGTATTCTTGGTAAACATTGCAAGGCTGTTTTTCCTAAATCTATGACTATTTATGAAAATTGTTTTGATTTAATCCATTCAGATGTTTGGACTTCCCCTTGCTTGTCTAGAGAAAATCAAAAATATTTTGTGACCTTTATTGATGAAAAATCAAAATATACTTGGCTGACCTTGCTTCCCTCTAAAGATAGAGTTCTTGAAGCCTTCACTAATTTTCAAAAATATGTGACTAATCATTATAATGCAAAGATTAAAATTTTGAGATCAGATAATGGAGGAGAGTATACAAGCCATGCCTTCAAACAATACCTAGCAAACCATGGGATTATTCATCAAACAAGCTGTCCATATACACCCCAACAAAATGGTGTTGCTGAAAGGAAGAATAGGCACCTCATGGAAGTGGCAAGATCCATGATGTTTCACACCAATGTTCCAAAGAAGTTTTGGGGAGATGCTGTTCTTGCGGCTTGCTACCTCATTAACCGGACACCAACCAAAGTTCTTCAAGACAGTTCACCGTTTGAGGTAATAAACAAGGTAAAACCCTCATTTGATCATTTAAGAGTATTTGGCTGCGTGTGTTATGTGTTGAAGCCAGGAGAACTACGCGACAAGCTTGATACTAAGAGTGTTAAGAGCATGTTCCTTGGGTACTCGACGACTCAAAAAGGCTACAAGTGCTACGAGCCAAACATGAAGCGCGTTTTTGTCTCTCGTGATGTTAAGTTCGTGGAGTCTAAAGGCTTCTATGAGGAAAAGAACTGGGAGAGCCTTCGAGACTTGTCCACCTCACCATCTGACCGAGCTAACAACCTTCGCATCCTTCTCGAGAGACTCGGTGTTGACAATGCCCCCGCGTCAACACCTGCACCCCCAGTCAATGCACCGGCCACTTCACCGCCGGAGTCTCTAGACAATGATCCCTCGGCTGCACTTGATGAACACTCGGCTGAACTTGATGAACAATCCGATGATGAAAATGGTTTAAATTCAGTTCCGGTGGACAATGCTTCCGGTGATGAGGATTATGTGCCCACCGAGGAAGACAATGACGATGAGGCCACACCACAGGAAGTTATCCCACTTCGCCGCAGTGAACGCCTCAAGTTTCCCCTCTCCAATTGGCGAAACACTCGGGTCTACTACAACAACGTTGCTGTAGCTCATCCGATTCAAGCGGTATGCACCTTGGCTCATTTTCCTCCACACCATCAAGTGTTTCTTGGCAAGATTGATGCTCATTGGATTCCCAAAGACTATGAAGAAGCCAAGAATCATAAGGAATGGTGTGATGCTGTCAATGCCGAGAAGAATGCAATGGAGGCCAATCATACATGGGACGAGGCTGACTTACCCAAAGGCAAGAAGGCTGTGACATCCAGGTGGATCTTTACCATTAAATATAAGAGTGATGGGGAGATCGAACGCTACAAAGCCAGACTCGTTGCAAGGGGGTTCACTCAAACGTATGGGGAGGACTACCAAGATACGTTTGCACCGGTGGCCAAACTTCACACGGTTCGAGTTGTTCTCTCTCTTGCAACCAACCTTGACTGGAACTTATGGCAAATGGATGTTAAGAACGCCTTCTTACAAGGAGAGCTCGAGGATGAAGTTTATATGAGGCCACCTCCGGGTTTAGAAGACATCATTGGTCCCGGGAAAGTATTAAAACTGAACAAGGCGATTTATGGACTCAAACAGTCCCCTAGGGCTTGGTATCACAAGTTAAGCACCACACTCCTTGAGAAAGGCTTCCGCAAATCAGAGGCTGACCACACTCTATTCACCTTACCAAGTGAAAAAGGTATTATAGTCATTCTAGTTTATGTTGATGATATCATCATAACTGGAAGTGACAAGGTAGGCATTCAAGAGACTAAGGCTTACCTTAAGTCAGTTTTTGATATCAAAGACCTAGGAGAACTTAAATATTTTCTTGGTATAGAAGTATATAGGACTAATGAAGGATTGTTTTTATCACAAAGAAAATATGCTCTTGATTTATTGAGTGAAGCAGGGAAGCTAGGTTCAAAAGCTGTATCTACACCCCTTGATGAAAACTATAAGGCCGGAGGAAAGGGGGAGTTTGATGCAGCTCCATTTCAAGACGTCAAGCGATACCGGCGGCTAGTAGGTAAGCTTATATACCTTACTATCACTAGACCTGATATTTGCTTTGCTGTTAATCAGGTGAGCCAACACATGCAAAGTCCTACCGTGCATCATTGGGGTATGGTGAACCGCATCCTCAAATATCTCAAGGGCTCGCCGGGGCAAGGCATATGGATGGGTCGAAATGAAAGCACGGAGCTAGTAGGGTATTGTGATGCGGATTACGCCGGAGACCGTGGAGACCGTCGCTCCACTACAGGCTACTGCACGTTCCTAGGAGGCAACTTGATCACATGGAAGAGCAAGAAACAAAAGGTGGTATCCCTATCAAGTGCTGAATCGGAGTATAGAGCCATGAGAAAGTTAACAACCGAGTTGATGTGGCTCAAGGCACTCATCAAGGACCTTGGAATCGAGTCACCTAAGCCTATTACTATGCATTGCGACAATGAGGCAGCTATTCACATCGCAACAAACTCGGTGTTCCATGAGAGAACCAAGCACATTGAAGTCGACTGCCACAAAGTCCGAGAGCAAATTAAACTTGGAGTTGTTCTACCATGTCACACCGAGAGCTCTGAACAATTGGCTGACGTTCTCACCAAGGCGGCCAGTCCACAAGTGTGTGAGTACATTCACCCCAAACTTGGCCTCAAAGATCTTACTCGGCCATGATTGTCTTCACATGATACCCACACTCTTTTTCCCTTAAGTATAGTTTTTCCCAAGTGGTTTTCTATACTAAGGTTTTTAATGAGGTGGGTGTGCATGAGTCCAAGCTTGATCAATGCTCATGATCAAGCTTGAGGGGGAGTATGAAACCGCACACACACCTTGTCCGTACATCCGTCCGTACAACCATCACCATTGGGCCGTCCGTACAGCTAAAGGCCTACCAAGCTCAACCCATGAGGATCACGAGTCCATTCCATGTTCACCAGCCTCCAACGGTCACAAGAGCTTCTCGATCCTTCTCCTCATAGCCGTTAGTGTAGAGTGCGCAAGTGGGAAGGATCACATGTCTTCTTAAGGACATGTCGCTATCTTTATATGTAAATGTGCCTAGGATCATCTTAGTATATTCTTTTGTATATGTCTATAAGTAGATTGTAATTATGTTCTAAAAGAGGTAAGAAGAGATAATATCTCTTTCTCCACAATACTCTCTCTATACTCTCTTACTATACTCTCAACGATTCTCACTCTCTTGTTATTCAAATCTTCTCACTAAACTCATAATCGATCCTATTAATTCTTTCATCTTTTGGGACAAAATGGGTATAAGTGGCTTTTAAACTATCCACATCTATCTCAAACTCTTATAATTAGTTAGTTGCATTGGATTAAGACACATTTTAACCCCAGAAACACTAACAAAACTGTTTAGTGCTTCTAAGCAATGTTTTCTTGGTTTTAGCCTTTTTGGGACAAAATGGGTATAAGTGGCTTTTAAACTCCCCACATCTATCCCAAACTCTTATAATTAGTTAGTTGCATTGGATTAAAACACATTTTATCCCCAGAAACACTAACAAAGCTGTTTGGTGCTTCTAAGCAATGTTTTCTTGGTTTTAGCCTGTTTTGGAGACAAAATGGGTATAAGTGGCTTTTAAACTCTCCACATCAATCTCAAACTCTTATAATTAGTCATTTGCATTGGATTAAGACACATTTTAACCCCGGAAACACTAACATAGCTGTTTACAGCTTCTAAGCAATGTTTTCTTGGTTTTAGCCAGTTTTGGGAAAAAATGGGTATAAGTGGCTTTTAAACTCTCCACATCCATCTCAAACTCTTAGAACTAGTCAGCTGCATTGGATTAAGACACATTTTAACCCCAGAAACACTAACATAGATATTTACAGCTTCTAAGCAATGTTTTCTTGGTTTTAGCCTGTTTTGGGACAAAATGGGTATAAGTGGCTTTTAAACTATCCACATCTATCTCAAACTCTTATAATTAGTTAGTTGCATTAGATTAAGACACATTTTAACCCCAGAAACACTAACAAAGCTGTTTAGTGTTTCTAAGCAATGTTTTCTTGGTTTTAGCCTGTTTAGGGACAAAATGGGTATAAGTGGCTTCTAAACTCTCCACATCCATCTCAAACTCTTATAACTAGTCAGCTGCATTGGATTAAGACACATTTTAACCCCAAAAACACTAACATAGCTATTTACAGCTTCTAAGCAATGTTTTCTTGGTTTTAGCCTCTTTTGGGACAAAATGGGTATAAGTGGCTTTTAAACTATCCACATCTATCTAAAACTCTTATAATTAGTTAGTTGCATCGGATTAAGACACATTTTAACCCCAGAAACACTAACAAAGCTGTTTAGTGCTTCTAAGCAATGTTTTCTTGGTTTTAGCCTTTTTGGGACAAAATGGGTATAAGTGGCTTTTAAACTTCCCACATCTATCCCAAACTCTTATAATTACTTAGTTGCATTGGATTAAGACACATTTTAACCCCAGAAACACTAACAAAGCTGTTTGGTGCTTCTAAGCAATGTTTTCTTGGTTTTAGCCTGTTTTGAGACAAAATGGGTATAAGTGGCTTTTAAACTCTCCACATCAAACTCAAACTCTTATAATTAGTCATTTGCATTGGATTAAGACACATTTTAACCCCAGAAACACTAACATAGCTATTTACAGCTTATAAGCAATGTTTTCTTGGGTTTAGCCTGTTTTGGGACAAAATGGGTGTAAGTGGCTTCTAAACTATCCACATCTATCTCAAACTCTTATAATTAGATAGTTGCATTGGATTAAAACACATTTTAACCCCAGAAACACTAACAAAGCTGCTTAGTGCTTCTAAGCAATGTTTTCTTGGTTTTAGCCTTTTTGGGACAAAATGGGTATAAGTGGCTTTTAAACTCTCCACATCTATCTCAAACTCTTATAATTAGTTAGTTGCATTGAATTAAGACACATTTTAACCCCAGAAACACTAACAAAGCTGTTTGGTGCTTCTAAGCAATGTTTTCTTGGTTTTAGCCTGTTTTGGGACAAAATGGGTATAAGTGGCTTTTAAACTCTCCACATCAATCTCAAACTCTTATAATTAGTCATTTGCATTGGATTAAGACACATTTTAACCCCAGAAACACTAACATAGCTGTTTACAGCTTCTAAGCAATGTTTTCTTGGTTTTAGCATGTTTTGGGACAAAATGGGTATAAGTGGCTTTTAAACTCTCCACATCCATCTCAAACTCTTAGAACTAGTCAGCTGCATTGGATTAAGACACATTTTAACCCCAGAAACACTAACATAGCTATTTACAGCTTCTAAGCAATATTTTCTTAGTTTTAGCCTGTTTTGGGACAAAATGGGTATAAGTGGCTTTTAAACTATCCACATCTATCTCAAACTCTTATAATTAGTTAGTTGCATTGGATTAAGACACATTTTAACCCCAGAAACACTAACAAAACTGTTTAGTGCTTCTAAGCAATGTTTTCTTGGTTTTAGCCTTTTTGGGACAAAATGGGTATAAGTGGCTTTTAAACTCCCCACATCTATCCCAAACTCTTATAATTAGTTAGTTGCATTGGATTAAAACACATTTTAACCCCAGAAACACTAACAAAGCTGTTTGGTGCTTCTAAGCAATGTTTTCTTGGTTTTAGCCTGTTTTGAGACAAAATGGGTATAAGTGGCTTTTAAACTCTCCACATCAATCTCAAACTCTTATAATTAGTCATTTGCATTGGATTAAGACACATTTTAACCCCAGAAACACTAACATAGCTGTTTACAGCTTCTAAGCAATGTTTTCTTGGTTTTAGCCTGTTTTGGGACAAAATGGGTATAAGTGGCTTTTAAACTCTCCACATCCATCTCAAACTCTTAGAACTAGTCAGCTGCATTGGATTAGGACACATTTTAACCCCAGAAACACTAACATAGATACTTACAGCTTTTAAGCAATGTTTTTTTTGGTTTTTGCCTGTTTTGGGACAAAATGGGTATAAGTGGCTTTTAAACTATCCACATCAATCTCAAACTCTTATAATTAGTTAGTTGCATTGGATTAAGACACATTTTAACCCCAAAAACACTAACAAAGCTGTTTAGTGTTTCTAAGCAATGTTTTCTTGGTTTTAGCCTGTTTAGGGACAAAATGGGTATAAGTGACTTCTAAACTCTCCACATCCATCTCAAACTCTTATAACTAGTCAGCTGCATTGGATTAAGACACATTTTAACCCCAGAAACACTAACATAACTATTTACAGCTTCTAAGCAATGTTTTCTTGGTTTTAGCCTCTTTTGGGACAAAATGGGTATAAGTGGCTTTTAAACTATCCACATCTATCTCAAACTCTTATAATTAGTTAGTTGCATTGGATTAAGACACATTTTAACGCCATAAACACTAACAAAGCTCTTTAGTGCTTCTAAGCAATGTTTTCTTGGTTTTAGCCTGTTTTGAGACAAAATGGGTATAAGTGGCTTTTAAACTATCCACATCTATCTCAAACTCTTATAATTAGTTAGTTGCATTGGATTAAGACACATTTTAACCCCAGAAACACTAACAAAACTGTTTAGTGCTTCTAAGCAATGTTTTCTTGGTTTTAGCCTTTTTGGGACAAAATGGGTATAAGTGGCTTTTAAACTCCCCACATCTATCCCAAACTCTTATAATTAGTTAGTTGCATTGGATTAAAACACATTTTAACCCCAGAAACACTAACAAAGCTGTTTGGTGCTTCTAAGCAATGTTTTCTTGGTTTTAGCCTGTTTTGAGACAAAATGGGTATAAGTGGCTTTTAAACTCTCCACACCAATCTCAAACTCTTATAATTAGTCATTTGCATTGGATTAAGACACATTTTAACCCCAGAAACACTAACATAGCTGTTTACAGCTTCTAAGCAATGTTTTCTTGGTTTTAGCCTGTTTTGGGACAAAATGGGTATAAGTGGCTTTTAAACTCTCCACATCCATCTCAAACTCTTAGAACTAGTCAGCTGCATTGGATTAAGACACATTTTAACCCCAGAAACACTAACATAGATACTTACAGCTTCTAAGCAATGTTTTCTTGGTTTTAGCCTGTTTTGGGACAAAATGGGTATAAGTGGCTTTTAAACTATCCACATCTATCTCAAACTCTTATAATTAGTTAGTTGCATTGGATTAAGACACATTTTAACCCCAAAAACACTAACAAAGCTGTTTAGTGTTTCTAAGCAATGTTTTCTTGGTTTTAGCCTGTTTAGGGACAAAATGGGTATAAGTGACTTCTAAACTCTCCACATCCATCTCAAACTCTTATAACTAGTCAGCTGCATTGGATTAAGACACATTTTAACCCCAGAAACACTAACATAGCTATTTACAGCTTCTAAGCAATGTTTTCTTGGTTTTAGCCTCTTTTGGGACAAAATGGGT
Organism: Camelina sativa; assembly: GCF_030686135.1. Taxonomy (NCBI): domain Eukaryota; kingdom Viridiplantae; phylum Streptophyta; class Magnoliopsida; order Brassicales; family Brassicaceae; genus Camelina; species Camelina sativa. Next base: position 21,698,696 of record NC_141894.1, on the reverse strand, counting down.
ATAAGTGGCTTTTAAACTATCCACATCTATCTCAAACTCTTATAATTAGTTAGTTGCATTGGATTAAGACACATTTTAACCCCATAAACACTAACAAAGCTGTTTAGTGCTTCTAAGCAATGTTTTCTTGGTTTTAGCCTTTTTGGGAAAAATGGGTATAAGTGGCTTTTAAACTTCCCACATCTATCCCAAACTCTTATAATTACTTAGTTGCATTGGATTAAGAAACATTTTAACCCCAGTAACACTAACAAAGCTGTTTGGTGCTTCTAAGCAATGTTTTCTTGGTTTTAGCCTGTTTTGAGACAAAATGGGTATAAGTGGCTTTTAAACTCTCCACATCAATCTCAAACTCTTATAATTAGTCATTTGCATTGGATTAAGACACATTTAAACCCCAGAAACACTAACATAGCTGCTTACAGCTTCTAAGCAATGTTTTCTTGGTTTTAGCCTGTTTTGGGACAAAATGGGTATAAGTGGCTTTTAAACTCTCCACATCCATCTTAAACTCTTAGAACTAGTCATCTGCATTGGATTAAGACACATTTTAACCCCAGAAACACTAACATAGCTATTTACAGCTTCTAAGCAATGTTTTCTTGGTTTTAACCTCTTTTGGGACAAAATGGGTATAAGTGGCTTTTAAACTATCCACATCTATCTCAAACTCTTATTATTAGTTAGTTGCATTGGATTAAGACACATTTTAACCCCAGAAACACTAACAAAACTGTTTAGTGCTTCTAAGCAATGTTTTCCTTGTTTTAGCCTTTTTGGGACAAAATGGGTATAAGTGGCTTTTAAACTCTCCACATCTATCCCAAACTCTTATAATTAGTTAGTTGCATTGGATTAAAACACATTTTAACCCCAGAAACACTAACAAAGCTGTTTGGTGCTTCTAAGCAATGTTTTCTTGGTTTTAGCCTGTTTAGGGACAAAATGGGTATAAGTGGCTTCTAAACTCTCCACATCCATCTCAAACTCTTATAACTAGTCAGCTGCATTGGATTAAGACACATTTTAACCCCAGAAACACTAACATAGCTGTTTACAGCTTCTAAGCAATGTTTTCTTGGTTTTAGCCTGTTTTGGGACAACATGGGTATAAGTGGCTTTTAAACTCTCCACATCCATCTCAAACTCTTAGAACTAGTCAGCTGCATTGGATAAAGACACATTTTAACCCCAGAAACACTAACATAGATATTTACAGCTTCTAAGCAATGTTTTCTTGGTTTTAGCCTCTTTTGGGACAAAATGGGTATAAGTGGCTTTTAAACTATCCACATCTATCTCAAACTCTTATAATTAGTTAGTTGCATTGGATTAAGACACATTTTAACCCCAGAAACACTAACATAGCTATTTACAGCTTCTAAGCAATGTTTTCTTGGGTTTAGCCTGTTTTGGGACAAAATGGTTATAAGTGGCTTCTAAACTATCCACATCTATCTCAAACTCTTATAGTTAGATAGTTGCATTGGATTAAGACACATTTTAACCCCAGAAACATTAACAAAGCTGTTTAGTGCTTCTAAGCAATGTTTTCTTGGTTTTAGCCTTTTTGGGACAAAATGGGTATAAGTGGCTTTTAAACTCTCCACATCTATCTCAAACTCTTATAATTAGTTAGTTGCATTGAATTAAAACACATTTTAACCCCAGAAACACTAACAAAGCTGTTTGGTGTTTCTAAGCAATGTTTTCTTGGTTTTAGCCTGTTTTGGGACAAAATGGGTATAAGTGGCTTTTAAACTCTCCACATCAATCTCAAACTCTTATAATTAGTCATTTGCATTGGATTAAGACACATTTTAACCCCAGAAACACTAACATAGCTGTTTACAGCTTCTAAGCAATGTTTTCTTGGTTTTAGCATGTTTTGGGACAAAATGGGTATAAGTGGCTTTTAAACTCTCCACATCCATCTCAACCTCTTATAACTAGTCAGCTGCATTGGATTAAGACACATTTTAACCCCAGAAACACTAACATAGCTATTTACAGCTTCTAAGCAATGTTTTCTTGGTTTTAGCCTCTTTTGGGACAAAATGGGTATAAGTGGCTTTTAAACTATCCACATCTATCTCAAACTCTTATAATTAGTTAGTTGCATTGGATTAAGACACATTTTAACCCCAAAAACACTAACAAAGCTGTTTAGTGCTTCTAAGCAATGTTTTCTTGGTTTTAGCCTTTTTGGGACAAAATGGGTATAAGTGGCTTTTAAACTCCCCACATCTATCCGAAACTCTTATAATTAGTTAGTTGCATTGGATTAAGACACATTTTAACCCCAGAAACACTAACAAACCTGTTTGGTGCTTCTAAGCAATGTTTTCTTTGTTTAGCCTGTTTTGGGAGAAAATGGGTATAAGTGGCTTTTAAACTCTCCACATCAATCTCAAACTCTTATAATTAGTCATTTGCATTGGATTAAGACACATTTTAACCCCAGAAACACTAACATAGCTGTTTATAACTTCTAAGCAATGTTTTCTTGGTTTTAGCCTGTTTTGGGATAAAATGGGTATAAGTGGCTTTTAAACTCTCCACATCCATCTCAAACTCTTATAAATAGTCAGCTGCATTGGATTAAGACACATTTTAACCCCAGAAACACTAACATAGCTATATACAGCTTCTAAGCAATGTTTTCTTGGTTTTAGACTGTTTTGGGACAAAATGGGTATAAGTGGCTTTTAAACTATCAACATCTATCTCAAACTCTTATACTTAGTTAGTTGCATTGGATTAAGACACATTTTAACCCCAGAAACACTAACAAAGCTGTTTAGTGTTTCTAAGCAATGTTTTCTTGGTTTTAGCCTGTTTAGGGACAAAATGGGTATAAGTGGCTTCTAAACTCTCCACATCCATCTCAAACTCTTATAACTAGTCAGCTGCATTGGATTAAGACACATTTTAACCCCAGAAACACTAACATAGCTATTTACAGCTTCTAAGCAATGTTTTCTTGGTTTTAGCCTCTTTTGGGACAAAATGGGTATAAGTGGCTTTTAAACTATCCACATCTATCTCAAACTCTTATAATTAGTTAGTTGCATTGGATTAAGACACATTTTAACCCCAGAAACATTACCAAAGCTGTTTAGTGCTTCTAAGCAATGTTTTCTTGGTTTTAGCCTTTTTGGGACAAAATGGGTATAAGTGGCTTTTAAACTTCCCACATCTATCCCAAACTCTTATAATTACTTAGTTGCATTGGATTAAGAAACATTTTAACCCCAGTAACACTAACAAAGCTGTTTGGTGCTTCTAAGCAATGTTTTCTTGGTTTTAGCCTGTTTTGAGACAAAATGGGTATAAGTGGCTTTTAAACTCTCCACATTAATCTCAAACTCTTATAATTAGTCATTTGCATTGGATTAAGACAGATTTAAACCCCAGAAACACTAACATAGCTGTTTACAGCTTCTAAGCAATGTTTTCTTGGTTTTAGCCTGTTTTGGGACAAAATGGGTATAAGTGGCTTTTAAACTCTCCACATCCATCTCAAACTCTTAGAACTAGTCATCTGCATTGGATTAAGACACATTTTAACCCCAGAAACACTAACATAGCTATTTACAGCTTCTAAGCAATGTTTTCTTGGTTTTAACCTCTTTTGGGACAAAATGGGTATAAGTGGCTTTTAAACTATCCACATCTATCTCAAACTCTTATTATTAGTTAGTTGCATTGGATTAAGACACATTTTAACCCCAGAAACACTAACAAAACTGTTTAGTGCTTCTAAGCAATGTTTTCCTTGTTTTAGCCTTTTTGGGACAAAATGGGTATAAGTGGCTTTTAAACTCTCCACATCTATCCCAAACTCTTATAATTAGTTAGTTGCATTGGATTAAAACACATTTTAACCCCAGAAACACTAACAAAGCTGTTTGGTGCTTCTAAGCAATGTTTTCTTGGTTTTAGCCTGTTTTGGGACAAAATGGGTATAAGTGGCTTTTAAACTATCCACATCTATCCAAAACTCTTATAATTAGTTAGTTGCATTGGATTAAAACACATTTTAACCCCAGAAACACTAACAAAGCTGTTTGGTGCTTCTAAGCAATGTTTTCTTGGTTTTAGCCTGTTTTGAGAGAAAATGGGTATAAGTGGCTTTTAAACTCTCCACATCAATCTCAAACTCTTATAATTAGTCATTTGCATTGGATTAAGACACATTTTAACCCCAGAAACACTAACAAAGCTGTTTGGTGCTTCTAAGCAATGTTTTCCTGGTTTTAGCCTGTTTTGAGACAAAATGGGTCTAAGTGGCTTTTAAACTCTCCAAATCAATCTCAAACTCTTATAATTAGTCATTTGCATTGGATTAAGACACATTTTAACCCCAGAAACACTAACATAGCTGTTTACAGCTTCTAAGCAATGTTTTCTTGGTTTTAGCCTGTTTTGGGACAAAATGGGTATAAGTGGCTTTTAAACTCTCCACATCCATCTCAAACTCTTAGAACTAGTCATTTGCATTGGATTAAGACACATTTTAACCCCAGAAACACTAACATAGCTATTTACAGCTTCTAAGCAATGTTTTCTTGGTTTTAGCTTCTTTTGGGACAAAATGGGTATAAGTGGCTTTTAAACTATCCACATCTATCTCAAACTCTTATAATTAGTTAGTTGCATTGGATTAAGACACATTTTAACCCCAGAAACACTAACAAAACTGTTTAGTGCTTCTAAGCAATGTTTTCTTGGTTTTAGCCTTTTTGGGACAAAATGGGTATAAGTGGCTTTTAAACTCCCCACATCTATCCCAAACTCTTATAATTAGTTAGTTGCATTGGATTAAAACACATTTTATCCCCAGAAACACTAACAAAGCTGTTTGGTGCTTCTAAGCAATGTTTTCTTGGTTTTAGCCTGTTTTGGAGACAAAATGGGTATAAGTGGCTTTTAAACTCTCCACATCAATCTCAAACTCTTATAATTAGTCATTTGCATTGGATTAAGACACATTTTAACCCCGGAAACACTAACATAGCTGTTTACAGCTTCTAAGCAATGTTTTCTTGGTTTTAGCCAGTTTTGGGAAAAAATGGGTATAAGTGGCTTTTAAACTCTCCACATCCATCTCAAACTCTTAGAACTAGTCAGCTGCATTGGATTAAGACACATTTTAACCCCAGAAACACTAACATAGATATTTACAGCTTCTAAGCAATGTTTTCTTGGTTTTAGCCTGTTTTGGGACAAAATGGGTATAAGTGGCTTTTAAACTATCCACATCTATCTCAAACTCTTATAATTAGTTAGTTGCATTAGATTAAGACACATTTTAACCCCAGAAACACTAACAAAGCTGTTTAGTGTTTCTAAGCAATGTTTTCTTGGTTTTAGCCTGTTTAGGGACAAAATGGGTATAAGTGGCTTCTAAACTCTCCACATCCATCTCAAACTCTTATAACTAGTCAGCTGCATTGGATTAAGACACATTTTAACCCCAGAAACACTAACATAGCTATTTACAGCTTCTAAGCAATGTTTTCTTGGTTTTAGCCTCTTTTGGGACAAAATGGGTATAAGTGGCTTTTAAACTATCCACATCTATCTAAAACTCTTATAATTAGTTAGTTGCATCGGATTAAGACACATTTTAACCCCAGAAACACTAACAAAGCTGTTTAGTGCTTCTAAGCAATGTTTTCTTGGTTTTAGCCTTTTTGGGACAAAATGGGTATAAGTGGCTTTTAAACTTCCCACATCTATCCCAAACTCTTATAATTACTTAGTTGCATTGGATTAAGACACATTTTAACCCCAGAAACACTAACAAAGCTGTTTGGTGCTTCTAAGCAATGTTTTCTTGGTTTTAGCCTGTTTTGAGACAAAATGGGTATAAGTATTGATCAAGAATAAGCCTATGGCGTCCGTACAGTCCGTACCGTCCGTACGTGCAAGCAATGAGGCCGAGTGAAGCACTAAGGCCGAGTCATCTATGTGTGAGGATAGTGAGGAGGCCTGCTCACCTCCGGCCCATGAGAAGGATCGAGAATCCCTTGTGTAGCCGTTAGGGAGAAAGCGCAAGTGGACAAGAGTGGAAGACTAGGACAAGTCGCTATCACCGATCACCTACCCCCTCTCTCTCTCCTAATTGTCGATTTCTCTTGTTTCTACTCTAGGTCATGTGGTCGCCCTAGCTGCCTCCCTATTTAAACTCTTGTCATGTGTTGTATTTGAGATATTCTACCTAATTCTAATCTATTATCACTCTCTCTCATACTATTCGCCACCAACTCTTCTTCTTCATTCTAAACCTCTCAAATCTCTAAGTCTTCCGCTTATTTCAACATGGTATCAGAGCCAGGTTGTCGTTCTTGATAACCTATCTCTTCTATTCTTCCATTCTTCATTCTTGTTCACTCGATTCTCAGTCCTATTTCTCTTTATTCTCCGGGTAAAAGCTTTGTCCATCGGTCCATAGCGGTTAAACCATGGAAAACGCCAAACCCATTGTCATGCCGGTTGTTCTCAAAGGAACAAACTACTTGCTGTGGACTAGAACCACAAGAACTGCCCTTGGAGGTCGTGGTCTTTGGAGTCATGTCGAGAGTAACTATGCTCCAAAACAAAACCTAAAAGGAGAAGATGAAGGCGCTTCCGAGGAGGAAGTAGAAGAAGAGAGCGAGAGGAAGGCCAAGTGGTTCCAAGAAGACCAAGTTGTCCTATCTGTTCTCCAAAACTCTCTTGACACACCAATCCTTGAGGCCTACTCATATTGCGAGACGGCCAAGGAGTTGTGGGAGACACTTAAAGGTGTCTATGGCAATATCTCCAACTTGACTCGGGTCTTTGAGGTCAAGAAGGCCATAAATGAGCTTAACCAAGATGATGTGGAGTTCACTAAACATCTTGGCAAGTTTCGAGCTTTATGGTCCGAGCTTGACATGTTGCGGCCGAGTACACTCGATCCGAGTGTGTTGACTGAAAGAAAGGAGCAAGACAAGATCTTTGGTCTCCTTCTTACTTTAAACCCATCCTTCAACGATCTCTTGAAGCACATCCTCAGGGCAGAGAAACTTCCCTCTTTTGAAGACATTTGTTCACAAATCCAAAGAGAGCAAGGTTCTCTTGACTTGTTTAGCGGTAAGGGGGAGCTTGCTACGGCTAATAAAGGAGTGTACAAGCAAGAGGAGAGGAAGGTGTGGATATGCGACCACTGCAAGAGGCGGGGTCACCTGAAAGACAAGTGCTGGGTCCTCCACCCTCATCTCAAACCGGCCAAGTTCAAAGCAAACCTTTCAAAGGAAGCGGTTAGCGACAAGGGAGCCGGGCCGTCAAAGCAAGGAGATGAGGCAGCCATGACCGCAGCCTATGGAGAAGTGGTTAGGAAATCAGACCTTGAGGCGCTCATCCGTTCCATTGCCTCACTCAAGGAGTCTGGTATCTCTTTCTTTACCTCTAAGCCTAGTAAATCTCTTGTCATAGACTCGGGTGCTTCTCACCACATGATTAGTAATCCTAGTCTAATTGACAATATAAAACCGGCTTTAGGAAATGTTATAATTGCAAATGGAGAACAAATACCAGTGAAAGGAATAGGGGACTTGAAACTATTTGATAAAACCACAAAAGCTTTCTTTATGCCTACCTTCACATCTAATCTTCTATCGGTTAAGAGAACCACTAATGATTTGAATTGTTATGCAATCTTTGGTCCTAATAGTGTTCATTTTCAGGATATTGAGACTGGAAAAGTTCTTGGAGAGGGACAAGGGAGTGGAGATCTCTATGTCCTAGAGAAAACCTCGCCAAGTTTATCTACTAAATCTTGTTTTGTTGTTAATTTGGATAGTGTGTGGCATGCTAGATTAGGCCATCCTCATTCTCGTGCCCTTGCTTTAATGTTACCAAGTGTTTCTTTTGATAGTTCAATGTGTGAGTCTTGTATTCTTGGTAAACATTGCAAATCTATTTTTCCCAAGTCTAAAACTATTTATGAGCATTGTTTTGATTTAGTGCACTCGGATGTGTGGACTTCACCATGCCTTTCTAGAGATAATAACAAATATTTTGTGACTTTTATTGATGAAAAATCTAAGTACACATGGATTACTTTGTTGCCTTCAAAGGATAGAGTGTTTGATGCTTTTATAAACTTTCAAAATTATGTTACTAATCATTTCAATGCTAAAATTAAGGTACTTAGATCAGACAATGGTGGAGAGTATACAAGTCACAAATTCAGAGAACACCTAGCAAAACACGGCATACTACACCAAACAAGTTGTCCCTATACGCCCCAACAAAATGGTGTGGCCGAGAGGAAGAACCGACATCTAATGGAGGTGGCACGGTCGATGATGTTCCATTCACACGTTACAAGGCGATATTGGGGTGATGCTGTGATGACCGCATGCTACCTGATCAATCGGACACCAACCAAAGTCCTTAATGACCTATCGCCATTTGAGGTATTGAATGGATTTAAACCATCTCTAGAGCACTTACGGGTCTTTGGGTGTGTTTCTTTTGTACTTGTGCCAGGAGAACAGCGGAGTAAGCTCGATCCCAAAAGCATAAGGTGTATGTTCATCGGCTACTCCACTACTCAAAAGGGATACAAGTGTTTTGACCCAAAGACAAGCCGGCTGTATGTATCAAGAGATGTTCGGTTCTTGGAAAATGTGGGTTATTTTGATAACAAAGACTGGAACAGCTTGAAGGATCTTTCATCATCACCAAATGATAGATCCTCCAGCCTTAAGTTTCTCCTTGACCATCTCGGAAATCCGCCTACGGCCACAGTCCTTCCTCAGCCAGAACCCAACCCGAGCTCCATTGACCATACGCTCGAGCCGGAAGGTGCTATGCCCGAGATGATATCCCCGGACCATGAGATGCCCGAGTCAAACCAGAGCATGACCGAGGCACATGAGATGCCCGAGCCAAACTCAAGCCTGACCGAGACACGACCTGATGCTGAACCGGTCATCGAAGATGTCACTCAGTCCAGCCAATCAGTGCCGCCAGCTCAACCAGCTCCACGACGAAGCACGCGTGTCCGGTCTCACCCCTCTACATGGAAAGATAAGAGGGTCTACTACAACAGTCAAGCCGTCGCACATCCTATCCAAGCCGTATGTTCGCTCGAGCTGCTTCCGACCGAGCACCAAGCCTTCTTCGGCCAAGTTGATGAACACTGGGTTCCCCAAACGTACGAGGAGGCCAAAGAACATAAGGTATGGGTAGATGCTGTGGAGGATGAAGCTGGTGCAATGATCAGAAATCACACATGGGATGAGGCTGACCTCCCCAAAGGGAAGAAGGCCGTAAGTTCAAAGTGGGTATTCACCATCAAGTTCTTGAGCACGGGAGAGATTGAAAGGCATAAGGCACGGCTGGTGGCCCGAGGGTTCACTCAAACCTATGGAGATGACTACATGGCAACGTTTGCTCCCGTGGCCAAATTGCATACCGTGCGAGTAGTGCTATCGTTGGCCGTGAACCTTTCTTGGGACTTATGGCAAATGGATGTGAAGAACGCGTTCCTCCAAGGCGAGCTAGATGAAGAAGTGTACATGACTCCTCCGCCTGGTCTTGAGGACATTGTTGCTCCCGGGAAAGTCTTACGGTTACGCAAGGCCATCTATGGCCTCAAACAGTCACCACGCGCCTGGTACCATAAGCTCAGCTCCACTCTTAAGGCGAATGGCTTTAGACGATCGGAGGCTGATCACACTCTTTTCACTCTCAAGACATCACTTGGCCTGGTTGTGGTGCTGGTTTATGTCGATGACATCATCGTGACTGGCGATGACAAGGCCGGTATTGTTGCCATTAAAGACTCTCTCAAGTCTGCCTTTGACATTAAGGACCTCGGAGAGCTCAAATACTTCCTCGGCATCGAAATCTGCCGTTCCCCGGAGGGTATCTTCCTCTCACAACGCAAATATGCTCTGGACTTGCTTGCTGAGACAGGCAAACTTGGTACGGTTCCAGCTACTACACCACTGGATGAAGATTACCAGCTCAAGCGAAAGGGGGAGAGCATTCGGGCGAAGGAAGGCAAACCATGCGAACCATTGGACGAGCCGTTCCCGGACGTCACACGCTACCGACGGCTTGTAGGTAAGTTGATCTATTTAACTATCACACGACCTGATATCTCTTATGCTGTGAATCAGGTGAGTCAGCACATGCAAGCTCCAAGCAAGTATCAATGGAGTCAAGTGGAGAGGATCTTGAGCTATCTCAAGGGCAGCCCTGGTCAAGGCATTTGGATGGGTAAAAACGGCAACACTGAGATCGTGGGTTATTGTGATGCGGACTATAATGGAGACACATTGGATAGGCGGTCAACTACTGGATATTGCACCTTTGTTGGAGGAAACCTAGTTACATGGAGGTCTAAGAAGCAAAAGGTGGTGTCATGTTCAAGTGCCGAGGCTGAGTACCGAGCTATGAGGAAGCTAACTAATGAGATGACATGGTTGAAAGGTCTACTTAAGGATCTCGGCATTGAAACAAGACAGCCGATGACAATGCATTGTGACAATGAGGCAGCGATCCACATAGCCACTAACTCAGTCTTCCATGAACGGACCAAGCACATTGAGAGCGACTGCCACAAGGTTAGGGAGAGGATCGAAGAGGGAGCGGTTCTACCATGCCACACAAGGAGTCAAGACCAGCTAGCCGACATCTTCACCAAATCTGCAAGTCCCAAGGTTTGTGATTATATTCATAGCAAACTTGGACTTGTAGACATCACACGGCCGTGATCAACTTTCCTAATCCGTGGACAGCACACTCTTTTTCCCTTGGCTTAGTTTTGTCCCATGAGGTTTTCTAAGTCAAGGTTTTTAATGAGGTGCTGCTTCACGGGTTCCAAGCTTAGCCATTTCATCAGGCTAAGCTTGAGGGGGAGTATTGATCAAGAATAAGCCTATGGCGTCCGTACAGTCCGTACCGTCCGTACGTGCAAGCAATGAGGCCGAGTGAAGCACTAAGGCCGAGTCATCTATGTGTGAGGATAGTGAGGAGGCCTGCTCACCTCCGGCCCATGAGAAGGATCGAGAATCCCTTGTGTAGCCGTTAGGGAGAAAGCGCAAGTGGACAAGAGTGGAAGACTAGGACAAGTCGCTATCACCGATCACCTACCCCCTCTCTCTCTCCTAATTGTCGATTTCTCTTGTTTCTACTCTAGGTCATGTGGTCGCCCTAGCTGCCTCCCTATTTAAACTCTTGTCATGTGTTGTATTTGAGATATTCTACCTAATTCTAATCTATTATCACTCTCTCTCATACTATTCGCCACCAACTCTTCTTCTTCATTCTAAACCTCTCAAATCTCTAAGTCTTCCGCTTATTTCAACAATAAGTGGCTTTTAAACTCTCCACATCAAACTCAAACTCTTATAATTAGTCATTTGCATTGGATTAAGACACATTTTAACCCCAGAAACACTAACATAGCTATTTACAGCTTCTAAGCAATGTTTTCTTGGGTTTAGCCTGTTTTGGGACAAAATGGGTGTAAGTGGCTTCTAAACTATCCACATCTATCTCAAACTCTTATAATTAGATAGTTGCATTGGATTAAAACACATTTTAACCCCAGAAACACTAACAAAGCTGCTTAGTGCTTCTAAGCAATGTTTTCTTGGTTTTAGCCTTTTTGGGACAAAATGGGTATAAGTGGCTTTTAAACTCTCCACATCTATCTCAAACTCTTATAATTAGTTAGTTGCATTGAATTAAGACACATTTTAACCCCAGAAACACTAACAAAGCTGTTTGGTGCTTCTAAGCAATGTTTTCTTGGTTTTAGCCTGTTTTGGGACAAAATGGGTATAAGTGGCTTTTAAACTCTCCACATCAATCTCAAACTCTTATAATTAGTCATTTGCATTGGATTAAGACACATTTTAACCCCAGAAACACTAACATAGCTGTTTACAGCTTCTAAGCAATGTTTTCTTGGTTTTAGCATGTTTTGGGACAAAATGGGTATAAGTGGCTTTTAAACTCTCCACATCCATCTCAAACTCTTAGAACTAGTCAGCTGCATTGGATTAAGACACATTTTAACCCCAGAAACACTAACATAGCTATTTACAGCTTCTAAGCAATATTTTCTTAGTTTTAGCCTGTTTTGGGACAAAATGGGTATAAGTGGCTTTTAAACTATCCACATCTATCTCAAACTCTTATAATTAGTTAGTTGCATTGGATTAAGACACATTTTAACCCCAGAAACACTAACAAAACTGTTTAGTGCTTCTAAGCAATGTTTTCTTGGTTTTAGCCTTTTTGGGACAAAATGGGTATAAGTGGCTTTTAAACTCCCCACATCTATCCCAAACTCTTATAATTAGTTAGTTGCATTGGATTAAAACACATTTTAACCCCAGAAACACTAACAAAGCTGTTTGGTGCTTCTAAGCAATGTTTTCTTGGTTTTAGCCTGTTTTGAGACAAAATGGGTATAAGTGGCTTTTAAACTCTCCACATCAATCTCAAACTCTTATAATTAGTCATTTGCATTGGATTAAGACACATTTTAACCCCAGAAACACTAACATAGCTGTTTACAGCTTCTAAGCAATGTTTTCTTGGTTTTAGCCTGTTTTGGGACAAAATGGGTATAAGTGGCTTTTAAACTCTCCACATCCATCTCAAACTCTTAGAACTAGTCAGCTGCATTGGATTAGGACACATTTTAACCCCAGAAACACTAACATAGATACTTACAGCTTTTAAGCAATGTTTTTTTTGGTTTTTGCCTGTTTTGGGACAAAATGGGTATAAGTGGCTTTTAAACTATCCACATCAATCTCAAACTCTTATAATTAGTTAGTTGCATTGGATTAAGACACATTTTAACCCCAAAAACACTAACAAAGCTGTTTAGTGTTTCTAAGCAATGTTTTCTTGGTTTTAGCCTGTTTAGGGACAAAATGGGTATAAGTGACTTCTAAACTCTCCACATCCATCTCAAACTCTTATAACTAGTCAGCTGCATTGGATTAAGACACATTTTAACCCCAGAAACACTAACATAACTATTTACAGCTTCTAAGCAATGTTTTCTTGGTTTTAGCCTCTTTTGGGACAAAATGGGTATAAGTGGCTTTTAAACTATCCACATCTATCTCAAACTCTTATAATTAGTTAGTTGCATTGGATTAAGACACATTTTAACGCCATAAACACTAACAAAGCTCTTTAGTGCTTCTAAGCAATGTTTTCTTGGTTTTAGCCTGTTTTGAGACAAAATGGGTATAAGTGGCTTTTAAACTATCCACATCTATCTCAAACTCTTATAATTAGTTAGTTGCATTGGATTAAGACACATTTTAACCCCAGAAACACTAACAAAACTGTTTAGTGCTTCTAAGCAATGTTTTCTTGGTTTTAGCCTTTTTGGGACAAAATGGGTATAAGTGGCTTTTAAACTCCCCACATCTATCCCAAACTCTTATAATTAGTTAGTTGCATTGGATTAAAACACATTTTAACCCCAGAAACACTAACAAAGCTGTTTGGTGCTTCTAAGCAATGTTTTCTTGGTTTTAGCCTGTTTTGAGACAAAATGGGTATAAGTGGCTTTTAAACTCTCCACACCAATCTCAAACTCTTATAATTAGTCATTTGCATTGGATTAAGACACATTTTAACCCCAGAAACACTAACATAGCTGTTTACAGCTTCTAAGCAATGTTTTCTTGGTTTTAGCCTGTTTTGGGACAAAATGGGTATAAGTGGCTTTTAAACTCTCCACATCCATCTCAAACTCTTAGAACTAGTCAGCTGCATTGGATTAAGACACATTTTAACCCCAGAAACACTAACATAGATACTTACAGCTTCTAAGCAATGTTTTCTTGGTTTTAGCCTGTTTTGGGACAAAATGGGTATAAGTGGCTTTTAAACTATCCACATCTATCTCAAACTCTTATAATTAGTTAGTTGCATTGGATTAAGACACATTTTAACCCCAAAAACACTAACAAAGCTGTTTAGTGTTTCTAAGCAATGTTTTCTTGGTTTTAGCCTGTTTAGGGACAAAATGGGTATAAGTGACTTCTAAACTCTCCACATCCATCTCAAACTCTTATAACTAGTCAGCTGCATTGGATTAAGACACATTTTAACCCCAGAAACACTAACATAGCTATTTACAGCTTCTAAGCAATGTTTTCTTGGTTTTAGCCTCTTTTGGGACAAAATGGGTATAAGTGGCTTTTAAACTATCCACATCTATCTCAAACTCTTATAATTAGTTAGTTGCATTGGATTAAGACACATTTTAACCCCATAAACACTAACAAAGCTGTTTAGTGCTTCTAAGCAATGTTTTCTTGGTTTTAGCCTTTTTGGGAAAAATGGGTATAAGTGGCTTTTAAACTTCCCACATCTATCCCAAACTCTTATAATTACTTAGTTGCATTGGATTAAGAAACATTTTAACCCCAGTAACACTAACAAAGCTGTTTGGTGCTTCTAAGCAATGTTTTCTTGGTTTTAGCCTGTTTTGAGACAAAATGGGTATAAGTGGCTTTTAAACTCTCCACATCAATCTCAAACTCTTATAATTAGTCATTTGCATTGGATTAAGACACATTTAAACCCCAGAAACACTAACATAGCTGCTTACAGCTTCTAAGCAATGTTTTCTTGGTTTTAGCCTGTTTTGGGACAAAATGGGTATAAGTGGCTTTTAAACTATCCACATCTATCCCAAACTCTTATAGTTAGTTAGTTGCATTGGATTAAAACACATTTTAACCCCAGAAACACTAACAAAGCTGTTTGGTGCTTCTAAGCAATGTTTTCTTGGTTTTAGCCTGTTTTGAGACAAAATGGGTATAAGTGGCTTTTAAACTCTCCACATCAATCTCAAACTCTTATAATTAGTCATTTGCATTGGATTAAGACACATTTTAACCCCAGAAACACTAACAAAGCTGTTTGGTGCTTCTAAGCAATGTTTTCTTGGTTTTAGACTGTTTTGGGACAAAATGGGTATAAGTGGCTTTTAAACTATCCACATCCATCTCAAACTCTTAGAACTAGTCAGCTGCATTGGATTAGGACACATTTTAACCCCAGAAACACTAACATAGATACTTACAGCTTTTAAGCAATGTTTTTTTGGTTTTTGCCTGTTTTGGGACAAAATGGGTATAAGTGGCTTTTAAACTATCCACATCAATCTCAAACTCTTATAATTAGTTAGTTGCATTGGATTAAGACACATTTTAACCCCAAAAACACTAACAAAGCTGTTTAGTGTTTCTAAGCAATGTTTTCTTGGTTTTAGCCTGTTTAGGGACAAAATGGGTATAAGTGACTTCTAAACTCTCCACATCCATCTCAAACTCTTATAACTAGTCAGCTGCATTGGATTAAGACACATTTTAACCCCAGAAACACTAACATAACTATTTACAGCTTCTAAGCAATGTTTTCTTGGTTTTAGCCTCTTTTGGGACAAAATGGGTATAAGTGGCTTTTAAACTATCCACATCTATCTCAAACTCTTATAATTAGTTAGTTGCATTGGATTAAGACACATTTTAACGCCATAAACACTAACAAAGCTCTTTAGTGCTTCTAAGCAATGTTTTCTTGGTTTTAGCCTGTTTTGAGACAAAATGGGTATAAGTGGCTTTTAAACTATCCACATCTATCTCAAACTCTTATAATTAGTTAGTTGCATTGGATTAAGACACATTTTAACCCCAGAAACACTAACAAAACTGTTTAGTGCTTCTAAGCAATGTTTTCTTGGTTTTAGCCTTTTTGGGACAAAATGGGTATAAGTGGCTTTTAAACTCCCCACATCTATCCCAAACTCTTATAATTAGTTAGTTGCATTGGATTAAAACACATTTTAACCCCAGAAACACTAACAAATCTGTTTGGTGCTTCTAAGCAATGTTTTCTTGGTTTTAGCCTGTTTTGAGACAAAATGGGTATAAGTGGCTTTTAAACTCTCCACACCAATCTCAAACTCTTATAATTAGTCATTTGCATTGGATTAAGACACATTTTAACCCCAGAAACACTAACATAGCTGTTTACAGCTTCTATATGAAACCGCACACACACCTTGTCCGTACATCCGTCCGTACAACCATCACCATTGGGCCGTCCGTACAGCTAAAGGCCTACCAAGCTCAACCCATGAGGATCACGAGTCCATTCCATGTTCACCAGCCTCCAACGGTCACAAGAGCTTCTCGATCCTTCTCCTCATAGCCGTTAGTGTAGAGTGCGCAAGTGGGAAGGATCACATGTCTTCTTAAGGACATGTCGCTATCTTTATATGTAAATGTGCCTAGGATCATCTTAGTATATTCTTTTGTATATGTCTATAAGTAGATTGTAATTATGTTCTAAATGAGGTAAGAAGAGATAATATCTCTTTCTCCACAATACTCTCTCTATACTCTCTTACTATACTCTCAACGATTCTCACTCTCTTGTTATTCAAATCTTCTCACTAAACTCATAATCGATCCTATTAATTCTTTCATGGTATCAGAGCCTGGTTGCTCGTCATTCTAAAGTTTTTGATCATCACTTACTTCCGCTTCTCCTTCTCTCTCATTTTCTGTTTTGACTTGAAAGTCATTTTCTTTAACCGTTGGATAATAGCTTTACCTAACGGTCTCTTCATCATGGAAAGTGTCAAAACCATGGTTGTTCCGGTGACTCTCAAGGGAGAGAACTATCTGCTGTGGGCGAGGACCACGAAAACTGCCCTTTGTGGCCGAGGCCTTTGGTCTCACGTTGAGAAGAGCGAAGCTCCGAGTGGTGAGGCCACCAAGGACGGCAAGGAACTTGCCGGAGATGAAAAGAACAAATGGTTCCAAGAAGACCAAGGGGTCTTAGCCATCATTCAAAACTCTCTAGATGCCCCCATTCTTGAAGCCTACTCCTACTGCGAGACGGCGAAGGACTTGTGGGACACCCTCAAGAACGTTTTTGGTAATATTACCAATGTCAATCGTATCTTCGAGATTAAAAGGGCCATCAATAACCTCAATCAAGAGGATATGGAGTTTACAAAGCATTTTGGGAAGTTTAGGTCCCTTTGGGCTGAACTAGAAATGCTGCGACCGGCGACAATTGATCCGGCCATACTGAACGAGAGGCGTGAACAAGACAAAGTGTTTGGGCTGCTCTTGACCCTAAACCCCTCCTACAATGATCTCATCAAACACATCTTGCGGTCAGATAAACTCCCAAGCCTTGATGATGTTTGCAACCAAATTCAAAAGGAGCATGGCTCCATGGGATTGTTCGGCAGCAAGGGAGAGCTGGTGACCGCTAACAAAGCTGAGATGGCATCAGCAAACAAAGGCTACTACCGACCGGAGGACAAGAACAACCCGCCGGTTTGTGAGCACTGTAAGAAACTTGGCCACTTCAAGAGCCGCTGCTGGATCCTACATCCGCATCTAGCACCACCACCGGGAACAATCCGAGGTGGACGACCAAACCGCGGAGGACAACCGAGAGCTCACCAAGCAACTGCCGTGGGGGAGCCATTGATCTCTGAGCAGCCTCAACAAGTGACCGGTGGAACTGCTCTTGCTGCAGCATCGTCCGAGCTGGTAAGGCGGTCCGACCTTGATGCGCTCATCAAAGCCCTCAAGGAGGCCACCGGTAAGGCGTTTCTTACTTCAAACAAAACTAAGTCTCTTATTGTTGATTCTGGTGCATCTCATCACATGATTAGTGATTCTAGGTTAATGAGTGATATTAAGCCTGCTAATGGTAATGTTGTGATAGCTAATGGTGAGAAAGTTCCAATTAAAGGCATAGGGAATTTAAAGTTATTTAACAAAGAAACTAAAGCTTTCTATATGCCAAATTTCACATCTAATTTGCTATCAGTTAAGAGGGCCACCACTGATTTAAATTGTTATGCAATATTTGGTCCTAACAAGGTTCATTTTCAGGATATTGAGACAAGTAAAGTTCTTGGTCAAGGAGGTTCCAAGGATGATCTATATGTGCTTGAGGACTTGAATCTATCTTCTTCTACTGCATCTTGTTTTAATTCGGTTATTATTAAACCTAGTGATTCTATTTTACATGCTAGGCTAGGACATCCTCATACTAGAGCTTTATCATTAATGTTTCCTAATATTTCTTTTAAAAATGATGAGTGTGAGGCATGTATTCTTGGTAAACATTGCAAGGCTGTTTTTCCTAAATCTATGACTATTTATGAAAATTGTTTTGATTTAATCCATTCAGATGTTTGGACTTCCCCTTGCTTGTCTAGAGAAAATCAAAAATATTTTGTGACCTTTATTGATGAAAAATCAAAATATACTTGGCTGACCTTGCTTCCCTCTAAAGATAGAGTTCTTGAAGCCTTCACTAATTTTCAAAAATATGTGACTAACCATTATAATGCAAAGATTAAAATTTTGAGATCAGATAATGGAGGAGAGTATACAAGCCATGCCTTCAAACAATACCTAGCAAACCATGGGATTATTCATCAAACAAGCTGTCCATATACACCCCAACAAAATGGTGTTGCTGAAAGGAAGAATAGGCACCTCATGGAAGTGGCAAGATCCATGATGTTTCACACCAATGTTCCAAAGAAGTTTTGGGGAGATGCTGTTCTTGCGGCTTGCTACCTCATTAACCGGACACCAACCAAAGTTCTTCAAGACAGTTCACCGTTTGAGGTAATAAACAAGGTAAAACCCTCATTTGATCATTTAAGAGTATTTGGCTGCGTGTGTTATGTGTTGAAGCCAGGAGAACTACGCGACAAGCTTGATACTAAGAGTGTTAAGAGCATGTTCCTTGGGTACTCGACGACTCAAAAAGGCTACAAGTGCTACGAGCCAAACATGAAGCGCGTTTTTGTCTCTCGTGATGTTAAGTTCGTGGAGTCTAAAGGCTTCTATGAGGAAAAGAACTGGGAGAGCCTTCGAGACTTGTCCACCTCACCATCTGACCGAGCTAACAACCTTCGCATCCTTCTCGAGAGACTCGGTGTTGACAATGCCCCCGCGTCAACACCTGCACCCCCAGTCAATGCACCGGCCACTTCACCGCCGGAGTCTCTAGACAATGATCCCTCGGCTGCACTTGATGAACACTCGGCTGAACTTGATGAACAATCCGATGATGAAAATGGTTTAAATTCAGTTCCGGTGGACAATGCTTCCGGTGATGAGGATTATGTGCCCACCGAGGAAGACAATGACGATGAGGCCACACCACAGGAAGTTATCCCACTTCGCCGCAGTGAACGCCTCAAGTTTCCCCTCTCCAATTGGCGAAACACTCGGGTCTACTACAACAACGTTGCTGTAGCTCATCCGATTCAAGCGGTATGCACCTTGGCTCATTTTCCTCCACACCATCAAGTGTTTCTTGGCAAGATTGATGCTCATTGGATTCCCAAAGACTATGAAGAAGCCAAGAATCATAAGGAATGGTGTGATGCTGTCAATGCCGAGAAGAATGCAATGGAGGCCAATCATACATGGGACGAGGCTGACTTACCCAAAGGCAAGAAGGCTGTGACATCCAGGTGGATCTTTACCATTAAATATAAGAGTGATGGGGAGATCGAACGCTACAAAGCCAGACTCGTTGCAAGGGGGTTCACTCAAACGTATGGGGAGGACTACCAAGATACGTTTGCACCGGTGGCCAAACTTCACACGGTTCGAGTTGTTCTCTCTCTTGCAACCAACCTTGACTGGAACTTATGGCAAATGGATGTTAAGAACGCCTTCTTACAAGGAGAGCTCGAGGATGAAGTTTATATGAGGCCACCTCCGGGTTTAGAAGACATCATTGGTCCCGGGAAAGTATTAAAACTGAACAAGGCGATTTATGGACTCAAACAGTCCCCTAGGGCTTGGTATCACAAGTTAAGCACCACACTCCTTGAGAAAGGCTTCCGCAAATCAGAGGCTGACCACACTCTATTCACCTTACCAAGTGAAAAAGGTATTATAGTCATTCTAGTTTATGTTGATGATATCATCATAACTGGAAGTGACAAGGTAGGCATTCAAGAGACTAAGGCTTACCTTAAGTCAGTTTTTGATATCAAAGACCTAGGAGAACTTAAATATTTTCTTGGTATAGAAGTATATAGGACTAATGAAGGATTGTTTTTATCACAAAGAAAATATGCTCTTGATTTATTGAGTGAAGCAGGGAAGCTAGGTTCAAAAGCTGTATCTACACCCCTTGATGAAAACTATAAGGCCGGAGGAAAGGGGGAGTTTGATGCAGCTCCATTTCAAGACGTCAAGCGATACCGGCGGCTAGTAGGTAAGCTTATATACCTTACTATCACTAGACCTGATATTTGCTTTGCTGTTAATCAGGTGAGCCAACACATGCAAAGTCCTACCGTGCATCATTGGGGTATGGTGAACCGCATCCTCAAATATCTCAAGGGCTCGCCGGGGCAAGGCATATGGATGGGTCGAAATGAAAGCACGGAGCTAGTAGGGTATTGTGATGCGGATTACGCCGGAGACCGTGGAGACCGTCGCTCCACTACAGGCTACTGCACGTTCCTAGGAGGCAACTTGATCACATGGAAGAGCAAGAAACAAAAGGTGGTATCCCTATCAAGTGCTGAATCGGAGTATAGAGCCATGAGAAAGTTAACAACCGAGTTGATGTGGCTCAAGGCACTCATCAAGGACCTTGGAATCGAGTCACCTAAGCCTATTACTATGCATTGCGACAATGAGGCAGCTATTCACATCGCAACAAACTCGGTGTTCCATGAGAGAACCAAGCACATTGAAGTCGACTGCCACAAAGTCCGAGAGCAAATTAAACTTGGAGTTGTTCTACCATGTCACACCGAGAGCTCTGAACAATTGGCTGACGTTCTCACCAAGGCGGCCAGTCCACAAGTGTGTGAGTACATTCACCCCAAACTTGGCCTCAAAGATCTTACTCGGCCATGATTGTCTTCACATGATACCCACACTCTTTTTCCCTTAAGTATAGTTTTTCCCAAGTGGTTTTCTATACTAAGGTTTTTAATGAGGTGGGTGTGCATGAGTCCAAGCTTGATCAATGCTCATGATCAAGCTTGAGGGGGAGTATGAAACCGCACACACACCTTGTCCGTACATCCGTCCGTACAACCATCACCATTGGGCCGTCCGTACAGCTAAAGGCCTACCAAGCTCAACCCATGAGGATCACGAGTCCATTCCATGTTCACCAGCCTCCAACGGTCACAAGAGCTTCTCGATCCTTCTCCTCATAGCCGTTAGTGTAGAGTGCGCAAGTGGGAAGGATCACATGTCTTCTTAAGGACATGTCGCTATCTTTATATGTAAATGTGCCTAGGATCATCTTAGTATATTCTTTTGTATATGTCTATAAGTAGATTGTAATTATGTTCTAAATGAGGTAAGAAGAGATAATATCTCTTTCTCCACAATACTCTCTCTATACTCTCTTACTATACTCTCAACGATTCTCACTCTCTTGTTATTCAAATCTTCTCACTAAACTCATAATCGATCCTATTAATTCTTTCATTCTAAGCAATGTTTTCTTGGTTTTAGCCTGTTTTGGGACAAAATGGGTATAAGTGGCTTTTAAACTCTCCACATCCATCTCAAACTCTTAGAACTAGTCAGCTGCATTGGATTAAGACACATTTTAACCCCAGAAACACTAACATAGATACTTACAGCTTCTAAGTGTTGGTTTTGCAAGAGAGAAAGCTCTTGATAAGGAAGAACAAAACCCCAATGGTTAAGTCTCCTTAAACCCACAACAAACTAACTCGATCTCAAGGGAAAGAAGAGGTCATCAACTTGTGATGAACTCCCCATAAAATAGCTTGAAAGAACCCTAAGAAAAGAGTAAATAAGAAGAGTTTAGGGTGAGATTTAGGAAGAGAATCGGCTGCCTTAAGGGCAGCCTCTAACCGTTTATACTCTAAGCTCTCTACATTGGAACTAAGAACATAAACATAAGTAGAGAGGAGATAAACGAAATAATGATTCTCTTATTATTGAATTGTGTTGTGTTAGATTACATATGAGCTCTCATACAACTTAATATAGGGAAACAAATGCATATGACCGTTAGACACACAATGAGATTCCAATGGGAGCTGAAAGTGACATTCACGAGTTGGTGTATATTGAAAGGGACAGCTCCTTCCCTTTGGTTGACTCGCTATGCTTCCCAACCAAAGCCACACGTGATCCTTCCTTCCTTCCTTGCCTTGTGACCGTTTGATCCTTCTTCCTTCCTTTCATTGTGGCCATTAGATCCTTCTTTCCTTCCTTGTGAGATATTTCCTTCTTCTTGGGCTTCTTCTTCTTATAAGGCCTTTGTTCTTCTTATAAGGCACTCATGGCCTTGCTAACTTGTCTCTTCCTTGCTCACACGGCCCACATGGCCTTTCTCATTGTGTTCGCGGCCTAACTGGCCGCTCTCATGCCTCCCATGGCCTCACCGGCCACTCTCTTCTTCTTCCATAGTTCGGCCTTACCGGCCTCTTTCTTCTCTTCTCCTTCTTACATGCTAATACTCCCCCGCACGCTTGATCGGCGGGACACTATGAGGACCAAAGATCAAGAGTGGACTAGTGTTGTCTACCTCATTAAAAACCTTAACAAAGAAAACCTCTTGGGATAAAACTTTGTTAAGGGAAAAAGAGTATAGCCTTCACTATCCATGATGTCCCTTGATCTTGGTTTGTAAAGAACCAGCTCTCTTCTCTTCATGTTTTGAACCGCTACTCTTCCTTAGTCCACCTTGCCTTTAACACACTTCTTATGATCTCCATCTTTGCACCTTTAGAATTTCTTTGAGGCTCTCATAATCTTCTTTACCCTTCAAACAAGTGATAAAGAAGAAACAATAAGTGTATGTTATGAGGAATATCAAAGACAATTTTTCACATTTCTTTGAGGCTCTCATAGTCTATAATGTATGAGGAATATCAAAGTAAATTTCTTTGAGGCTCTCATAAAACAATATGAGCTCCATTTAAACTCTACTCTATTTAAATTATTTTCTTAAATTTATTATATTAGCTCCATTACTAGCCTTTACTCTCTCATGTGATCTCTTAAATTGTCACTTTTGAAATTGTCTTTGATGGAGAAGAGGAAGAGAGTTTATCATTGTTGCGGTTTGAACTCTCTTCTTGAGACCGCTTCTTTAAAACGCGTCAGAATGATATATGCCCACTGATTCGGACATACCTTTCGAACGGCTGCTCGGATTGGTATGATTTCACTTCCACTGGCAAGATGACTCTATGGTCTAGACCTTTTGTGAAGAACGCGGAAGCTGAATCGCAGTGGAAGTCCTTCGTACGAATCGATCTTTGAAACGCATCGGCAAAACTTTTGCTTGTTGCAGAGAATTTGAAACCATAGACTGTGAGGTGCGGTGAAGCCACTTGAAAGTTGATCTCCCCCGCAACCCTTACTTGATGATGGGCTGAAACCTCATCATTTCACTTGAAACCTTGTGCATGACCTTCCTTGAAGTCTTGTGCACATCCGATCAATAACTTGGCACTAACACACATGCTTGTGAGCTGATTCATCACCTTCCACCAGCTTAACAAAGACTTGGTGGCCCTTGGTTCTAACTCCAGGCATTGTGCTGCGCCTCCTCATGGCTTTCTTGTAGCCTTCATCCTCGCCACTTCTTCTTGAGATAGCAAGCGAGCTCCACACAATCTTCAAGGTTGAAACTGAAACCAAATTCAATGGGACAGATTCTAAACAAGAGATTGTGAGTGATTAGAGAATAGAGTATAGAGTATCAAAGAGTATAAAGAGTATTAGTAACCAAAGAGTATAGTATCGAGTAACCGAGAATAGAGTATCGAGTAACCAAGAGTATTAGAGTATAAAGGAGAGTATGGGCGATAGTATAAGGTGAATGGAGAGTAGAATAGAGCTCAAGAGTTCCAATGGACAGAGTTATACTCTGTTTTCTTGAGTTTGCAGAAGCTTTGACAGCCAAGAGCATCCAAGAATCAACAAGCTTTTGGTGCTTTAATGGCTGAAACACATGGACCATATGGAAAATTAATTTCTCCAACGGTCAAGATATTGTGCTCATGGTAGAATCACCTAAACCTAGTGTTCTCCAAGAGCTTAAGACTTTAAGATTCACGAAACAACACATGAACAAGTGTTTTTCGCTGACTAGAATTGAACAAATCCCACAAGATATCATATTGAAGATGATTTTGTGGTCAGATTCAAATAAAAGCTAAAACCACCTTTGGAACACCCTTGTGTCCATCGGTTAAAAGACTGCACCTTGGACCAGCTTTAATCTATTTGACCAAGCGGACCATATATGCTAAAAACAAGACCTCTCTCTTCCTCAAGCTCGAATCTGGACACACCATACGGCCAGAAACAAAGCTTTCTCAACTTTGAGAAGAAAGAGAAGCGATTTAGCAACTAAACCTTTAAAGGAAAATTAACTAAAGCAAAATTAAACCTTTAAAGGAAACTCAATCCTAAGAGAATCCTAAGAATTTCGTGGCTCATACAAGCACACAAGAACCGTGAATCCTCACCATGAACAACACAATTTGCTCAATGGTTCATCACTTCCCACACATCCCAAATTAAACAAAGTTATTACCAAATCGGTAAAGCTTAAGGATGGGGCTTTTAAACTCGATTTCTCATCACTCACTTGGTCTACAAATTCTAACAAGACAAGAGACCAAGCTTACTCAATATTGAGCTGTTTTGAGAATCGATTTAACAATTAAACCAAAAAATAAACCTTTAAAGACTCCTAAGCTTAAGCGGATTACCTAGGACCTAAGACAAATCAAAAGACTGACTTTAGATCGAGTTTGAGTCACCAAGAACAGAACCGGCTCTGATACCATGTTGGTTTTGCAAGAGAGAAAGCTCTTGATAAGGAAGAACAAAACCCCAATGGTTAAGTCTCCTTAAACCCACAACAAACTAACTCGATCTCAAGGGAAAGAAGAGGTCATCAACTTGTGATGAACTCCCCATAAAATAGCTTGAAAGAACCCTAAGAAAAGAGTAAATAAGAAGAGTTTAGGGTGAGATTTAGGAAGAGAATCGGCTGCCTTAAGGGCAGCCTCTAACCGTTTATACTCTAAGCTCTCTACATTGGAACTAAGAACATAAACATAAGTAGAGAGGAGATAAACGAAATAATGATTCTCTTATTATTGAATTGTGTTGTGTTAGATTACATATGAGCTCTCATACAACTTAATATAGGGAAACAAATGCATATGACCGTTAGACACACAATGAGATTCCAATGGGAGCTGAAAGTGACATTCACGAGTTGGTGTATATTGAAAGGGACAGCTCCTTCCCTTTGGTTGACTCGCTATGCTTCCCAACCAAAGCCACACGTGATCCTTCCTTCCTTCCTTGCCTTGTGACCGTTTGATCCTTCTTCCTTCCTTTCATTGTGGCCATTAGATCCTTCTTTCCTTCCTTGTGAGATATTTCCTTCTTCTTGGGCTTCTTCTTCTTATAAGGCCTTTGTTCTTCTTATAAGGCACTCATGGCCTTGCTAACTTGTCTCTTCCTTGCTCACACGGCCCACATGGCCTTTCTCATTGTGTTCGCGGCCTAACTGGCCGCTCTCATGCCTCCCATGGCCTCACCGGCCACTCTCTTCTTCTTCCATAGTTCGGCCTTACCGGCCTCTTTCTTCTCTTCTCCTTCTTACATGCTAATACTAAGCAATGTTTTCTTGGTTTTAGCCTGTTTTGGGACAAAATGGGTATAAGTGGCTTTTAAACTATCCACATCTATCTCAAACTCTTATAATTAGTTAGTTGCATTGGATTAAGACACATTTTAACCCCAAAAACACTAACAAAGCTGTTTAGTGTTTCTAAGCAATGTTTTCTTGGTTTTAGCCTGTTTAGGGACAAAATGGGTATAAGTGACTTCTAAACTCTCCACATCCATCTCAAACTCTTATAACTAGTCAGCTGCATTGGATTAAGACACATTTTAACCCCAGAAACACTAACATAGCTATTTACAGCTTCTAAGCAATGTTTTCTTGGTTTTAGCCTCTTTTGGGACAAAATGGGTATAAGTGGCTTTTAAACTATCCACATCTATCTCAAACTCTTATAATTAGTTAGTTGCATTGGATTAAGACACATTTTAACCCCATAAACACTAACAAAGCTGTTTAGTGCTTCTAAGCAATGTTTTCTTGGTTTTAGCCTTTTTGGGAAAAATGGGTATAAGTGGCTTTTAAACTTCCCACATCTATCCCAAACTCTTATAATTACTTAGTTGCATTGGATTAAGAAACATTTTAACCCCAGTAACACTAACAAAGCTGTTTGGTGCTTCTAAGCAATGTTTTCTTGGTTTTAGCCTGTTTTGAGACAAAATGGGTATAAGTGGCTTTTAAACTCTCCACATCAATCTCAAACTCTTATAATTAGTCATTTGCATTGGATTAAGACACATTTAAACCCCAGAAACACTAACATAGCTGCTTACAGCTTCTAAGCAATGTTTTCTTGGTTTTAGCCTGTTTTGGGACAAAATGGGTATAAGTGGCTTTTAAACTATCCACATCTATCCCAAACTCTTATAGTTAGTTAGTTGCATTGGATTAAAACACATTTTAACCCCAGAAACACTAACAAAGCTGTTTGGTGCTTCTAAGCAATGTTTTCTTGGTTTTAGCCTGTTTTGAGACAAATGTTGGGATTTATGAGACAAAGCTCATAAGAGAGGGTAGACAAACACTTGGTGAATGAATCCCCCTTTACCCACAACAAACTAACTCATTCTCAAGGGGGAGGAGAGAACATCAACTTGTGATGAACTCCCCATAAACTAGGCTAGATAGAACCCAAATACTAGAGAGTAAGCGGATCCTAACTAGGAGAAGCACTAGTTTGAGACTTATCCTCTTCTAGTATCACAGCACTTAGAGTTTGTATACTTAGGAGAAGGAGGATTAAGAATCAGTAATCTAGGCTAAGTAAAGCAGTAAATAAGAAGAGTTTAGGTGGATTTGAGAAGAGAATAGGCTGCCTTAAGGGCAGCCTCTAACCGCTAATCTCCTAAACACTCTACATTGTTGATATGAACAAGAACACAAGTAGAGAGGGAAAAACGGTTTCTCTTCTATTAGATAATGTTGTGATTGTGTTCCATATGAGAGTGTATACAAAGCTTAATATAGAGATACAAATGCCATATGACCGTTGGAGAGAAGAAGAGAGTGATGAAAGTGACATTCTCGATTTGGTGTTGGTGAGAGTGACCTTTCCTTCCTTCACCAACCAAGGGCACATGTGATCTTCCCATAAGCCTCTCTCTCTTGTAGGGCCTCGCTTTCCTCCTCTCAAACTCGGCCTCTCTATCTACTGGACCGAGCGCAGGCCTAAGGGCCGAGACCGTACGGACGGGCCTTCTCTTCATTGTACGGACGGGCCTTCTCTTCATCGTACGGACGGGCCTGTACGGACGGGCCTGTACGGATGGGCCTGTACGGACGGGCCTTCTCTTCAATGTGTTCACGGCCTAACTGGCCGCTCACCGGACATGGGTCCGTTCACGGACACGGTACATGGTACCGGACACGGTACATGGTCGCTCACGGACACGGACATGGCCTTACCGGCCTTTACATGGCCTTTCCGGCCTTTCTTCTCTTCTTCCAAGGCTCGGCCTTACCGGCCTCTCCTCTCTCCTCCTTGGTACATTCTAATACTCCCCCGCACGCTTGATCGGTGGGACACCATGGGGACCAAAGATCAAGGGTGGAGTAGTGTAGTCTACCTCATTAAAAACCTCAACAAAGAAAACCTCTTGGGATAAAACTTTGTTAAAGGGAAAAAGAGTATAGCCTCCACTATCCATGATGTCCCTTGACCTTGGTTTAAAAAGAACCAGCTCTCTTCTCTTCATTATTTGAACCGCTACTTCTCCTTAGCCCACCTTGCCTTTGGCACCTTCCTTATGATCTCCATCCTTGCACCTTTAGAATTTCTTTGAGGCTCTCATAGTCTCCTTTACCCTTTAAACAAGTGATAAAGAAGAAAAGTGTAAGTGTATGCTATGAGGAATATCAAAGACAATTTCTATAAGTGTGACAATTTAAGAAAAATCATATGGAAGTGTAAAGACTAGCAATGGAACTAAAAATAATTAGGAATTTAAAGAGAGTAGGGTTTAGAGCACAGCCTTTTGGTGTTTTTATGAATAGGAGGGAGAGAGTGTTGATCATTGTTGCGGTTTTGACCTCTCTTCTTGAGACCGCTACTGACTGATATATGCCCACTGAATCGGGCATAACTTTTGATCGGCTACTCGGAATGGTATGATTTCACTTCCACTGGCAAGATAATTCTGTGGTCTAGAACTTTGGTGAAGAACGCGGAAGCTGAATCGCAGTGGAAGGGTTTCGTCCGAGTCGATCTTTGAGACGTCTCGGCAGAGATTTGCTTGTTGCCGAGAACAGAGAATGTGAGGGGCGGTGAGTATAATGTCTATCTCCCCCGTACCCTTGACTTGATGATGAGCTGACATCTCATCATTTTCCTTGAAACCTTGTGCTTGACCTTCCTCAAAGTCTGGTGCACATCCGATCAACTACTTGGCGCTAACACACATGCTCTTGGGCTGATTCATCACCTTCCACCAGCTTAACAAAGACTTGGTGGCCCTTGGTTCTAACTCCAGGCATTGTGCTGCGCCTTCTCATGGCTTCTTTGTAGCCTTCAACCTCGCCATTTCTTCTTGAGATAGCAAGTGAGCTCCACACAATCTTCAAGGTTGAAACTGAAACCAAATTCAATGGAACAGATTCTAAACAAGAGATTGTTAGAGATTAGAGTATAGAGTGTAGAGTGTAGAGTGTAAATGGAGAATAGAGAATAAGTAACCAAGAGTATAAGAGAGTATGGGGGGGTAGTATAAGATGAGTGTAGAGTAGAATTGGGCTCAAGAGTTCCAATGGACAGAGTTATACTCTGTTTTCTTGAGTTTGAGACATCTTTGACAGCCAAGAACAACCAACAAGACAATCTCTTTTGGTGTTTTAATGGCTGAAACACATGGATCGTTTGGAAAATTAATTTCTCCAACGGTTTAGACAAATTTCATGGTAGAATCACTTAAACAAAGTGTTCTCCAAGATCTTAAGGCTTTAGATCCACGAAAATAACATATAGGAGATGTTTTTCGTGGTCCCAAGCAAAGAAGAAACAAAAGGCCTTTGGAACACCCTATTGTCCATCGGTTAAAAGAATGCATCCTTGGACCAGCTTTAATCTATTTGACCAAGCATACCATATATGCGAAAAACAAGATCTCTCTCTTCCTCAAGCGTGAATCTGGACACACCATATGACCAGAAACAAAGCTTTCTCAACCTTGAGAAGAAGAAGAAGTGATTTAGTAATTAAACTTTAAAGGAAATTTAACAAAAGCAAAATTAAACCTTTAAAGGAAAATTAACTAAATCTTAAGAGAATCCTAGGAAAAATCCTAAGGATTTCGTGGCTCTATACAAGCCTAAAAACACGTGAATCCTTACCAAGAACAAGAACAATTTGCTCCTTGGTTCATCACCACCTCAATTTAAACCCAAGCTTTTACCCAATCGGTGAAGCCTAAGGATGAGGTTTTAAAATCGATTTCTTTCACACACTTGGTCTATGAACTCTAAAAAGACCCAAGACCAAGCTTACTCAACATTGAGCTGCTAGAGAATCGATTTAACAACAAAAGCAAAATTAAAGTTTTAAAGAAACTAAGCTAAGCGATTTAACACCTAGGCTAGGATTAAAACTTTAATTAAGCTAACTCCTAAGAGAACCAACTTGAGAACGAGTTTGAGTCACCAAGAACAGAGCCTGCTCTGATACCATGTTGGGATTTATGAGACAAAGCTCATAAGAGAGGGTAGACAAACACTTGGTGAATGAATCCCCCTTTACCCACAACAAACTAACTCATTCTCAAGGGGGAGGAGAGAACATCAACTTGTGATGAACTCCCCATAAACTAGGCTAGATAGAACCCAAATACTAGAGAGTAAGCGGATCCTAACTAGGAGAAGCACTAGTTTGAGACTTATCCTCTTCTAGTATCACAGCACTTAGAGTTTGTATACTTAGGAGAAGGAGGATTAAGAATCAGTAATCTAGGCTAAGTAAAGCAGTAAATAAGAAGAGTTTAGGTGGATTTGAGAAGAGAATAGGCTGCCTTAAGGGCAGCCTCTAACCGCTAATCTCCTAAACACTCTACATTGTTGATATGAACAAGAACACAAGTAGAGAGGGAAAAACGGTTTCTCTTCTATTAGATAATGTTGTGATTGTGTTCCATATGAGAGTGTATACAAAGCTTAATATAGAGATACAAATGCCATATGACCGTTGGAGAGAAGAAGAGAGTGATGAAAGTGACATTCTCGATTTGGTGTTGGTGAGAGTGACCTTTCCTTCCTTCACCAACCAAGGGCACATGTGATCTTCCCATAAGCCTCTCTCTCTTGTAGGGCCTCGCTTTCCTCCTCTCAAACTCGGCCTCTCTATCTACTGGACCGAGCGCAGGCCTAAGGGCCGAGACCGTACGGACGGGCCTTCTCTTCATTGTACGGACGGGCCTTCTCTTCATCGTACGGACGGGCCTGTACGGACGGGCCTGTACGGATGGGCCTGTACGGACGGGCCTTCTCTTCAATGTGTTCACGGCCTAACTGGCCGCTCACCGGACATGGGTCCGTTCACGGACACGGTACATGGTACCGGACACGGTACATGGTCGCTCACGGACACGGACATGGCCTTACCGGCCTTTACATGGCCTTTCCGGCCTTTCTTCTCTTCTTCCAAGGCTCGGCCTTACCGGCCTCTCCTCTCTCCTCCTTGGTACATTCTAATAACAAAATGGGTATAAGTGGCTTTTAAACTCTCCACATCAATCTCAAACTCTTATAATTAGTCATTTGCATTGGATTAAGACACATTTTAACCCCAGAAACACTAACAAAGCTGTTTGGTGCTTCTAAGCAATGTTTTCTTGGTTTTAGACTGTTTTGGGACAAAATGGGTATAAGTGGCTTTTAAACTATCCACATCTATCTCAAACTCTTATAATTAGTCAGTTGCATTGGATTAAGACATATTTTAACCCCAGAAACACTAACATAGCTGTTTACAGCTTCTAAGCAATGTTTTCTTGGTTTTAGCCAGTTTTGGGACAAAATGGGTATAAGTGGCTTTTAAACTCTCCACATCCATCTCAAACTCTTAGAACTAGTCAGCTGCATTGGATTAAGACACATTTTAACCCCAGAAACACTAACATAGCTATTTACAGCTTCTAAGCAATGTTTTCTTGGTTTTAGCCTCTTTTGGGACAAAATGGGTATAAGTGGCTTTTAAACTATCCACATCTATCTCAAACTCTTATAATTAGTTAGTTGCATTGGATTAAGACACATTTTAACCCCAGAAACACTAACAAAACTGTTTAGTGCTTCTAAGCAATGTTTTCTTGGTTTTAGCCTTTTTGGGACAAAATAGGTATAAGTGGCTTTTAAACTCCCCACATCTATCCCAAACTCTTATAATTAGTTAGTTGCATTGGATTAAAACACATTTTAACCCCAGAAACACTAACAAAGCTGTTTGGTGCTTCTAAGCAATGTTTTCTTGGTTTTAGCCTGTTTTGAGACAAAATGGGTATAAGTGGCTTTTAAACTCTCCACATCAATCTCAAACTCTTATAATTAGTCATTTGCATTGGATTAAGACACATTTTAACCCCGGAAACACTAACATAGCTGTTTACAGCTTCTAAGCAATGTTTTCTTGGTTTTAGCCAGTTTTGGGAAAAAATGGGTATAAGTGGCTTTTAAACTCTCCACATCTATCTCAAACTCTTATAATTAGTTAGTTGCATTGGATTAAGACACATTTTAACCCCAGAAACACTAACAAAACTGTTTAGTGCTTCTAAGCAATGTTTTCTTGGTTTTAGCCTTTTTGGGACAAAATGGGTATAAGTGGCTTTTAAACTCCCCACATCTATCCCAAACTCTTATAATTAGTTAGTTGCATTGGATTAAAACACAGTTTAACCCCAGAATCACTAACAAAGCTGTTTGGTGCTTCTAAGCAATGTTTTCTTGGTTTTAGCCTGTTTTGAGACAAAATGGGTATAAGTGGCTTTTAAACTCTCCACATCAATCTCAAACTCTTATAATTAGTCATTTGCATTGGATTAAGACACATTTTAACCCCGGAAACACTAACATAGCTGTTTACAGCTTCTAAGCAATGTTTTCTTGGTTTTAGCCAGTTTTGGGAAAAATGGGTATAACTGGCTTTTAAACTCTCCACATCCATCTCAAACTCTTAGAACTAGTCAGCTGCATTGGATTAAGACACATTTTAACCCCAGAAACACTAACATAGCTATATACAGCTTCTAAGCAATGTTTTCTTTGTTTTAGACTGTTTTGGGACAAAATGGGTATAAGTGGCTTTTAAACTATCCACATCTATCTCAAACTCTTATAATTAGTTAGTTGCATTGGATTAAGACACATTTTAACCCCAGAAACACTAACAAAGCTGTTTAGTGTTTGTAAGCAATGTTTTTTTTGTTTTAGCCTGTTTAGGGACAAAATGGGTATAAGTGGCTTCTAAACTCTCCACATCCCTCTCAAACTCTTATAACTAGTCAGCTGCATTGGATTAAGACACATTTTAACCCCAGAAACACTAACATAGCTATATACAGCTTCTAAGCAATGTTTTCTTGGTTTTAGACTGTTTTGGGACAAAATGGGTATAAGTGGCTTTTAAACTATCCACATCTATCTCAAACTCTTATAATTAGTTAGTTGCATTGGATTAAGACACATTTTAACCCCAGAAACACTAACAAAGCTGTTTAGTGCTTCTAAGCAATGTTTTCTTGGTTTTAGCCTTTTTGGGACAAAATGGGTATAAGTGGCTTTTAAACTTCCCACATCTATCCCAAACTCTTAGAACTAGTCAGCTGCATTGGATTAAGACACATTTTAACCCCAGAAACACTAACATAGCTATTTACAGCTTCTAAGCAATGTTTTCTTGGTTTTAGCCTCTTTTGGGACAAAATGGGTATAAGTGGCTTTTAAACTATCCACATCTATCTCAAACTCTTATAATTAGTTAGTTGCATTAGATTAAGACACATTTTAACCCCAGAAACACTAACAAAGCTGTTTAGTGTTTCTAAGCAATGTTTTCTTGGTTTTAGCCTGTTTAGGGACAAAATGGGTATAAGTGGCTTCTAAACTCTCCACATCCATCTCAAACTCTTATACTAGTCAGCTGCATTGGATTAAGACACATTTTAACCCCAGAAACACTAACATAGCTATTTACAGCTTCTAAGCAATGTTTTCTTGGTTTTAGCCTCTTTTGGGACAAAATGGGTATAAGTGGCTTTTAAACTATCCACATCTATCTAAAACTCTTATAATTAGTTAGTTGCATCGGATTAAGACACATTTTAACCCCAGAAACACTAACAAAGCTGTTTAGTGCTTCTAAGCAATGTTTTCTTGGTTTTAGCCTTTTTGGGACAAAATGGGTATAAGTGGCTTTTAAACTTCCCACATCTATCCCAAACTCTTATAATTACTTAGTTGCATTGGATTAAGACACATTTTAACCCCAGAAACACTAACAAAGCTGTTTGGTGCTTCTAAGCAATGTTTTCTTGGTTTTAGCCTGTTTTGAGACAAAATGGGTATAAGTGGCTTTTAAACTCTCCACATCAAACTCAAACTCTTATAATTAGTCATTTGCATTGGATTAAGATACATTTTAACCCCAGAAACACTAACATAGCTATTTACAGCTTATAAGCAATGTTTTCTTGGGTTTAGCCTGTTTTGGGACAAAATGGGTGTAAGTGGCTTCTAAACTATCCACATCTATCTCAAACTCTTATAATTAGATAGTTGCATTGGATTAAGACACATTTTAACCCCAGAAACACTAACAAAGCTGTTTAGTGCTTCTAAGCAATGTTTTCTTGGTTTTAGCCTTTTTGGGACAAAATGGGTATAAGTGGCTTTTAAACTCTCCACATCTATCTCAAACTCTTATAATTAGTTAGTTGCATTGAATTAAGACACATTTTAACCCCAGAAACACTAACAAAGCTGTTTGGTGCTTCTAAGCAATGTTTTCTTGGTTTTAGCCTGTTTTGGGACAAAATGGGTATAAGTGGCTTTTAAACTCTCCACATCAATCTCAAACTCTTATAATTAGTCATTTGCATTGGATTAAGACACATTTTAACCCCAGAAACACTAACATAGCTGTTTACAGCTTCTAAGCAATGTTTTCTTGGTTTTAGCATGTTTTGGGACAAAATGGGTATAAGTGGCTTTTAAACTCTCCACATCCATCTCAAACTCCTATAACTAGTCAGCTGCATTGGATTAAGACACATTTTAACCCCAGAAACACTAACATAGCTATTTACAGCTTCTAAGCAATATTTTCTTAGTTTTAGCCTGTTTTGGGACAAAATGGGTATAAGTGGCTTTTAAACTATCCACATCTATCTCAAACTCTTATAATTAGTTAGTTGCATTGGATTAAGACACATTTTAACCCCAGAAACACTAACCAAGCTGTTTAGTGCTTCTAAGCAATGTTTTCTTGGTATTAGCCTTTTTGGGACAAAATGGGTATAAGTGGCTTTTAAACTCCCCACATCTATCCGAAACTCTTATAATTAGTTAGTTGCATTGTATTAAGACACATTTTAACGCCACAAACACTAACAAAGCTGTTTGGTGCTTCTAAGCAATGTTTTCTTTGTTTAGCCTGTTTTGGGACAAAATGGGTATAAGTGGCTTTTAAACTCCCCACATCAATCTCAAACTCTTATAATTAGTCATTTGCATTGGATTAAGACACATTTTAACCCCAGAAACACTAACATAGCTGTTTACAACTTCTAAACAATGTTTTCTTGGTTTTAGCCTGTTTTGGGACAAAATGGGTATAAGTGGCTTTTAAACTCTCCACATCCATCTCAGACTCTTATAACTAGTCAACTGCATTGGATTAAGACACTTTTTAACCCAAGAAACACTAACATAGCTATATACAGCTTCTAAGCAATGTTTTCTTTGTTTTAGACTGTTTTGGGACAAAATGGGTATAAGTGGCTTTTAAACTATCCACATCTATCTCAAACTCTTATAATTAGTTAGTTGCATTGGATTAAGACACATTTTAATCCCAGAAACACTAACAAAGCTGTTTAGTGTTTCTAAGCAATGTTTTCTTTGTTTTAGCCTGTTTAGGGACAAAATGGGTATAAGTGGCTTCTAAACTCTCCACATCCCTCTCAAACTCTTATAACTAGTCAGCTGCATTGGATTAAGACACATTTTAACCCCAGAAACACTAACATAGCTATATACAGCTTCTAAGCAATGTTTTCTTGGTTTTAGACTGTTTTGGGACAAAATGGGTATAAGTGGCTTTTAAACTATCCACATCTATCTCAAACTCTTATAATTAGTTAGTTGCATTGGATTAAGACACATTTTAACCCCAGAAACACTAACAAAACTGTTTAGTGCTTCTAAGCAATGTTTTCTTGGTTTTAGCCTTTTTGGGACAAAATGGGTATAAGTGGCTATTAAACTCCCCACATCTCTCCCAAACTCTTATAATTAGTTAGTTGCATTGGATTAAAACACATTTTAACCCCAGAAACACTAACAAAGCTGTTTGGTGCTTCTAAGCAATGTTTTCTTGGTTTTAGCCTGTTTTGAGACAAAATGGGTATAAGTGGCTTTTAAACTCTCCACATCAATCTCAAACTCTTATAATTAGTCATTTGCATTGGATTAAGACACATTTTAACCCCAGAAACACTAACATAGCTGTTTACAGTTTCTAAGCAATGTTTTCTTGGTTTTAGCCTGTTTTGGGACAAAATGGGTATAAGTGGCTTTTAAACTCTCCACATCCATCTCAAACTCTTAGAACTAGTCAGCTGCATTGGATTAAGACACATTTTAACCCCAGAAACACTAACATAGATACTTACAGCTTCTAAGCAATGTTTTCTTGGTTTTAGCCTGTTTTGAGACAAAATGGGTATAAGTGGCTTTTAAACTCTCCACATCAATCTCAAACTCTTATAATTAGTCATTTGCATTGGATTAAGACACATTTTAACCCAAGAAACACTAACATCGCTTTTTAAAGCTTCTAAGCAATGTTTCCTTGGTTTAGCCTGTTTTGGGACAAAATGGGTATAAGTGGCTTTTAAACTCTCCACATCCATCTCAAACTCTTAGAACTAGTCATCTGCATTGGATTAAGACACATTTTAACCCCAGAAACACTAATATAGCTATTTACAGCTTCTAAGCAATGTTTTCTCGGTTTTAGCCTCTTTTGGGACAAAATGGGTATAAGTGGCTTTTAAACTATCCACATCTATCTCAAACTCTTCTAATTAGTTAGTTGCATTGGATTAAGACACATTTTAACCCTAGAAACACTAACAAAACTGTTTAGTGCTTCTAAGCAATGTTTTCTTGGTTTTAGCCTTTTTGGGACAAAATGGGTATAAGTGGCTTTTAAACTCCCCACATCTATCACAAACTCTTATAATTAGTTAGTTGCATTGGATTAAAACACATTTTAACCCCAGAAACACTAACAAAGCTGTTTGGTGCTTCTAAGCAATGTTTTCTTGGTTTTAGCCTGTTTTGAGACAAAATGGGTATAAGTGGCTTTTAAACTCTCCACATCAATATCAAACTCTTATAATTAGTCATTTGCATTGGATTAAGACACATTTTAATCCCAGAAACACTAACAAAGCTGTTTACAGCTTCTAAGCAATATTTTCTTGGTTTTAGCCTTTTTGGGACAAAATGGGTATAAATTGCTTTTAAACTCTCCACATCCATCTCAAACTCTTATAATTAGTCAGCTGCATTGGATTAAGACACATTTTAACCCCAGAAACACTAACATAGATATTTACAGCTTCTAAGCAATGTTTTCTTGGTTTTAGCCTGTTTTGGGACAAAATGGGTATAAGTGGCTTTTAAACTATCCACATCTATCTCAAACTCTTATAATTAGTTAGTTGCATTGGATTAAGACACATTTTAACCCCAGAAACACTAACAAAGCTGTTTAGTGTTTCTAAGCAATGTTTTCTTGGTTTTAGCCTGTTTAAAGACAAAATGGGTATAAGTGGCTTCTAAACTCTCCACATCCATCTCAAACTCTTATAACTAGTCAGCTGCATTGGATTAAGACACATTTTAACCCCAGAAACACTAACATAGCTATTTACAGCTTCTAAGCAATGTTTTCTTGGTTTTAGCCTTTTTGGGACAAAATGGGTATAAGTGGCTTTTAAACTATCCACATCTATCCCAAACTCTTATAATTAGTTAGTTGCATTGGATTAAAACACATTTTAACCCCAGAAACACTAACAAAGCTGTTTAGTGCTTCTAAGCAATGTTTTCTTGGTTTTAGCCTTTTTGGGAAAAATGGGTATAAGTGGCTTTTAAACTTCCCACATCTATCCCAAACTCTTATAATTACTTAGTTGCATTGGATTAAGAAACATTTTAACCCCAGTAACACTAACAAAGCTGTTTGGTGCTTCTAAGCAATGTTTTCTTGGTTTTAGCCTGTTTTGAGACAAAATGGGTATATGTGGCTTTTAAACTCTCCACATCAATCTCAAACTCTTATAATTAGTCATTTGCATTGGATTAAGACACATTTAAACCCCAGAAACACTAACATAGCTGTTTACAGCTTCTAAGCAAT
Source organism: Camelina sativa (assembly GCF_030686135.1). NCBI lineage: Eukaryota > Viridiplantae > Streptophyta > Magnoliopsida > Brassicales > Brassicaceae > Camelina > Camelina sativa. Next base: position 21,660,808 of record NC_141894.1, on the reverse strand, counting down.
GTTTTCTTGGTTTTAGCCTGTTTTGGGACAAAATGGGTACAAGTGTTGGGATTTATGAGACAAAGCTCACAAGAGAGGGTAGACAAACACTTGGTGAATGAATCCCCCTTTACCCACAACAAACTAACTCATTCTCAAGGGGGAGGAGAGAACATCAACTTGTGATGAACTCCCCATAAACAAGCTAGATAGAACCCAAATACTAGAGAGTAAGCGGATCCTAACTAGGAGAAGCACTAGTTTGAGACTTATCCTCTTCTAGTATCACAACACTTAGAGTTTGTGTACTTAGGAGAAGGAGGATTAAGAATCAGTAATCTAGGCTAAGTAAAGCAGTAAATAAGAAGAGTTTAGGTGGATTTGAGAAGAGAATAGGCTGCCTTAAGGGCAGCCCCTAACCGCTAATCCTAAACTCTCTACATTGTTAATATGAAACAAGGACACAAGTATAGAGAGGAAATCGGTTTCTCTTCTATTGAATAATATTGTGTTTTTTTTTTACAAAATGAGAGATTACAATGCTTAATATAGGAGAACAAATGTATATGGCCGTTTGAGATAAATGAGAGGTGAGAGTGACATATAGCCGTTGGTGCACAAGTGGGTGTATGGTGAAAGGGACAGCTCCTTCCCTTGGTTGTCTCATTCTTCACCAACCAAGGTCTCACATGCTTCCTTCCTTCCCTTCTTTTCCCTTTGTGAGACATTTAACTTCTTCTTGGGCCTCTTCTTCTTATAAGGCCTTTACTTCACAATTCTTCTCACATTGCTCTTATGGCCTTGCTGACCACTCTCATTGTTCTCACGGCCCACATGGCCTTATTGGCCACTCTTATTGTGCTCACGGCCTTACTGGCCGCTCCCACACCACTCATGGCCTTACCGGCCACACTTCTTGTACTAGCAGCCTTACCGGCCACTCTCTTCTTCCTTGTGCAGCTCGGCCTCACCGGCCTCACTCTCTCTTCTCCTTCATATATACTAATAGTACGGACGGGCCTGTACGGACGGGCCTGTACGGACGGGCCTGTACGGACGGGCCTGTACGGACGGGCCTGCTCTTCAATGTGTTCACGGCCTAACTGGCCGCTCTCCGGACATGGGTCCGTTCACGGACACGGTACATGGTACCGGACACGGTACATGGTCGCTCACGGACACGGACATGGCCTTACCGGCCTTTACATGGCCTTTCCGGCCTTTCTTCTCTTCTTCCAAGGTTCGGCCTTACCGGCCTCTCCTCTCTCCTCCTTGGTACATTCTAATACTCCCCCGCACGCTTGATCGGTGGGACACCATGGGGACCAAAGATCAAGGGTGGACTAGTGTCATCTACCTCATTAAAAACCTCAACAAAGAAAACCTCTTGGGATAAAACTTTGTTAAGGGAAAAAGAGTATAGACTCCACTATCCATGATGTCCCTTGACCTTGGTTTGCAAAGAACTAGCTCCCTTCTCTTCATGATTTGAACCGCTCCTACTCCTTAGCCCACCTTGCCTTTAGCACATTCCTTATGATCTCCATCCTTGCGCCTTTAGAATTTCTTTGAGGCTCTCATAGTCTCCTTTACCCCTTAAACAAGTGATAAAGAAGAAAAGAATAAGTGTTTGCTATGAGGAATATCAAAGAAAATTTCTAAAAGTGTGACAATTTAAGAGAACATATTAAAGACTAAAGACTAGTAATGAAGCTAAGGTAATGAATTTATGAATTAAAATAGAGAAGAGTTTAGAGCACAGCCTTTATGGTGTTTTGATGGATAGGAGGGAGAGAGTTGATCACTGTTGCGGTTTGGAATTCCTCCTTGAGACCGCTCCTCTAACCATGGTTTTAAACCCGGTCAGTTTTATTTGTCAGACTGACACATGCCCACTGAATCGGACATAACTTTCGAACGGCTGCTCGGATTGGTATGATTCCACTTCCACTGGCAAGATGACTCTGTGGTCTCGAACTTTAATGAAGAACGCGGAAGCCGAATCGCAGTGGAAGGGTTTCGTCCGAGTCGATCTTTGAGACGCTTAGGCTGAGCTTTAAGTAAAGACTTTTGCTTGTGGCCGAGCAGAATCTGTGAGGTACGGTCTGAAGTCACTTGATCTCCCCCGTAACCTTTACTTGATGATGGGCTGAAACCTCATCACCTCAGTTGAAGCCTTGTGCATCACCGTTCTTGTGCACATCCAATCAACAGTTGAAACCTTGTGCATCACCTTTCCTAAAGACCATTGTGCACATCCGATCAACAACTTGGCACTAACACACATGCTCTTGGACTGATTCATCACCTTCCACCAGCTTAACAAAGACTTGGTGGCCCTTGGTTCTAACTCCAGGCATTGTGCTGCGCTCTTACATGGCTATCTTGTAGCCTTCAACCTCGCCACTTCTTCTCCTTGAGATAGTGAGCGAGCTCCACACAATCTTCAATGCTGAAACTGAAACCAAAAATCAATGGAACAGATTCTACACAAGAGATTGTTAGAGATTAGAGAATAGAGAATATAGAATATTACTGAAAATAAAATAGAATTTAGAGAATAAGTAACCAAGTATAAGTAACCAAGAGAATAAAGTATAAGAGAGTATAAGAGAGAATATGGGCGATAGTATAAGGTGAATGGAGAGTAGAATAGAGCTCAAGAGTTCCTATGGACAGAGTTAGACTCTGTTTTCTTGAGTTTGCAGAAGCTTTGACAGCCAAGAACAACCAAGAAGACAATCTCTTTTGGTGCTTTAATGGCTGAAACACATGGACCTTATGGAAAATTAGTTTCTCCAAAGGTTTAGGACACTTCTCATGGTAGAATCACTTAAACAGGTGTTCTCCAAGAGTCTAATGCCTTCAAAGATCACGAAAGAGCATATAGAAGATGCTTTCCATGTTCAAAATTCAAATAAAAGAAGAAACACCTTTGGAACAACCTTTTGTCCATTGGTTAAAAGAATGCATCTTGGACCAACTTGAATCTATTTGACCAAGCGGGCTCTACATGCTAAAATAGTCTCTCTCTTCCTCAAACTCGAACCTGGACACACCATATGACCAGAAACAAAGCTTTCTCAACCTTGAGAAGAAGAAGAAGTGATTTAGTAATTAAACTTTAAAGGAAATTTAACAAAAGCAAAATTAAACCTTTAGAGGAAAATTAACTAAATCCTAAGAGAACTAAATCCTAAGAATTTCGTGGCTCATACAAGCACACAAGAACCGTGAATCCTCACCATGAACAACACAATTTGCTCAATGGTTCATCACTTCCCACACATCCCAAAATAAACAAAGCTATTACCAAATCGGTGAAGCTTAAGGATGGGGCTTGTAAAATCGATTTCTTTCCACACACTTGGTCTACAAATTCTAACAAGACAAGAGACCAAGCTTACTCAACAATGAGCTGCTAGAGAATCGATTTAATCAACAAAAGCAAAATTAAAGCTTTAAAGAAACTAAGCTAAGCGATTTAACACCTAAGCAAAGTCTAAAACTTTAACTAAGCTAACTCCTAAGAAAACGACTTTGAGAATGAGTTTAAAACACCAAGAACAGAACCTGCTCTGATACCATGTTGGGATTTATGAGACAAAGCTCACAAGAGAGGGTAGACAAACACTTGGTGAATGAATCCCCCTTTACCCACAACAAACTAACTCATTCTCAAGGGGGAGGAGAGAACATCAACTTGTGATGAACTCCCCATAAACAAGCTAGATAGAACCCAAATACTAGAGAGTAAGCGGATCCTAACTAGGAGAAGCACTAGTTTGAGACTTATCCTCTTCTAGTATCACAACACTTAGAGTTTGTGTACTTAGGAGAAGGAGGATTAAGAATCAGTAATCTAGGCTAAGTAAAGCAGTAAATAAGAAGAGTTTAGGTGGATTTGAGAAGAGAATAGGCTGCCTTAAGGGCAGCCCCTAACCGCTAATCCTAAACTCTCTACATTGTTAATATGAAACAAGAACACAAGTATAGAGAGGAAATCGGTTTCTCTTCTATTGAATAATATTGTGTTTTTTTTTTACAAAATGAGAGATTACAATGCTTAATATAGGAGAACAAATGTATATGGCCGTTTGAGATAAATGAGAGGTGAGAGTGACATATAGCCGTTGGTGCACAAGTGGGTGTATGGTGAAAGGGACAGCTCCTTCCCTTGGTTGTCTCATTCTTCACCAACCAAGGTCTCACATGCTTCCTTCCTTCCCTTCTTTTCCCTTTGTGAGACATTTAACTTCTTCTTGGGCCTCTTCTTCTTATAAGGCCTTTACTTCACAATTCTTCTCACATTGCTCTTATGGCCTTGCTGACCACTCTCATTGTTCTCACGGCCCACATGGCCTTATTGGCCACTCTTATTGTGCTCACGGCCTTACTGGCCGCTCCCACACCACTCATGGCCTTACCGGCCACACTTCTTGTACTAGCAGCCTTACCGGCCACTCTCTTCTTCCTTGTGCAGCTCGGCCTCACCGGCCTCACTCTCTCTTCTCCTTCATATATACTAATAGTACGGACGGGCCTGTACGGACGGGCCTGTACGGACGGGCCTGTACGGACGGGCCTGTACGGACGGGCCTGCTCTTCAATGTGTTCACGGCCTAACTGGCCGCTCTCCGGACATGGGTCCGTTCACGGACACGGTACATGGTACCGGACACGGTACATGGTCGCTCACGGACACGGACATGGCCTTACCGGCCTTTACATGGCCTTTCCGGCCTTTCTTCTCTTCTTCCAAGGTTCGGCCTTACCGGCCTCTCCTCTCTCCTCCTTGGTACATTCTAATAACAAGTGGCTTTTAAACTCTCCACATCCATCTCAAACTCTTAGAACTAGTCATCTGCATTGGATTAAGACACATTTTAACCCCAGAAACACTAACATAGCTATTTACAGCTTCTAAGCAATGTTTTCTTGGTTTTAACCTCTTTTGGGACAAAATGGGTATAAGTGGCTTTTAAACTATCCACATCTATCTCAAACTCTTATTCTTAGTTAGTTGCATTGGATTAAGACACATTTTAACCCCAGAAACACTAACAAAACTGTTTAGTGCTTCTAAGCAATGTTTTCCTTGTTTTAGCCTTTTTGGGACAAAATGGGTATAAGTGGCTTTTAAACTCTCCACATCTATCCCAAACTCTTATAATTAGTTAGTTGCATTGGATTAAAACACATTTTAACCCCAGAAACACTAACAAAGCTGTTTGGTGCTTCTAAGCAATGTTTTCTTGGTTTTAGCCTGTTTTGAGACAAAATGGGTATAAGTGGCTTTTAAACTCTCCACATCAATCTCAAACTCTTATAATTAGTCATTTGCATTGGATTAAGACACATTTTAACCCCAGAAACACTAACATAGCTGTTTACAGCTTCTAAGCAATGTTTTCTTGGTTTTAGCCTGTTTTGGGACAACATGGGTATATGTGGCTTTTAAACTCTCCACATCCATCTCAAACTCTTAGAACTAGTCAGCTGCATTGGATAAAGACACATTTTAACCCCAGAAACACTAACATAGATATTTGGTGCTTCTAAGCAATGTTTTCTTGGTTTTAGCCTCTTTTGGGACAAAATGGGTATAAGTGGCTTTTAAACTATCCACATCTATCTCAAACTCTTATAATTAGTTAGTTGCATTGGATTAAGACACATTTTAACCCCAGAAACACTAACATAGCTATTTACAGCTTCTAAGCATTGTTTTCTTGGGTTTAGCCTGTTTCGGGACAAAATGGTTATAAGTGGCTTCTAAACTATCCACATCTATCTCAAACTCTTATAGTTAGATAGTTGCATTGGATTAAGACACATTTTAACCCCAGAAACACTAACAAAGCTGTTTAGTGCTTCTAAGCAATGTTTTCTTGGTTTTAGCCTTTTTGGGACAAAATGGGTATAAGTGGCTTTTAAACTCTCCACATCAATCTCAAACTCTTATAATTAGTCATTTGCATTGGATTAAGACACATTTTAACCCCAGAAACACTAACATAGCTCTTTACAGCTTCTAAGCAATGTTTTCTTGGTTTTAACCTCTTTTGGGACAAAATGGGTATAAGTGGCTTTTAAACTATCCACATCTATCTCAAACTCTTATTATTAGTTAGTTGCATTGGATTAAGACACATTTTAACCCCAGAAACACTAACAAAACTGTTTAGTGCTTCTAAGCAATGTTTTCCTTGTTTTAGCCTTTTTGGGACAAAATGGGTATAAGTGGCTTTTAAACTCTCCACATCTATCCCAAACTCTTATAATTAGTTAGTTGCATTGGATTAAAACACATTTTAACCCCAGAAACACTAACAAAGCTGTTTGGTGCTTCTAAGCAATGTTTTCTTGGTTTTAGCCTGTTTTGGGACAAAATGGGTATAAGTGGCTTTTAAACTCTCCACATCAATCTCAAACTCTTATAATTAGTCATTTGCATTGGATTAAGACACATTTTAACCCCAGAAACACTAACATAGCTCTTTACAGCTTCTAAGCAATGTTTTCTTGGTTTTAGCATGTTTTGGGACAAAATGGGTATAAGTGGCTTTTAAACTCTCCACATCCATCTCAAACTCTTATAACTAGTCAGCTGCATTGGATTAAGACACATTTTAACCCCAGAAACACTAACATAGCTATTTACAGCTTCTAAGCAATATTTTCTTAGTTTTAGCCTGTTTTGGGACAAAATGGGTATAAGTGGCTTTTAAACTATCCACATCTATCTCAAACTCTTATAATTAGTTAGTTGCATTGGATTAAGACACATTTTAACCCCATAAACACTAACAAAGCTGTTTAGTGCTTCTAAGCAATGTTTTCTTGGTTTTAGCCTTTTTGGGACAAAATGGGTATAAGTGGCTTTTAAACTCCCCACATCTATCCGAAACTCTTATAATTAGTTAGTTGCATTGGATTAAGACACATTTTAACCCCAGAAACACTAACAAAGCTGTTTGGTGCTTCTAAGCAATGTTTTCTTTGTTTAGCCTGTTTTGGGAGAAAATGGGTATAAGTGGCTTTTAAACTCTCCACATCAATCTCAAACTCTTACAATTAGTCATTTGCATTGGATTAAGACACATTTTAACCCCAGAAACACTAACATAGCTGTTTACAACTTCTAAGCAATGTTTTCTTGGTTTTAGCCTGTTTTGGGACAAAATGGGTATAAGTGGCTTTTAAACTCTCCACATCCATCTCAAACTCTTATAAATAGTCAGCTGCATTGGATTAAGACACATTTTAACCCCAGAAACACTAACATAGCTATATACAGCTTCTAAGCAATGTTTTCTTGGTTTTAGACTGTTTTGGGACAAAATGGGTATAAGTGGCTTTTAAACTATCAACATCTATCTCAAACTCTTATACTTAGTTAGTTGCATTGGATTAAGACACATTTTAACCCCAGAAACACTAACAAAGCTGTTTAGTGTTTCTAAGCAATGTTTTCTTGGTTTTAGCCTGTTTAGGGACAAAATGGGTATAAGTGGCTTTTAAACTCTCCACATCCATCTCAAACTCTTATAACTAGTCAGCTGGATTGGATTAAGACACATTTTAACCCCAGAAACACTAACATAGCTATTTACAGCTTCTAAGCAATGTTTTCTTGGTTTTAGCCTCTTTTGGGACAAAATGGGTATAAGTGGCTTTTAAACTATCCACATCTATCTCAAACTCTTATAATTAGTTAGTTGCATTGGATTAAGACACATTTTAACCCCAGAAACACTAACAAAGCTGTTTAGTGCTTCTAAGCAATGTTTTCTTGGTTTTAGCCTTTTTGGGACAAAATGGGTATAAGTGGCTTTTAAACTTCCCACATCTATCCCAAACTCTTATAATTACTTAGTTGCATTGGATTAAGACACATTTTAACCCCAGAAACACTAAGAAAGCTGTTTGGTGCTTCTAAGCAATGTTTTCTTGGTTTTAGCTTGTTTTGAGACAAAATGGGTATAAGTGGCTTTTAAACTCTCCACATCAATCTCAAACTCTTATAATTAGTCATTTGCATTGGATTAAGACACATTTTAACCCAAGAAACACTAACATCGCTTTTTACAGCTTCTAAGCAATGTTTCCTTGGCTTTAGCCTGTTTTGGGACAAAATGGGTATAAGTATGAACCGGCACACACACTTGTCCGTACGACCGTACGGACGTCCGTACGACCAACCAACGGGCCATCCTCAAATAGAAGTCTTCATGAGCCCAATCCACCAAAGAGATCCTCCAACGGTCGCCATTCATCTCGATCCTTCCTTTGTAGCCGTTGGAGCAAGTTGTAAGAGAGAAGAGGAGATCACATGTTAGAATAAGGAGATGTCGCTTTCTCCTCATATTAGTGTGCATAGGATCCTAAGAGAATATCCTATTTGTATATGTCTTTAAATAGTTTATAAGTATCATACTAATAGAAGTAAGAAAAGAGTTTATTCTCTTTCTCCAACACTCTCTCTCTCAATCGTTCACTCTCCTCACTCTTTACACGATTTCACTCTCTTTCATATTCCCTTCCATAATCTCTTGATTACTCTACTCTCAAACTTACATGGTATCAGAGCAGATTTGATTCTGTTCTTGCCTCAAATCTCCATCACTCCCTTCCGCATTCTCTTTCTTGTTCTTGAAATTTCTTGTTCTTGAATCTTCTTTCTTTAACCGTTGGACAATAGCTTTAACCAACGGTCTCTTCATCCTTTTCCATGGAAACTACCAAAACTCTCATTGTTCCAGTTACTCTCAAGGGAGAGAATTACTTACTGTGGGCTAGAACCACAAAGACAGCCCTATGCGGCCGAGGACTTTGGTCCCATGTTGAGACAAGCGAAGCTCCTAGTTGCGAGACCACCAAAGACGGCAAGGATCTTGTCGATGAGAAGAACAAGTGGTTTCAAGAAGATCAGGGAGTCCTAGCTATCATTCAAAACTCCCTAGATGCACCTATACTTGAAGCTTACTCTTATTGCGAGACAGCAAAAGACTTGTGGGACACTCTCAAGAATGTTTTTGGGAATGTTACAAATGTAAACCGAATTTTTGAGATTAAGAGGGCCATCAACAACCTCAACCAAGAAGACATGGAGTTCACCAAGCACTTTGGGAAGTTTAGGTCCCTTTGGGCTGAACTAGAGATGCTCCGGCCGGCGACTATAGATCCGGCCATTCTGAATGAGAGGCGTGAACAAGATAAGGTGTTCGGCCTTCTCTTGACCTTGAACCCCTCCTACAATGACCTTATCAAGCATATTCTACGGTCGGACAAGCTCCCTAGCCTTGATGATGTCTGTAACCAAATTCAAAAGGAGCATGGCTCCATGGGATTGTTTGGCGGCAAGGGAGAACTTGTGACCGCTAACAAAGCTGAGACGGCATCAGCAAACAAGGGCTACTACAAGCCGGAGGACAAGAACAACCCGCCATTTTGTGAGCATTGTAAGAAGCTTGGTCACTTCAAGAGCCGCTGCTGGATTCTACACCCTCATCTAGCACCACCGCCGGGTACCATCCGAGGTGGACGACCAAACCGCGGAGGACCACCGAGAGCTCATCAAGCAGTAGCCATGGGGGAGTCATCAATCTCTGAGCAACCTCAACAAGTGACCAGTGGAACTGCTCTTGCTGCAGCATCGTCCGAGCTGGTAAGGCGGTCCGACCTTGATGCGCTCATCAAAGCCATCAAAGAGGCCACCGGTAAGGCGTTTCTTGCCTCAAACAAAATTAAACCCCTCATAGTTGATTCTGGTGCATCCCATCACATGATTAGTGATTCTAGGCTAATTAGTGATATTAAACCTGCTAATGGTAATGTGATAATAGCAAATGGTGAGAAAGTACCAGTTAAAGGCATTGGAAACTTGAAACTATTTGATAAGGAGACTAAGGCATTTTATATGCCAAACTTTACTTCTAACTTGCTATCAGTTAAGAGAGCCACTACTGATTTAAATTGTTATGCTATATTTGGTCCTAACAATGTTCATTTTCAGGATATTGAGACAAGTAAGGTTCTTGGTCAAGGAGGATCCAAGGATGACCTCTATGTGCTTGAGGACTTGAACTTATCTTCTAATGTATCTTGTTTTAATTCGGTTATTATGAAACCTAGTGATTCTATTTTACATGCTAGGCTAGGACACCCTCACACAAGAGCTTTATCTTTAATATTTCCTAATGTTTCTTTTCAAAATGATGAGTGTGAGGCTTGTATTCTTGGTAAACATTGCAAGGCTGTTTTTCCTAAATCTATTACTATTTATGAAAAATGTTTTGATTTAATTCATTCTGATGTTTGGACATCTCCTTGCTTATCTAGAGATAATCAAAAGTATTTTGTGACTTTTATTGATGAAAAATCAAAATATACTTGGATAACTTTACTTCCCTCTAAGGATAGAGTTCTTGAGGCCTTTACTAATTTTCAAAATTATGTCACTAACCACTTTCATGCCAAGATTAAAATTTTGAGATCAGATAATGGTGGAGAGTACACAAGCCATGCCTTTAAGCAATATCTAGCCAAACATGGAATTCTTCATCAAACTAGCTGTCCTTACACACCACAACAAAATGGAGTGGCTGAGAGAAAGAATAGGCATCTCATGGAAGTAGCAAGGTCTATGATGTTTCACACAAGGGTTCCAAAGAGGTTTTGGGGAGATGCTGTGCTAGCCGCTTGTTATCTTATTAACCGCACACCAACAAAGATCCTAAAGGATGTGTCTCCATTTGAGGTATTAACGAATGACAAACCTACATGTGATCACTTACGAGTGTTTGGTTGTGTGTGCTATGTGTTGCGACCAGGTGAGCTAAGAGACAAGCTTGATGCAAAGAGTACAAAGGCTATGTTTCTTGGCTACTCTACCACACAAAAGGGGTATAAGTGCTATGAACCTACAACAAGGAGGGTTCTAGTATCTCGTGATGTCAAGTTCATGGAGACACAAGGTTTTTACGATGAGAAGAATTGGGATGAGCTCCGTAACCTCTCTGATTCACCATCTGATCGGACGCGCAACCTCCGAGTAATCCTTGAGCGACTAGGTCTTGAAAACGATCGGATCACTACCGAGTCAGCCAGACCAGCATCACCAGAGCAACCTGAGCCATTTACTGAGCCTGAGCCTGCTACACATGCCGATGACCATACTGAGCAGCATGAGGAAGCACCCGAGTCACTCGCGGACAACACGGCCGAAACAACCGAGGAGACGGCTGAACAGCTTGAGGAGATCATTACTCCAGGACGAGCCAACTCCGAAGCTGGGGCTATAGTTCCTCTTCGGCGCAGCCAACGTATTAGGTATCCTCCTAGTCATTGGAAGAACACCCGTGTGTACTACAACAACATGGCCGTTGCTCATCCGATTCAGGCCGTGTGCACCTTGGCTCATTTTCCGATAGAGCATCAAGTGTTTCTTGGCCATATTGATGAGGATTGGATCCCCAAGACCTATGATGAGGCTAAGCAGCACAAAGTATGGAGAGATGCAGTGGATGCCGAGAATACGGCCATGGTGCAAAATCATACATGGGACGAGGCTGACTTACCCAAGGGCAAGAAGGCTGTCACCTCTCGGTATATCTTCACAATCAAATATAAGAGCAATGGGGAGATTGAACGCCACAAAGCCCGCCTAGTCGCACGAGGGTTCACGCAAACGTATGGGGAGGACTATCTTGATACGTTTGCTCCGGTGGCTAAGCTTCACACGGTTCGAGTTGTACTCTCTCTCTCCACCAACCTTGACTGGGAACTTTGGCAAATGGACGTGAAGAACGCCTTCTTGCAAGGAGAACTGGAGGATGAAGTGTATATGCGACCACCACCGGGTTTGGAGGATACTATTGGTCCGGGAAAGGTCTTGAAACTCAACAAAGCTATCTATGGCTTGAAGCAGTCACCAAGGGCTTGGTATCACAAGCTTAGCACCACACTCCTTGACAAAGGCTTTCGCAAATCCGAAGCTGACCACACCTTGTTCACCTTACCAAGCGCCAAAGGTATAGTAGTCATTCTAGTGTATGTTGATGATATCATCATCACTGGAAGTGACTCGGTAGGTATTCAAGACTCTAAAACATTCTTGAAATCAGTTTTTGATATTAAAGATCTTGGAGAGTTGAAATACTTTCTTGGGATAGAAGTTTATAGATCAAATGAAGGGTTATTGTTGTCTCAAAGAAAGTATGCACTAGACTTATTGAGTGAAACAGGAAAACTAGGAGCTAAGGCAGTAACAACGCCCCTAGAAGAGAATTACAAGGATGGAGGACAGGGGGAGCTTGACACCGCTCCATTCGAGGACGTTAGCCTCTACCGGCGGCTAGTCGGTAAGCTCATTTATTTGACTATCACACGGCCTGACATTTGCTTTGCCGTGAACCAGGTAAGCCAGCATATGAAGAACCCCACCGTGCACCATTGGAACATGCTGACACGGATCCTCAAGTACATCAAGGGCTCACCCGGCCAAGGCATATGGATGGGACGCAACAAGAGCACTGAGTTGGTAGGCTACTGCGACGCTGACTATGCCGGAGATCGTGGGGACCGACGCTCAACCACAGGCTATTGCACGTTCCTTGGAGGGAACCTGGTCACATGGAAGAGCAAGAAGCAAAAGGTCGTCTCACTCTCAAGTGCCGAATCCGAGTATAGAGCTATGAGGAAGCTAACGACGGAGCTAATGTGGCTGAAGATGTTACTCAAGGATCTTGGAATAGAATCAACAAAGCCGATCACCATGCACTGTGATAACGAAGCAGCCATTCATATAGCAACCAATTCAGTGTTCCATGAGCGGACCAAGCACATTGAAGTGGATTGCCATAAGGTCCGAGAACAAATCAAGCTTGGAGTTGTCTTACCTTGCCATACCGAAAGCAAAGAACAACTTGCAGACGTCCTGACTAAAGCTGCGAGCCCCCAAGTGTGTGAATACATCCATCCTAAGCTTGGCCTCCTAAACCTCACTCGGCCATGACTTGCTTTGTTTTGGCGCCTACACTCTTTTTCCCTTAAGTATAGTTTTCCCAAGAGGTTTTTCTATACTAAGGTTTTTAATGAGGTGGGTGCCTATGTTGTCAAGCTTGACTAGTTCCCCAAGTCAAGCTTGAGGGGGAGTATGAACCGGCACACACACTTGTCCGTACGACCGTACGGACGTCCGTACGACCAACCAACGGGCCATCCTCAAATAGAAGTCTTCATGAGCCCAATCCACCAAAGAGATCCTCCAACGGTCGCCATTCATCTCGATCCTTCCTTTGTAGCCGTTGGAGCAAGTTGTAAGAGAGAAGAGGAGATCACATGTTAGAATAAGGAGATGTCGCTTTCTCCTCATATTACTGTGCATAGGATCCTAAGAGAATATCCTATTTGTATATGTCTTTAAATAGTTTGTAAGTATCATACTAATAGAAGTAAGAAAAGAGTTTATTCTCTTTCTCCAACACTCTCTCTCTCAATCGTTCACTCTCCTCACTCCTTACACGATTTCACTCTCTTCCATAATCTCTTGATTACTCTACTCTCAAACTTACAAAGTGGGTGTATGGTGAAAGGGACAGCTCCTTCCCTTGGTTGTCTCATTCTTCACCAACCAAGGTCTCACATGCTTCCTTCCTTCCCTTCTTTTCCCTTTGTGAGACATTTAACTTCTTCTTGGGCCTCTTCTTCTTATAAGGCCTTTACTTCACAATTCTTCTCACATTGCTCTTATGGCCTTGCTGACCACTCTCATTGTTCTCACGGCCCACATGGCCTTATTGGCCACTCTTATTGTGCTCACGGCCTTACTGGCCGCTCCCACACCACTCATGGCCTTACCGGCCACACTTCTTGTACTAGCAGCCTTACCGGCCACTCTCTTCTTCCTTGTGCAGCTCGGCCTCACCGGCCTCACTCTCTCTTCTCCTTCATATATACTAATAGTACGGACGGGCCTGTACGGACGGGCCTGTACGGACGGGCCTGTACGGACGGGCCTGTACGGACGGGCCTGCTCTTCAATGTGTTCACGGCCTAACTGGCCGCTCTCCGGACATGGGTCCGTTCACGGACACGGTACATGGTACCGGACACGGTACATGGTCGCTCACGGACACGGACATGGCCTTACCGGCCTTTACATGGCCTTTCCGGCCTTTCTTCTCTTCTTCCAAGGTTCGGCCTTACCGGCCTCTCCTCTCTCCTCCTTGGTACATTCTAATACTCCCCCGCACGCTTGATCGGTGGGACACCATGGGGACCAAAGATCAAGGGTGGACTAGTGTCATCTACCTCATTAAAAACCTCAACAAAGAAAACCTCTTGGGATAAAACTTTGTTAAGGGAAAAAGAGTATAGACTCCACTATCCATGATGTCCCTTGACCTTGGTTTGCAAAGAACTAGCTCCCTTCTCTTCATGATTTGAACCGCTCCTACTCCTTAGCCCACCTTGCCTTTAGCACATTCCTTATGATCTCCATCCTTGCGCCTTTAGAATTTCTTTGAGGCTCTCATAGTCTCCTTTACCCCTTAAACAAGTGATAAAGAAGAAAAGAATAAGTGTTTGCTATGAGGAATATCAAAGAAAATTTCTAAAAGTGTGACAATTTAAGAGAACATATTAAAGACTAAAGACTAGTAATGAAGCTAAGGTAATGAATTTATGAATTAAAATAGAGAAGAGTTTAGAGCACAGCCTTTATGGTGTTTTGATGGATAGGAGGGAGAGAGTTGATCACTGTTGCGGTTTGGAATTCCTCCTTGAGACCGCTCCTCTAACCATGGTTTTAAACCCGGTCAGTTTTATTTGTCAGACTGACACATGCCCACTGAATCGGACATAACTTTCGAACGGCTGCTCGGATTGGTATGATTCCACTTCCACTGGCAAGATGACTCTGTGGTCTCGAACTTTAATGAAGAACGCGGAAGCCGAATCGCAGTGGAAGGGTTTCGTCCGAGTCGATCTTTGAGACGCTTAGGCTGAGCTTTAAGTAAAGACTTTTGCTTGTGGCCGAGCAGAATCTGTGAGGTACGGTCTGAAGTCACTTGATCTCCCCCGTAACCTTTACTTGATGATGGGCTGAAACCTCATCACCTCAGTTGAAGCCTTGTGCATCACCGTTCTTGTGCACATCCAATCAACAGTTGAAACCTTGTGCATCACCTTTCCTAAAGACCATTGTGCACATCCGATCAACAACTTGGCACTAACACACATGCTCTTGGACTGATTCATCACCTTCCACCAGCTTAACAAAGACTTGGTGGCCCTTGGTTCTAACTCCAGGCATTGTGCTGCGCTCTTACATGGCTATCTTGTAGCCTTCAACCTCGCCACTTCTTCTCCTTGAGATAGTGAGCGAGCTCCACACAATCTTCAATGCTGAAACTGAAACCAAAAATCAATGGAACAGATTCTACACAAGAGATTGTTAGAGATTAGAGAATAGAGAATATAGAATATTACTGAAAATAAAATAGAATTTAGAGAATAAGTAACCAAGTATAAGTAACCAAGAGAATAAAGTATAAGAGAGTATAAGAGAGAATATGGGCGATAGTATAAGGTGAATGGAGAGTAGAATAGAGCTCAAGAGTTCCTATGGACAGAGTTAGACTCTGTTTTCTTGAGTTTGCAGAAGCTTTGACAGCCAAGAACAACCAAGAAGACAATCTCTTTTGGTGCTTTAAAGGCTGAAACACATGGACCTTATGGAAAATTAGTTTCTCCAAAGGTTTAGGACACTTCTCATGGTAGAATCACTTAAACAGGTGTTCTCCAAGAGTCTAATGCCTTCAAAGATCACGAAAGAGCATATAGAAGATGCTTTCCATGTTCAAAATTCAAATAAAAGAAGAAACACCTTTGGAACAACCTTTTGTCCATTGGTTAAAAGAATGCATCTTGGACCAACTTGAATCTATTTGACCAAGCGGGCTCTACATGCTAAAATAGTCTCTCTCTTCCTCAAACTCGAACCTGGACACACCATATGACCAGAAACAAAGCTTTCTCAACCTTGAGAAGAAGAAGAAGTGATTTAGTAATTAAACTTTAAAGGAAATTTAACAAAAGCAAAATTAAACCTTTAGAGGAAAATTAACTAAATCCTAAGAGAACTAAATCCTAAGAATTTCGTGGCTCATACAAGCACACAAGAACCGTGAATCCTCACCATGAACAACACAATTTGCTCAATGGTTCATCACTTCCCACACATCCCAAAATAAACAAAGCTATTACCAAATCGGTGAAGCTTAAGGATGGGGCTTGTAAAATCGATTTCTTTCCACACACTTGGTCTACAAATTCTAACAAGACAAGAGACCAAGCTTACTCAACAATGAGCTGCTAGAGAATCGATTTAATCAACAAAAGCAAAATTAAAGCTTTAAAGAAACTAAGCTAAGCGATTTAACACCTAAGCAAAGTCTAAAACTTTAACTAAGCTAACTCCTAAGAAAACGACTTTGAGAATGAGTTTAAAACACCAAGAACAGAACCTGCTCTGATACCATGTTGGGATTTATGAGACAAAGCTCACAAGAGAGGGTAGACAAACACTTGGTGAATGAATCCCCCTTTACCCACAACAAACTAACTCATTCTCAAGGGGGAGGAGAGAACATCAACTTGTGATGAACTCCCCATAAACAAGCTAGATAGAACCCAAATACTAGAGAGTAAGCGGATCCTAACTAGGAGAAGCACTAGTTTGAGACTTATCCTCTTCTAGTATCACAACACTTAGAGTTTGTGTACTTAGGAGAAGGAGGATTAAGAATCAGTAATCTAGGCTAAGTAAAGCAGTAAATAAGAAGAGTTTAGGTGGATTTGAGAAGAGAATAGGCTGCCTT
The DNA here is from genome assembly GCF_030686135.1 of Camelina sativa. Taxonomy (NCBI): domain Eukaryota; kingdom Viridiplantae; phylum Streptophyta; class Magnoliopsida; order Brassicales; family Brassicaceae; genus Camelina; species Camelina sativa. Next base: position 21,643,943 of record NC_141894.1, on the reverse strand, counting down.
AAGGGCAGCCCCTAACCGCTAATCCTAAACTCTCTACATTGTTAATATGAAACAAGAACACAAGTATAGAGAGGAAATCGGTTTCTCTTCTATTGAATAATATTGTGTTTTTTTTTTACAAAATGAGAGATTACAATGCTTAATATAGGAGAACAAATGTATATGGCCGTTTGAGATAAATGAGAGGTGAGAGTGACATATAGCCGTTGGTGCACAAGTGGGTGTATGGTGAAAGGGACAGCTCCTTCCCTTGGTTGTCTCATTCTTCACCAACCAAGGTCTCACATGCTTCCTTCCTTCCCTTCTTTTCCCTTTGTGAGACATTTAACTTCTTCTTGGGCCTCTTCTTCTTATAAGGCCTTTACTTCACAATTCTTCTCACATTGCTCTTATGGCCTTGCTGACCACTCTCATTGTTCTCACGGCCCACATGGCCTTATTGGCCACTCTTATTGTGCTCACGGCCTTACTGGCCGCTCCCACACCACTCATGGCCTTACCGGCCACACTTCTTGTACTAGCAGCCTTACCGGCCACTCTCTTCTTCCTTGTGCAGCTCGGCCTCACCGGCCTCACTCTCTCTTCTCCTTCATATATACTAATAGTACGGACGGGCCTGTACGGACGGGCCTGTACGGACGGGCCTGTACGGACGGGCCTGTACGGACGGGCCTGCTCTTCAATGTGTTCACGGCCTAACTGGCCGCTCTCCGGACATGGGTCCGTTCACGGACACGGTACATGGTACCGGACACGGTACATGGTCGCTCACGGACACGGACATGGCCTTACCGGCCTTTACATGGCCTTTCCGGCCTTTCTTCTCTTCTTCCAAGGTTCGGCCTTACCGGCCTCTCCTCTCTCCTCCTTGGTACATTCTAATAACTTATACCCATTTTGTCCCAAAAGAGGCTAAAACCAAGAAAACATTGCTTAGAAGCTGTAAATAGCTATGTTAGTGTTTCTGGGGTTAAAATGTGTCTTAATCCAATGCAACTGACTAGTTATAAGAGTTTGAGATGGATGTGGAGAGTTTAGAAGCCACTTATACCCATTTTGTCCCTAAACAGGCTAAATACAAGAAAACATTGCTTAGAAACACTAAACAGCTTTGTTAGTGTTTCTGGGGTTAAAATGTGTCTTAATCCAATGCAACTAACTAATTATAAGAGTTTGAGATAGATGTGGATAGTTTAAAAGCCACTTATACCCATTTTGTCCCAAAACAGTCTAAAACAAAGAAAACATTGCTTAGAAGCTGTATATAGCTATGTTAGTGTTTCTGGGGTTAAAATGTGTCTTAATCCAATGCAGCTGACTAGTTATAAGAGTTTGAGATGGATGTGGAGAGTTTAAAAGCCACTTATACCCATTTTGTCCCAAAACAGGCTAAAACCAAGAAAACATTGCTTAGAAGTTGTAAACAGCTATGTTAGTGTTTCTGGGGTTAAAATGTGTCTTAATCCAATGCAGCTGACTAGTTCTAAGAGTTTGAGATGGATGTGGAGAGTTTAAAAGCCACTTATACCCATTTTGTCCCAAAACAGGCTAAAACCAAGAAAACATTGCTTAGAAGCTGTAAACAGCTATGTTAGTGTTTCTGGGGTTAAAATGTGTCTTAATCCAATGCAAATGACTAATTATAAGAGTTTGAGATTGATGTGGAGAGTTTAAAAGCCACTTATACCCATTTTGTCTCAAAACAGGCTAAAACCAAGAAAACATTGCTTAGAAGCACCAAACAGCTTTGTTAGTGTTTCTGGGGTTAAAATGTGTTTTAATCCAATGCAAATAACTAATTATAAGAGTTTGGGATAGATGTGGGGAGTTTAAAAGCCACTAATACCCATTTTGTCCCAAAAAGGCTAAAACCAAGAAAACATTGCTTAGAAGCACTAAACAGTTTTGTTAGTGTTTCTGGGGTTAAAATGTGTCTTAATCCAATGCAACTAACTAATTATAAGAGTTTGAGATAGATGTGGATAGTTTAAAAGCCACTTATACCCATTTTGTCCCAAAAGAGGCTAAAACCAAGAAAACATTGCTTAGAAGGTGTAAATAGCTATGTTAGTGTTTCTGGGGTTAAAATGTGTCTTAATCCAATGCAGATGACTAGTTCTAAGAGTTTGAGATGGATGTGGAGAGTTTAAAAGCCACTTATACCCATTTTGTCCCAAAACAGGCTAAAACCAAGAAAACATTGCTTAGAAGCTGTAAACAGCTATGTTAGTGTTTCTGGGGTTAAAATGTGTCTTAATCCAATGCAAATGACTAATTATAAGAGTTTGAGACTGATGTGGAGAGTTTAAAAGCCACTTATACCCATTTTGTCTCAAAACAGGCTAAAACCAAGAAAACATTGCTTAGAAGCACCAAACAGCTTTGTTAGTGTTTCTGGGGTTAAAATGTGTCTTAATCCAATGCAAATGACTAATTATAAGAGTTTGAGATTGATGTGGAGAGTTTAAAAGCCACTTATACCCATTTTGTCTCAAAACAGGCTAAAACCAAGAAAACATTGCTTAGAAGCACCAAACAGCTTTGTTAGTGTTTCTGGGGTTAAAATGTGTTTTAGTCCAATGCAACTAACTAATTATAAGAGTTTGGGATAGATGTGGATAGTTTAAAAGCCACTTATACCCATTTTGTCCCAAAAAGGCTAAAACCAAGAAAACATTGCTTAGAAGCTGTAAACAGCTATGTTAGTGTTTCTGGGGTTAAAATGTGTCTTAATCCAATGCAAATGACTAATTATAAGAGTTTGAGATTGATGTGGAGAGTTTAAAAGCCACTTATACCCATTTTGTCTCAAAACAGGCTAAAACCAAGAAAACATTGCTTAGAAGCACCAAACAGCTTTGTTAGTGTTTCTGGGGTTAAAATGTGTTTTAATCCAATGCAACTAACTAATTATAAGAGTTTGGGATAGATGTGGATAGTTTAAAAGCCACTTATACCCATTTTGTCCCAAAATAGGCTAAAACCAAGAAAACATTGCTTAGAAGCTGTAAACAGCTATGTTAGTGTTTCTGGGGTTAAAATGTGTCTTAATCCAATGCAAATGACTAATTATAAGAGTTTGAGATTGATGTGGAGAGTTTAAAAGCCACTTATACCCATTTTGTCTCAAAACAGGCTAAAACCAAGAAAACATTGCTTAGAAGCACCAAACAGCTTTGTTATTGTTTCTGGGGTTAAAATGTGTTTTAATCCAATGCAACTAACTAATTATAAGAGTTTGGGATAGATGTGGGGAGTTTAAAAGCCACTTATACCCATTTTGTCCCAAAAAGGCTAAAACCAAGAAAACATTGCTTAGAAGCAGTAAACAGTTTTGTTAGTGTTTCTGGGGTTAAAATGTGTCTTAATCCAATGCAACTAACTAATTATAAGAGTTTGAGATAGATGTGGATAGTTAAAAAGCCACTTATACCCATTTTGTCCCAAAAGAGGCTAAAACCAAGAAAACATTGCTTAGAAGCTGTAAATAGCTATGTTAGTGTTTCTGGGGTTAAAATGTGTCTTAATCCAATGCAGATGACTAGTTCTATGAGTTTGAGATGGATGTGGAGAGTTTAAAAGCCACTTATACCAATTTTGTCCCAAAACAGGCTAAAACCAAGAAAACATTGCTTAGAAGCTGTAAACAGCTATGTTAGTGTTTCTGGGGTTAAAATGTGTCTTAATCCAATGCAAATGACTAATTATAAGAGTTTGAGATTGATGTGGAGAGTTTAAAAGCCACTTATACCCATTTTGTCTCAAAACAGGCTAAAACCAAAAGAAAACATTGCTTAGAAGCACCAAACAGCTTTGTTAGTGTTTCTGGGGTTAAAATGTGTCTTAATCCAATGCAAATGACTAATTTTAAGAGTTTGAGATTGATGTGGAGAGTTTAAAAGCCACTTATACCCATTTTGTCTCAAAACAGGCTAAAACCAAGAAAACATTGCTTAGAAGCACCAAACAGCTTTGTTAGTGTTTCTGGGGTTAAAATGTGTTTTAATCCAATGCAACTAACTAATTATAAGAGTTTGGGATAGATGTGGATAGTTTAAAAGCCACTTATACCCATTTTGTCCCAAAAAGGCTAAAACCAAGAAAACATTGCTTAGAAGCACTAAACAGTTTTGTTAGTGTTTCTGGTGTTAAAATGTGTCTTAATCCAATGCAACTAACTAATTATAAGAGTTTGAGATAGATGTGGATAGTTTAAAAGCCATTTATACCCATTTTGTCCCAAAAGAGGCTAAAACCAAGAAAACATTGCTTAGAAGCTGTAAATAGCTATGTTAGTGTTTCTGGGGTTAAAATGTGTCTTAATCCAATGCAGCTGACTAGTTATAAGAGTTTGAGATGGATGTGGAGAGTTTAGAAGCCACTTATACCCATTTTGTCCTTAAATAGGCTAAAACCAAGAAAACATTGCTTAGAAACACTAAACAGATTTGTTAGTGTTTCTGGGGTTAAAATGTGTCTTAATCCAATGCAACTAACTAATTATAAGAGTTTGGGATAGATGTGGATAGTTTAAAAGCCACTTATACCCATTTTGTCCCAAAAAGGCTAAAACCAAGAAAACATTGCTTAGAAGCACTAAACAGTTTTGTTAGTGTTTCTGGGGTTAAAATGTGTCTTAATCCAATGCAACTAACTAATTATAAGAGTTTGAGATAGATGTGGATAGTTTAAAAGCCACTTATACCCATTTTGTCCCAAAAGAGGCTAAACAAAGAAAACATTGCTTAGAAGCACCAAACAGCTTTGTTAGTGTTTCTGGGGTTAAAATGTGTCTTAATCCAATGCAACTAACTAATTATAATTAGTCATTTGCGTTGGATTAAGACACATTTTTATGAAACCGCACACACACCTTGTCCGTACATCCGTCCGTACAACCATCACCATTGGGCCGTCCGTACAGCTAAAGGCCTACCAAGCTCAACCCATGAGGATCACGAGTCCATTCCATGTTCACCAGCCTCCAACGGTCACAAGAGCTTCTCGATCCTTCTCCTCATAGCCGTTAGTGTAGAGTGCGCAAGTGGGAAGGATCACATGTCTTCTTAAGGACATGTCGCTATCTTTATATGTAAATGTGCCTAGGATCATCTTAGTATATTCTTTTGTATATGTCTATAAGTAGATTGTAATTATGTTCTAAATGAGGTAAGAAGAGATAATATCTCTTTCTCCACAATACTCTCTCTATACTCTCTTACTATACTCTCAACGATTCTCACTCTCTTGTTATTCAAATCTTCTCACTAAACTCATAATCGATCCTATTAATTCTTTCATGGTATCAGAGCCTGGTTGCTCGTCATTCTAAAGTTTTTGATCATCACTTACTTCCGCTTCTCCTTCTCTCTCATTTTCTGTTTTGACTTGAAAGTCATTTTCTTTAACCGTTGGATAATAGCTTTACCTAACGGTCTCTTCATCATGGAAAGTGTCAAAACCATGGTTGTTCCGGTGACTCTCAAGGGAGAGAACTATCTGCTGTGGGCGAGGACCACGAAAACTGCCCTTTGTGGCCGAGGCCTTTGGTCTCACGTTGAGAAGAGCGAAGCTCCGAGTGGTGAGGCCACCAAGGACGGCAAGGAACTTGCCGGAGATGAAAAGAACAAATGGTTCCAAGAAGACCAAGGGGTCTTAGCCATCATTCAAAACTCTCTAGATGCCCCCATTCTTGAAGCCTACTCCTACTGCGAGACGGCGAAGGACTTGTGGGACACCCTCAAGAACGTTTTTGGTAATATTACCAATGTCAATCGTATCTTCGAGATTAAAAGGGCCATCAATAACCTCAATCAAGAGGATATGGAGTTTACAAAGCATTTTGGGAAGTTTAGGTCCCTTTGGGCTGAACTAGAAATGCTGCGACCGGCGACAATTGATCCGGCCATACTGAACGAGAGGCGTGAACAAGACAAAGTGTTTGGGCTGCTCTTGACCCTAAACCCCTCCTACAATGATCTCATCAAACACATCTTGCGGTCAGATAAACTCCCAAGCCTTGATGATGTTTGCAACCAAATTCAAAAGGAGCATGGCTCCATGGGATTGTTCGGCAGCAAGGGAGAGCTGGTGACCGCTAACAAAGCTGAGATGGCATCAGCAAACAAAGGCTACTACCGACCGGAGGACAAGAACAACCCGCCGGTTTGTGAGCACTGTAAGAAACTTGGCCACTTCAAGAGCCGCTGCTGGATCCTACATCCGCATCTAGCACCACCACCGGGAACAATCCGAGGTGGACGACCAAACCGCGGAGGACAACCGAGAGCTCACCAAGCAACTGCCGTGGGGGAGCCATTGATCTCTGAGCAGCCTCAACAAGTGACCGGTGGAACTGCTCTTGCTGCAGCATCGTCCGAGCTGGTAAGGCGGTCCGACCTTGATGCGCTCATCAAAGCCCTCAAGGAGGCCACCGGTAAGGCGTTTCTTACTTCAAACAAAACTAAGTCTCTTATTGTTGATTCTGGTGCATCTCATCACATGATTAGTGATTCTAGGTTAATGAGTGATATTAAGCCTGCTAATGGTAATGTTGTGATAGCTAATGGTGAGAAAGTTCCAATTAAAGGCATAGGGAATTTAAAGTTATTTAACAAAGAAACTAAAGCTTTCTATATGCCAAATTTCACATCTAATTTGCTATCAGTTAAGAGGGCCACCACTGATTTAAATTGTTATGCAATATTTGGTCCTAACAAGGTTCATTTTCAGGATATTGAGACAAGTAAAGTTCTTGGTCAAGGAGGTTCCAAGGATGATCTATATGTGCTTGAGGACTTGAATCTATCTTCTTCTACTGCATCTTGTTTTAATTCGGTTATTATTAAACCTAGTGATTCTATTTTACATGCTAGGCTAGGACATCCTCATACTAGAGCTTTATCATTAATGTTTCCTAATATTTCTTTTAAAAATGATGAGTGTGAGGCATGTATTCTTGGTAAACATTGCAAGGCTGTTTTTCCTAAATCTATGACTATTTATGAAAATTGTTTTGATTTAATCCATTCAGATGTTTGGACTTCCCCTTGCTTGTCTAGAGAAAATCAAAAATATTTTGTGACCTTTATTGATGAAAAATCAAAATATACTTGGCTGACCTTGCTTCCCTCTAAAGATAGAGTTCTTGAAGCCTTCACTAATTTTCAAAAATATGTGACTAACCATTATAATGCAAAGATTAAAATTTTGAGATCAGATAATGGAGGAGAGTATACAAGCCATGCCTTCAAACAATACCTAGCAAACCATGGGATTATTCATCAAACAAGCTGTCCATATACACCCCAACAAAATGGTGTTGCTGAAAGGAAGAATAGGCACCTCATGGAAGTGGCAAGATCCATGATGTTTCACACCAATGTTCCAAAGAAGTTTTGGGGAGATGCTGTTCTTGCGGCTTGCTACCTCATTAACCGGACACCAACCAAAGTTCTTCAAGACAGTTCACCGTTTGAGGTAATAAACAAGGTAAAACCCTCATTTGATCATTTAAGAGTATTTGGCTGCGTGTGTTATGTGTTGAAGCCAGGAGAACTACGCGACAAGCTTGATACTAAGAGTGTTAAGAGCATGTTCCTTGGGTACTCGACGACTCAAAAAGGCTACAAGTGCTACGAGCCAAACATGAAGCGCGTTTTTGTCTCTCGTGATGTTAAGTTCGTGGAGTCTAAAGGCTTCTATGAGGAAAAGAACTGGGAGAGCCTTCGAGACTTGTCCACCTCACCATCTGACCGAGCTAACAACCTTCGCATCCTTCTCGAGAGACTCGGTGTTGACAATGCCCCCGCGTCAACACCTGCACCCCCAGTCAATGCACCGGCCACTTCACCGCCGGAGTCTCTAGACAATGATCCCTCGGCTGCACTTGATGAACACTCGGCTGAACTTGATGAACAATCCGATGATGAAAATGGTTTAAATTCAGTTCCGGTGGACAATGCTTCCGGTGATGAGGATTATGTGCCCACCGAGGAAGACAATGACGATGAGGCCACACCACAGGAAGTTATCCCACTTCGCCGCAGTGAACGCCTCAAGTTTCCCCTCTCCAATTGGCGAAACACTCGGGTCTACTACAACAACGTTGCTGTAGCTCATCCGATTCAAGCGGTATGCACCTTGGCTCATTTTCCTCCACACCATCAAGTGTTTCTTGGCAAGATTGATGCTCATTGGATTCCCAAAGACTATGAAGAAGCCAAGAATCATAAGGAATGGTGTGATGCTGTCAATGCCGAGAAGAATGCAATGGAGGCCAATCATACATGGGACGAGGCTGACTTACCCAAAGGCAAGAAGGCTGTGACATCCAGGTGGATCTTTACCATTAAATATAAGAGTGATGGGGAGATCGAACGCTACAAAGCCAGACTCGTTGCAAGGGGGTTCACTCAAACGTATGGGGAGGACTACCAAGATACGTTTGCACCGGTGGCCAAACTTCACACGGTTCGAGTTGTTCTCTCTCTTGCAACCAACCTTGACTGGAACTTATGGCAAATGGATGTTAAGAACGCCTTCTTACAAGGAGAGCTCGAGGATGAAGTTTATATGAGGCCACCTCCGGGTTTAGAAGACATCATTGGTCCCGGGAAAGTATTAAAACTGAACAAGGCGATTTATGGACTCAAACAGTCCCCTAGGGCTTGGTATCACAAGTTAAGCACCACACTCCTTGAGAAAGGCTTCCGCAAATCAGAGGCTGACCACACTCTATTCACCTTACCAAGTGAAAAAGGTATTATAGTCATTCTAGTTTATGTTGATGATATCATCATAACTGGAAGTGACAAGGTAGGCATTCAAGAGACTAAGGCTTACCTTAAGTCAGTTTTTGATATCAAAGACCTAGGAGAACTTAAATATTTTCTTGGTATAGAAGTATATAGGACTAATGAAGGATTGTTTTTATCACAAAGAAAATATGCTCTTGATTTATTGAGTGAAGCAGGGAAGCTAGGTTCAAAAGCTGTATCTACACCCCTTGATGAAAACTATAAGGCCGGAGGAAAGGGGGAGTTTGATGCAGCTCCATTTCAAGACGTCAAGCGATACCGGCGGCTAGTAGGTAAGCTTATATACCTTACTATCACTAGACCTGATATTTGCTTTGCTGTTAATCAGGTGAGCCAACACATGCAAAGTCCTACCGTGCATCATTGGGGTATGGTGAACCGCATCCTCAAATATCTCAAGGGCTCGCCGGGGCAAGGCATATGGATGGGTCGAAATGAAAGCACGGAGCTAGTAGGGTATTGTGATGCGGATTACGCCGGAGACCGTGGAGACCGTCGCTCCACTACAGGCTACTGCACGTTCCTAGGAGGCAACTTGATCACATGGAAGAGCAAGAAACAAAAGGTGGTATCCCTATCAAGTGCTGAATCGGAGTATAGAGCCATGAGAAAGTTAACAACCGAGTTGATGTGGCTCAAGGCACTCATCAAGGACCTTGGAATCGAGTCACCTAAGCCTATTACTATGCATTGCGACAATGAGGCAGCTATTCACATCGCAACAAACTCGGTGTTCCATGAGAGAACCAAGCACATTGAAGTCGACTGCCACAAAGTCCGAGAGCAAATTAAACTTGGAGTTGTTCTACCATGTCACACCGAGAGCTCTGAACAATTGGCTGACGTTCTCACCAAGGCGGCCAGTCCACAAGTGTGTGAGTACATTCACCCCAAACTTGGCCTCAAAGATCTTACTCGGCCATGATTGTCTTCACATGATACCCACACTCTTTTTCCCTTAAGTATAGTTTTTCCCAAGTGGTTTTCTATACTAAGGTTTTTAATGAGGTGGGTGTGCATGAGTCCAAGCTTGATCAATGCTCATGATCAAGCTTGAGGGGGAGTATGAAACCGCACACACACCTTGTCCGTACATCCGTCCGTACAACCATCACCATTGGGCCGTCCGTACAGCTAAAGGCCTACCAAGCTCAACCCATGAGGATCACGAGTCCATTCCATGTTCACCAGCCTCCAACGGTCACAAGAGCTTCTCGATCCTTCTCCTCATAGCCGTTAGTGTAGAGTGCGCAAGTGGGAAGGATCACATGTCTTCTTAAGGACATGTCGCTATCTTTATATGTAAATGTGCCTAGGATCATCTTAGTATATTCTTTTGTATATGTCTATAAGTAGATTGTAATTATGTTCTAAATGAGGTAAGAAGAGATAATATCTCTTTCTCCACAATACTCTCTCTATACTCTCTTACTATACTCTCAACGATTCTCACTCTCTTGTTATTCAAATCTTCTCACTAAACTCATAATCGATCCTATTAATTCTTTCAATTTTAACCCCAGAAACACTAACATAGCTGTTTACAGCTTCTAAGCAATGTTTTCTTGGTTTTAGCCAGTTTTGGGACAAAATGGGTATAAGTGGCTTTTAAACTCTCCACATCCATCTCAAACTCTTAGAACTAGTCAGCTGCATTGGATTAAGACACATTTTAACCCCAGAAACACTAACATAGCTATTTACAGCTTCTAAGCAATGTTTTCTTGGTTTTAGCCTCTTTTGGGACAAAATGGGTATAAGTGGCTTTTAAACTATCCACATCTATCTCAAACTCTTATAATTAGTTAGTTGCATTGGATTAAGACACATTTTAACCCCAGAAACACTAACATAGCTATATACAGCTTCTAAGCAATGTTTTCTTTGTTTTAGACTGTTTTCGGACAAAATGGGTATAAGTGGCTTTTAAACTATCCACATCTATCTCAAACTCTTATAATTAGTTAGTTGCATTGGATTAAGACACATTTTAACCCCAGAAACACTAACAAAGCTGTTTAGTGTTTCTAAGCAATGTTTTTTTTGTTTTAGCCTGTTTAGGGACAAAATGGGTATAAGTGGCTTCTAAACTCTCCACAACTCTCTCAAACTCTTATAACTAGTCAGCTGCATTGGATTAAGACACATTTTAACCCCAGAAACACTAACATAGCTATATACAGCTTCTAAGCAATGTTTTCTTGGTTTTAGACTGTTTTGGGACAAAATGGGTATAAGTGGCTTTTAAACTATCCACATCTATCTCAAACTCTTATAATTAGTTAGTTGCATTGGATTAAGACACATTTTAACCCCAGAAACACTAACAAAACTGTTTAGTGCTTCTAAGCAATGTTTTCTTGGTTTTAGCCTTTTTGGGACAAAATGGGTATAAGTGGCTTTTAAACTCCCCACATCTATCCCAAACTCTTATAATTAGTTAGTTGCATTGGATTAAAACACAGTTTAACCCCAGAATCACTAACAAAGCTGTTTGGTGCTTCTAAGCAATGTTTTCTTGGTTTTAGCCTGTTTTGAGACAAAATGGGTATAAGTGGCTTTTAAACTCTCCACATCAATCTCAAACTCTTATAATTAGTCATTTGCATTGGATTAAGACACATTTTAACCCCGGAAACACTAACATAGCTGTTTACAGCTTCTAAGCAATGTTTTCTTGGTTTTAGCCAGTTTTGGGAAAAATGGGTATAACTGGCTTTTAAACTCTCCACATCCATCTCAAACTCTTAGAACTAGTCAGCTGCATTGGATTAAGACACATTTTAACCCCAGAAACACTAACATAGCTATATACAGCTTCTAAGCAATGTTTTCTTTGTTTTAGACTGTTTTGGGACAAAATGGGTATAAGTGGCTTTTAAACTATCCACATCTATCTCAAACTCTTATAATTAGTTAGTTGCATTGGATTAAGACACATTTTAACCCCAGAAACACTAACAAAGCTGTTTAGTGTTTGTAAGCAATGTTTTTTTTGTTTTAGCCTGTTTAGGGACAAAATGGGTATAAGTGGCTTCTAAACTCTCCACATCCCTCTCAAACTCTTATAACTAGTCAGCTGCATTGGATTAAGACACATTTTAACCCCAGAAACACTAACATAGCTATATACAGCTTCTAAGCAATGTTTTCTTGGTTTTAGACTGTTTTGGGACAAAATGGGTATAAGTGGCTTTTAAACTATCCACATCTATCTCAAACTCTTATAATTAGTTAGTTGCATTGGATTAAGACACATTTTAACCCCAGAAACACTAACAAAGCTGTTTAGTGCTTCTAAGCAATGTTTTCTTGGTTTTAGCCTTTTTGGGACAAAATGGGTATAAGTGGCTTTTAAACTTCCCACATCTATCCCAAACTCTTAGAACTAGTCAGCTGCATTGGATTAAGACACATTTTAACCCCAGAAACACTAACATAGCTATTTACAGCTTCTAAGCAATGTTTTCTTGGTTTTAGCCTCTTTTGGGACAAAATGGGTATAAGTGGCTTTTAAACTATCCACATCTATCTCAAACTCTTATAATTAGTTAGTTGCATTAGATTAAGACACATTTTAACCCCAGAAACACTAACAAAGCTGTTTAGTGTTTCTAAGCAATGTTTTCTTGGTTTTAGCCTGTTTAGGGACAAAATGGGTATAAGTGGCTTCTAAACTCTCCACATCCATCTCAAACTCTTATACTAGTCAGCTGCATTGGATTAAGACACATTTTAACCCCAGAAACACTAACATAGCTATTTACAGCTTCTAAGCAATGTTTTCTTGGTTTTAGCCTCTTTTGGGACAAAATGGGTATAAGTGGCTTTTAAACTATCCACATCTATCTAAAACTCTTATAATTAGTTAGTTGCATCGGATTAAGACACATTTTAACCCCAGAAACACTAACAAAGCTGTTTAGTGCTTCTAAGCAATGTTTTCTTGGTTTTAGCCTTTTTGGGACAAAATGGGTATAAGTGGCTTTTAAACTTCCCACATCTATCCCAAACTCTTATAATTACTTAGTTGCATTGGATTAAGACACATTTTAACCCCAGAAACACTAACAAAGCTGTTTGGTGCTTCTAAGCAATGTTTTCTTGGTTTTAGCCTGTTTTGAGACAAAATGGGTATAAGTGGCTTTTAAACTCTCCACATCAAACTCAAACTCTTATAATTAGTCATTTGCATTGGATTAAGATACATTTTAACCCCAGAAACACTAACATAGCTATTTACAGCTTATAAGCAATGTTTTCTTGGGTTTAGCCTGTTTTGGGACAAAATGGGTGTAAGTGGCTTCTAAACTATCCACATCTATCTCAAACTCTTATAATTAGATAGTTGCATTGGATTAAGACACATTTTAACCCCAGAAACACTAACAAAGCTGTTTAGTGCTTCTAAGCAATGTTTTCTTGGTTTTAGCCTTTTTGGGACAAAATGGGTATAAGTGGCTTTTAAACTCTCCACATCTATCTCAAACTCTTATAATTAGTTAGTTGCATTGAATTAAGACACATTTTAACCCCAGAAACACTAACAAAGCTGTTTGGTGCTTCTAAGCAATGTTTTCTTGGTTTTAGCCTGTTTTGGGACAAAATGGGTATAAGTGGCTTTTAAACTCTCCACATCAATCTCAAACTCTTATAATTAGTCATTTGCATTGGATTAAGACACATTTTAACCCCAGAAACACTAACATAGCTGTTTACAGCTTCTAAGCAATGTTTTCTTGGTTTTAGCATGTTTTGGGACAAAATGGGTATAAGTGGCTTTTAAACTCTCCACATCCATCTCAAACTCCTATAACTAGTCAGCTGCATTGGATTAAGACACATTTTAACCCCAGAAACACTAACATAGCTATTTACAGCTTCTAAGCAATATTTTCTTAGTTTTAGCCTGTTTTGGGACAAAATGGGTATAAGTGGCTTTTAAACTATCCACATCTATCTCAAACTCTTATAATTAGTTAGTTGCATTGGATTAAGACACATTTTAACCCCAGAAACACTAACCAAGCTGTTTAGTGCTTCTAAGCAATGTTTTCTTGGTATTAGCCTTTTTGGGACAAAATGGGTATAAGTGGCTTTTAAACTCCCCACATCTATCCGAAACTCTTATAATTAGTTAGTTGCATTGTATTAAGACACATTTTAACGCCACAAACACTAACAAAGCTGTTTGGTGCTTCTAAGCAATGTTTTCTTTGTTTAGCCTGTTTTGGGACAAAATGGGTATAAGTGGCTTTTAAACTCCCCACATCAATCTCAAACTCTTATAATTAGTCATTTGCATTGGATTAAGACACATTTTAACCCCAGAAACACTAACATAGCTGTTTACAACTTCTAAACAATGTTTTCTTGGTTTTAGCCTGTTTTGGGACAAAATGGGTATAAGTGGCTTTTAAACTCTCCACATCCATCTCAGACTCTTATAACTAGTCAACTGCATTGGATTAAGACACTTTTTAACCCAAGAAACACTAACATAGCTATATACAGCTTCTAAGCAATGTTTTCTTTGTTTTAGACTGTTTTGGGACAAAATGGGTATAAGTGGCTTTTAAACTATCCACATCTATCTCAAACTCTTATAATTAGTTAGTTGCATTGGATTAAGACACATTTTAATCCCAGAAACACTAACAAAGCTGTTTAGTGTTTCTAAGCAATGTTTTCTTTGTTTTAGCCTGTTTAGGGACAAAATGGGTATAAGTGGCTTCTAAACTCTCCACATCCCTCTCAAACTCTTATAACTAGTCAGCTGCATTGGATTAAGACACATTTTAACCCCAGAAACACTAACATAGCTATATACAGCTTCTAAGCAATGTTTTCTTGGTTTTAGACTGTTTTGGGACAAAATGGGTATAAGTGGCTTTTAAACTATCCACATCTATCTCAAACTCTTATAATTAGTTAGTTGCATTGGATTAAGACACATTTTAACCCCAGAAACACTAACAAAACTGTTTAGTGCTTCTAAGCAATGTTTTCTTGGTTTTAGCCTTTTTGGGACAAAATGGGTATAAGTGGCTATTAAACTCCCCACATCTCTCCCAAACTCTTATAATTAGTTAGTTGCATTGGATTAAAACACATTTTAACCCCAGAAACACTAACAAAGCTGTTTGGTGCTTCTAAGCAATGTTTTCTTGGTTTTAGCCTGTTTTGAGACAAAATGGGTATAAGTGGCTTTTAAACTCTCCACATCAATCTCAAACTCTTATAATTAGTCATTTGCATTGGATTAAGACACATTTTAACCCCAGAAACACTAACATAGCTGTTTACAGTTTCTAAGCAATGTTTTCTTGGTTTTAGCCTGTTTTGGGACAAAATGGGTATAAGTGGCTTTTAAACTCTCCACATCCATCTCAAACTCTTAGAACTAGTCAGCTGCATTGGATTAAGACACATTTTAACCCCAGAAACACTAACATAGATACTTACAGCTTCTAAGCAATGTTTTCTTGGTTTTAGCCTGTTTTGAGACAAAATGGGTATAAGTGGCTTTTAAACTCTCCACATCAATCTCAAACTCTTATAATTAGTCATTTGCATTGGATTAAGACACATTTTAACCCAAGAAACACTAACATCGCTTTTTAAAGCTTCTAAGCAATGTTTCCTTGGTTTAGCCTGTTTTGGGACAAAATGGGTATAAGTGGCTTTTAAACTCTCCACATCCATCTCAAACTCTTAGAACTAGTCATCTGCATTGGATTAAGACACATTTTAACCCCAGAAACACTAATATAGCTATTTACAGCTTCTAAGCAATGTTTTCTCGGTTTTAGCCTCTTTTGGGACAAAATGGGTATAAGTGGCTTTTAAACTATCCACATCTATCTCAAACTCTTCTAATTAGTTAGTTGCATTGGATTAAGACACATTTTAACCCTAGAAACACTAACAAAACTGTTTAGTGCTTCTAAGCAATGTTTTCTTGGTTTTAGCCTTTTTGGGACAAAATGGGTATAAGTGGCTTTTAAACTCCCCACATCTATCACAAACTCTTATAATTAGTTAGTTGCATTGGATTAAAACACATTTTAACCCCAGAAACACTAACAAAGCTGTTTGGTGCTTCTAAGCAATGTTTTCTTGGTTTTAGCCTGTTTTGAGACAAAATGGGTATAAGTGGCTTTTAAACTCTCCACATCAATATCAAACTCTTATAATTAGTCATTTGCATTGGATTAAGACACATTTTAATCCCAGAAACACTAACAAAGCTGTTTACAGCTTCTAAGCAATATTTTCTTGGTTTTAGCCTTTTTGGGACAAAATGGGTATAAATTGCTTTTAAACTCTCCACATCCATCTCAAACTCTTATAATTAGTCAGCTGCATTGGATTAAGACACATTTTAACCCCAGAAACACTAACATAGATATTTACAGCTTCTAAGCAATGTTTTCTTGGTTTTAGCCTGTTTTGGGACAAAATGGGTATAAGTGGCTTTTAAACTATCCACATCTATCTCAAACTCTTATAATTAGTTAGTTGCATTGGATTAAGACACATTTTAACCCCAGAAACACTAACAAAGCTGTTTAGTGTTTCTAAGCAATGTTTTCTTGGTTTTAGCCTGTTTAAAGACAAAATGGGTATAAGTGGCTTCTAAACTCTCCACATCCATCTCAAACTCTTATAACTAGTCAGCTGCATTGGATTAAGACACATTTTAACCCCAGAAACACTAACATAGCTATTTACAGCTTCTAAGCAATGTTTTCTTGGTTTTAGCCTTTTTGGGACAAAATGGGTATAAGTGGCTTTTAAACTATCCACATCTATCCCAAACTCTTATAATTAGTTAGTTGCATTGGATTAAAACACATTTTAACCCCAGAAACACTAACAAAGCTGTTTAGTGCTTCTAAGCAATGTTTTCTTGGTTTTAGCCTTTTTGGGAAAAATGGGTATAAGTGGCTTTTAAACTTCCCACATCTATCCCAAACTCTTATAATTACTTAGTTGCATTGGATTAAGAAACATTTTAACCCCAGTAACACTAACAAAGCTGTTTGGTGCTTCTAAGCAATGTTTTCTTGGTTTTAGCCTGTTTTGAGACAAAATGGGTATATGTGGCTTTTAAACTCTCCACATCAATCTCAAACTCTTATAATTAGTCATTTGCATTGGATTAAGACACATTTAAACCCCAGAAACACTAACATAGCTGTTTACAGCTTCTAAGCAATGTTTTCTTGGTTTTAGCCTGTTTTGGGACAAAATGGGTACAAGTGTTGGGATTTATGAGACAAAGCTCACAAGAGAGGGTAGACAAACACTTGGTGAATGAATCCCCCTTTACCCACAACAAACTAACTCATTCTCAAGGGGGAGGAGAGAACATCAACTTGTGATGAACTCCCCATAAACAAGCTAGATAGAACCCAAATACTAGAGAGTAAGCGGATCCTAACTAGGAGAAGCACTAGTTTGAGACTTATCCTCTTCTAGTATCACAACACTTAGAGTTTGTGTACTTAGGAGAAGGAGGATTAAGAATCAGTAATCTAGGCTAAGTAAAGCAGTAAATAAGAAGAGTTTAGGTGGATTTGAGAAGAGAATAGGCTGCCTTAAGGGCAGCCCCTAACCGCTAATCCTAAACTCTCTACATTGTTAATATGAAACAAGGACACAAGTATAGAGAGGAAATCGGTTTCTCTTCTATTGAATAATATTGTGTTTTTTTTTTACAAAATGAGAGATTACAATGCTTAATATAGGAGAACAAATGTATATGGCCGTTTGAGATAAATGAGAGGTGAGAGTGACATATAGCCGTTGGTGCACAAGTGGGTGTATGGTGAAAGGGACAGCTCCTTCCCTTGGTTGTCTCATTCTTCACCAACCAAGGTCTCACATGCTTCCTTCCTTCCCTTCTTTTCCCTTTGTGAGACATTTAACTTCTTCTTGGGCCTCTTCTTCTTATAAGGCCTTTACTTCACAATTCTTCTCACATTGCTCTTATGGCCTTGCTGACCACTCTCATTGTTCTCACGGCCCACATGGCCTTATTGGCCACTCTTATTGTGCTCACGGCCTTACTGGCCGCTCCCACACCACTCATGGCCTTACCGGCCACACTTCTTGTACTAGCAGCCTTACCGGCCACTCTCTTCTTCCTTGTGCAGCTCGGCCTCACCGGCCTCACTCTCTCTTCTCCTTCATATATACTAATAGTACGGACGGGCCTGTACGGACGGGCCTGTACGGACGGGCCTGTACGGACGGGCCTGTACGGACGGGCCTGCTCTTCAATGTGTTCACGGCCTAACTGGCCGCTCTCCGGACATGGGTCCGTTCACGGACACGGTACATGGTACCGGACACGGTACATGGTCGCTCACGGACACGGACATGGCCTTACCGGCCTTTACATGGCCTTTCCGGCCTTTCTTCTCTTCTTCCAAGGTTCGGCCTTACCGGCCTCTCCTCTCTCCTCCTTGGTACATTCTAATACTCCCCCGCACGCTTGATCGGTGGGACACCATGGGGACCAAAGATCAAGGGTGGACTAGTGTCATCTACCTCATTAAAAACCTCAACAAAGAAAACCTCTTGGGATAAAACTTTGTTAAGGGAAAAAGAGTATAGACTCCACTATCCATGATGTCCCTTGACCTTGGTTTGCAAAGAACTAGCTCCCTTCTCTTCATGATTTGAACCGCTCCTACTCCTTAGCCCACCTTGCCTTTAGCACATTCCTTATGATCTCCATCCTTGCGCCTTTAGAATTTCTTTGAGGCTCTCATAGTCTCCTTTACCCCTTAAACAAGTGATAAAGAAGAAAAGAATAAGTGTTTGCTATGAGGAATATCAAAGAAAATTTCTAAAAGTGTGACAATTTAAGAGAACATATTAAAGACTAAAGACTAGTAATGAAGCTAAGGTAATGAATTTATGAATTAAAATAGAGAAGAGTTTAGAGCACAGCCTTTATGGTGTTTTGATGGATAGGAGGGAGAGAGTTGATCACTGTTGCGGTTTGGAATTCCTCCTTGAGACCGCTCCTCTAACCATGGTTTTAAACCCGGTCAGTTTTATTTGTCAGACTGACACATGCCCACTGAATCGGACATAACTTTCGAACGGCTGCTCGGATTGGTATGATTCCACTTCCACTGGCAAGATGACTCTGTGGTCTCGAACTTTAATGAAGAACGCGGAAGCCGAATCGCAGTGGAAGGGTTTCGTCCGAGTCGATCTTTGAGACGCTTAGGCTGAGCTTTAAGTAAAGACTTTTGCTTGTGGCCGAGCAGAATCTGTGAGGTACGGTCTGAAGTCACTTGATCTCCCCCGTAACCTTTACTTGATGATGGGCTGAAACCTCATCACCTCAGTTGAAGCCTTGTGCATCACCGTTCTTGTGCACATCCAATCAACAGTTGAAACCTTGTGCATCACCTTTCCTAAAGACCATTGTGCACATCCGATCAACAACTTGGCACTAACACACATGCTCTTGGACTGATTCATCACCTTCCACCAGCTTAACAAAGACTTGGTGGCCCTTGGTTCTAACTCCAGGCATTGTGCTGCGCTCTTACATGGCTATCTTGTAGCCTTCAACCTCGCCACTTCTTCTCCTTGAGATAGTGAGCGAGCTCCACACAATCTTCAATGCTGAAACTGAAACCAAAAATCAATGGAACAGATTCTACACAAGAGATTGTTAGAGATTAGAGAATAGAGAATATAGAATATTACTGAAAATAAAATAGAATTTAGAGAATAAGTAACCAAGTATAAGTAACCAAGAGAATAAAGTATAAGAGAGTATAAGAGAGAATATGGGCGATAGTATAAGGTGAATGGAGAGTAGAATAGAGCTCAAGAGTTCCTATGGACAGAGTTAGACTCTGTTTTCTTGAGTTTGCAGAAGCTTTGACAGCCAAGAACAACCAAGAAGACAATCTCTTTTGGTGCTTTAATGGCTGAAACACATGGACCTTATGGAAAATTAGTTTCTCCAAAGGTTTAGGACACTTCTCATGGTAGAATCACTTAAACAGGTGTTCTCCAAGAGTCTAATGCCTTCAAAGATCACGAAAGAGCATATAGAAGATGCTTTCCATGTTCAAAATTCAAATAAAAGAAGAAACACCTTTGGAACAACCTTTTGTCCATTGGTTAAAAGAATGCATCTTGGACCAACTTGAATCTATTTGACCAAGCGGGCTCTACATGCTAAAATAGTCTCTCTCTTCCTCAAACTCGAACCTGGACACACCATATGACCAGAAACAAAGCTTTCTCAACCTTGAGAAGAAGAAGAAGTGATTTAGTAATTAAACTTTAAAGGAAATTTAACAAAAGCAAAATTAAACCTTTAGAGGAAAATTAACTAAATCCTAAGAGAACTAAATCCTAAGAATTTCGTGGCTCATACAAGCACACAAGAACCGTGAATCCTCACCATGAACAACACAATTTGCTCAATGGTTCATCACTTCCCACACATCCCAAAATAAACAAAGCTATTACCAAATCGGTGAAGCTTAAGGATGGGGCTTGTAAAATCGATTTCTTTCCACACACTTGGTCTACAAATTCTAACAAGACAAGAGACCAAGCTTACTCAACAATGAGCTGCTAGAGAATCGATTTAATCAACAAAAGCAAAATTAAAGCTTTAAAGAAACTAAGCTAAGCGATTTAACACCTAAGCAAAGTCTAAAACTTTAACTAAGCTAACTCCTAAGAAAACGACTTTGAGAATGAGTTTAAAACACCAAGAACAGAACCTGCTCTGATACCATGTTGGGATTTATGAGACAAAGCTCACAAGAGAGGGTAGACAAACACTTGGTGAATGAATCCCCCTTTACCCACAACAAACTAACTCATTCTCAAGGGGGAGGAGAGAACATCAACTTGTGATGAACTCCCCATAAACAAGCTAGATAGAACCCAAATACTAGAGAGTAAGCGGATCCTAACTAGGAGAAGCACTAGTTTGAGACTTATCCTCTTCTAGTATCACAACACTTAGAGTTTGTGTACTTAGGAGAAGGAGGATTAAGAATCAGTAATCTAGGCTAAGTAAAGCAGTAAATAAGAAGAGTTTAGGTGGATTTGAGAAGAGAATAGGCTGCCTTAAGGGCAGCCCCTAACCGCTAATCCTAAACTCTCTACATTGTTAATATGAAACAAGAACACAAGTATAGAGAGGAAATCGGTTTCTCTTCTATTGAATAATATTGTGTTTTTTTTTTACAAAATGAGAGATTACAATGCTTAATATAGGAGAACAAATGTATATGGCCGTTTGAGATAAATGAGAGGTGAGAGTGACATATAGCCGTTGGTGCACAAGTGGGTGTATGGTGAAAGGGACAGCTCCTTCCCTTGGTTGTCTCATTCTTCACCAACCAAGGTCTCACATGCTTCCTTCCTTCCCTTCTTTTCCCTTTGTGAGACATTTAACTTCTTCTTGGGCCTCTTCTTCTTATAAGGCCTTTACTTCACAATTCTTCTCACATTGCTCTTATGGCCTTGCTGACCACTCTCATTGTTCTCACGGCCCACATGGCCTTATTGGCCACTCTTATTGTGCTCACGGCCTTACTGGCCGCTCCCACACCACTCATGGCCTTACCGGCCACACTTCTTGTACTAGCAGCCTTACCGGCCACTCTCTTCTTCCTTGTGCAGCTCGGCCTCACCGGCCTCACTCTCTCTTCTCCTTCATATATACTAATAGTACGGACGGGCCTGTACGGACGGGCCTGTACGGACGGGCCTGTACGGACGGGCCTGTACGGACGGGCCTGCTCTTCAATGTGTTCACGGCCTAACTGGCCGCTCTCCGGACATGGGTCCGTTCACGGACACGGTACATGGTACCGGACACGGTACATGGTCGCTCACGGACACGGACATGGCCTTACCGGCCTTTACATGGCCTTTCCGGCCTTTCTTCTCTTCTTCCAAGGTTCGGCCTTACCGGCCTCTCCTCTCTCCTCCTTGGTACATTCTAATAACAAGTGGCTTTTAAACTCTCCACATCCATCTCAAACTCTTAGAACTAGTCATCTGCATTGGATTAAGACACATTTTAACCCCAGAAACACTAACATAGCTATTTACAGCTTCTAAGCAATGTTTTCTTGGTTTTAACCTCTTTTGGGACAAAATGGGTATAAGTGGCTTTTAAACTATCCACATCTATCTCAAACTCTTATTCTTAGTTAGTTGCATTGGATTAAGACACATTTTAACCCCAGAAACACTAACAAAACTGTTTAGTGCTTCTAAGCAATGTTTTCCTTGTTTTAGCCTTTTTGGGACAAAATGGGTATAAGTGGCTTTTAAACTCTCCACATCTATCCCAAACTCTTATAATTAGTTAGTTGCATTGGATTAAAACACATTTTAACCCCAGAAACACTAACAAAGCTGTTTGGTGCTTCTAAGCAATGTTTTCTTGGTTTTAGCCTGTTTTGAGACAAAATGGGTATAAGTGGCTTTTAAACTCTCCACATCAATCTCAAACTCTTATAATTAGTCATTTGCATTGGATTAAGACACATTTTAACCCCAGAAACACTAACATAGCTGTTTACAGCTTCTAAGCAATGTTTTCTTGGTTTTAGCCTGTTTTGGGACAACATGGGTATATGTGGCTTTTAAACTCTCCACATCCATCTCAAACTCTTAGAACTAGTCAGCTGCATTGGATAAAGACACATTTTAACCCCAGAAACACTAACATAGATATTTGGTGCTTCTAAGCAATGTTTTCTTGGTTTTAGCCTCTTTTGGGACAAAATGGGTATAAGTGGCTTTTAAACTATCCACATCTATCTCAAACTCTTATAATTAGTTAGTTGCATTGGATTAAGACACATTTTAACCCCAGAAACACTAACATAGCTATTTACAGCTTCTAAGCATTGTTTTCTTGGGTTTAGCCTGTTTCGGGACAAAATGGTTATAAGTGGCTTCTAAACTATCCACATCTATCTCAAACTCTTATAGTTAGATAGTTGCATTGGATTAAGACACATTTTAACCCCAGAAACACTAACAAAGCTGTTTAGTGCTTCTAAGCAATGTTTTCTTGGTTTTAGCCTTTTTGGGACAAAATGGGTATAAGTGGCTTTTAAACTCTCCACATCAATCTCAAACTCTTATAATTAGTCATTTGCATTGGATTAAGACACATTTTAACCCCAGAAACACTAACATAGCTCTTTACAGCTTCTAAGCAATGTTTTCTTGGTTTTAACCTCTTTTGGGACAAAATGGGTATAAGTGGCTTTTAAACTATCCACATCTATCTCAAACTCTTATTATTAGTTAGTTGCATTGGATTAAGACACATTTTAACCCCAGAAACACTAACAAAACTGTTTAGTGCTTCTAAGCAATGTTTTCCTTGTTTTAGCCTTTTTGGGACAAAATGGGTATAAGTGGCTTTTAAACTCTCCACATCTATCCCAAACTCTTATAATTAGTTAGTTGCATTGGATTAAAACACATTTTAACCCCAGAAACACTAACAAAGCTGTTTGGTGCTTCTAAGCAATGTTTTCTTGGTTTTAGCCTGTTTTGGGACAAAATGGGTATAAGTGGCTTTTAAACTCTCCACATCAATCTCAAACTCTTATAATTAGTCATTTGCATTGGATTAAGACACATTTTAACCCCAGAAACACTAACATAGCTCTTTACAGCTTCTAAGCAATGTTTTCTTGGTTTTAGCATGTTTTGGGACAAAATGGGTATAAGTGGCTTTTAAACTCTCCACATCCATCTCAAACTCTTATAACAAGTCAGCTGCATTGGATTAAGACACATTTTAACCCCAGAAACACTAACATAGCTATTTACAGCTTCTAAGCAATATTTTCTTAGTTTTAGCCTGTTTTGGGACAAAATGGGTATAAGTGGCTTTTAAACTATCCACATCTATCTCAAACTCTTATAATTAGTTAGTTGCATTGGATTAAGACACATTTTAACCCCATAAACACTAACAAAGCTGTTTAGTGCTTCTAAGCAATGTTTTCTTGGTTTTAGCCTTTTTGGGACAAAATGGGTATAAGTGGCTTTTAAACTCCCCACATCTATCCGAAACTCTTATAATTAGTTAGTAGCATTGGATTAAGACACATTTTAACCCCAGAAACACTAACAAAGCTGTTTGGTGCTTCTAAGCAATGTTTTCTTTGTTTAGCCTGTTTTGGGAGAAAATGGGTATAAGTGGCTTTTAAACTCTCCACATCAATCTCAAACTCTTACAATTAGTCATTTGCATTGGATTAAGACACATTTTAACCCCAGAAACACTAACATAGCTGTTTACAACTTCTAAGCAATGTTTTCTTGGTTTTAGCCTGTTTTGGGACAAAATGGGTATAAGTGGCTTTTAAACTCTCCACATCCATCTCAAACTCTTATAAATAGTCAGCTGCATTGGATTAAGACACATTTTAACCCCAGAAACACTAACATAGCTATATACAGCTTCTAAGCAATGTTTTCTTGGTTTTAGACTGTTTTGGGACAAAATGGGTATAAGTGGCTTTTAAACTATCAACATCTATCTCAAACTCTTATACTTAGTTAGTTGCATTGGATTAAGACACATTTTAACCCCAGAAACACTAACAAAGCTGTTTAGTGTTTCTAAGCAATGTTTTCTTGGTTTTAGCCTGTTTAGGGACAAAATGGGTATAAGTGGCTTTTAAACTCTCCACATCCATCTCAAACTCTTATAACTAGTCAGCTGGATTGGATTAAGACACATTTTAACCCCAGAAACACTAACATAGCTATTTACAGCTTCTAAGCAATGTTTTCTTGGTTTTAGCCTCTTTTGGGACAAAATGGGTATAAGTGGCTTTTAAACTATCCACATCTATCTCAAACTCTTATAATTAGTTAGTTGCATTGGATTAAGACACATTTTAACCCCAGAAACACTAACAAAGCTGTTTAGTGCTTCTAAGCAATGTTTTCTTGGTTTTAGCCTTTTTGGGACAAAATGGGTATAAGTGGCTTTTAAACTTCCCACATCTATCCCAAACTCTTATAATTACTTAGTTGCATTGGATTAAGACACATTTTAACCCCAGAAACACTAAGAAAGCTGTTTGGTGCTTCTAAGCAATGTTTTCTTGGTTTTAGCTTGTTTTGAGACAAAATGGGTATAAGTGGCTTTTAAACTCTCCACATCAATCTCAAACTCTTATAATTAGTCATTTGCATTGGATTAAGACACATTTTAACCCAAGAAACACTAACATCGCTTTTTACAGCTTCTAAGCAATGTTTCCTTGGCTTTAGCCTGTTTTGGGACAAAATGGGTATAAGTATGAACCGGCACACACACTTGTCCGTACGACCGTACGGACGTCCGTACGACCAACCAACGGGCCATCCTCAAATAGAAGTCTTCATGAGCCCAATCCACCAAAGAGATCCTCCAACGGTCGCCATTCATCTCGATCCTTCCTTTGTAGCCGTTGGAGCAAGTTGTAAGAGAGAAGAGGAGATCACATGTTAGAATAAGGAGATGTCGCTTTCTCCTCATATTAGTGTGCATAGGATCCTAAGAGAATATCCTATTTGTATATGTCTTTAAATAGTTTGTAAGTATCATACTAATAGAAGTAAGAAAAGAGTTTATTCTCTTTCTCCAACACTCTCTCTCTCAATCGTTCACTCTCCTCACTCTTTACACGATTTCACTCTCTTTCATATTCCCTTCCATAATCTCTTGATTACTCTACTCTCAAACTTACATGGTATCAGAGCAGATTTGATTCTGTTCTTGCCTCAAATCTCCATCACTCCCTTCCGCATTCTCTTTCTTGTTCTTGAAATTTCTTGTTCTTGAATCTTCTTTCTTTAACCGTTGGACAATAGCTTTAACCAACGGTCTCTTCATCCTTTTCCATGGAAACTACCAAAACTCTCATTGTTCCAGTTACTCTCAAGGGAGAGAATTACTTACTGTGGGCTAGAACCACAAAGACAGCCCTATGCGGCCGAGGACTTTGGTCCCATGTTGAGACAAGCGAAGCTCCTAGTTGCGAGACCACCAAAGACGGCAAGGATCTTGTCGATGAGAAGAACAAGTGGTTTCAAGAAGATCAGGGAGTCCTAGCTATCATTCAAAACTCCCTAGATGCACCTATACTTGAAGCTTACTCTTATTGCGAGACAGCAAAAGACTTGTGGGACACTCTCAAGAATGTTTTTGGGAATGTTACAAATGTAAACCGAATTTTTGAGATTAAGAGGGCCATCAACAACCTCAACCAAGAAGACATGGAGTTCACCAAGCACTTTGGGAAGTTTAGGTCCCTTTGGGCTGAACTAGAGATGCTCCGGCCGGCGACTATAGATCCGGCCATTCTGAATGAGAGGCGTGAACAAGATAAGGTGTTCGGCCTTCTCTTGACCTTGAACCCCTCCTACAATGACCTTATCAAGCATATTCTACGGTCGGACAAGCTCCCTAGCCTTGATGATGTCTGTAACCAAATTCAAAAGGAGCATGGCTCCATGGGATTGTTTGGCGGCAAGGGAGAACTTGTGACCGCTAACAAAGCTGAGACGGCATCAGCAAACAAGGGCTACTACAAGCCGGAGGACAAGAACAACCCGCCATTTTGTGAGCATTGTAAGAAGCTTGGTCACTTCAAGAGCCGCTGCTGGATTCTACACCCTCATCTAGCACCACCGCCGGGTACCATCCGAGGTGGACGACCAAACCGCGGAGGACCACCGAGAGCTCATCAAGCAGTAGCCATGGGGGAGTCATCAATCTCTGAGCAACCTCAACAAGTGACCAGTGGAACTGCTCTTGCTGCAGCATCGTCCGAGCTGGTAAGGCGGTCCGACCTTGATGCGCTCATCAAAGCCATCAAAGAGGCCACCGGTAAGGCGTTTCTTGCCTCAAACAAAATTAAACCCCTCATAGTTGATTCTGGTGCATCCCATCACATGATTAGTGATTCTAGGCTAATTAGTGATATTAAACCTGCTAATGGTAATGTGATAATAGCAAATGGTGAGAAAGTACCAGTTAAAGGCATTGGAAACTTGAAACTATTTGATAAGGAGACTAAGGCATTTTATATGCCAAACTTTACTTCTAACTTGCTATCAGTTAAGAGAGCCACTACTGATTTAAATTGTTATGCTATATTTGGTCCTAACAATGTTCATTTTCAGGATATTGAGACAAGTAAGGTTCTTGGTCAAGGAGGATCCAAGGATGACCTCTATGTGCTTGAGGACTTGAACTTATCTTCTAATGTATCTTGTTTTAATTCGGTTATTATGAAACCTAGTGATTCTATTTTACATGCTAGGCTAGGACACCCTCACACAAGAGCTTTATCTTTAATATTTCCTAATGTTTCTTTTCAAAATGATGAGTGTGAGGCTTGTATTCTTGGTAAACATTGCAAGGCTGTTTTTCCTAAATCTATTACTATTTATGAAAAATGTTTTGATTTAATTCATTCTGATGTTTGGACATCTCCTTGCTTATCTAGAGATAATCAAAAGTATTTTGTGACTTTTATTGATGAAAAATCAAAATATACTTGGATAACTTTACTTCCCTCTAAGGATAGAGTTCTTGAGGCCTTTACTAATTTTCAAAATTATGTCACTAACCACTTTCATGCCAAGATTAAAATTTTGAGATCAGATAATGGTGGAGAGTACACAAGCCATGCCTTTAAGCAATATCTAGCCAAACATGGAATTCTTCATCAAACTAGCTGTCCTTACACACCACAACAAAATGGAGTGGCTGAGAGAAAGAATAGGCATCTCATGGAAGTAGCAAGGTCTATGATGTTTCACACAAGGGTTCCAAAGAGGTTTTGGGGAGATGCTGTGCTAGCCGCTTGTTATCTTATTAACCGCACACCAACAAAGATCCTAAAGGATGTGTCTCCATTTGAGGTATTAACGAATGACAAACCTACATGTGATCACTTACGAGTGTTTGGTTGTG
The DNA here is from genome assembly GCF_030686135.1 of Camelina sativa. NCBI lineage: Eukaryota > Viridiplantae > Streptophyta > Magnoliopsida > Brassicales > Brassicaceae > Camelina > Camelina sativa. The sequence continues at coordinate 21,616,109 of NC_141894.1, read as the reverse complement.
TGTGCTATGTGTTGCGACCAGGTGAGCTAAGAGACAAGCTTGATGCAAAGAGTACAAAGGCTATGTTTCTTGGCTACTCTACCACACAAAAGGGGTATAAGTGCTATGAACCTACAACAAGGAGGGTTCTAGTATCTCGTGATGTCAAGTTCATGGAGACACAAGGTTTTTACGATGAGAAGAATTGGGATGAGCTCCGTAACCTCTCTGATTCACCATCTGATCGGACGCGCAACCTCCGAGTAATCCTTGAGCGACTAGGTTTTGAAAACGATCGGATCACTACCGAGTCAGCCAGACCAGCACCACCAGAGCAACCTGAGCCATTTACTGAGCCTGAGCCTGCTACACATGCCGATGACCATACTGAGCAGCATGAGGAAGCACCCGAGTCACTCGCGGACAACACGGCCGAAACAACCGAGGAGACGGCTGAACAGCTTGAGGAGATCATTACTCCAGGACGAGCCAACTCCGAAGCTGGGGCTATAGTTCCTCTTCGGCGCAGCCAACGTATTAGGTATCCTCCTAGTCATTGGAAGAACACCCGTGTGTACTACAACAACATGGCCGTTGCTCATCCGATTCAGGCCGTGTGCACCTTGGCTCATTTTCCGATAGAGAATCAAGTGTTTCTTGGCCATATTGATGAGGATTGGATCCCCAAGACCTATGATGAGGCTAAGCAGCACAAAGTATGGAGAGATGCAGTGGATGCCGAGAATACGGCCATGGTGCAAAATCATACATGGGACGAGGCTGACTTACCCAAGGGCAAGAAGGCTGTCACCTCTCGGTATATCTTCACAATCAAATATAAGAGCAATGGGGAGATTGAACGCCACAAAGCCCGCCTAGTCGCACGAGGGTTCACGCAAACGTATGGGGAGGACTATCTTGATACGTTTGCTCCGGTGGCTAAGCTTCACACGGTTCGAGTTGTACTCTCTCTCGCCACCAACCTCGACTGGGAACTTTGGCAAATGGACGTGAAGAACGCCTTCTTGCAAGGAGAACTGGAGGATGAAGTGTATATGCGACCACCACCAGGTTTGGAGGATACTATTGGTCCGGGAAAGGTCTTGAAACTCAACAAAGCTATCTATGGCTTGAAGCAGTCACCAAGGGCGTGGTATCACAAGCTTAGCACCACACTCCTTGACAAAGGCTTTCGCAAATCCGAAGCTGACCACACCTTGTTCACCTTACCAAGCGCCAAAGGTATAGTAGTCATTCTAGTGTATGTTGATGATATCATCATCACTGGAAGTGACTCGGTAGGTATTCAAGACTCTAAAACATTCTTGAAATCAGTTTTTGATATTAAAGATCTTGGAGAGTTGAAATACTTTCTTGGGATAGAAGTTTATAGATCAAATGAAGGGTTATTGTTGTCTCAAAGAAAGTATGCACTAGACTTATTGAGTGAAACAGGAAAACTAGGAGCTAAGGCAGTAACAACGCCCCTAGAAGAGAATTACAAGGATGGAGGACAGGGGGAGCTTGACACCGCTCCATTCGAGGACGTTAGCCTCTACCGGCGGCTAGTCGGTAAGCTCATTTATTTGACTATCACACGGCCTGACATTTGCTTTGCCGTGAACCAGGTAAGCCAGCATATGAAGAACCCCACCGTGCACCATTGGAACATGCTGACACGGATCCTCAAGTACATCAAGGGCTCACCCGGCCAAGGCATATGGATGGGACGCAACAAGAGCACTGAATTGGTAGGCTACTGCGACGCTGACTATGCCGGAGATCGTGGGGACCGACGCTCAACCACAGGCTATTGCACGTTCCTTGGAGGGAACCTGGTCACATGGAAGAGCAAGAAGCAAAAGGTCGTCTCACTCTCAAGTGCCGAATCCGAGTATAGAGCTATGAGGAAGCTAACGACGGAGCTAATGTGGCTGAAGATGTTACTCAAGGATCTTGGAATAGAATCAACAAAGCCGATCACCATGCACTGTGATAACGAAGCAGCCATTCATATAGCAACCAATTCAGTGTTCCATGAGCGGACCAAGCACATTGAAGTGGATTGCCATAAGGTCCGAGAACAAATCAAGCTTGGAGTTGTCTTACCTTGCCATACCGAAAGCAAAGAACAACTTGCAGACGTCCTGACTAAAGCTGCGAGCCCCCAAGTGTGTGAATACATCCATCCTAAGCTTGGCCTCCTAAACCTCACTCGGCCATGACTTGCTTTGTTTTGGCGCCTACACTCTTTTTCCCTTAAGTATAGTTTTCCCAAGAGGTTTTTCTATACTAAGGTTTTTAATGAGGTGGGTGCCTATGTTGTCAAGCTTGACTAGTTCCCCAAGTCAAGCTTGAGGGGGAGTATGAACCGGCACACACACTTGTCCGTACGACCGTACGGACGTCCGTACGACCAACCAACGGGCCATCCTCAAATAGAAGTCTTCATGAGCCCAATCCACCAAAGAGATCCTCCAACGGTCGCCATTCATCTCGATCCTTCCTTTGTAGCCGTTGGAGCAAGTTGTAAGAGAGAAGAGGAGATCACATGTTAGAATAAGGAGATGTCGCTTTCTCCTCATATTAGTGTGCATAGGATCCTAAGAGAATATCCTATTTGTATATGTCTTTAAATAGTTTGTAAGTATCATACTAATAGAAGTAAGAAAAGAGTTTATTCTCTTTCTCCAACACTCTCTCTCTCAATCGTTCACTCTCCTCACTCTTTACACGATTTCACTCTCTTTCATATTCCCTTCCATAATCTCTTGATTACTCTACTCTCAAACTTACAATAAGTGGCTTTTAAACTCTCCACATCCATCTCAAACTCTTAGAACTAGTCATCTGCATTGGATTAAGACACATTTTAACCCCAGAAACACTAATATAGCTATTTACAGCTTCTAAGCAATGTTTTCTCGGTTTTAGCCTCTTTTGGGACAAAACGGGTATAAGTGGCTTTTAAACTATCCACATCTATCTCAAACTCTTCTAATTAGTTAGTTGCATTGGATTAAGACACATTTTAACCCTAGAAACACTAACAAAACTGTTTAGTGCTTCTAAGCAATGTTTTCTTGGTTTTAGCCTTTTTGGGACAAAATGGGTATAAGTGGCTTTTAAACTCCCCACATCTATCCCAAACTCTTATAATTAGTTAGTTGCATTGGATTAAAACACATTTTAACCCCAGAAACACTAACAAAGCTGTTTGGTGCTTCTAAGCAATGTTTTCTTGGTTTTAGCCTGTTTTGAGACAAAATGGGTATAAGTGGCTTTTAAACTCTCCACATCAATATCAAACTCTTATAATTAGTCATTTGCATTGGATTAAGACACATTTTAACCCCAGAAACACTAACAAAGCTGTTTACAGCTTCTAAGCAATATTTTCTTGGTTTTAGCCTTTTTGGGACAAAATGGGTATAAATTGCTTTTAAACTCTCCACATCCATCTCAAACTCTTATAATTAGTCAGCTGCATTGGATTAAGACACATTTTAACCCCAGAAACACTAACATAGATATTTACAGCTTCTAAGCAATGTTTTCTTGGTTTTAGCCTGTTTTGGGACAAAATGGGTATAAGTGGCTTTTAAACTATCCACATCTATCTCAAACTCTTATAATTAGTTAGTTGCATTGGATTAAGACACATTTTAACCCCAGAAACACTAACAAAGCTGTTTAGTGTTTCTAAGCAATGTTTTCTTGGTTTTAGCCTGTTTAAAGACAAAATGGGTATAAGTGGCTTCTAAACTCTCCACATCCATCTCAAACTCTTATAACTAGTCAGCTGCATTGGATTAAGACACATTTTAACCCCAGAAACACTAACATAGCTATTTACAGCTTCTAAGCAATGTTTTCTTGGTTTTAGCCTTTTTGGGACAAAATGGGTATAAGTGGCTTTTAAACTATCCACATCTATCCCAAACTCTTATAATTAGTTAGTTGCATTGGATTAAAACACATTTTAACCCCAGAAACACTAACAAAGCTGTTTGGTGCTTCTAAGCAATGTTTTCTTGGTTTTAGCCTGTTTTGGGACAAAATGGGTATAAGTGGCTTTTAAACTCTCCACATCAATCTCAAACTCTTATAATTAGTCATTTGCATTGGATTAAGACACATTTTAACCCCAGAAACACTAACATAGCTGTTTACAGCTTCTAAGCAATGTTTTTTTGGTTTTAGCATGTTTTGGGACAAAATGGGTATAAGTGGCTTTTAAACTCTCCACATCGATCTCAAACTCTTAGAACTAGTCAGCTGCATTGGATTAAGACACATTTTAACCCCAGAAACACTAACATAGATATTTACAGCTTCTAAGCAATGTTTTCTTGGTTTTAGCCTCTTTTGGGACAAAATGGGTATAAGTGGCTTTTAAACTATCCACATCTATCTCAAACTCTTATAATTAGTTAGTTGCATTGGATTAAGACACATTTTAACCCCAAAAACACTAACATAGCTATTTACAGCTTCTAAGCAATGTTTTCTTGGGTTTAGCCTGTTTTGGGACAAAATGGGTATAAGTGGCTTCTAAACTATCCACATCTATCTCAAACTCTTATAATTAGATAGTTGCATTGGATTAAGACACATTTTAACCCCAGAAACACTAACAAAGCTGTTTAGTGCTTCTAAGCAATGTTTTCTGGGTTTTAGCCTTTTTGGGACAAAATGGGTATAAGTGGCTTTTAAACTCTCCACATCTATCTCAAACTCTTATAATTAGTTAGTTGCATTGAATTAAGACACATTTTAACCCCAGAAACACTAACAAAGCTGTTTGGTGTTTCTAAGCAATGTTTTCTTGGTTTTAGCCTGTTTTGGGACAAAATGGGTATAAGTGGCTTTTAAACTCTCCACATCAATCTCAAACTCTTATAATTAGTCATTTGCATTGGATTAAGACACATTTTAACCCCAGAAACACTAACATAGCTGTTTACAGCTTCTAAGCAATGTTTTCTTGGTTTTAGCCTCTTTTGGGACAAAATGGGTATAAGTGGCTTTTAAACTATCCACATATATCTCAAACTCTTATAATTAGTTAGTTGCATTGGATTAAGACACATTTTAACCCCAGAAACACTAACATAGCTATTTACAGCTTCTAAGCAATGTTTTCTTGGGTTTAGCCTGTTTTGGGACAAAATGGGTATAAGTGGCTTTTAAACTATCCATATCTATCTCAAACTCTTATAATTAGATAGTTGCATTGGATTAAGACACATTTTAACCCCAGAAACACTAACAAAGCTGTTTAGTGCTTCTAAGCAATGTTTTCTTGGTTTTAGCCTTTTTGGGACAAAATGGGTATAAGTGGATTTTAAACTCTCCACATCTATCTCAAATTCTTATAATAAGTTAGTTGCATTGAATTAAGACACATTTTAACCCCAGAAACACTAACAAAGCTGTTTGGTGCTTCTAAGCAATGTTTTCTTGGTTTTAGCCTGTTTTGGGACAAAATGGGTATAAGTGGCTTTTAAACTCTCCACATCAATCTCAAACTCTTATAATTAGTCATTTGCATTGGATTAAGACACATTTTAACCCCAGAAACACTAACATAGCTGTTTACAGCTTCTAAGCAATGTTTTCTTGGTTTTAGCATGTTTTGGGACAAAATGGGTATAAGTGGCTTTTAAACTCTCCACATCCATCTCAAACTCTTATAACTAGTCAGCTGCATTGGATTAAGACACATTTTAACCCCAGAAACACTAACATAGCTATTTACAGCTTCTAAGCAATATTTTCTTAGTTTTAGCCTGTTTTGGGACAAAATGGGTATAAGTGGCTTTTAAACTATCCACATCTATCTCAAACTCTTAAAATTAGTTAGTTGCATTGGATTAAGACACATTTTAACCCCAGAAACACTAACAAAGCTATTTGATGCTTCTAAGCAATGTTTTATTGGTTTTAGCCTTTTTGGGACAAAATGGGTATAAGTGGCTTTTAAACTCCCCACATCTATTCAAAACTCTTATAATTAGTTAGTTGCATTGGATTAAGACACATTTTAACCCCAGAAACACTAACATAGCTATTTACAGCTTCTAAGCAATGTTTTCTTGGGTTTAGCCTGTTTTGGGTCAAAATGGGTATAAGTGGCTTCTAAACTATCCACATCTATCTCAAACTCTTATAATTAGATAGTTGCATTGGATTAAGACACATTTTAACCCCAGAAACACTAACAAAGCTGTTTAGTGCTTCTAAGCAATGTTTTCTTGGTTTTAGCCTTTTTGGGACAAAATGGGTATAAGTGGCTTTTAAACTCTCCACATCTATCTCAAATTCTTATAATAAGTTAGTTGCATTGAATTAAGACACATTTTAACCCCAGAAACACTAACAAAGCTGTTTGGTGCTTCTAAGCAATGTTTTCTTGGTTTTAGCCTGTTTTGGGACAAAATGGGTAGAAGTGGCTTTTAAACTCTCCACATCAATCTCAAACTCTTATAATTAGTCATTTGCATTGGATTAAGACACATTTTAACCCCAGAAACACTAACATAGCTGTTTACAGCTTCTAAGCAATGTTTTTTTGGTTTTAGCATGTTTTGGGACAAAATGGGTATAAGTGGCTTTTAAACTCTCCACATCCATCTCAAACTCTTATAACTAGTCAGCTGCATTGGATTAAGACACATTTTAACCCCAGAAACACTAACATAGCTATTTACAGCTTCTAAGCAATATTTTCTTAGTTTTAGCCTGTTTTGGGACAAAATGGGTATAAGTGGCTTTTAAACTATCCACATCTATCTCAAACTCTTAAAATTAGTTAGTTGCATTGGATTAAGACACATTTTAACCCCAGAAACACTAACAAAGCTGTTTAGTGCTTCTAAGCAATGTTTTATTGGTTTTAGCCTTTTTGGGACAAAATGGGTATAAGTGGCTTTTAAACTCCCCACATCTATCCGAAACTCTTATAATTAGTTAGTTGCATTGGATTAAGACACATTTTAACCCCAGAAACACTAACAAAGCTGTTTGGTGCTTCTAAGCAATGTTTTCTTTGTTTAGCCTCTTTTGGGACAAAATGGGTATAAGTGGCTTTTAAACTATCCACATCTATCTCAAACTCTTATAATTAGTTAGTTGCATTGGATTAAGACACATTTTAACCCCAGAAACACTAACAAAACTGTTTAGTGCTTCTAAGCAATGTTTTCTTGGTTTTAGCCTTTTTGGGACAAAATGGGTATAAGTGGCTTTTAAACTATCCACATCTATCCCAAACTCTTATAATTAGTTAGTTGCATTGGATTAAGACACATTTTAACCCCAGAAACACTAACAAATCTGTTTAGTGTTTCTAAGCAATGTTTTCTTGGTTTTAGCCTATTTAAGGACAAAATGGGTATAAGTGGCTTCTAAACTCTCCACATCCATCTCAAACTCTTATAACTAGTCAGCTGCATTGGATTAAGACACATTTTAACCCCAGAAACACTAACATAGCTATTTACAGCTTCTAAGCAATGTTTTCTTGGTTTTAGCCTCTTTTGGGACAAAATGGGTATAAATGGCTTTTAAACTATCCACATCTATCTCAAACTCTTATAATTAGTTAGTTGCATTGGATTAAGACACATTTTAACACCAGAAACACTAACAAAACTGTTTAGTGCTTCTAAGCAATGTTTTCTTGGTTTTAGCCTTTTTGGGACAAAATGGGTATAAGTGGCTTTTAAACTATCCACATCTATCCCAAACTCTTATAATTAGTTAGTTGCATTGGATTAAAACACATTTTAACCCCAGAAACACTAACAAAGCTGTTTGGTGCTTCTAAGCAATGTTTTCTTGGTTTTAGCCTGTTTTGAGACAAAATGGGTATAAGTGGCTTTTAAACTCTCCACATCAATCTCAAACTCTTAAAATTAGTCATTTGCATTGGATTAAGACACATTTTAACCCCAGAAACACTAACAAAGCTGTTTGGTGCTTCTAAGCAATGTTTTCTTTTGGTTTTAGCCTGTTTTGAGACAAAATGGGTATAAGTGGCTTTTAAACTCTCCACATCAATCTCAAACTCTTATAATTAGTCATTTGCATTGGATTAAGACACATTTTAACCCCAGAAACACTAACATAGCTGTTTACAGCTTCTAAGCAATGTTTTCTTGGTTTTAGCCTGTTTTGGGACAAAATTGGTATAAGTGGCTTTTAAACTCTCCACATCCATCTCAAACTCATAGAACTAGTCATCTGCATTGGATTAAGACACATTTTAACCCCAGAAACACTAACATAGCTATTTACAGCTTCTAAGCAATGTTTTCTTGGTTTTAGCCTCTTTTGGGACAAAATGGGTATAAGTGGCTTTTTAACTATCCACATCTATCTCAAACTCTTATAATTAGTTAGTTGCATTGGATTAAGACACATTTTAACCCCAGAAACACTAACAAAACTGTTTACTGCTTCTAAGCAATGTTTTCTTGGTTTTAGCCTTTTTGGGACAAAATGGGTATAAGTGGCTTTTAAACTCCCCACATCTATCCCAAACTCTTATAATTAGTTAGTTGCATTGGATTAAAACACATTTTAACCCCAGAAACAATAACAAAGCTGTTTGGTGCTTCTAAGCAATGTTTTCTTGGTTTTAGCCTGTTTTGAGACAAAATGGGTATAAGTGGCTTTTAAACTCTCCACATCAATCTCAAACTCTTATAATTAGTCATTTGCATTGGATTAAGACACATTTTAACCCCAGAAACACTAACATAGCTGTTTACAGCTTCTAAGCAATGTTTTCTTGGTTTTAGCCTATTTTGGGACAAAATGGGTATAAGTGGCTTTTAAACTATCCACATCTATCCCAAACTCTTATAATTAGTTAGTTGCATTGGATTAAAACACATTTTAACCCCAGAAACACTAACAAAGCTGTTTGGTGCTTCTAAGCAATGTTTTCTTGGTTTTAGCCTGTTTTGAGACAAAATGGGTATAAGTGGCTTTTAAACTCTCCACATCAATCTCAAACTCTTATAATTAGTCATTTGCATTGGATTAAGACACATTTTAACCCCAGAAACACTAACATAGCTGTTTACAGCTTCTAAGCAATGTTTTCTTGGTTTTAGCCTTTTTGGGACAAAATGGGTATAAGTGGCTTTTAAACTATCCACATCTATCCCAAACTCTTATAATTAGTTAGTTGCATTGGACTAAAACACATTTTAACCCCAGAAACACTAACAAAGCTGTTTGGTGCTTCTAAGCAATGTTTTCTTGGTTTTAGCCTGTTTTGAGACAAAATGGGTATAAGTGGCTTTTAAACTCTCCACATCAATCTCAAACTCTTATAATTAGTCATTTGCATTGGATTAAGACACATTTTAACCCCAGAAACACTAACAAAGCTGTTTGGTGCTTCTAAGCAATGTTTTCTTGGTTTTAGCCTGTTTTGAGACAAAATGGGTATAAGTGGCTTTTAAACTCTCCACATCAGTCTCAAACTCTTATAATTAGTCATTTGCATTGGATTAAGACACATTTTAACCCCAGAAACACTAACATAGCTGTTTACAGCTTCTAAGCAATGTTTTCTTGGTTTTAGCCTGTTTTGGGACAAAATGGGTATAAGTGGCTTTTAAACTCTCCACATCCATCTCAAACTCTTAGAACTAGTCATCTGCATTGGATTAAGACACATTTTAACCCCAGAAACACTAACATAGCTATTTACACCTTCTAAGCAATGTTTTCTTGGTTTTAGCCTCTTTTGGGACAAAATGGGTATAAGTGGCTTTTAAACTATCCACATCTATCTCAAACTCTTATAATTAGTTAGTTGCATTGGATTAAGACACATTTTAACCCCAGAAACACTAACAAAACTGTTTAGTGCTTCTAAGCAATGTTTTCTTGGTTTTAGCCTTTTTGGGACAAAATGGGTATTAGTGGCTTTTAAACTCCCCACATCTATCCCAAACTCTTATAATTAGTTATTTGCATTGGATTAAAACACATTTTAACCCCAGAAACACTAACAAAGCTGTTTGGTGCTTCTAAGCAATGTTTTCTTGGTTTTAGCCTGTTTTGAGACAAAATGGGTATAAGTGGCTTTTAAACTCTCCACATCAATCTCAAACTCTTATAATTAGTCATTTGCATTGGATTAAGACACATTTTAACCCCAGAAACACTAACATAGCTGTTTACAGCTTCTAAGCAATGTTTTCTTGGTTTTAGCCTGTTTTGGGACAAAATGGGTATAAGTGGCTTTTAAACTCTCCACATCCATCTCAAACTCTTAGAACTAGTCAGCTGCATTGGATTAAGACACATTTTAACCCCAGAAACACTAACATAGCTGTTTACAACTTCTAAGCAATGTTTTCTTGGTTTTAGCCTGTTTTGGGACAAAATGGGTATAAGTGGCTTTTAAACTCTCCACATCCATCTCAAACTCTTATAACTAGTCAGCTGCATTGGATTAAGACACATTTTAACCCCAGAAACACTAACATAGCTATATACAGCTTCTAAGCAATGTTTTCTTTGTTTTAGACTGTTTTGGGACAAAATGGGTATAAGTGGCTTTTAAACTATCCACATCTATCTCAAACTCTTATAATTAGTTAGTTGCATTGGATTAAGACACATTTTAACCCCAGAAACACTAACAAAGCTGTTTAGTGTTTCTAAGCAATGTTTTCTTGTATTTAGCCTGTTTAGGGACAAAATGGGTATAAGTGGCTTCTAAACTCTCCACATCCATCTCAAACTCTTATAACTAGTCAGTTGCATTGGATTAAGACACATTTTAACCCCAGAAACACTAACATAGCTATTTACAGCTTCTAAGCAATGTTTTCTTGGTTTTAGCCTCTTTTGGGACAAAATGGGTATAAGTTATTAGAATGTACCAAGGAGGAGAGAGGAGAGGCCGGTAAGGCCGAACCTTGGAAGAAGAGAAGAAAGGCCGGAAAGGCCATGTAAAGGCCGGTAAGGCCATGTCCGTGTCCGTGAGCGACCATGTACCGTGTCCGGTACCATGTACCGTGTCCGTGAACGGACCCATGTCCGGAGAGCGGCCAGTTAGGCCGTGAACACATTGAAGAGCAGGCCCGTCCGTACAGGCCCGTCCGTACAGGCCCGTCCGTACAGGCCCGTCCGTACAGGCCCGTCCGTACAGGCCCGTCCGTACTATTAGTATATATGAAGGAGAAGAGAGAGTGAGGCCGGTGAGGCCGAGCTGCACAAGGAAGAAGAGAGTGGCCGGTAAGGCTGCTAGTACAAGAAGTGTGGCCGGTAAGGCCATGAGTGGTGTGGGAGCGGCCAGTAAGGCCGTGAGCACAATAAGAGTGGCCAATAAGGCCATGTGGGCCGTGAGAACAATGAGAGTGGTCAGCAAGGCCATAAGAGCAATGTGAGAAGAATTGTGAAGTAAAGGCCTTATAAGAAGAAGAGGCCCAAGAAGAAGTTAAATGTCTCACAAAGGGAAAAGAAGGGAAGGAAGGAAGCATGTGAGACCTTGGTTGGTGAAGAATGAGACAACCAAGGGAAGGAGCTGTCCCTTTCACCATACACCCACTTGTGCACCAACGGCTATATGTCACTCTCACCTCTCATTTATCTCAAACGGCCATATACATTTGTTCTCCTATATTAAGCATTGTAATCTCTCATTTTGTAAAAAAAAAACACAATATTATTCAATAGAAGAGAAACCGATTTCCTCTCTATACTTGTGTTCTTGTTTCATATTAACAATGTAGAGAGTTTAGGATTAGCGGTTAGGGGCTGCCCTTAAGGCAGCCTATTCTCTTCTCAAATCCACCTAAACTCTTCTTATTTACTGCTTTACTTAGCCTAGATTACTGATTCTTAATCCTCCTTCTCCTAAGTACACAAACTCTAAGTGTTGTGATACTAGAAGAGGATAAGTCTCAAACTAGTGCTTCTCCTAGTTAGGATCCGCTTACTCTCTAGTATTTGGGTTCTATCTAGCTTGTTTATGGGGAGTTCATCACAAGTTGATGTTCTCTCCTCCCCCTTGAGAATGAGTTAGTTTGTTGTGGGTAAAGGGGGATTCATTCACCAAGTGTTTGTCTACCCTCTCTTGTGAGCTTTGTCTCATAAATCCCAACATGGTATCAGAGCAGGTTCTGTTCTTGGTGTTTTAAACTCATTCTCAAAGTCGTTTTCTTAGGAGTTAGCTTAGTTAAAGTTTTAGACTTTGCTTAGGTGTTAAATCGCTTAGCTTAGTTTCTTTAAAGCTTTAATTTTGCTTTTGTTGATTAAATCGATTCTCTAGCAGCTCATTGTTGAGTAAGCTTGGTCTCTTGTCTTGTTAGAATTTGTAGACCAAGTGTGTGGAAAGAAATCGATTTTACAAGCCCCATCCTTAAGCTTCACCGATTTGGTAATAGCTTTGTTTATTTTGGGATGTGTGGGAAGTGATGAACCATTGAGCAAATTGTGTTGTTCATGGTGAGGATTCACGGTTCTTGTGTGCTTGTATGAGCCACGAAATTCTTAGGATTTAGTTCTCTTAGGATTTAGTTAATTTTCCTCTAAAGGTTTAATTTTGCTTTTGTTAAATTTCCTTTAAAGTTTAATTACTAAATCACTTCTTCTTCTTCTCAAGGTTGAGAAAGCTTTGTTTCTGGTCATATGGTGTGTCCAGGTTCGAGTTTGAGGAAGAGAGAGACTATTTTAGCATGTAGAGCCCGCTTGGTCAAATAGATTCAAGTTGGTCCAAGATGCATTCTTTTAACCAATGGACAAAAGGTTGTTCCAAAGGTGTTTCTTCTTTTATTTGAATTTTGAACATGGAAAGCATCTTCTATATGCTCTTTCGTGATCTTTGAAGGCATTAGACTCTTGGAGAACACCTGTTTAAGTGATTCTACCATGAGAAGTGTCCTAAACCTTTGGAGAAACTAATTTTCCATAAGGTCCATGTGTTTCAGCCTTTAAAGCACCAAAAGAGATTGTCTTCTTGGTTGTTCTTGGCTGTCAAAGCTTCTGCAAACTCAAGAAAACAGAGTCTAACTCTGTCCATAGGAACTCTTGAGCTCTATTCTACTCTCCATTCACCTTATACTATCGCCCATATTCTCTCTTATACTCTCTTATACTTTATTCTCTTGGTTACTTATACTTGGTTACTTATTCTCTAAATTCTATTTTATTTTCAGTAATATTCTATATTCTCTATTCTCTAATCTCTAACAATCTCTTGTGTAGAATCTGTTCCATTGATTTTTGGTTTCAGTTTCAGCATTGAAGATTGTGTGGAGCTCGCTCACTATCTCAAGGAGAAGAAGTGGCGAGGTTGAAGGCTACAAGATAGCCATGTAAGAGCGCAGCACAATGCCTGGAGTTAGAACCAAGGGCCACCAAGTCTTTGTTAAGCTGGTGGAAGGTGATGAATCAGTCCAAGAGCATGTGTGTTAGTGCCAAGTTGTTGATCGGATGTGCACAATGGTCTTTAGGAAAGGTGATGCACAAGGTTTCAACTGTTGATTGGATGTGCACAAGAACGGTGATGCACAAGGCTTCAACTGAGGTGATGAGGTTTCAGCCCATCATCAAGTAAAGGTTACGGGGGAGATCAAGTGACTTCAGACCGTACCTCACAGATTCTGCTCGGCCACAAGCAAAAGTCTTTACTTAAAGCTCAGCCTAAGCGTCTCAAAGATCGACTCGGACGAAACCCTTCCACTGCGATTCGGCTTCCGCGTTCTTCATTAAAGTTCGAGACCACAGAGTCATCTTGCCAGTGGAAGTGGAATCATACCAATCCGAGCAGCCGTTCGAAAGTTATGTCCGATTCAGTGGGCATGTGTCAGTCTGACAAATAAAACTGACCGGGTTTAAAACCATGGTTAGAGGAGCGGTCTCAAGGAGGAATTCCAAACCGCAACAGTGATCAACTCTCTCCCTCCTATCCATCAAAACACCATAAAGGCTGTGCTCTAAACTCTTCTCTATTTTAATTCATAAATTCATTACCTTAGCTTCATTACTAGTCTTTAGTCTTTAATATGTTCTCTTAAATTGTCACACTTTTAGAAATTTTCTTTGATATTCCTCATAGCAAACACTTATTCTTTTCTTCTTTATCACTTGTTTAAGGGGTAAAGGAGACTATGAGAGCCTCAAAGAAATTCTAAAGGCGCAAGGATGGAGATCATAAGGAATGTGCTAAAGGCAAGGTGGGCTAAGGAGTAGGAGCGGTTCAAATCATGAAGAGAAGGGAGCTAGTTCTTTGCAAACCAAGGTCAAGGGACATCATGGATAGTGGAGTCTATACTCTTTTTCCCTTAACAAAGTTTTATCCCAAGAGGTTTTCTTTGTTGAGGTTTTTAATGAGGTAGATGACACTAGTCCACCCTTGATCTTTGGTCCCCATGGTGTCCCACCGATCAAGCGTGCGGGGGAGTATTAGAATGTACCAAGGAGGAGAGAGGAGAGGCCGGTAAGGCCGAACCTTGGAAGAAGAGAAGAAAGGCCGGAAAGGCCATGTAAAGGCCGGTAAGGCCATGTCCGTGTCCGTGAGCGACCATGTACCGTGTCCGGTACCATGTACCGTGTCCGTGAACGGACCCATGTCCGGAGAGCGGCCAGTTAGGCCGTGAACACATTGAAGAGCAGGCCCGTCCGTACAGGCCCGTCCGTACAGGCCCGTCCGTACAGGCCCGTCCGTACAGGCCCGTCCGTACTATTAGTATATATGAAGGAGAAGAGAGAGTGAGGCCGGTGAGGCCGAGCTGCACAAGGAAGAAGAGAGTGGCCGGTAAGGCTGCTAGTACAAGAAGTGTGGCCGGTAAGGCCATGAGTGGTGTGGGAGCGGCCAGTAAGGCCGTGAGCACAATAAGAGTGGCCAATAAGGCCATGTGGGCCGTGAGAACAATGAGAGTGGTCAGCAAGGCCATAAGAGCAATGTGAGAAGAATTGTGAAGTAAAGGCCTTATAAGAAGAAGAGGCCCAAGAAGAAGTTAAATGTCTCACAAAGGGAAAAGAAGGGAAGGAAGGAAGCATGTGAGACCTTGGTTGGTGAAGAATGAGACAACCAAGGGAAGGAGCTGTCCCTTTCACCATACACCCACTTTGTAAGTTTGAGAGTAGAGTAATCAAGAGATTATGGAAGAGAGTGAAATCGTGTAAGGAGTGAGGAGAGTGAACGATTGAGAGAGAGAGTGTTGGAGAAAGAGAATAAACTCTTTTCTTACTTCTATTAGTATGATACTTACAAACTATTTAAAGACATATACAAATAGGATATTCTCTTAGGATCCTATGCACACTAATATGAGGAGAAAGCGACATCTCCTTATTCTAACATGTGATCTCCTCTTCTCTCTTACAACTTGCTCCAACGGCTACAAAGGAAGGATCGAGATGAATGGCGACCGTTGGAGGATCTCTTTGGTGGATTGGGCTCATGAAGACTTCTATTTGAGGATGGCCCGTTGGTTGGTCGTACGGACGTCCGTACGGTCGTACGGACAAGTGTGTGTGCCGGTTCATACTCCCCCTCAAGCTTGACTTGGGGAACTAGTCAAGCTTGACAACATAGGCACCCACCTCATTAAAAACCTTAGTATAGAAAAACCTCTTGGGAAAACTATACTTAAGGGAAAAAGAGTGTAGGCGCCAAAACAAAGCAAGTCATGGCCGAGTGAGGTTTAGGAGGCCAAGCTTAGGATGGATGTATTCACACACTTGGGGGCTCGCAGCTTTAGTCAGGACGTCTGCAAGTTGTTCTTTGCTTTCGGTATGGCAAGGTAAGACAACTCCAAGCTTGATTTGTTCTCGGACCTTATGGCAATCCACTTCAATGTGCTTGGTCCGCTCATGGAACACTGAATTGGTTGCTATATGAATGGCTGCTTCGTTATCACAGTGCATGGTGATCGGCTTTGTTGATTCTATTCCAAGATCCTTGAGTAACATCTTCAGCCACATTAGCTCCGTCGTTAGCTTCCTCATAGCTCTATACTCAGATTCGGCACTTGAGAGTGAGACGACCTTTTGCTTCTTGCTCTTCCATGTGACCAGGTTCCCTCCAAGGAACGTGCAATAGCCTGTGGTTGAGCGTCGGTCCCCACGATCTCCGGCATAGTCAGCGTCGCAGTAGCCTACCAACTCAGTGCTCTTGTTGCGTCCCATCCATATGCCTTGGCCGGGTGAGCCCTTGATGTACTTGAGGATCCGTGTCAGCATGTTCCAATGGTGCACGGTGGGGTTCTTCATATGCTGGCTTACCTGGTTCACGGCAAAGCAAATGTCAGGCCGTGTGATAGTCAAATAAATGAGCTTACCGACTAGCCGCCGGTAGAGGCTAACGTCCTCGAATGGAGCGGTGTCAAGCTCCCCCTGTCCTCCATCCTTGTAATTCTCTTCTAGGGGCGTTGTTACTGCCTTAGCTCCTAGTTTTCCTGTTTCACTCAATAAGTCTAGTGCATACTTTCTTTGAGACAACAATAACCCTTCATTTGATCTATAAACTTCTATCCCAAGAAAGTATTTCAACTCTCCAAGATCTTTAATATCAAAAACTGATTTCAAGAATGTTTTAGAGTCTTGAATACCTACCGAGTCACTTCCAGTGATGATGATATCATCAACATACACTAGAATGACTACTATACCTTTGGCGCTTGGTAAGGTGAACAAGGTGTGGTCAGCTTCGGATTTGCGAAAGCCTTTGTCAAGGAGTGTGGTGCTAAGCTTGTGATACCAAGCCCTTGGTGACTGCTTCAAGCCATAGATAGCTTTGTTGAGTTTCAAGACCTTTCCCGGACCAATAGTATCCTCCAAACCCGGTGGTGGTCGCATATACACTTCATCCTCCAGTTCTCCTTGCAAGAAGGCGTTCTTCACGTCCATTTGCCAAAGTTCCCAGTCAAGGTTGGTGGAGAGAGAGAGTACAACTCGAACCGTGTGAAGCTTAGCCACCGGAGCAAACGTATCAAGATAGTCCTCCCCATACGTTTGCGTGAACCCTCGTGCGACTAGGCGGGCTTTGTGGCGTTCAATCTCCCCATTGCTCTTATATTTGATTGTGAAGATATACCGAGAGGTGACAGCCTTCTTGCCCTTGGGTAAGTCAGCCTCGTCCCATGTATGATTTTGCACCATGGCCGTATTCTCGGCATCCACTGCATCTCTCCATACTTTGTGCTGCTTAGCCTCATCATAGGTCTTGGGGATCCAATCCTCATCAATATGGCCAAGAAACACTTGATGCTCTATCGGAAAATGAGCCAAGGTGCACACGGCCTGAATCGGATGAGCAACGGCCATGTTGTTGTAGTACACACGGGTGTTCTTCCAATGACTAGGAGGATACCTAATACGTTGGCTGCGCCGAAGAGGAACTATAGCCCCAGCTTCGGAGTTGGCTCGTCCTGGAGTAATGATCTCCTCAAGCTGTTCAGCCGTCTCCTCGGTTGTTTCGGCCGTGTTGTCCGCGAGTGACTCGGGTGCTTCCTCATGCTGCTCAGTATGGTCATCGGCATGTGTAGCAGGCTCAGGCTCAGTAAATGGCTCAGGTTGCTCTGGTGATGCTGGTCTGGCTGACTCGGTAGTGATCCGATCGTTTTCAAGACCTAGTCGCTCAAGGATTACTCGGAGGTTGCGCGTCCGATCAGATGGTGAATCAGAGAGGTTACGGAGCTCATCCCAATTCTTCTCATCGTAAAAACCTTGTGTCTCCATGAACTTGACATCACGAGATACTAGAACCCTCCTTGTTGTAGGTTCATAGCACTTATACCCCTTTTGTGTGGTAGAGTAGCCAAGAAACATAGCCTTTGTACTCTTTGCATCAAGCTTGTCTCTTAGCTCACCTGGTCGCAACACATAGCACACACAACCAAACACTCGTAAGTGATCAAATGTAGGTTTGTCATTCGTTAATACCTCAAATGGTGACACATCCTTTAGGATCTTTGTTGGTGTGCGGTTAATAAGATAACAAGCGGCTAGCACAGCATCTCCCCAAAACCTCTTTGGAACCCTTGTGTGAAACATCATAGACCTTGCTACTTCCATGAGATGCCTATTCTTTCTCTCAGCCACTCCATTTTGTTGTGGTGTGTAAGGACAGCTAGTTTGATGAAGAATTCCATGTTTGGCTAGATATTGCTTAAAGGCATGGCTTGTGTATTCTCCACCATTATCTGATCTCAAAATTTTAATCTTGGCATGAAAGTGGTTAGTGACATAATTTTGAAAATTAGTAAAGGCCTCAAGGACTCTATCCTTAGAGGGAAGTAAAGTTATCCAAGTATATTTTGATTTTTCATCAATAAAAGTCACAAAATACTTTTGATTATCTCTAGATAAGCAAGGAGATGTCCAAACATCAGAATGAATTAAATCAAAACATTTTTCATAAATAGTAATAGATTTAGGAAAAACAGCCTTGCAATGTTTACCAAGAATACAAGCCTCACACTCATCATTTTGAAAAGAAACATTAGGAAATATTAAAGATAAAGCTCTTGTGTGAGGGTGTCCTAGCCTAGCATGTAAAATAGAATCACTAGGTTTCATAATAACCGAATTAAAACAAGATGCATTAGAAGATAAGTTCAAGTCCTCAAGCACATAGAGGTCATCCTTGGATCCTCCTTGACCAAGAACTTTACTTGTCTCAATATCCTGAAAATGAACATTGTTAGGACCAAATATAGCATAACAATTTAAATCAGTAGTGGCTCTCTTAACTGATAGCAAGTTAGAAGTAAAGTTTGGCATATAAAATGCCTTAGTCTCCTTATCAAATAGTTTCAAGTTTCCAATGCCTTTAACTGGTACTTTCTCACCATTTGCTATTATCACATTACCATTAGCAGGTTTAATATCACTAATTAGCCTAGAATCACTAATCATGTGATGGGATGCACCAGAATCAACTATGAGGGGTTTAATTTTGTTTGAGGCAAGAAACGCCTTACCGGTGGCCTCTTTGATGGCTTTGATGAGCGCATCAAGGTCGGACCGCCTTACCAGCTCGGACGATGCTGCAGCAAGAGCAGTTCCACTGGTCACTTGTTGAGGTTGCTCAGAGATTGATGACTCCCCCATGGCTACTGCTTGATGAGCTCTCGGTGGTCCTCCGCGGTTTGGTCGTCCACCTCGGATGGTACCCGGCGGTGGTGCTAGATGAGGGTGTAGAATCCAGCAGCGGCTCTTGAAGTGACCAAGCTTCTTACAATGCTCACAAAATGGCGGGTTGTTCTTGTCCTCCGGCTTGTAGTAGCCCTTGTTTGCTGATGCCGTCTCAGCTTTGTTAGCGGTCACAAGTTCTCCCTTGCCGCCAAACAATCCCATGGAGCCATGCTCCTTTTGAATTTGGTTACAGACATCATCAAGGCTAGGGAGCTTGTCCGACCGTAGAATATGCTTGATAAGGTCATTGTAGGAGGGGTTCAAGGTCAAGAGAAGGCCGAACACCTTATCTTGTTCACGCCTCTCATTCAGAATGGCCGGATCTATAGTCGCCGGCCGGAGCATCTCTAGTTCAGCCCAAAGGGACCTAAACTTCCCAAAGTGCTTGGTGAACTCCATGTCTTCTTGGTTGAGGTTGTTGATGGCCCTCTTAATCTCAAAAATTCGGTTTACATTTGTAACATTCCCAAAAACATTCTTGAGAGTGTCCCACAAGTCTTTTGCTGTCTCGCAATAAGAGTAAGCTTCAAGTATAGGTGCATCTAGGGAGTTTTGAATGATAGCTAGGACTCCCTGATCTTCTTGAAACCACTTGTTCTTCTCATCGACAAGATCCTTGCCGTCTTTGGTGGTCTCGCCACTAGGAGCTTCGCTCGTCTCAACATGGGACCAAAGTCCTCGGCCGCATAGGGCTGTCTTTGTGGTTCTAGCCCACAGTAAGTAATTCTCTCCCTTGAGAGTAACTGGAACAATGAGAGTTTTGGTAGTTTCCATGGAAAAAGATGAAGAGACCGTTGGTTAAAGCTATTGTCCAACGGTTAAAGAAAGAAGATTCAAGAACAAGAAATTTCAAGAACAAGAAAGAGAATGCGGAAGGGAGTGATGGAGATTTGAGGCAAGAACAGAATCAAATCTGCTCTGATACCATGTAAGTTTGAGAGTAGAGTAATCAAGAGATTATGGAAGAGAGTGAAATCGTGTAAGGAGTGAGGAGAGTGAACGATTGAGAGAGAGAGTGTTGGAGAAAGAGAATAAACTCTTTTCTTACTTCTATTAGTATGATACTTACAAACTATTTAAAGACATATACAAATAGGATATTCTCTTAGGATCCTATGCACACTAATATGAGGAGAAAGCGACATCTCCTTATTCTAACATGTGATCTCCTCTTCTCTCTTACAACTTGCTCCAACGGCTACAAAGGAAGGATCGAGATGAATGGCGACCGTTGGAGGATCTCTTTGGTGGATTGGGCTCATGAAGACTTCTATTTGAGGATGGCCCGTTGGTTGGTCGTACGGACGTCCGTACGGTCGTACGGACAAGTGTGTGTGCCGGTTCATACACTTGTGCACCAACGGCTATATGTCACTCTCACCTCTCATTTATCTCAAACGGCCATATACATTTGTTCTCCTATATTAAGCATTGTAATCTCTCATTTTGTAAAAAAAAAACACAATATTATTCAATAGAAGAGAAACCGATTTCCTCTCTATACTTGTGTTCTTGTTTCATATTAACAATGTAGAGAGTTTAGGATTAGCGGTTAGGGGCTGCCCTTAAGGCAGCCTATTCTCTTCTCAAATCCACCTAAACTCTTCTTATTTACTGCTTTACTTAGCCTAGATTACTGATTCTTAATCCTCCTTCTCCTAAGTACACAAACTCTAAGTGTTGTGATACTAGAAGAGGATAAGTCTCAAACTAGTGCTTCTCCTAGTTAGGATCCGCTTACTCTCTAGTATTTGGGTTCTATCTAGCTTGTTTATGGGGAGTTCATCACAAGTTGATGTTCTCTCCTCCCCCTTGAGAATGAGTTAGTTTGTTGTGGGTAAAGGGGGATTCATTCACCAAGTGTTTGTCTACCCTCTCTTGTGAGCTTTGTCTCATAAATCCCAACATAAGTGGCTTTTAAACTATCCACATCTATCTCAAACTCTTATAATTAGTTAGTTGCATTGGATTAAGACACATTTTAACCCCAGAAACACTAACAAAACTGTTTAGTGCTTCTAAGCAATGTTTTCTTGGTTTTAGCCTTTTTGGGACAAAATGGGTATAAGTGGCTTTTAAACTCCCCACATCTATCCCAAACTCTTATAATTAGTTAGTTGCATTGGATTAAAACACATTTTAACCCCAGAAACACTAACAAAGCTGTTTGGTTCTTCTAAGCAATGTTTTCTTGGTTTTAGCCTGTTTTGAGACAAAATGGGTATAAGTGGCTTTTAAACTCTCCACATCAATCTCAAACTCTTATAATTAGTCATTTGCATTGGATTAAGACACATTTTAACCCTAGAAACACTAACATAGCTGTTTACAGCTTCTAAGCAATGTTTTCTTGGTTTTAGCCTGTTTTGGGACAAAATGGGTATAAGTGGCTTTTAAACTCTCCACATCCATCTCAAACTCTTAGAACTAGTCAGCTGCATTGGATTAAGACACATTTTATGAAACCGCACACACACCTTGTCCGTACATCCGTCCGTACAACCATCACCATTGGGCCGTCCGTACAGCTAAAGGCCTACCAAGCTCAACCCATGAGGATCACGAGTCCATTCCATGTTCACCAGCCTCCAACGGTCACAAGAGCTTCTCGATCCTTCTCCTCATAGCCGTTAGTGTAGAGTGCGCAAGTGGGAAGGATCACATGTCTTCTTAAGGACATGTCGCTATCTTTATATGTAAATGTGCCTAGGATCATCTTAGTATATTCTTTTGTATATGTCTATAAGTAGATTGTAATTATGTTCTAAATGAGGTAAGAAGAGATAATATCTCTTTCTCCACAATACTCTCTCTATACTCTCTTACTATACTCTCAACGATTCTCACTCTCTTGTTATTCAAATCTTCTCACTAAACTCATAATCGATCCTATTAATTCTTTCATGGTATCAGAGCCTGGTTGCTCGTCATTCTAAAGTTTTTGATCATCACTTACTTCCGCTTCTCCTTCTCTCTCATTTTCTGTTTTGACTTGAAAGTCATTTTCTTTAACCGTTGGATAATAGCTTTACCTAACGGTCTCTTCATCATGGAAAGTGTCAAAACCATGGTTGTTCCGGTGACTCTCAAGGGAGAGAACTATCTGCTGTGGGCGAGGACCACGAAAACTGCCCTTTGTGGCCGAGGCCTTTGGTCTCACGTTGAGAAGAGCGAAGCTCCGAGTGGTGAGGCCACCAAGGACGGCAAGGAACTTGCCGGAGATGAAAAGAACAAATGGTTCCAAGAAGACCAAGGGGTCTTAGCCATCATTCAAAACTCTCTAGATGCCCCCATTCTTGAAGCCTACTCCTACTGCGAGACGGCGAAGGACTTGTGGGACACCCTCAAGAACGTTTTTGGTAATATTACCAATGTCAATCGTATCTTCGAGATTAAAAGGGCCATCAATAACCTCAATCAAGAGGATATGGAGTTTACAAAGCATTTTGGGAAGTTTAGGTCCCTTTGGGCTGAACTAGAAATGCTGCGACCGGCGACAATTGATCCGGCCATACTGAACGAGAGGCGTGAACAAGACAAAGTGTTTGGGCTGCTCTTGACCCTAAACCCCTCCTACAATGATCTCATCAAACACATCTTGCGGTCAGATAAACTCCCAAGCCTTGATGATGTTTGTAACCAAATTCAAAAGGAGCATGGCTCCATGGGATTGTTCGGCAGCAAGGGAGAGCTGGTGACCGCTAACAAAGCTGAGATGGCATCAGCAAACAAAGGCTACTACCGACCGGAGGACAAGAACAACCCGCCGGTTTGTGAGCACTGTAAGAAACTTGGCCACTTCAAGAGCCGCTGCTGGATCCTACATCCGCATCTAGCACCACCACCGGGAACAATCCGAGGTGGACGACCAAACCGCGGAGGACAACCGAGAGCTCACCAAGCAACTGCCGTGGGGGAGCCATTGATCTCTGAGCAGCCTCAACAAGTGACCGGTGGAACTGCTCTTGCTGCAGCATCGTCCGAGCTGGTAAGGCGGTCCGACCTTGATGCGCTCATCAAAGCCCTCAAGGAGGCCACCGGTAAGGCGTTTCTTACGTCAAACAAAACTAAGTCTCTTATTGTTGATTCTGGTGCATCTCATCACATGATTAGTGATTCTAGGTTAATGAGTGATATTAAGCCTGCTAATGGTAATGTTGTGATAGCTAATGGTGAGAAAGTTCCAATTAAAGGCATAGGGAATTTAAAGTTATTTAACAAAGAAACTAAAGCTTTCTATATGCCAAATTTCACATCTAATTTGCTATCAGTTAAGAGGGCCACCACTGATTTAAATTGTTATGCAATATTTGGTCCTAACAAGGTTCATTTTCAGGATATTGAGACAAGTAAAGTTCTTGGTCAAGGAGGTTCCAAGGATGATCTATATGTGCTTGAGGACTTGAATCTATCTTCTTCTACTGCATCTTGTTTTAATTCGGTTATTATTAAACCTAGTGATTCTATTTTACATGCTAGGCTAGGACATCCTCATACTAGAGCTTTATCATTAATGTTTCCTAATATTTCTTTTAAAAATGATGAGTGTGAGGCATGTATTCTTGGTAAACATTGCAAGGCTGTTTTTCCTAAATCTATGACTATTTATGAAAATTGTTTTGATTTAATCCATTCAGATGTTTGGACTTCCCCTTGCTTGTCTAGAGAAAATCAAAAATATTTTGTGACCTTTATTGATGAAAAATCAAAATATACTTGGCTGACCTTGCTTCCCTCTAAAGATAGAGTTCTTGAAGCCTTCACTAATTTTCAAAAATATGTGACTAATCATTATAATGCAAAGATTAAAATTTTGAGATCAGATAATGGAGGAGAGTATACAAGCCATGCCTTCAAACAATACCTAGCAAACCATGGGATTATTCATCAAACAAGCTGTCCATATACACCCCAACAAAATGGTGTTGCTGAAAGGAAGAATAGGCACCTCATGGAAGTGGCAAGATCCATGATGTTTCACACCAATGTTCCAAAGAAGTTTTGGGGAGATGCTGTTCTTGCGGCTTGCTACCTCATTAACCGGACACCAACCAAAGTTCTTCAAGACAGTTCACCGTTTGAGGTAATAAACAAGGTAAAACCCTCATTTGATCATTTAAGAGTATTTGGCTGCGTGTGTTATGTGTTGAAGCCAGGAGAACTACGCGACAAGCTTGATACTAAGAGTGTTAAGAGCATGTTCCTTGGGTACTCGACGACTCAAAAAGGCTACAAGTGCTACGAGCCAAACATGAAGCGCGTTTTTGTCTCTCGTGATGTTAAGTTCGTGGAGTCTAAAGGCTTCTATGAGGAAAAGAACTGGGAGAGCCTTCGAGACTTGTCCACCTCACCATCTGACCGAGCTAACAACCTTCGCATCCTTCTCGAGAGACTCGGTGTTGACAATGCCCCCGCGTCAACACCTGCACCCCCAGTCAATGCACCGGCCACTTCACCGCCGGAGTCTCTAGACAATGATCCCTCGGCTGCACTTGATGAACACTCGGCTGAACTTGATGAACAATCCGATGATGAAAATGGTTTAAATTCAGTTCCGGTGGACAATGCTTCCGGTGATGAGGATTATGTGCCCACCGAGGAAGACAATGACGATGAGGCCACACCACAGGAAGTTATCCCACTTCGCCGCAGTGAACGCCTCAAGTTTCCCCTCTCCAATTGGCGAAACACTCGGGTCTACTACAACAACGTTGCTGTAGCTCATCCGATTCAAGCGGTATGCACCTTGGCTCATTTTCCTCCACACCATCAAGTGTTTCTTGGCAAGATTGATGCTCATTGGATTCCCAAAGACTATGAAGAAGCCAAGAATCATAAGGAATGGTGTGATGCTGTCAATGCCGAGAAGAATGCAATGGAGGCCAATCATACATGGGACGAGGCTGACTTACCCAAAGGCAAGAAGGCTGTGACATCCAGGTGGATCTTTACCATTAAATATAAGAGTGATGGGGAGATCGAACGCTACAAAGCCAGACTCGTTGCAAGGGGGTTCACTCAAACGTATGGGGAGGACTACCAAGATACGTTTGCACCGGTGGCCAAACTTCACACGGTTCGAGTTGTTCTCTCTCTTGCAACCAACCTTGACTGGAACTTATGGCAAATGGATGTTAAGAACGCCTTCTTACAAGGAGAGCTCGAGGATGAAGTTTATATGAGGCCACCTCCGGGTTTAGAAGACATCATTGGTCCCGGGAAAGTATTAAAACTGAACAAGGCGATTTATGGACTCAAACAGTCCCCTAGGGCTTGGTATCACAAGTTAAGCACCACACTCCTTGAGAAAGGCTTCCGCAAATCAGAGGCTGACCACACTCTATTCACCTTACCAAGTGAAAAAGGTATTATAGTCATTCTAGTTTATGTTGATGATATCATCATAACTGGAAGTGACAAGGTAGGCATTCAAGAGACTAAGGCTTACCTTAAGTCAGTTTTTGATATCAAAGACCTAGGAGAACTTAAATATTTTCTTGGTATAGAAGTATATAGGACTAATGAAGGATTGTTTTTATCACAAAGAAAATATGCTCTTGATTTATTGAGTGAAGCAGGGAAGCTAGGTTCAAAAGCTGTATCTACACCCCTTGATGAAAACTATAAGGCCGGAGGAAAGGGGGAGTTTGATGCAGCTCCATTTCAAGACGTCAAGCGATACCGGCGGCTAGTAGGTAAGCTTATATACCTTACTATCACTAGACCTGATATTTGCTTTGCTGTTAATCAGGTGAGCCAACACATGCAAAGTCCTACCGTGCATCATTGGGGTATGGTGAACCGCATCCTCAAATATCTCAAGGGCTCGCCGGGGCAAGGCATATGGATGGGTCGAAATGAAAGCACGGAGCTAGTAGGGTATTGTGATGCGGATTACGCCGGAGACCGTGGAGACCGTCGCTCCACTACAGGCTACTGCACGTTCCTAGGAGGCAACTTGATCACATGGAAGAGCAAGAAACAAAAGGTGGTATCCCTATCAAGTGCTGAATCGGAGTATAGAGCCATGAGAAAGTTAACAACCGAGTTGATGTGGCTCAAGGCACTCATCAAGGACCTTGGAATCGAGTCACCTAAGCCTATTACTATGCATTGCGACAATGAGGCAGCTATTCACATCGCAACAAACTCGGTGTTCCATGAGAGAACCAAGCACATTGAAGTCGACTGCCACAAAGTCCGAGAGCAAATTAAACTTGGAGTTGTTCTACCATGTCACACCGAGAGCTCTGAACAATTGGCTGACGTTCTCACCAAGGCGGCCAGTCCACAAGTGTGTGAGTACATTCACCCCAAACTTGGCCTCAAAGATCTTACTCGGCCATGATTGTCTTCACATGATACCCACACTCTTTTTCCCTTAAGTATAGTTTTTCCCAAGTGGTTTTCTATACTAAGGTTTTTAATGAGGTGGGTGTGCATGAGTCCAAGCTTGATCAATGCTCATGATCAAGCTTGAGGGGGAGTATGAAACCGCACACACACCTTGTCCGTACATCCGTCCGTACAACCATCACCATTGGGCCGTCCGTACAGCTAAAGGCCTACCAAGCTCAACCCATGAGGATCACGAGTCCATTCCATGTTCACCAGCCTCCAACGGTCACAAGAGCTTCTCGATCCTTCTCCTCATAGCCGTTAGTGTAGAGTGCGCAAGTGGGAAGGATCACATGTCTTCTTAAGGACATGTCGCTATCTTTATATGTAAATGTGCCTAGGATCATCTTAGTATATTCTTTTGTATATGTCTATAAGTAGATTGTAATTATGTTCTAAATGAGGTAAGAAGAGATAATATCTCTTTCTCCACAATACTCTCTCTATACTCTCTTACTATACTCTCAACGATTCTCACTCTCTTGTTATTCAAATCTTCTCACTAAACTCATAATCGATCCTATTAATTCTTTCACATTTTAACCCCAGAAACACTAACATAGCTATTTACACCTTCTAAGCAATGTTTTCTTGGTTTTAGCCTGTTTTGGGACAAAATTGGTATAAGTGGCTTTTAAACTCTCCACATCCATCTCAAACTCATAGAACTAGTCATCTGCATTGGATTAAGACACATTTAAACCCCAGAAACACTAACATAGCTATTTACAGCTTCTAAGCAATGTTTTCTTGGTTTTAGCCTCTTTTGGGACAAAATGGGTATAAGTGGCTTTTTAACTATCCACATCTATCTCAAACTCTTATAATTAGTTAGTTGCATTGGATTAAGACACATTTTAACCCCAGAAACACTAACAAAACTGTTTACTGCTTCTAAGCAATGTTTTCTTGGTTTTAGCCTTTTTGGGACAAAATGGGTATAAGTGGCTTTTAAACTCCCCACATCTATCCCAAACTCTTATAATTAGTTAGTTGCATTGGATTA
Organism: Camelina sativa; assembly: GCF_030686135.1. Lineage (NCBI taxonomy): Eukaryota > Viridiplantae > Streptophyta > Magnoliopsida > Brassicales > Brassicaceae > Camelina > Camelina sativa. Next base: position 21,588,550 of record NC_141894.1, on the reverse strand, counting down.
AAACACATTTTAACCCCAGAAACAATAACAAAGCTGTTTGGTGCTTCTAAGCAATGTTTTCTTGGTTTTAGCCTGTTTTGAGACAAAATGGGTATAAGTGGCTTTTAAACTCTCCACATCAATCTCAAACTCTTATAATTAGTCATTTGCATTGGATTAAGACACATTTTAACCCCAGAAACACTAACATAGCTGTTTACAGCTTCTAAGCAATGTTTTCTTGGTTTTAGCCTATTTTGGGACAAAATGGGTATAAGTGGCTTTTAAACTATCCACATCTATCCCAAACTCTTATAATTAGTTAGTTGCATTGGATTAAAACACATTTTAACCCCAGAAACACTAACAAAGCTGTTTGGTGCTTCTAAGCAATGTTTTCTTGGTTTTAGCCTGTTTTGAGACAAAATGGGTATAAGTGGCTTTTAAACTCTCCACATCAATCTCAAACTCTTATAATTAGTCATTTGCATTGGATTAAGACACATTTTAACCCCAGAAACACTAACATAGCTGTTTACAGCTTCTAAGCAATGTTTTCTTGGTTTTAGCCTTTTTGGGACAAAATGGGTATAAGTGGCTTTTAAACTATCCACATCTATCCCAAACTCTTATAATTAGTTAGTTGCATTGGACTAAAACACATTTTAACCCCAGAAACACTAACAAAGCTGTTTGGTGCTTCTAAGCAATGTTTTCTTGGTTTTAGCCTGTTTTGAGACAAAATGGGTATAAGTGGCTTTTAAACTCTCCACATCAATCTCAAACTCTTATAATTAGTCATTTGCATTGGATTAAGACACATTTTAACCCCAGAAACACTAACAAAGCTGTTTGGTGCTTCTAAGCAATGTTTTCTTGGTTTTAGCCTGTTTTGAGACAAAATGGGTATAAGTGGCTTTTAAACTCTCCACATCAGTCTCAAACTCTTATAATTAGTCATTTGCATTGGATTAAGACACATTTTAACCCCAGAAACACTAACATAGCTGTTTACAGCTTCTAAGCAATGTTTTCTTGGTTTTAGCCTGTTTTGGGACAAAATGGGTATAAGTGGCTTTTAAACTCTCCACATCCATCTCAAACTCTTAGAACTAGTCATCTGCATTGGATTAAGACACATTTTAACCCCAGAAACACTAACATAGCTATTTACACCTTCTAAGCAATGTTTTCTTGGTTTTAGCCTCTTTTGGGACAAAATGGGTATAAGTGGCTTTTAAACTATCCACATCTATCTCAAACTCTTATAATTAGTTAGTTGCATTGGATTAAGACACATTTTAACCCCAGAAACACTAACAAAACTGTTTAGTGCTTCTAAGCAATGTTTTCTTGGTTTTAGCCTTTTTGGGACAAAATGGGTATTAGTGGCTTTTAAACTCCCCACATCTATCCCAAACTCTTATAATTAGTTATTTGCATTGGATTAAAACACATTTTAACCCCAGAAACACTAACAAAGCTGTTTGGTGCTTCTAAGCAATGTTTTCTTGGTTTTAGCCTGTTTTGAGACAAAATGGGTATAAGTGGCTTTTAAACTCTCCACATCAATCTCAAACTCTTATAATTAGTCATTTGCATTGGATTAAGACACATTTTAACCCCAGAAACACTAACATAGCTGTTTACAGCTTCTAAGCAATGTTTTCTTGGTTTTAGCCTGTTTTGGGACAAAATGGGTATAAGTGGCTTTTAAACTCTCCACATCCATCTCAAACTCTTAGAACTAGTCAGCTGCATTGGATTAAGACACATTTTAACCCCAGAAACACTAACATAGCTGTTTACAACTTCTAAGCAATGTTTTCTTGGTTTTAGCCTGTTTTGGGACAAAATGGGTATAAGTGGCTTTTAAACTCTCCACATCCATCTCAAACTCTTATAACTAGTCAGCTGCATTGGATTAAGACACATTTTAACCCCAGAAACACTAACATAGCTATATACAGCTTCTAAGCAATGTTTTCTTTGTTTTAGACTGTTTTGGGACAAAATGGGTATAAGTGGCTTTTAAACTATCCACATCTATCTCAAACTCTTATAATTAGTTAGTTGCATTGGATTAAGACACATTTTAACCCCAGAAACACTAACAAAGCTGTTTAGTGTTTCTAAGCAATGTTTTCTTGTATTTAGCCTGTTTAGGGACAAAATGGGTATAAGTGGCTTCTAAACTCTCCACATCCATCTCAAACTCTTATAACTAGTCAGTTGCATTGGATTAAGACACATTTTAACCCCAGAAACACTAACATAGCTATTTACAGCTTCTAAGCAATGTTTTCTTGGTTTTAGCCTCTTTTGGGACAAAATGGGTATAAGTGGCTTTTAAACTATCCACATCTATCTCAAACTCTTATAATTAGTTAGTTGCATTGGATTAAGACACATTTTAACCCCATAAACACTAACAAAACTGTTTAGTGCTTCTAAGCAATGTTTTCTTGGTTTTAGCCTTTTTGGGACAAAATGGGTATAAGTGGCTTTTAAACTCCCCACATCTATCCCAAACTCTTATAATTAGTTAGTTGCATTGGATTAAAACACATTTTAACCCCAGAAACACTAACAAAGCTGTTTGGTTCTTCTAAGCAATGTTTTCTTGGTTTTAGCCTGTTTTGAGACAAAATGGGTATAAGTGGCTTTTAAACTCTCCACATCAATCTCAAACTCTTATAATTAGTCATTTGCATTGGATTAAGACACATTTTAACCCTAGAAACACTAACATAGCTGTTTACAGCTTCTAAGCAATGTTTTCTTGGTTTTAGCCTGTTTTGGGACAAAATAGGTATAAGTGGCTTTTAAACTCTCCACATCCATCTCAAACTCTTAGAACTAGTCAGCTGCATTGGATTAAGACACATTTTAACCCCAGAAACACTAACATAGCTGTTTACAACTTCTAAGCAATGTTTTCTTGGTTTTAGCCTGTTTTGGGACAAAATGGGTATAAGTGGCTTTTAAACTCTCCACATCCATCTCAAACTCTTATAACTAGTCAGCTGCATTGGATTAAGACACATTTTAACCCCAGAAACACTAACATAGCTATATACAGCTTCTAAGCAATGTTTTTTTTGGTTTTAGACTGTTTTGGGACAAAATGGGTATAAGTGGCTTTTAAACTATCCATATCTATCTCAAACTCTTATAATTAGTAAGTTGTATTGGATTAAGACACATTTTAACCCCAGAAACACTAACAAAGCTGTTTAGTGTTTCTAAGCAATGTTTTCTTGGTTTTAGCCTGTTTAGGGACAAAATGGGTATAAGTGGCTTTTAAACTCTCCACATCAGTCTCAAACTCTTATAATTAGTCATTTGCATTGGATTAAGACACATTTTAACCCCAGAAACACTAACATAGCTGTTTACAGCTTCTAAGCAATGTTTTCTTGGGTTTAGCCTGTTTTGGGACAAAATGGGTATAAGTGGCTTTTAAACTCTCCACATCCATCTCAAACTCTTAGAACTAGTCATCTGCATTGGATTAAGACACATTTTAACCCCAGAAACACTAACATAGCTATTTACACCTTCTAAGCAATGTTTTCTTGGTTTTAGCCTCTTTTGGGACAAAATGGGTATAAGTGGCTTTTAAACTATCCACATCTATCTCAAACTCTTATAATTAGTTAGTTGCATTGGATTAAGACACATTTTAACCCCAGAAACACTAACAAAACTGTTTAGTGCTTCTAAGCAATGTTTTCTTGGTTTTAGCCTTTTTGGGACAAAATGGGTATTAGTGGCTTTTAAACTCCCCACATCTATCCCAAACTCTTATAATTAGTTATTTGCATTGGATTAAAACACATTTTAACCCCAGAAACACTAACAAAGCTGTTTGGTGCTTCTAAGCAATGTTTTCTTGGTTTTAGCCTGTTTTGAGACAAAATGGGTATAAGTGGCTTTTAAACTCTCCACATCAATCTCAAACTCTTATAATTAGTCATTTGCATTGGATTAAGACACATTTTAACCCCAGAAACACTAACATAGCTGTTTACAGCTTCTAAGCAATGTTTTCTTGGTTTTAGCCTGTTTTGGGACAAAATGGGTATAAGTGGCTTTTAAACTCTCCACATCCATCTCAAGCTCTTAGAACTAGTCAGCTGCATTGGATTAAGACACATTTTAACCCTAGAAACACTAACATAGCTGTTTACAACTTCTAAGCAATGTTTTCTTGGTTTTAGCCTGTTTTGGGACAAAATGGGTATAAGTGGCTTTTAAACTCTCCACATCCATCTCAAACTCTTATAACTAGTCAGCTGCATTGGATTAAGACACATTTTAACCCCAGAAACACTAACATAGCTATATACAGCTTCTAAGCAATGTTTTCTTTGTTTTAGACTGTTTTGGGACAAAATGGGTATAAGTGGCTTTTAAACTATCCACATCTATCTCAAACTCTTATAATTAGTTAGTTGCATTGTATTAAGACACATTTTAACCCCAGAAACACTAACAAAGCTGTTTAGTGCTTCTAAGCAATGTTTTCTTTGTTTTAGCCTTTTTGGGACAAAATGGGTATAAGTGGCTTTTAAACTTCCCACATCTATCCCAAACTCTTATAATTACTTAGTTGCATTGGATTAAGACACATTTTAACACCAGAAACACTAACGAAGCTGTTTGGTGCTTCTAAGCAATGTTTTCTTGGTTTTAGCCTGTTTTGAGACAAAATGGGTATAAGTGGCTTTTAAACTCTCCACATCAATCTCAAACTCTTATAATTAGTCATTTGCGTTGGATTAAGACACATTTTAACCCCAGAAACACTAACATAGCTGTTTACAGCTTCTAAGCAATGTTTTCTTGGTTTTAGCCTGTTTTGGGACAAAATGGGTATAAGTGGCTTTTAAACTCTCCACATCCATCTCAAACTCTTAGAACTAGTCATCTGCATTGGATTAAGACACATTTTAACCCCAGAAACACTAACATAGCTATTTACAGCTTCTAAGCAATGTTTTCTTGGTTTTAGCCTCTTTTGGGACAAAATGGGTATAAGTGGCTTTTAAACTATCCACATCTATCTCAAACTCTTATAATTAGTTAGTTGCATTGGATTAAGACACATTTTAACCCCAGAAACACTAACAAAACTGTTTAGTGCTTCTAAGCAATGTTTTCTTGGTTTTAGCCTTTTTGGGACAAAATGGGTATAAGTGGCTTTTAAACTCCCCACATCTATCCCAAACTCTTATAATTAGTTAGTTGCATTGGATTAAAACACATTTTAACCCCAGAAACACTAACAAAGCTGTTTGGTTCTTCTAAGCAATGTTTTCTTGGTTTTAGCCTGTTTTGAGACAAAATGGGTATAAGTGGCTTTTAAACTCTCCACATCAATCTCAAACTCTTATAATTAGTCATTTGCATTGGATTAAGACACATTTTAACCCTAGAAACACTAACATAGCTGTTTACAGCTTCTAAGCAATGTTTTCTTGGTTTTAGCCTGTTTTGGGACAAAATGGGTATAAGTGGCTTTTAAACTCTCCACATCCATCTCAAACTCTTAGAACTAGTCAGCTGCATTGGATTAAGACACATTTTAACCCCAGAAACACTAACATAGCTGTTTACAACTTCTAAGCAATGTTTTCTTGGTTTTAGCCTGTTTTGGGACAAAATGGGTATAAGTGGCTTTTAAACTCTCCACATCCATCTCAAACTCTTATAACTAGTCAGCTGCATTGGATTAAGACACATTTTAACCCCAGAAACACTAACATAGCTATATACAGCTTCTAAGCAATGTTTTTTTTGGTTTTAGACTGTTTTGGGACAAAATGGGTATAAGTGGCTTTTAAACTATCCATATCTATCTCAAACTCTTATAATTAGTTAGTTGTATTGGATTAAGACACATTTTAACCCCAGAAACACTAACAAAGCTGTTTAGTGTTTCTAAGCAATGTTTTCTTGGTTTTAGCCTGTTTAGGGACAAAATGGGTATAAGTGGCTTTTAAACTCTCCACATCAGTCTCAAACTCTTATAATTAGTCATTTGCATTGGATTAAGACACATTTTAACCCCAGAAACACTAACATAGCTGTTTACAGCTTCTAAGCAATGTTTTCTTGGTTTTAGCCTGTTTTGGGACAAAATGGGTATAAGTGGCTTTTAAACTCTCCACATCCATCTCAAACTCTTAGAACTAGTCATCTGCATTGGATTAAGACACATTTTAACCCCAGAAACACTAACATAGCTATTTACACCTTCTAAGCAATGTTTTCTTGGTTTTAGCCTCTTTTGGGACAAAATGGGTATAAGTGGCTTTTAAACTATCCACATCTATCTCAAACTCTTATAATTAGTTAGTTGCATTGGATTAAGACACATTTTAACCCCAGAAACACTAACAAAACTGTTTAGTGCTTCTAAGCAATGTTTTCTTGGTTTTAGCCTTTTTGGGACAAAATGGGTATTAGTGGCTTTTAAACTCCCCACATCTATCCCAAACTCTTATAATTAGTTATTTGCATTGGATTAAAACACATTTTAACCCCAGAAACACTAACAAAGCTGTTTGGTGCTTCTAAGCAATGTTTTCTTGGTTTTAGCCTGTTTTGAGACAAAATGGGTATAAGTGGCTTTTAAACTCTCCACATCAATCTCAAACTCTTATAATTAGTCATTTGCATTGGATTAAGACACATTTTAACCCCAGAAACACTAACATAGCTGTTTACAGCTTCTAAGCAATGTTTTCTTGGTTTTAGCCTGTTTTGGGACAAAATGGGTATAAGTGGCTTTTAAACTCTCCACATCCATCTCAAGCTCTTAGAACTAGTCAGCTGCATTGGATTAAGACACATTTTAACCCCAGAAACACTAACATAGCTGTTTACAACTTCTAAGCAATGTTTTCTTGGTTTTAGCCTGTTTTGGGACAAAATGGGTATAAGTGGCTTTTAAACTCTCCACATCCATCTCAAACTCTTATAACTAGTCAGCTGCATTGGATTAAGACACATTTTAACCCCAGAAACACTAACATAGCTATATACAGCTTCTAAGCAATGTTTTCTTTGTTTTAGACTGTTTTGGGACAAAATGGGTATAAGTGGCTTTTAAACTATCCACATCTATCTCAAACTCTTATAATTAGTTAGTTGCATTGGATTAAGACACATTTTAACCCCAGAAACACTAACAAAGCTGTTTAGTGTTTCTAAGCAATGTTTTCTTGTATTTAGCCTGTTTAGGGACAAAATGGGTATAAGTGGCTTCTAAACTCTCCACATCCATCTCAAACTCTTATAACTAGTCAGCTGCATTGGATTAAGACACATTTTAACCCCAGAAACACTAACATAGCTATTTACAGCTTCTAAGCAATGTTTTCTTGGTTTTAGCCTCTTTTGGGACAAAATGGGTATAAGTGGCTTTTAAACTATCCACATCTATCTCAAACTCTTATAATTAGTTAGTTGCATTGGATTAAGACACATTTTAACCCCAGAAACACTAACAAAGCTGTTTAGTGCTTCTAAGCAATGTTTTCTTTGTTTTAGCCTTTTTGGGACAAAATGGGTATAAGTGGCTTTTAAACTTCCCACATCTATCCCAAACTCTTATAATTACTTAGTTGCATTGGATTAAGACACATTTTAACACCAGAAACACTAACGAAGCTGTTTGGTGCTTCTAAGCAATGTTTTCTTGGTTTTAGCCTGTTTTGAGACAAAATGGGTATAAGTGGCTTTTAAACTCTCCACATCAATCTCAAACTCTTATAATTAGTCATTTGCATTGGATTAAGACACATTTTAACCCCAAAACACTAACATAGCTTTTTATAGCTTCTAAGCAATGTTTTCTTGGTTTTAGCCTGTTTTGGGATAAAATGGGTATAAGTGGCTTTTAAACTCTCCACATCAATCTCAAACTCTTAGAACTAGTCAGCTGCATTGGATTAAGACACATTTTAACCGCAGAAACACTAACATAGATATTTACAGCTTCTAAGCAATGTTTTCTTGGTTTTAGCCTCTTTTGGGACAAAATGGGTATAAGTGGCTTTTAAACTATCCACATCTATCTCAAACTCTTATAATTAGTTAGTTGCATTGGATTAAGACACATTTTAACCCCAGAAACACTAACAAAACTGTTTAGTGCTTCTAAGTATTAGAGAGTAAGGAGGAAGAGAGAGGAGAGGCCGGTAAGGCCGAGCCTTGGAAGAAGAGAAGAAAGGCCGGAAAGGCCATGTAAAGGCCGGTAAGGCCATGTCCGTGTCCGTGAGCGACCATGTACCGTGTCCGGTACCATGTACCGTGTCCGTGAACGGACCCATGTCCGGTGAGCGGCCAGTTAGGCCGTGAACACGATGAAGAGAAGGCCCGTCCGTACAGGCCCGTCCGTACAGGCCCGTCCGTACAGGCCCGTCCGTACGATGAAGAGAAGGCCCGTCCGTACGATGAAGAGAAGGCCCGTCCGTACGGTCTCGGCCCTTAGGCCTGCGCTCGGTCCAGTAGATAGAGAGGCCGAGTTTGAGAGGAGGAAAGCGAGGCCCTACAAGAGAGAGAGGCTTATGGGAAGATCACATGTGCCCTTGGTTGGTGAAGGAAGGAAAGGTCACTCTCACCAACACCAAATCGAGAATGTCACTTTCATCACTCTCTTCTCTCTCTAACGGTCATATGACCTTGTATTCTCCTATATTAAGCTTTGTATTTCACCTCATATGTATCACATATTATCTAATAGAAGAGAATCCGATTTCCCCTCTCTACTTGTGTTCTTATTCATATTCACAATGTAGATTGTTTAGGTGATTAGCGGTTAGGGGCTGCCCTTAGGGCAGCCTAATTCTCTTCTCAAACCCACCTAAACTCTTCTTTATTTACTGCTTTACTTAGCCTAGATTACTGATTCTAATCCTCCTTCTCCTAAGTACACAAACTCTAAGTGTTGTGATACTAGAAGGGGATAGTCTCAAACTAGTGCTTCTCCTAGGTAGGATCCGCTTACTCTCTAGTATTTGGGTTCTATTTAGCTAGTTTATGGGGAGTTCATCACAAGTTGATGTTCTCTCCTCCCCCTTGAGAATGGGTTAGTTTGTTGTGGGTAAAGGGGGATTCATTCACCAAGTGTTTGTCTACCCTCTCTTGTGAGCTTTGTCTCATAAATCCCAACATGGTATCAGAGCCAGGTTCTGTTCTTGGTGATTTAAACTCATTCTCAAAGTCGTTTTCTTAGGAGTTAGCTTAGTTAAAGTTTTAGACTTTGCTTAGGTGTTAAATCGCTTAGCTTAGTTTCTTTAAAGCTTTAATTTTGCTTTTGTTGATTAAATCGATTCTCTAGCAGCTCATTGTTGAGTAAGCTTGGTCTCTTGTCTTGTTAGAATTTGTAGACCAAGTGTGTGGAAAGAAATCGATTTTACAAGCCCCATCCTTAAGCTTTACCGATTTGGTAATAGCTTTGTTTATTTTGGGATGTGTGGGAAGTGATGAACCATTGAGCAAATTGTGTTGTTCATGGTGAGGATTCACGGTTCTTGTGTGCTTGTATGTGCCACGAAATTCTTAGGATTTAGCTCTCTTAGGATTTAGTTAATTTTCCTCTAAAGGTTTAATTTTGCTTTTGTTAAATTTCCTTTAAAGGCTTAATTACTAAATCGCTACTTCTTCTTCTCAATGTTGAGAAAGCTTTGTTTCTGGCCCTATGGTGTGTCCAGATTCAAGCTTGAAGAAGAGAGAGATCTTAATTTTCGCATCTCATGTCCGCTTGGTCAACTAGACTAAAGCTGTTCAAAGATGCATTCTTTTAACCGTTGGACAATAGGTTGTTCCAAAGGCTTTTGTTGTTTCTTCTTTGCTTGGGACCACGAAAAACATCTTCTATATGTTATCTTTGTGGATCTAAAGCCTTAATCTCTTGAAGAACACTTGTTTAAGTGATTCTACAAGGAGTTTTGTTGTTAAACCTTTGGAGAAACTAATTTTCCATAAGGTCCATTGTGTTTCAGCCATTAAAGCACCAAAGTCTTGTTGAATGTTGGATGCTCTTGGCTGTCAAAGCTTCTGCAAACTCAAGAAAACAGAGTATAACTCTGTCCATAAGAACTCTTGAGCAAATTCTCTATTCTACTCTCCACTCACCTTATACTTCCGCCCATATACTCTACTATACTCTATACTCTTGGTTACTAATTCTCTGGTTACTTATTCTCTAAATTCTATTTTATTTTCAGTAATATTCTATATTCTCTATTCTCTAATCTCTAACAATCTCTTGTTTAGAATCTGTTCCATTGAATTTGGTTTCAGCTTCAGCCTTGAAGATTGTGGGGAGCTCGCCTACTATCTCAAGAAGAAGAAGTGGCGAGGTTGAAGGCTACAAGATAGCCATGAGGAGAGCGCAGCACAATGCCTGGAGTTAGAACCAAGGGCCACCAAGTCTTTGTTAAGCTGGTGGAAGGTGATGAATCAGTCCAAGAGCATGTGTGTTAGTGCCAAGTTGTTGATCGGATGTGCACAATGGTCTTTAGGAAAGGTGATGCACAAGGTTTCAACTGTTGATTGGATGTGCACAAGAACGGTGATGCACAAGGCTTCAACTGAGGTGATGAGGTTTCAGCCCATCATCAAGTAAAGGTTACGGGGGAGATCAAGTGACTTCAGACCGTACCTCACAGATTCTGCTCGGCCACAAGCAAAAGTCTTTACTTAAAGCTCAGCCGAAGCGTCTCAAAGATCGACTCGGACGAAACCCTTCCACTGCGATTCGGCTTCCGCGTTCTTCATTAAAGTTCGAGACCACAGAGTCATCTTGCCAGTGGAAGTGGAATCATACCAATCCGAGCAGCCGTTCGAAAGTTATGTCCGATTCAGTGGGCATGTATCAGTCTGACAGATAAAACTGGCCGGGTTTAAAAAAAAAAAAAAAAAACCATGGTTAGAGAAGCGGTCTCAAGGAGGAATTCCAAACCGCATCAGTGATCAACTCTCTCCTTCCTATCCATCAAAACACCATAAAGGCTGTGCTCTAAACTCTACTCTATTTAAATTTCTTAAATTCATTAGCTTAGCTTCATTACTAGTCTTTACTCTTTAATATGTTCTCTTGAATTGTCACACTTTTAGAAATTTTCTTTGATATTCCTCATAGCAAACACTTATTCTTTTCTTCTTTATCACTTGTTTAAGGGGTAAAGGAGACTATGAGAGCCTCAAAGAAACTCTAAAGGCGCAAGGATGGAGATCATAAGGAATGTGCTAAAGGCAAGGTGGGCTAAGGAGTAGGAGCGGTTCAAATCATGAAGAGAAGGGAGCTAGTTCTTTGCAAACCAAGGTCAAGGGACATCATGGATAGTGGAGTCTATACTCTTTTTCCCTTAACAAAGTTTTATCCCAAGAGGTTTTCTTTGTTGAGGTTTTTAATGAGGTAGATGACACTAGTCCACCCTTGATCTTTGGTCCCCATGGTGCCCTGCAGATCAAGCGTGCGGGGGAGTATTAGAGAGTAAGGAGGAAGAGAGAGGAGAGGCCGGTAAGGCCGAGCCTTGGAAGAAGAGAAGAAAGGCCGGAAAGGCCATGTAAAGGCCGGTAAGGCCATGTCCGTGTCCGTGAGCGACCATGTACCGTGTCCGGTACCATGTACCGTGTCCGTGAACGGACCCATGTCCGGTGAGCGGCCAGTTAGGCCGTGAACACGATGAAGAGAAGGCCCGTCCGTACAGGCCCGTCCGTACAGGCCCGTCCGTACAGGCCCGTCCGTACGATGAAGAGAAGGCCCGTCCGTACGATGAAGAGAAGGCCCGTCCGTACGGTCTCGGCCCTTAGGCCTGCGCTCGGTCCAGTAGATAGAGAGGCCGAGTTTGAGAGGAGGAAAGCGAGGCCCTACAAGAGAGAGAGGCTTATGGGAAGATCACATGTGCCCTTGGTTGGTGAAGGAAGGAAAGGTCACTCTCACCAACACCAAATCGAGAATGTCACTTTCATCACTCTCTTCTCTCTCTAACGGTCATATGACCTTGTATTCTCCTATATTAAGCTTTGTATTTCACCTCATATGTATCACATATTATCTAATAGAAGAGAATCCGATTTCCCCTCTCTACTTGTGTTCTTATTCATATTCACAATGTAGATTGTTTAGGTGATTAGCGGTTAGGGGCTGCCCTTAGGGCAGCCTAATTCTCTTCTCAAACCCACCTAAACTCTTCTTTATTTACTGCTTTACTTAGCCTAGATTACTGATTCTAATCCTCCTTCTCCTAAGTACACAAACTCTAAGTGTTGTGATACTAGAAGGGGATAGTCTCAAACTAGTGCTTCTCCTAGGTAGGATCCGCTTACTCTCTAGTATTTGGGTTCTATTTAGCTAGTTTATGGGGAGTTCATCACAAGTTGATGTTCTCTCCTCCCCCTTGAGAATGGGTTAGTTTGTTGTGGGTAAAGGGGGATTCATTCACCAAGTGTTTGTCTACCCTCTCTTGTGAGCTTTGTCTCATAAATCCCAACACTAAGCAATGTTTTCTTGGTTTTAGCCTTTTTGGGACAAAATGGGTATAAGTGGCTTTTAAACTCCCCACATCTATCCCAAACTCTTATAATTAGTTAGTTGCATTGGATTAAAACACATTTTAACCCCAGAAACACTAACAAAGCTGTTTGGTTCTTCTAAGCAATGTTTTCTTGGTTTTAGCCTGTTTTGAGACAAAATGGGTATAAGTGGCTTTTAAACTCTCCACATCAATCTCAAACTCTTATAATTAGTCATTTGCATTGGATTAAGACACATTTTAACCCTAGAAACACTAACATAGCTGTTTACAGCTTCTAAGCAATGTTTTCTTGGTTTTAGCCTGTTTTGGGACAAAATGGGTATAAGTGGCTTTTAAACTCTCCACATCCATCTCAAACTCTTAGAACTAGTCAGCTGCATTGGATTAAGACACATTTTAACCCCAGAAACACTAACATAGCTGTTTACAACTTCTAAGCAATGTTTTCTTGGTTTTAGCCTGTTTTGGGACAAAATGGGTATAAGTGGCTTTTAAACTCTCCACATCCATCTCAAACTCTTATAACTAGTCAGCTGCATTGGATTAAGACACATTTTAACCCCAGAAACACTAACATAGCTATATACAGCTTCTAAGCAATGTTTTTTTTGGTTTTAGACTGTTTTGGGACAAAATGGGTATAAGTGGCTTTTAAACTATCCATATCTATCTCAAACTCTTATAATTAGTTAGTTGTATTGGATTAAGACACATTTTAACCCCAGAAACACTAACAAAGCTGTTTAGTGTTTCTAAGCAATGTTTTCTTGGTTTTAGCCTGTTTAGGGACAAAATGGGTATAAGTGGCTTTTAAACTCTCCACATCAGTCTCAAACTCTTATAATTAGTCATTTGCATTGGATTAAGACACATTTTAACCCCAGAAACACTAACATAGCTGTTTACAGCTTCTAAGCAATGTTTTCTTGGTTTTAGCCTGTTTTGGGACAAAATGGGTATAAGTGGCTTTTAAACTCTCCACATCCATCTCAAACTCTTAGAACTAGTCATCTGCATTGGATTAAGACACATTTTAACCCCAGAAACACTAACATAGCTATTTACACCTTCTAAGCAATGTTTTCTTGGTTTTAGCCTCTTTTGGGACAAAATGGGTATAAGTGGCTTTTAAACTATCCACATCTATCTCAAACTCTTATAATTAGTTAGTTGCATTGGATTAAGACACATTTTAACCCCAGAAACACTAACAAAACTGTTTAGTGCTTCTAAGCAATGTTTTCTTGGTTTTAGCCTTTTTGGGACAAAATGGGTATTAGTGGCTTTTAAACTCCCCACATCTATCCCAAACTCTTATAATTAGTTATTTGCATTGGATTAAAACACATTTTAACCCCAGAAACACTAACAAAGCTGTTTGGTGCTTCTAAGCAATGTTTTCTTGGTTTTAGCCTGTTTTGAGACAAAATGGGTATAAGTGGCTTTTAAACTCTCCACATCAATCTCAAACTCTTATAATTAGTCATTTGCATTGGATTAAGACACATTTTAACCCCAGAAACACTAACATAGCTGTTTACAGCTTCTAAGCAATGTTTTCTTGGTTTTAGCCTGTTTTGGGACAAAATGGGTATAAGTGGCTTTTAAACTCTCCACATCCATCTCAAGCTCTTAGAACTAGTCAGCTGCATTGGATTAAGACACATTTTAACCCCAGAAACACTAACATAGCTGTTTACAACTTCTAAGCAATGTTTTCTTGGTTTTAGCCTGTTTTGGGACAAAATGGGTATAAGTGGCTTTTAAACTCTCCACATCCATCTCAAACTCTTATAACTAGTCAGCTGCATTGGATTAAGACACATTTTAACCCCAGAAACACTAACATAGCTATATACAGCTTCTAAGCAATGTTTTCTTTGTTTTAGACTGTTTTGGGACAAAATGGGTATAAGTGGCTTTTAAACTATCCACATCTATCTCAAACTCTTATAATTAGTTAGTTGCATTGGATTAAGACACATTTTAACCCCAGAAACACTAACAAAGCTGTTTAGTGTTTCTAAGCAATGTTTTCTTGTATTTAGCCTGTTTAGGGACAAAATGGGTATAAGTGGCTTCTAAACTCTCCACATCCATCTCAAACTCTTATAACTAGTCAGCTGCATTGGATTAAGACACATTTTAACCCCAGAAACACTAACATAGCTATATACAGCTTCTAAGCAATGTTTTTTTTGGTTTTAGACTGTTTTGGGACAAAATGGGTATAAGTGGCTTTTAAACTATCCACATCTATCTCAAACTCTTATAATTAGTTAGTTGTATTGGATTAAGACACATTTTAACCCCAGAAACACTAACAAAGCTGTTTAGTGTTTCTAAGCAATGTTTTCTTGGTTTTAGCCTGTTTAGGGACAAAATGGGTATAAGTGGCTTCTAAACTCTCCACATCCATCTCAAACTCTTATAACTAGTCAGCTGCATTGGATTAAGACACATTTTAACCCTAGAAACACTAACATAGCTATTTACAGCTTCTAAGCAATGTTTTCTTGGTTTTAGCCTCTTTTGGGACAAAATGGGTATAAGTGGCTTTTAAACTATCCACATCTATCTCAAACTCTTATAATTAGTTAGTTGCATTGGATTAAGACACATTTTAACCCCAGAAACACTAACAAAGCTGTTTAGTGCTTCTAAGCAATGTTTTCTTGGTTTTAGCCTTTTTGGGACAAAATGGGTATAAGTGGCTTTTAAACTTCCCACATCTATCCCAAACTCTTATAATTACTTAGTTGCATTGGATTAAGACACATTTTAACCCCATAAACACTAACAAAGCTGTTTGGTGCTTCTAAGCAATGTTTTCTTGGTTTTAGCCTGTTTTGAGACAAAATGGGTATAAGTGGCTTTTAAACTCTCCACATCAATCTCAAACTCTTATAATTAGTCATTTGCATTGGATTAAGACACATTTTAACCCCAGAAACACTAACATAGCTGTTTACAGCTTCTAAGCAATGTTTTCTTGGTTTTAGCCTGTTTTGGGACAAAATGGGTATAAGTGGCTTTTAAACTCTCCACATCCATCTCAAACTCTTAGAACTAGTCATCTGCATTGGATTAAGACACATTTTAATCCCAGAAACACTAACATAGCTATTTACAGCTTCTAAGCAATGTTTTGTTGGTTTTAGCCTCTTTTGGGACAAAATGGGTATAAGTGGCTTTTAAACTATCCACATCTATCTCAAACTCTTATAATTAGTTAGTTGCATTGGATTAAGACACATTTTAACCCCAGAAACACTAACAAAACTGTTTAGTGCTTCTAAGCAATGTTTTCTTGGTTTTAGCCTTTTTGGGACAAAATGGGTATAAGTGGCTTTTAAACTCCCCACATCTATCCCAAACTCTTATAATTAGTTAGTTGCATTGGATTAAAACACATTTTAACCCCAGAAACACTAACAAAGCTGTTTGGTGCTTCTAAGCAATGTTTTCTTGGTTTTAGCCTGTTTTGAGACAAAATGGGTATAAGTGGCTTTTAAACTCTCCACATCAATCTCAAACTCTTATAATTAGTCATTTGCATTGGATTAAGACACATTTTAACCCCAAAAACACTAACATAGCTTTTTACACTAACATAGATATTTACAGCTTCTAAGCAATGTTTTCTTGGTTTTAGCCTGTTTTGGGACAAAATGGGTATAAGTGGCTTTTAAACTCTCCACATCCATCTCAAACTCTTATAACTAGTCAGCTGCATTGGATTAAGACACATTTTAACCCCAGAAACACTAACATAGCTATATACAGCTTCTAAGCAATGTTTTTTTTGGTTTTAGACTGTTTTGAGACAAAATGGGTATAAGTGGCTTTTAAACTATCCACATCTATCTCAAACTCTTATAATTAGTTAGTTGTATTGGATTAAGACACATTTTAACCCCAGAAACACTAACAAAGCTGTTTAGTGTTTCTAAGCAATGTTTTCTTGGTTTTAGCCTGTTTAGGGACAAAATGGGTATAAGTGGCTTCTAAACTCTCCACATCCATCTCAAACTCTTATAACTAGTCAGCTGCATTGGATTAAGACACATTTTAACCCTAGAAACACTAACATAGCTATTTACAGCTTCTAAGCAATGTTTTCTTGGTTTTAGCCTCTTTTGGGACAAAATGGGTATAAGTGGCTTTTAAACTATCCACATCTATCTCAAACTCTTATAATTAGTTAGTTGCATTGGATTAAGACACATTTTAACCCCAGAAACACTAACAAAGCTGTTTAGTGCTTCTAAGCAATGTTTTCTTGGTTTTAGCCTTTTTGGGACAAAATGGGTATAAGTGGCTTTTAAACTTCCCACATCTATCCCAAACTCTTATAATTACTTAGTTGCATTGGATTAAGACACATTTTAACCCCATAAACACTAACAAAGCTGTTTGGTGCTTCTAAGCAATGTTTTCTTGGTTTTAGCCTGTTTTGAGACAAAATGGGTATAAGTGGCTTTTAAACTCTCCACATCAATCTCAAACTCTTATAATTAGTCATTTGCATTGGATTAAGACACATTTTAACCCCAGAAACACTAACATAGCTGTTTACAGCTTCTAAGCAATGTTTTCTTGGTTTTAGCCTGTTTTGGGACAAAATGGGTATAAGTGGCTTTTAAACTCTCCACATCCATCTCAAACTCTTAGAACTAGTCATCTGCATTGGATTAAGACACATTTTAATCCCAGAAACACTAACATAGCTATTTTTACAGCTTCTAAGCAATGTTTTGTTGGTTTTAGCCTCTTTTGGGACAAAATGGGTATAAGTGGCTTTTAAACTATCCACATCTATCTCAAACTCTTATAATTAGTTAGTTGCATTGGATTAAGACACATTTTAACCCCAGAAACACTAACAAAACTGTTTAGTATTGATCAAGAATAAGCCTATGGCGTCCGTACAGTCCGTACCGTCCGTACGTGCAAGCAATGAGGCCGAGTGAAGCACTAAGGCCGAGTCATCTATGTGTGAGGATAGTGAGGAGGCCTGCTCACCTCCGGCCCATGAGAAGGATCGAGAATCCCTTGTGTAGCCGTTAGGGAGAAAGCGCAAGTGGACAAGAGTGGAAGACTAGGACAAGTCGCTATCACCGATCACCTACCCCCTCTCTCTCTCCTAATTGTCGATTTCTCTTGTTTCTACTCTAGGTCATGTGGTCGCCCTAGCTGCCTCCCTATTTAAACTCTTGTCATGTGTTGTATTTGAGATATTCTACCTAATTCTAATCTATTATCACTCTCTCTCATACTATTCGCCACCAACTCTTCTTCTTCATTCTAAACCTCTCAAATCTCTAAGTCTTCCGCTTATTTCAACATGGTATCAGAGCCAGGTTGTCGTTCTTGATAACCTATCTCTTCTATTCTTCCATTCTTCATTCTTGTTCACTCGATTCTCAGTCCTATTTCTCTTTATTCTCCGGGTAAAAGCTTTGTCCATCGGTCCATAGCGGTTAAACCATGGAAAACGCCAAACCCATTGTCATGCCGGTTGTTCTCAAAGGAACAAACTACTTGCTGTGGACTAGAACCACAAGAACTGCCCTTGGAGGTCGTGGTCTTTGGAGTCATGTCGAGAGTAACTATGCTCCAAAACAAAACCTAAAAGGAGAAGATGAAGGCGCTTCCGAGGAGGAAGTAGAAGAAGAGAGCGAGAGGAAGGCCAAGTGGTTCCAAGAAGACCAAGTTGTCCTATCTGTTCTCCAAAACTCTCTTGACACACCAATCCTTGAGGCCTACTCATATTGCGAGACGGCCAAGGAGTTGTGGGAGACACTTAAAGGTGTCTATGGCAATATCTCCAACTTGACTCGGGTCTTTGAGGTCAAGAAGGCCATAAATGAGCTTAACCAAGATGATGTGGAGTTCACTAAACATCTTGGCAAGTTTCGAGCTTTATGGTCCGAGCTTGACATGTTGCGGCCGAGTACACTCGATCCGAGTGTGTTGACTGAAAGAAAGGAGCAAGACAAGATCTTTGGTCTCCTTCTTACTTTAAACCCATCCTTCAACGATCTCTTGAAGCACATCCTCAGGGCAGAGAAACTTCCCTCTTTTGAAGACATTTGTTCACAAATCCAAAGAGAGCAAGGTTCTCTTGACTTGTTTAGCGGTAAGGGGGAGCTTGCTACGGCTAATAAAGGAGTGTACAAGCAAGAGGAGAGGAAGGTGTGGATATGCGACCACTGCAAGAGGCGGGGTCACCTGAAAGACAAGTGCTGGGTCCTCCACCCTCATCTCAAACCGGCCAAGTTCAAAGCAAACCTTTCAAAGGAAGCGGTTAGCGACAAGGGAGCCGGGCCGTCAAAGCAAGGAGATGAGGCAGCCATGACCGCAGCCTATGGAGAAGTGGTTAGGAAATCAGACCTTGAGGCGCTCATCCGTTCCATTGCCTCACTCAAGGAGTCTGGTATCTCTTTCTTTACCTCTAAGCCTAGTAAATCTCTTGTCATAGACTCGGGTGCTTCTCACCACATGATTAGTAATCCTAGTCTAATTGACAATATAAAACCGGCTTTAGGAAATGTTATAATTGCAAATGGAGAACAAATACCAGTGAAAGGAATAGGGGACTTGAAACTATTTGATAAAACCACAAAAGCTTTCTTTATGCCTACCTTCACATCTAATCTTCTATCGGTTAAGAGAACCACTAATGATTTGAATTGTTATGCAATCTTTGGTCCTAATAGTGTTCATTTTCAGGATATTGAGACTGGAAAAGTTCTTGGAGAGGGACAAGGGAGTGGAGATCTCTATGTCCTAGAGAAAACCTCGCCAAGTTTATCTACTAAATCTTGTTTTGTTGTTAATTTGGATAGTGTGTGGCATGCTAGATTAGGCCATCCTCATTCTCGTGCCCTTGCTTTAATGTTACCAAGTGTTTCTTTTGATAGTTCAATGTGTGAGTCTTGTATTCTTGGTAAACATTGCAAATCTATTTTTCCCAAGTCTAAAACTATTTATGAGCATTGTTTTGATTTAGTGCACTCGGATGTGTGGACTTCACCATGCCTTTCTAGAGATAATAACAAATATTTTGTGACTTTTATTGATGAAAAATCTAAGTACACATGGATTACTTTGTTGCCTTCAAAGGATAGAGTGTTTGATGCTTTTATAAACTTTCAAAATTATGTTACTAATCATTTCAATGCTAAAATTAAGGTACTTAGATCAGACAATGGTGGAGAGTATACAAGTCACAAATTCAGAGAACACCTAGCAAAACACGGCATACTACACCAAACAAGTTGTCCCTATACGCCCCAACAAAATGGTGTGGCCGAGAGGAAGAACCGACATCTAATGGAGGTGGCACGGTCGATGATGTTCCATTCACACGTTACAAGGCGATATTGGGGTGATGCTGTGATGACCGCATGCTACCTGATCAATCGGACACCAACCAAAGTCCTTAATGACCTATCGCCATTTGAGGTATTGAATGGATTTAAACCATCTCTAGAGCACTTACGGGTCTTTGGGTGTGTTTCTTTTGTACTTGTGCCAGGAGAACAGCGGAGTAAGCTCGATCCCAAAAGCATAAGGTGTATGTTCATCGGCTACTCCACTACTCAAAAGGGATACAAGTGTTTTGACCCAAAGACAAGCCGGCTGTATGTATCAAGAGATGTTCGGTTCTTGGAAAATGTGGGTTATTTTGATAACAAAGACTGGAACAGCTTGAAGGATCTTTCATCATCACCAAATGATAGATCCTCCAGCCTTAAGTTTCTCCTTGACCATCTCGGAAATCCGCCTACGGCCACAGTCCTTCCTCAGCCAGAACCCAACCCGAGCTCCATTGACCATACGCTCGAGCCGGAAGGTGCTATGCCCGAGATGATATCCCCGGACCATGAGATGCCCGAGTCAAACCAGAGCATGACCGAGGCACATGAGATGCCCGAGCCAAACTCAAGCCTGACCGAGACACGACCTGATGCTGAACCGGTCATCGAAGATGTCACTCAGTCCAGCCAATCAGTGCCGCCAGCTCAACCAGCTCCACGACGAAGCACGCGTGTCCGGTCTCACCCCTCTACATGGAAAGATAAGAGGGTCTACTACAACAGTCAAGCCGTCGCACATCCTATCCAAGCCGTATGTTCGCTCGAGCTGCTTCCGACCGAGCACCAAGCCTTCTTCGGCCAAGTTGATGAACACTGGGTTCCCCAAACGTACGAGGAGGCCAAAGAACATAAGGTATGGGTAGATGCTGTGGAGGATGAAGCTGGTGCAATGATCAGAAATCACACATGGGATGAGGCTGACCTCCCCAAAGGGAAGAAGGCCGTAAGTTCAAAGTGGGTATTCACCATCAAGTTCTTGAGCACGGGAGAGATTGAAAGGCATAAGGCACGGCTGGTGGCCCGAGGGTTCACTCAAACCTATGGAGATGACTACATGGCAACGTTTGCTCCCGTGGCCAAATTGCATACCGTGCGAGTAGTGCTATCGTTGGCCGTGAACCTTTCTTGGGACTTATGGCAAATGGATGTGAAGAACGCGTTCCTCCAAGGCGAGCTAGATGAAGAAGTGTACATGACTCCTCCGCCTGGTCTTGAGGACATTGTTGCTCCCGGGAAAGTCTTACGGTTACGCAAGGCCATCTATGGCCTCAAACAGTCACCACGCGCCTGGTACCATAAGCTCAGCTCCACTCTTAAGGCGAATGGCTTTAGACGATCGGAGGCTGATCACACTCTTTTCACTCTCAAGACATCACTTGGCCTGGTTGTGGTGCTGGTTTATGTCGATGACATCATCGTGACTGGCGATGACAAGGCCGGTATTGTTGCCATTAAAGACTCTCTCAAGTCTGCCTTTGACATTAAGGACCTCGGAGAGCTCAAATACTTCCTCGGCATCGAAATCTGCCGTTCCCCGGAGGGTATCTTCCTCTCACAACGCAAATATGCTCTGGACCTGCTTGCTGAGACAGGCAAACTTGGTACGGTTCCAGCTACTACACCACTGGATGAAGATTACCAGCTCAAGCGAAAGGGGGAGAGCATTCGGGCGAAGGAAGGCAAACCATGCGAACCATTGGACGAGCCGTTCCCGGACGTCACACGCTACCGACGGCTTGTAGGTAAGTTGATCTATTTAACTATCACACGACCTGATATCTCTTATGCTGTGAATCAGGTGAGTCAGCACATGCAAGCTCCAAGCAAGTATCAATGGAGTCAAGTGGAGAGGATCTTGAGCTATCTCAAGGGCAGCCCTGGTCAAGGCATTTGGATGGGTAAAAACGGCAACACTGAGATCGTGGGTTATTGTGATGCGGACTATAATGGAGACACATTGGATAGGCGGTCAACTACTGGATATTGCACCTTTGTTGGAGGAAACCTAGTTACATGGAGGTCTAAGAAGCAAAAGGTGGTGTCATGTTCAAGTGCCGAGGCTGAGTACCGAGCTATGAGGAAGCTAACTAATGAGATGACATGGTTGAAAGGTCTACTTAAGGATCTCGGCATTGAAACAAGACAGCCGATGACAATGCATTGTGACAATGAGGCAGCGATCCACATAGCCACTAACTCAGTCTTCCATGAACGGACCAAGCACATTGAGAGCGACTGCCACAAGGTTAGGGAGAGGATCGAAGAGGGAGCGGTTCTACCATGCCACACAAGGAGTCAAGACCAGCTAGCCGACATCTTCACCAAATCTGCAAGTCCCAAGGTTTGTGATTATATTCATAGCAAACTTGGACTTGTAGACATCACACGGCCGTGATCAACTTTCCTAATCCGTGGACAGCACACTCTTTTTCCCTTGGCTTAGTTTTGTCCCATGAGGTTTTCTAAGTCAAGGTTTTTAATGAGGTGCTGCTTCACGGGTTCCAAGCTTAGCCATTTCATCAGGCTAAGCTTGAGGGGGAGTATTGATCAAGAATAAGCCTATGGCGTCCGTACAGTCCGTACCGTCCGTACGTGCAAGCAATGAGGCCGAGTGAAGCACTAAGGCCGAGTCATCTATGTGTGAGGATAGTGAGGAGGCCTGCTCACCTCCGGCCCATGAGAAGGATCGAGAATCCCTTGTGTAGCCGTTAGGGAGAAAGCGCAAGTGGACAAGAGTGGAAGACTAGGACAAGTCGCTATCACCGATCACCTACCCCCTCTCTCTCTCCTAATTGTCGATTTCTCTTGTTTCTACTCTAGGTCATGTGGTCGCCCTAGCTGCCTCCCTATTTAAACTCTTGTCATGTGTTGTATTTGAGATATTCTACCTAATTCTAATCTATTATCACTCTCTCTCATACTATTCGCCACCAACTCTTCTTCTTCATTCTAAACCTCTCAAATCTCTAAGTCTTCCGCTTATTTCAACATTTAGTGCTTCTAAGCAATGTTTTCTTGGTTTTAGCCTTTTTGGGACAAAATGGGTATAAGTGGCTTTTAAACTTCCCACATCTATCCCAAACTCTTATAATTACTTAGTTGCATTGGATTAAGACACATTTTAACCCCAGAAACACTAACAAAGCTGTTTAGTGTTTCTAAGCAATGTTTTCTTGTATTTAGCCTGTTTAGGGACAAAATGGGTATAAGTGGCTTCTAAACTCTCCACATCCATCTCAAACTCTTATAACTAGTCAGCTGCATTGGATTAAGACACATTTTAACCCCAGAAACACTAACATAGCTATTTACAGCTTCTAAGCAATGTTTTCTTGGTTTTAGCCTCTTTTGGGACAAAATGGGTATAAGTGGCTTTTAAACTATCCACATCTATCTCAAACTCTTATAATTAGTTAGTTGCATTGGATTAAGACACATTTTAACCCCAGAAACACTAACAAAGCTGTTTAGTGCTTCTAAGCAATGTTTTCTTTGTTTTAGCCTTTTTGGGACAAAATGGGTATAAGTGGCTTTTAAACTTCCCACATCTATCCCAAACTCTTATAATTACTTAGTTGCATTGGATTAAGACACATTTTAACACCAGAAACACTAACGAAGCTGTTTGGTGCTTCTAAGCAATGTTTTCTTGGTTTTAGCCTGTTTTGAGACAAAATGGGTATAAGTGGCTTTTAAACTCTCCACATCAATCTCAAACTCTTATAATTAGTCATTTGCGTTGGATTAAGACACATTTTAACCCCAGAAACACTAACATAGCTGTTTACAGCTTCTAAGCAATGTTTTCTTGGTTTTAGCCTGTTTTGGGACAAAATGGGTATAAGTGGCTTTTAAACTCTCCACATCCATCTCAAACTCTTAGAACTAGTCATCTGCATTGGATTAAGACACATTTTAACCCCAGAAACACTAACATAGCTATTTACAGCTTCTAAGCAATGTTTTCTTGGTTTTAGCCTCTTTTGGGACAAAATGGGTATAAGTGGCTTTTAAACTATCCACATCTATCTCAAACTCTTATAATTAGTTAGTTGCATTGGATTAAGACACATTTTAACCCCAGAAACACTAACAAAACTGTTTAGTGCTTCTAAGCAATGTTTTCTTGGTTTTAGCCTTTTTGGGACAAAATGGGTATAAGTGGCTTTTAAACTCCCCACATCTATCCCAAACTCTTATAATTAGTTAGTTGCATTGGATTAAAACACATTTTAACCCCAGAAACACTAACAAAGCTGTTTGGTTCTTCTAAGCAATGTTTTCTTGGTTTTAGCCTGTTTTGAGACAAAATGGGTATAAGTGGCTTTTAAACTCTCCACATCAATCTCAAACTCTTATAATTAGTCATTTGCATTGGATTAAGACACATTTTAACCCTAGAAACACTAACATAGCTGTTTACAGCTTCTAAGCAATGTTTTCTTGGTTTTAGCCTGTTTTGGGACAAAATGGGTATAAGTGGCTTTTAAACTCTCCACATCCATCTCAAACTCTTAGAACTAGTCAGCTGCATTGGATTAAGACACATTTTAACCCCAGAAACACTAACATAGCTGTTTACAACTTCTAAGCAATGTTTTCTTGGTTTTAGCCTGTTTTGGGACAAAATGGGTATAAGTGGCTTTTAAACTCTCCACATCCATCTCAAACTCTTATAACTAGTCAGCTGCATTGGATTAAGACACATTTTAACCCCAGAAACACTAACATAGCTATATACAGCTTCTAAGCAATGTTTTTTTTGGTTTTAGACTGTTTTGGGACAAAATGGGTATAAGTGGCTTTTAAACTATCCATATCTATCTCAAACTCTTATAATTAGTTAGTTGTATTGGATTAAGACACATTTTAACCCCAGAAACACTAACAAAGCTGTTTAGTGTTTCTAAGCAATGTTTTCTTGGTTTTAGCCTGTTTAGGGACAAAATGGGTATAATGTTGGGATTTATGAGACAAAGCTCATAAGAGAGGGTAGACAAACACTTGGTGAATGAATCCCCCTTTACCCACAACAAACTAACTCATTCTCAAGGGGGAGGAGAGAACATCAACTTGTGATGAACTCCCCATAAACTAGGCTAGATAGAACCCAAATACTAGAGAGTAAGCGGATCCTAACTAGGAGAAGCACTAGTTTGAGACTTATCCTCTTCTAGTATCACAGCACTTAGAGTTTGTATACTTAGGAGAAGGAGGATTAAGAATCAGTAATCTAGGCTAAGTAAAGCAGTAAATAAGAAGAGTTTAGGTGGATTTGAGAAGAGAATAGGCTGCCTTAAGGGCAGCCTCTAACCGCTAATCTCCTAAACACTCTACATTGTTGATATGAACAAGAACACAAGTAGAGAGGGAAAAACGGTTTCTCTTCTATTAGATAATGTTGTGATTGTGTTCCATATGAGAGTGTATACAAAGCTTAATATAGAGATACAAATGCCATATGACCGTTGGAGAGAAGAAGAGAGTGATGAAAGTGACATTCTCGATTTGGTGTTGGTGAGAGTGACCTTTCCTTCCTTCACCAACCAAGGGCACATGTGATCTTCCCATAAGCCTCTCTCTCTTGTAGGGCCTCGCTTTCCTCCTCTCAAACTCGGCCTCTCTATCTACTGGACCGAGCGCAGGCCTAAGGGCCGAGACCGTACGGACGGGCCTTCTCTTCATTGTACGGACGGGCCTTCTCTTCATCGTACGGACGGGCCTGTACGGACGGGCCTGTACGGATGGGCCTGTACGGACGGGCCTTCTCTTCAATGTGTTCACGGCCTAACTGGCCGCTCACCGGACATGGGTCCGTTCACGGACACGGTACATGGTACCGGACACGGTACATGGTCGCTCACGGACACGGACATGGCCTTACCGGCCTTTACATGGCCTTTCCGGCCTTTCTTCTCTTCTTCCAAGGCTCGGCCTTACCGGCCTCTCCTCTCTCCTCCTTGGTACATTCTAATACTCCCCCGCACGCTTGATCGGTGGGACACCATGGGGACCAAAGATCAAGGGTGGAGTAGTGTAGTCTACCTCATTAAAAACCTCAACAAAGAAAACCTCTTGGGATAAAACTTTGTTAAAGGGAAAAAGAGTATAGCCTCCACTATCCATGATGTCCCTTGACCTTGGTTTAAAAAGAACCAGCTCTCTTCTCTTCATTATTTGAACCGCTACTTCTCCTTAGCCCACCTTGCCTTTGGCACCTTCCTTATGATCTCCATCCTTGCACCTTTAGAATTTCTTTGAGGCTCTCATAGTCTCCTTTACCCTTTAAACAAGTGATAAAGAAGAAAAGTGTAAGTGTATGCTATGAGGAATATCAAAGACAATTTCTATAAGTGTGACAATTTAAGAAAAATCATATGGAAGTGTAAAGACTAGCAATGGAACTAAAAATAATTAGGAATTTAAAAAGAGTAGGGTTTAGAGCACAGCCTTTTGGTGTTTTTATGAATAGGAGGGAGAGAGTGTTGATCATTGTTGCGGTTTTGACCTCTCTTCTTGAGACCGCTACTGACTGATATATGCCCACTGAATCGGGCATAACTTTTGATCGGCTACTCGGAATGGTATGATTTCACTTCCACTGGCAAGATAATTCTGTGGTCTAGAACTTTGGTGAAGAACGCGGAAGCTGAATCGCAGTGGAAGGGTTTCGTCCGAGTCGATCTTTGAGACGTCTCGGCAGAGATTTGCTTGTTGCCGAGAACAGAGAATGTGAGGGGCGGTGAGTATAATGTCTATCTCCCCCGTACCCTTGACTTGATGATGAGCTGACATCTCATCATTTTCCTTGAAACCTTGTGCTTGACCTTCCTCAAATTCTGGTGCACATCCGATCAACTACTTGGCGCTAACACACATGCTCTTGGGCTGATTCATCACCTTCCACCAGCTTAACAAAGACTTGGTGGCCCTTGGTTCTAACTCCAGGCATTGTGCTGCGCCTTCTCATGGCTTCTTTGTAGCCTTCAACCTCGCCATTTCTTCTTGAGATAGCAAGTGAGCTCCACACAATCTTCAAGGTTGAAACTGAAACCAAATTCAATGGAACAGATTCTAAACAAGAGATTGTTAGAGATTAGAGTATAGAGTGTAGAGTGTAGAGTGTAAATGGAGAATAGAGAATAAGTAACCAAGAGTATAAGAGAGTATGGGGGGGTAGTATAAGATGAGTGTAGAGTAGAATTGGGCTCAAGAGTTCCAATGGACAGAGTTATACTCTGTTTTCTTGAGTTTGAGACATCTTTGACAGCCAAGAACAACCAACAAGACAATCTCTTTTGGTGTTTTAATGGCTGAAACACATGGATCGTTTGGAAAATTAATTTCTCCAACGGTTTAGACAAATTTCATGGTAGAATCACTTAAACAAAGTGTTCTCCAAGATCTTAAGGCTTTAGATCCACGAAAATAACATATAGGAGATGTTTTTCGTGGTCCCAAGCAAAGAAGAAACAAAAGGCCTTTGGAACACCCTATTGTCCATCGGTTAAAAGAATGCATCCTTGGACCAGCTTTAATCTATTTGACCAAGCATACCATATATGCGAAAAACAAGATCTCTCTCTTCCTCAAGCGTGAATCTGGACACACCATATGACCAGAAACAAAGCTTTCTCAACCTTGAGAAGAAGAAGAAGTGATTTAGTAATTAAACTTTAAAGGAAATTTAACAAAAGCAAAATTAAACCTTTAAAGGAAAATTAACTAAATCTTAAGAGAATCCTAGGAAAAATCCTAAGGATTTCGTGGCTCTATACAAGCCTAAAAACACGTGAATCCTTACCAAGAACAAGAACAATTTGCTCCTTGGTTCATCACCACCTCAATTTAAACCCAAGCTTTTACCCAATCGGTGAAGCCTAAGGATGAGGTTTTAAAATCGATTTCTTTCACACACTTGGTCTATGAACTCTAAAAAGACCCAAGACCAAGCTTACTCAACATTGAGCTGCTAGAGAATCGATTTAACAACAAAAGCAAAATTAAAGTTTTAAAGAAACTAAGCTAAGCGATTTAACACCTAGGCTAGGATTAAAACTTTAATTAAGCTAACTCCTAAGAGAACCAACTTGAGAACGAGTTTGAGTCACCAAGAACAGAGCCTGCTCTGATACCATGTTGGGATTTATGAGACAAAGCTCATAAGAGAGGGTAGACAAACACTTGGTGAATGAATCCCCCTTTACCCACAACAAACTAACTCATTCTCAAGGGGGAGGAGAGAACATCAACTTGTGATGAACTCCCCATAAACTAGGCTAGATAGAACCCAAATACTAGAGAGTAAGCGGATCCTAACTAGGAGAAGCACTAGTTTGAGACTTATCCTCTTCTAGTATCACAGCACTTAGAGTTTGTATACTTAGGAGAAGGAGGATTAAGAATCAGTAATCTAGGCTAAGTAAAGCAGTAAATAAGAAGAGTTTAGGTGGATTTGAGAAGAGAATAGGCTGCCTTAAGGGCAGCCTCTAACCGCTAATCTCCTAAACACTCTACATTGTTGATATGAACAAGAACACAAGTAGAGAGGGAAAAACGGTTTCTCTTCTATTAGATAATGTTGTGATTGTGTTCCATATGAGAGTGTATACAAAGCTTAATATAGAGATACAAATGCCATATGACCGTTGGAGAGAAGAAGAGAGTGATGAAAGTGACATTCTCGATTTGGTGTTGGTGAGAGTGACCTTTCCTTCCTTCACCAACCAAGGGCACATGTGATCTTCCCATAAGCCTCTCTCTCTTGTAGGGCCTCGCTTTCCTCCTCTCAAACTCGGCCTCTCTATCTACTGGACCGAGCGCAGGCCTAAGGGCCGAGACCGTACGGACGGGCCTTCTCTTCATTGTACGGACGGGCCTTCTCTTCATCGTACGGACGGGCCTGTACGGACGGGCCTGTACGGATGGGCCTGTACGGACGGGCCTACTCTTCAATGTGTTCACGGCCTAACTGGCCGCTCACCGGACATGGGTCCGTTCACGGACACGGTACATGGTACCGGACACGGTACATGGTCGCTCACGGACACGGACATGGCCTTACCGGCCTTTACATGGCCTTTCCGGCCTTTCTTCTCTTCTTCCAAGGCTCGGTCTTACCGGCCTCTCCTCTCTCCTCCTTGGTACATTCTAATATATAAGTGGCTTTTAAACTCTCCACATCAGTCTCAAACTCTTATAATTAGTCATTTGCATTGGATTAAGACACATTTTAACCCCAGAAACACTAACATAGCTGTTTACAGCTTCTAAGCAATGTTTTCTTGGTTTTAGCCTGTTTTGGGACAAAATGGGTATAAGTGGCTTTTAAACTCTCCACATCCATCTCAAACTCTTAGAACTAGTCATCTGCATTGGATTAAGACACATTTTAACCCCAGAAACACTAACATAGCTATTTACACCTTCTAAGCAATGTTTTCTTGGTTTTAGCCTCTTTTGGGACAAAATGGGTATAAGTGGCTTTTAAACTATCCACATCTATCTCAAACTCTTATAATTAGTTAGTTGCATTGGATTAAGACACATTTTAACCCTAGAAACACTAACAAAACTGTTTAGTGCTTCTAAGCAATGTTTTCTTGGTTTTAGCCTTTTTGGGACAAAATGGGTATTAGTGGCTTTTAAACTCCCCACATCTATCCCAAACTCTTATAATTAGTTATTTGCATTGGATTAAAACACATTTTAACCCCAGAAACACTAACAAAGCTGTTTGGTGCTTCTAAGCAATGTTTTCTTGGTTTTAGCCTGTTTTGAGACAAAATGGGTATAAGTGGCTTTTAAACTCTCCACATCAATCTCAAACTCTTATAATTAGTCATTTGCATTGGATTAAGACACATTTTAACCCCAGAAACACTAACATAGCTGTTTACAGCTTCTAAGCAATGTTTTCTTGGTTTTAGCCTGTTTTGGGACAAAATGGGTATAAGTGGCTTTTAAACTCTCCACATCCATCTCAAGCTCTTAGAACTAGTCAGCTGCATTGGATTAAGACACATTTTAACCCCAGAAACACTAACATAGCTGTTTACAACTTCTAAGCAATGTTTTCTTGGTTTTAGCCTGTTTTGGGACAAAATGGGTATAAGTGGCTTTTAAACTCTCCACATCCATCTCAAACTCTTATAACTAGTCAGCTGCATTGGATTAAGACACATTTTAACCCCAGAAACACTAACATAGCTATATACAGCTTCTAAGCAATGTTTTCTTTGTTTTAGACTGTTTTGGGACAAAATGGGTATAAGTGGCTTTTAAACTATCCACATCTATCTCAAACTCTTATAATTAGTTAGTTGCATTGGATTAAGACACATTTTAACCCCAGAAACACTAACAAAGCTGTTTAGTGTTTCTAAGCAATGTTTTCTTGTATTTAGCCTGTTTAGGGACAAAATGGGTATAAGTGGCTTCTAAACTCTCCACATCCATCTCAAACTCTTATAACTAGTCAGCTGCATTGGATTAAGACACATTTTAACCCCAGAAACACTAACATAGCTATTTACAGCTTCTAAGCAATGTTTTCTTGGTTTTAGCCTCTTTTGGGACAAAATGGGTATAAGTGGCTTTTAAACTATCCACATCTATCTCAAACTCTTATAATTAGTTAGTTGCATTGGATTAAGACACATTTTAACCCCAGAAACACTAACAAAGCTGTTTAGTGCTTCTAAGCAATGTTTTCTTTGTTTTAGCCTTTTTGGGACAAAATGGGTATAAGTGGCTTTTAAACTTCCCACATCTATCCCAAACTCTTATAATTACTTAGTTGCATTGGATTAAGACACATTTTAACACCAGAAACACTAACGAAGCTGTTTGGTGCTTCTAAGCAATGTTTTCTTGGTTTTAGCCTGTTTTGAGACAAAATGGGTATAAGTGGCTTTTAAACTCTCCACATCAATCTCAAACTCTTATAATTAGTCATTTGCGTTGGATTAAGACACATTTTAACCCCAGAAACACTTACATAGCTGTTTACAGCTTCTAAGCAATGTTTTTTTGGTTTTAGCCTGTTTTGGGACAAAATGGGTATAAGTGGCTTTTAAACTCTCCACATCCATCTCAAACTCTTAGAACTAGTCATCTGCATTGGATTAAGACACATTTTAACCCCAGAAACACTAACATAGCTATTTACAGCTTCTAAGCAATGTTTTCTTGGTTTTAGCCTCTTTTGGGACAAAATGGGTATAAGTGGCTTTTAAACTATCCACATCTATCTCAAACTCTTATAATTAGTTAGTTGCATTGGATTAAGACACATTTTAACCCCAGAAACACTAACAAAACTGTTTAGTGCTTCTAAGCAATGTTTTCTTGGTTTTAGCCTTTTTGGGACAAAATGGGTATAAGTGGCTTTTAAACTCCCCACATCTATCCCAAACTCTTATAATTAGTTAGTTGCATTGGATTAAAACACATTTTAACCCCAGAAACACTAACAAAGCTGTTTGGTTCTTCTAAGCAATGTTTTCTTGGTTTTAGCCTGTTTTGAGACAAAATGGGTATAAGTGGCTTTTAAACTCTCCACATCAATCTCAAACTCTTATAATTAGTCATTTGCATTGGATTAAGACACATTTTAACCCCAGAAACACTAACATAGCTGTTTACAGCTTCTAAGCAATGTTTTCTTGGTTTTAGCCTGTTTTGGGACAAAATGGGTATAAGTGGCTTTTAAACTCTCCACATCCATCTCAAACTCTTAGAACTAGTCAGCTGCATTGGATTAAGACACATTTTAACCCCAGAAACACTAACATAGCTGTTTACAACTTCTAAGCAATGTTTTCTTGGTTTTAGCCTGTTTTGGGACAAAATGGGTATAAGTGGCTTTTAAACTCTCCACATCCATCTCAAACTCTTATAACTAGTCAGCTGCATTGGATTAAGACACATTTTAACCCCAGAAACACTAACATAGCTATATACAGCTTCTAAGCAATGTTTTTTTTTGGTTTTAGACTGTTTTGGGACAAAATGGGTATAAGTGGCTTTTAAACTATCCACATCTATCTCAAACTCTTATAATTAGTTAGTTGTATTGGATTAAGACACATTTTAACCCCAGAAACACTAACAAAGCTGTTTAGTGTTTCTAAGCAATGTTTTCTTGGTTTTAGCCTGTTTAGGGACAAAATGGGTATAAGTGGCTTCTAAACTCTCCACATCCATCTCAAACTCTTATAACTAGTCAGCTGCATTGGATTAAGACACATTTTAACCCTAGAAACACTAACATAGCTATTTACAGCTTCTAAGCAATGTTTTCTTGGTTTTAGCCTCTTTTGGGACAAAATGGGTATAAGTGGCTTTTAAACTATCCACATCTATCTCAAACTCTTATAATTAGTTAGTTGCATTGGATTAAGACACATTTTAACCCCAGAAACACTAACAAAGCTGTTTAGTGCTTCTAAGCAATGTTTTCTTGGTTTTAGCCTTTTTGGGACAAAATGGGTATAAGTGGCTTTTAAACTTCCCACATCTATCCCAAACTCTTATAATTACTTAGTTGCATTGGATTAAGACACATTTTAACCCCATAAACACTAACAAAGCTGTTTGGTGCTTCTAAGCAATGTTTTCTTGGTTTTAGCCTGTTTTGAGACAAAATGGGTATAAGTGGCTTTTAAACTCTCCACATCAATCTCAAACTCTTATAATTAGTCATTTGCATTGGATTAAGACACATTTTAACCCCAGAAACACTAACATAGCTGTTTACTGTAAGTTTGAGAGTAGAGTAATCAAGAGATTATGGAAGAGAGTGAAATCGTGTAAGGAGTGAGGAGAGTGAACGATTGAGAGAGAGAGTGTTGGAGAAAGAGAATAAACTCTTTTCTTACTTCTATTAGTATGATACTTACAAACTATTTAAAGACATATACAAATAGGATATTCTCTTAGGATCCTATGCACACTAATATGAGGAGAAAGCGACATCTCCTTATTCTAACATGTGATCTCCTCTTCTCTCTTACAACTTGCTCCAACGGCTACAAAGGAAGGATCGAGATGAATGGCGACCGTTGGAGGATCTCTTTGGTGGATTGGGCTCATGAAGACTTCTATTTGAGGATGGCCCGTTGGTTGGTCGTACGGACGTCCGTACGGTCGTACGGACAAGTGTGTGTGCCGGTTCATACTCCCCCTCAAGCTTGACTTGGGGAACTAGTCAAGCTTGACAACATAGGCACCCACCTCATTAAAAACCTTAGTATAGAAAAACCTCTTGGGAAAACTATACTTAAGGGAAAAAGAGTGTAGGCGCCAAAACAAAGCAAGTCATGGCCGAGTGAGGT
This sequence comes from Camelina sativa, assembly GCF_030686135.1. Lineage (NCBI taxonomy): Eukaryota > Viridiplantae > Streptophyta > Magnoliopsida > Brassicales > Brassicaceae > Camelina > Camelina sativa. Next base: position 21,555,292 of record NC_141894.1, on the reverse strand, counting down.
TTAGGAGGCCAAGCTTAGGATGGATGTATTCACACACTTGGGGGCTCGCAGCTTTAGTCAGGACGTCTGCAAGTTGTTCTTTGCTTTCGGTATGGCAAGGTAAGACAACTCCAAGCTTGATTTGTTCTCGGACCTTATGGCAATCCACTTCAATGTGCTTGGTCCGCTCATGGAACACTGAATTGGTTGCTATATGAATGACTGCTTCGTTATCACAGTGCATGGTGATCGGCTTTGTTGATTCTATTCCAAGATCCTTGAGTAACATCTTCAGCCACATTAGCTCCGTCGTTAGCTTCCTCATAGCTCTATACTCGGATTCGGCACTTGAGAGTGAGACGACCTTTTGCTTCTTGCTCTTCCATGTGACCAGGTTCCCTCCAAGGAACGTGCAATAGCCTGTGGTTGAGCGTCGGTCCCCACGATCTCCGGCATAGTCAGCGTCGCAGTAGCCTACCAACTCAGTGCTCTTGTTGCGTCCCATCCATATGCCTTGGCCGGGTGAGCCCTTGATGTACTTGAGGATCCGTGTCAGCATGTTCCAATGGTGCACGGTGGGGTTCTTCATATGCTGGCTTACCTGGTTCACGGCAAAGCAAATGTCAGGCCGTGTGATAGTCAAATAAATGAGCTTACCGACTAGCCGCCGGTAGAGGCTAACGTCCTCGAATGGAGCGGTGTCAAGCTCCCCCTGTCCTCCATCCTTGTAATTCTCTTCTAGGGGCGTTGTTACTGCCTTAGCTCCTAGTTTTCCTGTTTCACTCAATAAGTCTAGTGCATACTTTCTTTGAGACAACAATAACCCTTCATTTGATCTATAAACTTCTATCCCAAGAAAGTATTTCAACTCTCCAAGATCTTTAATATCAAAAACTGATTTCAAGAATGTTTTAGAGTCTTGAATACCTACCGAGTCACTTCCAGTGATGATGATATCATCAACATATACTAGAATGACTACTATACCTTTGGCGCTTGGTAAGGTGAACAAGGTGTGGTCAGCTTCGGATTTGCGAAAGCCTTTGTCAAGGAGTGTGGTGCTAAGCTTGTGATACCAAGCCCTTGGTGACTGCTTCAAGCCATAGATAGCTTTGTTGAGTTTCAAGACCTTTCCCGGACCAATAGTATCCTCCAAACCCGGTGGTGGTCGCATATACACTTCATCCTCCAGTTCTCCTTGCAAGAAGGCGTTCTTCACGTCCATTTGCCAAAGTTCCCAGTCGAGGTTGGTGGAGAGAGAGAGTACAACTCGAACCGTGTGAAGCTTAGCCACCGGAGCAAACGTATCAAGATAGTCCTCCCCATACGTTTGCGTGAACCCTCGTGCGACTAGGCGGGCTTTGTGGCGTTCAATCTCCCCATTGCTCTTATATTTGATTGTGAAGATATACCGAGAGGTGACAGCCTTCTTGCCCTTGGGTAAGTCAGCCTCGTCCCATGTATGATTTTGCACCATGGCCGTATTCTCGGCATCCACTGCATCTCTCCATACTTTGTGCTGCTTAGCCTCATCATAGGTCTTGGGGATCCAATCCTCATCAATATGGCCAAGAAACACTTGATGCTCTATCGGAAAATGAGCCAAGGTGCACACGGCTTGAATCGGATGAGCAACGGCCATGTTGTTGTAGTACACACGGGTGTTCTTCCAATGACTAGGAGGATACCTAATACGTTGGCTGCGCCGAAGAGGAACTATAGCCCCAGCTTCGGAGTTGGCTCGTCCTGGAGTAATGATCTCCTCAAGCTGTTCAGCCGTCTCCTCGGTTGTTTCGGCCGTGTTGTCCGCGAGTGACTCGGGTGCTTCCTCATGCTGCTCAGTATGGTCATCGGCATGTGTAGCAGGCTCAGGCTCAGTAAATGGCTCAGGTTGCTCTGGTGATGCTGGTCTGGCTGACTCGGTAGTGATCCGATCGTTTTCAAGACCTAGTCGCTCAAGGATTACTCGGAGGTTGCGCGTCCGATCAGATGGTGAATCAGAGAGGTTACGGAGCTCATCCCAATTCTTCTCATCGTAAAAACCTTGTGTCTCCATGAACTTGACATCACGAGATACTAGAACCCTCCTTGTTGTAGGTTCATAGCACTTATACCCCTTTTGTGTGGTAGAGTAGCCAAGAAACATAGCCTTTGTACTCTTTGCATCAAGCTTGTCTCTTAGCTCACCTGGTCGCAACACATAGCACACACAACCAAACACTCGTAAGTGATCAAATGTAGGTTTGTCATTCGTTAATACCTCAAATGGTGACACATCCTTTAGGATCTTTGTTGGTGTGCGGTTAATAAGATAACAAGCGGCTAGCACAGCATCTCCCCAAAACCTCTTTGGAACCCTTGTGTGAAACATCATAGACCTTGCTACTTCCATGAGATGCCTATTCTTTCTCTCAGCCACTCCATTTTGTTGTGGTGTGTAAGGACAGCTAGTTTGATGAAGAATTCCATGTTTGGCTAGATATTGCTTAAAGGCATGGCTTGTGTATTCTCCACCATTATCTGATCTCAAAATTTTAATCTTGGCATGAAAGTGGTTAGTGACATAATTTTGAAAATTAGTAAAGGCCTCAAGGACTCTATCCTTAGAGGGAAGTAAAGTTATCCAAGTATATTTTGATTTTTCATCAATAAAAGTCACAAAATACTTTTGATTATCTCTAGATAAGCAAGGAGATGTCCAAACATCAGAATGAATTAAATCAAAACATTTTTCATAAATAGTAATAGATTTAGGAAAAACAGCCTTGCAATGTTTACCAAGAATACAAGCCTCACACTCATCATTTTGAAAAGAAACATTAGGAAATATTAAAGATAAAGCTCTTGTGTGAGGGTGTCCTAGCCTAGCATGTAAAATAGAATCACTAGGTTTCATAATAACCGAATTAAAACAAGATGCATTAGAAGATAAGTTCAAGTCCTCAAGCACATAGAGGTCATCCTTGGATCCTCCTTGACCAAGAACTTTACTTGTCTCAATATCCTGAAAATGAACATTGTTAGGACCAAATATAGCATAACAATTTAAATCAGTAGTGGCTCTCTTAACTGATAGCAAGTTAGAAGTAAAGTTTGGCATATAAAATGCCTTAGTCTCCTTATCAAATAGTTTCAAGTTTCCAATGCCTTTAACTGGTACTTTCTCACCATTTGCTATTATCACATTACCATTAGCAGGTTTAATATCACTAATTAGCCTAGAATCACTAATCATGTGATGGGATGCACCAGAATCAACTATGAGGGGTTTAATTTTGTTTGAGGCAAGAAACGCCTTACCGGTGGCCTCTTTGATGGCTTTGATGAGCGCATCAAGGTCGGACCGCCTTACCAGCTCGGACGATGCTGCAGCAAGAGCAGTTCCACTGGTCACTTGTTGAGGTTGCTCAGAGATTGATGACTCCCCCATGGCTACTGCTTGATGAGCTCTCGGTGGTCCTCCGCGGTTTGGTCGTCCACCTCGGATGGTACCCGGCGGTGGTGCTAGATGAGGGTGTAGAATCCAGCAGCGGCTCTTGAAGTGACCAAGCTTCTTACAATGCTCACAAAATGGCGGGTTGTTCTTGTCCTCCGGCTTGTAGTAGCCCTTGTTTGCTGATGCCGTCTCAGCTTTGTTAGCGGTCACAAGTTCTCCCTTGCCGCCAAACAATCCCATGGAGCCATGCTCCTTTTGAATTTGGTTACAGACATCATCAAGGCTAGGGAGCTTGTCCGACCGTAGAATATGCTTGATAAGGTCATTGTAGGAGGGGTTCAAGGTCAAGAGAAGGCCGAACACCTTATCTTGTTCACGCCTCTCATTCAGAATGGCCGGATCTATAGTCGCCGGCCGGAGCATCTCTAGTTCAGCCCAAAGGGACCTAAACTTCCCAAAGTGCTTGGTGAACTCCATGTCTTCTTGGTTGAGGTTGTTGATGGCCCTCTTAATCTCAAAAATTCGGTTTACATTTGTAACATTCCCAAAAACATTCTTGAGAGTGTCCCACAAGTCTTTTGCTGTCTCGCAATAAGAGTAAGCTTCAAGTATAGGTGCATCTAGGGAGTTTTGAATGATAGCTAGGACTCCCTGATCTTCTTGAAACCACTTGTTCTTCTCATCGACAAGATCCTTGCCGTCTTTGGTGGTCTCGCCACTAGGAGCTTCGCTCGTCTCAACATGGGACCAAAGTCCTCGGCCGCATAGGGCTGTCTTTGTGGTTCTAGCCCACAGTAAGTAATTCTCTCCCTTGAGAGTAACTGGAACAATGAGAGTTTTGGTAGTTTCCATGGAAAAAGATGAAGAGACCGTTGGTTAAAGCTATTGTCCAACGGTTAAAGAAAGAAGATTCAAGAACAAGAAATTTCAAGAACAAGAAAGAGAATGCGGAAGGGAGTGATGGAGATTTGAGGCAAGAACAGAATCAAATCTGCTCTGATACCATGTAAGTTTGAGAGTAGAGTAATCAAGAGATTATGGAAGAGAGTGAAATCGTGTAAGGAGTGAGGAGAGTGAACGATTGAGAGAGAGAGTGTTGGAGAAAGAGAATAAACTCTTTTCTTACTTCTATTAGTATGATACTTACAAACTATTTAAAGACATATACAAATAGGATATTCTCTTAGGATCCTATGCACACTAATATGAGGAGAAAGCGACATCTCCTTATTCTAACATGTGATCTCCTCTTCTCTCTTACAACTTGCTCCAACGGCTACAAAGGAAGGATCGAGATGAATGGCGACCGTTGGAGGATCTCTTTGGTGGATTGGGCTCATGAAGACTTCTATTTGAGGATGGCCCGTTGGTTGGTCGTACGGACGTCCGTACGGTCGTACGGACAAGTGTGTGTGCCGGTTCATATTTACAGCTTCTAAGCAATGTTTTCTTGGTTTTAGCCTGTTTTGGGACAAAATGGGTATAAGTGGCTTTTAAACTCTCCACATCCATCTCAAACTCTTAGAACTAGTCATCTGCATTGGATTAAGACACATTTTAATCCCAGAAACACTAACATAGCTATTTACAGCTTCTAAGCAATGTTTTGTTGGTTTTAGCCTCTTTTGGGACAAAATGGGTATAAGTGGCTTTTAAACTATCCACATCTATCTCAAACTCTTATAATTAGTTAGTTGCATTGGATTAAGACACATTTTAACCTTAGAAACACTAACAAAACTGTTTAGTGCTTCTAAGCAATGTTTTCTTGGTTTTAGCCTTTTTGGGACAAAATGGGTATAAGTGGCTTTTAAACCCCCCCACATCTATCCCAAACTCTTATAATTAGTTAGTTGCATTGGATTAAAACACATTTTAACCCCAGAAACACTAACAAAGCTGTTTGGTGCTTCTAAGCAATGTTTTCTTGGTTTTAGCCTGTTTTGAGACAAAATGGGTATAAGTGGCTTTTAAACTCTCCACATCAATCTCAAACTCTTATAATTAGTCATTTGCATTGGATTAAGACACATTTTAACCCCAAAAACACTAACATAGCTTTTTATAGCTTCTAAGCAATGTTTTCTTGGTTTTAGCCTGTTTTGGGATAAAATGGGTATAAGTGGCTTTTAAACTCTCCACATCCATCTCAAACTCTTAGAACTAGTCAGCTGCATTGGATTAAGACACATTTTAACCGCAGAAACACTAACATAGATATTTACAGCTTCTAAGCAATGTTTTCTTGGTTTTAGCCTGTTTTGGGACAAAATGGGTATAAGTGGCTTTTAAACTCTCCACATCCATCTCAAACTCTTATAACTAGTCAGCTGCATTGGATTAAGACACATTTTAACCCCAGAAACACTAACATAGCTATATACAGCTTCTAAGCAATGTTTTTTTTGGTTTTAGACTGTTTTGGGACAAAATGGGTATAAGTGGCTTTTAAACTATCCACATCTATCTCAAACTCTTATAATTAGTTAGTTGTATTGGATTAAGACACATTTTAACACCAGAAACACTAACAAAGCTGTTTAGTGTTTCTAAGCAATGTTTTCTTGGTTTTAGCCTGTTTAGGGACAAAATGGGTATAAGTGGCTTCTAAACTCTCCACATCCATCTCAAACTCTTATAACTAGTCAGCTGCATTGGATTAAGACACATTTTAACCCTAGAAACACTAACATAGCTATTTACAGCTTCTAAGCAATGTTTTCTTGGTTTTAGCCTCTTTTGGGACAAAATGGGTATAAGTGGCTTTTAAACTATCCACATCTATCTCAAACTCTTATAATTAGTTAGTTGCATTGGATTAAGACACATTTTAACCCCAGAAACACTAACAAAGCTGTTTAGTGCTTCTAAGCAATGTTTTCTTGGTTTTAGCCTTTTTGGGACAAAATGGGTATAAGTGGCTTTTAAACTTCCCACATCTATCCCAAACTCTTATAATTACTTAGTTGCATTGGATTAAGACACATTTTAACCCCATAAACACTAACAAAGCTGTTTGGTGCTTCTAAGCAATGTTTTCTTGGTTTTAGCCTGTTTTGAGACAAAATGGGTATAAGTGGCTTTTAAACTCTCCACATCAATCTCAAACTCTTATAATTAGTCATTTGCATTGGATTAAGACACATTTTAACCCCAGAAACACTAACATAGCTGTTTACAGCTTCTAAGCAATGTTTTCTTGGTTTTAGCCTGTTTTGGGACAAAATGGGTATAAGTGGCTTTTAAACTCTCCACATCCATCTCAAACTCTTAGAACTAGTCATCTGCATTGGATTAAGACACATTTTAATCCCAGAAACACTAACATAGCTATTTACAGCTTCTAAGCAATGTTTTGTTGGTTTTAGCCTCTTTTGGGACAAAATGGGTATAAGTGGCTTTTAAACTATCCACATCTATCTCAAACTCTTATAATTAGTTAGTTGCATTGGATTAAGACACATTTTAACCCCAGAAACACTAACAAAACTGTTTAGTGCTTCTAAGCAATGTTTTCTTGGTTTTAGCCTTTTTGGGACAAAATGGGTATAAGTGGCTTTTAAACCCCCCCCACATCTATCCCAAACTCTTATAATTAGTTAGTTGCATTGGATTAAAACACATTTTAACCCCAGAAACACTAACAAAGCTGTTTGGTGCTTCTAAGCAATGTTTTTTTGGTTTTAGCCTGTTTTGAGACAAAATGGGTATAAGTGGCTTTTAAACTCTCCACATCAATCTCAAACTCTTATAATTAGTCATTTGCATTGGATTAAGACACATTTTAACCCCAAAAACACTAACATAGCTTTTTATAGCTTCTAAGCAATGTTTTCTTGGTTTTAGCCTGTTTTGGGATAAAATGGGTATAAGTGGCTTTTAAACTCTCCACATCCATCTCAAACTCTTAGAACTAGTCAGCTGCATTGGATTAAGACACATTTTAACCGCAGAAACACTAACATAGATATTTACAGCTTCTAAGCAATGTTTTGTTGGTTTTAGCCTCTTTTGGGACAAAATGGGTATAAATGGCTTTTAAACTATCCACATCTATCTCAAACTCTTATAATTAGTTAGTTGCATTGGATTAAGACACATTTTAACCCCAGAAACACTAACAAAGCTGTTTGGTGCTTCTAAGCAATGTTTTCTTGGTTTTAGCCTGTTTTGAGACAAAATGGGTATAAGTGGCTTTTAAACTCTCCACATCAATCTCAAACTCTTATAATTAGTCATTTGCATTGGATTAAGACACATTTTAACCCCAGAAACACTAACATAGCTGTTTACAGCTTCTAAGCAATGTTTTCTTGGTTTTAGCCTGTTTTGGGACAAAATGGGTATAAGTGGCTTTTAAACTCTCCACATCCATCTCAAACTCTTATAATTAGTTAGTTGCATTGGATTAAGACACATTTTAACCCCAGAAACACTAACAAAGCTGTTTAGTGCTTCTAAGCAATGTTTTCTTGGTTTTAGCCTTTTTGGGACAAAATGGGTATAAGTGGCTTTTAAACTTCCCACATCTATCCCAAACTCTTATAATTACTTAGTTGCATTGGATTAAGACACATTTTAACCCCAGAAACACTAACAAAGCTGTTTGGTGCTTCTAAGCAATGTTTTCTTGGTTTTAGCCTGTTTTGAGACAAAATGGGTATAAGTGGCTTTTAAACTCTCCACATCAATCTCAAACTCTTATAATTAGTCATTTGCATTGGATTAAGACACATTTTAACCCCAGAAACACTAACATAGCTGTTTACAGCTTCTAAGCAATGTTTTCTTGGTTTTAGCCTGTTTTGGGACAAAATGGGTATAAGTGGCTTTTAAACTCTCCACATCCATCTCAAACTCTTAGAACTAGTCATATGCATTGGATTAAGACACATTTTAATCCCAGAAACACTAACATAGCTATTTACAGCTTCTAAGCAATGTTTTGTTGGTTTTAGCCTCTTTTGGGACAAAATGGGTATAAATGGCTTTTAAACTATCCACATCTATCTCAAACTCTTATAATTAGTTAGTTGCATTGGATTAAGACACATTTTAACCCCAGAAACACTAACAAAACTGTTTAGTGCTTCTAAGCAATGTTTTCTTGGTTTTAGCCTTTTTGGGACAAAATGGGTATAAGTGGCTTTTAAACCCCCCACATCTATCCCAAACTCTTATAATTAGTTAGTTGCATTGGATTAAAACACATTTTAACCCCAGAAACACTAACAAAGCTGTTTGGTGCTTCTAAGCAATGTTTTCTTGGTTTTAGCCTGTTTTGAGACAAAATGGGTATAAGTGGCTTTTAAACTCTCCACATCAATCTCAAACTCTTATAATTAGTCATTTGCATTGGATTAAGACACATTTTAACCCCAAAACACTAACATAGCTTTTTATAGCTTCTAAGCAATGTTTTCTTGGTTTTAGCCTGTTTTGGGATAAAATGGGTATAAGTGGCTTTTAAACTCTCCACATCAATCTCAAACTCTTAGAACTAGTCAGCTGCATTGGATTAAGACACATTTTAACCGCAGAAACACTAACATAGATATTTACAGCTTCTAAGCAATGTTTTCTTGGTTTTAGCCTCTTTTGGGACAAAATGGGTATAAGTGGCTTTTAAACTATCCACATCTATCTCAAACTCTTATAATTAGTTAGTTGCATTGGATTAAGACACATTTTAACCCCAGAAACACTAACAAAGCTGTTTAGTGCTTCTAAGCAATGTTTTCTTGGTTTTAGCCTTTTTGGGACAAAATGGGTATAAGTGGCTTTTAAACTTCCCACATCTATCCCAAACTCTTATAATTACTTAGTTGCATTGGATTAAGACACATTTTAACCCCAGAAACACTAACAAAGCTGTTTGGTGCTTCTAAGCAATGTTTTCTTGGTTTTAGCCTGTTTTGAGACAAAATGGGTATAAGTGGCTTTTAAACTCTCCACATCAATCTCAAACTCTTATAATTAGTCATTTGCATTGGATTAAGACACATTTTAACCCCAGAAACACTAACATAGCTGTTTACAGCTTCTAAGCAATGTTTTCTTGGTTTTAGCCTGTTTTGGGACAAAATGGGTATAAGTGGCTTTTAAACTCTCCACATCCATCTCAAACTCTTAGAACTTGTCATCTGCATTGGATTAAGAAACATTTTAACCCCAGAAACACTAACATAGCTACTTACAGCTTCTAAGCAATGTTTTTTTGGTTTTAGCCTCTTTTGGGACAAAATGGGTATAAGTGGCTTTTAAACTCTCCACATCTATCTCAAACTCTTATCATTAGTTAGTTGCATTGGATTAAGACACATTTTAACCCTAGAAACACTAACAAAGCTGTTTGGTGCTTCTAAGCAATGTTTTCTTGGTTTTAGCCTGTTTTGGGACAAAATGGGTATAAGTGGCTTTTAAACTCTCCACATCCATCTCAAACTCTTATAACTAGTCAGCTGCATTGGATTAAGACACATTTTAACCCGAGAAACACTAACATAGCTATTTGGTGCTTCTAAGCAATGTTTTCTTGGTTTTAGCCTGTTTTGGGACAAAATGGGTATAAGTGGCTTTTAAACTCTCCACATCTATCTCAAACTCTTATCATTAGTTAGTTGCATTGGATTAAGACACATTTTAACCCTAGAAACACTAACAAAGCTGTTTGGTGCTTCTAAGCAATGTTTTCTTGGTTTTAGCCTGTTTTGGGACAAAATGGGTATAAGTGGCTTTTAAACTCTCCACATCAATCTCAAACTCTTATAATTAGTCATTTGCATTGGATTAAGGCACATTTTAACCCCAGAAACACTAACATAGCTGTTTACAGCTTCTAAGTAATGTTTTCCTTGTTTTAGCCTGTTTTGGGACAAAATGGGTAAAAGTGGCATTTAAACTATCCACATCCATCTTAAACTCTTATAATTAGTTAGTTGCATTGGATTAAGACACATTTTAACCCCAGAAACACTAACATAGATATTTACAGCTTCTAAGCAATGTTTTCTTGGTTTTAGCCTGTTTTGGGACAAAATGGGTATAAGTGGCTTTTAAACTATCCACATCTATCTCAAACTCTTATAATTAGTTAGTTGCATTGGATTAAGACACATTTTAACCCCAGAAACTATTGATCAAGAGAATAAGCCTAAGGCAGCCATGGCCGTCCGTACAATTATGGGGCCGTCCGTACAACCAAGCAATAAGGCCGAGTCATGTAAGTGTGTAAAGACAATGAGGAGGCCTGCTCTCCTTAGGCCCATGAGAAGGATCTAGAATGTCGCTTGTAGCCGTTAGAGAGGAGGAACAAGTGGAGTCACGGGTTATGTTGTGTTTAAGGAGACTAGGACGGGTCACTATCACCGTTGGGATTAGTTCTATCTCTCTCCTTGTCCCTATCACTTATACGATCGGTTGGTAGAGGGTGTAGCCCTAATTTTCCCTTGATATATATAGGCTTTAGCCTACATTGTAATAGGTATTCTTATGGAACAATAACCTAATCTTTTCTTCTTCCTCATTCTCTTTGTCTACCGATATCTCTCATCAATCTCTTGATTCTCTTCTTTATTCTACAAAGTCTTACATGGTATCAGAGCAAGTTCTTCGATTCTCTACAGTCTAATCTCATTCTCCTACTCATTTCTACACTCTAGTCTCCTTATCTTCGTTTCTTCTTACTCGCATCTCCTTTATTCTCCGGGTAAAAGCTTTACCCATCGGTCCATAGAAATCCGACCATGGAAAACGCCAAGCCCATTGTTTCACCGGTTGTCCTAAAGGGGACAAACTACTTGCTGTGGACAAGAACCACAAGAACCGCCCTTGGAGGTCGTGGCCTTTGGAGTCATGTCGAGTCCGACTATGTCCCAAAGAAAAACCCCAAAGGAGAGGACGCTTCCGAGGCGGAAGCGGAGGAAGAGAGCGAGAGGAAGGCCAAATGGTTCCAAGAAGACCAAGTTGTCCTATCTGTTCTCCAAAACTCTCTGGACACGCCTATCCTTGAGGCCTACTCATATTGCGAGACGGCCAAGGAACTGTGGGAAACACTTAAAGGCGTGTATGGTAATGTCTCTAACATGACTAGAGTCTTTGAGGTCAAGAAGGCCATAAATGATCTTAACCAAGATGATGTGGAGTTCACTAAGCATCTTGGTAAGTTCCGTGCACTATGGTCCGAGCTTGACATGTTGCGGCCAAGTACACTTGAGGCAAGTGTGCTAAACGAAAGAAAGGAGCAAGACAAAGTCTTCGGACTCCTACTTACCTTGAACCCGTCCTTCAACGACCTCTTGAAGCACATCCTAAGGGCAGAGAAGCTCCCCTCCTTTGAAGATATTTGCTCCCAAATTCAGAAAGAGCAAGGATCCCTTGATTTGTTTAGCGGTAAGGGGGAGCTTGCTTCGGCCAACAAAGGAATGTACAAGCAAGAGGAGAGGAAGTTGTTGGTGTGCGACCACTGCAAGAAGCGGGGTCATCTGAAAGACAAGTGCTGGGTTCTCCATCCTCATCTCAAGCCGGCCAAGTTCAAAGCCAACCTCTCAAAGGAAGCGGTTAGCGATAAAGGAGCCGGATCATCAAAGCAGGGAGATGAGGTGGCCATGACCGCAGCCTACGGAGATGTGGTGAGGAAGTCAGACCTTGAGGCTCTCATCCGCTCCATTGCTTCACTCAAGGAGTCTGGTATCTCTTTCTTTACTTCTAGGCCTAGCAAATCGCTTGTTATTGACTCGGGAGCCTCACATCATATGATTAGTAACCCTAGTTTAATTGACAACATAAAACCGGCCTTAGGAAATGTTGTTATTGCAAATGGAGAACAAATACCAGTAAAGGGAATAGGGGACTTGAAACTATTTGATAAAACCTCAAAAGCTTTCTTTATGCCTACCTTTACCTCCAATTTACTATCGGTTAAGAGGACCACAAATGATTTGAATTGTTATGCAATCTTTGGTCCTAACAATGTTTATTTTCAGGATATTGAGACTGGAAAGGTTCTTGGAGAAGGGCAAGGGAGTGGAGATCTCTATGTCCTAGAGAAAACCGATCCAAATTTATCCTCTACTAAGTCTTGTTTTGTTGTTGATTCGAATATGGTGTGGCATGCTAGGCTAGGCCACCCACATTCACGTGCTTTAGGGTTGATGTTTCCTAATATTTCTTTTGATAATTCTACTTGTGAACCTTGTATTCTTGGAAAACATTGCAAGTCTATCTTTCCTAAGTCAACTACTATTTATGAGAATTGTTTTGATTTAGTTCACTCAGATGTTTGGACATCACCATGCCTATCTAGAGATAATAACAAGTATTTTGTGACTTTTATTGATGAAAAATCAAAATACACTTGGATTACCTTGTTGCCATCTAAAGATAGAGTATTTGATGCCTTTATCAATTTTCAAAATTATGTGACTAATCACTTCAATGCTAAACTTAAGGTACTTAGGTCTGATAATGGGGGGGAATACACAAGTTGCAAGTTCAAAGAACATCTCTCCAAGCATGGCATTCTTCATCAAACTAGTTGTCCCTACACGCCACAACAAAATGGTGTGGCCGAGAGGAAGAACCGGCACCTCATGGAAGTGGCGCGGGCAATCATGTTCCATTCGAGTGTTCCTAAACGATATTGGGGTGATGCCGTGATGACTGCATGCTACCTAATCAACCGAACACCAACTAGAGTTCTTCATGACTTATCTCCATTTGAAGTACTAAACAAATTTAAACCATCTCTTGATCACTTACGAGTTTTCGGCTGTATTTGTTTTGTGTTAGTACCAGGAGAACAAAGGAGTAAGCTGGATGCCAAAAGTACAAAGTGTATGTTCATTGGCTACTCCACCACACAAAAGGGGTACAAATGTTATGATCCGGCCACAAGTCGACTATATGTCTCTCGAGATGTCCGGTTTCTAGAACATGTGGGCTACCATGACAAGAGGGATTGGAACAGCCTTAAAGATCTCTCTCACTCACCTAATGACCGAGCTTCGAGTCTACGGTTCCTTCTTGATCACCTTGGTAACCCATCTCCACCAACGGGTGCCGTGCGGCCAACACTAAGTCAAATTTCTACCGATGGTGGGTCTGACCAAGGAGATGCAAATGACAATGGTTCAGCCCAAGATGGTGAATCTCTCGAGTCTGGCCTACCCATAACCGGTGTTCTCGTCCCTGGCCCTACAACAGACACGCATGCTCCGGCGGCGGCCTCTACCGAGGAAAACACGGAGACGGCTCCTACGGACGGTACGTCCACCGTGCTGCCTAGCGTGGATCCACTTCCGGCACCAGTCCTGCGTCGGAGCACCAGACCTCGATCGGATCCCTCCACTTGGAAGAACAAGCGTGTCTATTACAACAGCCAAGCTGTCGCTCATCCCATTCAGTCCGTTTGTTCCCTTGAGCTGTTACCTACTGATCACCAAGCTTTCTTTGGCCAAGTGGACGCCAATTGGATCCCGCAGACATATGATGAAGCCAAGGAACATCAATGTTGGTTAGATGCGGTCAAGGCTGAAACTGGCGCCATGATCCGGAATCATACGTGGGACGAATCGGATCTTCCTCAAGGCAAGCGAGCAGTTAGCTCCAAATGGGTGTTTACCATAAAGTATTTGAGCAATGGTGACATTGAACGGCATAAAGCCAGGTTAGTGGCCCGTGGCTTCACCCAAACCTATGGCGCGGACTACACGGACACCTTTGCACCCGTGGCCAAGCTCCATACGGTTCGGGTTGTGCTGTCTCTTGCTGTCAACCTCTCATGGGACTTATGGCAGATGGATGTGAAGAACGCCTTCCTTCAAGGTGAACTTGATGAAGAAGTGTACATGACGCCTCCTCCCGGCCTTGAAGACATGGTTACACCCGGAAAAGTCTTGAGGCTACGTAAGGCCATCTATGGCCTTAAGCAGTCCCCACGAGCGTGGTACCACAAACTAAGCTCCACTCTCAAGACTGATGGTTTTACGCGATCGGAGGCTGATCATACTCTCTTCACGCGTCGCACCTCTATTGGTTGGGTGGTGGTGCTCATATACGTCGACGACATCATCGTGACTGGTGATGATAAGGCGGCCATTCAGGACACCAAGGACTCTCTCAAGTCGGTATTTGACATCAAGGACCTTGGGGAACTCAAATACTTTCTTGGTATTGAGATTTGTCGCTCACCGGAAGGACTCTTCCTCTCACAACGCAAGTATACTCTTGACTTGTTAGAGGAGACTGGCAAGCTTGGTGTGTCTCCGGTTGCTACGCCCCTTGATGAAGATTACCAGCTCAAGCGAAAGGGGGAGAGCTTACGGGCAAAAGAAGGCCGACCCAAGGAACCAATGGACGAGCCATTCTTAGACGTCACACGCTACCGCCGGCTTGTAGGTAAGCTGATATACCTTACTATCACACGACCTGACATATCCTATGCTGTGAATCAGGTTAGCCAACATATGAAGGCACCAAGCAAGTACCAATGGAGTCAAGTCGAAAGGATCCTAAGCTATCTCAAGGGCAGTCCGGGTCAAGGTATTTGGATGGGCAAGAATGACAACACCGAAATCGTTGGCTATTGTGATGCGGATTACAATGGCGACACGCTGGATAGGAGATCCACCACTGGGTACTGCACGTTTGTTGGAGGCAACTTGGTTACATGGAGGTCTAAGAAACAAAAGGTGGTTTCATGCTCTAGCGCCGAGGCCGAGTATAGAGCTATGAGGAAGCTCACTAACGAGATGACATGGCTGAAGGGCCTACTCAAGGACTTAGGCATCGAGACAAAGCAGCCCATGACCATGCACTGCGACAATGAAGCGGCTATCCACATTGCCACAAACTCAGTCTTTCATGAGAGGACCAAGCACATAGAAAGCGATTGCCACAAGGTGAGAGAGAAGATTGAAGAAGGAGTGGTGTTACCATGCCACACAAGGAGTCAAGATCAGCTAGCTGACATCTTCACCAAGTCTGCAAGCTCCAAGGTTTGTGATCACATCTACAGCAAACTTGGACTTGTAGACATTACACGGCCATGATCAAGCTTCCCTAATCCGTGGACAGCACACTCTTTTTCCCTTGACTTGGTTTTGTCCCATGAGGTTTTCTAAGTCAAGGTTTTTAATGAGGTGCTGCTTCACGGGTTCCAAGCTTAGCCATTTCACTCGGCTAAGCTTGAGGGGGAGTATTGATCAAGAGAATAAGCCTAAGGCAGCCATGGCCGTCCGTACAATTATGGGGCCGTCCGTACAACCAAGCAATAAGGCCGAGTCATGTAAGTGTGTAAAGACAATGAGGAGGCCTGCTCTCCTTAGGCCCATGAGAAGGATCTAGAATGTCGCTTGTAGCCGTTAGAGAGGAGGAACAAGTGGAGTCACGGGTTATGTTGTGTTTAAGGAGACTAGGACGGGTCACTATCACCGTTGGGATTAGTTCTATCTCTCTCCTTGTCCCTATCACTTATACGATCGGTTGGTAGAGGGTGTAGCCCTAATTTTCCCTTGATATATATAGGCTTTAGCCTACATTGTAATAGGTATTCTTATGGAACAATAACCTAATCTTTTCTTCTTCCTCATTCTCTTTGTCTACCGATATCTCTCATCAATCTCTTGATTCTCTTCTTTATTCTACAAAGTCTTACAGAAACACTAACAAAGCTGTTTAGTGTTTCTAAGCAATGTTTTCTTGGTTTTAGCCTGTTTAGGGACAAAATGGGTATAAGTGGCTTCTAAACTCTCCACATCAATCTCAAACTCTTATAATTAGTCATCTGCATTGGATTAAGACACATTTTAACCCCAGAAACACTAACATAGCTATTTACAGCTTCTAAGCAATATTTTCTTGGTTTTAGCCTCTTTTGGGACAAAATGGGTATAAGTGGCTTTTAAACTATCCACATCTATCTCAAACTCTTATAATTAGTTAGTTGCATTGGATTAAGACACATTTTAACCCCAGAAACACTAACAAAACTGTTTAGTGCTTCTAAGCAATGTTTTCTTGGTTTTAGCCTTTTTGGGACAAAATGGGTATAAGTGGCTTTTAAACTCCCCACATCTATCCCAAACTCTTATAATTAGTTAGTTGCATTGGATTAAAACACATTTTAACCCCAGAAACACTAACAAAGCTGTTTGGTTCTTCTAAGCAATGTTTTCTTGGTTTTAGCCTGTTTTGAGACAAAATGGGTATAAGTGGCTTTTAAACTCTCCACACCAATCTCAAACTCTTATAATTAGTCATTTGCATTGGATTAAGACACATTTTAACCCCAGAAACACTAACATAGCTGTTTACAGCTTCTAAGCAATGTTTTCTTGGTTTTAGCCTGTTTTGGGACAAAATGGGTATAAGTGGCTTTTAAACTCTCCACATCCATCTCAAACTCTTAGAACTAGTCAGCTGCATTGGATTAAGACACATTTTAACCCCAGCAACACTAACATAGCTGTTTACAACTTCTAAGCAATGTTTTCTTGGTTTTAGCCTGTTTTGGGACAAAATGGGTATAAGTGGCTTTTAAACTCTCCACATCCATCTCATACTCTTATAACTAGTCAGCTGCATTGGATTAAGACACATTTTAACCCCAGAAACACTAACATAGCTATATACAGCTTCTAAGCAATGTTTTGTTGGTTTTAGCCTCTTTTGGGACAAAATGGGTATAAATGGCTTTTAAACTATCCACATCTATCTCAAACTCTTATAATTAGTTAGTTGCATTGGATTAAGACACATTTTAACCCCAGAAACACTAACAAAACTGTTTAGTGCTTCTAAGCAATGTTTTCTTGGTTTTAGCCTTTTTGGGACAAAATGGGTATAAGTGGCTTTTAAACCCCCCACATCTATCCCAAACTCTTATAATTAGTTAGTTGCATTGGATTAAAACACATTTTAACCCCAGAAACACTAACAAAGCTGTTTGGTGCTTCTAAGCAATGTTTTCTTGGTTTTAGCCTGTTTTGAGACAAAATGGGTATAAGTGGCTTTTAAACTCTCCACATCAATCTCAAACTCTTATAATTAGTCATTTGCATTGGATTAAGACACATTTTAACCCCAAAACACTAACATAGCTTTTTATAGCTTCTAAGCAATGTTTTCTTGGTTTTAGCCTGTTTTGGGATAAAATGGGTATAAGTGGCTTTTAAACTCTCCACATCAATCTCAAACTCTTAGAACTAGTCAGCTGCATTGGATTAAGACACATTTTAACCGCAGAAACACTAACATAGATATTTACAGCTTCTAAGCAATGTTTTCTTGGTTTTAGCCTCTTTTGGGACAAAATGGGTATAAGTGGCTTTTAAACTATCCACATCTATCTCAAACTCTTATAATTAGTTAGTTGCATTGGATTAAGACACATTTTAACCCCAGAAACACTAACAAAGCTGTTTAGTGCTTCTAAGCAATGTTTTCTTGGTTTTAGCCTTTTTGGGACAAAATGGGTATAAGTGGCTTTTAAACTCCCCACATCTATCCCAAACTCTTATAATTAGTTAGTTGCATTGGATTAAAACACATTTTAACCCCAGAAACACTAACAAAGCTGTTTGGTTCTTCTAAGCAATGTTTTCTTGGTTTTAGCCTGTTTTGAGACAAAATGGGTATAAGTGGCTTTTAAACTCTCCACACCAATCTCAAACTCTTATAATTAGTCATTTGCATTGGATTAAGACACATTTTAACCCCAGAAACACTAACATAGCTGTTTACAGCTTCTAAGCAATGTTTTCTTGGTTTTAGCCTGTTTTGGGACAAAATGGGTATAAGTGGCTTTTAAACTCTCCACATCCATCTCAAACTCTTAGAACTAGTCAGCTGCATTGGATTAAGACACATTTTAACCCCAGCAACACTAACATAGCTGTTTACAACTTCTAAGCAATGTTTTCTTGGTTTTAGCCTGTTTTGGGACAAAATGGGTATAAGTGGCTTTTAAACTCTCCACATCCATCTCATACTCTTATAACTAGTCAGCTGCATTGGATTAAGACACATTTTAACCCCAGAAACACTAACATAGCTATATACAGCTTCTAAGCAATGTTTTCTTGGTTTTAGACTGTTTTGGGACAAAATGGGTATAAGTGGCTTTTAAACTATCCACATCTATCTCAAACTCTTATAATTAGTTAGTTGTATTGGATTAAGACACATTTTAACCCCAGAAACACTAACAAAGCTGTTTAGTGTTTCTAAGCAATGTTTTCTTGGTTTTAGCCTGTTTAGGGACAAAATGGGTATAAGTGGCTTCTAAACTCTCCACATCCATCTCAAACTCTTATAACTAGTCAGCTGCATTGGATTAAGACACATTTTAACCCTAGAAACACTAACATAGCTATTTACAGCTTCTAAGCAATGTTTTCTTGGTTTTAGCCTCTTTTGGGACAAAATGGGTATAAGTGGCTTTTAAACTATCCACATCTATCTCAAACTCTTATAATTAGTTAGTTGCATTGGATTAAGACACATTTTAACCCCAGAAACACTAACAAAGCTGTTTAGTGCTTCTAAGCAATGTTTTCTTGGTTTTAGCCTTTTTGGGACAAAATGGGTATAAGTGGCTTTTAAACTTCCCACATCTATCCCAAACTCTTATAATTACTTAGTTGCATTGGATTAAGACACATTTTAACCCCAGAAACACTAACAAAGCTGTTTGGTGCTTCTAAGCAATGTTTTCTTGGTTTTAGCCTGTTTTGAGACAAAATGGGTATAAGTGGCTTTTAAACTCTCCACATCAATCTCAAACTCTTATAATTAGTCATTTGCATTGGATTAAGACACATTTTTGTTGGGATTTATGAGACAAAGCTCACAAGAGAGGGTAGACAAACACTTGGTGAATGAATCCCCCTTTACCCACAACAAACTAACTCATTCTCAAGGGGGAGGAGAGAACATCAACTTGTGATGAACTCCCCATAAACAAGGCTTAGTAAAGAGTAAATAAGAAGACTTTAGGTGAGATTTGGGAAGAGAATAGGCTGCCTTAAGGGCAGCCTCTAACCGTTTACCCCTAGGCTCTCTACATTGCTAATAAGAACATAAACACTTGTGTAGAGAGGAGAAGATGGGAAACGGATTCTCTTAGTATTAGATAATGTTGTGATATATTACATATGAGAGAATTACAGCTTAATATAGAGAAAACAAAGGCATAGAGCCGTTAGGCACACAAGGGATTCAAAGGAGAGATGAAAGGGACAGCTCCTTGTCTTTGGTTGACTCGCTATGCTTCCCAACCAAAGCCACACGTGATTTCCTTCCCTTCCATGCCTTGTGACCGTTAGATCTCCTTCCCTTATGGCCATTGGATCCTTCTTCCCTTCCTTGTGAGATATTTCCTTCTTCTTGGGCTTCTTCTTCTTATAAGGCCTTTGTTCTTCTTATATTGCACTTATGGCCTTGCTGACCACTCTCCTTGCTCTCACGGCCCACATGGCCTTATTGGCCACTCTTATTGTGCTCACGGCCTTACTGGCCGCTCCCACACCACTCATGGCCTTACCGGCCACACTTCTTGTACTAGCAGCCTTACCGGCCACTCTCTTCTTCCTTGTGCAGCTCGGCCTCACCGGCCTCACTCTCTCTTCTCCTTCATATATACTAATAGTACGGACGGGCCTGTACGGACGGGCCTGTACGGACGGGCCTGTACGGACGGGCCTGTACGGACGGGCCTGCTCTTCAATGTGTTCACGGCCTAACTGGCCGCTCTCCGGACATGGGTCCGTTCACGGACACGGTACATGGTACCGGACACGGTACATGGTCGCTCACGGACACGGACATGGCCTTACCGGCCTTTACATGGCCTTTCCGGCCTTTCTTCTCTTCTTCCAAGGTTCGGCCTTACCGGCCTCTCCTCTCTCCTCCTTGGTACATTCTAATACTCCCCCGCACGCTTGATCGGTGGGACACCATGGGGACCAAAGATCAAGGGTGGACTAGTGTCATCTACCTCATTAAAAACCTCAACAAAGAAAACCTCTTGGGATAAAACTTTGTTAAGGGAAAAAGAGTATAGACTCCACTATCCATGATGTCCCTTGACCTTGGTTTGCAAAGAACTAGCTCCCTTCTCTTCATGATTTGAACCGCTCCTACTCCTTAGCCCACCTTGCCTTTAGCACATTCCTTATGATCTCCATCCTTGCGCCTTTAGAATTTCTTTGAGGCTCTCATAGTCTCCTTTACCCCTTAAACAAGTGATAAAGAAGAAAAGAATAAGTGTTTGCTATGAGGAATATCAAAGAAAATTTCTAAAAGTGTGACCATTTAAGAGAACATATTAAAGACTAAAGACTAGTAATGAAACTAAGGTAATGAATTTATGAATTAAAATAGAGAAGAGTTTAGAGCACAGCCTTTATGGTGTTTTGATGGATAGGAGGGAGAGAGTTGATCACTGTTGCGGTTTGGAATTCCTCCTTGAGACCGCTCCTACTCTAACCATGGTTTTTAAACCTGGTCAGTTTTATTTGTCAGACTGACACATGCCCACTGAATCGGACATAACTTTCGAACGGCTGCTCGGATTGGTATGATTCCACTTCCACTGGCAAGATGACTCTGTGGTCTCGAACTTTAATGAAGAACGCGGAAGCCGAATCGCAGTGGAAGGGTTTCGTCCGAGTCGATCTTTGAGACGCTTCGGCTGAGCTTTAAGTAAAGACTTTTGCTTGTGGCCGAGCAGAATCTGTGAGGTACGGTCTGAAGTCACTTGATCTCCCCCGTAACCTTTACTTGATGATGGGCTGAAACCTCATCACCTCAGTTGAAGCCTTGTGCATCACCGTTCTTGTGCACATCCAATCAACAGTTGAAACCTTGTGCATCACCTTTCCTAAAGACCATTGTGCACATCCGATCAACAACTTGGCACTAATACACATGTCCTTGGGCTGATTCATCACCTTCCACCAGCTCTCTCCACTAGAACTTCCTCCATAGCTTTATCTCTCTCGGTCAGCCTTAAATAGACCACCTCGCTCAAAAGAGTCTTCTGCTCTCCTCGGATGAGTCTAACCGCCGGAGTTTAATACCCAAAGCTTTATCTCTCTCGGTCAGCTTAATAGGTTACCTCGCTCAAAAGAGTCTTCTGCTCTCCTCGGGTAAACCTGACCGCCGGAGTTTATTACTATGGTGGTGAAACGTGTGGTCTAAGAAGCTTGATGGCCATTGGTTCTAACTCCAAGCATTGTGCTGCGCCTTCTCATGGCTTCTTTGTAGCCTTCAACCTCGCCACTTCTTCTTGAGATAGCAAGTGAGCTCCACACAATCTTCAAGTTTGAAACTGAAACCAAAATTTAATGGGACAGATTCTAAACAAGAGATTGTTAGGGGTTAGAGTATAGAGTGTAGAGTAGAGTATAGAGTGTAAATGGAGAATAAGTAACCAAAGAGAGTATAATAGAGTATATATATAAGAGAATGGGGGGTAGTATAAGATGGATGGAGTGTAGAATTGGACTCAAGAGTTCCAATGGACAGAGTTATACTCTGTTTTCTTGAGTTTGAGACAACTTTGACAGCCAAGAGCATCCAACATTCAACAAGACTTTGGTGCTTTAATGGCTGAAACACATGGACCGTTTGGAAAATTAATTTCTCCAACGGTTTGGACCTAACTCATGGTAGAATCACTTAAACAAAGTGTTCTCCAAGATCTTAAGGCTTTAGATCCACGAAAATAACATATAGAAGATGTTTTTCGTGGTCCCAAGCAAAGAAGAAACAACAAAAGCCTTTGGAACAACCTATTGTCCAACGGTTAAAAGAATGCATCTTTGAACAGCTTTAGTCTAGTTGACCAAGCGGACATGAGATGCGAAAATTAAGATCTCTCTCTTCTTCAAGCTTGGATCTGGACACACCATAGGGCCAGAAACAAAGCTTTCTCAACATTGAGAAGAAGAAGTAGCGATTTAGTAATTAAGCCTTTAAAGGAAATTTAACAAAAGCAAAATTAAACCTTTAGAGGAAAATTAACTAAATCCTAAGAGAGCTAAATCCTAAGAATTTCGTGGCTCATACAAGCACACAAGAACCGTGAATCCTCACCATGAACAACACAATTTGCTCAATGGTTCATCACTTCCCACACATCCCAAAATAAACAAAGCTATTACCAAATCGGTAAAGCTTAAGGATGGGGCTTGTAAAATCGATTTCTTTCCACACACTTGGTCTACAAATTCTAACAAGACAAGAGACCAAGCTTACTCAACAATGAGCTGCTAGAGAATCGATTTAATCAACAAAAGCAAAATTAAAGCTTTAAAGAAACTAAGCTAAGCGATTTAACACCTAAGCAAAGTCTAAAACTTTAACTAAGCTAACTCCTAAGAAAACGACTTTGAGAATGAGTTTAAATCACCAAGAACAGAACCTGCTCTGATACCATGTTGGGATTTATGAGACAAAGCTCACAAGAGAGGGTAGACAAACACTTGGTGAATGAATCCCCCTTTACCCACAACAAACTAACTCATTCTCAAGGGGGAGGAGAGAACATCAACTTGTGATGAACTCCCCATAAACAAGGCTTAGTAAAGAGTAAATAAGAAGACTTTAGGTGAGATTTGGGAAGAGAATAGGCTGCCTTAAGGGCAGCCTCTAACCGTTTACCCCTAGGCTCTCTACATTGCTAATAAGAACATAAACACTTGTGTAGAGAGGAGAAGATGGGAAACGGATTCTCTTAGTATTAGATAATGTTGTGATATATTACATATGAGAGAATTACAGCTTAATATAGAGAAAACAAAGGCATAGAGCCGTTAGGCACACAAGGGATTCAAAGGAGAGATGAAAGGGACAGCTCCTTGTCTTTGGTTGACTCGCTATGCTTCCCAACCAAAGCCACACGTGATTTCCTTCCCTTCCATGCCTTGTGACCGTTAGATCTCCTTCCCTTATGGCCATTGGATCCTTCTTCCCTTCCTTGTGAGATATTTCCTTCTTCTTGGGCTTCTTCTTCTTATAAGGCCTTTGTTCTTCTTATATTGCACTTATGGCCTTGCTGACCACTCTCCTTGCTCTCACGGCCCACATGGCCTTATTGGCCACTCTTATTGTGCTCACGGCCTTACTGGCCGCTCCCACACCACTCATGGCCTTACCGGCCACACTTCTTGTACTAGCAGCCTTACCGGCCACTCTCTTCTTCCTTGTGCAGCTCGGCCTCACCGGCCTCACTCTCTCTTCTCCTTCATATATACTAATAGTACGGACGGGCCTGTACGGACGGGCCTGTACGGACGGGCCTGTACGGACGGGCCTGTACGGACGGGCCTGCTCTTCAATGTGTTCACGGCCTAACTGGCCGCTCTCCGGACATGGGTCCGTTCACGGACACGGTACATGGTACCGGACACGGTACATGGTCGCTCACGGACACGGACATGGCCTTACCGGCCTTTACATGGCCTTTCCGGCCTTTCTTCTCTTCTTCCAAGGTTCGGCCTTACCGGCCTCTCCTCTCTCCTCCTTGGTACATTCTAATAATTTTAACCCCAGAAACACTAACATAGCTGTTTACAGCTTCTAAGCAATGTTTTCTTGGTTTTAGCCTGTTTTGGGACAAAATGGGTATAAGTGGCTTTTAAACTCTCCACATCCATCTCAAACTCTTAGAACTAGTCATCTGCATTGGATTAAGACACATTTTAATCCCAGAAACACTAACATAGCTATTTACTATGAGTTTGGCACACCACCTTGGCCACCACCGTCCGTACAACCGTACGGACGTCCGTACGATCGACAACCTATGGGCTGACCAAGCCATCTCGTATCTCATAAGCCCAATCCACTAAGGAGAGCTCCCAACGATCTCCCTTCATCGAGATCCTTCTATTATAGCCGTTAGGCAACTTGCAAGTGGGAAGTCAAAGGTTTAGTCACATGTAGGAATAAGGAGATGTCGCTATCTCTCATTAATGTGCACATAGAACCATAGGAAAGAATATCCTCTTTGTATAGCTCTATATATGGTTTGTAAGTATGTTCTAATTAAAGCAAGAAAAGAGTTTATTCTCTTTCTCCAACACTCTCTCTCTCAATCGTTCACTCTCCTCACTCTTTACACGATTTCACTCTCTTCCATAATCTCTTGATTACTCTACTCTCAAACTTACATGGTATCAGAGCAGATTTGATTCTGTTCTTGCCTCAAATCTCCATCACTCCCTTCCGCATTCTCTTTCTTGTTCTTGAAATTTCTTGTTCTTGAATCTTCTCTCTTTAACCGTTGGACAATAGCTTTAACCAACGGTCTCTTCATCTTTTTCCATGGAAACTACCAAAACTCTCATTGTTCCAGTTACTCTCAAGGGAGAGAATTACTTACTGTGGGCTAGAACCACAAAGACAGCCCTATGCGGCCGAGGACTTTGGTCCCATGTTGAGACGAGCGAAGCTCCTAGTGGCGAGACCACCAAAGACGGCAAGGATCTTGTCGATGAGAAGAACAAGTGGTTTCAAGAAGATCAGGGAGTCCTAGCTATCATTCAAAACTCCCTAGATGCACCTATACTTGAAGCTTACTCTTATTGCGAGTCAGCAAAAGACTTGTGGGACACTCTCAAGAATGTTTTTGGGAATGTTACAAATGTAAACCGAATTTTTGAGATTAAGAGGGCCATCAACAACCTCAACCAAGAAGACATGGAGTTCACCAAGCACTTTGGGAAGTTTAGGTCCCTTTGGGCTGAACTAGAGATGCTCCGGCCGGCGACTATAGATCCGGCCATTCTGAATGAGAGGCGTGAACAAGATAAGGTGTTCGGCCTTCTCTTGACCTTGAACCCCTCCTACAATGACCTTATCAAGCATATTCTACGGTCGGACAAGCTCCCTAGCCTTGATGATGTCTGTAACCAAATTCAAAAGGAGCATGGCTCCATGGGATTGTTTGGCGGCAAGGGAGAACTTGTGACCGCTAACAAAGCTGAGACGGCATCAGCAAACAAGGGCTACTACAAGCCGGAGGACAAGAACAACCCGCCATTTTGTGAGCATTGTAAGAAGCTTGGTCACTTCAAGAGCCGCTGCTGGATTCTACACCCTCATCTAGCACCACCGCCGGGTACCATCCGAGGTGGACGACCAAACCGCGGAGGACCACCGAGAGCTCATCAAGCAGTAGCCATGGGGGGGTCATCAATCTCTGAGCAACCTCAACAAGTGACCAGTGGAACTGCTCTTGCTGCAGCATCGTCCGAGCTGGTAAGGCGGTCCGACCTTGATGCGCTCATCAAAGCCATCAAAGAGGCCACCGGTAAGGCGTTTCTTGCCTCAAACAAAATTAAACCCCTCATAGTTGATTCTGGTGCATCCCATCACATGATTAGTGATTCTAGGCTAATTAGTGATATTAAACCTGCTAATGGTAATGTGATAATAGCAAATGGTGAGAAAGTACCAGTTAAAGGCATTGGGAACTTGAAACTATTTGATAAGGAGACTAAGGCATTTTATATGCCAAACTTTACTTCTAACTTGCTATCAGTTAAGAGAGCCACTACTGATTTAAATTGTTATGCTATATTTGGTCCTAACAATGTTCATTTTCAGGATATTGAGACAAGTAAGGTTCTTGGTCAAGGAGGATCCAAGGATGACCTCTATGTGCTTGAGGACTTGAACTTATCTTCTAATGTATCTTGTTTTAATTCAGTTATTATGAAACCTAGTGATTCTATTTTACATGCTAGGCTAGGACACCCTCACACAAGAGCTTTATCTTTAATATTTCCTAATGTTTCTTTTCAAAATGATGAGTGTGAGGCTTGTATTCTTGGTAAACATTGCAAGGCTGTTTTTCCTAAATCTATTACTATTTATGAAAAATGTTTTGATTTAATTCATTCTGATGTTTGGACATCTCCTTGCTTATCTAGAGATAATCAAAAATATTTTGTGACTTTTATTGATGAAAAATCAAAATATACTTGGATAACTTTGCTTCCCTCTAAGGATAGAGTTCTTGAGGCCTTTACTAATTTTCAAAATTATGTCACTAACCACTTTCATGCCAAGATTAAAATTTTGAGATCAGATAATGGTGGAGAGTACACAAGTCATGCCTTTAAGCAATATCTAGCCAAACATGGAATTCTTCACCAAACTAGTTGTCCTTACACACCACAACAAAATGGAGTGGCTGAGAGGAAGAATAGGCATCTGATGGAGGTAGCAAGGTCTATGATGTTTCACACAAGGGTTCCAAAGAGGTTTTGGGGAGATGCTGTGCTAGCCGCTTGTTATCTTATTAACCGCACACCAACAAAAATTCTAAAGGATGTGTCTCCATTTGAGGTATTAACTAATGACAAACCTACATTTGATCACTTACGAGTGTTTGGTTGTGTGTGCTATGTTTTGCGACCAGGTGAGCTAAGAGACAAGCTTGATGCAAAGAGTACAAAGGCTATGTTTCTTGGCTATTCTACTACACAAAAGGGGTATAAGTGCTATGAACCTACAACAAGGAGAATTCTAGTATCTCGTGATGTCAAGTTCATGGAGACACACGGTTTTTATGACGAGAAGAATTGGGATGAGCTCCGTAATCTCTCCGACTCTCCATCTGATCGGACGCGCAACCTCCGAGTAATTCTTGAGCGGCTAGGTCTTGAAAATGATAGGATCTCTACCGAGTCAGCCAGACCAACATCACCAGAACAATCTGAGCCATTCACTGAGCCTGATCCTGATATACATGCCGATGACCATACTGAGCAGCATGAGGAGTCACCCGCGGACATCACGGCCGAAACAACCGAGGAGTCGGCCGAACAGCTTGAGGAAATCATAACTCCGGGACGGGCCAACTCCGAAGCTGGGGCTGTAGTTCCTCTTAGGCGCAGCCAACGTATCAAGTATCCTCCTAGTCATTGGAAGAACACCCGTGTGTACTACAACAACATGGCCGTTGCTCATCCGATTCAGGCCGTGTGCACCTTAGCTCATTTTCCGATAGAGCATCAAGTGTTTCTTGGCCATATTGATGAGCATTGGATCCCCAAGACCTATGATGAGGCTAAGCAGCACAAGGTATGGAGAGATGCGGTGGACGCCGAGAATACGGCCATGGTGCAAAATCACACATGGGACGAGGCTGACTTACCCAAGGGCAAGAAGGCTGTCACATCTCGGTATATCTTCACAATCAAATATAAGAGCAATGGGGAGATAGAACGGTATAAGGCACGCCTTGTAGCCCGGGGATTCACGCAAACGTATGGGGAGGACTATCTTGATACGTTTGCTCCGGTGGCCAAACTTCACACTGTTCGAGTGGTTCTCTCTCTTGCCACAAATCTTGATTGGGAGCTATGGCAAATGGATGTGAAGAACGCCTTCCTACAAGGCGAGCTCGAAGATGAAGTGTATATGCGGCCACCACCGGGCCTAGAAGACACCATTGGTCCGGGGAAGGTTCTCAAGCTCAACAAAGCCATCTATGGACTAAAGCAGTCGCCAAGGGCGTGGTACCACAAGCTGAGCACAATCCTCCTTGACAAAGGCTTTCGCAAATCCGAGGCTGATCACACACTATTTACCTCACCAAGCACCAAAGGTATAGTAGTCATCCTAGTGTATGTTGATGATATCATCATCACTGGGAGTGACTCGGTAGGTATTCAAAACACTAAAACCTTCTTGAAATCAGTCTTTGATATTAAGGACCTTGGAGAGTTGAAATATTTTCTTGGGATAGAAATATGTAGATCAAAGGAAGGTTTATTTCTATCACAAAGAAAATATGCTCTTGACTTGTTAAATGAGACAGGAAAATTAGGTTCAAAGGCAGTGGCATCACCTCTTGAAGAGAACTACAAGGCCGGAGGACAGGGGGAGCTTGAGCAGGCACCATACAAGGACGTTGGTCGCTACCGGCGCCTAGTAGGTAAGTTAATCTATTTAACTATAACACGGCCTGATATTTGCTTTGCTGTGAACCAGGTGAGCCAGCACATGAACAATCCAACTGTCCATCATTGGAACATGGTCGACCGAATCCTTAAATACATCAAGGGCTCACCGGGACAAGGCATTTGGATGGGCCGCAACAAGAACACCGAGTTGGTAGGATATTGCGACGCTGACTATGCTGGAGACCGTGGAGACCGTCGCTCCACAACTGGCTATTGCACATTCCTTGGAGGCAACCTGATCACATGGAAGAGCAAGAAACAAAAGGTCGTATCGCTTTCAAGTGCCGAATCCGAGTATAGGGCCATGCGCAAACTCACAACTGAACTAATGTGGCTCAAAGCACTCCTCAAGGATTTAGGAGTGGAAATCACAAGTCCTATCACCATGCATTGTGACAATGAAGCTGCCATTCACATAGCAACCAATTCAGTGTTTCATGAGAGGACCAAACATATTGAGGTGGACTGTCATAAGGTGCGAGAGCAAATTAAGCTTGGAGTTGTCCTACCATGTCACACCGAGAGCAAGGAACAACTCGCTGACATCCTCACCAAAGCTGCAAGTCCCCAAGTGTGCGAATATATTCACTCGAAGCTCGGCCTTATAGACCTCACTCGGCCATGAGTCTTTCACAAGGCACCTACACTCTTTTTCCCTTATGTATAGTTTTTCCCATGAGGTTTTCTATACTAAGGTTTTTTTAATGAGGTGGGTGCCTCGACTGTCAAGCTTGCCTGATCATCTAAGTCAAGCTTGAGGGGGAGTATGAGTTTGGCACACCACCTTGGCCACCACCGTCCGTACAACCGTACGGACGTCCGTACGATCGACAACCTATGGGCTGACCAAGCCATCTCGTATCTCATAAGCCCAATCCACTAAGGAGAGCTCCCAACGATCTCCCTTCATCGAGATCCTTCTATTATAGCCGTTAGGCAACTTGCAAGTGGGAAGTCAAAGGTTTAGTCACATGTAGGAATAAGGAGATGTCGCTATCTCTCATTAATGTGCACATAGAACCATAGGAAAGAATATCCTCTTTGTATAGCTCTATATATGGTTTGTAAGTATGTTCTAATTAAAGCAAGAAAAGAGTTTATTCTCTTTCTCCAACACTCTCTCTCTCAATCGTTCACTCTCCTCACTCTTTACACGATTTCACTCTCTTCCATAATCTCTTGATTACTCTACTCTCAAACTTACATTTACAGCTTCTAAGCAATGTTTTGTTGGTTTTAGCCTCTTTTGGGACAAAATGGGTATAAATGGCTTTTAAACTATCCACATCTATCTCAAACTCTTATAATTAGTTAGTTGCATTGGATTAAGACACATTTTAACCCCAGAAACACTAACAAAACTGTTTAGTGCTTCTAAGCAATGTTTTCTTGGTTTTAGCCTTTTTGGGACAAAATGGGTATAAGTGGCTTTTAAACCCCCCACATCTATCCCAAACTCTTATAATTAGTTAGTTGCATTGGATTAAAACACATTTTAACCCCAGAAACACTAACAAAGCTGTTTGGTGCTTCTAAGCAATGTTTTCTTGGTTTTAGCCTGTTTTGAGACAAAATGGGTATAAGTGGCTTTTAAACTCTCCACATCAATCTCAAACTCTTATAATTAGTCATTTGCATTGGATTAAGACACATTTTAACCCCAAAACACTAACATAGCTTTTTATAGCTTCTAAGCAATGTTTTCTTGGTTTTAGCCTGTTTTGGGATAAAATGGGTATAAGTGGCTTTTAAACTCTCCACATCAATCTCAAACTCTTAGAACTAGTCAGCTGCATTGGATTAAGACACATTTTAACCGCAGAAACACTAACATAGATATTTACAGCTTCTAAGCAATGTTTTCTTGGTTTTAGCCTCTTTTGGGACAAAATGGGTATAAGTGGCTTTTAAACTATCCACATCTATCTCAAACTCTTATAATTAGTTAGTTGCATTGGATTAAGACACATTTTAACCCCAGAAACACTAACAAAGCTGTTTAGTGCTTCTAAGCAATGTTTTCTTGGTTTTAGCCTTTTTGGGACAAAATGGGTATAAGTGGCTTTTAAACTCCCCACATCTATCCCAAACTCTTATAATTAGTTAGTTGCATTGGATTAAAACACATTTTAACCCCAGAAACACTAACAAAGCTGTTTGGTTCTTCTAAGCAATGTTTTCTTGGTTTTAGCCTGTTTTGAGACAAAATGGGTATAAGTGGCTTTTAAACTCTCCACACCAATCTCAAACTCTTATAATTAGTCATTTGCATTGGATTAAGACACATTTTAACCCCAGAAACACTAACATAGCTGTTTACAGCTTCTAAGCAATGTTTTCTTGGTTTTAGCCTGTTTTGGGACAAAATGGGTATAAGTGGCTTTTAAACTCTCCACATCCATCTCAAACTCTTAGAACTAGTCAGCTGCATTGGATTAAGACACATTTTAACCCCAGCAACACTAACATAGCTGTTTACAACTTCTAAGCAATGTTTTCTTGGTTTTAGCCTGTTTTGGGACAAAATGGGTATAAGTGGCTTTTAAACTCTCCACATCCATCTCATACTCTTATAACTAGTCAGCTGCATTGGATTAAGACACATTTTAACCCCAGAAACACTAACATAGCTATATACAGCGGTTTTAGACTGTTTTGGGACAAAATGGGTATAAGTGGCTTTTAAACTATCCACATCTATCTCAAACTCTTATAATTAGTTAGTTGTATTGGATTAAGACACATTTTAACCCCAGAAACACTAACAAAGCTGTTTAGTGTTTCTAAGCAATGTTTTCTTGGTTTTAGCCTGTTTAGGGACAAAATGGGTATAAGTGGCTTCTAAACTCTCCACATCCATCTCAAACTCTTATAACTAGTCAGCTGCATTGGATTAAGACACATTTTAACCCTAGAAACACTAACATAGCTATTTACAGCTTCTAAGCAATGTTTTCTTGGTTTTAGCCTCTTTTGGGACAAAATGGGTATAAGTGGCTTTTAAACTATCCACATCTATCTCAAACTCTTATAATTAGTTAGTTGCATTGGATTAAGACACATTTTAACCCCAGAAACACTAACAAAGCTGTTTAGTGCTTCTAAGCAATGTTTTCTTGGTTTTAGCCTTTTTGGGACAAAATGGGTATAAGTGGCTTTTAAACTTCCCACATCTATCCCAAACTCTTATAATTACTTAGTTGCATTGGATTAAGACACATTTTAACCCCAGAAACACTAACAAAGCTGTTTGGTGCTTCTAAGCAATGTTTTCTTGGTTTTAGCCTGTTTTGAGACAAAATGGGTATAAGTGGCTTTTAAACTCTCCACATCAATCTCAAACTCTTATAATTAGTCATTTGCATTGGATTAAGACACATTTTAACCCCAGAAACACTAACATAGCTGTTTACAGCTTCTAAGCAATGTTTTCTTGGTTTTAGCCTGTTTTGGGACAAAATGGGTATAAGTGGCTTTTAAACTCTCCACATCCATCTCAAACTCTTAGAACTAGTCATCTGCATTGGATTAAGACACATTTTAATCCCAGAAACACTAACATAGCTATTTACAGCTTCTAAGCAATGTTTTGTTGGTTTTAGCCTCTTTTGGGACAAAATGGGTATAAATGGCTTTTAAACTATCCACATCTATCTCAAACTCTTATAATTAGTTAGTTGCATTGGATTAAGACACATTTTAACCCCAGAAACACTAACAAAACTGTTTAGTGCTTCTAAGCAATGTTTTCTTGGTTTTAGCCTTTTTGGGACAAAATGGGTATAAGTGGCTTTTAAACCCCCCACATCTATCCCAAACTCTTATAATTAGTTAGTTGCATTGGATTAAAACACATTTTAACCCCAGAAACACTAACAAAGCTGTTTGGTGCTTCTAAGCAATGTTTTCTTGGTTTTAGCCTGTTTTGAGACAAAATGGGTATAAGTGGCTTTTAAACTCTCCACATCAATCTCAAACTCTTATAATTAGTCATTTGCATTGGATTAAGACACATTTTAACCCCAAAACACTAACATAGCTTTTTATAGCTTCTAAGCAATGTTTTCTTGGTTTTAGCCTGTTTTGGGATAAAATGGGTATAAGTGGCTTTTAAACTCTCCACATCAATCTCAAACTCTTAGAACTAGTCAGTTGCATTGGATTAAGACACATTTTAACCCCAGAAACACTAACAAAGCTGTTTGGTGCTTCTAAGCAATGTTTTCTTGGTTTTAGCCTGTTTTGAGACAAAATGGGTATAGGTGGCTTTTAAACTCTCCACATCAATCTCAAACTCTTATAATTAGTCATTTGCATTGGATTAAGACACATTTTAACCCCAGAAACACTAACATAGCTGTTTACAGCTTCTAAGCAATGTTTTCTTGGTTTTAGCCTGTTTTGGGACAAAATGGGTATAAGTGGCTTTTAAACTCTCCACATCCATCTCAAACTCTTAGAACTAGTCATCTGCATTGGATTAAGACACATTTTAATCCCAGAAACACTAACATAGCTATTTACAGCTTCTAAGCAATGTTTTGTTGGTTTTAGCCTCTTTTGGGACAAAATGGGTATAAATGGCTTTTAAACTATCCACATCTATCTCAAACTCTTATAATTAGTTAGTTGCATTGGATTAAGACACATTTTAACCCCAGAAACACTAACAAAACTGTTTAGTGCTTCTAAGCAATGTTTTCTTGGTTTTAGCCTTTTTGGGACAAAATGGGTATAAGTGGCTTTTAAACTCCCCACATCTATCCCAAACTCTTATAATTAGTTAGTTGCATTGGATTAAAACACATTTTAACCCCAGAAACACTAACAAAGCTGTTTGGTTCTTCTAAGCAATGTTTTCTTGGTTTTAGCCTGTTTTGAGACAAAATGGGTATAAGTGGCTTTTAAACTCTCCACACCAATCTCAAACTCTTATAATTAGTCATTTGCATTGGATTAAGACACATTTTAACCCCAGAAACACTAACATAGCTGTTTACAGCTTCTAAGCAATGTTTTCTTGGTTTTAGCCTGTTTTGGGACAAAATGGGTATAAGTGGCTTTTAAACTCTCCACATCCATCTCAAACTCTTAGAACTAGTCAGCTGCATTGGATTAAGACACATTTTAACCCCAGCAACACTAACATAGCTGTTTACAACTTCTAAGCAATGTTTTCTTGGTTTTAGCCTGTTTTGGGACAAAATGGGTATAAGTGGCTTTTAAACTCTCCACATCCATCTCAAACTCTTATAACTAGTCAGCTGCATTGGATTAAGACACATTTTAACCCCAGAAACTCTAACATAGCTATATACAGCTTCTAAGCAATGTTTTCTTGGTTTTAGACTGTTTTGAGACAAAATGGGTATAAGTGGCTTTTAAACTATCCACATCTATCTCAAACTCTTATAATTAGTTAGTTGTATTGGATTAAGACACATTTTAACCCCAGAAACACTAACAAAGCTGTTTAGTGTTTCTAAGCAATGTTTTCTTGGTTTTAGCCTGTTTAGGGACAAAATGGGTATAAGTGGCTTCTAAACTCTCCACATCCATCTCAAACTCTTATAACTAGTCAGCTGCATTGGATTAAGACACATTTTAACCCTAGAAACACTAACATAGCTATTTACAGCTTCTAAGCAATGTTTTCTTGGTTTTAGCCTCTTTTGGGACAAAATGGGTATAAGTGGCTTTTAAACTATCCACATCTATCTCAAACTCTTATAATTAGTTAGTTGCATTGGATTAAGACACATTTTAACCCCAGAAACACTAACAAAGCTGTTTAGTGCTTCTAAGCAATGTTTTCTTGGTTTTAGCCTTTTTGGGACAAAATGGGTATAAGTGGCTTTTAAACTTCCTATGAACCGGCACACACACTTGTCCGTACGACCGTACGGACGTCCGTACGACCAACCAACGGGCCATCCTCAAATAGAAGTCTTCATGAGCCCAATCCACCAAAGAGATCCTCCAACGGTCGCCATTCATCTCGATCCTTCCTTTGTAGCCGTTGGAGCAAGTTGTAAGAGAGAAGAGGAGATCACATGTTAGAATAAGGAGATGTCGCTTTCTCCTCATATTAGTGTGCATAGGATCCTAAGAGAATATCCTATTTGTATATGTCTTTAAATAGTTTGTAAGTATCATACTAATAGAAGTAAGAAAAGAGTTTATTCTCTTTCTCCAACACTCTCTCTCTCAATCGTTCACTCTCCTCACTCCTTACACGATTTCACTCTCTTCCATAATCTCTTGATTACTCTACTCTCAAACTTACATGGTATCAGAGCAGATTTGATTCTGTTCTTGCCTCAAATCTCCATCACTCCCTTCCGCATTCTCTTTCTTGTTCTTGAAATTTCTTGTTCTTGAATCTTCTTTCTTTAACCGTTGGACAATAGCTTTAACCAACGGTCTCTTCATCTTTTTCCATGGAAACTACCAAAACTCTCATTGTTCCAGTTACTCTCAAGGGAGAGAATTACTTACTGTGGGCTAGAACCACAAAGACAGCCCTATGCGGCCGAGGACTTTGGTCCCATGTTGAGACGAGCGAAGCTCCTAGTGGCGAGACCACCAAAGACGGCAAGGATCTTGTCGATGAGAAGAACAAGTGGTTTCAAGAAGATCAGGGAGTCCTAGCTATCATTCAAAACTCCCTAGATGCACCTATACTTGAAGCTTACTCTTATTGCGAGACAGCAAAAGACTTGTGGGACACTCTCAAGAATGTTTTTGGGAATGTTACAAATGTAAACCGAATTTTTGAGATTAAGAGGGCCATCAACAACCTCAACCAAGAAGACATGGAGTTCACCAAGCACTTTGGGAAGTTTAGGTCCCTTTGGGCTGAACTAGAGATGCTCCGGCCGGCGACTATAGATCCGGCCATTCTGAATGAGAGGCGTGAACAAGATAAGGTGTTCGGCCTTCTCTTGACCTTGAACCCCTCCTACAATGACCTTATCAAGCATATTCTACGGTCGGACAAGCTCCCTAGCCTTGATGATGTCTGTAACCAAATTCAAAAGGAGCATGGCTCCATGGGATTGTTTGGCGGCAAGGGAGAACTTGTGACCGCTAACAAAGCTGAGACAGCATCAGCAAACAAGGGCTACTACAAGCCGGAGGACAAGAACAACCCGCCATTTTGTGAGCATTGTAAGAAGCTTGGTCACTTCAAGAGCCGCTGCTGGATTCTACACCCTCATCTAGCACCACCGCCGGGTACCATCCGAGGTGGACGACCAAACCGCGGAGGACCACCGAGAGCTCATCAAGCAGTAGCCATGGGGGAGTCATCAATCTCTGAGCAACCTCAACAAGTGACCAGTGGAACTGCTCTTGCTGCAGCATCGTCCGAGCTGGTAAGGCGGTCCGACCTTGATGCGCTCATCAAAGCCATCAAAGAGGCCACCGGTAAGGCGTTTCTTGCCTCAAACAAAATTAAACCCCTCATAGTTGATTCTGGTGCATCCCATCACATGATTAGTGATTCTAGGCTAATTAGTGATATTAAACCTGCTAATGGTAATGTGATAATAGCAAATGGTGAGAAAGTACCAGTTAAAGGCATTGGAAACTTGAAACTATTTGATAAGGAGACTAAGGCATTTTATATGCCAAACTTTACTTCTAACTTGCTATCAGTTAAGAGAGCCACTACTGATTTAAATTGTTATGCTATATTTGGTCCTAACAATGTTCATTTTCAGGATATTGAGACAAGTAAGGTTCTTGGTCAAGGAGGATCCAAGGATGACCTCTATGTGCTTGAGGACTTGAACTTATCTTCTAATGCATCTTGTTTTAATTCGGTTATTATGAAACCTAGTGATTCTATTTTACATGCTAGGCTAGGACACCCTCACACAAGAGCTTTATCTTTAATATTTCCTAATGTTTCTTTTCAAAATGATGAGTGTGAGGCTTGTATTCTTGGTAAACATTGCAAGGCTGTTTTTCCTAAATCTATTACTATTTATGAAAAATGTTTTGATTTAATTCATTCTGATGTTTGGACATCTCCTTGCTTATCTAGAGATAATCAAAAGTATTTTGTGACTTTTATTGATGAAAAATCAAAATATACTTGGATAACTTTACTTCCCTCTAAGGATAGAGTCCTTGAGGCCTTTACTAATTTTCAAAATTATGTCACTAACCACTTTCATGCCAAGATTAAAATTTTGAGATCAGATAATGGTGGAGAATACACAAGCCATGCCTTTAAGCAATATCTAGCCAAACATGGAATTCTTCATCAAACTAGCTGTCCTTACACACCACAACAAAATGGAGTGGCTGAGAGAAAGAATAGGCATCTCATGGAAGTAGCAAGGTCTATGATGTTTCACACAAGGGTTCCAAAGAGGTTTTGGGGAGATGCTGTGCTAGCCGCTTGTTATCTTATTAACCGCACACCAACAAAGATCCTAAAGGATGTGTCACCATTTGAGGTATTAACGAAAGACAAACCTACATTTGATCACTTACGAGTGTTTGGTTGTGTGTGCTATGTGTTGCGACCAGGTGAGCTAAGAGACAAGCTTGATGCAAAGAGTACAAAGGCTATGTTTCTTGGCTACTCTACCACACAAAAGGGGTATAAGTGCTATGAACCTACAACAAGGAGGGTTCTAGTATCTCGTGATGTCAAGTTCATGGAGACACAAGGTTTTTACGATGAGAAGAATTGGGATGAGCTCCGTAACCTCTCTGATTCACCATCTGATCGGACGCGCAACCTCCGAGTAATCCTTGAGCGACTAGGTCTTGAAAACGATCGGATCACTACCGAGTCAGCCAGACCAGCATCACCAGAGCAACCTGAGCCATTTACTGAGCCTGAGCCTGCTACACATGCCGATGACCATACTGAGCAGCATGAGGAAGCACCCGAGTCACTCGCGGACAACACGGCCGAAACAACCGAGGAGACGGCTGAACAGCTTGAGGAGATCATTACTCCAGGACGAGCCAACTCCGAAGCTGGGGCTATAGTTCCTCTTCGGCGCAGCCAACGTATTAGGTATCCTCCTAGTCATTGGAAGAACACCCGTGTGTACTACAACAACATGGCCGTTGCTCATCCGATTCAGGCCGTGTGCACC
The DNA here is from genome assembly GCF_030686135.1 of Camelina sativa. Taxonomy (NCBI): domain Eukaryota; kingdom Viridiplantae; phylum Streptophyta; class Magnoliopsida; order Brassicales; family Brassicaceae; genus Camelina; species Camelina sativa. Next base: position 21,517,775 of record NC_141894.1, on the reverse strand, counting down.
TTGGCTCATTTTCCGATAGAGCATCAAGTGTTTCTTGGCCATATTGATGAGGATTGGATCCCCAAGACCTATGATGAGGCTAAGCAGCACAAAGTATGGAGAGATGCAGTGGATGCCGAGAATACGGCCATGGTGCAAAATCATACATGGGACGAGGCTAACTTACCCAAGGGCAAGAAGGCTGTCACCTCTCGGTATATCTTCACAATCAAATATAAGAGCAATGGGGAGATTGAACGCCACAAAGCCCGCCTAGTCGCACGAGGGTTCACGCAAACGTATGGGGAGGACTATCTTGATACGTTTGCTCCGGTGGCTAAGCTTCACACGGTTCGAGTTGTACTCTCTCTCGCCACCAACCTCGACTGGGAACTTTGGCAAATGGACGTGAAGAACGCCTTCTTGCAAGGAGAACTGGAGGATGAAGTGTATATGCGACCACCACCGGGTTTGGAGGATACTATTGGTCCGGGAAAGGTCTTGAAACTCAACAAAGCTATCTATGGCTTGAAGCAGTCACCAAGGGCTTGGTATCACAAGCTTAGCACCACACTCCTTGACAAAGGCTTTCGCAAATCCGAAGCTGACCACACCTTGTTCACCTTACCAAGCGCCAAAGGTATAGTAGTCATTCTAGTGTATGTTGATGATATCATCATCACTGGAAGTGACTCGGTAGGTATTCAAGACTCTAAAACATTCTTGAAATCAGTTTTTGATATTAAAGATCTTGGAGAGTTGAAATACTTTCTTGGGATAGAAGTTTATAGATCAAATGAAGGGTTATTGTTGTCTCAAAGAAAGTATGCACTAGACTTATTGAGTGAAACAGGAAAACTAGGAGCTAAGGCAGTAACAACGCCCCTAGAAGAGAATTACAAGGATGGAGGACAGGGGGAGCTTGACACCGCTCCATTCGAGGACGTTAGCCTCTACCGGCGGCTAGTCGGTAAGCTCATTTATTTGACTATCACACGGCCTGACATTTGCTTTGCCGTGAACCAGGTAAGCCAGCATATGAAGAACCCCACCGTGCACCATTGGAACATGCTGACACGGATCCTCAAGTACATCAAGGGCTCACCCGGCCAAGGCATATGGATGGGACGCAACAAGAGCACTGAGTTGGTAGGCTACTGCGACGCTGACTATGCCGGAGATCGTGGGGACCGACGCTCAACCACAGGCTATTGCACGTTCCTTGGAGGGAACCTGGTCACATGGAAGAGCAAGAAGCAAAAGGTCGTCTCACTCTCAAGTGCCGAATCCGAGTATAGAGCTATGAGGAAGCTAACGACGGAGCTAATGTGGCTGAAGATGTTACTCAAGGATCTTGGAATAGAATCAACAAAGCCGATCACCATGCACTGTGATAACGAAGCAGCCATTCATATAGCAACCAATTCAGTGTTCCATGAGCGGACCAAGCACATTGAAGTGGATTGCCATAAGGTCCGAGAACAAATCAAGCTTGGAGTTGTCTTACCTTGCCATACCGAAAGCAAAGAACAACTTGCAGACGTCCTGACTAAAGCTGCGAGCCCCCAAGTGTGTGAATACATCCATCCTAAGCTTGGCCTCCTAAACCTCACTCGGCCATGACTTGCTTTGTTTTGGCGCCTACACTCTTTTTCCCTTAAGTATAGTTTTCCCAAGAGGTTTTTCTATACTAAGGTTTTTTTAATGAGGTGGGTGCCTATGTTGTCAAGCTTGACTAGTTCCCCAAGTCAAGCTTGAGGGGGAGTATGAACCGGCACACACACTTGTCCGTACGACCGTACGGACGTCCGTACGACCAACCAACGGGCCATCCTCAAATAGAAGTCTTCATGAGCCCAATCCACCAAAGAGATCCTCCAACGGTCGCCATTCATCTCGATCCTTCCTTTGTAGCCGTTGGAGCAAGTTGTAAGAGAGAAGAGGAGATCACATGTTAGAATAAGGAGATGTCGCTTTCTCCTCATATTAGTGTGCATAGGATCCTAAGAGAATATCCTATTTGTATATGTCTTTAAATAGTTTGTAAGTATCATACTAATAGAAGTAAGAAAAGAGTTTATTCTCTTTCTCCAACACTCTCTCTCTCAATCGTTCACTCTCCTCACTCCTTACACGATTTCACTCTCTTCCATAATCTCTTGATTACTCTACTCTCAAACTTACACTTCCCACATCTATCCCAAACTCTTATAATTACTTAGTTGCATTGGATTAAGACACATTTTAACCCCAGAAACACTAACAAAGCTGTTTGGTGCTTCTAAGCAATGTTTTCTTGGTTTTAGCCTGTTTTGAGACAAAATGGGTATAAGTGGCTTTTAAACTCTCCACATCAATCTCAAACTCTTATAATTAGTCATTTGCATTGGATTAAGACACATTTTAACCCCAGAAACACTAACATAGCTGTTTACAGCTTCTAAGCAATGTTTTCTTGGTTTTAGCCTGTTTTGGGACAAAATGGGTATAAGTGGCTTTTAAACTCTCCACATCCATCTCAAACTCTTAGAACTAGTCATCTGCATTGGATTAAGACACATTTTAATCCCAGAAACACTAACATAGCTATTTACAGCTTCTAAGCAATGTTTTGTTGGTTTTAGCCTCTTTTGGGACAAAATGGGTATAAATGGCTTTTAAACTATCCACATCTATCTCAAACTCTTATAATTAGTTAGTTGCATTGGATTAAGACACATTTTAACCCCAGAAACACTAACAAAACTGTTTAGTGCTTCTAAGCAATGTTTTCTTGGTTTTAGCCTTTTTGGGACAAAATGGGTATAAGTGGCTTTTAAACCCCCCACATCTATCCCAAACTCTTATAATTAGTTAGTTGCATTGGATTAAAACACATTTTAACCCCAGAAACACTAACAAAGCTGTTTGGTGCTTCTAAGCAATGTTTTCTTGGTTTTAGCCTGTTTTGAGACAAAATGGGTATAAGTGGCTTTTAAACTCTCCACATCAATCTCAAACTCTTATAATTAGTCATTTGCATTGGATTAAGACACATTTTAACCCCAAAACACTAACATAGCTTTTTATAGCTTCTAAGCAATGTTTTCTTGGTTTTAGCCTGTTTTGGGATAAAATGGGTATAAGTGGCTTTTAAACTCTCCACATCAATCTCAAACTCTTAGAACTAGTCAGTTGCATTGGATTAAGACACATTTTAACCCCAGAAACACTAACAAAGCTGTTTGGTGCTTCTAAGCAATGTTTTCTTGGTTTTAGCCTGTTTTGAGACAAAATGGGTATAGGTGGCTTTTCAACTCTCCACATCAATCTCAAACTCTTATAATTAGTCATTTGCATTGGATTAAGACACATTTTAACCCCAGAAACACTAACATAGCTGTTTACAGCTTCTAAGCAATGTTTTCTTGGTTTTAGCCTGTTTTGGGACAAAATGGGTATAAGTGGCTTTTAAACTCTCCACATCCATCTCAAACTCTTAGAACTAGTCATCTGCATTGGATTAAGACACATTTTAATCCCAGAAACACTAACATAGCTATTTACAGCTTCTAAGCAATGTTTTGTTGGTTTTAGCCTCTTTTGGGACAAAATGGGTATAAATGGCTTTTAAACTATCCACATCTATCTCAAACTCTTATAATTAGTTAGTTGCATTGGATTAAGACACATTTTAACCCCAGAAACACTAACAAAACTGTTTAGTGCTTCTAAGCAATGTTATTAGAATGTACCAAGGAGGAGAGAGGAGAGGCCGGTAAGGCCGAGCCTTGGAAGAAGAGAAGAAAGGCCGGAAAGGCCATGTAAAGGCCGGTAAGGCCATGTCCGTGTCCGTGAGCGACCATGTACCGTGTCCGGTACCATGTACCGTGTCCGTGAACGGACCCATGTCCGGTGAGCGGCCAGTTAGGCCGTGAACACATTGAAGAGAAGGCCCGTCCGTACAGGCCCGTCCGTACAGGCCCGTCCGTACAGGCCCGTCCGTACAGGCCCGTCCGTACTATTAGTATATATGAAGGAGAAGAGAGAGTGAGGCCGGTGAGGCCGAGCTGCACAAGGAAGAAGAGAGTGGCCGGTAAGGCTGCTAGTACAAGAAGTGTGGCCGGTAAGGCCATGAGTGGTGTGGGAGCGGCCAGTAAGGCCGTGAGCACAATAAGAGTGGCCAATAAGGCCATGTGGGCCGTGAGAACAATGAGAGTGGTCAGCAAGGCCATAAGAGCAATGTGAGAAGAATTGTGAAGTAAAGGCCTTATAAGAAGAAGAGGCCCAAGAAGAAGTTAAATGTCTCACAAAGGGAAAAGAAGGGAAGGAAGGAAGCATGTGAGACCTTGGTTGGTGAAGAATGAGACAACCAAGGGAAGGAGCTGTCCCTTTCACCATACACCCACTTGTGCACCAACGGCTATATGTCACTCTCACCTCTCATTTATCTCAAACGGCCATATACATTTGTTCTCCTATATTAAGCATTGTAATCTCTCATTTTGTAATACATCACAACATATTATTCAATAGAAGAGAAACCGTTTTCCCTCTCTACTTGTGTTCTTGTTCATATCAACAATGTAGAGTTCTTAGGAGATTAGCGGTTAGAGGCTGCCCTTAAGGCAGCCTATTCTCTTCTCAAATCCACCTAAACTCTTCTTATTTACTGCTTTACTTAGCCTAGATTACTGATTCTTAATCCTCCTTCTCCTAAGTACACAAACTCTAAGTGTTGTGATACTAGAAGAGGATAAGTCTCAAACTAGTGCTTCTCCTAGTTAGGATCCGCTTACTCTCTAGTATTTGGGTTCTATCTAGCTTGTTTATGGGGAGTTCATCACAAGTTGATGTTCTCTCCTCCCCCTTTAGAATGAGTTAGTTTGTTGTGGGTAAAGGGGGATTCATTCACCAAGTGTTTGTCTACCCTCTCTTGTGAGCTTTGTCTCATAAATCCCAACATGGTATCAGAGCAGGTTCTGTTCTTGGTGTTTTAAACTCATTCTCAAAGTCGTTTTCTTAGGAGTTAGCTTAGTTAAAGTTTAGACTTTGCTTAGGTGTTAAATCGCTTAGCTTAGTTTCTTTAAAGCTTTAATTTTGCTTTTGTTGATTAAATCGATTCTCTAGCAGCTCATTGTTGAGTAAGCTTGGTCTCTTATCTTGTTAGAATTTGTAGACCAAGTGTGTGGAAAGAAATCGATTTTACAAGCCCCATCCTTAAGCTTTACCGATTTGGTAATAGCTTTGTTTATTTTGGGATGTGTGGGAAGTGATGAACCATTGAGCAAATTGTGTTGTTCATGGTGAGGATTCACGGTTCTTGTGTGCTTGTATGAGCCACGAAATTCTTAGGATTTAGTTCTCTTAGGATTTAGTTAATTTTCCTCTAAAGGTTTAATTTTGCTTTTGTTAAATTTCCTTTAAAGGCTTAATTACTAAATCGCTTCTTCTTCTTCTTCTCAAGGTTGAGAAAGCTTTGTTTCTGGTCATATGGTGTGTCCAGGTTCGAGTTTGAGGAAGAGAGAGACTTTATTTTAGCATGTAGAGCCCGCTTGGTCAAATAGATTCAAGTTGGTCCAAGATGCATTCTTTTAACCGTTGGACAATAGGTTGTTCCAAAGGCTTTTGTTGTTTCTTCTTTGCTTGGGACCACGAAAAACATCTTCTATATGTTATCTTCGTGGATCTTCAAGCCTTAATCTCTTGAAGAACACTTGTTTAAGTGATTCTACAAGGAGTTTTGTTGTTAAACCTTTGGAGAAACTAATTTTCCATAAGGTCCATTGTGTTTCAGCCATTAAAGCACCAAAAGAGATTGTCTTCTTGGATGTTCTTGGCTGTCAAAGCTTCTTTCAACTCAAGAAAACAGAGTATAACTCTGTCCATAAGAACTCTTGAGCAAATTCTCTATTCTACTCTCCACTCACCTTATACTTCCGCCCATATACTCTACTATACTCTATACTCTTGGTTACTAATTCTCTGGTTACTTATTCTCTAAATTCTATTTTATTTTCAGTAATATTCTATATTCTCTATTCTCTAATCTCTAACAATCTCTTGTTTAGAATCTGTTCCATTGATTTTTGGTTTCAGTTTCAGCATTGAAGATTGTGTGGAGCTCGCTCACTATCTCAAGAAGAAGAAGTGGCGAGGTTGAAGGCCACAAGATAGCCATGTAAGAGCGCAGCACAATGCCTGGAGTTAGAACCAAGGGCCACCAAGTCTTTGTTAAGCTGGTGGAAGGTGATGAATCAGTCCAAGAGCATGTGTGTTAGTGCCAAGTTGTTGATCGGATGTGCACAATGGTCTTTAGGAAAGGTGATGCACAAGGTTTCAACTGTTGATTGGATGTGCACAAGAACGGTGATGCACAAGGCTTCAACTGAGGTGATGAGGTTTCAGCCCATCATCAAGTAAAGGTTACGGGGGAGATCAAGTGACTTCAGACCGTACCTCACAGATTCTGCTCGGCCACAAGCAAAAGTCTTTACTTAAAGCTCAGCCGAAGCGTCTCAAAGATCGACTCGGACGAAACCCTTCCACTGCGATTCGGCTTCCGCGTTCTTCATTAAAGTTCGAGACCACAGAGTCATCTTGCCAGTGGAAGTGGAATCATACCAATCCGAGCAGCCGTTCGAAAGTTATGTCCGATTCAGTGGGCATGTATCAGTCTGACAGATAAAACTGGCCGGGTTTAAAAACCATGGTTAGAGAAGCGGTCTCAAGGAGGAATTCCAAACCGCATCAGTGATCAACTCTCTCCTTCCTATCCATCAAAACACCATAAAGGCTGTGCTCTAAACTCTACTCTATTTAAATTTCTTAAATTCATTACCTTAGCTTCATTACTAGTCTTTACTCTTTAATATGTTCTCTTAAATTGTCACACTTTTAGAAATTTTCTTTGATATTCCTCATAGCAAACACTTATTCTTTTCTTCTTTATCACTTGTTTAAGGGGTAAAGGAGACTATGAGAGCCTCAAAGAAACTCTAAAGGCGCAAGGATGGAGATCATAAGGAATGTGCTAAAGGCAAGGTGGGCTAAGGAGTAGGAGCGGTTCAAATCATGAAGAGAAGGGAGCTAGTTCTTTGCAAACCAAGGTCAAGGGACATCATGGATAGTGGAGTCTATACTCTTTTTCCCTTAACAAAGTTTTATCCCAAGAGGTTTTCTTTGTTGAGGTTTTTAATGAGGTAGATGACACTAGTCCACCCTTGATCTTTGGTCCCCATGGTGTCCCACCGATCAAGCGTGCGGGGGAGTATTAGAATGTACCAAGGAGGAGAGAGGAGAGGCCGGTAAGGCCGAGCCTTGGAAGAAGAGAAGAAAGGCCGGAAAGGCCATGTAAAGGCCGGTAAGGCCATGTCCGTGTCCGTGAGCGACCATGTACCGTGTCCGGTACCATGTACCGTGTCCGTGAACGGACCCATGTCCGGTGAGCGGCCAGTTAGGCCGTGAACACATTGAAGAGAAGGCCCGTCCGTACAGGCCCGTCCGTACAGGCCCGTCCGTACAGGCCCGTCCGTACAGGCCCGTCCGTACTATTAGTATATATGAAGGAGAAGAGAGAGTGAGGCCGGTGAGGCCGAGCTGCACAAGGAAGAAGAGAGTGGCCGGTAAGGCTGCTAGTACAAGAAGTGTGGCCGGTAAGGCCATGAGTGGTGTGGGAGCGGCCAGTAAGGCCGTGAGCACAATAAGAGTGGCCAATAAGGCCATGTGGGCCGTGAGAACAATGAGAGTGGTCAGCAAGGCCATAAGAGCAATGTGAGAAGAATTGTGAAGTAAAGGCCTTATAAGAAGAAGAGGCCCAAGAAGAAGTTAAATGTCTCACAAAGGGAAAAGAAGGGAAGGAAGGAAGCATGTGAGACCTTGGTTGGTGAAGAATGAGACAACCAAGGGAAGGAGCTGTCCCTTTCACCATACACCCACTTGTGCACCAACGGCTATATGTCACTCTCACCTCTCATTTATCTCAAACGGCCATATACATTTGTTCTCCTATATTAAGCATTGTAATCTCTCATTTTGTAATACATCACAACATATTATTCAATAGAAGAGAAACCGTTTTCCCTCTCTACTTGTGTTCTTGTTCATATCAACAATGTAGAGTTCTTAGGAGATTAGCGGTTAGAGGCTGCCCTTAAGGCAGCCTATTCTCTTCTCAAATCCACCTAAACTCTTCTTATTTACTGCTTTACTTAGCCTAGATTACTGATTCTTAATCCTCCTTCTCCTAAGTACACAAACTCTAAGTGTTGTGATACTAGAAGAGGATAAGTCTCAAACTAGTGCTTCTCCTAGTTAGGATCCGCTTACTCTCTAGTATTTGGGTTCTATCTAGCTTGTTTATGGGGAGTTCATCACAAGTTGATGTTCTCTCCTCCCCCTTTAGAATGAGTTAGTTTGTTGTGGGTAAAGGGGGATTCATTCACCAAGTGTTTGTCTACCCTCTCTTGTGAGCTTTGTCTCATAAATCCCAACAAATGTTTTCTTGGTTTTAGCCTTTTTGGGACAAAATGGGTATAAGTGGCTTTTAAACTCCCCACATCTATCCCAAACTCTTATAATTAGTTAGTTGCATTGGATTAAAACACATTTTAACCCCAGAAACACTAACAAAGCTGTTTGGTTCTTCTAAGCAATGTTTTCTTGGTTTTAGCCTGTTTTGAGACAAAATGGGTATAAGTGGCTTTTAAACTCTCCACACCAATCTCAAACTCTTATAATTAGTCATTTGCATTGGATTAAGACACATTTTAACCCCAGAAACACTAACATAGCTGTTTACAGCTTCTAAGCAATGTTTTCTTGGTTTTAGCCTGTTTTGGGACAAAATGGGTATAAGTGGCTTTTAAACACTCCACATCCATCTCAAACTCTTAGAACTAGTCAGCTGCATTGGATTAAGACACATTTTAACCCCAGCAACACTAACATAGCTGTTTACAACTTCTAAGCAATGTTTTCTTGGTTTTAGCCTGTTTTGGGACAAAATGGGTATAAGTGGCTTTTAAACTCTCCACATCCATCTCAAACTCTTATAACTAGTCAGCTGCATTGGATTAAGACACATTTTAACCCCAGAAACACTAACATAGCTATATACAGCTTCTAAGCAATGTTTTCTTGGTTTTAGACTGTTTTGGGACAAAATGGGTATAAGTGGCTTTTAAACTATCCACATCTATCTCAAACTCTTATAATTAGTTAGTTGTATTGGATTAAGACACATTTTAACCCCAGAAACACTAACAAAGCTGTTTAGTGTTTCTAAGCAATGTTTTCTTGGTTTTAGCCTGTTTAGGGACAAAATGGGTATAAGTGGCTTCTAAACTCTCCACATCCATCTCAAACTCTTATAACTAGTCAGCTGCATTGGATTAAGACACATTTTAACCCTAGAAACACTAACATAGCTATTTACAGCTTCTAAGCAATGTTTTCTTGGTTTTAGCCTCTTTTGGGACAAAATGGGTATAAGTGGCTTTTAAACTATCCACATCTATCTCAAACTCTTATAATTAGTTAGTTGCATTGGATTAAGACACATTTTAACCTCAGAAACACTAACAAAGCTGTTTAGTGCTTCTAAGCAATGTTTTCTTGGTTTTAGCCTTTTTGGGACAAAATGGGTATAAGTGGCTTTTAAACTTCCCACATCTATCCCAAACTCTTATAATTACTTAGTTGCATTGGATTAAGACACATTTTAACCCCAGAAACACTAACAAAGCTGTTTGGTGCTTCTAAGCAATGTTTTCTTGGTTTTAGCCTGTTTTGAGACAAAATGGGTATAAGTGGCTTTTAAACTCTCCACATCAATCTCAAACTCTTATAATTAGTCATTTGCATTGGATTAAGACACATTTTAACCCCAGAAACACTAACATAGCTGTTTACAGCTTCTAAGCAATGTTTTCTTGGTTTTAGCCTGTTTTGGGACAAAATGGGTATAAGTGGCTTTTAAACTCTCCACATCCATCTCAAACTCTTAGAACTAGTCATCTGCATTGGATTAAGACACATTTTAATCCCAGAAACACTAACATAGCTATTTACAGCTTCTAAGCAATGTTTTGTTGGTTTTAGCCTCTTTTGGGACAAAATGGGTATAAATGGCTTTTAAACTATCCACATCTATCTCAAACTCTTATAATTAGTTAGTTGCATTGGATTAAGACACATTTTAACCCCAGAAACACTAACAAAACTGTTTAGTGCTTCTAAGCAATGTTTTCTTGGTTTTAGCCTTTTTGGGACAAAATGGGTATAAGTGGCTTTTAAACCCCCCACATCTATCCCAAACTCTTATAATTAGTTAGTTGCATTGGATTAAAACACATTTTAACCCCAGAAACACTAACAAAGCTGTTTGGTGCTTCTAAGCAATGTTTTCTTGGTTTTAGCCTGTTTTGAGACAAAATGGGTATAAGTGGCTTTTAAACTCTCCACATCAATCTCAAACTCTTATAATTAGTCATTTGCATTGGATTAAGACACATTTTAACCCCAAAACACTAACATAGCTTTTTATAGCTTCTAAGCAATGTTTTCTTGGTTTTAGCCTGTTTTGGGATAAAATGGGTATAAGTGGCTTTTAAACTCTCCACATCAATCTCAAACTCTTAGAACTAGTCAGCTGCATTGGATTAAGACACATTTTAACCGCAGAAACACTAACATAGATATTTACAGCTTCTAAGCAATGTTTTCTTGGTTTTAGCCTCTTTTGGGACAAAATGGGTATAAGTGGCTTTTAAACTATCCACATCTATCTCAAACTCTTATAATTAGTTAGTTGCATTGGATTAAGACACATTTTAACCCCAGAAACACTAACAAAGCTGTTTAGTGCTTCTAAGCAATGTTTTCTTGGTTTTAGCCTTTTTGGGACAAAATGGGTATAAGTGGATTTTAAAATTCCCACATCTATCCCAAACTCTTATAATTACTTAGTTGCATTGGATTAAGACACATTTTAACCCCAGAAACACTAACAAAGCTGTTTGGTGCTTCTAAGCAATGTTTTCTTGGTTTTAGCCTGTTTTGAGACAAAATGGGTATAAGTGGCTTTTAAACTCTCCACATCAATCTCAAACTCTTATAATTAGTCATTTGCATTGGATTAAGACACATTTTAACCCCAGAAACACTAACATAGCTGTTTACAGCTTCTAAGCAATGTTTTCTTGGTTTTAGCCTGTTTTGGGACAAAATGGGTATAAGTGGCTTTTAAACTCTCCACATCCATCTCAAACTCTTAGAACTTGTCATCTGCATTGGATTAAGAAACATTTTAACCCCAGAAACACTAACATAGCTATTTACAGCTTCTAAGCAATGTTTTTTTGGTTTTAGCCTCTTTTGGGACAAAATGGGTATAAGTGGCTTTTAAACTCTCCACATCTATCTCAAACTCTTATCATTAGTTAGTTGCATTGGATTAAGACACATTTTAACCCTAGAAACACTAACAAAGCTGTTTGGTGCTTCTAAGCAATGTTTTCTTGGTTTTAGCCTGTTTTGGGACAAAATGGGTATAAGTGGCTTTTAAACTCTCCACATCCATCTCAAACTCTTATAACTAGTCAGCTGCATTGGATTAAGACACATTTTAACCCGAAAAACACTAACATAGCTATTTGGTGCTTCTAAGCAATGTTTTCTTGGTTTTAGCCTGTTTTGGGACAAAATGGGTATAAGTGGCTTTTAAACTCTCCACATCTATCTCAAACTCTTATCATTAGTTAGTTGCATTGGATTAAGACACATTTTAACCCTAGAAACACTAACAAAGCTGTTTGGTGCTTCTAAGCAATGTTTTCTTGGTTTTAGCCTGTTTTGGGACAAAATGGGTATAAGTGGCTTTTAAACTCTCCACATCTATCTCAAACTCTTATCATTAGTTAGTTGCATTGGATTAAGACACATTTTAACCCTAGAAACACTAACAAAGCTGTTTGGTGCTTCTAAGCAATGTTTTCTTGGTTTTAGCCTTTTTGGGACAAAATGGGTATAAGTGGCTTTTAAACTCCCCACATCTATCCCAAACTCTTATAATTAGTTAGTTGCATTGGATTAAGAACATTTTAACCCCTGAAACACTAACAAAGCTGTTTGGTGCTTCTAAGCAATGTTTTGTTGGTTTTAGCCTCTTTTGGGACAAAATGGGTATAAATGGCTTTTAAACTATCCACATCAATCTCAAACTCTTATAATTAGTCATTTGCATTGGATTAAGACACATTTTAACCCCAAAACACTAACATAGCTTTTTATAGCTTCTAAGCAATGTTTTCTTGGTTTTAGCCTGTTTTGGGATAAAATGGGTATAAGTGGCTTTTAAACTCTCCACATCAATCTCAAACTCTTAGAACTAGTCAGTTGCATTGGATTAAGACACATTTTAACCCCAGAAACACTAACAAAGCTGTTTGGTGCTTCTAAGCAATGTTTTCTTGGTTTTAGCCTGTTTTGAGACAAAATGGGTATAGGTGGCTTTTAAACTCTCCACATCAATCTCAAACTCTTATAATTAGTCATTTGCATTGGATTAAGACACATTTTAACCCCAGAAACACTAACATAGCTGTTTACAGCTTCTAAGCAATGTTTTCTTGGTTTTAGCCTGTTTTGGGACAAAATGGGTATAAGTGGCTTTTAAACTCTCCACATCCATCTCAAACTCTTAGAACTAGTCATCTGCATTGGATTAAGACACATTTTAATCCCAGAAACACTAACATAGCTATTTACAGCTTCTAAGCAATGTTTTGTTGGTTTTAGCCTCTTTTGGGACAAAATGGGTATAAGTGGCTTTTAAACTATCCACATCTATCTCAAACTCTTATAATTAGTTAGTTGCATTGGATTAAGACACATTTTAACCCCAGAAACACTAACAAAACTGTTTAGTGCTTCTAAGCAATGTTTTCTTGGTTTTAGCCTTTTTGGGACAAAATGGGTATAAGTGGCTTTTAAACTCCCCACATCTATCCCAAACTCTTATAATTAGTTAGTTGCATTGGATTAAAACACATTTTAACCCCAGAAACACTGACAAAGCTGTTTGGTTCTTCTAAGCAATGTTTTCTTGGTTTTAGCCTGTTTTGAGACAAAATGGGTATAAGTGGCTTTTAAACTCTCCACACCAATCTCAAACTCTTATAATTAGTCATTTGCATTGGATTAAGACACATTTTAACCCCAGAAACACTAACATAGCTGTTTACAGCTTCTAAGCAATGTTTTCTTGGTTTTAGCCTGTTTTGGGACAAAATGGGTATAAGTGGCTTTTAAACTCTCCACATCCATCTCAAACTCTTAGAACTAGTCAGCTGCATTGGATTAAGACACATTTTAACCCCAGCAACACTAACATAGCTGTTTACAACTTCTAAGCAATGTTTTCTTGGTTTTAGCCTGTTTTGGGACAAAATGGGTATAAGTGGCTTTTAAACTCTCCACATCCATCTCAAACTCTTATAACTAGTCAGCTGCATTGGATTAAGACACATTTTAACCCCAGAAACACTAACATAGCTATATACAGCTTCTAAGCAATGTTTTCTTGGTTTTAGACTGTTTTGGGACAAAATGGGTATAAGTGGCTTTTAAACTATCCACATCTATCTCAAACTCTTATAATTAGTTAGTTGTATTGGATTAAGACACATTTTAACCCCAGAAACACTAACAAAGCTGTTTAGTGTTTCTAAGCAATGTTTTCTTGGTTTTAGCCTGTTTAGGGACAAAATGGGTATAAGTGGCTTCTAAACTCTCCACATCCATCTCAAACTCTTATAACTAGTCAGCTGCATTGGATTAAGACACATTTTAACCCTAGAAACACTAACATAGCTATTTACAGCTTCTAAGCAATGTTTTCTTGGTTTTAGCCTCTTTTGGGACAAAATGGGTATAAGTGGCTTTTAAACTATCCACATCTATCTCAAACTCTTATAATTAGTTAGTTGCATTGGATTAAGACACATTTTAACCCCAGAAACACTAACATAGCTGTTTAGTGCTTCTAAGCAATGTTTTCTTGGTTTTAGCCTTTTTGGGACAAAATGGGTATAAGTGGCTTTTAAACTTCCCACATCTATCCCAAACTCTTATAATTACTTAGTTGCATTGGATTAAGACACATTTTAACCCCAGAAACACTAACAAAGCTGTTTGGTGCTTCTAAGCAATGTTTTCTTGGTTTTAGCCTGTTTTGAGACAAAATGGGTATAAGTGGCTTTTAAACTCTCCACATCAATCTCAAACTCTTATAATTAGTCATTTGCATTGGATTAAGACACATTTTAACCCCAGAAACACTAACATAGCTGTTTACAGCTTCTAAGCAATGTTTTCTTGGTTTTAGCCTGTTTTGGGACAAAATGGGTATAAGTGGCTTTTAAACTCTCCACATCCATCTCAAACTCTTAGAACTAGTCATCTGCATTGGATTAAGACACATTTTAATCCCAGAAACACTAACATAGCTATTTACAGCTTCTAAGCAATGTTTTGTTGGTTTTAGCCTCTTTTGGGACAAAATGGGTATAAATGGCTTTTAAACTATCCACATCTATCTCAAACTCTTATAATTAGTTAGTTGCATTGGATTAAGACACATTTTAACCCCAGAAACACTAACAAAACTGTTTAGTGCTTCTAAGCAATGTTTTCTTGGTTTTAGCCTTTTTGGGACAAAATGGGTATAAGTGGCTTTTAAACCCCCCACATCTATCCCAAACTCTTATAATTAGTTAGTTGCATTGGATTAAAACACATTTTAACCCCAGAAACACTAACAAAGCTGTTTGGTGCTTCTAAGCAATGTTTTCTTGGTTTTAGCCTGTTTTGAGACAAAATGGGTATAAGTGGCTTTTAAACTCTCCACATTATTAGAATGTACCAAGGAGGAGAGAGGAGAGGCCGGTAAGGCCGAGCCTTGGAAGAAGAGAAGAAAGGCCGGAAAGGCCATGTAAAGGCCGGTAAGGCCATGTCCGTGTCCGTGAGCGACCATGTACCGTGTCCGGTACCATGTACCGTGTCCGTGAACGGACCCATGTCCGGTGAGCGGCCAGTTAGGCCGTGAACACATTGAAGAGAAGGCCCGTCCGTACAGGCCCGTCCGTACGATGAAGAGAAGGCCCGTCCGTACAATGAAGAGAAGGCCCGTCCGTACGGTCTCGGCCCTTAGGCCTGCGCTCGGTCCAGTAGATAGAGAGGCCGAGTTTGAGAGGAGGAAAGCGAGGCCCTACAAGAGAGAAGGAGGATTATGGGAAGATCACATGTGCCCTTGGTTGGTGAAGGAAGGAAAGGTCACTCTCACCAACACCAAATCGAGAATGTCACTTTCATCACTCTCTTCTTCTCTCTAACGGTCATATGACCTTGTATTCTCCTATATTAAGCTTTGTATTTCACCTCATATGTAACACAATACAACAATCTAATAAGAAGAGAAACGTTTTCCCTCTTTTACTTATGTTTATGCTATCATCTTCAATGTAGATAGCTTAGGGATAAACGATTAGAGGCTGCCCTTAAGGCAGCCTATTCTCTTCTCAAATCCACCTAAACTCTTCTTTATCTCCTTCTATTTCCCTAGCTTACTGATTCTAAATCCTTTCTACCTAAGTACACAAACTCTTAAGTGTTGTGATACTTTAACAAGGATTAGTCTCAAACTAGGATTGTTTGCTCCTTCATAGATCCGTTTACTACCTAGTATTGGGGATCTATTTAGCTTATTTATGGGGAGTTCATCACAAGTTGATGTCCTCTCCTCCCCCTTGAGAATGAGTTAGTTTGTTGTGGGTAAAGGGGGATTCATTCACCAAGTGTTTGTCTACCCTCTCTTGTGAGCTTTGTCTCATAAATCCCAACATGGTATCAGAGCAGGCTCTGTTCTTGGTGACTCAAACTCGTTCTCAAGTTGGTTCTCTTAGGAGTTAGCTTAATTAAAGTTTTAATCCTAGCCTAGGTGTTAAATCGCTTAGCTTAGTTTCTTTAAAAACTTTAATTTTGCTTTTGTTGTTAAATCGATTCTCTAGCAGCTCAATGTTGAGTAAGCTTGGTCTTGGGTCTTTGTAGAGTTCATAGACCAAGTGTGTGAAAGAAATCGATTTTAAAACCTCATCCTTAGGCTTCACCGATTGGGTAAAAGCTTGGGTTTAAATTGAGGTGGTGATGAACCAAGGAGCAAATTGTTCTTGTTCTTGGTAAGGATTCACGTGTTTTTAGGCTTGTATAGAGCCACGAAATCCTTAGGATTTTTCCTAGGATTCTCTTAAGATTTAGTTAATTTTCCTTTAAAGGTTTAATTTTGCTTTTGTTAAATTTCCTTTAAAGTTTAATTACTAAATCACTCTCTTCTTCTTCTCAAGGTTGAGAAAGCTTTGTTTCTGGTCATATGGTGTGTCCAGGTTCGAGTTTGAGGAAGAGAGAGACTTTATTTTAGCATGTAGAGCCCGCTTGGTCAAATAGATTCAAGTTGGTCCAAGATGCATTCTTTTAACCGTTGGACAATAGGCTGTTCCAAAGGCTTTTGTTGTTTCTTCTTTGCTTGGGACCACGAAAAACATCTTCTATATGTTATCTTCGTGGATCTAAAGCCTTAATCTCTTGAAGAACACTTGTTTAAGTGATTCTACAAGGAGTTTTGTTGTTAAACCTTTGGAGAAACTAATTTTCCATAAGGTCCATTGTGTTTCAGCCATTAAAGCACCAAAAGAGATTGTCTTCTTGGATGTTCTTGGCTGTCAAAGCTTCTTTCAACTCAAGAAAACAGAGTTAAACTCTGTCCATAAGAACTCTTGAGCAGATTCTCTATTCTACTCTCCATTCATCTTATACTACCGCCAATACTCTCCCTTATACTCTCACTTTCTATTCTCCATATATACTCTTATTAATTCTCTAAATTCTCTATTTAATTTCAGTAATATTCTCTATACTCTAATCTCTAACAATCTCTTGTTTAGAATCTGTTCCATTGATTTTTGGTTTCAGTTTCAGCATTGAAGATTGTGTGGAGCTCGCTCACTATCTCAAGGAGAAGAAGTGGCGAGGTTGAAGGCTACAAGATAGCCATGTAAGAGCGCAGCACAATGCCTGGAGTTAGAACCAAGGGCCACCAAGTCTTTGTTAAGCTGGTGGAAGGTGATGAATCAGTCCAAGAGCATGTGTGTTAGTGCCAAGTTGTTGATCGGATGTGCACAATGGTCTTTAGGAAAGGTGATGCACAAGGTTTCAACTGTTGATTGGATGTGCACAAGAACGGTGATGCACAAGGCTTCAACTGAGGTGATGAGGTTTCAGCCCATCATCAAGTAAAGGTTACGGGGGAGATCAAGTGACTTCAGACCGTACCTCACAGATTCTGCTCGGCCACAAGCAAAAGTCTTTACTTAAAGCTCAGCCGAAGCGTCTCAAAGATCGACTCGGACGAAACCCTTCCACTGCGATTCGGCTTCCGCGTTCTTCATTAAAGTTCGAGACCACAGAGTCATCTTGCCAGTGGAAGTGGAATCATACCAATCCGAGCAGCCGTTCGAAAGTTATGTCCGATTCAGTGGGCATGTGTCAGTCTGACAAATAAAACTGACCGGGTTTAAAACCATGGTTAGAGGAGCGGTCTCAAGGAGGAATTCCAAACCGCAACTGTGATCAACTCTCTCCTTCCTATCCATCAAAACACCATAAAGGCTGTGCTCTAAACCCTTCTCTATTTTAATTCATAAATTCATTACCTTAGCTTCATTACTAGTCTTTAGTCTTTAATATGATTCTTCTTAAATTGTCACACTTTTAGAATTTTTCTTTGATATTCCTCATAGCAAACACTTATTCTTTTCTTCTTTATCACTTGTTTAAGGGTAAAGGAGACTATGAGAGCCTCAAAGGAATTCTAAAGGAACAAGGATGGAGATCATAAGGAATGTGCTAAAGGCAAGGAGGGCTAAGGAAGTGTAGCGGTTCAAAGGCTTAAAGAGAAGAGAGCTGGTTCTTGACAAACCAAGATCATTGCGACATCAAGGAACGTGGAGACTACACTCTTTTTACTTAACAAAGTTTTCTCCCAAGTGGTTTTCTTTGTTAAGGTTTTTAATGAGGTAGTCCTCACGTGTCCACGCTTGATCTTGGGTCCCCATGGTGTCCCACCGATCAAGCGTGCGGGGGAGTATTAGAATGTACCAAGGAGGAGAGAGGAGAGGCCGGTAAGGCCGAGCCTTGGAAGAAGAGAAGAAAGGCCGGAAAGGCCATGTAAAGGCCGGTAAGGCCATGTCCGTGTCCGTGAGCGACCATGTACCGTGTCCGGTACCATGTACCGTGTCCGTGAACGGACCCATGTCCGGTGAGCGGCCAGTTAGGCCGTGAACACATTGAAGAGAAGGCCCGTCCGTACAGGCCCGTCCGTACAGGCCCGTCCGTACGATGAAGAGAAGGCCCGTCCGTACAATGAAGAGAAGGCCCGTCCGTACGGTCTCGGCCCTTAGGCCTGCGCTCGGTCCAGTAGATAGAGAGGCCGAGTTTGAGAGGAGGAAAGCGAGGCCCTACAAGAGAGAAGGAGGATTATGGGAAGATCACATGTGCCCTTGGTTGGTGAAGGAAGGAAAGGTCACTCTCACCAACACCAAATCGAGAATGTCACTTTCATCACTCTCTTCTTCTCTCTAACGGTCATATGACCTTGTATTCTCCTATATTAAGCTTTGTATTTCACCTCATATGTAACACAATACAACAATCTAATAAGAAGAGAAACGTTTTCCCTCTTTTACTTATGTTTATGCTATCATCTTCAATGTAGATAGCTTAGGGATAAACGATTAGAGGCTGCCCTTAAGGCAGCCTATTCTCTTCTCAAATCCACCTAAACTCTTCTTTATCTCCTTCTATTTCCCTAGCTTACTGATTCTAAATCCTTTCTACCTAAGTACACAAACTCTTAAGTGTTGTGATACTTTAACAAGGATTAGTCTCAAACTAGGATTGTTTGCTCCTTCATAGATCCGTTTACTACCTAGTATTGGGGATCTATTTAGCTTATTTATGGGGAGTTCATCACAAGTTGATGTCCTCTCCTCCCCCTTGAGAATGAGTTAGTTTGTTGTGGGTAAAGGGGGATTCATTCACCAAGTGTTTGTCTACCCTCTCTTGTGAGCTTTGTCTCATAAATCCCAACACACATCAATCTCAAACTCTTATAATTAGTCATTTGCATTGGATTAAGACACATTTTAACCCCAAAACACTAACATAGCTTTTTATAGCTTCTAAGCAATGTTTTCTTGGTTTTAGCCTGTTTTGGGATAAAATGGGTATAAGTGGCTTTTAAACTCTCCACATCAATCTCAAACTCTTAGAACTAGTCAGCTGCATTGGATTAAGACACATTTTAACCGCAGAAACACTAACATAGATATTTACAGCTTCTAAGCAATGTTTTCTTGGTTTTAGCCTCTTTTGGGACAAAATGGGTATAAGTGGCTTTTAAACTATCCACATCTATCTCAAACTCTTATAATTAGTTAGTTGCATTGGATTAAGACACATTTTAACCCCAGAAACACTAACAAAGCTGTTTAGTGCTTCTAAGCAATGTTTTCTTGGTTTTAGCCTTTTTGGGACAAAATGGGTATAAGTGGCTTTTAAACTTCCCACATCTATCCCAAACTCTTATAATTACTTAGTTGCATTGGATTAAGACACATTTTAACCCCAGAAACACTAACAAAGCTGTTTGGTGCTTCTAAGCAATGTTTTCTTGGTTTTAGCCAGTTTTGAGACAAAATGGGTATAAGTGGCTTTTAAACTCTCCACATCAATCTCAAACTCTTATAATTAGTCATTTGCATTGGATTAAGACACATTTTAACCCCAGAAACACTAACATAGCTGTTTACAGCTTCTAAGCAATGTTTTCTTGGTTTTAGCCTGTTTTGGGACAAAATGGGTATAAGTGGCTTTTAAACTCTCCACATCTATCTCAAACTCTTATCATTAGTTAGTTGCATTGGATTAAGACACATTTTAACCCTAGAAACACTAACAAAGCTGTTTGGTGCTTCTAAGCAATGTTTTCTTGGTTTTAGCCTGTTTTGGGATAAAATGGGTATAAGTGGCTTTTAAACTCTCCACATCCATCTCAAACTCTTATAACTAGTCAGCTGCATTGGATTAAGACACATTTTAACCCGAGAAACACTAACATAGCTATTTGGTGCTTCTAAGCAATGTTTTCTTGGTTTTAGCCTGTTTTGGGACAAAATGGGTATAAGTGGCTTTTAAACTCTCCACATCTATCTCAAACTCTTATCATTAGTTAGTTGCATTGGATTAAGACACATTTTAACCCTAGAAACACTAACAAAGCTGGTTGGTGCTTCTAAGCAATGTTTTCTTGGTTTTAGCCTGTTTTGGGACAAAATGGGTATAAGTGGCTTTTAAACTCTCCACATCAATCTCAAACTCTTATAATTAGTCATTTGCATTGGATTAAGGCACATTTTAACCCCAGAAACACTAACATAGCTGTTTACAGCTTCTAAGTAATGTTTTCCTTGTTTTAGCCTGTTTTGGGACAAAATGGGTAAAAGTGGCATTTAAACTATCCACATCCATCTCAAACTCTTATAATTAGTTAGTTGCATTGGATTAAGACACATTTTAACCCCAGAAACACTAACAACGCTGTTTAGTGCTTCTAAGCAATGTTTTCTTGGTTTTAGCCTCTTTTGGGACAAAATGGGTATAAGTGGCTTTTAAACTATCCACATCTATCTCAAACTCTTATAATTAGTTAGTTGCATTGGATTAAGACACATTTTACCCCAGAAACACTAACAAAGCTGTTTAGTGCTTCTAAGCAATGTTTTCTTGGTTTTAGCCTTTTTGGGACAAAATGGGTATAAGTGGCTTTTAAACTCCCCACATCTATCCCAAACTCTTATAATTAGTTAGTTGCATTGGATTAAGAACATTTTAACCCCTGAAACACTAACAAAGCTGTTTGGTGCTTCTAAGCAATGTTTTCTTGGTTTTAGCCTGTTTTGAGACAAAATGGGTATAAGTGGCTTTTAAACTCTCCACATCAATCTCAAACTCTTATAATTAGTCATTTGCATTGGATTAAGACACATTTTAACCCCAGAAACACTAACATAGCTGTTTACAGCTTCTAAGCAATGTTTTCTTGGTTTTAGCCTGTTTTGGGACAAAATGGGTATAAGTGGCTTTTAAACTCTCCACATCCATCTCAAACTCTTAGAACTTGTCATCTGCATTGGATTAAGAAACATTTTAACCCCAGAAACACTAACATAGCTATTTACAGCTTCTAAGCAATGTTTTCTTGGTTTTAGCCTCTCTTGGGACAAAATGGGTATAAGTTGCTTTTAAACTATCCACATCTATCTCAAACTCTTAGAATTAGTTAGTTGCATTGGATTAAGACACATTTTAACCCCATAAACACTAACAAAGCTGTTTGGTGCTTCTAAGCAATGTTTTCTTGGTTTTAGCCTGTTTTGAGACAAAATGGGAATAAGTGGCTTTTAAACTCTCCACATCAATCTCAGACTCTTATAATTAGTCATTTGCATTGGATTAAGAAACATTTTAACCCCAGAAACACTAACATAGCTGTTTACAGCTTCTAAGCAATGTTTTTTTGGTTTTAGCCTGTTTTGGGACAAAATGGGTATAAGTGGCTTTTAAACTCTCCACATCCATCTCAAACTCTTATAACTAGTCAGCTGCATTGGATTAAGACACATTTTAACCCCAGAAACACTAACATAGCTATTTGGTGCTTCTAAGCAATGTTTTCTTGGTTTTAGCCTGTTTTGGGACAAAATGGGTATAAGTGGCTTTTAAACTCTCCACATCTATCTCAAACTCTTATAATTAGTTAGTTGCATTGGATTAAGACACATTTTAACCCCAGAAATACTAACAAAGCTGTTTGGTGCTTCTAAGCAATGTTTTCTTGGTTTTAGCCTGTTTTGGGACAAAATGGGTATAAGTGGCTTTTAAACTCTCCCCATCTATCTCAAACTCTTATAATTAGTTAGTTGCATTGGATTAAGACACATTTTAACCCCATAAACACTAACAAAGCTGTTTGGTGCTTCTAAGCAATGTTTTCTTGGTTTTAGCCTGTTTTGAGACAAAATGGGAATAAGTGGCTTTTAAACTCTCCACATCAATCTCAGACTCTTATAATTAGTCATTTGCATTGGATTAAGAAACATTTTAACCCCAGAAACACTAACATAGCTGTTTACAGCTTCTAAGCAATGTTTTCTTGGTTTTAGCCTGTTTTGGGGACAAAATGGGTATAAGTGGCTTTTAAACTCTCCACATCCATCTCAAACTCTTATAACTAGTCAGCTGCATTGGATTAAGACACATTTTAACCCCAGAAACACTAACATAGCTATTTGGTGCTTCTAAGCAATGTTTTCTTGGTTTTAGCCTGTTTTGGGACAAAATGGGTATAAGTGGCTTTTAAACTCTCCACATCTATCTCAAACTCTTATAATTAGTTAGTTGCATTGGATTAAGACACATTTTAACCCCAGAAACACTAACATAGCTATTTGGTGCTTCTAAGCAATGTTTTCTTGGTTTTAGCCTATTTTGGGACAAAATGGGTATAAGTGGCTTTTAAACTCTCCACATCTATCTCAAACTCTTATAGTTAGTTAGTTGCATTGGATTAAGACACATTTTAACCCCAGAAACACTAACAAAGCTGTTTGGTGCTTCTAAGCAATGTTTTCTTGGTTTTAGCCTGTTTTGGGACAAAATGGGTATAAGTGGCTTTTAAACTCTCCACATCCATCTCAAACTCTTAGAACTAGTCAGCTGCATTGGATTAAGACACATTTTAACCCCAGAAACACTAACATAGCTATTTACAGCTTCTAAGCAATGTTTTTTTGGTTTTAGCCTCTTTTGGGACAAAATGGGTATAAGTGGCTTTTAAACTATCCACATCTATCTCAAAGTCTTATAATTAGTTATTTGCATTGGATTAAGACACATTTTAACCCCAGAAATACTAACAAAGCTGTTTGGTGCTTCTAAGCAATGTTTTCTTGGTTTTAGCCTGTTTTGGGACAAAATGGGTATAAGTGGCTTTTAAACTCTCCCCATCTATCTCAAACTCTTATAATTAGTTAGTTGCATTGGATTAAGACACATTTTAACCCCATAAACACTAACAAAGCTGTTTGGTGCTTCTAAGCAATGTTTTCTTGGTTTTAGCCTGTTTTGAGACAAAATGGGAATAAGTGGCTTTTAAACTCTCCACATCAATCTCAGACTCTTATAATTAGTCATTTGCATTGGATTAAGAAACATTTTAACCCCAGAAACACTAACATAGCTGTTTACAGCTTCTAAGCAATGTTTTCTTGGTTTTCGCCTGTTTTGGGACAAAATGGGTATAAGTGGCTTTTAAACTCTCCACATCCATCTCAAACTCTTATAACTAGTCAGCTGCATTGGATTAAGACACATTTTAACCCCAGAAACACTAACATAGCTATTTGGTGCTTCTAAGCAATGTTTTCTTGGTTTTAGCCTGATTTGGGACAAAATGGGTATAAGTGGCTTTTAAACTCTCCACATCTATCTCAAACTCTTATAATTAGTTAGTTGCATTGGATTAAGACACATTTTAACCCCAGAAACACTAACATAGCTATTTGGTGCTTCTAAGCAATGTTTTCTTGGTTTTAGCCTATTTTGGGACAAAATGGGTATAAGTGGCTTTTAAACTCTCCACATCCATCTCAAACTCTTAGAACTAGTCAGCTGCATTGGATTAAGACACATTTTAACCCCAGAAACACTAACATAGCTATTTACAGCTTCTAAGCAATGTTTTTTTGGTTTTAGCCTCTTTTGGGACAAAATGGGTATAAGTGGCTTTTAAACTATCCACATCTATCTCAAAGTCTTATAATTAGTTATTTGCATTGGATTAAGACACATTTTAACCCCAGAAACACTAACAAAGCTGTTTGGTGCTTCTAAGCAATGTTTTCTTGGTTTTAGCCTCTTTTGGGACAAAATGGGAATAAGTGGCTTTTAAACTCTCCACATCAATCTCAGACAAAATGGAGAGTTTAAAAGCCACTTATACCCATTTTGTCCCAAAACAGGCTAAAACCAAGAAAACATTGCTTAGAAGCTGTAAACAGCTATGTTAGTGTTTCTGGGGTTACAATGTTGTTGGGATTTATGAGACAAAGCTCACAAGAGAGGGTAGACAAACACTTGGTGAATGAATCCCCCTTTACCCACAACAAACTAACCCATTCTCAAGGGGGAGGAGAGAACATCAACTTGTGATGAACTCCCCATAAACTAGCTAAATAGAACCCAAATACTAGAGAGTAAGCGGATCCTACCTAGGAGAAGCACTAGTTTGAGACTATCCCCTTCTAGTATCACAACACTTAGAGTTTGTGTACTTAGGAGAAGGAGGATTAGAATCAGTAATCTAGGCTAAGTAAAGCAGTAAATAAAGAAGAGTTTAGGTGGGTTTGAGAAGAGAATAGGCTGCCTTAAGGGCAGCCTCTAACCGTTTACCCCTAGGCTCTCTACATTGCTAATAAGAACATAAACACTTGTGTAGAGAGGAGAAGATGGGAAACGGATTCTCTTAGTATTAGATAATATTGTGATTTTTGTTACAAAATGAGAGATTACAATGCTTAATATAGGAGAACAAATGTATATGGCCGTTTGAGATAAATGAGAGGTGAGAGTGACATATAGCCGTTGGTGCACAAGTGGGTGTATGGTGAAAGGGACAGCTCCTTCCCTTGGTTGTCTCATTCTTCACCAACCAAGGTCTCACATGCTTCCTTCCTTCCCTTCTTTTCCCTTTGTGAGACATTTAACTTCTTCTTGGGCCTCTTCTTCTTATAAGGCCTTTACTTCACAATTCTTCTCACATTGCTCTTATGGCCTTGCTGACCACTCTCATTGTTCTCACGGCCCACATGGCCTTATTGGCCACTCTTATTGTGCTCACGGCCTTACTGGCCGCTCCCACACCACTCATGGCCTTACCGGCCACACTTCTTGTACTAGCAGCCTTACCGGCCACTCTCTTCTTCCTTGTGCAGCTCGGCCTCACCGGCCTCACTCTCTCTTCTCCTTCATATATACTAATACTCCCCCGCACGTTTGATCTGCAGGGCACCATGGGGACCAAAGATCAAGCGTGGACACGTGAGGACTACCTCATTAAAAACCTTAACAAAGAAAACCACTTGGGAGAAAACTTTGTTAAGTAAAAAGAGTGTAGTCTCCACGTTCCTTGATGTCGCAATGATCTTGGTTTGTCAAGAACCAGCTCTCTTCTCTTTAAGCCTTTGAACCGCTACACTTCCTTAGCCCTCCTTGCCTTTAGCACATTCCTTATGATCTCCATCCTTGTTCCTTTAGAATTCCTTTGAGGCTCTCATAGTCTCCTTTACCCTTAAACAAGTGATAAAGAAGAAAAGAATAAGTGTTTGCTATGAGGAATATCAAAGAAAATTTCTAAAAAATGTGACAATTTAAGAGAACATATTAAAGAGTAAAGACTAGTAATGAAGCTAAGGTAATGGATTTAAGAAATTTAAATAGAGTAGAGTTTAGAGCACAGCCTTTATGGTGTTTTGATGGATAGGAAGGAGAGAGTTGATCACTGATGCGGTTTGGAATTCCTCCTTGAGACCGCTTCTCTAACCATGGTTTTAAACCCGGCTAGCTTTATTCGTCAGACTGACATATGCCCACTGAATCGGGCATAACTTTCGAACGGCTGCTCGGATTGGTATGATTCCACTTCCACTGGCAAGATGACTCCATGGTCTAGAACTTTTGTGAAGAACGCGGAAGCTGAATCGCAGTGGAAGGGTTTCGTCCGAGTCGATCTTTGAGACGCTTCGGCTGAGCTTTAAGTAAAGACTTTTGCTTGTGGCCGAGCAGAATCTGTGAGGTACGGTCTGAAGTCACTTGATCTCCCCCGTAACCTTTACTTGATGATGGGCTGAAACCTCATCACCTCAGTTGAAGCCTTGTGCATCACCGTTCTTGTGCACATCCAATCAACAGTTGAAACCTTGTGCATCACCTTTCCTAAAGACCATTGTGCACATCCGATCAACAACTTGGCACTAACACACATGCTCTTGGACTGATTCATCACCTTCCACCAGCTTAACAAAGACTTGGTGGCCCTTGGTTCTAACTCCAGGCATTGTGCTGCGCTCTTACATGGCTATCTTGTAGCCTTCAACCTCGCCACTTCTTCTCCTTGAGATAGTGAGCGAGCTCCACACAATCTTCAATGCTGAAACTGAAACCAAAAATCAATGGAACAGATTCTAAACAAGAGATTGTTAGAGATTAGAGTATAGAGAATATTACTGAAATTAAATAGAGAATTTAGAGAATTAATAAGAGTATATATGGAGAATAGAAAGTGAGAGTATAAGGGAGAGTATTGGCGGTAGTATAAGATGAATGGAGAGTAGAATAGAGAATCTGCTCAAGAGTTCTTATGGACAGAGTTTAACTCTGTTTTCTTGAGTTGAAAGAAGCTTTGACAGCCAAGAACATCCAAGAAGACAATCTCTTTTGGTGCTTTAATGGCTGAAACACAATGGACCTTATGGAAAATTAGTTTCTCCAAAGGTTTAACAACAAAACTCCTTGTAGAATCACTTAAACAAGTGTTCTTCAAGAGATTAAGGCTTTAGATCCACGAAGATAACATATAGAAGATATTTTTCGTGGTCCCAAGCAAAGAAGAAACAACAAAAGCCTTTGGAACAGCCTATTGTCCAACGGTTAAAAGAATGCATCTTGGACCAACTTGAATCTATTTGACCAAGCGGGCTCTACATGCTAAAATAAAGTCTCTCTCTTCCTCAAACTCGAACCTGGACACACCATATGACCAGAAACAAAGCTTTCTCAACCTTGAGATGAAGAAGAAGTGATTTAGTAATTAAACTTTAAAGGAAATTTAACAAAAGCAAAATTAAACCTTTAAAGGAAAATTAACTAAATCTTAAGAGAACTAAATCCTAAGAATTTCGTGGCTCATACAAGCACACAAAAACGTGAATCCTTACCAAGAACAAAACCGATTTGCTCCTTGGTTCATCACCACCTCATTTAAACCCAAGCTTTCACCAAATCGGTAAGCCTAAAGATGAGGTTTTAAAATCGATTTCTTTCACACACTTGGTCTACAAATTCTAACAAGACAAGAGACCAAGCTTACTCAACAATGAGCTGCTAGAGAATCGATTTAACAACAAAAGCAAAATTAAAGCTTTAAAGAACTAAGCTAAGCGAATTAACACCTAAGCTAGGATTAAAACTTTAACTAAGCTAACTCCTAAGAAAACGACATTGAGAATGAGTTTGAATCACCAAGAACAGAACCTGCTCTGATACCATGTTGGGATTTATGAGACAAAGCTCACAAGAGAGGGTAGACAAACACTTGGTGAATGAATCCCCCTTTACCCACAACAAACTAACCCATTCTCAAGGGGGAGGAGAGAACATCAACTTGTGATGAACTCCCCATAAACTAGCTAAATAGAACCCAAATACTAGAGAGTAAGCGGATCCTACCTAGGAGAAGCACTAGTTTGAGACTATCCCCTTCTAGTATCACAACACTTAGAGTTTGTGTACTTAGGAGAAGGAGGATTAGAATCAGTAATCTAGGCTAAGTAAAGCAGTAAATAAAGAAGAGTTTAGGTGGGTTTGAGAAGAGAATAGGCTGCCTTAAGGGCAGCCTCTAACCGTTTACCCCTAGGCTCTCTACATTGCTAATAAGAACATAAACACTTGTGTAGAGAGGAGAAGATGGGAAACGGATTCTCTTAGTATTAGATAATATTGTGATTTTTGTTACAAAATGAGAGATTACAATGCTTAATATAGGAGAACAAATGTATATGGCCGTTTGAGATAAATGAGAGGTGAGAGTGACATATAGCCGTTGGTGCACAAGTGGGTGTATGGTGAAAGGGACAGCTCCTTCCCTTGGTTGTCTCATTCTTCACCAACCAAGGTCTCACATGCTTCCTTCCTTCCCTTCTTTTCCCTTTGTGAGACATTTAACTTCTTCTTGGGCCTCTTCTTCTTATAAGGCCTTTACTTCACAATTCTTCTCACATTGCTCTTATGGCCTTGCTGACCACTCTCATTGTTCTCACGGCCCACATGGCCTTATTGGCCACTCTTATTGTGCTCACGGCTTTACTGGCCGCTCCCACACCACTCATGGCCTTACCGGCCACACTTCTTGTACTAGCAGCCTTACCGGCCACTCTCTTCTTCCTTGTGCAGCTCGGCCTCACCGGCCTCACTCTCTCTTCTCCTTCATATATACTAATAGCCGTTGGTGCACAAGTGGTGAGAGTGACATATAGCCGTTGGTGCACAAGTGGGTGTATGGTGAAAGGGACAGCTCCTTCCCTTGGTTGTCTCATTCTTCACCAACCAAGGTCTCACATGCTTCCTTCCTTCCCTTCTTTTCCCTTTGTGAGACATTTAACTTCTTCTTGGGCCTCTTCTTCTTATAAGGCCTTTACTTCACAATTCTTCTCACATTGCTCTTATGGCCTTGCTGACCACTCTCATTGTTCTCACGGCCCACATGGCCTTATTGGCCACTCTTATTGTGCTCACGGCCTTACTGGCCGCTCCCACACCACTCATGGCCTTACCGGCCACACTTCTTGTACTAGCAGCCTTACCGGCCACTCTCTTCTTCCTTGTGCAGCTCGGCCTCACCGGCCTCACTCTCTCTTCTCCTTCATATATACTAATAAATGTGTCTTAATCCAATGCAACTAACTAATTATAGGAGTTTGAGATAGATGTGGAGAGTTTAAAAGCCACTTATACCCATTTTGTCCCAAAACATGCTAAAACCAAGAAAACATTGCTTAGAAGCTGTAAACAGCTATGTTAGTGTTTCTAGGGTTAAAATGTGTCTTAATCCAATGCAACTAACTAATTATAAGAGTTTGAGATTGATGTGGGGAGTTTAAAAGCCACTTATACCAATTTTGTCCCAAAACAGGCTAAAACCAAGAAAACATTGCTTAGAAGCTGTAAACAGCTATGTTAATGTTTCTGGGGTTAAAATCTATCTTAATCCAATGCAACTAATTAATTATAGGAGTTTGAGATAGATGTGGAGAGTATTAGAGAGTAAGGAGGAAGAGAGAGGAGAGGCCGGTAAGGCCGAGCCTTGAAGGAAGAGGAGAAACGGCCGGTAAGGTCGTGTACACCAAGAGAATGGCCGGTGAGGCCATGGGAGGCATGAGAGCGGCCAGTTAGGTCGCGAACAAGAGAAGAAAGGGCTGCTCTTGGTCCATGAGATAGAAAGGCCGAGTTTGAGAGGCTTGGGAGAAAGGAAAACGAGGCCTTACAAGGGAGAGGCGCCCATAAAGAAGAAGAAAGGAAAACCCACAAGGAAAAGGAAGGAAGGGAGAAGATTCACGTGAGCGTTTGGTGAAGGAAGGAAGTCGCTTTCACCAAGTTGAATTGAGAACGTCCCTATCACCTTCTTCTTCTCTCTTTGTGTCTAACGGTCATATGACCTTCTTCTCCTATATTAATGTATAATCTCTCATATGTAAAACAATATAACACATTCTAATAAGAAGAGAATCCAATTTCCCCTCTTTTACCTTGTGTTCTTGTTCTTAGCTTCAATGTAGATAGTTTAGGGAATCGGTTAGAGGCTGCCCTTAAGGCAGCCTATTCTCTTCCCAAATCTCACCTAAAGTCTTCTTATTTACTCTTTACTAAGCCTAGATTATGAGGAGTTCATCACAAGTTGATGTCCTCTTCTTCCCCTTGAGAATGAGTTAGTTTGTTGTGGGTAAAGGGGGATTCATTCACCAAGTGTTTGTCTACCCTCTCTTGTGAGCTTTGTCTCATAAATCCCAACATGGTATCAGAGCAGGTTCTGTTCTTGGTGTTTTAAACTCATTCTCAAAGTCGTTTTCTTAGGAGTTAGCTTAGTTAAAGTTTTAGACTTTGCTTAGGTGTTAAATCGCTTAGCTTAGTTTCTTTAAAGCTTTAATTTTGCTTTTGTTGATTAAATCGATTCTCTAGCAGCTCATTGTTGAGTAAGCTTGGTCTCTTGTCTTGTTAGAATTTGTAGACCAAGTGTGTGGAAAGAAATCGATTTTACAAGCCCCATCCTTAAGCTTTACCGATTTGGTAATAGCTTTGTTTATTTTGGGATGTGTGGGAAGTGATGAACCATTGAGCAAATTGTGTTGTTCATGGTGAGGATTCACGGTTCTTGTGTGCTTGTATGAGCCACGAAATTCTTAGGATTTAGTTCTCTTAGGATTTAGTTAATTTTCCTCTAAAGGTTTAATTTTGCTTTTGTTAAATTTCCTTTAAAGGCTTAATTACTAAATCGCTTCTTCTTCTTCTCAAGGTTGAGAAAGCTTTGTTTCTGGCCATATGGTGTGTCCAGATTCGAGTTTGAGGAAGAGAGAGACTTTATTTTAGCATGTATAGCCCGCTTGGTCAAATAGATTCAAGTTGGTTCAAGATGCATTCTTTTAACCGTTGGACAATAGGTTGTTCCAAAGGCTTTTGTTGTTTCTTCTTTGCTTGGGACCACGAAAAACATCTTCTATATGTTATCTTCGTGGATCTAAAGCCTGAATCTCTTGGAGAACACTCTGTTTTAGGTGATTCTACCATGAGTTTTGTTGTTAAACCGTGGGAAACTCAAAATCCCATGGTCCTTAGAAGTTGCAGCCGCTAAACTCCCATGTTCTTGAGTAAACAAACACCATAGTGTGATACTCCCTAAAGTTCTGGGTTGTTCAAGGCTGTTTTCAAAGCTTGTTTCAACTCAAGAAAAACAGAGTTAATCTCTGTCCATAAGAACTCTTGAGCAAATTCTCTATTTTACTCACCATTCTCTTATACTTCCGCCATTATTCTCTTTAATTCTCTAATTCTTGGTTACTTATTCTCTAAATTCTATTTTATTTTCAGTAATATTCTATATTCTCTATTCTCTAATCTCTAACAATCTCTTGTTTAGAATCTGTTCCATTGAATTTGGTTTCAGCTTCAGCCTTGAAGATTGTGTGGAGCTCGCCTACTATCTCAAGAAGAAGAAGTGGCGAGGTTGAAGGCTACAAGATAGCCATGAGGAGAGCGCAGCACAATGCCTGGAGTTAGAACCAAGGGCCACCAAGTCTTTGTTAAGCTGGTGGAATGTGATGAATCAGTCCAAGAGCATGTGTGTTAGTGCCAAGTTGTTGATCGGATGTGCACAATGGTCTTTAAGAAAGGTGATGCACAAGGTTTCAACTGTTGATCGGATGTGCACAAGAACGGTGATGCACAAGGTTTCAACTGAGGTGATGAGGTTTCAGCCCATCATCAAGTAAAGGTTACGGGGGAGATCAACTATCAAGTGACTTCAGACCGTACCTCACAGATTCTGCTCGGCCACAAGCAAAAGTTTTTACTTAAAGCTCAGCCGAAGCGTCTCAAAGATCGACTCGGACGAAACCCTTCCACTGCGATTCAGCTTCCGCGTTCTTCACAAAAGTTCTAGACCATGGAGTCATCTTGCCAGTGGAAGTGGAATCATACCAATCCGAGCAGCCGTTCGAAAGTTATGTCCGATTCAGTGGGCATATGTCAGTCTGACGATAAAACTGACCGGGTTAAAAACCATGGTTAGAGAAGCGGTCTCAAGGAGGAATTCCAAACCGCATCAGTGTTCAACCCTCTCCTTCCTATCCATCAAAACACCATAAAGGCTGTGCTCTAAACTCTACTCTATTTAAATTTCTTAAATTCATTATCTTAGCTCTATTACTAGTCTTTACTCTTTAATATGTTCTTTTAAAGTTTTCTTTAGAATTTTCTTTGATATTCCTCATAGCAAACACTTATTCTTTTCTTCTTTATCACTTGTTTCAAGGGTGAAGGAGACTATGAGAGCCTCAAAAGAAAATTCGAGAAGTGCAAGCTTGGAGAGATCATATGAAGTGAGTTCAAGGCAAGAAGGGCTAAGGAGTGTAGCGGTTCAAAGGCCTGAAGAGGAGAGAGCTGGTTCTTGACAAACCAAGATCAATGGGACATCAAGGACCGTGGAAACTACACTCTTTTTACTTAACAAAGTTTTTTCCCAAGTGGTTTTCTTTGTTAAGGTTTTTAATGAGGTAGTCGACACGAGTCCACCCTTGATCTTTGGTCCCCATGGTGCCCTGCAGATCAAGCGTGCGGGGGAGTATTAGAGAGTAAGGAGGAAGAGAGAGGAGAGGCCGGTAAGGCCGAGCCTTGAAGGAAGAGGAGAAACGGCCGGTAAGGTCGTGTACACCAAGAGAATGGCCGGTGAGGCCATGGGAGGCATGAGAGCGGCCAGTTAGGCCGCGAACAAGAGAAGAAAGGGCTGCTCTTGGTCCATGAGATAGAAAGGCCGAGTTTGAGAGGCTTGGGAGAAAGGAAAACGAGGCCTTACAAGGGAGAGAGGCCCATAAAGAAGAAGAAAGGAAAACCCACAAGGAAAAGGAAGGAAGGGAGAAGATTCACGTGAGCGTTTGGTGAAGGAAGGAAGTCGCTTTCACCAAGTTGAATTGAGAACGTCCCTATCACCTTCTTCTTCTCTCTTTGTGTCTAACGGTCATATGACCTTCTTCTCCTATATTAATGTATAATCTCTCATATGTAAAACAATATAACACATTCTAATAAGAAGAGAATCCGATTTCCCCTCTTTTACCTTGTGTTCTTGTTCTTAGCTTCAATGTAGATAGTTTAGGGAATCGGTTAGAGGCTGCCCTTAAGGCAGCCTATTCTCTTCCCAAATCTCACCTAAAGTCTTCTTATTTACTCTTTACTAAGCCTAGATTATGAGGAGTTCATCACAAGTTGATGTCCTCTTCTTCCCCTTGAGAATGAGTTAGTTTGTTGTGGGTAAAGGGGGATTCATTCACCAAGTGTTTGTCTACCCTCTCTTGTGAGCTTTGTCTCATAAATCCCAACAGAGAGTTTAAAAGCCACTTATACCCATTTTGTCTCAAAACAGGCTAAAACCAAGAAAACATTGCTTAGAAGCTGTAAACAGCTATGTTAATGTTTCTGGGGTTAAAATGTGTCTTAATCTATTGAAACTAACTAATTATGAGACTTTAAGATAGATGTGGAGAGTTTAAAAGTCACTTATACCCATTTTGTCCCAAAATAGGCTAAAACCAAGAAAACATTGCTTAGAAGCTGTAAACACCTATATGTTAGTGTTTCTGGAGTTGAAATGTGTCTTAATCCAATGCAACTGACTAGTTATAAGAGTTTGAGATAGATGTGGAGACTTTAAAAGCCACTTATACACATTTTGTCCCAACACAGGCTAAAACCAAGAAAAGATTGCTTAGAAGCTGTAAACAGCTATGTTAGTGTTTCTGGGGTTAAAAGGTGTCTTAATCCAATGCAACTAACTAATTATAGGAGTTTGAGATAGATGTGGAGAGTTTAAAAGCCACTTATACCCATTTTGTCCCAAAACAGGCTAAAATCAAGAAAACATTGCTTAGAAGCTGTAAACAGCTATGTTAGTGTTTCTGGGGTTAAAATGTGTCTTAATCCAATGCAACTAATTAATTAGAGGAGTTTGAGATAGATGTGGAGAGTTTAAAAGCCACTTATACCCATTTTGTCCCAAAACAGGCTAAAACCAAGAAAACATTGCTTAGTAGCTGTAAACAGCTATGTTAGTGTTTCTGGGGTTAAAATGTGTCTTAATCCAATGCAACTAATTAATTATAGGAGTTTGAGATAGATGTGGAGAGTTTAAAAGCCACTTATACCCATTTTGTCCCAAAACAGGCTAAAACCAAAAAAAACATTGCTTAGAAGCTGTAAACAGCTATGTTAGTGTTTCTGGGGTTAAAATGTGTCTTTATCCAATGCAACTAATTAATTATAGGAGTTTGAGATAGATGTGGAGAGTTTAAAAGCCACTTATACCCATTTTGTCCCGAAACAGGCTAAAACCAAGAAAACATTGCTTAGAAGCTGTAAACAGCTATGTTAGTGTTTCTGGGGTTAAAATGTGTCTTAATCCAATGCAACTAACTAATTATAAGAGTTTGAGATAGATGTGGAGAGTTTAAAAGCCACTTATACCCATTTTGTCCCAAAAGAGGGTAAAACCAAGAAAACATTGCTTAGAAGCTATAAACAGCTATGTTAGTGTTTATGGGGTTAAAATGTGTCTTAATCCAATGCAACTAACTAATTATAAGAGTTTGAGATTGATGTGGAGAGTTTAAAAGCCACTTATACCCAGTTTATCCCAAAATAGGCTAAAACTAAGAAGACATTGCTTAGAAGCTGTAAACAGCTATGTTAGTGTTTATGGGGTTAAAATGGGTCTTAATCCAATGCAACTAAGTAATTATAAGAGTTTGAGATAGATGTGGAGAGTTTAAAAGCCACTTATACCCATTTTGTCCCAAAAAAGGCTAAAACCAAGAAAACATTGCTTTGAAGCTGTAAACAGCTATGTTAGTGTTTCTGGGGTTAAAATGTGTCTTAATCCAATGCAACTAACTATTTATAAGAGTTTGAGATTGATGTGGAGAGTTTAAAAGCCACTTATACCCATTTTGTCCCAAAACAGGCTAAAACCAAGAAAACATTGCTTAGAAGCTGTAAACAGCTATGTTAATGTTTCTGGGGTTAAAATGTGTCTTAATCCAATGCAACTAATTAATGATAGGAGTTTAAGATAGATGTGGAGAGTTTAAAAGCCACTTATACCCATTTTGTCTCAAAACAGGCTAAAACCAAGAAAACATTGCTTAGAAGCTGTAAACAGCTATGTTAGTGTTTCTGGGGTTAAAATGTGTCTTAATCTATTGAAACTAACTAATTATGAGACTTTAAGATAGATTTGGAGAGTTTAAAAGTCACTTATACCCATTTTGTCCCAAAATAGGCTAAAACCAAGAAAACATTGCTTAGAAGCTGTAAACACCTATATGTTAGTGTTTCTGGGGTTGAAATGTGTCTTAATCCAATGCAACTGACTAGTGATAAGATTTGAGATAGATGTGGAGACTTTAAAAGCCACTTATACTCATTTTGTCCCAAAACAGGCTAAAACCAAGAAAACATTGCTTAGAAGCTGTAAACAGCTATGTTAGTGTTTCTGGGGTTAAAAGGTGTCTTAATCCAATGCAACTAACTAATTATAGGAGTTTGAGATAGATGTGGAGAGTTTAAAAGCCACTTATACCCATTTTGTCCCACTTATAAGTGGCCTTTAAACTCTCCACATCAATCTCAAACTCTTATAATAAGTTAGTTGCATTGGACTAAGACACATTTTAACCCTAGAAACACTAACATAGCTGTTTACAGCTTCTAAGCAATGTTTTCTTGGTTTTAGCCTTTTTGGGACGAAATGGGTATAAGTGGCTTTTAAACTCTCCACATCTATCTCAAACTCCTATAATTAGTTAGTTGCATTGGATAAAGACACATTTTAACCCCAGAAACACTAACATAGCTGTTTACAGCTTCTAAGCAATGTTTTCTTGGTTTTAGCCTGTTTTGGGACAAAATGGGTATAAGTGGCTTTTAAAGTCTCCACATCTATCTCAAACTCTTATAACTAGTAAGTTGCATTGGATTAAGACACATTTCAACCCCAGAAACTGAAAGAATTGAAGTAAAGAGAGTTTAGGATAGCCAAGAGTATATACGAGATTGTAAGTGAGTGAAGAGAGTGAAGAGAGTGAAGAGAGTAAGCGATTGAGAGAGAGAGTATTGGAGAAAGAGAGTTAAACTCTTTTCTTACTAAAATGGTAACTTAGTTACAACCTAATTATAGACAGCTTTTAACCTAGGAATATTCTCTAAGATGCTTTACAAAATTACAAATGGAGATAGTGACATCTCCTTAACTATACATGTGACTTCTCCCACTTGTGCTTATTCGCCCAACGGCTCCAAGGAGGAAGGATCTAGACGATTTGAAGGCTGATGACCGTTGGAGACTTTCTTGGTGGACTGGGCTTGATACATTCGTTGGTTGAATAGACGGTCCACTAAGTTGATGGTACGGACGGCCGTACAGCCGTACGGATGGTGGTGTGCTCCTTCATACTCCCCCTCAAGCTTGACTAAGATCATTGGTCAAGCTTGACAACATAGGCACCCACCTCATTAAAAACCTCAGTATAGAAAACCACTTGGGAAAAACTATACATAAGGGAAAAAAAGTGTAGGTGCCAAGAAGGAAGTCTATGGCCGAGTAAGGTCCATAAGGCCAAGCTTCGGATGAATGTACTCACATACTTGAGTGCTCGCTGCTTTGGTTAGGATGTCCGCAAGTTGTTCTTTGCTTTCGGTATGGCAAGGTAAGACAACTCCAAGCTTGATTTGTTCTCGGACCTTATGGCAATCCACTTCAATGTGTTTGGTCCGCTCATGGAACACTGAATTGGTTGCTATATGGATGGCTGCTTCGTTATCACAGTGCATAGTGATCGGTTTTGTTGAATCTATTCCAAGATCCTTGAGAAGCATCTTCAGCCACATTAGTTCCGTCGTTAGCTTCCTCATGGCTCTATACTCAGATTCGGCACTTGAGAGTGAGACGACCTTTTGCTTCTTGCTCTTACATGTGACTAGGTTCCCACCAAGGAATGTGCAATAGCCGGTGGTTGAGCGTCGGTCTCCACGATCTCCGGCATAGTCAGCATCGCAATAGCCTACCAACTCGGTGTTCTTGTTGCGTCCCATCCATATGCCTTGGCCTGGTGAGCCCTTGATGTACTTGAGGATCCGTGTCAGCATGTTCCAATGGTGCACGGTGGGATTCTTCATATGTTGGCTCACCTGGTTCACGGCAAAGCAAATATCAGGCCGGGTGATGGTTAAGTAAATAAGCTAACCGACTAGCCGCCGGTAGAGGCTAACATCCTCGAATGGAGCGGTGTCAAGCTCCCCCTGTCCTCCGTCCTTGTAATTCTCTTCCAGGGGCGTTGTCACAGCCTTAGCTCCTAGTTTTCCTGTCTCACTCAATAAGTCAAGTGCATACTTCCTTTGAGACAACAATAACCCTTCATTTGATATATAAACTTCTATCCCAAGAAAATATTTCAACTCTCCAAGATCTTTGATATCAAAAACTGATTTCAAGAAGGTTTTAGAGTCTTGAATACCTACCGAGTCACTTCCAGTGATGATGATATCATCAACATACACTAGAATGACTACTATACCTTTGGCGCTTGGTAAGGTGAACAAGGTGTGGTCAGCTTCGGATTTGCGAAAACCTTTGTCAAGGAGAGTGGTGCTTAGCTTGTGATACCAAGCCCTTGGTGACTGCTTCAATCCATAGATAGCTTTGTTGAGCTTCAAGACCTTTCCCGGACCAATAGTATCCTCTAAACCCGGTGGTGGCCGCATATACACTTCATCCTCCAGTTCACCTTGCAAGAAGGCGTTCTTCACGTCCATTTGCCAAAGTTCCCAGTCGAGGTTGGTGGCAAGAGAGAGTACAACTCGAACCATGTGAAGCTTAGCCACCGGAGCGAACGTATCAAGATAGTCCTCCCCATACGTTTGCGTGAAACCTCGTGCGACTAGGCGTGCTTTGTGGCGTTAAATCTCCCCATTGCTCTTATATTTGATCTTGAAGATATACCGAGAGGTGACAGCCTTCTTGCCCTTAGGTAAGTCAGCCTCGTCCCATGTGTGATTTTGCACCATGGCCGTATTCTCGGCATCCACCGCATCTCTCCATACCTTGTGCTGCTTAGCCTCATCATAGGTCTTGGGAATCCAATTCTCATCAATATTGCCAAGGAACACTTGATGTTCTATCGGAAAATGAGCCAAGGTGCACACGGCTTGAATTGGATGTGCAACGGCCATGTTGTTATAGTACACACGGGTGTTCTTCCAATGAGTAGGAGGATACTTGATACGTTGGCTGCGCCTAAGAGGAACTACAGCCCCAGCTTCCGAGTTGGCTCGTCCCGGAGTAATGATTTCCTCAAGCTGTTCGGCCGACTCCTCGGTTGTTTCGGCCGTGTTGTCCGCAGGTGGCTCGGGTGATTCCTCATGCTGCTCAGTATGGTCATTGGCATGTGTATCAGGATCGGAGAGGTTGCGAAGCTCATCCCAATTCTTCTCGTCATAAAATCCTTGTGTCTCCATGAACTTGACATCACGGGATACTAGAACTCTCCTTGTTGTAGGTTCATAGCACTTATACCCCTTTTGTGTTGTAGAATAGCCAAGAAACATAGCCTTTGTACTCTTTGCATCAAGCTTGTCTCTTAGCTCACCTGGTCGCAACACATAACACACACAACCAAACACTCTTAAGTGATCAAATGTAGGTTTGTCATTAGTTAATACCTCAAATGGAGACAAATCCTTGAGAATCTTTGTTGGTGTGCGGTTAATAAGATAACAAGCGGCTAGCACATCATCTCCCCAAAACCTCTTTGGAACCCTTGTGTGAAACATCATAGACCTTGCTACCTCCATGAGATGCCTATTCTTCCTTTCTGCCACTCCATTTTGTTGTGGTGTGTAAGGACAGCTAGTTTGATGAAGGATTCCATATTTGGCTAGATATTGCTTAAAGGCATGGCTTGTGTACTCTCCACCATTATCTGATCTCAAAATTCTAATCTTGGCATGAAAATGGTTAGTGACATAATTTTGAAAATTAGTGAAGGCCTCAAGAACTCTATCCTTAGAGGGAAGCAAGGTTATCCAAGTATATTTTGATTTTTCATCAATAAAAGTCACAAAATACTATTGATTATCTCTAGATAAGCAAGGAGAAGTCCAAACATCAGAATGAATTAAATCAAAACATTTTTCATAAATAGTAATAGATTTAGGGAAAACAGCTTTGCAATGTTTACCAAGAATACAAGCCTCACACTCATCATTTTGAAAAGAAACATTAGGAAACATTAAAGATAAAGCTCTTGTGTGAGGATGTCCTAGCCTAGCATGTAAAATAGAATCACTAGGTTTAATAATAACCGAATTAAAACAAGATGCAGTAGAAGATAAATTCAAGTCCTCGAGCACATAGAGATCATCCTTGGATCCTCCTTGACCAAGAACCTTACTTGTCTCAATATCCTGAAAATGAACATTGTTAGGACCAAATATAGCATAACAATTTAAATCAGTAGTGGCTCTCTTAACTGATAGCAAGTTAGAAGTAAAGTTTGGCATATAAAATGCCTTAGTCTCCTTATCAAATAGTTTCAAATTACCAATGCCTTTAACCGGCACTTTCTCACCATTTGCTATTATCACATTACCATTAGCCGGTTTAATATCACTAATTAGCCTAGAATCACTAATCATGTGATGAGATGCACCATAATCGACTATAAGGGGTTTAATTTTGTTTGAGGTAAGAAACGCTTTACCGGTGGCCTCCTTGAGGGCTTTGATGAGCGCATCAATGTCGGACCGCCTT
The DNA here is from genome assembly GCF_030686135.1 of Camelina sativa. Lineage (NCBI taxonomy): Eukaryota > Viridiplantae > Streptophyta > Magnoliopsida > Brassicales > Brassicaceae > Camelina > Camelina sativa. Next base: position 21,478,243 of record NC_141894.1, on the reverse strand, counting down.
ACCAGCTCGGATGATGCTGCAGCAAGGGCAGTTCCACCGTTCACTTGTTGAGGCTGCTCAGAGATTGATGACTCCCCCACGGCCATTGCTTGATGAGCTCTCGGTGGTCCTCCGCGGTTTGGTCGTCCACCTCGGATGGCTCCCGGTGGTGGTGCTAGATGCGGATGTAGGATCCAGCAGCGGCTCTTGAAGTGGCCAAGCTTCTTGCAATGCTCACAAACCGGCGGGTTGTTCTTGTCCTCCGGTCTGTAGTAGCCCTTGTTTGCTGATGCCATCTCAGCTTTGTTGGCGGTCACCAGCTCTCCCTTGCCGCCGAACAATCCCATGGAGCCATGCTCCTTTTGGATTTGGTTACAAACATCATCAAGGCTTGGGAGTTTATCTGACCGCAAGATGTGCTTGATGAGATCATTATAGGAGGGGTTTAGGGTCAAGAGCAGCCCAAACACTTTGTCTTGTTCACGCCTCTCGTTCAGTATGGTCGGATCAATTGTCGCCGGTCGAAGCATTTCTAGTTCAGCCCAAAGGGATCTAAACTTCCCAAAATGCTTGGTGAACTCCATATCCTCCTGGTTGAGGTTGTTTATGGCCCTCTTAATCTCAAAGATGCGGTTGACATTGGTCACATTTCCGAACACGTTCTTGAGTGTGTCCCATAAGTCCTTTGCCGTTTCGCAATAGGAGTAAGCTTCAAGGATGGGGGCATCAAGAGAGTTTTGAATGATGGCTAAGACTCCCTGGTCTTCTTGGAACCATTTGTTCCCTTCATCATCGGCAAGTTCCTTGCCGTCCTTGGTGGTCTCGCCACTCGGAGCTTTGCTCATTTCAACATGAGACCAAAGGCCTCGGCCACATAGGGCTGTTTTTGTGGTTCTAGCCCACAGTAAGTAGTTCTCTCCCTTGAGAGTAACTGTAACAATAAGAGTTTTGGTAGTTTCCATGGAAAATGGTGAAGTGACCGTTGGTTAAAGCTATTGTCCAATGGGTAAAAGAAGAGATTTTGTAAGAACAAAGAACTTTGAGTAAGAGAAAGAGAATGCGGAAGAGTGTGATGAGATTTGAGGTAAGGACAGAATCAAATCTGCTCTGATACCATGAAAGAATTGAAGTAAAGAGAGTTTAGGATAGCCAAGAGTATATGCGAGATTGTAAGTGAGTGAAGAGAGTGAAGAGAGTAAGCGATTGAGAGAGAGAGTATTGGAGAAAGAGAGTTAAACTCTTTTCTTACTAAAATGGTAACTTAGTTACAACCTAATTATAGACAGCTTTTAACCAAGGAATATTCTCTAAGATGCTTTACACAATTACAAATGGAGATAGTGACATCTCCTTAACTATACATGTGACTTCTCCCACTTGTGCTTATTCGCCCAACGGCTCCAAGGAGGAAGGATCTAGACGATTTGAAGGCTGATGACCGTTGGAGACTTTCTTGGTGGACTGGGCTTGATACATTCGTTGGTTGAACGGACGGTCCACTAAGTTGATGGTACGGACGGCCGTACAGCTGTACGGATGGTGGTGTGCTCCTTCATAGAAACACTAACATAGCTGTTTACAGCTTCTAAGCAATGTTTTCTTGGTTTTAGCCTATTTTGGGACAAAATGGGTATAAGTGGCTTTAAAACTCTCCACATCTATCTCAAACTCCTATAATTAGTTAGTTGCATTGGATTAAGACACATTTTAACCCCAGAAACACTAACATAGCTGTTTACAGCTACTAAGCAATGTTTTCTTGGTTTTAGCCTGTTTTAGGACAAAATGGGTATAAGTGGCTTTTAAACTTTCCACATCAATCTCAAACTCTTATAATTAGTTAGTTGCATTGGATTAAGACACATTTTAACCCCAGAAACACTAACAAAGCTGTTTAGTGCTTCTAAGCAATATTTTCTTGGTGTTAGCCTGTTTTGGGACAAAAATGGTATAAGTGGCTTTTAAACTCTCCACATCTATCTCAGACTCCTATAATTAGTTAGTTGCATTGGATTAAGACACATTTTAACCCCAGAAACACTAACATAGCTGTTTACAGCTTCTAAGCAATGTTTTCTTGGTTTTAGCCTGTTTTGGGACAAAATGGGTATAAGTGGCTTTTAAACTCTCCACATCAATCTCAAACTCTTATAATAAGTTAGTTGCATTGGATTAAGACACATTTTAACCCCAGAAACACTAACATAGCTGTTTACAGCTTCTAAGCAATGTTTTCTTGGTTTTAGCCTTTTTTGGGATGAAATGGGTATAAGTGGCTTTTAAACTCTCCACATCTATCTCAAACTCCTATAATTAGTTAGTTGCATTGGATTAAGACACATTTTAACCCCAGAAACACTAACATAGCTGTTTACAGCTTCTAAGCAATGTTTTCTTGGTTTTAGCCTGTTTTGGGACAAAATGGGTATAAGTGGCTTTTAAAGTCTCCACATCTATCTCAGACTCTTATAACTAGTAAGTTGCATTGGATTAAGACACATTTCAACCCCAGAAACACTAACATAGCTGTTTACAGCTTCTAAGCAATGTTTTTTTGGTTTTAGCCTATTTTGGGACAAAATGGGTATAAGTGGCTTTTAAACTCTCCACATCTATCTCAAACTCCTATAATTAGTTAGTTGCATTGGATTAACACACATTTTAACCAACACTAACATAGCTGTTTACAGCTACTAAGCAATGTTTTCTTGGTTTTAGCCTTTTTGGGACAAAATGGGTATAAGTGGCTTTTAATGTCTCCACATCTATCTCAAACTCTTATAACTAGTCAGTTGCATTGGATTAAGACACATTTCAACCCCAGAAACACTAACATAGCTGTTTACAGCTTCTGAGCAATGTTTTCTTGGTTTTAGCCTGTTTTGGGACAAAATGGGTATAAGTGGCTTTTAAACTCTCCACATCAATCTCAAAGTCTTATAATTAGTTAGTTGCATTGGATTAAGACACATTTTAACCCCAGAAACACTAACATAGTATTAGAGAGTAAGGAGGAAGAGAGAGGAGAGGCCGGTAAGGCCGAGCCTTGGAAGAAGAGAAGAAAGGCCGGAAAGGCCATGTAAAGGCCGGTAAGGCCATGTCCGTGTCCGTGAGCGACCATGTACCGTGTCCGGTATTAGAATGTACCAAGGAGGAGAGGCCGGTAAGGCCGAGCCTTGGAAGAAGAGAAGAAAGGCCGGTAAGGCCGAGCCTTGGAAGAAGAGAAGAAAGGCCGGAAAGGCCATGTAAAGGCCGTGTCCGGTACCATGTACCGTGTCCGTGAACGGACCCATGTCCGGTGAGCGGCCAGGTAGGCCGTGAACACCAGGAAGAGAAGGCCCATGAAGATGCCCGTCCGTACAGGTCCGTCCGTACAGGCCCGTCCGTACAGGCCCGTCCGTACAGGCCCGTCCGTACGGTCTCGGCCTGTTACGTCCGTACGGCCTGCGCTTGGTCCAAGGGGCCTCACAAGAGAAAGGCCGAGTTTGAGAGAAGGAAAACAAGGCCTTACAAGAGAGAGAGGCCCATGGGAAGAAGAGAAGAAAAGAGAGGCCAATGGGAAGAAGAAGAAGGGAAAAGCGCACAAGGAAGGAAGGGAAGGAAGAATCACGTGGCCTTTGGTTGGTGAAGGAAGGAGCTGTCCCTTTCACCATTGTCTTGCCCAAGAGAAGACCACTTTATGTCCCTATCTCCCTTCTTCTCTCTCTAACGGTCATATAACATTTTGTACTCATATATTACATTGCATACACTCTCATATGTAACAACACAACAATAATATTGAATAAAAGAAGAGAAACGATTTTTCCTCTCTCTACCTTGTGTTCTTGTTCATGTCACCAATGTAGAGAGATTAGGGTAAACGATTTAGGGGCTGCCCTTAAGGCAGCCTATTCTCTTCTCAAATCCACCTAAAATCTTCCTTATTTACTGTTTTATATAGCCTAGATTACTGATTCTTAATCCTCTTTCTCCTAAGTACACAAACTTGAGTGTTGTGATACTAGAAGAGGATAAGTCTCAAACTAGGCTGTTTGTTCCTCATAGATCCGATTTATATCTAGTATTTGGGGTCTATTGAGGTTGTTTGTGGGGAGTTCATCACAAGTTGATGTCCTCTCCTTCCCCCTTGAGAATGAGCTAGTTTGTTGTGGGTATAAGGAGATTCAATCCTTGGGAGTTGTCTCTCCTTTGTCAAGAGCCATCTCTCTTGAAATCCCAACATGGTATCAGAGCAGGCTCTGTTCTTGGTGACTCAAACTCGTTCTCAAGTTGGTTCTCTTAGGAGTTAGCTTAATTAAAGTTTTAATCCTAGCCTAGGTGTTAAATCGCTTAGCTTAGTTTCTTTAAAACTTTAATTTTGCTTTTGTTGATTAAATCGATTCTCTAGCAGCTCATTGTTGAGTAAGCTTGGTCTCTTGTCTTGTTAGAATTTGTAGACCAAGTGTGTGGAAAGAAATCGATTTTACAAGCCCCATCCTTAAGCTTTACCGATTTGGTAATAGCTTTGTTTATTTTGGGATGTGTGGGAAGTGATGAACCATTGAGCAAATTGTGTTGTTCATGGTGAGGATTCACGGTTCTTGTGTGCTTGTATGAGGCACGAAATTCTTAGGATTTAGCTCTCTTAGGATTTAGTTAATTTTCCTCTAAAGGTTTAATTTTGCTTTTGTTAAATTTCCTTTAAAGGCTTAATTACTAAATCGCTACTTCTTCTTCTCAATGTTGAGAAAGCTTTGTTTCTGGCCCTATGGTGTGTCCAGATCCAAGCTTGAAGAAGAGAGAGATCTTAATTTTCGCATCTCATGTCCGCTTGGTCAACTAGACTAAAGCTGTTCAAAGATGCATTCTTTTAACCGTTGGACAATAGGTTGTTCCAAAGGCTTTTGTTGTTTCTTCTTTGCTTGGGACCACGAAAAACATCTTCTATATGTTATTTTCGTGGATCTAAAGCCTTAAGATCTTGGAGAACACTTTGTTTAAGTGATTCTACCATGAGTTAGGTCCAAACCGTTGGAGAAATTAATTTTCCAAACGGTCCATGTGTTTCAGCCATTAAAGCACCAAAGTCTTGTTGAATGTTGGATGCTCTTGGCTGTCAAAGCTTCTGCAAACTCAAGAAAACAGAGTATAACTCTGTCCATAAGAACTCTTGAGCAAATTCTCTATTCTACTCTCCACTCATCTTATACTTCCGCCCATATACTCTACTATACTCTATACTCTTGGTTACTAATTCTCTGGTTACTTATTCTCTAAATTCTATTTTATTTTCAGTAATATTCTATATTCTCTATTCTCTAATCTCTAACAATCTCTTGTTTAGAATCTGTTCCATTGAATTTGGTTTCAGCTTCAGCCTTGAAGATTGTGTGGAGCTCGCCTACTATCTCAAGAAGAAGAAGTGGCGAGGTTGAAGGCTACAAGATAGCCATGAGGAGAGCGCAGCACAATGCCTGGAGTTAGAACCAAGGGCCACCAAGTCTTTGTTAAGCTGGTGGAAGGTGATGAATCAGTCCAAGAGCATGTGTGTTAGTGCCAAGTTGTTGATCGGATGTGCACAATGGTCTTTAGGAAAGGTGATGCACAAGGTTTCAACTGTTGATTGGATGTGCACAAGAACGGTGATGCACAAGGCTTCAACTGAGGTGATGAGGTTTCAGCCCATCATCAAGTAAAGGTTACGGGGGAGATCAAGTGACTTCAGACCGTACCTCACAGATTCTGCTCGGCCACAAGCAAAAGTCTTTACTTAAAGCTCAGCCGAAGCGTCTCAAAGATCGACTCGGACGAAACCCTTCCACTGCGATTCGGCTTCCGCGTTCTTCATTAAAGTTCGAGACCACAGAGTCATCTTGCCAGTGGAAGTGGAATCATACCAATCCGAGCAGCCGTTCGAAAGTTATGTCCGATTCAGTGGGCATGTATCAGTCTGACAGATAAAACTGGCCGGGTTTAAAAACCATGGTTAGAGAAGCGGTCTCAAGGAGGAATTCCAAACCGCATCAGTGATCAACTCTCTCCTTCCTATCCATCAAAACACCATAAAGGCTGTGCTCTAAACTCTACTCTATTTAAATTTCTTAAATTCATTACCTTAGCTTCATTACTAGTCTTTACTCTTTAATATGTTCTCTTAAATTGTCACACTTTTAGAAATTTTCTTTGATATTCCTCATAGCAAACACTTATTCTTTTCTTCTTTATCACTTGTTTAAGGGGTAAAGGAGACTATGAGAGCCTCAAAGAAACTCTAAAGGCGCAAGGATGGAGATCATAAGGAATGTGCTAAAGGCAAGGTGGGCTAAGGAGTAGGAGCGGTTCAAATCATGAAGAGAAGGGAGCTAGTTCTTTGCAAACCAAGGTCAAGGGACATCATGGATAGTGGAGTCTATACTCTTTTTCCCTTAACAAAGTTTTATCCCAAGAGGTTTTCTTTGTTGAGGTTTTTAATGAGGTAGATGACACTAGTCCACCCTTGATCTTTGGTCCCCATGGTGCCCTGCAGATCAAGCGTGCGGGGGAGTATTAGAGAGTAAGGAGGAAGAGAGAGGAGAGGCCGGTAAGGCCGAGCCTTGGAAGAAGAGAAGAAAGGCCGGAAAGGCCATGTAAAGGCCGGTAAGGCCATGTCCGTGTCCGTGAGCGACCATGTACCGTGTCCGGTACCATGTACCGTGTCCGTGAACGGACCCATGTCCGGTGAGCGGCCAGTTAGGCCGTGAACACGATGAAGAGAAGGCCCGTCCGTACAGGCCCGTCCGTACAGGCCCGTCCGTACAGGCCCGTCCGTACAGGCCCGTCCGTACGATGAAGAGAAGGCCCGTCCGTACGGTCTCGGCCCTTAGGCCTGCGCTCGGTCCAGTAGATAGAGAGGCCGAGTTTGAGAGGAGGAAAACGAGGCCTTACAAGGGAGAGGCCCATAAAGAAGAAGAAAGGAAATCCCACAAGGAAGGGAAGAAGGATCCAATGGCCACAAGGGAAGGAGATCTAACGGTCACAAGGCATGGAAGGGAAGGAGATCACGTGTAGCTTTGGTTGGGAAGCATAGCGAGTCAACCAAAGACAAGGAGCTGTCCCTTTCATCTCTCCTTTGAATCCCTTGTGTGCCTAACGGCTCTATGCCTTTGTTCTCCTATATTAAGATGTGTAATTTCTCATATATGTAACTATCACAATATTATTCAATAGAAGAGAAACCGATTTCCTCTCTATACTTGTGTTCTTGTTTCATATTAACAATGTAGAGAGTTTAGGATTAGCGGTTAGGGGCTGCCCTTAAGGCAGCCTATTCTCTTCTCAAATCCACCTAAACTCTTCTTATTTACTGCTTTACTTAGCCTAGATTACTGATTCTTAATCCTCCTTCTCCTAAGTACACAAACTCTAAGTGTTGTGATACTAGAAGAGGATAAGTCTCAAACTAGTGCTTCTCCTAGTTAGGATCCGCTTACTCTCTAGTATTTGGGTTCTATCTAGCTTGTTTATGGGGAGTTCATCACAAGTTGATGTTCTCTCCTCCCCCTTGAGAATGAGTTAGTTTGTTGTGGGTAAAGGGGGATTCATTCACCAAGTGTTTGTCTACCCTCTCTTGTGAGCTTTGTCTCATAAATCCCAACACATAGCTGTTTACAGCTTCTGAGCAATGTTTTCTTGATTTTAGCCTCTTTTGGGACAAAATGGGTATAAGTGGCTTTTAAACTCTCCACATCAATCTCAAACTCTTATAATTAGTTAGTTGCATTGAATTAAGACACATTTTAACCCCAAAAAAACTAACATAGCTGTTTAAAGCTTCTAAACAATGCTTTCCTTGTTTTAGCCTGTTTTGGGACAAAATGGGTATAAGTGGCTTTTAAACTCTCCACATCTATCTCAAACTCTTATAACTAGTTAGTTGCATTGGACTAAGACACATATAAACCCCAGAAACACTAACATAGCTGTTTACAGTTTCTAAGCAATGTTTTCTTGATTTTAGCCTGTTTTGGGATAAAATGGGTATAAATGGCTTTTAAACTCTTCACATATATCTCAAACTCCTATAATTAGTTAGTTGCACTGGATTAAGACACATTTTAATCCTAGAATCACTAACAAAGCTGTTTAGTGCTTCTAAGCAATGTTTTCTTGGTTTTAGCCTGTTTTGGGACAAAATGGGTGTAAGTGGCTTTTAGACTCTCCACATCTATCTCAAACTCCTATAATTAGTTAGTTGCATTGAATAAAGACACATTTTAACCCCATAAACACTAACATAGCTGTTTACAGCTTCTAAGCAATGTTTTCTTGGTTTTAGCCTATTTTGGGACAAAATGGGTATAAGTGGCTTTTAAACTCTCCACATCTATCTCAGACTCTTATAACTAGTCAGTTGCATTGGATAAAGACACATTTTAACCCCAGAAACACTAACATAGCTGTTTAAAGCTTCTAAGTAATGTTTTCTTGGTTTTAGCCTGTTTTGGGACAAAATGGGTATAAATGGCTTTTAAACTCTCCACATCAATCTCAAACTCTTATAATTACTTAGTTGCATTGGATTAAGACACATTTTAACCCCAGAAACACTAACATAGCTGTTTACAGCTTCTAAGCAATGTTTTCTTGGTTTTAGCATGTTTTGGGACAAAATGGGTATAAGTGGCCTTTAAACTCTCCACATCAATCTCAAACTCTTATAATTAGTTAGTTGCATTGGATTAAGACACATTTTAACCCCAGAAACACTAACAAAGCTGTTTAGTGCTTCTAAGCAATGTTTTCTTGTTGTTAGCCTGTTTTGGGACAAAAATGGTATAAGTGGCTTTTAAACTCTCCACATCTATCTCAAACTCCTATAATTAGTTAGTTGCATTGGATTAAGACACATTTTAACCCCAGAAACAGTAACATAGCTGTTTACAGCTTCTAAGCAATGTTTTCTTGGTTTTAGCCTGTTTTGGGACAAAATTGGTATAACTGGCTTTTAAACTCTCCACATCTATCTCAAACTCCTATAATTAGTTAGTTGCATTGGATTAAGACATATTTTAACCCCAGAAACACTAACATAGCTGTTTACAGCTACTAAGCAATGTTTTCTTGGTTTTAGCCTGTTTTGGGACAAAATGGGTAAAAGTGGCTTTTAAACTCTCCACATCTATCTCAAACTCCTACAATTAGTTAGTTGCATTGGATTAAGACACATTTTAACCCCAGAAACACTAACATAGCTGTTTACAGCTTCTTAGCAATGTTTTCTTGGTTTTAGCCTGTTTTGGGACAAAATGGGTATAAGTGGCTTTTAAAGTCTCCACATCTATCTCAAACTCTTATAAATAGTAAGTTGCATTGGATTAAGACACATTTCAACCCCAGAAACACAAACATAGCTGTTTACAGCTTCTAAGCAGTGTTTTCTTGGTTTTAGCCTATTTTGGGACAAAATGGGTATAAGTGGCTTTTAAACTCTCCACATCAATCTCAAACTCTTATAATTAGTTAGTTACATTGGATTAAGACACATTTTAACCCCAGAAACACTAACAAAGCTGTTTAGTGCTTCTAAGCAATGTTTTCTTGTTGTTAGCCTGTTTTGGGACAAAAATGGTATAAGTGGCTTTTAAACTCTCCACATCTATCTCAAACTCCTATAATTAGTTAGTTGCATTGGATTAAGACACATTTTAACCCCAGAAACAGTAACATAGCTGTTTACAGCTTCTAAGCAATGTTTTCTTGGTTTTAGCCTGTTTTGGGACAAAATTGGTATAAGTGGCTTTTAAACTCTCCACATCTATCTCAAACTCCTATAATTAGTTAGTTGCATTGGATTAACACACATTTTAACCAACACTAACATAGCTGTTTACAGCTACTAAGCAATGTTTTCTTGGTTTTAGCCTTTTTGGGACAAAATGGGTATAAGTGGCTTTTAATGTCTCCACATCTATCTCAAACTCTTATAACTAGTCAGTTGCATTGGATTAAGACACATTTCAACCCCAGAAACACTAACATAGCTGTTTACAGCTTCTGAGCAATGTTTTCTTGGTTTTAGCCTGTTTTGGGACAAAATGGGTATAAGTGGCTTTTAAACACTCCACATCAATCTCAAACTCTTATAATTAGTTAGTTGCATTGGATTAAGACACATTTTAACCCCAGAAACACTAACATAGCTGTTTACAGCTTCTGAGCAATGTTTTCTTGATTTTAGCCTGTTTTGGGATAAAATGGGTATAAATGGCTTTTAAACTCTTCACATATATCTCAAACTCCTATAATTAGTTAGTTGCACTGGATTAAGACACATTTTAATCCTAGAATCACTAACAAAGCTGTTTAGTGCTTCTAAGCAATGTTTTCTTGGTTTTAGCCTGTTTTGGGACAAAATGGGTGTAAGTGGCTTTTAGACTCTCCACATCTATCTCAAACTCCTATAATTAGTTAGTTGCATTGAATAAAGACACATTTTAACCCCATAAACACTAACATAGCTGTTTACAGCTTCTAAGCAATGTTTTCTTGGTTTTAGCCTATTTTGGGACAAAATGGGTATAAGTGGCTTTTAAACTCTCCACATCTATCTCAAACTCCTATAATTAGTTAGTTGCATTGGATTAAGACACATTTTAACCCCAGAAACAGTAACATAGCTGTTTACAGCTTCTAAGCAATGTTTTCTTGGTTTTAGCCTGTTTTGGGACAAAATTGGTATAAGTGGCTTTTAAACTCTCCACATCTATCTCAAACTCCTATAATTAGTTAGTTGCATTGGATTAAGACACATTTTAACCCCAGAAACACTAACAAAGCTGTTTAGTGCTTCTAAGCAATGTTTTCTTGGTTTTTGCCTGTTTTGGGACAAAATGGGTATAAGTGGCTTTTAAACTCTCCACATCTATCTCAAACTCCTATAATTAGTTAGTTGCATTGGATTAAGACACATTTTAACCCCAGTAACACTAACATAGCTGTTTACAGCTTCTAAGCAATGTTTTCTTGGTTTTAGCCTGTTTTTGGACAAAATGGGTATAAGTGGCTTTTAAACTCTCCACATCAATCTCAAACTCTTATAATTACTTAGTTGCATTGGATTAAGACACATTTTAACCCCAGAAACACTAACATAGCTGTTTACAGCTTCTAAGTAATGTTTTCTTGGTTTTAGCCTGTTTTGGGACAAAATGGGTATAAATGGCTTTTAAACTCTCCACATCTATCTCAAACTCCTATAATTAGTTAGTTGCATTGGATTAACACACATTTTAACCAACACTAACATAGCTGTTTACAGCTACTAAGCAATGTTTTCTTGGTTTTAGCCTTTTTGGGACAAAATGGGTATAAGTGGCTTTTAATGTCTCCACATCTATCTCAAACTCTTATAACTAGTCAGTTGCATTGGATTAAGACACATTTCAACCCCAGAAACACTAACATAGCTGTTTACAGCTTCTGAGCAATGTTTTCTTGGTTTTAGCCTGTTTTGGGACAAAATGGGTATAAGTGGCTTTTAAACACTCCACATCAATCTCAAACTCTTATAATTAGTTAGTTGCATTGGATTAAGACACATTTTAACCCCAGAAACACTAACATAGCTGTTTACAGCTTCTGAGCAATGTTTTCTTGATTTTAGCCTGTTTTGGGATAAAATGGGTATAAATGGCTTTTAAACTCTTCACATATATCTCAAACTCCTATAATTAGTTAGTTGCACTGGATTAAGACACATTTTAATCCTAGAATCACTAACAAAGCTGTTTAGTGCTTCTAAGCAATGTTTTCTTGGTTTTAGCCTGTTTTGGGACAAAATGGGTGTAAGTGGCTTTTAGACTCTCCACATCTATCTCAAACTCCTATAATTAGTTAGTTGCATTGAATAAAGACACATTTTAACCCCATAAACACTAACATAGCTGTTTACAGCTTCTAAGCAATGTTTTCTTGGTTTTAGCCTATTTTGGGACAAAATGGGTATAAGTGGCTTTTAAACTCTCCACATCTATCTCAAACTCCTATAATTAGTTAGTTGCATTGGATTAAGACACATTTTAACCCCAGAAACAGTAACATAGCTGTTTACAGCTTCTAAGCAATGTTTTCTTGGTTTTAGCCTGTTTTGGGACAAAATTGGTATAAGTGGCTTTTAAACTCTCCACATCTATCTCAAACTCCTATAATTAGTTAGTTGCATTGGATTAAGACACATTTTAACCCCAGAAACACTAACAAAGCTGTTTAGTGCTTCTAAGCAATGTTTTCTTGGTTTTTGCCTGTTTTGGGACAAAATGGGTATAAGTGGCTTTTAAACTCTCCACATCTATCTCAAACTCCTATAATTAGTTAGTTGCATTGGATTAAGACACATTTTAACCCCAGTAACACTAACATAGCTGTTTACAGCTTCTAAGCAATGTTTTCTTGGTTTTAGCCTGTTTTTGGACAAAATGGGTATAAGTGGCTTTTAAACTCTCCACATCAATCTCAAACTCTTATAATTACTTAGTTGCATTGGATTAAGACACATTTTAACCCCAGAAACACTAACATAGCTGTTTACAGCTTCTAAGTAATGTTTTCTTGGTTTTAGCCTGTTTTGGGACAAAATGGGTATAAATGGCTTTTAAACTCTCCACATTGATCTCAAACTCTTATAATTAGTTAGTTGCATTGAATTAAGACACATTTTAACCACAGAAACACTAACATAGCTGTTTACAGCTTCTAAACAATGTTTTCCTTGTTTTACCCTGTTTTGGGACAAAATGGGTATAAGTGGCTTTTAACCTCTCCACATCTATCTCAAACTCTTATAACTAGTCAGGTGCATTGGATAAAGACACATTTTAACCCCAGAAACACTAACATAGCTGTTTAAAGCTTCTAAGTAATGTTTTCTTGGTTTTAGCCTGTTTTGGGACAAAATGGGTATAAGTGGCTTTTAAACTCTCCACATCTATCTCAAACTCCTATAATTAGTTAGTTGCATTGGATTAAGACATATTTTAACCCCAGAAACACTAACATAGCTGTTTACAGCTACTAAGCAATGTTTTCTTGGTTTTAGCCTGTTTGGGACAAAATGGGTAAAAGTGGCTTTTAAACTATCCACATCTATCTCAAACTCCTATAATTAGTTAGTTGCATTGGATTAAGACACATTTTAACCCCAGAAACACTAACAAAGCTGTTTAGTGCTTCTAAGCAATGTTTTCTTGGTTTTTGCCTGTTTTGGGACAAAATGGGTATAAGTGGCTTTTAAACTCTCCACATCTATCTCAAACTCCTATAATTAGTTAGTTGCATTGGATTAAGACACATTTTAACCCCAGTAACACTAACATAGCTGTTTACAGCTTCTAAGCAATGTTTTCTTGGTTTTAGCCTGTTTTGGGACAAAATGGGTATAAGTGGCTTTTAAACTCTCCACATCAATCTCAAACTCTTATAATTACTTAGTTGCATTGGATTAAGACACATTTTAACCCCAGAAACACTAACATAGCTGTTTACAGCTTCTAAGCAATGTTTTCTTGGTTTTAGCATGTTTTGGGACAAAATGGGTATAAGTGGCCTTTAAACTCTCCACATCAATCTCAAACTCCTATAATAAGTTAGTTGCATTGGATTAAGACACATTTTAACCCCAGAAACACTAACATAGCTGTTTACAGCTTCTAAGCAATGTTTTCTTGGTTTTAGCCTTTTTTGGGCTGAAATGGGTATAAGTGGCTTTTAAACTCTCCACATCTATCTCAAACTCCAATAATTAGTTAGTTGCATTGGATTAAGACACATTTTAACCCCAGAAACACTAACATAGTTGTTTACAGCTTCTAAGCAATGTTTTCTTGGTTTTAGCCTGTTTTGGGACAAAATGGGTATAAGTGGCTTTTAAAGTCTCCACATCTATCTCAAACTCTTATAACTAGTAAGTTGCATTGGATTAAGACACATTTTAACCCCAGAAACACTAACATAGCTGTTTACAGCTACTAAGCAATGTTTTCTTGGTTTTAGCCTGTTTTGGGACAAAATGGGTATAAGTGGCTTTTAAACTCTCCACATCAATCTCAAACTCTTATAATTAGTTAGTTGCATTGGATTAAGACACATTTTAACCCCAGAACACTAACAAAGCTGTTTAGTGCTTCTAAGCAATGTTTTCTTGGTTTTTGCCTGTTTTGGGACAAAATGGGTATAAGTGGCTTTTAAACTCTCCACATCTATCTCAAACTCCTATAATTAGTTAGTTGCATTGGATTAAGACAAATTTTAACCCCAGTAACACTAACATAGCTGTTTACAGCTTCTAAGCAATGTTTTCTTGGTTTTAGCCTGTTTTGGGACAAAATGGGTATAAGTGGCTTTTAAACTCTCCACATCAATCTCAAACTCTTATAATTACTTAGTTGCATTGGATTAAGACACATTTTAACCCCAGAAACACTAACATAGCTGTTTACAGCTTCTAAGCAATGTTTTCTTGGTTTTAGCATGTTTTGGGACAAAATGGGTATAAGTGGCCTTTAAACTCTCCACATCAATCTCAAACTCCTATAATAAGTTAGTTGCATTGGATTAAGACACATTTTAACCCCAGAAACACTAACATAGCTGTTTACAGCTTCTAAGCAATGTTTTCTTGGTTTTAGCCTTTTTTGGGCTGAAATGGGTATAAGTGGCTTTTAAACTCTCCACATCTATCTCAAACTCCTATAATTAGTTAGTTGCATTGGATTAAGACACATTTTAACCCCAGAAACACTAACATAGTTGTTTACAGCTTCTAAGCAATGTTTTCTTGGTTTAAGCCTGTTTTGGGACAAAATGGGTATAAGTGGCTTTTAAAGTCTCCACATCTATCTCAAACTCTTATAACTAGTAAGTTGCATTGGATTAAGACACATTTTAACCCCAGAAACACTAACATAGCTGTTTACAGCTACTAAGCAATGTTTTCTTGGTTTTAGCCTGTTTTGGGACAAAATGGGTATAAGTGGCTTTTAAACTCTCCACATCAATCTCAAACTCTTATAATTAGTTAGTTGCATTGGATTAAGACACATTTTAACCCCAGAACACTAACAAAGCTGTTTAGTGCTTCTTAGCAATTTTTTCTTGGTGTTAGCCTGTTTTGGGACAAAAATGGTATAAGTGGCTTTTAAACTCTCCACATCTATCTCAAACTCCTATAATTAGTTAGTTGCATTGGATTAAGACACATTTTAACCCCAGTAACACTAACATAGCTGTTTACAGCTTCTAAGCAATGTTTTCTTGGTTTTAGCCTGTTTTTGGACAAAATGGGTATAAGTGGCTTTTAAACTCTCCACATCAATCTCAAACTCTTATAATTACTTAGTTGCATTGGATTAAGACACATTTTAACCCCAGAAACACTAACATAGCTGTTTACAGCTTCTAAGTAATGTTTTCTTGGTTTTAGCCTGTTTTGGGACAAAATGGGTATAAATGGCTTTTAAACTCTCCACATTGATCTCAAACTCTTATAATTAGTTAGTTGCATTGAATTAAGACACATTTTAACCACAGAAACACTAACATAGCTGTTTACAGCTTCTAAACAATGTTTTCCTTGTTTTACCCTGTTTTGGGACAAAATGGGTATAAGTGGCTTTTAAACTCTCCACATCTATCTCAAACTCTTATAACTAGTCAGTTGCATTGGATAAAGACACATTTTAACCCCAGAAACACTAACATAGCTGTTTAAAGCTTCTAAGTAATGTTTTCTTGGTTTTAGCCTGTTTTGGGACAAAATGGGTATAAGTGGCTTTTAAACTCTCCACATCTATCTCAAACTCCTATAATTAGTTAGTTGCATTGGATTAAGACATATTTTAACCCCAGAAACACTAACATAGCTGTTTACAGCTACTAAGCAATGTTTTCTTGGTTTTAGCCTGTTTTGGGACAAAATGGGTAAAAGTGGCTTTTAAACTATCCACATCTATCTCAAACTCCTATAATTAGTTAGTTGCATTGGATTAAGACACATTTTAACCCCAGAAACACTAACAAAGCTGTTTAGTGCTTCTAAGCAATGTTTTCTTGGTTTTTGCCTGTTTTGGGACAAAATGGGTATAAGTGGCTTTTAAACTCTCCACATCTATCTCAAACTCCTATAATTAGTTAGTTGCATTGGATTAAGACACACTTTAACCCCAGTAACACTAACATAGCTGTTTACAGCTTCTAAGCAATGTTTTCTTGGTTTTAGCCTGTTTTGGGACAAAATGGGTATAAGTGGCTTTTAAACTCTCCACATCAATCTCAAACTCTTATAATTACTTAGTTGCATTGGATTAAGACACATTTTAACCCCAGAAACACTAACATAGCTGTTTACAGCTTCTAAGCAATGTTTTCTTGGTTTTAGCATGTTTTGGGACAAAATGGGTATAAATGGCCTTTAAACTCTCCACATCAATCTCAAACTCTTATAATTAGTTAGTTGCATTGGATTAAGACACATTTTAACCCCAGAACACTAACAAAGCTGTTTAGTGCTTCTAAGCAATTTTTTCTTGGTGTTAGCCTGTTTTGGGACAAAAATGGTATAAGTGGCTTTTAAACTCTCCACATCTATCTCAAACTCCTATAATTAGTTAGTTGCATTGGATTAAGACACATTTTAACCCCAGAAACACTAACATAGCTGTTTACAGCTTCTAAGCAATGTTTTCTTGGTTTTAGCCTGTTTTGGGACAAAATGGGTATAAGTGGCTTTTAAACTCTCCACATCTATCTCAAACTCCTATAATTAGTTAGTTGCATTGGATTAATGAAAGAATTAATAGGATCGATTATGAGTTTAGTGAGAAGATTTGAATAACAAGAGAGTGAGAATCGTTGAGAGTATAGTAAGAGAGTATAGAGAGAGTATTGTGGAGAAAGAGATATTATCTCTTCTTACATCTTTTAGAACATAATTACAATCTACTTATAGACATATACAAAAGAATATACTAAGATGATCCTAGGCACATTTACATATAAAGATAGCGACATGTCCTTAAGAAGACATGTGATCCTTCCCACTTGCGCACTCTACACTAACGGCTATGAGGAGAAGGATCGAGAAGCTCTTGTGACCGTTGGAGGCTGGTGAACATGGAATGGACTCGTGATCCTCATGGGTTGAGCTTGGTAGGCCTTTAGCTGTACGGACGGCCCAATGGTGATGGTTGTACGGACGGATGTACGGACAAGGTGTGTGTGCGGTTTCATACTCCCCCTCAAGCTTGATCATGAGCATTGATCAAGCTTGGACTCATGCACACCCACCTCATTAAAAACCTTAGTATAGAAAACCACTTGGGAAAAACTATACTTAAGGGAAAAAGAGTGTGGGTATCATGTGAAGACAATCATGGCCGAGTAAGATCTTTGAGGCCAAGTTTGGGGTGAATGTACTCACACACTTGTGGACTGGCCGCCTTGGTGAGAACGTCAGCCAATTGTTCAGAGCTCTCGGTGTGACATGGTAGAACAACTCCAAGTTTAATTTGCTCTCGGACTTTGTGGCAGTCGACTTCAATGTGCTTGGTTCTCTCATGGAACACCGAGTTTGTTGCGATGTGAATAGCTGCCTCATTGTCGCAATGCATAGTAATAGGCTTAGGTGACTCGATTCCAAGGTCCTTGATGAGTGCCTTGAGCCACATCAACTCGGTTGTTAACTTTCTCATGGCTCTATACTCCGATTCAGCACTTGATAGGGATACCACCTTTTGTTTCTTGCTCTTCCATGTGATCAAGTTGCCTCCTAGGAACGTGCAGTAGCCTGTAGTGGAGCGACGGTCTCCACGGTCTCCGGCGTAATCCGCATCACAATACCCTACTAGCTCCGTGCTTTCATTTCGACCCATCCATATGCCTTGCCCCGGCGAGCCCTTGAGATATTTGAGGATGCGGTTCACCATACCCCAATGATGCACGGTAGGACTTTGCATGTGTTGGCTCACCTGATTAACAGCAAAGCAAATATCAGGTCTAGTGATAGTAAGGTATATAAGCTTACCTACTAGCCGCCGGTATCGCTTGACGTCTTGAAATGGAGCTGCATCAAACTCCCCCTTTCCTCCGGCCTTATAGTTTTCATCAAGGGGTGTAGATACAGCTTTTGAACCTAGCTTCCCTGCTTCACTCAATAAATCAAGAGCATATTTTCTTTGTGATAAAAACAATCCTTCATTAGTCCTATATACTTCTATACCAAGAAAATATTTAAGTTCTCCTAGGTCTTTGATATCAAAAACTGACTTAAGGTAAGCCTTAGTCTCTTGAATGCCTACCTTGTCACTTCCAGTTATGATGATATCATCAACATAAACTAGAATGACTATAATACCTTTTTCACTTGGTAAGGTGAATAGAGTGTGGTCAGCCTCTGATTTGCGGAAGCCTTTCTCAAGGAGTGTGGTGCTTAACTTGTGATACCAAGCCCTAGGGGACTGTTTGAGTCCATAAATCGCCTTGTTCAGTTTTAATACTTTCCCGGGACCAATGATGTCTTCTAAACCCGGAGGTGGCCTCATATAAACTTCATCCTCGAGCTCTCCTTGTAAGAAGGCGTTCTTAACATCCATTTGCCATAAGTTCCAGTCAAGGTTGGTTGCAAGAGAGAGAACAACTCGAACCGTGTGAAGTTTGGCCACCGGTGCAAACGTATCTTGGTAGTCCTCCCCATACGTTTGAGTGAACCCCCTTGCAACGAGTCTGGCTTTGTAGCGTTCGATCTCCCCATCACTCTTATATTTAATGGTAAAGATCCACCTGGATGTCACAGCCTTCTTGCCTTTGGGTAAGTCAGCCTCGTCCCATGTATGATTGGCCTCCATTGCATTCTTCTCGGCATTGACAGCATCACACCATTCCTTATGATTCTTGGCTTCTTCATAGTCTTTGGGAATCCAATGAGCATCAATCT
The DNA here is from genome assembly GCF_030686135.1 of Camelina sativa. NCBI lineage: Eukaryota > Viridiplantae > Streptophyta > Magnoliopsida > Brassicales > Brassicaceae > Camelina > Camelina sativa. The sequence goes on along the minus strand of NC_141894.1, from coordinate 21,459,321 downwards.
TGCCAAGAAACACTTGATGGTGTGGAGGAAAATGAGCCAAGGTGCATACCGCTTGAATCGGATGAGCTACAGCAACGTTGTTGTAGTAGACCCGAGTGTTTCGCCAATTGGAGAGGGGAAACTTGAGGCGTTCACTGCGGCGAAGTGGGATAACTTCCTGTGGTGTGGCCTCATCGTCATTGTCTTCCTCGGTGGGCACATAATCCTCATCACCGGAAGCATTGTCCACCGGAACTGAATTTAAACCATTTTCATCATCGGATTGTTCATCAAGTTCAGCCGAGTGTTCATCAAGTGCAGCCGAGGGATCATTGTCTAGAGACTCCGGCGGTGAAGTGGCCGGTGCATTGACTGGGGGTGCAGGTGTTGACGCGGGGGCATTGTCAACACCGAGTCTCTCGAGAAGGATGCGAAGGTTGTTAGCTCGGTCAGATGGTGAGGTGGACAAGTCTCGAAGGCTCTCCCAGTTCTTTTCCTCATAGAAGCCTTTAGACTCCACGAACTTAACATCACGAGAGACAAAAACGCGCTTCATGTTTGGCTCGTAGCACTTGTAGCCTTTTTGAGTCGTCGAGTACCCAAGGAACATGCTCTTAACACTCTTAGTATCAAGCTTGTCGCGTAGTTCTCCTGGCTTCAACACATAACACACGCAGCCAAATACTCTTAAATGATCAAATGAGGGTTTTACCTTGTTTATTACCTCAAACGGTGAACTGTCTTGAAGAACTTTGGTTGGTGTCCGGTTAATGAGGTAGCAAGCCGCAAGAACAGCATCTCCCCAAAACTTCTTTGGAACATTGGTGTGAAACATCATGGATCTTGCCACTTCCATGAGGTGCCTATTCTTCCTTTCAGCAACACCATTTTGTTGGGGTGTATATGGACAGCTTGTTTGATGAATAATCCCATGGTTTGCTAGGTATTGTTTGAAGGCATGGCTTGTATACTCTCCTCCATTATCTGATCTCAAAATTTTAATCTTTGCATTATAATGATTAGTCACATATTTTTGAAAATTAGTGAAGGCTTCAAGAACTCTATCTTTAGAGGGAAGCAAGGTCAGCCAAGTATATTTTGATTTTTCATCAATAAAGGTCACAAAATATTTTTGATTTTCTCTAGACAAGCAAGGGGAAGTCCAAACATCTGAATGGATTAAATCAAAACAATTTTCATAAATAGTCATAGATTTAGGAAAAACAGCCTTGCAATGTTTACCAAGAATACATGCCTCACACTCATCATTTTTAAAAGAAATATTAGGAAACATTAATGATAAAGCTCTAGTATGAGGATGTCCTAGCCTAGCATGTAAAATAGAATCACTAGGTTTAATAATAACCGAATTAAAACAAGATGCAGTAGAAGAAGATAGATTCAAGTCCTCAAGCACATATAGATCATCCTTGGAACCTCCTTGACCAAGAACTTTACTTGTCTCAATATCCTGAAAATGAACCTTGTTAGGACCAAATATTGCATAACAATTTAAATCAGTGGTGGCCCTCTTAACTGATAGCAAATTAGATGTGAAATTTGGCATATAGAAAGCTTTAGTTTCTTTGTTAAATAACTTTAAATTCCCTATGCCTTTAATTGGAACTTTCTCACCATTAGCTATCACAACATTACCATTAGCAGGCTTAATATCACTCATTAACCTAGAATCACTAATCATGTGATGAGATGCACCAGAATCAACAATAAGAGACTTAGTTTTGTTTGAAGTAAGAAACGCCTTACCGGTGGCCTCCTTGAGGGCTTTGATGAGCGCATCAAGGTCGGACCGCCTTACCAGCTCGGACGATGCTGCAGCAAGAGCAGTTCCACCGGTCACTTGTTGAGGCTGCTCAGAGATCAATGGCTCCCCCACGGCAGTTGCTTGGTGAGCTCTCGGTTGTCCTCCGCGGTTTGGTCGTCCACCTCGGATTGTTCCCGGTGGTGGTGCTAGATGCGGATGTAGGATCCAGCAGCGGCTCTTGAAGTGGCCAAGTTTCTTACAGTGCTCACAAACCGGCGGGTTGTTCTTGTCCTCCGGTCGGTAGTAGCCTTTGTTTGCTGATGCCATCTCAGCTTTGTTAGCGGTCACCAGCTCTCCCTTGCTGCCGAACAATCCCATGGAGCCATGCTCCTTTTGAATTTGGTTACAAACATCATCAAGGCTTGGGAGTTTATCTGACCGCAAGATGTGTTTGATGAGATCATTGTAGGAGGGGTTTAGGGTCAAGAGCAGCCCAAACACTTTGTCTTGTTCACGCCTCTCGTTCAGTATGGCCGGATCAATTGTCGCCGGTCGCAGCATTTCTAGTTCAGCCCAAAGGGACCTAAACTTCCCAAAATGCTTTGTAAACTCCATATCCTCTTGATTGAGGTTATTGATGGCCCTTTTAATCTCGAAGATACGATTGACATTGGTAATATTACCAAAAACGTTCTTGAGGGTGTCCCACAAGTCCTTCGCCGTCTCGCAGTAGGAGTAGGCTTCAAGAATGGGGGCATCTAGAGAGTTTTGAATGATGGCTAAGACCCCTTGGTCTTCTTGGAACCATTTGTTCTTTTCATCTCCGGCAAGTTCCTTGCCGTCCTTGGTGGCCTCACCACTCGGAGCTTCGCTCTTCTCAACGTGAGACCAAAGGCCTCGGCCACAAAGGGCAGTTTTCGTGGTCCTCGCCCACAGCAGATAGTTCTCTCCCTTGAGAGTCACCGGAACAACCATGGTTTTGACACTTTCCATGATGAAGAGACCGTTAGGTAAAGCTATTATCCAACGGTTAAAGAAAATGACTTTCAAGTCAAAACAGAAAATGAGAGAGAAGGAGAAGCGGAAGTAAGTGATGATCAAAAACTTTAGAATGACGAGCAACCTGGCTCTGATACCATGAAAGAATTAATAGGATCGATTATGAGTTTAGTGAGAAGATTTGAATAACAAGAGAGTGAGAATCGTTGAGAGTATAGTAAGAGAGTATAGAGAGAGTATTGTGGAGAAAGAGATATTATCTCTTCTTACATCTTTTAGAACATAATTACAATCTACTTATAGACATATACAAAAGAATATACTAAGATGATCCTAGGCACATTTACATATAAAGATAGCGACATGTCCTTAAGAAGACATGTGATCCTTCCCACTTGCGCACTCTACACTAACGGCTATGAGGAGAAGGATCGAGAAGCTCTTGTGACCGTTGGAGGCTGGTGAACATGGAATGGACTCGTGATCCTCATGGGTTGAGCTTGGTAGGCCTTTAGCTGTACGGACGGCCCAATGGTGATGGTTGTACGGACGGATGTACGGACAAGGTGTGTGTGCGGTTTCATAATTAAGACATATTTTAACCCTAGAAACACTAACATAACTGTTTACAGCTTCTAAGCAATGTTTTCTTGGTTTTAGCCTGTTTTGGGACAAAATGGGTATAAGTGGCTTTTAAACTCTCCACATCTATCTCAAACTCCTATAATTAGTTAGTTGCATTGGATTAAGACACATTTTAACCCCAGAAACACTAACAAAGCTGTTTAGTGCTTCTAAGCAATGTTTTCTTGGTTTTTGCCTGTTTTGGGACAAAATGGGTATAAGTGGCTTTTAAACTCTCCACATCTATCTCAAACTCCTATAATTAGTTAGTTGCATTGGATTAAGACACATTTTAACCCCAGTAACACTAACATAGCTGTTTACAGCTTCTAAGCAATGTTTTCTTGGTTTTAGCCTGTTTTTGGACAAAATGGGTATAAGTGGCTTTTAAACTCTCCACATCAATCTCAAACTCTTATAATTACTTAGTTGCATTGGATTAAGACACATTTTAACCCCAGAAACACTAACATAGCTGTTTACAGCTTCTAAGTAATGTTTTCTTGGTTTTAGCCTGTTTTGGGACAAAATGGGTATAAATGGCTTTTAAACTCTCCACATTGATCTCAAACTCTTATAATTAGTTAGTTGCATTGAATTAAGACACATTTTAACCACAGAAACACTAACATAGCTGTTTACAGCTTCTAAACAATGTTTTCCTTGTTTTACCCTGTTTTGGGACAAAATGGGTATAAGTGGCTTTTAAACTCTCCACATCTATCTCAAACACTTATAACTAGTCAGTTGCATTGGATAAAGACACATTTTAACCCCAGAAACACTAACATAGCTGTTTAAAGCTTCTAAGTAATGTTTTCTTGGTTTTAGCCTGTTTTGGGACAAAATGGGTATAAGTATTAGAATGTACCAAGGAGGAGAGGCCGGTAAGGCCGAGCCTTGGAAGAAGAGAAGAAAGGCCGGAAAGGCCATGTAAAGGCCGGTCAGGCCATGTACCGTGTCCGGTACCATGTACCGTGTCCGTGAACGGACCCATGTCCGGTGAGCGGCCAGGTAGGCCGTGAACACCAGGAAGAGAAGGCCCATGAAGATGCCCGTCCGTACAGGTCCGTCCGTACAGGCCCGTCCGTACAGGCCCGTCCGTACAGGCCCGTCCGTACGGTCTCGGCCTGTTACGTCCGTACGGCCTGCGCTTGGTCCAAGGGGCCTCACAAGAGAAAGGCCGAGTTTGAGAGAAGGAAAACAAGGCCTTACAAGAGAGAGAGGCCCATGGGAAGAAGAGAAGAAAAGAGAGGCCAATGGGAAGAAGAAGAAGGGAAAAGCGCACAAGGAAGGAAGGGAAGGAAGAATCACGTGGCCTTTGGTTGGTGAAGGAAGGAGCTGTCCCTTTCACCATTGTCTTGCCCAAGAGAAGACCACTTTATGTCCCTATCTCCCTTCTTCTCTCTCTAACGGTCATATAACATTTTGTACTCATATATTACATTGTATACACTCTCATATGTAATAACACAACAACAATATTGAATAAAAGAAGAGAAACGATTTTTCCTCTCTCTACCTTGTGTTCTTGTTCATGTCACCAATGTAGAGAGATTAGGGTAAACGATTTAGGGGCTGCCCTTAAGGCAGCCTATTCTCTTCTCAAATCCACCTAAAATCTTCCTTATTTACTGTTTTCTATAGCCTAGATTACTGATTCTTAATCCTCTTTCTCCTAAGTACACAAACTTGAGTGTTGTGATACTAGAAGAGGATAAGTCTCAAACTAGGCTGTTTGTTCCTCATAGATCCGATTTATATCTAGTATTTGGGGTCTATTGAGGTTGTTTGTGGGGAGTTCATCACAAGTTGATGTCCTCTCCTTCCCCCTTGAGAATGAGCTAGTTTGTTGTGGGTATAAGGAGATTCAATCCTTGGGAGTTGTCTCTCCTTTGTCAAGAGCCATCTCTCTTGAAATCCCAACATGGTATCAGAGCCCAGGTTCTGTTCTTGGTGATTCAAACTCGTTCTCAAGGTTTAAATCTCTTAGGAGATAGCTTAGTGAAAGTTTTAAACTTTGCTTAAGTGTTAATTCGCTTAGCCTTGTTCTTTAAAGCTTTAACTTTGCTTTTGTTGTTAAAAACGATTCTCTAACAGCTCAATGTTGAGTAAGCTTGGTCTCTTGTCTTGTTAGAACTTGTAGACCAAGTGTGTAAAGAGAAATCGATTTTACAGCCCCATCCTTAAGCTTTAAAAGCCTCATTCTTAAGCTTTACCGATTTGGTGAAAGTTGGGTACAAAATGAGGTAGTGATGAACTAATGAGCAAATCGGTTGTGTTCATGGTTAGGATTCACGCTTGAGGAAGAGAGAGACCTTGTTTTTCGCATATATGGTCTGCTTGGTCAAAGAGATTAAAGCTGGTCCAAGAATGCTTTGTTTTAACCGATGGACAATAGGGTGTTCCAAAGGCTCTTTTGTTTCTTGTTTGCTTGTGACCACGAAAAGCATCTTCTTTATGTTATTTTCGTGGATCTAAAGCCTTAAGATCTTGGAGAACACTTTGTTTAAGTGATTCTACCATGAAATTTGTCTAAACCGTTGGAGAGATTAATTTTCCAATCGGTCCATGTGTTTCAGCCATTAAAGCACCAAAGTCTTGTTGAATGTTGGATGCTCTTGGCTGTCAAAGCTTCTGCAAACTCAAGAAAACAGAGTATAACTCTGTCCATAAGAACTCTTGAGCAAATTCTCTATTCTACTCTCCACTCATCTTATACTACCCCCCATTCTCTTATATATATACTCTATTATACTCTCTTTGGTTACTTATTCTCCATTTACACTCTATACTCTACTCTACACTCTATACTCTAACCCCTAACAATCTCTTGTTTAGAATCTGTCCCATTAAATTTTGGTTTCAGTTTCAAACTTGAAGATTGTGTGGAGCTCACTTGCTATCTCAAGAAGAAGTGGCGAGGTTGAAGGCTACAAAGAAGCCATGAGAAGGCGCAGCACAATGCTTGGAGTTAGAACCAATGGCCATCAAGCTTCTTAGACCACACGTTTCACCACCATAGTAATAAACTCCGGCGGTCAGGTTTACCCGAGGAGAGCAGAAGACTCTTTTGAGCGAGGTAACCTATTAAGCTGACCGAGAGAGATAAAGCTTTGGGTATTAAACTCCGGCGGTTAGACTCATCCGAGGAGAGCAGAAGACTCTTTTGAGCGAGGTGGTCTATTTAAGGCTGACCGAGAGAGATAAAGCTATGGAGGAAGTTCTAGTGGAGAGAGCTGGTGGAAGGTGATGAATCAGCCCAAGGACATGTGTATTAGTGCCAAGTTGTTGATCGGATGTGCACAATGGTCTTTAGGAAAGGTGATGCACAAGGTTTCAACTGTTGATTGGATGTGCACAAGAACGGTGATGCACAAGGCTTCAACTGAGGTGATGAGGTTTCAGCCCATCATCAAGTAAAGGTTACGAGGGAGATCAAGTGACTTCAGACCGTACCTCACAGATTCTGCTCGGCCACAAGCAAAAGTCTTTACTTAAAGCTCAGCCGAAGCGTCTCAAAGATCGACTCGGACGAAACCCTTCCACTGCGATTCGGCTTCCGCGTTCTTCATTAAAGTTCGAGACCAGAGAGTCATCTTGCCAGTGAAAGTGAAATCATACCAATCCGAGCAACCGATCAAAAGTTATGCCCGATTCAGTGGGCGTATATCAGTCTGTAGCGGTCTCAAGAAGAGAGGTCCAAACCGCATCAATGATCAGCCTCTCTCCTTCCTATTCATCAAAACACCAAAAGGCTGTGCTCTAAACCCTACTCTATTTAAATTCCTAATTATTTTTAGTTCCATTGCTAGTCTTTACACTTCCATATGATTTTTCTTAAATTGTCACACTTATAGAAATTTACTTTGATATTCCTCATAGCATACACTTACACTTTTCTTCTTTATCACTTGTTTAAAGGGTAAAGGAGACTATGAGAGCCTCAAAGAAATTCTAAAGGTGCAAGGATGGAGATCATAAGGAAGGTGCCAAAGGCAAGGTGGGCTAAGGAGAAGTAGCGGTTCAAGTCATGAAGAGAAGAGAGCTAGTTCCTTATAAACCAAGGTCAAGGGACATCATGGATAGTGAAGGCTATACTCTTTTTCCCTCTAACAAAGTTTTATCCCAAGAGGTTTTCTTTGTTGAGGTTTTTTTAATGAGGTAGACTACACTACTCCACTCTTGATCTTTGGTCCCCATGGTGTCCCGCCGATCAAGCGTGCGGGGGAGTATTAGAATGTACCAAGGAGGAGAGGCCGGTAAGGCCGAGCCTTGGAAGAAGAGAAGAAAGGCCGGAAAGGCCATGTAAAGGCCGGTCAGGCCATGTACCGTGTCCGGTACCATGTACCGTGTCCGTGAACGGACCCATGTCCGGTGAGCGGCCAGGTAGGCCGTGAACACCAGGAAGAGAAGGCCCATGAAGATGCCCGTCCGTACAGGTCCGTCCGTACAGGCCCGTCCGTACAGGCCCGTCCGTACAGGCCCGTCCGTACGGTCTCGGCCTGTTACGTCCGTACGGCCTGCGCTTGGTCCAAGGGGCCTCACAAGAGAAAGGCCGAGTTTGAGAGAAGGAAAACAAGGCCTTACAAGAGAGAGAGGCCCATGGGAAGAAGAGAAGAAAAGAGAGGCCAATGGGAAGAAGAAGAAGGGAAAAGCGCACAAGGAAGGAAGGGAAGGAAGAATCACGTGGCCTTTGGTTGGTGAAGGAAGGAGCTGTCCCTTTCACCATTGTCTTGCCCAAGAGAAGACCACTTTATGTCCCTATCTCCCTTCTTCTCTCTCTAACGGTCATATAACATTTTGTACTCATATATTACATTGTATACACTCTCATATGTAATAACACAACAACAATATTGAATAAAAGAAGAGAAACGATTTTTCCTCTCTCTACCTTGTGTTCTTGTTCATGTCACCAATGTAGAGAGATTAGGGTAAACGATTTAGGGGCTGCCCTTAAGGCAGCCTATTCTCTTCTCAAATCCACCTAAAATCTTCCTTATTTACTGTTTTCTATAGCCTAGATTACTGATTCTTAATCCTCTTTCTCCTAAGTACACAAACTTGAGTGTTGTGATACTAGAAGAGGATAAGTCTCAAACTAGGCTGTTTGTTCCTCATAGATCCGATTTATATCTAGTATTTGGGGTCTATTGAGGTTGTTTGTGGGGAGTTCATCACAAGTTGATGTCCTCTCCTTCCCCCTTGAGAATGAGCTAGTTTGTTGTGGGTATAAGGAGATTCAATCCTTGGGAGTTGTCTCTCCTTTGTCAAGAGCCATCTCTCTTGAAATCCCAACAATAAGTGGCTTTTAAACTCTCCACATCTATCTCAAACTCCTATAATTAGTTAGTTGCATTGGATTAAGACATATTTTAACCCCAGAAACACTAACATAGCTGTTTACAGCTACTAAGCAATGTTTTCTTGGTTTTAGCCTGTTTTGGGACAAAATGGGTAAAAGTGGCTTTTAAACTATCCACATCTATCTCAAACTCCTATAATTAGTTAGTTGCATTGGATTAAGACACATTTTAACCCCAGAAACACTAACAAAGCTGTTTAGTGCTTCTAAGCAATGTTTTCTTGGTTTTTGCCTGTTTTGGGACAAAATGGGTATAAGTGGCTTTTAAACTCTCCACATCTATCTCAAACTCCTATAATTAGTTAGTTGCATTGGATTAAGACACATTTTAACCCCAGTAACACTAACATAGCTGTTTACAGCTTCTAAGCAATGTTTTCTTGGTTTTAGCCTGTTTTGGGACAAAATGGGTATAAGTGGCTTTTAAACTCTCCACATCAATCTCAAACTCTTATAATTACTTAGTTGCATTGGATTAAGACACATTTTAACCCCAGAAACACTAACATAGCTGTTTACAGCTTCTAAGCAATGTTTTCTTGGTTTTAGCATGTTTTGGGACAAAATGGGTATAAGTGGCCTTTAAACTCTCCACATCAATCTCAAACTCCTATAATAAGTTAGTTGCATTGGATTAAGACACATTTTAACCCCAGAAACACTAACATAGCTGTTTACAGCTTCTAAGCAATGTTTTCTTGGTTTTAGCCTTTTTTGGGCTGAAATGGGTATAAGTGGCTTTTAAACTCTCCACATCTATCTCAAACTCCTATAATTAGTTAGTTGCATTGGATTAAGACACATTTTAACCCCAGAAACACTAACATAGCTGTTTAGTGCTTCTAATCAATGTTTTTTTGGTTTTTGCCTGTTTTGGGACAAAATGGGTATAAGTGGCTCTTAAACTCTCCACATCTATCTCAAACTCCTATAATTAGCTAGTTGCATTGGATTAAGACACATTTTAACCCCAGAAACACTAACATAACTGTTTACAGCTTCTAAGCAATGTTTTCTTGGTTTTAGCCTGTTTTGGGACAAAATGGGTATAAGTGGCTTTTAAACTCTCCACATCTATCTCAAACTCCTATAATTAGTTAGTTGCACTGGATTAAGACACATTTTAACCCCAGAAACACTAACAAAGCTGTTTAGTGCTTCTAAGCAATGTTTTCTTGGTTTTTGCCTGTTTTGGGACAAAATGGGTATAAGTGGCTCTTAAACTCTCCACATCTATCTCAAACTCCTATAATTAGTTAGTTGCATTGGATTAAGACACATTTTAACCCCAGAAACACTAACATAACTGTTTACAGCTTCTAAGCAATGTTTTCTTGGTTTTAGCCTGTTTTGGGACAAAATGGGTATAAGTGGCTTTTAAACTCTCCACATCTATCTCAAACTCCTATAATTAGTTAGTTGCACTGGATTAAGACACATTTTAACCCCAGAAACACTAACATAGCTGTTTACAGCTTCTAAGCAATGTTTTCTTGGTTTTAGCCTATTTTGGGACAAAATGGGTATAAGTGGCTTTTGAACTCTCCACATCTACCTCAAACTCCTGTAATTAGTTAGTTGCATTTGATTAAGACACATTTTAACCCCAGAAACACTAACATAGCTGTTTACAGCTTCTAAGCAATGTTTTCTTGGTTTTAGCCTGTTTTGGGACAAAATGGGTATAAGTGGCTTTTAAAATCTCCACATCTATCTCAAACTCCTATAATTAGTTAGTTGCATTGGATTAAGACATATTTTAACCCCAGAAACACTAACATAGCTGTTTACAGCTACTAAGTATTAGAATGTACCAAGGAGGAGAGAGGAGAGGCCGGTAAGGCCGAGCCTTGGAAGAAGAGAAGAAAGGCCGGAAAGGCCATGTAAAGGCCGGTAAGGCCATGTCCGTGTCCGTGAGCGACCATGTACCGTGTCCGGTACCATGTACCGTGTCCGTGAACGGACCCATGTCCGGTGAGCGGCCAGTTAGGCCGTGAACACATTGAAGAGAAGGCCCGTCCGTACAGGCCCGTCCGTACAGGCCCGTCCGTACAGGCCCGTCCGTACAGGCCCGTCCGTACTATTAGTATATATGAAGGAGAAGAGAGAGTGAGGCCGGTGAGGCCGAGCTGCACAAGGAAGAAGAGAGTGGCCGGTAAGGCTGCTAGTACAAGAAGTGTGGCCGGTAAGGCCATGAGTGGTGTGGGAGCGGCCAGTAAGGCCGTGAGCACAATAAGAGTGGCCAATAAGGCCATGTGGGCCGTGAGAACAATGAGAGTGGTCAGCAAGGCCATAAGAGCAATGTGAGAAGAATTGTGAAGTAAAGGCCTTATAAGAAGAAGAGGCCCAAGAAGAAGTTAAATGTCTCACAAAGGGAAAAGAAGGGAAGGAAGGAAGCATGTGAGACCTTGGTTGGTGAAGAATGAGACAACCAAGGGAAGGAGCTGTCCCTTTCACCATACACCCACTTGTGCACCAACGGCTATATGTCACTCTCACCTCTCATTTATCTCAAACGGCCATATACATTTGTTCTCCTATATTAAGCATTGTAATCTCTCATTTTGTAATACATCACAACATATTATTCAATAGAAGAGAAACCGTTTTCCCTCTCTACTTGTGTTCTTGTTCATATCAACAATGTAGAGTTCTTAGGAGATTAGCGGTTAGAGGCTGCCCTTAAGGCAGCCTATTCTCTTCTCAAATCCACCTAAACTCTTCTTATTTACTGCTTTACTTAGCCTAGATTACTGATTCTTAATCCTCCTTCTCCTAAGTACACAAACTCTAAGTGTTGTGATACTAGAAGAGGATAAGTCTCAAACTAGTGCTTCTCCTAGTTAGGATCCGCTTACTCTCTAGTATTTGGGTTCTATCTAGCTTGTTTATGGGGAGTTCATCACAAGTTGATGTTCTCTCCTCCCCCTTTAGAATGAGTTAGTTTGTTGTGGGTAAAGGGGGATTCATTCACCAAGTGTTTGTCTACCCTCTCTTGTGAGCTTTGTCTCATAAATCCCAACATGGTATCAGAGCAGGTTCTGTTCTTGGTGTTTTAAACTCATTCTCAAAGTCGTTTTCTTAGGAGTTAGCTTAGTTAAAGTTTAGACTTTGCTTAGGTGTTAAATCGCTTAGCTTAGTTTCTTTAAAGCTTTAATTTTGCTTTTGTTGATTAAATCGATTCTCTAGCAGCTCATTGTTGAGTAAGCTTGGTCTCTTATCTTGTTAGAATTTGTAGACCAAGTGTGTGGAAAGAAATCGATTTTACAAGCCCCATCCTTAAGCTTTACCGATTTGGTAATAGCTTTGTTTATTTTGGGATGTGTGGGAAGTGATGAACCATTGAGCAAATTGTGTTGTTCATGGTGAGGATTCACGGTTCTTGTGTGCTTGTATGAGCCACGAAATTCTTAGGATTTAGTTCTCTTAGGATTTAGTTAATTTTCCTCTAAAGGTTTAATTTTGCTTTTGTTAAATTTCCTTTAAAGGCTTAATTACTAAATCGCTTCTTCTTCTTCTTCTCAAGGTTGAGAAAGCTTTGTTTCTGGTCATATGGTGTGTCCAGGTTCGAGTTTGAGGAAGAGAGAGACTTTATTTTAGCATGTAGAGCCCGCTTGGTCAAATAGATTCAAGTTGGTCCAAGATGCATTCTTTTAACCGTTGGACAATAGGTTGTTCCAAAGGCTTTTGTTGTTTCTTCTTTGCTTGGGACCACGAAAAACATCTTCTATATGTTATCTTCGTGGATCTTCAAGCCTTAATCTCTTGAAGAACACTTGTTTAAGTGATTCTACAAGGAGTTTTGTTGTTAAACCTTTGGAGAAACTAATTTTCCATAAGGTCCATTGTGTTTCAGCCATTAAAGCACCAAAAGAGATTGTCTTCTTGGATGTTCTTGGCTGTCAAAGCTTCTTTCAACTCAAGAAAACAGAGTATAACTCTGTCCATAAGAACTCTTGAGCAAATTCTCTATTCTACTCTCCACTCACCTTATACTTCCGCCCATATACTCTACTATACTCTATACTCTTGGTTACTAATTCTCTGGTTACTTATTCTCTAAATTCTATTTTATTTTCAGTAATATTCTATATTCTCTATTCTCTAATCTCTAACAATCTCTTGTTTAGAATCTGTTCCATTGATTTTTGGTTTCAGTTTCAGCATTGAAGATTGTGTGGAGCTCGCTCACTATCTCAAGAAGAAGAAGTGGCGAGGTTGAAGGCCACAAGATAGCCATGTAAGAGCGCAGCACAATGCCTGGAGTTAGAACCAAGGGCCACCAAGTCTTTGTTAAGCTGGTGGAAGGTGATGAATCAGTCCAAGAGCATGTGTGTTAGTGCCAAGTTGTTGATCGGATGTGCACAATGGTCTTTAGGAAAGGTGATGCACAAGGTTTCAACTGTTGATTGGATGTGCACAAGAACGGTGATGCACAAGGCTTCAACTGAGGTGATGAGGTTTCAGCCCATCATCAAGTAAAGGTTACGGGGGAGATCAAGTGACTTCAGACCGTACCTCACAGATTCTGCTCGGCCACAAGCAAAAGTCTTTACTTAAAGCTCAGCCGAAGCGTCTCAAAGATCGACTCGGACGAAACCCTTCCACTGCGATTCGGCTTCCGCGTTCTTCATTAAAGTTCGAGACCACAGAGTCATCTTGCCAGTGGAAGTGGAATCATACCAATCCGAGCAGCCGTTCGAAAGTTATGTCCGATTCAGTGGGCATGTATCAGTCTGACAGATAAAACTGGCCGGGTTTAAAAACCATGGTTAGAGAAGCGGTCTCAAGGAGGAATTCCAAACCGCATCAGTGATCAACTCTCTCCTTCCTATCCATCAAAACACCATAAAGGCTGTGCTCTAAACTCTACTCTATTTAAATTTCTTAAATTCATTACCTTAGCTTCATTACTAGTCTTTACTCTTTAATATGTTCTCTTAAATTGTCACACTTTTAGAAATTTTCTTTGATATTCCTCATAGCAAACACTTATTCTTTTCTTCTTTATCACTTGTTTAAGGGGTAAAGGAGACTATGAGAGCCTCAAAGAAACTCTAAAGGCGCAAGGATGGAGATCATAAGGAATGTGCTAAAGGCAAGGTGGGCTAAGGAGTAGGAGCGGTTCAAATCATGAAGAGAAGGGAGCTAGTTCTTTGCAAACCAAGGTCAAGGGACATCATGGATAGTGGAGTCTATACTCTTTTTCCCTTAACAAAGTTTTATCCCAAGAGGTTTTCTTTGTTGAGGTTTTTAATGAGGTAGATGACACTAGTCCACCCTTGATCTTTGGTCCCCATGGTGTCCCACCGATCAAGCGTGCGGGGGAGTATTAGAATGTACCAAGGAGGAGAGAGGAGAGGCCGGTAAGGCCGAGCCTTGGAAGAAGAGAAGAAAGGCCGGTAAGGCCATGTCCGTGTCCGTGAGCGACCATGTACCGTGTCCGGTACCATGTACCGTGTCCGTGAACGGACCCATGTCCGGTGAGCGGCCAGTTAGGCCGTGAACACATTGAAGAGAAGGCCCGTCCGTACAGGCCCGTCCGTACAGGCCCGTCCGTACAGGCCCGTCCGTACAGGCCCGTCC